>NC_134556.1:38771807-40166231 GCF_025594145.1 Primulina tabacum | reverse complement strand
ACAAAGGCTTAGAATTCTCATATATATGATTCCTTATGGCTCACAGGAATATAAATAACTTGTTTGTTGAATTTTAGAGTGTCTCATCGTTTTCTGAGAATGTGTGACCAACCATTTTTGTTTATTTTGGGATTCTTGGCAAATGCATTTTCATTTTTTTTTCGAACACCAACCATTTTTGTTTATTGGGATTCTTGGCAAATGCATTTTCATTTTTTTGTCAAACAAAAAATACTGATGTAGCTCGAATTCAATCTCTCTTTCAACGTGTCCTGAGTTTGTCCATTCGTTTTATGAGCCATGCGCGCCTATGTCTCACACTGAATTTGCGCAGTAATTCATTGTGAATAGAATGTTGGAACAATGATTTGAAATGGAGACTTTTTTGTAGATTCGATAACCTGGTTTTATGAGACGGTTAGTAAGATGAAACATAATTATTCAACTTTAGAGATTCTAAAACTCTTGATGAAATTTCATGGCCGTGCCAACACATTAATTAATACATAATTTACGTATGCAAGTCATAATGTTCGTGCTCATCTAGATTGTGTGGCGACACAAACAACTTGAGAAAAATATGCAGAACGATGGGTTTTTTTTTGTCTGATCTCTCTAGAAAGAAAATTTCAACACTACAGAACTGTCTTCTCATCTATTCTATTCTATTCTATTTTTGGGAACGCAGAAAGAGTTTTTCTAGAAAATGACATCGCAATTGGCGTACCTCAATGCATGCCAAAGGCGATTAAAAGAAACCGGAGTTCTTTTAGGCCTGAGAATATAAGTGGTTGATTAATATAATCAGCTTGAAGCTGCCAACTGAAACTAAGTGAAGAAAAAAATCACAAGTCTCAAAAATTGATGGGAATGCATGCATAAATCTCAGTACAATCAATGACTTTCATGAAGAATGACATTATTATATGGTAAAACAACGTCCTGCTGCCATAGAAAATGATAATATCAAATCCAAACGGTTGCCAAGACTCAAACATTTCCCACGGCGACACGCTTGCACAAATCGCCAGACAATCTTGAAGTTGGAACAGCTTTCAAAGGCGTTTTCATGTAGATAACCAATCCCGGTTGCTCATTCATGTCTATATCTTCAGGCCCCATTCCTTCCGGCATAGTCCAAGTGAAATGGTGCAGCATGTGCCCCAACATGGACGTCACGAAGTTGATGGCGAGTTGCGCACCGGGGCAGATACGTCTCCCTGACCCGAATGGGAGTAACCGATAATCAGTGCCCTTCATGTCAATGTCCTCCTCAAGGAACCTCTCAGGCCTGAATTCGAGGGGGTCCTTCCATACCTCAGGATCCCGAGCGAGGGACCAGAGGTTGACGTTCACGGTGGCTCCTTTGGGGATGTCGTAACCGCCAATCTTGACATTGGAATTTGCCCGGTGAGGGAGTAATAAAGGTGTCGGAGGGTGCACCCGAAAGCACTCCTTCACCACGCATTGTAGGTAGGGGAGATTCGGGATGTCGGCTTCTGTCATGATACGATCCTGACCGATTACACGATCGAGTTCTTCTTGAATTTTTTGTTGAACTCTTGGGTTCCTCACCAACTCCGCCATCCCCCATTCCACAGTGATAGTGACAGTGTCCATTCCCGCTGACACCATATCCTGCATGATTTGATGCGCACATTTACAATGTCAATGTGTAAATATCATAGTCTTAATTACATAAGAATGCTATGGCATATCTCACACAGACTTCAGCAAAAGTGCTACTAAAACCTTTAAAACCGTTAAGTAGCTCAAACGCTAAATTACGATCACAGTGTTTTCCATATAAACAGCTACGCAGGGTAATTGTTGATTTCTAAACGTAAACTTACCCAAAGGAGAGAAATAATGGTGTCGTCGCTGAGTTCATACTCCTTTTGAAGAGTTAGCAATGCATCCACGAAATGGCTCTTGGTGCTCCCGGTCTTCTTGCGTGCAAGAGTGTGTTCCTCCATTATCTTAATGGTGAAGTTATTCGCTATAGTGTCATGCTCGTCCAGTGCAGCGTTTTCAGACTTGAACAAGAACCTAAACCATGGGAGAAAGTCTGAAAATGATTTCTTGGACCCCAACTTAATCGAATTGTCCAAAATGTATTTCAATTCTTGCCCCTGTTTGTCAACTACCCCATTTGAGTCCATAAACCTCTTTCCGAAACTCAATCTTGTAACGTGCAGGAATGCTGCCATTCCCATGTACTCGCGCAGCTCCAAAGCCTCTCCCTTATTTTCTGCAATAAGACACTGAGGAATAACTAAATTGGCAACCATTTGTGAGAAAATATAACAACTCATTCACACGAAGAGGCTGACAATATTCTGATTAAATCTATAAGATCTCCCGCCGCGCGCATCCATATAACGTGTGTATCACAATATAGAAATAGATCCAGTGGGATCATTCTACTCGTTACATCTAAAAATTAAAGTGTTGCCCACTGAAATATGTTAAATTTCCAATTTCTACATCCAAGAATTTAAATCCAGGTTTCACAGTCCTGAATGTCGGTAGAAGACATGCAATAAATGCACGTCGGGTGGAATAATCAAAGTTTGACAAATTTGGTTTGCATACTTTGAAGAATTGAAAACGTGTGTTGGCTGCAGGGATTTCAGACGGAATTTGAATTCGCGTTTTTAAAGCGTATTCACATGGTCAAGAGGCCTTCATTCTAAAATCATCCCTTCATCGAGTTTTTTTTCTCTTATAAGCATTTGAGTGCTTATTTTTATAATATTTGTGAGGTGTTTTGTTCTCCTGTATTAAGAGAGTGTGTTCTCTTTAAAAACACAGTGAGTGAGTTGTACACCATAAAATATTATAGTGTAATTCTTTTCATCTTGCCCGTATTTTTTACCCTAATAATTTTTAGGGGTTTTCCACGTAAATCTCGGTGTCCAGTTTATTCTTTATTTTCAGATTTTATTATCTCAAATTCCGCACGTGGGACCAACAGTGAAAACATATAATCCCTTGAGGTAGCCCGATATCAATAGACCTTCTAAAGAATCTATGGATATTTTGGCTTGTCGTGCACCGAGAAATAAAAAATACACCACCTTTCATGAACCACTAAGCCCTCAATCATACCAAATCTACACAAAAAGAAGAAAAAAAATCCAAGAGAGATAATCAAACCATCAAATTTCACAAGGATTCCTAAAGTTTTCACCTCACTCTATGTACATTATAGTCCCACCTACAAAAACACCTCCATTTAATAGCTCAAACCCCTTCAAGCAAATACGAGACACAATCTATAAAAGTTGAGTTTTTACTTTAATTTTGTAAGTTCACGTCAAAATGATAATTTAAAAAAATATATCATGAATCTCGAAATAGATGTACTACAATAAATTATTGAAAACATCTAATTTTATGTAATTTTTATTGATATTTTTTTACAAAGACTTCTCTATTTTTTTTTATAAAAATCAAATGTGAATTGAATATATTTGAAAACATAAACTTCAATTATTGATTGCATTGATTATATTAATTCGTTTAAATTTGAATTTAATTCATTTTTATATCAATTCAAATGTAACTTATGAATTATATGTTTTTTATTTTCTTTATTCAAATTGAAACTGAATTCCATTGAAAACGTAAGCTACTTTAAAATTTTACAATTATTATGTCAATTCATTTAATTTGGGATATTGTTTTGTGTTACTAAGATATATTTAGTTTTTATTATAAATTGTCTAACTAATTCATTCTGATATATGCATCATATTCAGACAATCAATTTTTAATCAGAATAAAAATAAAAAAATGAGTGCAATGTTCAGTATCACCGGTAAGATAAATTATTGAAAAATATATTTGACGCTTAAACTCTAATTAGTTCGTTGATACTATTTACCCACGTAGAAAATAAATACGTAATTAAATGTGAATTATTTTCAATTTATTTTTTAAAATTCAAATTTAAATTTGATAAACCTTGAAAATATAAATATATTTAAGTATTTGCATTGATTATATCATTATATTTAATTTCGATTATGATTTTAAGTTGTGTGTTACTTTTATATAATATTATGTTTTTCAACTTTTTAAAAGAGTGTTCGTAAATTGTTGTTATTATTATTATGTATCTTAATAAAACTTTAAAAATATGTATCTTAATATTTAATATGAATGTATAGAAAGTAGGTATTAGTCGAGTGATCTTGTGACAGAAGTACCTGATAGTGGCGGGATCGTCACGAGCACATTGCACGATGTCACAAGATAGTAAATTGGCGAAAGTGCCAATGTTATCACCGGACGATTGGCAATCGATGTGGATAGAATTGGAGTTTCTTCTATTACTGGTGATCGATACCATATCAATGTGGATATAATTGGAGTTTCTTCTATTACTGGTGATTGATATGGAATGCCAACGTCTGGAAACCGGGATCCCTAGACTAGGATTGAGTCTAGTCTGAGTTTAAGAGTTACGGATATTGATTCATTGATTGATGTTGATTTCTGTTCCTGATTATGGTTCATGTTCAAAATATGATTTATACTGATTTATGTTCCTGATTATGGTACAGGTTTAGAGTAAAGGTTATTGTTGATATTAATTCATGTTTCGGATTATGATACACGCTACGAATATTTGATTCATGTTCTGATTTTGATACATGTTAAGAATATCTGTTATATGCTTTTATATTGTTTATATGATTGCATGTATACATGAATTATACTGGGAATGTAATTCTCACCGGAGTTATCCGGCTGTTGTTTTGTTTGTATGTGTGCATGACAACAGGTGAGACATGATCAGGGTCAAAAAGAGAACGAGGCTGGACTAGATAGCGTGGAGATCCGGGCTCAAAAGTAAATTAGGAGTCAGCACTGATATGTAGTTGAACCTAGTTGAATTATTGTAGACAATACAAGACTTGTATGTTTATATTTAATAATATGTAATTCAGATTGATTTACATAACATTTTCGCTTTGTATTTTTTTTAAAAAAAAATTAGACCCTGTTTATTATAATTGATTGATTAATTCTAAGAACGATTAAAAACTTTAATAGCGTCCGGGTCCCACAGTTGTCTAACTAATTCATTTTGATATATGCATCATGTTTAGACAATCAATTTTTAATCAGAATAAAAATAAAAAAAAGGAGTGCAATGTTCAGTATCACCGGTAAGATAAATTATTGAAAAATATATTTGACGCTTAAACTATAATTAGTTCGTTGATACTATTTACCCACGTAGAAAATAAATACGTAATTAAATGTGAATTATTTTTAATTTATTTTTTAAAATTCAAATTTAAATTTGATGTACCTTGAAAATATAAATATACTTAAGTATTTGCATTGATTATACCATTATATTTAATTTCGATTATGATTTTAAGTTGTGTGTTACTTTTATATAATATTATGTTTTTCAACTTTTTAAAAGAGTGTTCGTAAATTGTTGTTATTATTATTATGTATCTTAATAAAACTTTAAAAATATGTATCTTAATATTTAATATAAATATTTTTAATATGTCGAAAAAATAATTACATTTTTAATCAAAATTTATTCATCTAATAAATGACAAAAAAATTATTTATTGTTTAAAATTTTGATAAACAATATAATATATGATTTTTTTAAAATATTTTTCTATTTTTTATTATAACAGTTTCATTTAACTAAGATAAATAAGTCAACTTAACGACAAAATATTATTATCATCATTTAAATATTATATCAAATGACATTAATATTTTGATATAATAATTTTTTATGATATTATATTAAAATTTCAATATATTCGTTATATTATATCAATAATTTTAAATAATTATTCAAAAATTAATATTTATTAATTTTAATCATTAATTAAATCAAATAATACTTTTTAGATCGCACATATAAATACTAGTTTCACATAATATTTCAATATATTCGTTATATTAGTGACGACTTTATAGAAACCGTCGTCGATTTGCTGACATGCGGACCCCACGTGTTTTGAATTATTTATGAAAATTGGACATTTAACGACTGCTTTGAAAAAACCGTCGTATATATATATATATATATATAAAATTATTATTAATATAAAATAATAATTTAAATTTCTTAAAAAATTTGAAATTGAATTTATTTAATGTAAAATAAGAATAAGATGAATGAATGGACAGCGGGACCTACAAATAATGAGTGTGAATGTGAGAATAGATGTGTTAATGTAATATGTATGTGACATGTAGACCCCACGATTTTTGATGAGGTGCTGTAACACCCACGCACCAATGCGGGTGCCCCAACGATATTTATAAAAAAAAAAACAGACCGTCCACCACAAAAAAGAAAAACTAGAGCATTATTGAATCATGATGACAAAACAAGCTGAACGGAGGAAAAGCCACGACCACGTCATGTGTGGATCAGTTTCAGTCTTTCAGAGGCATAAAGCTCAGACCAATATGCTTCAAAAAGGTTTTAAAAAAAAAAGGATAATTCATTTCGCCCCTAGCTAGCTAAATCTTTCATGATTAAAGCATTACCCAGACCGTAAACAGAGACCATAGAAAATAAAATGATTTACCAGGCTTAATGCTGTCTTTGTAAATGGACTCGATCATGAAGGTAACCTCATCTTCTCTGATGGGCCTCAAAGCCTCAACCCTCTTCATCGAGAAAAGCTCAAGAGTACACAATTTCCTAACCTTTACATAGTGAGGACCATAATCAGCCCATATCAAGTCCATGCCATTCTTGCTGAACCTTGAAATCGTTCTAGTCCTGTTCCTATAAGCCAGCTGCTGATCGTTGTCTTTCAAGACTTGTTTGGCTAACTCTGCCGAGTTAACCACAACATTTAGATGGGATCCGAGGTACACAGAAAAAATGGGGCCGTAGACTTGAGCCCACTCGGTGAAGCAGCGCACGAAGACGGGTTTGATGTCGTAAAGGTTCCCGACGATGGGGCGAGGACGTGGGCCGGGTGGGAGCTTGAAACGAAGGCGTTTGTTGAGTTTGTAACCTATAAAAATTATGAGACATGCGATGAATATCAGTGGGAGAGCCATGGATGGATTGACTAAGGATTCTAAGGTTCAGGCTGAGGCTGTGTAAAACGACATGGGTTGATTGAATATATTATATTGGAAGTCAAAGCCACCTACTTCAAAATGGGTAGCTGAAGGCTAACGTTTTATTTATTTTTATTACAAATTTTAATTATTATTTATTTATTAATTTTATTTCTCAAATAATAACTTCTCAATTAGTTTTCATTTTCTTTGGGTGAAAATTAACTATTAAAACAAGCAACTCAACGATCGATAATCACATGGAGTTTTTCTTTAGGGTATTTATATCGAAGTTTTGAATATATGTAATGAAAACGTTGAATAGTTAGAAAACAGAAAAAGTCCAATACGGAACCTCAACTTTGAATTTTAAACTCTAGTTTTTATTGCCCTAAACGTGTTATTTCAAGATAGGTATTGGGGAGAAAAAATCAAAAGAAAATGATGTTTGAAATAAAAATTAAAATCTCAAAAAAATTAACTTGAATGTTAGATAAATAAATTATTTTTTAATAAAATATAAAAATATAATTTATTTGGATCTCTACAGAATGTTACACATTCGTTTGTATTGAACTAGTTGCATTCCCTTGACTATATCTACCTAAAAATATTTTAAAAGAAATGTTTCCATCCACCACCTCTCCAAATATTAAATATTTAATATGTTATAGAATTCCCATTTATTGTTTTTATTACTCGCAGCCATTGGTCGATTGGTTCTTAGTGTTTTCCGACGACCAACTAATTTGTTATTTTATTGAATAATAATATAAATATTATTATTTTATGATGTAATGTAAATGGACATAATTCAGTTGAATTTGTCGAATGTTTACGAGTTCCGACTTGGTAGTCAAAGTTCTTAGTTTATTAATAATACTTTGGTGTGATCGCAAGTTTTAAGTTCTTATTGGTGGGATTTGTTGATTTTAATTTATCTTACTATTTAATTAAAGTTGACCTCTATATATAAATATTTTATCACCCTTAATAAAAAAATATGAAAAATTGTCCAAAGTGGTCATTAAAGTTGTCAAATTCGGTATGATCTGAAGATTTACGTAACCTATCAACAAATTGTACGGTGCTTAATTTCTTAGTTACAAAAAATTTAATTAATGAATATGAAGGGAGCGAGGTGAAAACATGGCGGCCTAATAATTTATTCTCTCCAATTAATTAACTATCTATAAGTGAAAATACCATACAAATTATAAATAAGTGACAGATAAAATAGTATTTTTTTAAGGAAAAAAAAACCATGTAAATAAGATTACCAAGAATCAAAGATAACACAACATTTATACGTAAACATGCATGAATATGTTACCAAATCAACTATCAATTCTCAACAAAAAATAAACTTCAATAACAATCTGCATCAAACTCGGATAGACAGATGCCTCCGTGTTCGATTAGTATTACCGAACTCGATTCGTTTACAACTCTATGTCACACGTTTGTATAAATTATCAGACAATCTTGGTGTGGCAATAGCTTGAATAGGAGTTCTCATGTAAGTGACAGTCCCAGGTTGCTCCATCATGTCCATATCTTCAGGCTTCATTCCCGTTGGTGGAGTCCAGGTGAAATGGTGCATCATATGTCCTACCATAGAGCTCACCAAAAATATAGCAAGCTGTGCGCCAGGGCAGATACGCCTACCCGAACCGAAGGGAAGTAGCCGAAAATCGGTTCCCTTCATGTCTACATCCTCCTCAACAAACCGCTCGGGTCTGAACTCCAGAGGGTCTTTCCACACTGAAGGATCCCTAGCAAGGGCCCACACGTTGACACTAACAGTGGCTCCTTTCGGGACATCATAGCCACCGATCTTTACATTGGTACTGGCCTTGTGAGGGAGCATCAGTGGCGTTGGAGGGTGCATCCTAAAGCATTCCTTTATCGTGCATTGCAAGTAAGGGAGATTGGCTATATCCGATTCCGTCATGATACGGTCTGTACCAACCACACGGTCGAGCTCCTCCTGAATCTTGTGTTGAACCCTCGGGTTTCTAACCATCTCGGCCATCGCCCATTCCACGGTGATAGAAGTGGTATCCATGCCAGCGGAGATCATATCCTGCACAATTCGACATGGCATGTTAGGGCCAAAATTCGAGACATGTATAATAACTCATAACAAGTAGACAATCTTGGACTAATGCCTACCCAAAGGAGACTGATAATGGTGTCTTCACTAAGTTCATATTCCTTTTGCAGCGTTAGCAACGCATCGACGAAATGACTCTTGGTATTCCCCGTCTTCTGTCGTGCAAGAGTGTGTTCTTCCATGATCATTTTTGTAAATTTGTCAGTGCGAGCATTAACGTTCGCGAGTGCCTCATTGTCTTTGTTCAAGAACCGTAACAAAGGGATGAACTCTGCGAAGAAAGATTTTCTTGAGCTCAACCTAATCCCCTCGTGAAGAATTTCCTTCAATTCTTGTCCCTGTTCGTCAACGACACCATTTTCGTCCATGAATCTTTTCCCGAAAGTGAGTCGCGTTATGTGAAGAAACGCCATCATTCCCAAGTACTCGCGCAACACCAAAGGTTTGCCCTTGTTTTCTGCAAGTAATAAAGCAGACGCATTTTAGCAGAGTATAATTTGTATCCATCCGTTGTAACACTTCAGCGAACGTATCTACTGGGATCTGTCCGACTAAAATAGCGATCATAGAAATCCTACCGTTTTCAGTGACATTTAAATATAATATATTCATGTTTTCAATCAGATCCTAATACCATTCTCAATTTTGAAAAATTAATTTCAAAGTATAAGCTTCTACAAGTAGTGTGAGCCACAAAAACAGTCCACAAGTTATACTCTGCTCGCCAATCTGACATTTTGTAATTTATCCATACAACAATTAACCATATGAGAACTATGTCCGAAATCGAGTAAGATCCATCAACTCAGATGCAACAAGAATGGAAAAACACCAACCGAGCAAAATCAAGAAAGTGTCAAGGGTCAACTGCAAAACAAAACATATAAAAAGGTATCAAAGCTATACCAGTACAGTCCTTGAAAATGGATTCAATCATGGCAGTGACCTCATCTTCTCTAATGGGTCTCAAGGCATCAATCCTTTTCATCGAGAAAAGCTCAAGCGTACACAGCTTCCTAACTTTTACATAGTGAGGCCCATAATCTGACCAAATCAAATCCATCCCATTTCTGCTGACCTTCGCAATCTGCCTCGTCCTGTTCCTGTACGCCAGCTGTAGATCATTATCTTTCAAAACTTGTTTTGCCAGCTCAGGGGTGTGGACTATAACGCTGTGCTGCGACCCGAAGAACACGGAGACGATGGGTCCGTATACTTTGGACCAATCTTGGAAGCAGCGTACGAGAACTGGCTTGAAGTCGTACAGGTTCCCAACGATTGGGAGAGGGCGGGGGCCGGGAGGAAGCTTGAATTGGAAGCGTTGGTAGAGTTTGTAGGCCACGAAAACGGTGAGAAATGCGAGGATGAGAAGTGGTAGCGCCATTGATTGACTTTGGACGCAGAGCTTGAAGCTAAAGAGAGAGAAGATCCATTTATATATAAATTTAATTTCATTTTGATATTAACAATAAAAAATAAAAATTTTAATATAAAAATAATATTTTTTTTTTTTTTTTTATAGATGACTCAAATAAAATACATGTTTCATAAAATACGACTCGTGAGATCGTCTCACATAAATTTTTGTTTTTTTTTTAATATTTGTTCATCCTATCAAAACATTTTGTAAATTATTTATCCCTCGTCTCTATTTTTTTGCTCTCATGTTCAGGCCACGTGAAATATCATCATAAGAAAAATAAAAGGCACCAATATTTAAGAATTAATAAAACATTAATGAAATGCTGAAATAAATAACCAAAGAACATCTTAGTTATCTTCTTCTTTTTTAAAAAAAAAAAAAAAGACATCTCAGCTATCATCACTTGAATAATATCGTGGATTTTTATTTTTTGTATACGTAGATTTAAATTAAAATTTAATATAATAAAGTATATAGATTTTTAAAATATATAAAAATAAAATCGATCACATCCAAGTTGGCACTAATCCGGAGTTTCGTTCACATTGGAATTATTCAAATTATTATAATACGAGTTATGTTTGCTTTTGCAAGCTGCCAGTGTCTGATTTCAAGTTTCACCTACTTCCGTCCTCAAAATTAAGACTTTTCAAATTACAGTATCCGAAATAATTTGTTTTTCCTTATGCAAAATGTTTTACTGATTATTACATAATATATATAATATTTTATCATAAAATTATTTATGTTTTTAATTTAAATAAATAATTACGTTAACTGAATTTAATTTAATATATTCGTATTCGAATATAAAAATTGAAATAGATTATCCTAGAATATGATGAAGTCCACGTGCTCGCCAACAACTTTAGTAGATATGGGGGTTAGGTATATGAATGAATTGCATTGCACAAATGTCAGCAGAAAATTTTGCTTATTTTTCTAAGAAGATTATGTTCCCGTGCGATCTTCATTCATATATCAATGACGGCCGGTTCTCCATAAACGACCGAGGAGCTTCCGAATTTTCTCCTCAAAAGCTATTATTGGTTGGTTTTCATTGTTTCGTATCACTCCTCTTATAGAAAAGTTGTTCAGATTCTTAATATAAGATGTACCAACATTCTAACTTTAACTCATTAAAATGTGATGTCATCCATCTTCGGTAAGTTCCATGAATTATATTTTTTTCAGCCAACATGCTTAAACGTTGGGCCTCTAGCAAGTCTCGCAACAGTGTTTCACTCCAATTCACATTAAGTCTTCGGTGATATATTTAATTAAATAAAGGGAACTTTGAATTGTCAATGATTTTCTTTAGGTTTGTTAGGTGACATTGCTTAAAAATCTCAAGTGCCATTTGAATATAAATAATAAAATTCCCTATATTTTTCACGAAATTTTTTTTTCTATTGTAACGCCGCCACGTTCTTGGGAGTTGGACATGCAAAATTTATCGACCCCATCAAATATTTGATTCTTGATTGAGCAAAAAATAAATTATTGTTAGTAAACCGATTTTGGTTGATTTGATTAGGAAGAATTTTCTATTCTATTTTGTCAATTACAATAACATTGGGCCGGGGTTGGGATCTATTACTGTGAAGATTCAGAAAGGGGAGACCCATTGGGCCTAATTTTGCTAATATTTTGGGACCCGCCCGACCCAATTATATAATGGATAGTCCCAAGACGGCCTGTATTATTTTTATCCAATATTTCGGTTTAGCTTCAAAATGAACAGGAAAATGCAATTCGATTCATGGAATATCTCACATCAGAATCGTAACTTTAAGTTTGAGAGGAATGTGGAACCCCGATGACGTATAATTCATCTGATACTAACATATCAAGCTTAAGACAATGTCTCAAATTCGAAACTCAACCGTGCTAAACATCTCCACAACTAAAAAAAGATGAGCATATAACTGGATTCATCTATGACAGTCACAAAAGCGAATCTTATGCTTAAATCAATTATTAAGACGTGGTGCTAATTAAAAAGATAGTGGGACTGGATTGAAATGTTGATTTATGCCTCGTACAGTGTCTGTTATCAATGGGACAAAAGCTCTTAATAATAATATAAGAATAGTTGGCCAGCAAAAAAGAAGAAAACAACGTTTTTAAACATATATATGGCAAAGTTATGTGGAGAATCGATGTCGCATGAATATTTGTCGGCTCGAGTGACATCCATGCAGATTATGCACATCCCAAGTGCAATTTTGCTGTAGTACTCATGTATGGTCATACTTTGAAATATTTATAATAATAAATTGCTCCGTCACACCGCTACAACGAGCCAAGACAAAAACTTATATAAAATGTCTCACAAAATTAGTTAATACTACGAATCAAGACAAAAACTATTATAAAATCGTTTCACAAAATTATTTAAAAAATATTTTGTGAGACGGATCTCCAACTCGACATCCACCCATGCATTTTAATATTTTATAGATTCATCGAGTTATATAACAAATCTAAAAGTGTCCGGCATTTGTTTCACGACTCTTCCAAAGGAAAAAAGAAAAGGTTTTTCATAAGCTTAGAACTTTTACATAAATATATTCAATCACCCAAAAACTCAAATCTACTTTTTTAAATTTTTTTTAATTATGCGAGACCTGTAGCCGCTATCCAAAAATATATTTTCATTTTATATTACAAACCTTATAAATTAATATCGAAACCCGTTTTTTCAATCACTCAAAAAACATCCATTATTATATTATGTGTATGCACGTGTGTATGGTGTGGTTCCTATAGTCTTGTCTCTTACAGGCTTAAAGACAATAGGACAATGATTAGAAGTGGACATTATAACCAACACAAAAACTTATATACATCGCATGAGTCAATTTTGTGAGATGTATCTTATATTTGACTGAACCAAATTTTTTTTATTTTTTATGCTAAAAATATTATTTTTCACTATAAGAAACGTACTCGGTAAGCAAAATGCTATCATCAATATTTGATTAATAAGTTTAGGGATGTAATCGAGCCGAGCCGAGCCGAACTCTTGAATGTTTGAGCTTGGTTCGTTTATAATCGAGCCGAACTCGAGCTTTATTTAATGAATATATGCATGGCTCACGAGCTTATTCAAGACTTTATCGAGTCTAAACAAGCTTAATAAATATGAATTATACATTTAAATTTTTATTAAATTAATTAAAAAGTAAATTATATATATAAAGAAAAATATATTATTCTTATTAAAATTTGTAAATTTAATAGATTTTTCTATATATTTCATAAATAATAGGCAAAATCAATAAATCAAATACCAAAACTATTATTTTTTCATCTAAAAGATTACTCATGAACTTACCAACGAACATATTCACGAGCTAACGAGCCGAATACTGTAAAGCTTGAGTTTGGTTTGTTTATCTTAACGAGCCTCATTAAACGAGCTCAAACGTGCTTTTATCGAATCGAGCTTCGAATAGCTTACAAACGGTTTGGTTCGTTTACATCCCTAAATAAGTTCACTTCATCAAATTCTCTTCGGAAACCTTTAATTACCTCGAAGGAAAAAAGGTTACAAGCTCCGTAATCTAATCAGTCAAAAGAACAAATCACTACATATGGTTGAGGGAAAAACAAAAACAAAAACAAAACCAAAATGAATGCATGAAAAAAGTGAATGGACGAGTATACGTCTCCTCTATTGCCACCATTTCATGTCCTTTTCCTTATTATATATTTTCCCGATCATGCAGCCGATTTGAAGCATTTATAAATTTTCCTATATCGTTATATTCTCGTTATACTAGATCTCTCTTTTCTTTTTTTCACTTATTTTTCCTCGCCTCGTTTGGGTGCTTCAATGGCAATTCATGGGAGGCTGTGGCATCGGAGCACTAACTGATAAAGCGCACAATTTTTTAGCTCCATTTTTCTCCGCTTCTACAAAATTTGCTTCAATATCTTCCATCTCGGTGGCATTTTGATTGTTTTCAGTTGTACCCTTTTCTGGTTCAAGAATTTCACATCCTCCTTTTTCTTTTTGTTTCCCCCATAGAACTGCGTACAGTCCAATCACAATCAGCACTGCTCCGAGAACACTGAACCAAGCCGGATTACTTTAAATTAGTTATACATAATACTAAAAATCTTAAATATTTCTTCGGGAATTTTTAGGATGTTGAAATTACCCTCCGACAAATATTTTTTCAGCCAAGATGAAAGAGCCCATGATTGCTACGATAATCATCATCAATGGACTGAAAGCGGTGACAAAAACTGGCCCTCTTTTTTGCATCACCAAGCCTTGCACGTAATATGCAATGCCCGAAGAGACAATACCCTAAAGCATTACAAGATAAAGATCCATATATTTATTATTTGCGTAACCTTTTTAAGTAGAAAATTCGCATGTAAATATTTATAAGATTTATATCAGCAAGTTTATAATTTATATTATAATTGAAAAAAAAAAGTTTAAAAAAAACTTACAGCATATGCAGCAGCTAACAGGTTCATGTCCCAACCAATGACCCAAGCATCTGTTTTGTGCTCCATCACCAAAGTCACAACAATGGATTGCAATGTTCCCAAAAAGCACACAAGGGCTGTGAGTGAAAGTTGTGCTGTGTATTTCCTCAATGTGATAGCCTGTTGAATTTTTTTTAAAAAAAAACTATATAAAAAAACAGAGAAAAGGGTAATATTAAAAATATATGTCTTAGTAAAATCTATATATATATATATATATATATATATATACCTGAAGAATGAAGAAAGAAGCCCAGGCCAGAGTGGCAATGATAAGAAGAATTGAACCCTTAATCCAATCTTCTTGAGTGGCATGAGCAGAAGTAGCTTCAGGAGCATAGGACTGCTTAGGATGTATGTATTTTGACCATACCATGTTTATGACATCTCCTTTATATAATGTCATGAGCATGGCTCCACAAACTGTTATCAGTGTTCCCACCACCTTTGCTTGGCACCTTATTTTCTTCAAATTAAGTTTCTCCATCCTGTATGATCAACACAACTCTTCATTTATTATTAGCTCAAATCGTTTGTTTTTTCGAACTATTTCTGTTTATGGGCAAGGAGTGCACTGACAGAACTTGGGCAGTAGATTTTCTACATTTTCTTGATTTCAACAGCTTAAAAATTATGGCAGAAACAACTGATTTTCTTCTTCATTTATGAGTTGTGCTAAAAGGGTATTTATATGAAAATTCAAGCTTATAGAAAGTTTTTTGTCCTTGTTTTCAAATGAGATTGTTTTCAAATGAGATTTTAGTTAAGTTTTGCTTTAAATGAAAAATACTCAGAATTGCTAAAGAGCGTGTTTCCTTGATTTAGTTTACCTGCATATGACTGCCATAACAAAGGTCATTGCAGGTAGCATGTTGCTCATGGCGCATGAATACGTTGGCGAAGTAAATTTAAGACCAGCGTAGTACAAGTTTTGATCAATCACGGGCCTGCAAAATTTAAATCCCGACACGAAACCAGTCAGAATAAGATGGAAAATATGCTTGTAAGTGACGTGCAGCATATATACATGAGCTTATATTTTATACATATTCTCACCCCAGAAGTCCCAAGACAAACAGCTGCAGGAAAATCGTAAATGTAATCTTTGGCCTCACTTTCCTACGTGACAAAACCAAAAAACAAAAGATTAATATCATTCAATTTTGCAGTTATCTAATCAGAAATTATAGAATTTTGCGGCATATTCAGTACCTTTCGAGTAGAATAGCAAAGGGGGCAATAACTGCAGTAGCAAAGGCATGTCTATAGACCACAAGCACATAATGGCTCATTCCTCTGTTAAGAGAAACTTTCGTAATGATATTCATTCCAGCATACCCGAATTGTAAACAAATCATGGCTATGTAAGGCTTTGCCTTGTCAAGAAATCTGCCAAACCATCCTTTTCCTTCCATTTTTTCAGGTATAATAAATATATTAATAATGTGTATTAGAGAGGCAAACACTTGATTCTTGAATGTGGTTTGTGTTTTGTATTAGGGGAATATGGTTTGAGGCTTGAATACTTATAAGCGATTGGGGTGGTGGTGACAGGGGTTTCTTCAGAACTTTGGTCTAACATATGTTGTTAAAGTGGATCTAATTAATGGAACATGACGATAAAAACATGAATAGCCTGCAAATTACGTTAGTCAGGTATACTGCACTACGCAAATCATGTAGGATAAACTCGTCCGAAAAAGTGTTGACAGTAAGAATCGAACTCATATCTTTCTTAATGAATAATTGTTCGCTTAGTCTACCAACTCATATACCTTATTGAAATATTCATCTTTCTTTTTGTTAATGGATAATTGTTTCTTATTCATTTTTGGTTTTATATATATATATATATATATACACACACACTGCTTTGGCATTTTAATATTATGGATATATATATCTTTGATTTTATATCCACTCAGTTAAAAAAAACGAATTATTATCTTTACAAATTCGTATGATTTGGCATACTTTTTAGTTTTTTTGAAGTAAAATATCCATAATATTAAAATGCCTAAGCAGTTACAATTACTCGACATATCATACGTGAGGTATATGCATACAGCGTATTACGTATACACACACAAAATATAAAAAAATTGTGTACGAAAGTAGTTTAAAGTAATAGGTAACATTGATGGATCGGTTCGAACACCTGCGAAGGTGTTTCAAAAACAATATTCTCATTGAACTGCAATAGCTCGTATTCTAAGAATGTAAACACTGGTGAATTAGATCAAGTTTGGTTTTAAACCAAGCGAAAAATACTCGAAATAATCTTTTATTAAGAAAACTAATAAGTTTAAAGCTTTTAAGTTGTGTAAACTGATTAATTGATATAAGGAGGATCAGTTCTTGCATATATCAGTTCAGTTATGGTGAGAACTGAAATGATAACAGCTTGAACTGATCAAACCAGTTTGAAAACAATAGTTAAACAGTTAAGTACACAAGGTATGTTTACGGATGTTCGGAGACTTCAGCTGCTCCTACGTCACCCCTTCTACCACCTTGATTAGGATCCACTAGAAGACTTTGATTTATACAATACATTGTACAAATCCATTCAATTTAGAACTTACTCTACTGTCTAACTGAACTCCTAGTCTAGACTGAAGTCAGCACCTTCCAACCAACACTTCTTTAACGTCTATGTGTTAAAGACTACATACACAAGTTTAATGTCTTTGTGCAAAACTCACTCAGCTATTCAATAAGCTCTACTCTCTGTATATGTGAGTGATTGTGTGTGCGTGCGTGTGAGAACTGATATGATTACAACACGAAAGTGTTCTCACGCACTGAGAGAAAAATGCTCCTAAACTGAGCTGATAACAATTTGAAGTGTTCTGTCAAATCTTGGCTGATTGCTTCTTGTAAGCTGATATGCGTTGATCGTGCCCTTCTTCTCTCTTGTTTTTCCGCACACATGTGTATTTTCCACACTTATATTGATGATCTTGGTCTAGTATTTATAGAGGCATTGAGATCGTACACCAAGACTCATCAAATATGTTCGTTTCAATTTGAATTATTTCCTCGAAATATGTCTGTACTTTCCGACAGTCATTCTGGAACGTTTTGTTTTTAAGCACTGCTGCAACGTCCATTATTATCTTTTGACTAGACACAAGCTTTTCCTCAGTGCGCACAGTTGGATTCCATTGCATAAGCTTGTCGTGTTCTGCAACTGATTGATTTATAACTGATGTTCGGAACTGGTCAATTGAACTGCATAAACATTCGTTGTCAATGAATCTGACTTCAAGAACAGAGCTAGAAAATGGAGGTTGGAGGTTAAAATATTTTTAAGAGGGACAATAGCAAATATTAGGAAGGAAAGTCAAATGAATATAATTATTTTTAGATTTGTAGTCAATAAAATTTAAAAATTGAAGGACGATCGCATCCACCCATCCCCTATTGGCTCCGTTACTATCTGACTCGTCATGCTTAGGCTATTAGGTCATTAAGCTTACAGAAAAATTGGCCTGGTCTTAGTTACCCCAATATGTAAACATAATATAAACGAAATTATGATATTATTAGAGAGAGTAAGAGTTTAAGATCTTCAAACATTATTTCTTACTAGTGTACGTAGTATAATACGTGCATTCATATTTGAGCTCTATCAGATGAACTCTTTCAGATAAATAAGCAGTGTCTTATCTGAGAGTTTGGAAGTTTGAGTCGAACTCGAAAAATAACCCCTCGAATAAACAGGTCACTTTTTTTTTTCCAACAAAATTTTATTTGTTTCATTTTCAACTAATAAGTTTTTAATATTTTATCAAATATTATATTTTCATTTAATTTGTTCACATCAAAAAACTAGAATAATCATTTTTTAGTTATCATTATCATCCATAAAAGAAACAAGTTTCAACATTATTGTTATCTTTATTTTTTTCATTCCATATATGTAAATATGACATCTCAATTGTATGATTTTAGCATTCATTCATCGAAAACATCATACAACATGATGGCAGGAGTAACCAATTCGTATCGTGAATTGAACAAAGCTTAAAGGTTTTTTTTTTTTAGTTCTAAAATCAATTACTAATTGTCTTGTCAATACAAACATAAAATTTAGAAAAATTTCAAGCATAATCCATAATATATAACATAGGGATATTGAATTTTATAAACACAATTTTTTAAAAGAAATTATTTTGAAGTGAATTTTTTTGTTTAAATTTAATCACATGTTACTATGATATCAAATTGAAGGAGCCAATAAACAGTTAACACTGTTAATATATCTAGATATGAATATAAGATTAAGAAAAATGAAACTCTTTTATATTAGAAATTATTGGAATTATATAGTAGAATAATAATATTTTGTCATTTTTTGAAGCAATAGAATAAATATCATAATAATACATATAAAAATTTATTTGGGGCCCTTTGAGGTATGGACCCTGACGCGATCAACTCACGTACCTCACACAAGGTACATGTCTATAAACAAGCCAATATCCTTTTTTTTTTAGAAAAAATCTATGTAAGACGATCTCACGGATTGTATTTTGTGAAACATATTTTTTATTTGGGTTATTCATGGAAAAGTATTATTTTTTATGCTAAGAGCAGTATTTTTTATTGTGAATATCGGTAGGATCGATTTGTCTCACAGATAAAAATTCGTGAGACTGTCTAACAAAATATCTAATCTTTTTTTTTAGTATAAAAGTTCAAACGCACCAAGAGATTATGCGATATTTGTTTCTATTTTGATAACTTTTTAGAAACGGCCAAGTCTTTCATATGTTGCTAGAAACATTTTGGAAAATTTACAAAATTTATCATATAAGTGGTAATGTTATCACTTTTAGTCTTACAAATCGTTAAATTTTAGTAATAAATTTGCCATTGTTTTTAGTACTATTTTAGTCCTTGTTCACTAAATGTTGGCGTGGAGCCTGACATGTAAGCAGAATCCGATATGACGTCGATAATATTAACTGTCACGTCAGTTCATCGACGAAAAAAACTAATTTTTTTTAAAAAGAACGACGAATTTATTGAATTAATTTAAAACTCCTATAGAAATTAAATGACCAAAATAAAAAATTATCAATATTTTAGGAGACGGATTTTTTATCCGAATAAAATAAAGTGTGATCGTCACAAAATTTAATCAGTACATCCATTAACGGGTTATGTGTAATCCAGGAAGGACAAATCGGAATAAATATATAATGGTTCCAATATTTTAACTGCTAGTGGGCGATTAAGTGATCCGAAAGGTACCACCACGAAGGCCAGTTTAGTGCAAGCTTTTGCAATGTGGGCTCCGCCGCGTCGATCATCTGCCCGGGCGCGGCTGCTGATGCGAACTTAGCTGTAGTGCAAGATATATCCAACCGAGGTATGGAATTAGATGGTCGTTTAATTTTTCAAAAACAAAAATTATGACGTTTCAATTTTTTTTGGAGGGATCTGTTTGGGGATTGCCGGAGCAACGGTGTTGGTCGGAGAGCATTGTGGTGTTACTCGAGTGTTTATACGAGAATCAACGTAGTCAATGATGCTTATTCGTCTACCCCATGAAAACATCTAAGAATCAAATTTTACTTTTTGTATTAAAGAGTCAATATAATATAATTGAGTAGGTCTCTTGTGAGACGGTCTCACGAATCTTTATCTGTGAGACGGGTCAACCCTACCGATATTCACAATAAAAAATAATATTTTTTCATGGATGACCCAAATAAGAGATCCATCTCACAAAATACGACTCGTGAAATCGTCTCACAATCTGTTGTCAATATAATTTTGGCCTAAGTTTTGTCGAGTCAGCCCATTGCACTTTATTGCGACTTTATTAATGGGCATAAAAATATAGAGTATATATGGTATGCTAGGTAGCAATTCGAGAACAACCACAAAAAAGCTTTGTTATTATTAATGGGAAATAGGTTATTCGGTTTCGTTTCTCTGCATCCATCGAGGTCCCATGCAATGTATTATAATTGCGTGACCATGCCCACTTGATAAAGTTGGATCTTATCGTTGGAGCAAGTGCAATAATAATGTGTATACTCAACTGTTACGGGTCGATCGCTCTGTAATTATTGTACACAAAATTTTGCCTCAAATTATAGATACCGAGTACTAAATCCACTTGAATTTTGTTCATCGAGGAATTTAAAATTAATAAATTCGAAATCTATCAATCCAATCACGGTCTCTTCTTTGTAAGAGGCATCCATTTTACTAACTGGAGGATGCTTTATTACTGAATTTGTGATGCCAAGCTTGAGTGCACGTACATGTTGGACACAAAAGTTACCTCACCATTCACCAAATGCGACAAAATTCAACCTGTTAACATCTCTAGAAAATTAAATATCCAATTTATGCTTCGTATTCTTTATTTAATATTTGAGTAAATCTTTTGTAAGACGGCCGGTATTACGAATTTTTATCTGTGAGACGGGTCAACCTTACTAAATATTCACAATAAAAAGTAACACTCTTAGCATAAAAAGTAATATTTTATCATGGATGATCCAAATAAGAGATATATCTCACAAAATACGACCCGTGAAACTATCTCACACAAGTTTTTGCCTTAATATTTATTTTTTTTATTTTTTTTACACGGAGAGCCCTGGTTGTTGGTTGAGCAAGTATTATCAAAGTAAGTTAACGAAGCATTGACAAGAAATAAATAATTACTTCATTCACTAATTCTTAATATTTACATAATCATCAACATTAGTAGAAGGAATTAACTTCGAGCCCGGTATCATTAAAGAAATACACAATCAAAAAATATTTGTCAGTGGACTAAGATAATGTTGCATATGCTTTTAAAAAGTTATTATGAACTTTTCATTTACGAATTTGTAAAAACTTTATTAAAAAAAAATCTATAATAATTTTTTTAAAACATTTACGAACACTACTTAATTGTAAAAAGTAATATAAATCGCTTTTGAAGCAAGAGCCTGGAAAATGCGTTCTTAATGGAGCAATTAAATCACTAAAATTTGTCTTTAAAAAGCATGAAATCGACGATAATGCCAAAATTTTATAGCCTGTCTGTCTAAGTGGTAGCAAAAGCAACTTCTTTGCTAATCCTGATAGTTAAGTAATTAAAAGAATATTGATAGGGGCAAAAACATGTGTGAGACGATCTCACGAGTCGTATTTTTGTGAGACAGATCTCTTATTTATGTCATCCATGAAAAAGTATTAATTTTTATACTAAGAGTATTATTTTTTATAGTGAGTATCGGTAGAGTTGACCCGTCTCAAGATAAAGATTCGTTAGACCGTCTCACAAAAGACCTACTCATTTTGGCAAAAATTTGTATGAGACGGTCTCACGGGTCGTATTTTGTGAGACAGATCTCTTATTTGGGTCATCCATGAAAAAGTATTACTTTTTATGCTAAGAGTATTACTTTTTATTGTAAATATTGGTAGGATTGATCTGTCTCACAAATAAATATTCGTGAGACAATCTCACAAAGACCTACTCAAACATTTTTTCACCTATGGCTTAGGCCATTCGAACGAGCATGTTCTGCGGTATACATTGCCCATGCAAACCCAAGACTCCCGAAGACAACCAACACACTAAAGTGGGCCTCGCAACTGTTTATGTTCACACAACAAATAGCCCAAGTTTAAAAATATGTTCGAAATTTATTATATAAACAAATTTATACAAATCAAAACAAGGTTGTTAACGAATTGAGCAGATTCCCGAGTTTTTTGATTTGGTTCGATAAATACTTGATTTGTATTTGAAGTTATCGAACTCGAGCTGAGCTCAAATATGTTCAAACTTTTTTCGAGCCGAATTCAAGTAAAAATTATTTTTTTTGATAGTTCACGAACTTTAATATTTTATTAATGTAATATAATTATATGTTTAATATTTATGAATTTCGAACTTCCGAACCTTCATTATTGAACTTTAATATTCAAGCAATAGTTCAAATAACTCGCGAATAGGTTCGAATATTTCGATCAGAAATCGATCTTCATTTCCATCCGAACTTGAGCAAAAAAATATAAATTTTCAGAGTTTTGAATTACGTTTTAACTCGAATATACGTAACTCAAGCCAAACTCGAACTATAAATTTTTACTAACATTCAATTCCCTTAATCAAAACTCAACATTGGGATTTTATATGATAATTTAATAGTAAATTATTACTACCATTATATAGTATATTGTAGCTTGAATATTAGTGCGAGGAAACTAAATAGTCAAAATCATTTAAAAAAAGAAAAAAAATTACTTAAAAATTATGTTTGGATGGAAAATCTCATTTTAAAAAAATGTACAGTTATTTTATTTAAGTTATAAATGTGTATTTGTGTTTTTGGGAATTGCCTTCACAATGTATTTTTTAATCTATTGACTAATTTAATAAGATTGAAATTATCCTAAAAATGTATATAGTTTGTTCATGCTTAATGATTGAATAATAATGCATTTAAATGTCAAGCACCTAACGGAAAAGATAGAGTACAACGTTATCAAACGATATCCTCTCTCACAGCATATCTCCTAAAGATGTATATATCTATGTGTGTGTGTCTATATATATATATATGTTCTTATGTCCAAATTATGGTCAATTTATGTTCTTATTTATTTTATTTTAATATATATTGGTCAATTTATGTTCTTATTTATTTTCTTTTAATATATAATAAACCATATCCAAAATGGATAACAAAGAGAGGCAACGAACTGACCAACGAACAGTCCTCACATTTATCCCAAATCACTGCCTCTTCAAAACTCTCCCGTACATCTCAAAAAATGGCAGCTATTTCTTCACTTTTCACTCCAAATCCAACATCAAATTTCCTATTTTCCAACCCAATTTCCTCCCAGTCATCCTCTCGCAAGTCCCATCAAAATCTCAATTTGCTGCTGCCAAATCTTTCGAGAAGAGAGTTCTTGAACGGATCAGTTGCTTTGCTTCCATTAGCGGTCTCTCCTCCTTCACCTTCACAAGCCAGAGAAGTTGAGGTGGGATCCTACCTCCCCGTATCGCCTACGGATTCCTCGTTCGTTCTTTTCAAAGCCACCACTAAAGACACCCCTGCTCTACGTGCAGGTAATATATCAAGATTGTTAGAGTTTAATGCTTAACTGTAGTGTAATACCCTGTGATTGACTATTTGTTGGAAGAGTTTCCGTTCAGTTTATCAATTTTTCAAAACGAATAGGGACGTAGTTGCTAGAGAAGCATTGTGAATTGAAGTGTGACAAGTCTACTTAACTTTTTTGATTGTCAATGTTATAATTTGATGGGGGAGTGGTTCTTTGTTTATGTCACTTTGAAGATAGCATTTAGTTATGTTAGGACTGAGACTTGTGTCTGACTCAATCTCAATTTTTCAATGGACTTTTTAGTTCTTTTGCTTCAGTACAATGATGCCCCGTTGAACTTTTGGGTCCTACCCAGGGGAACAATGGATAAAGGATAGAAAACCATGAACTCAGTTGCCCACGTTTACGTGATTGATGCATGCCAAAAGTAATATCTCATTGGATTTCAATTCTTTCTTTCCTAGTTGAAATTTGTAGCCTGAATACTTTTTAGCTTCCTGGATTAAATTTAATTGATGGAAAATTCTTCAAAATTCAATCTAGTGTTGTTAGAATGTTCGGTGGCTGCAGATTTTTTCGGTCCCTGATCATCGCTCACAGGTTCTTGTTAGAAGATGTAAAAATTGACTCTGATTGTATTCTATTCTCTGAAAAATCCCATTTTAAGAAATGGCAAACGGAAGACTCTATCCCTTATCAGAATATTGATGTTATAACTCATAATCTTCTCGTTTTCCTTTAAAATACGTCACTTCTTTCTGTTTTTGCTTATGAAAATTCTGAATATAGCTGGTTGCAGGAAATGTACAGCCTTACCAGTTTATGCTTCCACCGACTTGGAAACAGCAGCGAGTGGCTAATATATTATCGGGCAACTACTGCCAACCTAAGTGTGCAGAGCCGTGGGTGGAGGTAAAGTTTGAGGATGAAAAACAAGGAAAAGTTCAGGTGGTGGCTTCACCTTTGATACGCCTTACGAATAAACCCAATGCAACAATCGAAGAGATAGGGACCCCAGAGAAGCTCATCGCGTCTCTTGGCCCTTTTGTCACCGGAAATTCATATGATCCTGATGAATTACTCGAAACTTCTGTAGAGAAAATTGGTGATCAAACGGTATGATCTTCTTGTTATATAAATTTTTGGCATATAGAGTTTTTGTAGAGGAAAAATGAGATCAATAGATTTATGAATTCTGTCATAGCTTTTAACAACACAGTTAAACATATACTGAAATTGAACTGGATGGCAACGTGTCCAAAATGGATTATTTGAATGGGAGAAGAGCACGATCAATCGCCCTCTAAGCAAAGCGTATGCACACCACTTCACCTGTATTGTTCTTTAAAAGAATGCTAAGTTTTACCCTCATGTCCGCCGAACCAAGATTTTTTTTTTCTCCCGAATAAGACACGTGGTGCTATAAGACCAAACATGTCGTCATTGGAGCTTGATGGGTTTTTAAGATCCATATCTGCCTGTCAAGGCCACAATTCAATTTGATCAAATCTTGTATACAGATTGCTCATCTGATCTCCACATATTATATGTCTTGTATTCGGACCCATATTACATCAGAAGGGTTTGCATTTTGCGGGGGGTGGGGGTGTGGTGCAGCATGTGTTTTCACCCCCCTTTCTACCGAAATTTTTATAGATAAATTTATTTTCATGAACTATTTTCATGAACTATATATAAAAAACATACCCCCTAATGTATGAAAAAGCAAATATTTTTTTAGTTTTGTCCACCACCTGAATTCGTGTTCCTTGCTCGGCTGCTGTCGTGCTTACGACTAACATTCTATTTTTTGCGTGTTGTGGATTCGTGATAGAGTGGTTTTGCCATTAGTTGTGTTCTTACTCATTTTCAGCTTCCATTTTATGATTTATCTTTTGGAAACTTAATCGGGCAGTACTATAAATACGTTCTGGAGACTCCGTTTGCTCTCACGGGATCACACAATCTTGCGAAGGCGACAGCTAAAGGAAGCACGGTCGTCTTGTTTGTGGCCAGTGCCAACGATAAACAATGGCCGACGTCAGAGAAAACGTTACAAGCTATTCTGGAATCCTTCGTGGTGTGATCTTTGTTCACGACAATATTGGGAGACGTGAGCCTGTGTTTCATTGAATAGTGTATTTTCATTTGTGAAATTTTCTAGCTTTTATGGTCATCTGAATTGTTGTCAATGTTAGAGAGTTGAAGTTTGTGTTGTTCCGTATGCAGAGGACTAAATATTTGCGTTACAAATGCATATAGAAGATTACATCATAAGATGGGTGGAGGTGATTCAGCTAATGGGTAAAATATATGGTGCACGGTATCATACATATCTTTGAATTCTACAAGTCCCACTTGAAATATATACGGAGACTTATTATGTATTGATAAATCAATGGTTGCTACATAACGTAAATTTTAGTCCATATGACACAAGACTTGGCTCGACAAAACAATCCGTAAGAGTCACCAAGTTCCTTGTGGTAAATTCTTGCATGTTTAGAAATCAATCTAACTCGATTGAGGCGACGGATTTCTCATTTTCCAACTACACAACTCGAGCTAAAGGTACTCTTATCAAAATTAAACCCAGTCCCCCTGGTAATTGAATATACGTCCTACATGTTATCTGACTAATATAACACATATGAAAGAAATGATTTATGCAATACTTGAATCAATCAATTCCCAACCTCAAGAGAGTAAAAGGAGAGCCCGGGAGAAACAAAAACTCAACACTTTCAGAAATAGCTGCTGGTGATTAGTGAATGTTTACAGTCAAACACAAGCAAATCGGGCCGACTAGTTCCCATAAAAGTTTACGAGAAAAAAAAAACTATAAACAGTCACCGCGTAATATCTACAAAACTGATTCAGCACTTGCTTCTGTTTCCAATTCTCAAGTAGTCACTAGGTGAGGAGCAGCTCCCCTAAAAGGAAGCATGCATGAGTAAGTGACATACTTGACACTGTCAATTAGAACAACTACGAAAATTCGAGAAAGGGCCTTTGCTCCCATCACACCATCAACATCAGTATCACTTGCCTCCCTAGGATCCACGAGCACAGAAACAACCACAGAAGATGCTGACTTATTTAAGTTCAGGTTCTTGTTTTGTGAATGTCTTCCAGCTTGTTCCTCGGAAATGTTATGAGCGGATCCAGGAAAGGGAATAGGATGACCACGGAGGATCCTGCGGTTCCTTCCCTTGATGAGGTGCGAAGAATTCTTATTTTGCTGTTCAGAAATATTTCTTGAGGCAGTAGCTGGGACAATGGCTCCTGAAGTGGAAGCTGATGACACGTCAAACTGGAAAACTTCTGTGCACATCCCCGAGCTCAGCATCGGACCTGAAGGAAACCTTAGCATTATACTTTCTGAAATTTGACCGCGTGCCCCATGAGCAAGAAAATAGTGCAAATATTTTCTCTGAGGATCAGCAAAAATTTGTTCCCTTGGGTAATGATGAAGTATTATTCAACCAACTTGAAAAAAAACAGAAGATCTATCAACAAGAGATATATATTTTAGAACTGCATAATTCAGTTTTTTAATCTGTAATCCAATATTTTTTGCCGAGGATGATGTTTATAAGCCATGGAAAATACATGACTCTGAACCAGCGAGTTGTTTATATGAGTTGCATGCACTTGAGTCGTCTCATACATAAGGGGAGTCAAGGCAAACGAAACATTTAAAATCACAACACTTTGTACTACATCAATATGTACAAAGAGGTGAGATACCAGCCTTTGAAAACAGCAGGAATGAAAAGCCATGAGTCGCACATAAGCTAGCATGAGCAAAAAAACCATGTGTACAACTTTGGATGCCACAGAATTCCTATAAAACTACAATATTTTCTTTTGCATGCGTAGGATCAAATCTGTCTTTACATAACCACATGAATAGTCAATGGTAGGATTATAACTCAGAATAACACATACAAAAAGAAGCCATGTGCAAGAGAATATTAAACGATGATTACCAGAAAGGCCTTCACGGAACCATTGCTGAAGCCTGCCATCATTGGCTTTCGACTTCAAACTATCTTTGTCTGCTGAACCAGAGCCTAGTTCCCTTAGGTGAGGGAGCCGAGCACCATTTCTTCCCATACCAGGGACAGGAACAGCAGGAGCCAAATCTTCACGAACTGCTAAACCATTTACACCACCTCCCTGACCCTGCGATATCATGGCCTTTTCACTTGCCAACACTGAATGTATTATCAAATTTCCATCTATCTTAACAAGCTTATCATTCCTAGGAACATACAATAATGCAACAAGGGGTTTGCTCCCATTTCCCAAATGAACAATCTCATCAGTTCCTGGCTCCCCTCGACTTCCATGACCTCTTTGACTACAATGTGCACCACCACCACTGTTACAACTAGATTCTCTTCCACCACCATACTTCTCAACATGCTCAGTCCCATTTTTCACAAACAACCTCCCATGGTAATTCTCATAATATCCACCTCCAACATAACTGTTATCACTGGAAAATGCCTCCCTAACACCTCCGTATTTCATATTGATAATTGGAACCAAATCTCCAAATAATATAATAAAAAACAGCAAACTGATAAAGCTAACAGCTGCAACCTTCTTGCTCTTTGCCCCCCCACTCTTCTTAGCTTCCACCTTCTTACTGACCTTTGCCACGTTGGCTGGCTGTTGTGATTTCAATCTTGGGATTGGAACCAGTGGCACTTGAGATCCATGTAGCCTCATCATGTACGGGGGAGCAGATGGCATCCATGGATACATCGTGGTTGGGTGTGGAAACATCCCAGGATGAGGAGTTGCCAATTGAGGAGGTGGGACTGCGCCATTACTCCCACCAGCGCCCATTTGTTGCCGTAGAGTCATGTTTTCAGTCATAAAGAATGAAATCTTTGCATTCAAGTCTTGTATTGTAGAATGCATTGTCCTCACTTTATCCTCCAACTCGTCAACATATTGCTTCTTTCTCTGTCTTGATAATTGCGCACTCTCCCTGTTCCTCATCAACCTAGCCTTCTTTTTATCGTCATCTTCATTCGAACCACTGATACTACAATTATTATGGTTAGTCTCAACATTATACTCGGATTTCCTAAACTTGTTAATCCTGGAACCTAAATTATTATCCACATCACAAACTGCTAAATCATTGCTCTCTTTTTTCCTCTTTAACATAGAACTATTGACATTATCGTTTGGAGACCCTCTGAATTTAATCTTTTGATCAACATTATCAGAACTGATCAAACCGAAGTTAGCATCTGGCATAGAATTTACCGATCTGGCGCAATTTTCGGAGTTCTTTGATACATTGGAACAACAATTCCCAGAACCCTGTGATTCGGGGGAAGGGCAATAAGTTGCCTTAGCTTCAGCACCAGAACTTACAGAGTTCCCTGGATTTGACCCATTTGATTCAGGCGACGGGACATTGAGATAATCAGAGATCTGATTAGATTCTAGACCTGGAGAATTCGAATCCAGAACCCCGGACCCATTTGAGCTCTTGTCGCTGCCTGCGGGCAGATGACGCAAGTTTGGACAATCTGATTTGAAAACACCATGATATTGATCAAAATTAAGACCTGATCCGGCATTGGCTTCGTCAAGCAAATTGCCATTTTCTAAATGGTTGGTGTTGTAGATCGGATCGGAGAGTAATTCGTCAAGATCGGAAGAAGGGAGGCATAGGTCGTCGAATGAGAAATCGAAATCAACGTCTTCATGAAACGCGTCGTCGTATTGATTGACCCCCGAGCCGTTACTCTCCATAAACTGTTGGGAAAAGAAGGAATCGTCGAGGGGCGGAATCGCAAGGCTGGAACTGAAATCGGCATCATGAGGCGGAGGCGGGACGACGACCTCCGTTGGATCAGACATTCCGTGTGTGATTAATTGTGAGACGAGATGAGAGAATTGGGGATTTCTTCGGGTAGAGTTTCGCTGACTTCGAATAAAGAACACGTGGCAACGATGTCACGTGTTCTGAGACATATTTACGAATCGAGCATATTTTTCGTGAGACCGTCGAATTTTTATATGTGATATGATCAATTTTATCGATATTTATAATAAAAATAATATCTTTAACATAAAAATAATATTTTTTATGGATGATTCAAATAAAAGATTTATCTAATAAAGTACAACGGGTGAAAATGCTACACAAATTTTTGTCTTTATCAATTATATCAACTGTACACAAAATACATAAATGTCAAATATCATAATAAGATTTTTCTAAATCTATTGCCTCATTATGTTATGACATAAGAGCATCCGCATTAGTTGGGTGTTTAAACACCCACCAACTCATCAAAAAGTATAGGGTCCACTGCCACATAATCATTATAACAACATATCTCTTTTAACCACATTTCTTTTAACATTCAAACTCAATATTTATGGGTCCCACTACCACATACTCATTATAATAATATATCTCTTTTACCCACATTCTTTTAAACATTCAAATTCATTAATTAAATATTTAAAATAAAAAATAAAATATATACAATGGTTTACAGATAAAAATTAAAAAAAATTACAAATTTATTTTTTTGTAAAAAAACCTGAAAGTCAAAATTTAAAAACAAAATTTGAATGAATTTTTTTAAAAAAAAATCGAAATTCAAAATTTGAAAACAAAATTAAAATAATTCAAAACACGCGTGTAAGCAAATCAGCGACGGTTTGTTCAAAATCGTCGCTAATTATCCAATTTTTTTTTAAAAAAAAAACTGACACAGGGACGTTCATATGCGTTCATACATATGAACGCCTCACCTCCTCTCTCATGTGAGTGGACATTATAACGTCACTCACATTGAAGAGTGGGTACACCCAATGTGGGTGCCCTAAAAATGACAAAAGTTAATATGATTTGTTAGCGCGTGATTGGGTGCAAGTACGTGTGTAAGGAAGTCTCTAGGTTTTGACTTTCAACTTCGACTTGGCCTATTAGTTAAGCGTTACACGTGAATTTTTTATTATTTTTTAATTGGCAATAATTTAATTTTTTGTATTTTTATGGAATATCATCTTTTTTTTAACCATAATGGATATTCTCGAAGACTTTTCTCACATTTCTTTTATTGTTTTTTATTATATTTTACTTATTACGTCACGAAGCAGGAATAAAAATCAATCTATTATCCCGTTCGTACGGAGTGGAAGAAGAAGAAGGGGTTACCCATTTCTTCTCTTGATCCAATCGCCCCTCTCTCTCTCTCTGTAGAGAGAGAATATCCTACGCTCCAGGGGCAGGGGTCTCCGCACATGCATCAATAGATATACAAGAGGGCGTTGGGAGTATGGATTTGGGTTTGACTTCTGGAGCCAGTGCTGAAGCTGGTGAGAATGGTGGTATTTTGGAGCAAAAGGTGGAAGAGAACGAACCACCTGCATACGCTTCTATGGTGGATTCATTTCTCATAGAAGCTCTTCGGAACCCACGTCATCGTTTAACTGGTTTGTTTTTCTTTTTCCTTTTTTTTTCTGGTCGCGTTGTTTTTATATCTTAAGTTGAATTTATTGCCAGTTTTTTTATGTGTAATTGAGAACTGTTCTTTCCGGGGCTGGAGTAGCTTTGGAAGATTTGGAAGTTTGCTTTAGCTGTATCAGGTGTAATTGGGGTTTGGCTGTGAGGGCAATGGTTCGGTTTTATCTTGATTCATCGGCTGTGTAATTCAAGAAGCTACGGAACTTGCTGATGCGGATCGATTTAAATAAACATCTGAATTGCACGTCATGTTGTTAGACCTTAGATATAGATTTTCAAATTTGTGAAATTTATAGAAGCCATAGAATGATAACATGGTCTGCAAGCGAAGAGGCTGCTGTTCTTGTTCTATTGATATTTCACGAAGCGGTCGTGGTTATCATTGCTGAGTATTTTATAATAAAAATAAAAATAATTATATAATTTGGAAAAATTTTAATAAAAAAATTAGGAAAGATTTGAAAAAAATTACAAAAATCGTTCTGTAACGGCACGACAGCTGCGAAATCGCCGCCACTATCGTTTTTTGCAAACCATGTCTCCAATGATTCTCCATTTATCTCCGAAATGGAGAACCAAAAGTGCTTCAAATGACTTCTCTAATTGCCTTATTTACGATAATGACATTCTCCAAAATTGCAAAATGAACCTTTTGTGTAATTTTTTTTTTTTGGTTCATTTCCTGCCTTTTATTTAATATTAGTGGTTTTTTGGTCCTTTTTTAAATTTATTTCAAGTTTTCTCTCTTTTTCATTTATTTATTGTAATCGAACTATTTGGAAGGAAATAATGAACAAGGTCGTGACAAAAAAATACGTTACATGTTTTATTATGGACATAAATCGAATTAAAGTAACTTGAGATGAATTAAACACGCGATCACTTTGAAATATAGAAAAATAGACAATTATTAAATATTTACGCATGTATCTTTAATATTGTGTGCGGCTTGCAATTTGATGACAAAGTATATGCATTACTTTTAAAAAATTGAGTCACGTTTAATTGAGTTCAGTTTAATAATACATTACGTAATTACTTAATAATTTTTATATATTTAATGGTTGGGAATGGGATTCATAGGAATGAAAAAATAGAAAAATAAAGAATTTTGCAACGTAGAGAATATGGGTTGGAGAAAATTTTTGAAATAGAGAATACAATCTCTAATGGAGGATGGAAAAATGGAGAATGTGGTTGGAGATGTCCTTAGGTTGAGAAAAGTCTTCTTTGCTAATACTAATGGTACGTCTATAGTTTGCTAAATATCCTGTGTGGATGTAGTGTTGAGAAGCATTTTTATGTGAGTTTCTTTTAGGTTGATCATTTAGATGCTTTAGAACAACAAACATCCTTTTAATAATGTTTATCTTTTTTTTTTTTTTTGTAATCAAGTTATTCTGTCCAGTTCAATTTTTATAATCATGTGATGTTGAAAATTGTTAAAAACCAAAATCGCAAGCATTATGTTGGTGTTGATCTTTCCTTGATACCTTTAAAACAGAAAGTTGTGTGTGATCATGTGAGGCACAATGTTAAAAAATGCTCATCTTCTGGCTTTTCCGTTTTTTATGTCGTTGAAAGCGAACCTTTATGTATGACATGTCAGTTCTAAGCCTGGTACGATTTAAGATTTTTATGTTTATTTAGTTTGTTGATAATATTTGTTGGTATTTCTTGTGATTTATCAGTTTTGCGAATGGAAATCGATATTCAGAAGTTCATACAGAATTCCGATCTGCATAAGTTTGAGTTTCAACACTTTCCTACTTCATACCTGCGGCTTGCTGCTCACCGTGTTGCTCAACATTATGGTTTGCATACCATGGTTCAAGACAATGTTGTAGATGGTCGAGGAATGAGAATTTTGGTTCTGAAGAAGCCAGAGAGCAAGTTCCCTGCTTTTTGCTTATCAGATGTACCAGCAAAAGATTCAGAAACTGACTATCTTGATCAAATCAAGATTGTCATTAGACCGAGATCTTCTAAGCTTAACTCAAATGATGCCAAGGAATCAGAGCATAAACGCAATCCAGTAAGAACTGTAGAAGAGAGGAAGGAGGAGTATGACAGAGCAAGAGCTCGTATCTTTAGTAGTCAAGCTAATCCTGAGTCAAAGGATGCTTTGTTTCAAGCTGCTGATGTTGAGAGTAACTTAAATGTTGATGACAATGAAGTCTTAAGGAACTTGTGTGTGCAGGGGGACAATAGGGTTTGTAGCAGGGAATTCAGTACTTCTACGGTAGCTACTTTTAGGGACAGGGAGAAGGATCGGATTGACCCTGATTATGATCGCAGTTATGAAAGGTATTTAATGACTAACTTGGTTTTGAGTTAGTAGCTATGAATTGTGAAATCGTTGATAATATCTTGTTACTGTTCTAATTTTTGCCTTTTCCGTACCTTGTTGAGCCTGTTAGTGGTTTTAGTTTGATTGCTTGTATTCAAGCTACAGTAGTCCTTAACCTGCATGCTCAAGAACAGGATTGAACTTGAAGTTTTTCTTTGTGATGCATTATTCATTGACAAATTTCCCTGGTTTTGAATTTTGATGCCAATGCTTGAGGAAATTTGCATGGACAACATGCTTTTGAGTAAATAATTGTATCAGAAGTCTGTTTTCAAAGATATACACGTGTCTGTACTAGCTTAGGAAATTAATGTAACCGTGCTTATGATGTGGTTCGTAATGCTTTCTCAGATGCTGCCAATTTCATTTTGATTAGTCTTTTGCCATTATCTGTTGGGATTTGCATGCATATAGTATAATTAGTTTCAGTTTCTTCTTCTTTTATGTTTTGGTGCAGATATGTTAGGAACACCCCAAGCACTCAAAATTTTATCCAGGCCCAATTTAATGTACAGAAAATTCAGCCTCCATTTGTCCAATACGAGTCTTTGCACCCTCGGCTAGCTCATATGCGAGTACCTCTAGCTGCTCTCAATTACGAGAACCCAGTGATGAATCATTATTGTGCAGCAGGATTGAGTCAAAAGTATGGGGATGCTCTGTACATGCAATGGCCCATGCAGACCATGATGTATACACATTCGTATGATCAACTGAGGCATAACTTTTTCCAGGTATGCATCTCAAGTCCTTGTTATTTTGCTTCATCTTACAGTCTGCATTATAGACGGCGATTTCAGTCGTGTTTTGCTTCTTCTTTTTTTGTATTAATAGTTTTAACATGTGCAACTATTTTACTTTAAATTGCATGGAACACCAATTTCCAGATTTTGACATGGCCAAGAAGGTTAGATGATACAGCTGATACATTTCTTTGATTTGTCACAGGAACCCTTCAGTCAGCAGCCTCTTAGTTTTGATTACTCCCAGAATAGATAATGGTTGGTGTATGATGTCGGTGTTACTCCTGGTACATTGATTTAGAGCAAGGGATCAAGACAGTTGAACTTCTGGTTTTGTAATTTATTTTTTGTGGCTTTATTTGAAGTTTGTTTTAAGTTCTTTGAAACCTTTCGCTTGTAGCAGAAGAGACTGCATCTTTATGTTTCATGTCATCGGTGAAATGGCAGGAAAATTCTCAAAGCTTTTCTCTTTTTTTATATTTAAGAAGTTTACAAAAACAAGCAATCTCTCTGGCATTTGCTAGCCAGGTGGTTGAAGAAGTATCCCTTTAGAGATTGAATGTCACTTTCCATAACCTTTTCTTTTCTTTTTCCATATGATGTGGGCTAATTCAAACCATAACCTTCTATTAATTTAAGTTAAATGACGATGATGAATGATAATAATGATGCTTGAAATCCAAATTACGCAACCTCCGATAAATAATAAAGTAAATCACAACCACGACCGGACCGGAATCAACACTTAAAATTAGGGAAGGTTATCTTTCAAATCACATGTTAGTGCACTCATAAACAAATCAATTATTTCTCTGTCCCTCTCTATATATAATAAACAAATTACAAAATTTAATGCATTGTATTATTGTTGAAAATCATTATTAAATACTGCATCAAACAAAAAAAAATCAATTGTTAATACCATTATGAAAGATATTTAAAACTAATAACTGATTAAATTTAATTATTTAAGTAATTCAAGAAAGCACCCCATAATTCGAATTTTGTTCGAAATTTTAAATTAAAACTTTCTGATTTAATTTTGAGAGATAATTATAACTTTGACCCACTGTTATAATTAATTAATTTCAAGCAATTATGGGTTGTTTTTTGAAGGAAAAATATTTTGTATACAACAACTAATAGTAATAAATATAATTTATTTATTCTGGGCGGACACAGCACATGCCGACAGTTGTCGATCATATCATGTGACCTCGCTACTCCGCCCGCGACTATAGTTGTCCGCTTCTCGCCAACAGTACTAGCCTGATTCACTCGCCTAAATCATGCTTCTGATTCACGCGCACTCCATAAACAAATCAAATTATCCCACGTTGATATTACTTCAAGTAAAATCATAGCGTGTATTTCAACCACAAGCTAGTAAATATTTTGTTCATCTCACTTTTTCAAAAAAATCACATTCACTTTTCTCAAGCCCCGATTTCATCTCGTCCGTCGATTGATACAATCGTACGGCGTCCAATTATCAATAGTGTTGGGAGGGAAACAACTGTACCGTTGATGACCCTCTGCCACAAAGATAAAAGCCGATGGGGTAGCCATTTTCCTCACACGCTCTCTCACCTACTCGATCGCCTCTACAGTTTCCGAGTTTATCTTCTCGAATTCGAAGGTATTTTCTGTAAGATCTAGACCAGATCTGCTCGCGATTGTTGTGTTTTCCGAAAGAAGTTCTCGTCATTTTGTGTTTATTAATTGATTTCCGTGATTCTAGGCTTAGATATCTTTGTTAAGTCGATTTTGAAACTTTGTATGTTCGGACGTCGAAATTCGGGTAGATCGAGACGGTTGTCAGCATTCCGTAGTCTCCAGTTGTTTTTAATCGATTCTGATGACTTTGACATCGCACTGTCTGAAGTCCGACGTGTATCTGAGAATTTTATGGTACAATGGCATCAATTGTTTTGCTGTATGGTTAGATCTGTGAAGTATCACATTGTTTATTTTTTTCACTTCCGGTAGGATGGATATGAGTGCCTATATATGTGACGAGCCCTTTTATTTTGCGAATTAAGGTTTGTATTTGGTTTCTCCACGTTAGATCTCGGATCTGTAAGATGGATTGCGCGTTGAAAATATTGTTACGTGCAGTGGGGAAATTATATCATTTATCGGGATTGTAGATGCTCCTTCCTTTATCATTCAATTATTGAAGTTTTATCTTGACAAACAACTTAATAAGTTGATACATCCATTAAAACTTTGTGATGCGATAGATGATCATGTGTTTGTGTCTGACAATTTTTATGAATTATAGGAACAATGAGAGAAATCCTGCACGTCCAAGGAGGCCAATGTGGCAACCAGATTGGCTCAAAATTCTGGGAAGTTGTCTGTGATGAGCATGGCATAGATCCAACTGGAAGATATGTTGGGACATCTGATTTGCAATTGGAGCGTGTCAATGTTTACTACAATGAGGCGTCTTGTGGGAGGTTTGTGCCTCGTGCTGTGCTCATGGATCTCGAACCTGGAACCATGGACAGTGTCCGCACTGGTCCATACGGCCAGATCTTCCGTCCTGATAATTTTGTTTTCGGCCAATCCGGTGCTGGGAACAACTGGGCCAAAGGCCATTACACTGAGGGTGCCGAGCTGATTGACTCGGTTCTTGATGTTGTGAGGAAGGAAGCTGAAAATTGTGACTGCCTTCAAGGTAAATTATTAAGTTTGTCTGGATTTGTTTGTTTGTTTGTCTGTCAGTTACGACTGGGACTGATAAATTGTGGAGCTTTCTAGTTTTGGAACAACTTGCTGACGTTTTATGGGCCATTGCCTGAAAGTTTACCTTGCTGATCTCAAAGATCAGAGAAGAATACCCTGATAGGATGATGTTGACATTCTCCGTGTTCCCTTCACCAAAGGTGTCAGATACGGTGGTCGAGCCATATAACGCCACTCTTTCGGTGCATCAACTTGTTGAAAATGCAGATGAATGCATGGTGCTTGACAATGAAGCTTTATATGATATTTGTTTCAGGACACTCAAACTTACCACTCCTAGCTGTGAGTATATTTTACCGAAACTGCATTCCATGACGCATTTCTACCCCTTTAACTGTTTTTATTTGGAAAAAGAATACCTGATCTGCTATTAATTCATTCTTAAGGGGGCATTCCTTGGCGATTTTCAATGTTTCTGGTTTTTTCAGCGCATGTCTTTGTCCCTTGCTTCTATAGTTCGTTGTCTTCACATTCAAAACTAGTAATATGAGCGAACCATTTATCCGGAGGATTGGAATAGTTTTATGCTGTTGGGAAGTGTAGGGATATTCTTCATATTTCCGCAACATTGTCATGCTACAATTAATGTTCTGACAACACTACCACTAGCGATTGACCATGTCGATCGTTATGAGATTTATTACATTTTCTCTGGAATGAGTCCCACCATTGGTGGTAGATGCATTCTTGACATTGTTTCAGTGCTTGTTCTATTTTCATGCAACCAAAGCATCATTTTGGCATTATTCCGTTTGTGTGTTTACCTACATACTTCCTTTTGGCTGGGGTTATCACATGGAATTCTATTTGGAAAATTATGTGTTGTTGAATGTTAATGGCCTGTTAATTAGCTACGACATCTTGTGTCGTTTGAAAAGCATGAATTCTGCTGACAGCTTCTCCTCCGTATTCTTGAGCTTATATCCTAATTTCTTTCCTTTTGTTAATCCAGTCGGTGATCTTAACCACTTAATATCTGCAACTATGAGCGGAGTTACCTGCTGCCTGCGTTTCCCTGGTCAACTTAACTCTGATCTAAGAAAACTAGCTGTCAACCTGATTCCGTTTCCCCGTCTGCACTTCTTTATGGTGGGCTTTGCTCCTCTTACCTCTCGTGGTTCCCAGCAATACCGTGCACTTACTGTTCCAGAGCTCACTCAACAAATGTGGGATTCCAAGAACATGATGTGTGCTGCTGACCCTCGCCATGGACGTTACCTTACTGCCTCAGCCATGTTCCGGGGAAAAATGAGCACCAAGGAAGTAGATGAACAAATGATCAACGTGCAAAACAAGAACTCTTCCTACTTTGTGGAGTGGATTCCAAACAACGTGAAATCAAGTGTTTGTGACATCCCACCGAAAGGACTTTCGATGGCATCCACCTTCATTGGCAACTCAACCTCAATTCAGGAGATGTTCAGACGAGTGAGTGAGCAGTTCACAGCTATGTTCAGGAGGAAAGCTTTCTTGCACTGGTATACAGGTGAAGGAATGGACGAGATGGAGTTCACTGAGGCTGAGAGCAACATGAACGACCTTGTTTCTGAGTACCAGCAGTACCAGGATGCTACGGCTGATGATGAAGAGGATTATGTGGATGAGGAAGAAGGGGGGGAAGAGACGCACATGTGAGAGATGAAAACTAAACTGTCTTCCGCAAACTTTCTATGTTATCTCTGTTTGGAAAATATAATATCTTGTTCTTCTGTTTCGTAAACCTTCCATATCCGTTGTTAGTAGCTACAAGAAAATGGGAGGAATCACTATTGGGACTTGAAGTTTCTATTTAATGTTTGGTTTGGAGTGATGTTGCTTTGGATCTTTAATTATATGCTGTAGACCATACTACTACTGGTTATGATGCTATTTATCTTGGTCAGACGGACAAAAATACCCCTGATTACGTTCAGTAAAATTTGTTTCAAGACTCTGCTTTAGTATATTCTTAAAATAATTAAATAATTTGTTAATCATAATTAATGATTTAAAGATTCTAAAAATAATTAATTAGGCCAAAAATCTAGGCACTGGAATTATTGCGTGAACAGGTTACCACTTATTATTAAAATTGTGATATCAGTAATAACTACTTTATGTCATGACAATTTTTTTCCAAAATACCCTACCTCATAACTAACATTGTTTTTTAAAAAAAAAAATTAAACGAAGCATAAAAATAGTGATTAAAAAAAAAACATAATGTTAAATAAAAATACTTCAGTCTCATTATATATAAAAAAAATTATTTATTAAACAAATTTAATTTACATATACACGTCATATGCAAATATTTAATTAGTACAAAAACTCTTATTAGATCATCTGCTAGATTAATTTTGTGAGACGGATATCCGATCCGATCTATGAAAAAATATTATTTATTATATACAAATGGTATATTTCACTGTAAATGTTGACTATCGACGATAAAATCGTATTACATTTCATAATATAATATTTCATAATGTTTGGTATAATTTATATTTCACTATGCAATATTATCTCATTGTTAACGATATTATTCCTTTAATAAATAATTGAATTCAAATTGTTTCTTATTATTTTTATATTAAATATTATTATTATTATTATTATTATTATTATTATTTAAATCTTGTTATTTATTATTATTCTTATATTTTAATACAAATATTATTATTTCTCTTGTATTTATCATTTCTTATTATTTTAATTAATTATAATTTGTTTCTTCTTATTTGATATTATTCATATCATTAATATTATTAACCAATTACTATCGACGGTAAAACCGTATCGCATCACTATAGCAAATTAATGAGTAGGTTCTCTATGACAGTCTCTCTCAAAAACCTTCGACTCGATTTATAATTAGAATGAAAAATATTAATATTAACATAAAAATTAATAATTATATATAACAAATCATATACGAGATCTGTTTCACAAAAGTCTCATAAAATCATACCTAGTTTTGTATTAATTATATCTATATAAAAATAAACAAAAGAACATTTAAAAAGCATGTCATTTATTGTGTGTGCACTAGGTAGCCAGTCAACTTCGTTTCAACTTGTTTGTCACCAACAAATTTCCTCGCATGCATCTCATTTATTTAATTTTTTTTAGGCATCATCTCAATCACTCGTTTCAAACTTTTGACATTTTTCAAAGATCGTTAACTTAAATTTACGGTCTATGATTTTATTTACTTTGGAAATAGAAAAATAAAAAGATATGGTGCATATTCGATTGTGATAACTGGTAAACCGACGGAGACAAGAGTTAGGCCCACACCGAATGCATCAAAGTCAACTGTTAGGTACTTTGAAGTTAAACCACTAGTACTCATGTTCCTCCAACGAATAGGTATCTTGTGAGACGGTCTCACAAATCTTTATGTGTGATATGAGTCAATCATACCGATATTCACAATAAAAAGTAATACTTTTAGACAAAAAAGTAATATTTTTTCATGGATGTCTCAAATAAGATATTCGTCTCATAAAATACGAAGTCAAACAGAGCTGAACTGATATAATTTTTTATGAAAACAAATTACGAAGAAGTCAAACAGAGCTGAACTAATATAATTATATTTTATTTATTATTATGATTCTTTTAATCAACGTTACATATACATAATTCATTTTTTAGAAATTAAGAAGGAAAGGGAATTTGTGGGATCAATTGGTTGGATCCAAAAATTGCGCAGTCTAATTTGTCAAGTACCCTAATAACGACGGATATAAACTCTGATGTTTTATATGTAATTTAAATATACATTATTTATTTTTTATTTATTGGTTATGGAGCAAAAATTAATCAAAGTCATACGGGGTATTAATTCCGGATGGGAGAGGATAAAAAATCGTTGAATAATTAATATGTTCACACTATTTTTAATTGAATTTTCTGGGACGGAAAATTCAAAATTGGGTCCATTTAATTGAAAAGACATGTTTAAAAAAAAAAAGAATCACTTGATATTGCCGACTTCACGAATTTTTATTTATTGTTTTCTCAAATTTTGTATCATTGATTGATAAACAAATGTTGAATATTTTAATTTTATCCTTACATGAAATTAGTGACATGGGATTCGATTTTTCAATTAACATGAAATTATTTTTATTTTTTCAAAAAATAAAAAACACAAAGAATATGGAATCACTATTCATAGATAGGGGCAACTAGTTGATTGGGGACAGGAGCATAGGAATACAATCTTATCACTTGGGAGGAATCAAATAATTCCATGCCAATTGCCGCACACTTTGCACATCGTTTTGCTATAAAAAAAAAAGACTAATTCTGTTTTATTTCAATTTTTTTGAAATAAATGATACAAATGCTGAAATGAACATAGATCTAAGTTTAAAAGAATGGTCATGACATGAAAAAACTTAGTTGGATTCATGGGATAAGGTTATAAATTATACATAAGTTTAAAAATGTGGATAACTGAAGAATATATAACTCCAATTATCATAAAAATCAAATCGAAAATTAAATAAAAAACAAATATATATATATATATATATAATCAATATTTATCATTCGCATCAAACAATGTCTCGTTTTATTTATCTATGTCGTGGAGTTGGACTCGTGAAATCCATATATGTAGCGGGTCCGATGAATTGATTCAAAATGGGTGCGGAACTGGTCAATCTGATACGCATAGAATTGGAAAAGTAGGGGACCTCATATATATATATATACATAAAACCATGTATATTTAATTGTATTTTATTTCACCATTATTAGTTATCAAAATTGACCAAATTAGATATTGAATTTTAAGCTAAAAATTTACATATACGACAAAAAAATAATGGAGCAGCTCTTTTGGAAGGTAATAAGAGTTATATCCATTTGAACGTTTACCTCAAAAAAAAAATTTATATATTTATTAAGTCACCTTGGTATTGTCATTGCCTTGACACAAAGTTTTATTTTAGTTTATTTATTGGAATATAAAATTCCAAGAGTTTAATTAATTGATTGATTGTTTATTCATTTATTTAATTTATTTAAAGTATTAAAGAGAGGAGGGATTGGTCAATTGTCAAAACCATACTTTTCTCCCTCTGGTGAAGTTGACCTAACCACAACTTCCACCTATATCACCAAAGTTATGTTTATATGTTTCAAGAAAAATAATTATTATATTATATAATATTCATATGCATCATTGAATGGAAAATTTGACCTATGAAAAATTATTTTCTTGAAAGCGAGACAAAATTAATAACAAGTCTGCTTCATCTCAACAACTAAAATAAGTATTAAATAATTTTTTTCCATTATTTTTGAAATTTCAGATGTAACATTAGCATTGTAACCAGATGAAGTGTACTTTGACTACGTGCAAATAAAGTTAGGGGAGAAAAATGGCCGAGACTCGAAAACTAACTCCGACTCGTCGTTATACTCTTTACTAGTCCGACCATATAAATAAGGTTTCTGCGGTGTTGGCTAGTTTTACCAGCACAGCAAAAGCCTGCATGCTCTTCCGAACGACCACTCAAAATATACAGTTCTAAAGCAACTCGAAACAATATGAATCCGAGAGTTAGCCATACCCTTTAGCGTGTTATGGGTGAGGGTTTAAGAAGGTTGATGAAATTTGGATTAGATTCAGGAATTCAACGCCGCCCGTTTGCCCAATGCTGCCTGTTGTGGTTACCGGGCCTGATGTTCTGACTCCTCTGTGCAAGATTCTGCTTTGGGAGTTCGTGTATCTCCATGACTTGTATCGTTCTCTGTTTCTTGGCTGTTGACAAGTACAACATGATTGAATCAGTGATGAAAATGATTAATCATATGGCTCGGAGTAGGCGAACTAACCATTTTCTGCCTCTTGATAACGCTCATGAAGTTTACGCTTTGCGGCTTCCAGTTTCATCTGAACTGAATCCTCATTGTTACTCGACTTCTGGCGAATAACAAAACGATTAATGCAGTAGGATGAAGATCAGAACTGCTAGGACACAATTATAATATGATTGATAATCACGACTCTATCTGAAATACCATCTCTTGTTGAGGCTCCATTGGTTTCTTTCGAATTGCGCCTTTGTCTGGTTTTGTTCTGCCCAGTCCCGATTCAGTACTGTGAAGCCTGTTTGGTTGTTTAATCAACCTAGGTTCTTGATTTCTCGTCTTTTCATCTTTCCTGTCTTTTGCAGGAGCCCCCGAATCATCAAGATTCGGAGGCTTGAACTTGGGAATTTCGCGCTTCTCAAGTCTCGACCTTCTGCCATTCTCTCGGTTTTCCTTGAAAGCCCCACCGTTTCTTGGATCTGAAATAACATTATTCCCATTAAAAATCATGAACCTCTTTAGTTCACTTCGTTGCGGGGAATAAAAATAAAGAACTGAATATAGCAAAATCAAACAAAGAAACTCACTTCCATCATCATCCATGCCATCAAAGAACTGCACCAGTCGCAACCGAGGAACAATGCAACATAAACAAAGATTTGTTAGTCCACAACGAAAAAGTCCATACTTTGGAACATTTCTAATTATAAAAGAGAAGACACGACACCTGTGAAAGCTCCATTGAAGGAGGAGTAGCAAAGAAAGCTCCCACATCTAGTGGAGGAGATGGAAGCCCTTCCTCCTCTTCTTCAACGACAGAAGTTTTCACAGACTCAGTCACTACTTCTGCACCTTCGAGACATAAATAATTTACTAATCCAAAACAAGACGTAGAAAGAAAATTATAGATGCAATGTACAGTAGAAATATCTTCAAGTCGCTACCTGCAATGGCTTCTGTCGAACTAACAACCCAGGCATCGACCATGACCGTCCAATCCCTGAATTTCAGAACAATGCGAATAGGCAGTAAGCAAAAGAGATTTTATAAGATATAAGATACAAGATGAAATTTCAAATTATTATCAATGGTCAAAAGGGGACAAAAGGAACCACTCAAACTTTTCCATATACCCAAATCGCAGCTCCAAGTTAAAATTTTGAAAAAGATGCAATCTGAACGTTTGGGACTAACCAGCACAGTCCACAAGCATGTAACACGAATGAATTAAATAAATACATGTATGTCAAAGCAATCTGGTATTAGATCAATCTAACCAAGTTAAGCATCAAACATCAATAACAATAGAGCAAAGAGCACCTACCCAACTAAAGTCCTAACAAGATTCCGAATTTCCTTTGATTTATGCTTCCGTAGAGCATTAACAGACTTTCCAACCTCGGTAGCCTGAAGTTGAAACAAGAAAGTTAAAATAACACTCGTAAAATGTGAAACAGTAATAGAGAAGCATTTACGCCTCTGAAACAACTCGAAACGCAATCTATATCCGACAATAGTTCCAGTCAAACCTTGAGAATTTCCACAGACAAAGGTAGAAGCTGAAGCCTCCTCAGGTAATCAAACAATAACAAATCAGACTGTCAAGAAACAAAAAAGCCAAGGATCAAAATAGTTAACCAAACCAAGCAATCAATATAGAAGCAAACACGCTTCAAAATTCTACCATAACAAAGGTATTAACATATCGATTCACTTGGTTACAAAATTTAGCATAAATCTCATAAACCAGAAATCTCAACCAATCCAAGAACCAGCAAAAGATTACGGGTAAAATTAAATGAATCGTCAACAAAAAAGCATCTTGATGAAAAACAATAATTTGGAAACAAAATCAAACCTCTTCTTCACTATTATCAAGAATTTCCTTGATCCTCATGACCTCATCATACAAGTGAGACTCCTCCTCAATCTCATCAGTCAAAGCTTCAGCTTCCCCATAGCTGTAATTACTGACTTGATTCGCATTCATCTCCATTATCTCCCTCTGATCATCATTTACACAGCTATTTACCTTGCTTTCTTTTGAATCTTTACTCCCTCCGGCCTCAATCCCACTTTTACGCTTCTCCCCACTGTTTTCAGCACCATTTACATTTGGCACAGCCAATTCAATTTTATCGCAGCCAAAACATTTAGTAACTTTACATGTGAATAGCATCTCAGCAATTCGATCCCTTTTTAATTTGAAGTTGTAAGGGCAATCAGAGGCCGCAACCATGATTGCTTGCTCGATTATACTGAAGATATCACAATTAGCAGTCCTGAAATACTCCCTCCACTTATCAAGAATCACCGAACTGTTGGCCATGATAAATATTCAATTCTCAAGGCCTTGTTAAATGGGAACTTCAATCAGTGCCCAGATAAATTAAAAAAAAAAAACTAGTTTTTATCACAGATAATGGATGAAAATTTAATCTTGATGACACCCAGATATCAAAAGTTCCGGATTTTTTAACGCAACATCTGAAAAGTTGTGTTCCTTTTTCATCGGCTCTGGCCCAAGAATTTTGATGGGCATCTCTTATATCCGATTGAGAAAAAGGAAAAAGAAAATCCGACCCTAAGCCGATGATCGGATTTATAAACAGGAATTGAGTACAACGAGAAAAAATCGAAAAACAAGTGGAAAAAAATGATATATAAATCTGTAAGCTATCCAGGGAGATTCTCTAAACAGACGAAGAAAAAAAGTAAATAATCCAGAAACGTTATTGCGAAGTGTGATGGTGAAAGAATTAGATGCATTCCATTGAAAAACAATGGAGAAATTCGGATGAAAGTTATGTGAGGATTAAGGAAATTAAAATTGTCAAAAAAGTAATGTGAGATATTCTCTCCGTCTCGGTCTCTCTCTAGAGAGAGAGAGGAGAAGAGAATAACATTATTATTAAAACATATTTTATTTGTTTATCCGATTTTGGGTGGGTTAAACGGATTAGGACACATTTTATTTTATTACTAAAAAAATAGGTTAATAAATGCAACTGTTACGTCGTCGAAAAACAAGTAACTATTTTTTGAACGAGGAGAAATCCATAATAATGAGTATAATAAAAATTTTATATAATAATAGGTAAAAAAAAATTATATTGAATATAATACATTGAAGTTATTTTTTACTTCTATAAATTTTTATTTTATTATATTTATCATATGGGTGTCTCATTCAATAATATATTATTCAATAAATAACATTAAAACGTTACATAAGATATACTCTTTTTTTTTTTTTACTTTAAATTCAACTGTTTTGAAAGTTCTAAAATCCATAATGAGTTCTTAACATTTACTTAGAGAGCAGAGAGCCATTTTTAGAGTTTTTTCCCATTGGCTTATCTATATTATCCGTTAATAGATTTTAAAGATATAATTTTCCAAAACATATAATTTTGGCAACCTGCGAATACAATTTTCTCCAATGAATCTGGCCATAAATTTGCAGTCGATTATAATATTAAAGCGAAAAATAACGAGATAATTTATAAATAAATTTTATTATATAAATAAAAATCCTCATTAAAGAGTTATCAATCTATTATAGAAATTTAACATCCTACCTTTCGTTGTGCAAAGATAAACTAAATTAATACAATAACATACAAACCACGGTAACATAAGAGGAGTAGGTTTCTTGTGAGATGGTCTCACGAATTTTTATCTGTGAGACGGGTCAACCTTACCAATATTCACAATAAAAAATAATATTCTTAGCATAAAAAATAATAATTTTTCATGGATAACCCAAATAAGAGATATGTCTCACAAAATACGACCCTTGAGACCGTCTCACACAAGTCTTTATCATGTACGAGACAAGTTCACGTAAAAATACTATGCTAAGAAGAAATGAACTCACGTCAATTGATCAAATGTTCTCAAACACTTCTTATGGGCACTCTAATGAGTTTTTCTTTAATAATAGCTATATAATACATATTGTCACACCGTTGTGTATACATAGTTAGTTATAGCCTATATAATACATTTGTAAGAATGATTAGTAAAATAATTAGCTTATAAAACACAAAAACACATGTAAGACGGTCTTACGAGTCAATTTTTTGATACGTATATTCTACTCGGTTCACCCATAAAAATTTATTATTTTTTGTACTAAAGTATTACTTTTTATTGTAAACATGTGCATGGTTGACTCGTTTCACGAATAAATATCAGTCAGACGATCTTACAAAGCAAACATTAAAGTGAGAGAGAGTTTTAATTTAAAAATCAATTTTGTGAGACGAGCAAAATTTGTCATTATTGTATGCAAGAGAAACAAAGGATATTGTTATCTGCATTCTTTAAAAGTGTCAAAATTGATTATTAAGGGATCATTCTTCAATAATATTGAGCGGATATGTGGCATAGATTGGGAAGATCGAATGTATACATTATTTGGAACTTCTTAGAGCGCACTGACTCATAATAACCTACCAAATGGATAATTTTTGGGTAATAGTTCATTCATTTGAACATGCTCATTTGTTTAGCATGTTCCATTTTTTAGAAAAAAAATATATTTTGCATATATTTTCGCCATACATATTTAATAATTTTTCTTATATTTTTTCTCATCATCTCATTCTCATTATTCTATTTTGGCTCGCCATTGAGTCCGAATAAGGGTGTCGATTCAGGTGCGTCGGGAGCGTTGGGTTGGATTGAGCAATAGTACTATTCAAAAATTGATCAACTCGAACCCAACCCGAACCCGAACCAACCCGAAAACTCTCAACTCGAAACTGAACCCGAATCAACCCGATTTTGATTTTTTTAAAAATAAATTAAATAAAATTCGAAAAAAATAAAATTTTAATTTAAACACATAATAACAAAATCTCCCTCATATATATGATTTAAATTTGAAAGTCTAATTCTAGAAAAATAAAATAAATTTACTGAATCAAATAAACAATTGTTTTAAAATAAAAAAATTCAAAATAAATATTAAATTATATAAACTTATGATATAAATATATAATAATTATTTTTTCAGACGTACAATATATAAAAATGTAGGCAATATTTATTAATTATATATTTTTTTTAAAAAATAAAATTTTCGGTCAACGCAGGTCGGGTTGACCCGAACCCAACCCAACCCAACCCGATCATTTTTTTCGGGTAAGCTATCGGATCCAAACCGATCTGACCCGAACCAAAAAACCCAAATCCAAACCTGATTTTTTTCAGGTTGAACCGTGTCGAGTTGATGGGTCATGTTTGATTTTGACATCCTTAAGTCCGAACAGTTATAACACCTTAAAAAAAATTATGGTCTTAAATTAATATGGGGTACTAAATCTTGAAATGTCATTTCATATATATCATATCTCCGAAGTTTGAAGTTCAATACCTATAGTTGTGCAATTTTAAATTTTTTAATTCATACAACAGTCTAAATATAACGTGTTTCGATAATTTTTTAGTTGAAATAATTATTATATCCCAACATATCTTCAATTTCTAAACAATTGTACTCGAAAATTATATTGAATACATTTTGAAATCGTCAAGTAACGAAATTAATCTCGGCAAAAACTCGTGTGAGACGGTCTCACGGATCATATTTTGTGAGACAGATATCTTATTTGGGTCATCCATAAAAAAATATTAATTTTTATGTTAAGAATATTACTTTTTAATTATGAATATCGGTAGGGTTGACCCGTCTCACTGATAAATATTCGTGAGACCGTCTTATAAAAGATATACTCATTAGTCTCTATGGAAATAATCAGTTCGTTTTCTGATTTATGTATATGTGTGTGTGAGTGTGTGTATATACTTACTATATTATAAAATGTAAACATCTTATACAAATTTATACTTATCATTCTTCCAAAATATTTAATAATTAAAATGCAAAAAATAAGCAGTTCACTAAAAAACTTTCCACATTCTCTTTTGCTTTTCCATTATCTCACTATTGACCAAACATGAAATAAAATATTTTAATTAAATTCAAATTTACAAAAATACAATTTTATTTTAAATAATATTTATATTCTATACTTATGCAATACATGTGCTTTGTACACTAGCTGCTACATGAATGTTTTTGAAGAGGACGCGCTGTCACCAGTTTACCGATAAATTTAGATTATAATTTATATGGGACTATAAATCGACACCTATGTGAAATTTATATTTTATAGAAGATAAAGAGTTCAATAAATAAATATATAAAAGTTCGATATATAGGTAAACCTTTATTCTTGTAAAAAATATATTTTAGATCCGGGGTTTTGACCTAGAGGAAGAGCTTTATTTCCTTTTTAAAAAATATTTCGTAGCCGTTAAAGCAACACTAGGTTCCTATGGATATATTTGTTAAAATTGTTGCAATAATCAGTAGTGAAAACCCTAATTTTGAGATGTAAAATGGTATCTAATAAAATTGATTGTGTCGTTTGTAAATTTTATCTCTCTTTTCGTCTCAGGTTTCGATTTCACTAATTTTCCCGCTACAAGCCCGCCCCCACATCCACGTGCCAAGTTGAACTTATTTAATTTTTTGGCGTGAAAATATAAAGAGTTTGACGATAGAAAACTTATTTTTTTATGTAATAATATGAAATACTCATTTGTCGATTGTATTTTCATTGTTTCAGTGTTAGAATGACTCGCATTTCACATGTAAAAATGGCGAGTAAGTCGTGTTTCTAGCAGCACGCTATTGATTCGTTGGAAATTATAATAACTCGGCGACCTGAATTTCCGGAGGTGAAGCAATCTCCACTGTATCATGGGACCCACCGTTCGATTATACAATCTTTATCCGTTCATTTTTTTCCCTTCCCAAAATTAGAAAAAAATGGTTCTAATCTTGATTTTTAAGACGGTTATATTTGAAACTACGACTAGGACAAAATAACGATTTAATTTATTATTTCACTTTTAATTAATTTCTTAGTAGATAGTATGTTTCTACTAGAGGTAGGGTAACTCATTTTAATATTTTCTATGTAAAATTTCGAGTTTGAGTTCGATTCAAATATAACTAAATGATTGGAAATTTTTAGAAAAAAACGAAAGAGAGACGAAAATCTTTATATTTGGCCCATTTTGTAAGTTTTCTTTCTTAAAATTTTTTTGGGTGAATTAAAATCTTATTTGCTCGTCTATAAAAATAGCAGATTTTTTTTTTTTTAAAAAAAAACAATGAATGGTTGGTGATGATTACGACATAAAAGCAACAAAACTGAAATTATTATCGCGAAAGCATCCGAAAGGCGGTATTGGCCACAAAACTAAGGGACACGTTTTTTAACATAGAAATCTAACACAAAACGTTACTTTCTATGTTGGGAGGATGATTTTTATACAAAATATTTATTTAGTAGAGTCTTGTTAGATCATCTTATATATTTTTTTTTTATGTGATATTGATCAATGATGTTTATATTAATAATAAAAAGTAATATTTTTTCATTGATTAATCAAATAAAAAATCTGTCACATAAAATTGATTCGTAAAACCGTCTCACAAAATTTTTTGTAATATTTATAATAATTTAGGACTTATTTTTTAAAAAAAATTTTGAATTAAGATGTTCATATATAGATCTCTTGTATCGAAACTAACACTTTTAATATAAAATAAACCAAACTGCACAAAACACACAAGCAATGAGTGACTCAGTCTCATCCTAACCTCATCATTATTTCTTCTCTTTTTTCAACTGTATGGAAACACATGTATTCCAATATCCCAATTCAATTCCAGCTAATATTTAATCATTGTATTTAATGAATTTCGTGACGCAATGATATTAAAAAAAACGACCGCGTGACGGTAATATCAATTTATATTTACAGTAAGAAATAATGTTTTTCACGTAGATCAAATCATGTCGGAGATTTGTCCTGACACAATTCACACATGAAAAATTTGACTTTTTAGGTAATAATAATAAAGAATTTGACTCTTCACTTCTTTACAATCTAGGACACGATAAACATGTAAATGGTAGTTAACGTTTAACTTCTGAATCAAACTTGACAATTTGCTAGTTCAAGTTACCACAACTTATGTATCTTCATTATGTCACGTTTAATCTTTAAACAGTGTTTAATTTTTAATTAACGACCTGTTCTAATCCAATTTCAGGTTCGAGAATGTTTCGAGACGTATACGTTTTTTTAGAAATTTGGTCAGCTGTCTTGGTGAAGCGAAGCTGCACATTTGCATTTTTAACGAATTATTATTATAATATACAGCAATATAGTTTCTATTTATTATTATTTTAAAACAAAAAACAAAGGAGAAACAAATTCATTGAATTGGATAGAGTTGATCAAAGTAGAGTCAAAGGCAAATATATATCATTAGAAAGCGCGTTATCAAATAGAGGATTAGTTACCACTGCCGCGGTTTTGTTGAAGGCTCGCTGTTTCAGATGGGATTCAAAGTCAAACTTGGTCCATTCTCAAAAGTTTGATCCTTTTTCCCTTACAAAGGAAACAAAACAAGCAGAGGAGGAATGCTACCAAACTCAATACGATTAAAGGGCCCAATCAAATCAAACGTGTAGAAGTCATTATTGTGAACACAACAACTGTAAATGACTTCCGATACAGAACCCATATCTGCGTGGCTACTGGTTATTTGAAAAAATATTGATCTGGATAGGGATTTATCTGATTATATTTTTAAAAAATAACAATGTATTGAATGTAGAGGAAGAGGAAGCTTGGGATTCTTTGTGAAGCCCCTTGAGCACGGCAGCGAGTGACTCTGGGTTGAGACCCATCTCACAAAGAGCTATCAAAATAGATCATGTGTGGCGATCGAGCCCAGTTTCAAGAATGTTCGACATGTGGAACACTAAGTCCAGCGACTCTCGTGCAGTTCGTGCAGCTTCTGGATCCATTTTCTGCATAAAAATGTGTTAGTCAACAGAGTTAAAAAAAAAACCTAGAAGGATGATTTATTTGGGTACCGGATTGTACTATATCTCATGTTATCATCTCCAAGAAAAGATGGGAAAAAATAGAGCAACAGCAGTTCGGCCAAGAATGCATTGCAATAAATGCAAAAGAAGAACAAGGTGAAAATTCAATTGCCTCGCAACTTGGCACATGAAACAAATTATCACTGAGAGAAATGTGGCTATAATTAATCGACTAAAGGTGGTGCAGCTTTAGTTTGAATACTCTCATCCAAAAAATCTCCCCTTTTCAACCCCAGTATAACTTCATGGCGATTGCACATGGACAAGGACAACATACAAATCGAAATCCCTAAATTTTGAGACATTATTTACAGGTAAATCAGGATTTAGAAACCGAATTTCCTACAGATGTTAAACAATTTCAGTAAGGTAAAATCGATTTGACTCACCAGTGGATAGAAGATAAGTCTAACCTATGAGTTTTCTTGGCAACAGTTAAGACTGAATTTCTTGCTGTCATTTCTTAATAACAGCTTATATAGCTCACTGAGTTGGTGAATAGAAATTGACGAACCCTAATCCCCAAATGAGCCAGCCAATCCATATGTTTGTTTGGCTAAATGTGAATATCGTATTAAATAAAACTAACAAAAAAATAAAAAAAAATTGATATCCTCACACAACCGTTCTATGAATCACAGTGGAAAATCAAACACAAATTATCCAGACTTCGTATAATCATCACATCAAGCAAATTGTAAACGACTTTAAGCTCAAGAATACAGACCCTCAGCATATAAAATCGTCATTTCAAGACTCAATTTATGTCGCCTTAATGTGATGCATTGACATAAACATCTCTTTTTATTTTTCGATGATAACGAAAAAATCCTCACCGCTTGATAATATTTTTTTTAAAACAAAACCCTTTTGTTTCTCATTCACATGCAATTAACCCCAATAAATTCATTTTTTAATAGTCAAACAAGCAACAGTAGCCTCTATGCTATTTTCTTCCCGTCTCCTTCCTTGTCTTACCATTTTCCCAATACATTTTGCTCTGATTTTACAAACAACTATAACCGAATTTCTCTAATTCAGATAAAACCAAAAAGAGTTAATTGATTTTAATACAAATTCTAAAGTAACATAAAAACACTGTAAAAGAAGGGGATGGCCATTACCTTAGCTGTCTTCTCAGGAATAAGAATACCCGCATTGGTTTTTGCAGGTGGAGTAATTTTTTCAACTAGAACACGGTTGGTTCAGGAGTGGTAACAGGCGCTTCGCCGTTGTTTTTCCTCGAGGAACAAGAAGAAATAACAGCACTAGGGTTCTGGAGAAATTTCTGGAACTATTTCGCCAAATGAGAGAGATAATTAAAAAATTCAAAGAAATATATATATATATATATATATATATATTTAAAAAAAACCCATTTTTAGGGGACCGAGAACTCCAAACCCGATCAAAATAAATTATAATTACTCTACAAAAATTATTAGATCTATGTTTCCCTCTCAATTAATTTTCTAACATAAATTGAATCCAACAAGGTTTGATTTTATTTTTTAAATAGACAAAAACTTGTGTGAGACGGTCTCACGAGTCCTATTTTGTGAGACGGATATCTTATTTTGGTCATCCATGAAAAAATATTATTTTTATGCAAAGAATATTATCTTTTATTGTGAATATCGGTAGGGTTGACCCGTCTCACACATACAGATTCGTGAGACCGTCTTACCAGAGAGCTACTCTTTTAAATATATATTGATTATTTTACTCAATTTAATTTCGAAAATTTTTCTAATGAAATCAGCCAAACTAAATAAATTGTTTTTAAATACGTTTTACTTTTTTTATTAAATTCAATTTTATATTAGATTTTAAAATAAAACTTCGAAATTTTAATCTTTTTGACAATACGGTTATTTCGAATACTAGCTGAAACAATCGATTTCAATTCGTCGGTTGATTTTGTTTTTTTATTTTAAAAAAGATTGCCAGGTTCATAAGTTATTTGCTTATTATTATGGTTTTTCTTGTTTTTATTAATTTATTAGTATTATTTGAGACATTAAAATTTGAAAAAACGTTCTAAAAACCGATATTGCAGTATAGGTTGCATGAAACTTATAAATATTGAAAAGAAATTGATGAAAATCGTATATTTTAAGTATTAATCAGATATTTTTTATTTTATAGAAAGTTGTGGAAATTCGATGGCATGCTTCAAGCTATATTCAAATATGGTGGATAGAATTAAATTTTTTTATGATTGAATTAAATAAATTATGTATTGGACACATGGAAAATCCCTTTAAACGACATACCCGGAGAGGATGGCCGACAGATGATTTTTCTATCCCAAATATTGCAATATTTTGCTTAAAATTTCCACTGGTTCAGACAAATACAAAATTCTAAAATTAATTATGAGTCACTTCAAGATGAAAAAAGAAGTAAAGACAACATCATTAATCTGTACCAATTAAAATAATTGCTTTAATATTTCTAATATTAATGTTCCATTCTTTGCCCTAGTCTTTTGTCAAATGATGAATACGACCATTAAGATTATTTTGCCACCACAAAATTCAAAAGTAAATTATACTAATGTATTTCATCAAAAAGTTACAACGTGTTGTGATGATATAACTCAAATTTTATTTAAATTATACACCAGCTCGAATTTTATGTTTCGATGAGATAATTATTCCATTCGACGAAATGTACGTGTGCATGTTCGAGCAGCAAATTGGCTCATAAATTTGTAGGGAAATTATTCACTAATTAGGACCCGAGATTTGGTGACGTATATGATGAAATAATTTTTATATTTTTTTAACCATATAAAAATATGGGATTTTTTTTTTAAAAAAAAGTAAAGAAATGGTATGATCAAGTTGAAATATTAAAAATAGAAGGAAAAAAATGCAACAAAATCCATGCAATATATGTAGTCCCTCGAAAGTATCAAACAAAAAGCTCTACCACTGTATATATTAAAATCCCTGTAAAACTCCCACTTCAAATCTATACATATAAACCTTAAAGCATTAATCTTATCATACCTTCAGCCTTCAACATAGAGTACTGCAAGGTGAGAAAGAAGCTGTTGTTTGTGCTATTGGATCCGATTCCATATCTTATCGAGCTTCTCGCGAGAGAAAAATTCATAGGTTTAATGGGGAAAGAAGTGGCCGGCTTGTGCACAATCCTTCTTCTGCTGACGTTGAAGAACCCTTGTTTTGGAGATGGAAATAGCAAATTATCCAGAGATAAATATGGTTCCTTTTCTTCCATGAACGCTGTTAATACACATAGAAATGGCTCCAGATTAGGAGACGCAACGGAAGAAAATGGAGACGCATTTTTGGGTGCCGAGAAGAGGAGGGTTCGCACAGGTCCAAATCCTCTACACAACAGATAAGTAGTTTTGAGATAATTAAAAAGAAGAAAAAGAAATCAAAGATTAATCTTGAACCTTGATTTTCTTACTGAAGAAATTATTATTATCAATTTCTCAATTCATTATCAGTCTTGTAGAGTACTTTTCTTGAGCTAGCTTTTTCAACCCCATCATCCGTCCTTACCAATAATGCTGCATGAGAGTTTGTTTTATTGCATATCCTAATTCCACCATAGTAATGATTTAAATATTCTTTTCTAAACTTAATTTTGGTTTGTATATGAAGAATCATTTGAAATTTTGAAGTCCAAAATTTGACAGTACCTATGCCATTTAATGTGGTTGTTGGTGTAATGAATGATATCACATCAGCCTCGAGAAGTTTTCTTGTCTGCATTTCCTCTTAAAAGCATTGAGAAGGAATGTCTTGCGAAAAGGCCTTTTCCACTCATGCTCCTATTTAGTTCAGTTGTCCGATTTCAGCATCGGACTCGATATATATATATACACACACATATATATAGAAGACAACACAACACAACACAACACAACACAGCAGACATATATATATAGTCAATTCAGTTTATATATATATATGTGTGTGTGTGTGTGTGTGTGTGTGTGTGTGTGCAAGCAAGCGCACGGAGGGCAAGACAGCATATAATGGACTACGATTAGTGGTGGAGGAATGGAGCGGAGCGGAGGTCGACTAGGGGTGATTAAAATTCTTGGTTCTATTTTTATGTAGATCGAGGACATGAATGCATCCCCTCTCAGCTATCGAGTAAAAGTTTAATTTTATTCGTATAAATATATATTATATTTGCTGTATTGTAAAGCAATTATATTAGATGACAAACTACTTTTTTAATATTTTTAGATGAATTTCTAAAATTAGTATTCTTTAAATAAAAGAAAACTGGTGAAGTATTATTAACTTAATTTGAAATCTATTTATATTATTGTATGTGTACCTATCTATATCTATATTTATCAAAGTAGACATGGTCATAGTAGTTGTTTGGGTGAAGTCGCGAAGAAAATACAAAAATAACGTGTGTTACAATAAATAATATTTATTTATAGAAGTTACACATAATTCATGTGTTATGATATTTTTTAAAATTCAAATGTACACTTCCAAAAATAACATCAACCTCAAGAGATGGAAGCATCATTCGACTTTTTCCAACAATTTTCCACAACTTATTTGTGTATATTTAATTTATAAGAGTGATATAAATTTTTTAAAACAATTAAGTTATTTATTGGGAATTATATACTAGTTGCGCATGCGTGGTACCACTAGTCATACGTGGCCTGGTGTTTGCGACACTTGAGAATGGATCAACAGGAAGCACACATGCATGCTATTAATTTTCTTCGACTTTTCTCAAAATCGGGGACCCGCCACCTTAACTTTCAGCAGTAGGCTAGCTACGCTTATTGATGACCAACCTCAATTTAGTAGAGTTTTTTTTTTTTTTAATATTGAAATTTGAAAAAGTGGATAATCTTCACTTCAATTGACATGAATTTTAAATTAATCATCTGAAAGCGCAAATCAACATGAAACTTAATCTCAAGACGATTTGACAAGCATGAGTTGCCAATGGAGTCTGGAGAATTCATTTCAAGAATCAAGTGTTTACATTAAAAATAAACGCACTTACTATAAGACTATATATATGACTCCATTTGGTTCGTGGAATGCATGAGATGAATACGTGTGCACTATAAGGAAATCAATATATATTAACAACAAAAAGATTTATGAATATGATCAAATGTAGAACTTGCATCAGATGTCGGATGAAACAAAGTTGTGTAATTACTTAATGATCCGTCAACAAACTAGGTTTTACTCGGAACAACAAAGCAAAACGCTATGTTCGATTTGGGCACCCCGGTATTATGACTCTTATTTCTCACACAGTAATAGGCTATAGATATATGATATATAAGTATATGTAACGTGCATATAAAGGAAAGGGAGACAATTAAACTTTGTGAATTCAAAGGGATGAAAATATCGGGACGCCCGGTAGAGTGACACCCGAGTCAACAATAAACACATTGCCAGTGACATACTCAGAAGAATCATGGATTAAATACCGTAGTAGCGATGTCAATGCAGGATCCGCTGTCCCAGAAGTTCTAAGCGGGATTGTTTTCCATTCCACTCTTTTGAGCCATTCCTTTTGAACAAGACCTTGCGTTATCTCTGATTTGAATAGTCCAGGAGATATGGAGTTCACTCTTATTTTGTATGCTCCAAGTTCCAGGGCCATGACCTGAACACGAGTTGTCGAAAAATGAAGAAGGTTATCCACATTACCAGATAGAATCTGATCCTATCTTTGATGCGCAGACACAGGATTTCAAGGGGTTAAGAACTGAAATACCAGTATTCTCAAGTCGAGCTTGTGAATTTTCACAAGCTCGAAAACAAAAAGCTCAAGCTCGGGATGCAAATTAAGCTTGGACTCAAAAGTTTTGTCCAATGAAGATGTTTGCGAGCTCAGTCAAGAGCTTGTTTTGCAAGCTTGGATGCATAAACGTGATAATGATCTTCATACATAAAACGATTAACAACAATTTATATTTATTAAAATTTAAAGTTAGAGCTGGCTCAATAAATTTCACACAACTTAAATTGAGCTTGAGCACATGTCAAGCTTTTACTCGAATCAACTTACACCCCAAGCATTTACCGAACTTCCTATATTGGTAAATATCAGAATTTGGTGAAGTCACTTGTATGATTTTGAATTTTTTATAAGATTCCATGATCCTACGGTTTCAATGTTCTCGGTGCAGCACAACAGGGAAGGATTTATGATCACGTACACTATGACAATGTTTCACATTACCTTTGTCATTGAGTTGATGGCAGTCTTGGAACAAACGTATGCAAGGCCACCAGGTAAATGGCCACGATCCAGACCACCAATTGAAGATATATTAATCACAGATCCACCACACTTGGCGTCACGCATATGCGAACAGACATACTTTGATACCAACCATGTTCCAGTCAAGTTTGTCTTAATTATATCATCCCATTCTTCCTCTGTCAAATCCAATGGGGTGTGAAGACGACCTACAAAATAAACTTCAAGAATTAGGCAGATTTTTAGCCCTTGCACAAGCCTAGGTATGGAAACTCTTTTAAATCGATCTGAATGAATAAATGTAGGAGCTTTGGTGTGATTGTTCGAATAATATTTAAATACAAGAGGCATACCAAACCTAAATGCAGAGAGGTTAGATAACAGTCAATATCAACACCAGCAGAATGCCAACTATCACCATTCATTTAACACTGCTCGCAGCATATGCTTCCCAAAAATATTGTTGGTTTTTCAATACAACTAACAACTCGTCTTTAGCACTTTCAGGTCATATTTAGATGGTAATTACTACAACCACTCCAAAACAATTTCAAATACAATGACTAATTTTTTAAAAAAAAACAAAGTTTCCCTTCTCCCAAATAAGTCACTCCACTCAATAAAATCTGAGGCCGTAGTTGTTCAAAGAGTTGCATAGTTAGATACATATTCATCTTTTTGGCTAGATCACTAGCAATCTATTAAATGGCTTACCTCCGGGCCGTCTGAGCATGTGAGTTTTAAACATCTAGACAACATCAGATGCATATGTATAATAATTCTTTTTCACGAGTGTCTTCGAGTTCAAAATCATTTCAATCCAGCTCCACGAAACATTTCACATAAATGAGAATATTGAGATTATAATTAAATCTGAAAATAAACATTTCCGAAAAAGGTTATCAAACACAAACAAACCCCCCAAGAATCCGTGCTGCTTTCAATTTTTCACAAAATTGATTCAAAGGAAAGGAATAAGGAACTGAGAATTTAGATTAATTAACGATAAAAATAAAAATTATTTGTCCATGGTTACTTATGTGACCTCTAACTCCAGCATTGTTGATCAAAACGTCGATTCTTCCAAATGCCTCCCAAGCCTTCTGCACCGACGCCTCAATCACGGGTCCAGTTGCGCTGATATCCAGCTCCACAGCCATTGCTCTGGGTCGATCCCGGCTCGGCTCGTCCGAGGCGGAGGAGCCGAGCCCGTTATTGATCTCAGTACACAGCGATTCTAACCGGTCGACACGCCGAGCCGCGGCTATAATTTTGCAGCCGGCTTTGGCCAAGTCCAGACAGAAGTCTCGGCCAATTCCGGACGACGCCCCGGTCACCATCGCCACCTTGTTTTCCAGCCGAAGCCATGGCTCCAAGGTGCTCGACTCTCCGCTATTACTCTGCATTTGTGTGTGTAAATAGTACGCGAACAGTTGCGGAATTTATTTATTTGGAGGACTGCGAGCAGAAACGACCACAAAAGACTCCAGATTGAAAAGAACGTGAGAAATTATGACTAATTGATTGGAAAAGAAAGTAATATATCAATATTCTTACGCCCAAGTGGTTCTGTTATATATACATATATCAATTTTACAAAAAAAAAAATGTACAGAAATCTTTCTAAATTCGTGAGACGGATCTCTTATTTTGGTCGTCCATGAAAAAATACTACTTTTTATGCTAAGAATATTACTTTTTATTGTGAATATCGGTAGGGTTAACCGTGTCACAGATAAAGATTCGTGACATCGTCTCATATATAAAGATTCGTGAGACCGTCTTACAAGACCTATTCGAAACGTAAACCACAAGAGGGAAAAAAAAAGGCGACGCCGATTGATTCATAAAGCAAATTTTTCGGACGACCCACTAACCCGCGACCTTGAGCTTCAAGTCATGCGGAGATTTTCCCACCACTACTACTTATGAAGAAGCTTCATTGAATAATTTTGAAGTTATCTAACTGGTTGATTATTTTAAAGTATATCGGTTCAACCACGGGTCAAGTTACCAAAAATTGTATACAAATTCACCCGAGAAAAATCTGGCTAGAGCCCACACTAAACTTTAATCATGGAGCCCAACCGAATAAAATCTAATCCCAAAAGCATTGGGCTGTATTTTGATAAAGCATTAGACTTGGACCAATTTTGTTCTTTAATCACACAATCACTCGTATTTAATTGGGCCAAGGATAAACCCAATGAAGCAATGTCTGCAGAAAATTTTACTTTTTCTTTAATACACATGGAAATGTTGGTCAAAATACGGCACGACATTGCCAAGCTCTCCCCCCCAGCGAAATGCACTCGCTATTTTATCTTAATTAGTGACAATATCTACATATATGAAAGCATGAAAAGTGTAAAACAGTCCTGTTTTTGTACGGTTCCCGATCATCCCAAAAAACACGTGTTATACGCTGAGCTTCCCACCAAACTAAAGCATTCGTTGTCAAGAGTAGGTTGTTTGTCCCACAGTTGTTGTAGCCGGTTTCCCTTCTCCTTTGTTTTCTTCTGCTCCTATCTGTTTTCCTCCTTTCTTCTCAGGTTTCTTCTCCCCTTCACCTTCTCTGCTGTACGTCTCCTTCCCTACCTCCGATTACCTTCTGTTTTTTTTTTGGCGCACTGTTTTGCTTACGTGTTGTCTTTCCCCCTCCACCGTGCTCGTTGTTCGTCTTCTTTTCTACCGCCGGCTAACTTTCGATTTTCTATCGGTGTTTCGCTTTGTTTGTGCGTCGTTTTCATTTTATCCGTCGTGCTCGTTGTTCGCCTTCTTTTCTACCGCCGGCTAACTTCCAGTTTTTTTTTTTGGTGTTTCGTCTTGCTTGTGTGTTGTTTTCATTTTATCCGTAAATATTTATTAACTTCTTCTTTGGTCACCGTCCATCTTCCGGATTTCTTTGTTTAGAATTTCTCCCAACGGCGCGATCTACTTTGAATTTGCTTTGAACAGTGTCAATTAGGTGCGTTTTTCACTCGGATTCGTTCGAATATGGTGTTCCTCACTCGGTTTTTCTTTGAAAGACCTTGCTTTTTCCCCACGGTTATTTGTAGTGTTGTTGTTTTTAAATATTGCTTTACGATTTTCTCGGCTACTTTGTTTTTGATCTAACGCTTAGCCTCGGCACCCAAATATCTAGGTTAGGTTTGCCATGCGATTTTTTTGTGCTTATTAAAGGGATTTAGTTTATTTGTTATTGACCATAAGGATTTGATCCCTCAACTATCTGTAGCGTTGTTGTTTTTAATGATTGTTTGCTTATGCTTTGCGGTTTTTGGATTTTCTTGCCTGTTCTAACGCTTAGCTTTCTAGGATTAATTTGAATCTGGTGTTCCACGCTCGGTTTTTTTGGAATGACTTGCTTTTTTCCCCCGGTTATCTGTTTTAACGCCTAGCTCTGGCAGCCAAACCATATAGCTTTGATTTAATTTAAGAATTATAGTTTCACCTATGCTGATCAAAGGGTTGTAGTATATTTTTTGTTGTTCATTCGCAAGAATTGATTTTATTATATTCAACGAACACACATACTTAAATTATTTTGTTTATTTCTATTTCCCTTACAGAGAAAAAGCTCGACTCCCTTTGTTTTTACAAAGGAAAAATACAATCCTTTTAGGAAACATTGAAAAACTCAGGCTTAGATTGCTTTATGATTTCGGGGTATGAATTATTTTGTTTGCTTAGCCTACTACTGATTTGTTAGATTGGTTAGTTTAACTAATTTGTTATTTTGTTGACATATCCAGGTTCAATTTGAATTTGCTATGTTGAGGTAGCTGTTTTTTCATTAAGAAGCTTAACCAACTGAAACCTATGGCGATTTCTTCTACTCAGGTTCAATCTTTTATTTTTGAGTTATTAGTTCATCTTCTATCACTCTTACTTCCGTTGTTATATATGTTGGTTTTTTTGTTCATATTTGTTATTATTATTTTGTTATAGAGAGCTTTTATTTATTATCTTTTGTGTTACTAAATCATAGTTCATAGCCCAAATTGTTTTTGGTATTACCTTGTCATATTGCTTAATATTATGAATTAGCTATGATGCCGCGGCAAAAAAAAGAAATCTCAGTAGATATAAACAGGCCTAATAACTCTCGTAAACGAAAATTTGTTTGTCCAAATGATCATATGTTAGAAAAAAAATTCAGCGACGATAAAAAAAAGAAAGCCATAATTTGCAAAAGGGTGATGTAGAAAATACTATGGGTGACCTATTATTGTGTATAACAAATGGTCCAGATGAACTACCGGCTGTGTCAGATTGTAAATATTGTGGTGCCAAGCGCATATATGCTAAACCACCGACATTTTGTTGATCTTCAGGAGAAATAAATCTTTTACCTTCAGAAATGCCTTCTGATTTGATACAACTATATACTGGCAATGATGACGATACAAAGGAGTTTAATATGTGCGTTCGTTGCAATGCCTAAATAACTTTTCTAATGTTCTTGGTATACAATTTCTTTCTGTTTGATATATCTATTTTTAACTATTTCAGGCTATATCTAATTTAACATTTTATTAATGACTTAACTACTAGCTAATTTGTTTCGCTTCTTTATACTTTTAGTCAATAAATGACATATATAACCTTTCAGTCATAGTTATGCCGACTAAATCTCAACATATGGTATAGCTTTTGCAAATATATTGTTGCTTAATCTTACCTACGAACAATAATTTCTGTTCGTTAGGGGGAAAAAAATTTAATCAAATCCCCCACATTTTCACCAGCTGTTTATTTCTATTAATCTAAAATAGTATGAATAGATTTTCTAGCCTTTTTCTTTTATGATAGATTAAATTTCTACGAATACACACCAACTAATAAACTCGATTCTAACTCACCTTATTTCTGTCTTTGTTTTCTTCAGGTCCAATCCCACGAGCAGAAACCAGGAATGAAATTATCTTGCAGTAATAGAAACATAACTAAGCTTTTTGTTTTTCCTAGGCATGTGCTATCTAAATATAGTACATCGAATTTATGTAAATTAGCATGCTATTATGATGTTTAAACTTTATTAATATTTCGATAACAATATTCAATAACGTATAGCTTGTCACTTAGCTTTCCTAAAAATATCAATATTCACAAAAAATGAAAAAATGAAACTTTTGGTTTATAAATACATAAAAAAATCCTTTAGGTACCTACAAAGCTTTTTACATACTTCCATTATTTAACGAACGTAAAAACTTATATAAATGTCACCCATTTTAAAAAAGGCTTATATAAATACATATATACAAATATGAATACATATTTAGCGTTTTTACTTATAAACAAAATTTACCATTTACCATATACCAAATTGGACAAACACCTAACAACATTTATCATTTACCCCATAAAACCTTGGGTCAAAACCTCAAAAAATTTGAGGTCCCTATACCTAGTATTAAAGAAAGCACGAATACGACATTGCCAAGCTCTCTCTCTCAAATTCGATACATATTGAGACGTTGATATATGTCACTGGACCAAAGGCCTACGGGCCATGAGTCTTCTTCAAGTATTTTAGTATTTCATTCATTTTAGCTAGACCACCAAAACTTAAAAAAAATTTTTTAGTCACCTAAAGTAACAGCAAAATGGTGCAAATGTCACAAAAATAAGTCACGTGCACGTCCCATGTTAAATTCACACAAAAAGCAAAGTTTTTTTTTATTATTTGACTGATGGATAATTATAATTTATTCATCATGATACGCGTGAATTTAGGAAAGCGAATGCGACCATGCATAAAAGAGAAAATCTTTTGTCTGAGAGAAATGGAAATATCTGAAATGAAAATTGGTTATTAATGTTGGCCTAAAATGTTGAAATTACACAAAGTGGGAGAGAATTTTTTCAAGTCCATCAATTTTTGTGTGTGAATGTTTGTTTCCTCCTGACTCCCATCTCTCTCATTCCTCAGATATGCTGGTTGACATATATTTTTTTATTCGTGGATGGTGATGGAGCTGCTGGTTCTCTGTCATTTTCTACATCCAATTCGTATTTATATAACACACGGCTAGTGGTTCGTAGTACATGCAAAGCATGTGTTTCGTAAAAAGCCCTACCGAAGCAATGCTAGATTGGAGGTTGATCTAGGGATGAGCATAAATTTCAAATATACTCTGCCAGCCGGTGGTGCGTGCATGGAGAAAAGGAGAATGAAATTTTATGGCTTGAATTGTTGTGGTTGCATCCAATCTATGAAAGTGCTTTAAAAGTATGAGATGTACAATTATGAAAGGTTAGTTTAGGACTAATTTTTTTGAGACGAAATGGTGGAATACTTTGTGAGATATAATATATATCGCATGCTTTACTTTGATATATTGGGAAACCAGTAGTGTTATGATCCGATTCATGTTTGATAGCGGCGGTGTCTCTTCTCAATTAGTAAAAAAGAAAATAATTGAGGCCAATAAAGGACATTTTTAAACTATAAATATGATCTAAACTCCCATTTATTATATCAGTCACACTCTGTATGAAATACAATATCTATTTATAAAAAGAATATAGAATATAAAATAGAGGGGGTAAATAATCATGTGCCTTTGAAAAACTATAAGCTATTAATTGAGCCATACAAATAAAACTTATTGGACCGTTTGGTTCGATCTAACGTTTAAATTTCATAAACGATCGTTTCGCGATTCAATTTAATGAGATTTATCTCAATCTTATTTATTTAAAAATATTAATTAGAGCAAATAAGTTATAATTTTTAATAATATAATAATATTTTTGTTTTGTATTTTATTCCAATAAGTTTTTTCAGTTAGACCAAACCATAATTTTGTTTTTTGTTTTTTTTTTGTTAGAATAAAATAATGTTTTGGCATAGCCATAGCCTACAGCTGCATGCATAAATGTCTGCATCGGCTCACTCTTTTCCCTGCTTCCTTTCCTTTCACATCAAAACACACACATACAAAAAGATCTCAACTTCTTTGTCTGCCATTTATTCTTCCATGATAACAATATTTCGAAATAAAACCAAGTTTGTCCCTCTCTCCCAAAGTAAGTCAGGAAATCAGGCAAATACCACTTTATTTTTCCTTTAGCTTTGTCTGGTGTCATGATTCATAAAACCTTGAAACATTAACTGAAAAATCAGCTTAGGCTGTAGCGTCGAGCAACAGTTTTTCTTGTGAAGGAACTGGTTTTTTGGAGCAAAATAAAGTAAATTAAAAACCACATCTTTGTGATTTTTGAAAACCCCCGAAAAACCCTCTTGAACACGAAGAAAAAAGATGATCACAATCACAGATTTATACCATGTTCTCACAGCCGTGGTTCCACTCTATGTGGCCATGATCTTGGCCTATGGCTCAGTGAAATGGTGGAAAATCTTCAGCGCAGATCAATGTTCAGGCATCAACAGATTCGTGGCGTTATTTGCAGTCCCTCTCCTCTCGTTTCACTTCATCTCCTCCAACAATCCTTATGCCATGAACTACAGGTTCATTTTTGCTGACACACTTCAAAAAATCATTGTACTTTTTGTTCTTGCCCTTTGGTCCAGGATTAGCTCCACGGGATCCCTTGAATGGTCAATAACTCTTTTCTCGATCTCCACACTGCCTAACACTCTAGTGATGGGGATCCCTCTCTTGAAAGGAATGTATGGTAATTTTTCGGGAAGTTTAATGGTTCAGATTGTAGTGCTTCAGGTGTATCATTTGGTACACTTTGATGCTTTTCTTGTTTGAGTATAGAGGAGCAAGAACACTTATCAGTGAGCAGTTTCCAGACACTGCAGGCTCCATTGTTTCATTTAGAGTTGATTCTGACGTGCTTTCTTTGGATGGGAAAGAGCCCTTGGAAACTGAAGCCGAGGTTGGTGAAAATGGGAGGCTTCACGTGACTGTAAGAAAATCCACCAGTTCTATGTCCGAAATCTTTTCCAGAAAATCAAACGGGCTCAACATTTCCGGTGCTTCTTTGACTCCTAGACCGTCGAACTTAACCAATGCAGAGATTTATTCTGTGCAGTCATCAAGAAATCCAACTCCTAGGGGTTCAAATTTTAATAATAATGATGTTTATTCAGTTGTTAATGGGAAGAATTTTGGCAATGTTAGTCCACGGGAGTCAAATTATGGTCATTTGGGATATGATGAAGAGAATGGGCATGGGAATTTATCAAGAACCAATGGGGGTTACCCTGCACCTTCAAGTGCTGGATTATTCTCTCCTGTTGCAGGGCCTTTGTTGAAGAAGAAGATCAATGGTGTCGAGGGTGGTAGAGATCTTCACATGTTTGTGTGGAGTTCTAGTGCTTCACCAGTTTCTGAAGGTGGTATTCATGTGTTTAGAGGAGGTGACTGTGGGAATGAGCTTCACCTTGGAGCTAACTCCAAAGGTATTTTTGGGCACTTGTTTATCGTCGTCAAATCATGTATATGCTGTTCTTACACGATTCTACAAGTTAAATCTTGAGATACAGATGAAGCGAACACTGTAGCCGCCTCCTTCCATATTAATTTTTTTTTTCGAAATTGAATATTTTCTTCAGCATGACATATGACCAGAAATGAGATTTCACACCATTATTGAAGAACTCGTGGATTCTAATTTCGTCCTCGTTAGGTTATATTCATTTAATAGCTTCATTTCATGTGTAATATCTGACTCATGTTTCATCAAATCATCCTCTGTTGGTGTAACTGTTTGTTATTTAGGGTGACCTTTTCCTGAACTTTGGACACTTTTATTTCCTTTTCATTTAAGCGTGTCTTGTTTGTTGCATCGTATTCTTGCTATTTGTTTGTCCATAAAACATGCTTGAAATTTTGGTATATAGAGTTCTCACTCTTATAATTTTGCATGATCGATGATTTCATATATTTGATGTCGTAGACCACGAAGGAGAAAATTTTAGGTTCCGAAATGAAAAGGGTCCGAGTGGGACAGACCAAAGAGGACCGGTTCTGTCCAAGCTCGGTTCAGGCTCCACTTCGGTGCTTTATCCGAAAACTAGTGTTGAAGACAAGAAAATTACTATGCCACCAACCAGTGTAATGACCAGGCTCATACTGATTATGGTGTGGCGAAAGCTAATTAGGAATCCAAATACTTACTCTAGCCTCTTCGGCCTTACATGGTCTTTGGTTTCATTCAAGTAAGGTCGATTCACTCATATATCGAATTATTTGCCTATTTCTTGAACTCATGGATCTCATCTAAAATTTGTGATCCTTGCAGGTGGCATGTTGAGATGCCTGCTATAATAGCCAAGTCGATACATTCCACTCTTGGCTGATGAATACCGTGGTTTTGATGATTTTCAGGCGGCGCTTCCACAGGGAATCGTCCCTTTTGTTTTCGCGAAGGAATACAATGTCCATCCTGATATACTGAGCACCGGGTTAGTGACAAAAACACTTGTATCTAGCAGCAGATATAATACAACAGGAACCAAGAATCGGCCACTTAGTAGTTTTTGAATGAAATTTTTGCAGTGTCATATTCGGGATGCTAATAGCACTACCAATCACTCTAGTTTACTACATCTTGCTGGGACTTTAAAGCCAAACTGTTGAAGCTGCAGCAGTTGAACCGAATCAGAAATCAACACAGAACCAACCCTTTTGCAATGGTAAATTTAGGAGTTTAACCGAACAGTTCACATCTGCAAAGATTTAGCTGCGAGGAGAAAAGGGCAATCTTGTTTAGCTTGATTTCTATATTTTATTCATGTCAGCGTCTCGCGTTTCTCTTTAAGAATTTAGAAATTGACTTTGAATCTATGTCGAACAATTCTAGATTAAATAAAGCTCATCGAACAAAATTACACAGCCTATGTACCCGTATTCCTATGTTATAGGCTAAGGAGTTGTATCCTACGAGGGGACAAGCACAGCTAGGTATTAAAAACAAGGTTTTACTGAGTTGTCGGTACATTTGTTGACATACTCCACCCTCCTGTCACCAATGGGTGGCGGTGTGTCATGCGTGGCTTGGGAATCTGGATAATAATTATATTTCAATTTATTTAATAATATTATTTTATATCTAATTTATTTAAAGATATTTCTTAAATTATTTATATAAATTAATAAAATTTACATTTAATATATAATTAAGTAATTTGTGAGATAATATAACTATTACAAATAAAATAATAAGAAATATTTTAAGAATATTCTTTTTAGATTTGATGGTATGCAAACTTGTGCTATTTTGAATTTAGAATGCAATTAAATAATGGAACGGGTTGAAGATGTACCAAGTCCGTCAAAACAAACTTATAAATCCCAGAGCTCCCAATCATCTTTTCAATGAAATCTTTTTCCAAAACAACCCCAAAAGGATCAGGGGTTGATTTTTAAAAGTTAAACCTAGAAGGAGTAGGTCTCCTGTGAGATGATCTCACGAATTTTTATCTGTGAGACGGTCTCACGAATTTTTATCTGTGAGACATGTCAACTTTACCGATATTCACAATAAAAAGTAATACTCTTAGCATAAAAAATAATATTTTTTCATGGATGATCCAAATAAGATATCCGTCTCACAAAATACGATCCGTGAAACCGTCTCACACAAATTTTACCAACTCGAAGATTCCATAATTTTCTTTGAATTTAATTGATTTGAATTTCTTTCAGTTTTCTTTCATAATCTATTTAATTTTCTCACCACTTTAATTTAAAAATTATAATATTTAATTATAAAGCATAAATTTACATTTTGTTTGTTATTTTCAATCGATGTCAAATTTACATGTAGTACTAGTAATCGTAATAATTCCTTACGAAGCTGGACTGAGCCAATTCAGCATCATTTTTCATAAGAGCCAGCCACAAAAGGGAGCCCATATTGGTCATTTTGACCCGATAACCCCCAATCTTCAAAACATCAACTCTATTGACCAAGGACGACACATTAGGTGAAGACGAAAATTTTTATGAGATTATTTTTTACGGATAAATTTTGTCAACATATCTCCTGTTCGATGCGTTCCATGAAAAATTATTATTTTTTATACGAAAAATGCTACTTTGCATTACAAAAATGAATTAGCCGATTTGTCCTTATTGATGATATAAATCCGTGAAACTCTACAAATAAAAATCTAGGTCAAAGTCATAATTGATGATGATTCAATAATGTTTAAAGGCGTTTAAGTCTTACGATACAATTTGCCCTTTTCATACGGATTCATATTTTATTCAATTTTTTAAAAATAATTGTATACAGGTTTTATCCAAGTGTTACATTAAATATTTGAAAACAATAGAAACTAAATATGTATTTAAATGTCAAGATTTTTAATTTATTTTTAAAATTTTAATTTAATTTCTCTTAAAAAAATATAAACTATATTTAAATGTCTACATTGATTATATTATTTCATTTAATTTAGTTATGATATTTGAGTTTTGTGTTACTTTTATATATTTAATTATCACTATTCTTTATTATATTAAATAAAATATTTAAGTGTCATCTAAAATAATATAAATATTTTAATATAATAGTTTTTATAATAATAATTAAATTTAAATATATTTATTATATTTTATCAATAATTTTAATAATTATTTGAACACTACACTTACTAATTTTAATTATTAATTATATAAAATAATATTTCGTACATTACACAGTTAAACACTAATAATGAATAATAAATAAGTGGAAATAATGGTGATTGGCTCCCCAAATTTCCATGGGATTCTCAATTATAAAAAGAATATGAATAAACATTGGCCAAAATGCATGTCTGTTTGTTATTATTGTTATTTTTAATGTTCGCGGTTATTAAGGAATTATTTGTAATGATTAGGGAAAAAACATCTGTAATCCATGTTCATGCATGTTCATGTACAAATTTTTTTAGTTATAAAATAAAATTCCGATAGAATAAATACGAGAACAAAAGTCTTATAAATTAACTATATTCCTTATAAAATAAAGAAATATAGGAGAGAAGGGCATTAAAATAAGATTAATTTATTAATTTATTTTTGTGTGCATGACACGAAGCTCGATTATGCCAAAAGAGGGGACAAATAGTAGAGTCCTTGTCGAAAATAAAATATTATAAATACAATTTTTTCAAAGGACTTGAGTTTCATTAATCAATTTTAAATTATATATACACATATATTATATAATCAAAGATTTATTTATGTCATCACTAGACAAAAGGAGTAAATGAAAATTTTGTTTCCATTCCAATGATTAAGAGATTTTTCTTTCAAAAGAATAATAAATATTTGATTAGCGTTTGAGCATAGAGACCTTGAAAAGAGGGCAATGATTAAGAAAAAGATACATTTTTTTTTCAAAAGAATAATAAATAAATTTTACGATGTGTATTTTTTGGTTGACATTAGATAATATTCGAACTAATACAGCAGTCATCAAATTCGTTAGTCAGATAAATTACATTGGACAAATCATATGCAATAAACTCGTCCAAAAAAATATTGAAAGGAGAACCAAATTTTATAATTATTGACAAAATATTAATCTGCTTCATCGATTCGAACTTAAAAAATAAACATAAAATATATTAATTAACATGTAAGCGGAGGCGCCTTTGAAAGAAGGTAATGTGAATATTATGATATAAAACTAATAAAGCACTGTCTTTTTCTAACTTTTTTTGTTTGCGTCAGAGTGAAATGAAATACATAAGATCATAATTTCATATATCTTTAAAAGTTCTTTTGCTAAACATTCCTTCCGTCTATCCAAAATTTCAAAATTTATTATTTTATAAATTAGTTAAAAATTCTTGTACCATGAATAATTTGATTTTGTCAATCGCATTAGAATCCATAGATATCTCCACAAATCATTAAAAAAAAAACGGACTTTGTAACGACAATGAGTAGTAGGAGGGCTCAACGTGAGCCTCAACTCACTCATGCATCATTATTAGTCATGCAACACTTTAAGAATCTAGGTAATTAAGTCTTAAAATTCTGTGTTAACTGTTATAAGAGGTGAAAGAAATCACTTTCCAGAAAGTGAGATATTCAACGAGTGGCAATGCATGAACATGAGTTACGGTTCCTGCTGGACCAACTTACGGCCCATAGCCAGTAGCAGTGCATAAATATGTGCTGAAATTCACGTTGGATCAATCTGCGGTGATGCTCGAAAAGTTAGGAGAATCGAACAAATTCCCGTCTAGATAATGGAGAATAAATTCCAAAGCATCACTCTTTTAAAGTTTACTTTTAAATACGAATCACTGCAAGAGGAGGAATATCGAATTATTTAATATCATACTTACAAAAAATACAAGGAATTTATCGACTTAGCATGCCAGACCGATGAATTCCACGAGGAGAAGATGTAGTCATTTTCCTCTCACATATATATAGTCGTTATACCAAAGAAAATAAAAATAAAATAGTTTCAATTGATTATTAGCAACGTGTAACCCCATTGGATAATATTAAAATCTCTCACCAAAAAAGTCATTTTTAAATTCGAAAGTGAAATTTCGTGTGACTAAGGTAATTAGAGACATGTATTTTTCAAGGTAAACAAATGTGCTTGACGATGACCATGGCCTTACATTGTCAAAAATGGCGAAAATCTAAAAATTATTGTTTTAATCTTGTAAATTGATTAATTTGTCTATGTTTTATTTTTGTAAAATAACTTGTTTTTTGTTTGTTTTTCTGAAGCCATTAAATTCACAAAATATTATTTATTTGACATCGATGCTCTTTTAAATAGCTCGTGCGACGAGAATATAACATATATTATATACATTAAAATCCATCTAAACAAAAATTAAAAAAAACAACAAACTTATTATTTCGTAGTTTGAAATATTGAATGTCGTTTTATCTTATTGTTTCCCTTTGTTTTTTTTATTTAAATTTATCTGTAATATGTAATGTTTGTTCTCGTTACACGAGTTAGTAGGAGACCAGCAAAATTAAATAAACAATATTCGATGATTTATTGGCTTTTGGCAAAAAAGTACAAAAAAAATCTAAATTATTATGTGAAAATCAAACATGGACATGTTATATGATTAAAACTCAAAACATATCAATTTATCAAACTAAAATTATAATTTTCTCTCGAGAAAACTGATAATTTTGAATATGTCAGATTCTAAAAAAATTATAAAATGTTTAAATATAGTAGGAAATACGAAGAATTCTTTTCCATGGCATTGATAATTAATTATATGGGTAGCTAGGTTGTAAATTATACGAGCCTAAGTACTTACATAATGCAATATGGGCATGTGGAGTTTAATTGCTGTCAAATAATACACATAGATTTTAGGTGATGTATTAATTATTGTTACATAAAAATTTACGTGAGACAGTCTCACATATGAATTTTGCGAGATAAATATTTTTATTCGGTATGGTTGTCAGATTTTTTTTTTTAAATATGAGTATGGTTGACCCGCTTCACGAATAAAGATACGTGATACCGTCTCACAAGACACAAATTCTTCTTGTTGTATTCAATTTTACTATGTGGTCTATAATTCGTTCGTGAGAAATTGATTAGTTATATTGATATACATTTATAATTTGTAATAAAGAATATATTGAGCAAATAAGCCAAACTGATATAGAAATAAAGTATTTGATGTAATGAAAGTAATTTTAATCTGATACAAATTCGTATGATTAAATTTACAAATTAAAGCATATATAAAAAAATAAATTTAATTTTTTAAAAAATTATCTTTTTTTTTAAAAAAAAATAAATTAGATCATCCACCTCCATCTCCTAATTGTGGAGTTGGAGCTAGAAGAACTTTCCACCAAATAAATATTGTTAAACACAAGTCCAAAAATAAAAAGTCTAAAAATGTAGAAAAGTCGGTCAAAGCTAAAAAAACCAACAGGAAATAGAAATGGTGGTTAGCTTGAGTTGTTGGAAGATGTCTACAGATCCCTCTCCATCTTCACACACACTGTCTCTCTCAGTAAAGGACAGGCTGGAACCATCCAAACTCAAACCCCACTCCCATTATTATAACTTCATTAATTAAATTGTTGGCCCCCTCCTAACAATATTCACTCAAATCATCCAAAACAAAACGATCAAGAAAATCCCATTATTATGATTAATTCAATTGTATAAAAGATAAATTTTCTAGATTAAATCGGTGAATTCTTAATCGCAAATTGGCTTGAAAAAGCAAAGGAAGAGAAGTCGTTGGGCTTCTTTCTCAGCGACCCTTTTATCTCTGCTTTCTTGCGTACTCTGATTAGTTCTTCTCTCACTTTTTGTGTTCTTTTTCTGGTTCATATTCCTTCCCTTATTGATTTTTTTGCGGCATATTTTACTATAGGGTGTTCTCTATTTCATGCTTTGAGTGATTCCAAAGCTCTTATCTCCACACACGTCTTCAGCTAGTTTATTCCCTCCTGCGATTCTTCTTTTTTATTTTTGCATATCTTTCTTGCATTCAACATTGAAAGGAAAAGTATAATCCATTCCCATTATCTCATTGTCTCAAGAAGGTATATTTTATTTCGCCTTTTTTTCCCTTTTGATGCTTCTCTTTTCCACGTCGGTTTGTCTTGGACTCCGTTTTCTTGTCAAGTTCCCTTGTTTTCCTTTCTGGGTTCTGCTGATCAAGCTTTAAAATTTTTTCTTTAGTTTTATGCGAAAAGATCGAGTCTTTGAGTATTGTTAGTGTACCGTTCTTGTTATTTTCCCTTTGGAACTCAAAATTTCCTTGGAATATGCCGTTGTGATCACAAGTTACCCTCTTTTCCACTCTTGCTTCACTTATAAGTTATAACGTATTCAATCTTCTGTATATACGGTTCTTGATTCAATGGGACTTTGCCATGGAAAACCCGTTGAACCGCCACAAAATCTGTCTGAAACTTCAATACTCCCCGGTGATAACAATGATTCCACACTCAATTCCCTTACTGGGAAAACTCCCAAATTCTCATTCTACAGCCCGAGTCCACTTCCTAGTGCATACAAGAATTCCCCAGCGCATTCCACTAGTGTTCCTTCAACTCCTTTGCGCTTCCTTAAGCGTCCATTTCCACCTCCATCGCCAGCTAAGCACATAAAAGCCTTGCTTGCAAGAAGGCATGGCTCTTTGAAGCCTAATGAGGCCACCATACCAGAGGGTAGTGAGTGTGAGATCATTGGATTAGACAAGAATTTTGGGTTATTAAAAAATTTTAACAGCCACTACCAGCTTGAGGATGAGGTGGGCAGAGGTCATTTTGGTTACACTTGCGCTGCTAAGGGGAAGAAGGGTAGTATGAAAGGGCAGGATGTGGCTGTCAAAGTCATTCCAAAATCAAAGGTACAATCTGAAATGGATAAAAAATCCATCTCTTGCTTTTATCAATTATTAGAAGTTTGTGTGTTTAAAGCGAATTAATCTCGAATTGTTAGTTATTTATCTCAGGATGTATGTCGTATTGTCCATAAATTGACATATTTGTTTATGGAGATGTTTTCGATGTTTTTGTCTTCTTGATATTGGTTTTTTTGGATCAAGATACAGTTATAACATTATATTACTAATCAAATCAATAGATTATTTGCTGTTAATGCTTGCGAGTAGTTTTCTGTTAATTCAGATGATCTTCGCATGTATATAAGCAATTGTATCATGAACTTTGTAATTTGTAACACTTAGTAGATATTGAAAATTATTAAATTCAAATATTTACTAAATTTCCGTGGCCAGGTTTCTCTCTTTTGAGTTTGGTCTATACGAGTGTTTAATTGATAGACCCTGAGCTTTTTATCCTTTTGCTTGTGGCGATCATATCTGTATTGGCTTGCAAGATTTTGTTTTCTCGTCAAGTTTCTGACGGAAATACCACTATTTTGATGGTTTTCAAGCGATGCAAGATTTTCATTTGAAAAGTTATACTTGCTGTATGATAAAAAAAATTGATGTAAAGGATGAGCAAAAAGTTGAAGCTCTTATTTATTGACCAAATCTTCTAAATATTATTTTGCAGATGACAACAGCTATTGCCATAGAGGACGTCAGAAGAGAAGTAAAGATACTCCGTGCACTGACAGGACATAAGAACTTAGTACAATTCTATGATGCCTTCGAGGATGAAGAAAATGTCTATGTTGTAATGGAGTAAGTTTGGATTGTTAACATCAATTAACTTGGTGGCAAAGCTAAGGCTCTTCTCAAGTATATATTTATTTATTTATTTATAAGAAACGATCTTCTCAAGTATATTTTAGACACTGAGAGATATATAATCTTACTTTTTCGTGGCATTTTGTGGTCTCATTCAACTGCCATGTTTCAAATCCCCTCTGAACCTCGGCCACGGCCTATCTAAAATCTGAATATTGACCTCCTAAAATTTTTTCCTCACCGCAGGTTATGTGAAGGAGGAGAATTACTGGATAAAATTCTTGCTAGGTAAAGCTTAATTCCTTTTCCTTTCCATTTTTATGAGTCTCTCTTCATTCTTGGTCTTTTATGTAATTTTCCGTTTGTTTGATCAAGGGGTGGCAAATACTCGGAAGAAGATGCTAAAATGGTCATGGTACAGATTTTAAGCGTGGTTGCATATTGTCATCTCCAAGGTGTGGTTCACCGTGACCTAAAACCCGAGGTACATCTACTGTCACACACTATTATACAAGCCTTTTTCTAGCAAATATATCATAGTGCAATACCTTTATTTCATTAAATAGTCTCATTTGCCCACTCCTGAAGGAAAGTTATTCCGTTTAATCAATCTATTAGTTTTGCCGCATCAAGCCATGTATTGAGAACTCTGGTCTTATTTTCTTTAGTCATAGTTCTGGTAAGGGCTATATTCTAAAGTAGTAAAAATACATCAATGAATGAATGCGGTATAACTAATGATTAGCGTGGTTGTGCCATAAAAGGTCTACATTCACATCTGACTGCTAGAACTCTATTAATCTCTACTAGTTTGCATTACAACCATCACCTCTTTATATAGGTGAAATATGTTCGAAAATATTCTTTGATTTATGGACTACTCTAACAGGAGCTTCCTTTATTTGGTGAACTTTAACTTATATTGCACAAATATTCTTCGAGTGTCTTTAATTAATCAACTGATCTTTGAACTTATAATATTTCTTCCACGAATGCCATGATTATCATTTAGATAGTCTGATAGCTTGTCTGTGCAATTGTCGGTTTTCCATTTTCCAGGAAATATATATCAGCTAAAACACAAGCACTCGTACAATTCAATGTATACGCTTCATGAATATTTTTTCCTGCTTTTGTGGAGAATATGATAACTAGATACAACTAAAATGAAAATTTTACATTGTCTCAGAATTTTCTATTCACATCAAATGACGAGCATTCCACTCTGAAAGCCATCGATTTTGGACTGTCCGATTATGTAAAGCCAGGTTGAGTTTATTGGTATGAAATACTTTTTTTTGTGTTCTTTTCAATGTTTTTGTGGTGTTAATCTAGATGGATTGATAATTTAGATGAACGATTGAATGATATTGTTGGAAGTGCTTACTACGTGGCGCCCGAAGTTTTGCATAGATCATATGGAACGGAAGCCGATATGTGGAGTATCGGTGTAATCGCGTATATTCTTCTTTGCGGAAGCAGACCGTTCTGGTCAAGGACAGAGTCTGGAATCTTCCGCGATGTTCTAAAGGCTGACCCCAGCTTTGATGAAGATCCATGGCCTTCTCTGTCCTCTAATGCCGTAGATTTCGTGAAGAGGTTATTGAACAAAGATTACCGGAAAAGGCTAACAGCAGCTCAGGCTCTTTGTAAGTCGGGTGGAAATATTTATAATGGATTCTGTTTTATCCAAAATGGGATTTCTAAACTGGTCTTTCCAGCGAGTCCACCAAGAAAATCTAGTGGAATAACTTGGTACCCAAATATGTTGATGAAGTTTTTGATTTATAGGTCATCCATGGCTAGCTGGCAATCACACTATGAACATCCCGCTGGATATGATTGTGTATAAGCTAGTAAAAGCTTATACATGTTCCTCTTCTCTGAGAAAGACAGCTTTAAGGGTATGTATATTTTGACTGTAATAAGAAATAACTTTCACTGGTAATCTATTAATTATGATATTTTCTGTCAATTCCTTGGACAATTTGTGTCTCTTGTACCATCTTTTTTCATTTCAAGTTTATCTTCAGTGAAAATGGTACTCGTTGCAGATATGATTTACTAAGAAACCTGTTCTTGAAACAGGCACTTGCAAGAACGTTGTCGGTACCTCAGTTAACCTATCTAAGGGAACAGTTCCAATTGCTAGGACCGGGTAAAAGCGGATTCATATACCCACAGAACTTTAAAACGGTCATCTCTCTCTCGCCGCCCTCTGTATCTGTTTTTAGTATTTTTAATCATCTTATCTTACTTCGCTGATTTTATTACTTTGGTCGCAGGCTATGTCAAAGATCTCCACCGATGCAATGAAGGACTCACGGGTTCTGGATTATGTCAATATGGTAATACTCTTGGTAACTCATTTCTCTTTCAAACGTTAGTTCTGTCATGGATTTTTGACATATCATATATAGTTACAAGACTTGATATTATACTGGTGATGACAATGGTTAAATCATATTTTCATGTGTCAATCAGGTGAGTTCTCTTCAATTTGGGAAATTGGATCTTGAAGAATTTTGTGCAGCAGCCACAAGTGTACATCAGCTGGAAGGAATGGAAACCTGGGAGCAACACGCACGCCTTGCCTATGAATTGTTTGAGAAGGATGGAAACAGGCCCATAAAGATAGAGGAACTTGCCCCGGTATTCCTCCCTTTGTTCTATGCCCTTACCTCTGCTTGAAACAAATTAGGGACTAAATTAGCCTTCTTTAAATTATAAAGATCTTCCTGTATCGTTGTTTCAAGACTTTATATACAGGGGGGAGTCCAGCTTGGGGATGAGGGTGACAATCCTCCCCTCATTTCAGAATTTTTTTTGAAATTTTGTATCTAATTTTTATAAAATTGCAAGTTTTGCTCCTCAAAATCCATGTAGCCTGCCATGTCTGTTCCATTTTCCCCTATCTCCCTAATTTCTGGATCCGCCCCTGTTTAGATTGGTTCAATAGTTAATCGACGATGTTACAAATTCTCATGTCTCTATCGCCTTTTGACAGGAGCTTGGACTTGGTCCATCCGTACCTGTCCATGTGGTTCTGCAGGACTGGATTCGACACTCAGATGGAAATCTCAGTTTCTTGGGGTTCATCAGACTTCTGCACGGAGTTTCTTCTCGTGCATACCACAAAGCATGAATGAAATGCGATCCAACTACTCGGCTGTTGCCTGGAAAACATCTCCAAGAACCAAGAATTATAGGCTCAGACGCGAAGGTGTTAGCCATTTTTCGAAGCTGTAGCCATTTGCTGTGAAATCATTCCCTTATTTTTTTCTCTCCAATATATTTGATGCCAATGAAATGAGATGTAGAGGATAGTACAGATGAGATTAGATAACCAGATGTGTATGTAATGTTAGAGAAAAGTTGAAATGTGAAGTGGTTTTAGTATCTTTTGGTGTACTCCCATGTCTTCTTTATGTTCTTAGTTTCTTAATAAATCATGGTTGTGATGATTATGCACATTTATCAGATGTTGCTTTACCACTTTTTAATTCATATAAAACTATTTATCAGTCATTGCCAACTCTTGCTATAGATCGAAATAAACACATTCAGAAAAACATGGTGCAAAAAAATATGCAACATCACATTTAACTTAATCTTACGGAATTGTCCATCTGAACATGGCGCCAAAACCCTTGAAGAGCTTGCCGCTACGAACAATGCACAAGGAGTAAATTATACGCGACATAATGAGGACATGACATAAATAAAATTATAAAGATAAAAATATATCATCATGTAGTTTACTAGAGTGTGAGACGACGATTATTATTTATTTTTGGTAAACCATGGTAGTTGATATAATATCATATAAACCATATCAGTCAATTAAAACATATTAGATAAGTCATATACAATATGTTCCATCGAAAAAATATTGTTCCATTTTGGCTTGATTTCGATCTTGTTCACCGACTAAAATCACAGCTATTTCGGTTCCGTTTCCAAATTGGGATAACTGGATTATGAATTTTTCGGGGGATAATTCCAGTTTCTGTTTTATGGCGTATTGTGTGGTGTAGCTAATTCAAGAAATTCACTGGCTTCCATTTCTACGTCCTGGTGATCCCTCAAGAAACATAGATTAAAGAAAATGGTATTGGAAATTATGGAACCAAACAATTGTATTCGAGGTTGCTGCCACAGTCAGACGATCCCTCTTCATCTCCGCCCTTCTTCTTACTCCATTGCTTCCCCAATTGCCCGAGGTATGTGTGGAAATAATCCACGCAACATTATTTTTTCGAGGATCGTATATTCGTATATCAGCTATGAGTATACTTTTTGCTTAAATATCAACTGGGATTTTCTGGATTTTTGGTTTCAAGGGGCGGAGAGTGTGGTTTACGGAGCCGTTCTTGATGGTACGAAAGTGGCCGTGAAGAAACCGATTTTATCCACTTCCGACGACCTCGACAAATTCCACAAAGAATTGCAAATACTCTGGTTATTTTTCTTTCTTCTTATGATATTTATCGGGAAAACACCAGGTTATGGGAAAAAAATTCCGAATATTGTATGAGCTTAAAACTACTGTTGGCATATTTTTCTTTCTTGAGCTTCTGGGTCGCGGTATTGCGGTATCAGCATGTTTCGAGGTCAATTCCCTAAACACAATTCCTTTCTATATGTAGTTTTGCTTGGTCTTGTCACTTCTAGCATTTTTGCCTCCATTATGACAGACCTTGGTTATCTTGTTAGATTTACCGTCTACAACTTTTTAAACTCACAAATATTGCAAGATTTGGTTATACAGATGAATGCATGCGATTGAGTGGAATTCAGCTCCCGTGGATAAAATTAGAATCCTTTGTGTAGAGTGAATTTGATAGTCTTTGTGATTATCATGTAATGCTCATTTGTATTTAGAAACAATATTTTTGGCGCACTATAATTTTTTCTTGGGATATGATTGCTGAAGCAAGGTAGATCATCCTGGAATATTAAAGTTGGTGGCGGCGCATGCAAGACCGCCAAACTACATGTTTTTCTTGGAATTTTACGAGGCTGGAAATCTAGCCCAGAAACTACACGTTGAAGAATGGAGTCCAAGCATTGGTCAAGCAGTTAAAATCAACCTTTATTTAGGTACAGACACGCGTCTCTGATGAATCTTAGTAGTAGTTGGCGTGTCAATAAATTTTCTTGGTATATTGATGATTAAAGCAGGGGGGCATTAACTATCTCAGAAATTGATGGCATGATAGAGTATCATCTTAACTGTGACGTGGTTGATGCTTTGCCTTTTGAACTACATTTGGTGCTTAAGTGTTGTTTGCCTCAAGTTCTTTGTTCTATCTTGGTTAATAATTCATTTTTTTTAAAAAAATTTAAAAATAGCTGGCAGCGTCAATCAGCAAAGTGGAAATTGTAATATATTCTTATTTTTTGTAACTCTTGCACGTGCATATGATAACTAAACTTGGTAAAAACAACGCGTCAGGCAAATTTGTTCTATCATATGCTGTGACCACAAATTAAAATGAATATGCATAGCAGATTCTTATTCTTTCAATCCCCAATTATTGCTAATTCGAACAATAACTTCTCTGAATTTATTCCTTTAATGATGGATTTAAGGTGAGTTTCATGGTGTGGGCAAATTTAACTTGCACTTAAGGTTATTGTATCGTGTCTATTATGGTATCTGACTTCTAGTTTTGCAGAGTGTCTGTACATTTTTTATCTTCTTTTTCGAAGATCAACAAATGCAAATTTGGTAGTCGAACTGGAAGAGGACATGCCATTAATTAGAAATCATAAAGTTTATCTTTGCTGCCTCTAATATGATTTTCTTCTCGAAACTGCCATAAAATTTGAATGAATTTGTGTTTTGCACGCCAAATTCAGTAGATGGAAATGGATTTATTTGACGAATATGTAATACATGAGATGGCAGATTAGCGTGGGGGTGGATGATGTGCTCCTGAATTGCAACTGTTTTTCTAAACAAGTAGATCCAAAATAAGGTTCACTGGAGATCTATGTCGACTATGTTTTATCCTCCTCTTTTATGCCATTATGGTTTGATCCTTTGATGAGTTGACTGGCTGGTTTCTGAACTATCTATTCAGTGATCTAATTTTTCTTTCTTCTTCTCTTTTGACCTTTTCAAGATGGCAGATTCTTTGTTTTCTGTTTGCAGCAAAAGCTCTACAATATCTTCATAACCTTGGGATTGTGCATAGGGATGTGAAACCAGCAAATATTCTTGTAACGTCTTCGACGATCTTTTGATGCATCCAAACTTATAACACTAACTACACATTTGAATTTTTTGTGAACTTTAATATTTTTACTTGCATGTGGCATCTGTTGCACTTATCTTGAATGAGATGATGATTTATGCAGTGTTCTGTGCAGCTTGACGAGAATTTTCATCCGCATTTAGCAGACTTTGGTTTAGCTGAGCACAAGAATAATCTTAAACAAGTTTCCGCAGCAGACTGGAAATCTGGCAAGCCAACAGGTGGCTTCCACAAAAGAAATATGGTCGGTACTCTTATTTACATGGCACCTGAAGTGCTGAGAAAAGAGATACACACCGAAAAATCTGATGTTTATAGTTTTGGAATCACAATTAAGTAAGAACTTCCCAATGATTTGTTATGTCTTTGATTGACGAAAATTGAATGTTGTTCTTATGCTCGTCTAATTCCTTGAAATGATTCTCTGGAGCATATTATTTTTTTTTGATAATAGTTGTTTAGCAATCATGAGAAGCAAAATTGCTTCAACAATTTGTTTGAGGTCTAATCTGTGGCATTTTCTTATTATTAAAATTCACGTGAGCTGATTCCAAAAAATAAAAATAAAAAATTCACTTAGAGCTTGAGTTATAAGAGCTGTTGGCCAATTCAAGGTGTTACTGATGCTTGGGATTGGGTATATAGCCTTGCATTTTGTGCTGCTGATGCTTCGAAGAAATTGATCTCACCTTTTGCTGTATCTATTTTAGTTATTTGCTTGAGAAGTAGATGTCTAGTTGGGTGGAGTTGAAATGTTATGAAGTGGAAATTACGGGTTTGGCTTTAAAAATGAAATTTATTGAAGTTCTGCGATTAGGGTGAATTTATCTATTGCAGTTGCCTAATGGGTACAACAAGAGACCTCTAAGAGCCTTGACTAGCGGCCCCTCAATATCAAGACTTTATGATTGGGTTCTGCTTATTGTAGCTGCACCATGTTTAAGGAATGATGAATTTTGAGCATGAAGAAAACGATAAAAATAACTATACGATAGGCCTGCGTAATTGGAGAACAATTTTACTTCTTTTAATTTATTACTGAAATGTAATTTTACCTCTTTATTTGTCCCCAAATTCTGTGATACTTGAACCTCTATATGTTGCAGTGAGCTTCTTACTGGTGTAATCCCATATACCGATCTTCGAGCAGAGGCACAGGTTATCACTTATTTTTTTGCTTTTTTGTACCAAGAATACTGGAGAAAAAGGGAAATTAATGTGGTGGAAGGTGGAGAAATAAAGTAAAAATTTACCTTTTCCTTTTCCTTTGTTTACGCATACTCGTTTGAAGAAAAAGAGCGTCAGCTAATTTGTATAGAAAGGATAAGTTGGCATCAAATATTTTTTCTTTGCAAATTATGCCAGGTTCTATTGCCTGCGCTGTTGCGAAGGAGAAAACATCGTTTTGAAAATCAATGATGCTTGTACAGTGATGGTGACATTTTGCACTTTTTACCTTGTATTTACTGCAAAATCGACTACTATCAACTTCTAGTTTGTTAGGAATCCTTGCATCTTGTATTCCCATGAGTTTTGCCCTCGCACACTTCTTCCAGTCTTCTTTTGAGCAGCCTCTCTCTTAGTATTGGTCATGGAACTTCTTAATTACAGAACAGAATCATATAATTCGGTAATCTCAAAACGCAGTTCAAGATAAATAATACTCAAACATACTGAGTTCGTGTTAAACAGCCACGTTGTATTTTATTTCCTTTTTAATTGTTGTTTATATTGGTGGGTCATTATTGATCTTCTGGGCTTATTACATTTAACATGCTGGTGGCAGGCGCATACAGTCTTGGAAATGAACTACACCGGGCAGCAACTTACAGCTGCTGTGGTTTCTGAAGGCTTGCGACCGGTTCTAGCTACCCCTGAGTCCGGTGCTTCAACCAAGTTCATCTCTTTGATACAGAGATGTTGGGATGCAGACCCTCAAAAGAGGCCATCTTTCAATGAGATTGTTTCAGAACTTGATGTAATGTTTGAACGCGAAAAAGGAGTGAATAAAGATGACGCCTTTGTCAACTCTCGTATATCTTGTGGGCATACCCATGAAACAACCATGCAAAGTTATCAAGAACCAATTAACTGGTTTGCCCATGGCAAAGGGTTTTCACCAAGTGATTTGCTTACTTCTCATAATGTTCGGGGCACGTGGTTTCACTCTTCAAACAATTCTTTGGTGTACCACCCAGTTCTCTCTTGGGGTTCCTTCTCAACTTGTGGAAGAAGAGAAACCATGGAGGATTCACATTTTTTAATACCCAATTTCTGTAATGAAAAGGATGTCCATTTTTTTGGGATTTTTGATGGTCATCGAGGTATATGTAAATCCACTTTCTAATGACATCAATGCAAACTCTAGGGATTATTAACTCTCGAGTTACTGTTTTCCTGTTCATTTGGGGAGAAAGGGTAAATAGATTAAGAAAATAAGGTTAGAAAATATCTCTTTCAGAGACAAAAGCTGCCTTTCTGGTTGAAAATTGGGGGAAGAGGAACGAATGTTTTCTCATGGCAAGATTTCTCAATTGCCTGGTCACTCAGTATTTTGTTTTAGGTTCAGCTATTATAGCTGTTTGACCTTTTGAATATTTTGCAATTGACTTGTGCAAATGGCATCAAGAAACAAATACAAGCTCCTGTATTATGTGCAGGTGCAGCTGCTGCTGAGTTTTCAGCTGGGGCTCTACCTGAATTTTTGAGGACTCAGATTTCAGCGTGCAGGTAAAACCCTTCTCTTTATAATCTAATTTTGAGTGTTGTAGAGTTACTTATCTTTATGTATCTGGCTTGTGTGCAGTCCTTCTAAAGCACTAGTAGAAGCTTTTGTTAGGACCGATATTGTCTTCAGGAATGAGATAAACTCTCAGCGTAAATTAACTGGAGTTATTCAAAAGGACTTCCACCCTGGTTGTACTGCAGTCACTGCTCTTATAGTGAAAAACAAGCTATTTGTTGCTAATGCCGGCGATTGCAGAGTGATTTTATGTCGTACAGGGAATCCCTATGCTTTAACCAGGGTGAGCTGGAATTTATGTAATTATATAAGTCCTCCTGATTTCCTTTGAGTTTACCTCAATCCCATTTTTCCCTCTTTCCCTAGAATTCCTCGGTCCACCTCTGCAAGGTGTGTGCTTTTTTTTTTTTTTAATTGGACGGCTTCAATATAGTAGGACCATGTTGCTAGTTGTCTTGAAGAGAGAGAGCGAGTCATTAGTGCTGGTGGAGAGGTTAAATGGCAGCTTGATACATGGAGGGTTGGTCCTGCCGCTCTCCAGGTAATTCACTTAAGTAAAATTAGTGTTAACAATTTTTTTTGATGAAGGACAAGATATAAATATGTGCATTTTGTCTCTATAATGTTTTGTGATTTCTGTATCCGATATTGCTTTGTCTTTTGTCATTATGTTCTTTTATCAGGTGACACGATCCATTGGCGATGATGATCTAAAGCCTTATGTAACTGCAGAACCTGAGGTTGATGAAACTTTACTATCGGCAGAAGATGAATATGTAGTAAGTCATATTTATTTGGGAAGCCATTTGCAATAGATATTTGGGTGTACATAATTTGTTGCCTAAACTCTAGAGTCTAGATAATTGTTGCCTAGAATCCAAGTAATGGGAACTATTAATTAATTTCTGGTGTGTGTAATGTGTTCTGGTCTTATGCATACTTCTGAGGCATATTAAAAGCTGTTATCGGACCACTTTTGTGAAATCAAACTTTTAGGAAAAATGGTTTTTAATTCATGGTGTATATCCAAATAATATATATTTTTTCCCAATCACTCCTAAATAAATATTTACATCTTTTTTCTTTTCTATTGATTATAATATGTGTAATTAATTTTGCAGGTGATGGCCAGTGATGGGCTGTGGGATGTCATGAGAAACACAGACGTCGTTAGCATCATCAGAGACACGGTGAAAGAGGCTGGAATGTGCGCGAAGAGATTGGCGACTGAAGCTGCAGCACGAGGCAGCAAAGATAACATTACAGTTATCGTTGTTTTCTTACGTCCAGTATCTACGGCAGAGAGAATTTACTAGCTGTGATATTATGTTTTATTCGCGTAAATTTGATTTGTAAAAAATGAACTGTAGGTGGTGATTTTGAAGAATTCGAACTAGTTTTTCAGAATGATAAATTACTGGTGATGCGGACAAGTTGTGTTCTTTTTTATTTTGAGTTGGGGAGGATATTTTTTATTTTATTTTTGTATTGTTGGGTCTCGAACCTTATATTTTTCTCTAAATTTGAGATGAGTTACAAGTCAATTGACGGATATGTTATGAGATATGTTTAGGTGCAAACAGCAATAAATATGCTTCCTCCATGTTTCCCAATGTTCTTTTTTTTAGTGGTTCCTCCATGTTTCCCAATGTTCTTTTTCTTTCAACCACTCAAGATTTCCATTTTGTAGTAGGGACGAATAAATTTTGAACATTTTTAATCGAAATGCAATTCGTCGATCATATGGGTCCATATTATATATAATTAAGCGAATCCTAATTATAAAGGGAAAAAAAAACATTCAAATTTTGTCTGACATATATTTTAATAAATGCTTAATTAATTTTATTATATATTTTTAATTCATGGGTGTTGGACACTCGCAACTGACCAACTAAGTTATTGTTATTCTTCTGCAAGTGTCAATTCTCATCTTATTATATCTTCCATGATGTCGTGTAAGCCTGGTGGAGGGGTTCTGGTAATTCTGTATCATCTGACGTATTTCGATGCTTTAGATATAAAGAAATCAGCAGCTCTGTTTTGTTATCTATAAACATGAACTTTTACTTCTCATTCTCCGCAAAATTATATTATATATTTCTTATAATAAATTTTAATACACCATAACTTAAACTATCTATGGAGATCATCAAAATCATTTATATGGCATCCATATTCCTTGTCCTAATTATACATATATAATGATTAAAAGTAAGAGTAAGTCTTTTATGAGATCACGAGCTTATATTAATGAGACAGGTCGATCTGATCTATAAGTAATATTTTTGGCATTAAAATATAATTTTTCATGAATTTGATCATATTGGAAACTCGCATCATAAAAGTGATATGTAAGACTGTCTTACAAGATTTTTTGCGTACAAACAAAAAACTTTTAAAAGATATTAAAACTAACACTATCAAATTTTGTTGGGTATTTGAGATTTTTTTTTAAAAAAAATTTGATTGCATTTACTCGAGTTTTTGAAAAAAGAGGTATCCTTTTAATTTTTCACCTCCCATATCAAAATAAATTTTCTTGGCGTGCAGAATTTTGAAAAAATTATAATCTTGTACTCCAATATCTAAAATTTTGTAATGTATAATCACAGCCTAGTAATCTCATCTTACAAGAGATCAAGGAAATTAACCATATGCTTAATGAAATCAGAAAAGATGGTAACGCGTTTTGGATCTTTTTCTTCCTTTGCTTTCTGGAATTTCCAGTGAATAAGTTAAACAATATTATTCCATGCTTACAGTTTCCCACTCTGCTTCTGGAACTGATTGTGACACCTGATAATCTTCTCCCGTCGTGTCGGAAGCATTGCCTCTTGATTTTAGGTGAGAAACCAATTATTATACATTATTTTTGTGACTAAGTTTTTCTGTTACATGCGTTGTTTAGTAAAAGCTTTATCTTGTTGGGATTCATTTGCTTGCTAATGACAGTCCCATAACGTGTTAATGACCCTCCCTGTTTTCAAATAACGGCGTAAATGAGTATGGATTTGCGAGTTCAAAACAAATTGACTAGAGGATATATCTAACACAATAAAAAATGAAGGTTTTATCGCAGCCTGACATAAAAATGTGTCTGACATGTGTGCTTTATCTCACAGTGGAGATGAAGAAGGGAAAGATCTCTGGTTGAAGGCAAAATCCATTTTCAGTTTGTCACTTAGAAAATGCTCGCAGCCTATACCACTTAAAGAAATGCTTAAAACTTGGGATACTTCTGCTCGCGAAGTGTTTCAGGAGTTTGCTGAGCAAAGGGGAGGTGGTAGTTTTAGCTCAAGATACGGCAAGTGGGAAAATGATATTGCTACATTTCTAGTTCCCTAATTTTTTCTCCTTTTTCGCGGAAACATTTGTATAGTTAGAAGCTGATGCTGTAGAGCATTTAATTATGTGTATGTAATTTGGAAATGTTGAAAGTCTTTTCTTCCTTCTGGTAACTTTTCTCAACTCTTCTGATAGTCCATTAATCTCTGTTTTATCAGTGTAAAAATGACCAACCTGCCCGGATGTTTTTTCTTTTCACCTTTGTCATTTATACTTTTGGTTCTGGTACTTGTACTGGTCATATGCAGGTGACTTCACCGAGAAAACAATAGGTAATAACAGTCGGGAATCTGCACATGGTGCCAAATCGAGGTGGAGCATGTTGAGATTTTTGAACTCGGTTTAATTGAGCATGAGTCGAGCTCGAGCTTGTCTACAAATTCACGAAAATGCCCTTTACTGCATATGTAATTGTGGACAAACGACAAAAATATTAATTTAAATCAGATTCACACAATGATAATACTAATAATATTCATTGCCTGGGCTCGATTGTTTGAGGAGCACACGAGCCTGATAAATTAAAGCTCGAGTTTAACTCAAGCACTACTTATGAGTAATTAGCAATTACAAGACAATGTTTTTCAGCATTGTGGATTTTGAGATATTCTAAAATGAATAGAAGGAATTAGCAATTAGGTTTGTTTGCATCCTAATCAGGAAGAGAAATTTAGTGCTATCTTGAGTGACAACTCTATATCAAACTGATAGCTGTGACGTTCTGCAATACAAACAGATACTTGCAGCATTTGGCATCCTAACATTCAAAATTTTTACTTCTTTCAATAGGTTACTTAAAATTACAAGTCACAATTTAAAGTATAAGTTCCAACACATACACATATATCACTAAAAAGATCGAAATGGCAAAATTATGTATATTCCACAGGCAGAGGCTGGTACATCCATATAATTGTAATAAGCTACATCACCAAAGCTCTAAAAGCAGCACAAACTTCAAGGAACAGAAATGGAGGTCCCTTTAACTGTTGCAAATCCAATACGTACAACTCTCCACTTGCTTTGTATAGCTGGGAAATTGTAACTATATTACATACTTGTCTTGTGCACAAAATTTTAGCAGAAAAATGAAGTTTTGATCATTACTTGTCCGGAAACATAGGACTACAAGAGTTCTCTTTAACTAAATGAATTTTTTTTAATAAAAGATTGGGGTTGCAGCGTTTGAAAGTTTATTATAATTTATACTCCACTTCTATCTGTCTGTGCCATCTCTCATTTACTTGTAAGCAACATTGAGCCAAGAATCGCCAGTTCAAATAGATAACATGAATCAAAACTCACCTGAATTTCGAACTTGACAGCATCTCCAGATCCAATACAAATTCCTCTACTGGCAGATACCGAACACCTTGAAGGAGGTGGTGACCACAAGCACTTCATATTATAGCTTCCAATTCTCTTCCATTTCACATTCAACCGATGGAAAACATTTAGAACTTCTACCATTGTTTCTCCTGGACTCGCCTGTGACTGAACATAAACAAAATTTAACAGAAAGAATGATAACTAGCATGTTGAAAGATTTTCTAAGATCCGAGCCCCACGACAAATATTACCTTCAACCCAAGAGTCCAATTACTTTGTCCATGCGAATCTGATTCTGAATATTTCTGAAGATTATCCGTGCTCAAACTTTCTTGGTTTTGAATATGGTTAGTGACTTGAACCAGAGGGCGGCTATGCAGCAACATAGTGTATGTAACCGTGGCCTGAAATGCCAAAAGAAGTTTTCTTATGGCCAAATAATAAAAGAAAAACTACAACGTTTAAGTCGGCTACAACACCTCGTTCTGCAGATGATTCTGAAGCGATCCAATGACTTCTCGAATATCAAATCCCTTTCGAACCATATCTTTCACAACATCTATATCGACCTTTTCCAAAAGTCACGAGAAAAGGTCATTCTTAAGTTCAATCATTTATAAGATCAGTAGGTGTGTCAAGGTCCAGGCTCCAGGCTCATGGCCCGTGCAACACGTGCACATTTCTCACAAACTGAATCGGGTCGTGTATTATTAGATGTGCTTATCCTTTTCTCAATATAAGATTATCCAAGAAAATGCACCTACCTTTTCTGTTTGGTTTAAATAATCTGGTGATGGATTCGCGATATATGGGGGAAGACGTATCATAAACCATGGGTGCCTACGTATTTCAGGGATAGATATGCGCTTCATAGGATCAACGACTAGTATTCTTGAAATCAAATCCTGAGCACTCTCGGACAAGAGATTCCCAACAGGGTATACTCCACTCTACCAATCAAATAACTTGAATCAAGAAATAACTTTCAACCGCTGTAATTTTTTTTTAAAAAAAATAAATAAATTTCAGTTACCTTTATCTTAGCATATAGGCCAGGAATATTATCATCATCAAAAGGGAGCCTCCCACAAAGAAGGGCGTATAAAATAACCCCACAACTCCACACATCCACCTCTGGACCGGCATATAGTTGCCTACATATGAGCTAGTAGAAAATAATGTAAATATAAACTAGTAAGTTTATGACAAGGTAGAATTAGTTTTGCATAGGTTGAAAAACCTCCGGAGCTGCATAATTTGGGCTTCCGCAGGATGTTTTAAGAAAATGTCCATCACGCATAACGTTTCCAAAACCAAAATCAGCGATCTTGACATTATGTTTCGAATCAAGGATTAGATTTTCAGGCTTCAGATCACGATGCACAATCATGTGATGATGACAGTACTCGACTCCTGAAATGATCTATTCTGACATCAAGTAACATGCTGTCTTGATTAGAACAATCTTTCTCAACTACAACAGAGTATCACGGCCTCATACCAGTTTTACAAGAATCCTATATACCTGTTGGAAAAAGTGGCGAGCCTCGTCCTCTTCTAGTCTACCATGTTCTGTGATATAGTAAAACAGTTCACCGGAGTTCATGTACTCCATCACCACATAAACCTTTGTCGGTGTATCTATCACCTCGAAAAGTCGAACTACGTGAGGATGAAAGAGTTGTCTCATAATGTTGATTTCTTTCCTGACTGAAACATAATGAAGAAGCACAAAAACACACAGAATCATAGTGTTAGAATCTCGATAAACACAAATTTGACATATTCAATTAATCCATGACCTAGAATGCACAGAAAAAGTAGGCCTTGTATACCTTTTTCTGCTTCAGAATTATCAATTGATTGGCGATCAAGAATCTTTATGGCAACTTTAAGCCCTGTTAAAGTATGTACTGCTAATTTTACTTTACCAAAAGCGCCAATACCAAGAGTCTTTCCGAGCTTGTAACGTGGTAGAACGTTTCGGCTCGATTTGCCACGCCTTCCGAAACTTCCTCCATCCATCTTAGGACTACCAATACATATGCATAAAGATGAAATGTTCATTGATACCCAGAAAAAAAAAAAAAAAAAAAAAAAAACCACTTTTCACATACACTAATCAAAGCCTCAGCTTAATTAATTTCGAGTTAAATTCAGCATAAACATGCGGTTCCACCTACCATGTTAAGTTTTCGGATTAAACCAAGCTATGATTAAAGTAAGAAAGTCACACAATAGAATCCTCAACAAAATAAAGATGCTAACTCGAGATAGTTTATACAAATTATGAGGCTAATTCAAGAAAATTTATGCAAACTTGAAGAAAACATAGACAAAATCATCAATCTAAAGATTATGCGGCAATCATACATCTGAAATATGATCGGTACCTCACTTGAACAAAATCACATGCTATAGTGATGTTTTTTTTTTTGTTTGTTTGTTTGTTCGTATTAAATGTATTTACAAAGTAATAATAGTGAGCGTAAAATAGCAGCAGAGATTGAATTATATATTTGATTAAACGAAGACTCGAGTTGTGTTCTCCGTCAAGTAAAGTGCGAGTTGATTCGGACACCATTAAACAAAGTGAATGTTCTTTGGACTCAACGTTGACGAATCTATAACAAACAAAAGTTACTTCGTGGGAGTAACATATCAAACCAAACTTATGAAAAATATGACAGCAAGGCGAAATTGTACTTTTTTGTCATATATAGAAATCAGATGAATTGGTTTATTACTCCACAAACTCGAGTTTTTTCATTATGATTTTAAATTCCGTGTTATTCAAATTAATTGCATAGTTACGGATAGAAAACGGATTTTTTTTGTTTGTCGATAAGATACATTGAGCTGTTATAACCCCGATAACTTACAAAATCATTCGGCTAGAAGTTCATATACTTCAGCAACTCTAACATCGGATCTAAGATGAAATTTATTGGTTGTGTGATTGGTCAGTATAAGCCTCCGATCCTTTGATTGGATGTATTCTTTGATTATTATATGCATTAAATAGGAATAATACTGATCTGCATTAAATTATAAAAAAAAATGGCGAATCAAACGTCAAGGGTGGAATTATCCAAAGCTGATTTTGAGGGTGTACAGGTACACACACAGTTAGTTGGAGAATAAGAAAATTTGATCTTTTGTTTGTTCCTTACTTTTGTATTAAAGTATTGATTCATGCGGCCTTGTCCCCTGTTTATTATACTAAATAATGGATATATATGAAAAAAATTATTGTGTTGAATGCACACATGGAACTATATGTTTTGCATGAATTACAAAAAACTCGAATACTAACCATTAATTTTCACAGAACCGCCACCTGTTTTGATGTACAATATAGAGGAAATCTAGCTAGAAATTGAAGGCCAAAATTAGTTACTTGTCATCCACAGTTGCATCCATGACATTGACACCACCGAAGCTCTGAAAGCAGCACACACTTCAAGGAATAGAAATACAATTCTCCACTCGCTTGTTACAGCTGGGAAACCGTTACTATATATTTTCACATACTTTTTGTCTTATGCATCAAATTTTAGCAGAAAAATGAAGCGTGAATTAAATCGTCCAAAACCATATGACTACAGGAAAAAGAAAGAAAGAAAAGTTCAAATCTTGGGTTGCATGATTTCATGTGTCTCTCTCTGGGCAGTTTTGAGCCAAGAATCTCGATTTTAGAATACAAAAAATGAACCAACACTCACCTGGATTTCGAATTTAATAGCATCTCCAGATCCAATACAAATTCCTCTACTTGCAGATGTTGAATACCTTGAAGGAGGTGGTGACCACAAGCACTTCATATTATAACTTCATATTCTCTTCCATTTCACATTCTACCCTTGGAAAACGTCTAGATCTTCCGCTATCGTTTCTCCTGGACTTGCCTGAGACTAAAGGAACATGACGGAACCATACAGGCAGAACGATGGAACGTTAATTGGCATGTTGATAAAAGACTTCCTAATATCCAAGTCAGTGATAAATACTACCTTCGAGCTTAAGGGTCCGATTACTTTGTCCGTGTGAAGCCGATTCTGAATATGTCTGAAGATTATCCGTGCTTGAACTTTCTTGGTTTAGAATATGGTTAGAAACTTGTACTGGAAGGCTGCTATGGAACAACAAAGAGTACGTAACAGTGGCCTGAAACGCCAGAAGACGTTTTCTTACAAATGAAGATCTATGAAGGTGTAATTTTGACGTTTGATTCTGAAGGGATCACATCACTTCTCGAACATCGAATCCCATTTGAACCATATCTTTCACGACATCGATATCAAAAAAGTTAAAAGAAAATGTCAGCCTTAAGTTGGAAAAAATGGCTCCCCTTGTGTTCATTCTGAACTTGATAAAAATAATTAATCAAAGTTAGTAAACCAATATTGTATGGTCTTGAAAACACATTCACACTTTTCTTACACCGGGATCGAGTACTACACTATCCAAAAGAAAACACTTACCTACTATGGTGATGGATTCACGATAAATGGTGGAAGACACATCATAAACCATGGAGGCATACGTATTTCAGGGATCAATATTCGTTTCATATGGTCGACGACTAGTATTCTTGAAATCAAATCTTGAGCACTCTCAGACAAGTGATTTCCAACAGGGTATACTCCACTCCACCATTCAATGACTTGAATCAAGTGATTATATTCAACTGTTATAAACTATAAAAACAAAACAAAAAAAATCAAAATTTGGATCACCTTTAACTTAGCATATAGGCCAGGAAGATTATCATCTGCAAAAGGGAGTCTCCCACATAGAATGGCATATAAAATAACACCACAACTGCACACATCTACCTCAAGACCAGCATATAGTTGCCTACATATCATAAGTTTTATCAGCCAATTTGAATCTATCTGATTCATATTGTTGCTTATAAGTTATTGAACTCGAGCCAATTTCTAACACGTTCAAATTTATTTCAAAATCAAATGACTAAATGAATTTGATAGTTAACAAATCAAACCATTAACAATATTTTAATATTCATCAATATATAATATGCTCAATATTGACTAACAAGATATCACATCTTGATAATCTACTTCATATGATATAAATTGATCTTGAGTTCTAAATCAAATTCAAGATCTAAATAAAATTCGTTTATGAGATTTGAATCGATCTTCGAACCACCGGCCCAATAAAATTTTAATTCAAACACAAATAAGATCGTATTTGGATTTTTTGCGTCGAAAATCAATCCTATAAACTAAATGTCTAAATTACTTAGACAATTAGTGTCTCAATTTTAAAAAAATGAAAATATTTAAAAACCATTGACCTATGATAAGAATGTATAGAAAATAAAATATGATGATACCTACATGGGCCTGATTCGTCTGTTGGATCAGCCCAGCCCATTGTAAGACCCAAAGTTTTTCCCGACCCTTTAAATTTGCCCGGCCCGTTTTAAGGGTGGGTCCTTTATTAACGGGAAAAGTCTGCACTTTTGAATTACATTCCCTCCAATTTGCGGCATGAACACTGCCACCATAGAAATATTATTCTCTCTGCTAAACTCTTGCAGTCACACAAGATCATTGAAAAAAATTCAAACAGTTCACCAGAAAATAATTTCTTCAGGTTTGCAAAAGAACTTAGCTTTATGTAAAAACCTCATTAATCTTTACATCTCATGCAGAGCATATAAATCAGCAAATTCAGTTTTTCTGAGCATAGAAAACCCGTTAGATATTACGTTATGGAATGGATTATTGGCAGCGTATACGAAGAATTTCATGTATACAGAGGCACTTACGTTGTACGAAAATTTGCTTCAGTTCCCTTATTTGAAACCAGATAGTTACACATACCCAAGCGTGTTGAAGGCTTGTGGTGGATTGAGGAGAGTTGATTTCGGGGAAAGGATTCATGCAGATTTGACAAAATCTGGCCTTTTATCAGATGTTGTCATTTCTAGCTCTTTGATTGCTGTGTACGCCAAGTGTGGTTTGTTTGGAGCAGCTGTGAAGTTATTTGATGAAATGCCCGAAAGGGATTTGGCTTGTTGGAATAATGTGATTTCATGTTACTATCAAAGTGGGCAGTCTGAAAAGTCTTTGGAGTACTTTGAAAGGATGAGGAGTTTGGGGTATAAACCCGATTCAGTGTCTTTTACAACAGCCATATCTTCATGTGCTAGGCTTTTGGATTTGGAAAAGGGGGAAAGCATTCATGAAGAACTGGTGAGGAGTGGGGTTGCATTGGATGCTTATGTGAGCGCTGCCCTTGTGGATATGTATGGTAAATGTGGATGCTTAGAGAAGGCTAGAGAAGTTTTCAATGAAATTCCAAACAAGAGCTTGGTTTCATGGAATACAATGATTGGAGGTTATAGTCAGGTTGGGGATAGTTTTTCATGCATTAAACTTCTAGTGAGGATGAACCAAGAAAAACTTATGCCGAATTCGACAACTCTAAGCAGTCTGGTAATGTCTTGTGCTAAATCGGCCCATCTCCTTCACGGAAAATTTATCCATGGCTACATATTAAGAAAAAATGTGGAATGTGACGTCTTCATCAGAAGCTCATTAGTTGATCTGTACTTCAAGTGTGGATGCATCACGCTTGCTGAGAAAGTATTTACCATGATGCCTAAAACAAATATTGTTTCTTGGAATGTAATGATTTCTGGATATGTATCAGCAGGCTGTTACTTTGAAGCGCTGAATATATACAATAACATGAGGGAAGCAAGAATAAGCCCTGATGCGATAACATTCACTAGTACTCTTTCAGCTTGTTCACAAGTATATGCACTAGAACGGGGCAAAGATTTACACAAGTATATCATTGAGAGTAAGCTTGATTCGAATGTTATATTGATGGGCGCTGTTCTTGATATGTATGCCAAGTGTGGTGCTGTGGAAGAAGCTCTAGGAGTGTTTAATCAGTTATCTAGAAGAGATTTAGTGTCATGGACTTCGATGATAGTTGCTTATGGTTCTCATGGTCGATCATTCGAAGCTTTGAAACTTTTTGAGGAAATGTTACAATCTAGTATACAGCCAGACAGAGTCACCTTTCTTGCAGTGATTTCTGCTTGCAGTCATGCAGGTTTAGTTGACAAGGGACGACATTTTTTTAACTTGATGATTAATGATTATGGTATCCAGCCTACATCTGCTGAATACTCTTGTCTTATGGATCTCCTAGGACGTGCTGGCAGGCTACATGAAGCTTATGAGCTGCTAGAGAATGCACCTACCATGAAAGAGGATGTCGAGTTGTTAAGCACACTATTTGCTGCTTGTCATTTGCATGGGGATATAAACTTAGGGGAGAAAATTGCAAGTTCCCTTATTGAGAAGGATCCAGACGATATATCGACTTATGTGGTTCTAGAGAAGATGTATGCTGCAACCAAAAATTGGAATGAAGCTCGCAAGATTAGATTGAAAATGAAAGAAGTCGGGTTGAGAAAGAATCCAGGGTGTAGCTGGATTGAAGTTGATAGGGAAATCCGGTCATTTTTAGCCGAGGACAACACATCCCCCGGTGCTGAGTCTGTTTTTGACTGTTTAAGTTTGATGTATAGTCACATGGAGAAGGATGAAAATGTCAATCAAGCAGCTCTGTAAATAAACAAAGCAAAGCTAGTAATTAGTAGGGTATGCTGACGGTAAGCATAAGCAGCGAATACTTAGTAGACACCTCAGATGGTCATAACAAAAAAGTTATCCGCGTGGATTTGTTTACTGTTGTTGGATTTGTGTGGGCAATTGCCTTGTGTGGCTGTCTACGTGACATAGATATCTATTCTATTTTATTAAAGTTGAGGATATGATAAAAATCGTCAAAGACACTAAAATATGTATATTTATTTTTGCCCTTCTATTATGGACAAATTAACCAAAATTATTTTCAATCAAAATTGCAGTGTAATCATTCACTATTTCTTATAATTATATTTTAATTTTTATTTAAATATAAATCAAATGAATTATAAAAAAAATACTGTACAAGCAAGCAACATGTGTATCGGTATACTAATTTGAATGGTGCTTCAATATCCAACTTAAAAAATTGGGTTCAATTGCATAATTGAACGATTAGATTGTGGCTGATACTTGAGCAACGAGTTGCAAGAATAATGTCGGGGAGTGGGATTGTTGAGTCTGGCTAACCAGCAGTTGCCCAAGAGTGGGATTGTTGAGTCTGGCTAACCAGCAGTTGCCCAAGTATCATGTATAAAGGCCTATTTCGGTACGATATACCGGATTTTTAAAAGGATATCATATATCGTGCTGAAAAATGAGTATCAATACAATATCAAATTTCGGTATGACATAAATTCCATATTGTTCTTACCAAAAAAATTTGGTATATCGAAATTTCGATACAGTATCGGTATAATACCGGCTGTATCGAAACTAAAAAAAAGGTTGGTTTATTCACATCGAAATACCGAATTTTTTTTAATGTCATGCCGATATCGAAATACCGAATTTTTTTTAATGTCATGCCGATATCAAAATTAACATTATATTATATTTTTAAAATATACATATTTTTGGATATTTTGGTATATAGAAAAATTTGGTACGATATAAATTTATATCATACCTAAATTTATGGTATACCGTTAAATTCGATATGTACAGTATTTTTTTGTACAGTAAGCATGATATATCGAAATCCTCAATATTTTTTCGCAATCTTACATTTATAGTTGTATAAGTGGCTCAATGATTGAATCTCAGAACTTGATAGATTTTGTAGTTTAAAATATTCAATTTCCATTTTGTTATTAATTATAATTTTGATATAAATTATAATGGATTCGAGATTGATACAACAACAAATTTGACAAGATACACTTAGTGTTTTGTAATAACTTATTTTAATGTTTTCAAGCTTTTAGACAATGAATATTTGAAAATTATATATAAAAGTTGAAAAACACTTAAAATAAATTTTTGTAAACATTAATTTAATCTAGTGTCATTTATCATCCGAATGGTGGCCATTTCAAAGGGACCTTTTTTCCGAACATTTCTCACTCCAATAAGAGTAGGTTTTTTGTGAAACGGTCTCACGAATTTTTATCTGTGAGACGGGTCAACCCTACCGATATTCACAATAAAAAATAATACTTTTAGCATAAAAAGTAATATTTTTTCATGCAAGACTCAAATAAGATATCCGTATCACAAAATACGACCCGTGAGACCGTCTCACACAAGTTTTCACCCTCCAATAATATTCACTAACTTGCAGGAGTTTGAAGAAAATTATCAAAAATGAACCCTCTGATTATAGAAATCGACATGTTAACAGCAATGACAACAGCATCCAAACAAGAGACCGGAAAGAGCTTTGCTGTTTCAGATGTACATTTGATCCATAAGAATTAGCCAATTGATATTGCATGTGTCCTAGTTACCAGTAGTCTTTACACGAACAGGCACCATTATGAAAGTGATGGAAGCGATATGTATCCCTTACAGTGATAGTTCTATTGACAACCTTTGACACTAATTTAATCCAATTGTGACAATCAATACATACACGCAAATTCTTCATCACACGCAAGGGAATATTATTATTCAAACTTAGAAGTCCAAATGCAACAGCTAACTTTTCACTGTGAATATGTGCTGATGGATCCTTCTGCTCCAATTCCAAATCATTCCATAGGCTGTTACGATCTTGTACATAACCAATTGCAGCCACCTGCTCGTTCAGATCCAGCAAGTAGGTGTATATCTCATCTGCAAGAGGATGGAGTTTATCACCAGCAAAAAATGCATGAAATATATTTTTTACTTCGACCCAACTACGGCCAGGCTCTTTCTTAACACCTCTTTCTTTCATGAATTGTCTTGCTCGATCCCGATACTCCCATTTCCCTGTAACAGCATACATGTTTGACGTGAGTACATGAGAAGCTGAATCTTCAGGTTCTAATTCTAAAAGGTGCTTTGCTGCAACTTCGCCAATTTCTGTGTTCTTGTGAACTGTGCAGGCACTTAAGAGGGTTCTCCAGACCATTGCATCTTGTTGAATTGGCATAGAATCCACAAATGCTCTTGCACGTCGCAATTGGCCAGCCCTCCCAAGAATATCAACAACACAGGCATAATGCTCTGGTTTTGGTACCAACCCATGCTGTTCATGCATGGATTCAAAGTAGCTCAACCCCTCCTCTACAAATCCTATATGACTACAAGCTGACAAAACACCTACATATGTTACATGGTTTGGCATGATTTGCAACCTTTTCATTTCCTCAAAGAGCTTTATGGCTTGTCCACCATATCCATGTTGGGAATAGCACGTAATCATAGCATTCCATGAAACTTCATTTTTCTCAGGTGTCTCAATGAACATCCTTTGGGCACCATGTAGGCTTCCACATTTTGCATATAATGTAATCAACACATTACATACTTCAGCTTCAGAGCTGTTACCAGTTTTCATTATATTAGCATGAATTTGCTTGCCTAGATTTATATTTGTTAAATTTGCTGCAGCACTAACTGCAGACCCATAGGTGAACACATTAGCATCCTCTCCAGCTTGAATCATTCGGCAGAAGACCTTCAGCGCTTCCTCATTCAGTCCGCTCTGTGAAAAACCCGATATCAATCCATTCCACGAAATATTATCTCTATTGCAGATTTTCTGGAATGTTGTGTATGCTTCTTGTATACGACCGCATCTAGCATAGAGACATATAAGTGCATTACCAATCGAAAGATACATTAAGTAGCCAGAGACTATAGACTGACTATGAATTTGACGTCCTTGATTGAGAGCTTGAATTCCAGCACATGCACTAATTGCACTCGCTAATCCAATTCCATCTGCTTTAATCCTTAGTTCTTGCATCTCCTTAAAAACATTAAGAGCTTCAACAAACATGTCATGCTGTGTATATCCAGCAATCATGGATGTCCAAGAAACAACATCGTCTTTACTAAAACGCTTGAATATTTTCCAAGCAGTTCCCAATTCTCCAAGTTTAACATACATATCTATAAGCACACTACATGCATAGACATTTGGCTGGAATCCATTTTTTATAACTTGGGTGTGAACCTGCTCTCCTAAATCAAGAGCTCCAACAGAAGTACAGGTTCTCACTATACTCGGATAGGTGTACTCATTAGGTTGCAAACCAGCAGTTTGCATTTGCGAATAAATACGGAATGACTCTTGGAGATCACCCAGCTGTCCATATGCTACTAGCATCACATTCCAGAGGATCACATTACTGGATTGTGTTTCGGAGAAGAATTTATGGGCTGCTTTAACATCCATGCATTTTACATACAAGTCCAGTAAAGAACCCTCGACTATTACATCCAAACACATTCCTGCCTTTATTGCATATGAATGCAGTTGCATTCCCTTATGAAGAACCCCCATTGATGCACAAGCGGCCAAGATACAAGCAACAGTAACGCTATCAGGCTTCAAGGATACCATCAGCATTTTCTCAAATAACTGGAGAGATCTCTCATTTGATCCTAGCATAGAATATCCTGAAATCAGAGTGTTGTACGAAACCTTATCCTTTTGTTGCATTTCAATGAAAATCAGTTCAGCGGCTGTTAAATTCCCACATCGAGAATAAAGCGCCACAAGAGAATTGCACACAAAGAGTTCTGATGAAAATCCCCACTTGTAAATTATAGCATGAAGTTGTTCTCCGAGTTCATAGGAGTCTATTTTAGTGCATGCACTTATAATGCTTGAGAAGACGTACGGGGTAGGGAAGACTCCAGATTTTCTCATCTCATTGTAAAGGAGAATACCTTCCACTTCACAACAATTTTGGGACAAGCCTGATATCATGGCAACCCAAGTACCGCTGTCCCTCGTGTACATGATGCTGAAAATTTGAAATGCACAATCTACAAATTCATTCTTCAAGTAAAAATCTATTAGGGAATTACAAACGAGTGGACTTGCAAGGAAACCAGAATGGACACATTTAGCATGAATCTGCTGAACATACTGAACAGAAACTTTAGTTCCACCGCAAGCCCTCAAGGCATTAGCCACAACAACCTCATCCAGAGCGACATTATTTTTGAACTTTTGCGAGCATAAGCTAAAAGCTTCAGCATGTAACTTCTTACCTGTAAAACCACACAAGAAATATCATTTCTTTTTCCAGGAGGTAAAATTTCTACAGCCCAGAACATGGTTTTCCACAGTCCGAATCCAGTTTCTTTTTCACCATTTTACAAAATAAAGTACACGAAAAGTTTACCAGGTTAAAATAATTTTATTACTTGAATTGAAGTGTTTTCATAGAGGAATCAGTTTATCTATTAACAAATTGATAAAATTTAATTTTTTACTATAGTTGTTGCATTGTTGCCTCTGGCATTGACCTCTTTGTCTTTCATCATTGGTAGTACAAAACTATGTATGGAGACACAAAACATGCATCATAAACACAATCACATCTAGTCGTTTGTAAAGTGCCGAAAGGTCGCATAGGGTAGACATAACACGAGTGGAATGGAAATGAGATCAAAGCAAGAGGTCTACTAGCTTGTCAGAGGTTGATCGTTCTAGTTAGATCCACAAGATCCATGAGCTTTATTAAGATCGGATATCTCACTTTGGTATCACCTTCATTCTACCATCATGTTATGTTTTACCCTAAGGTTTTCTGAAACATTACTAGTTTAGATTTTGATTTAGTTGTACACGTTGTAACTCAGTGTATGCTTTCCGACTAAATGTAATCCATCACAAAAAGGTCGCCATAAAAAGCCAAGACTCAATTGTGGCCATGGGGATTATTATATGTTATTGATTTGTTGTGTAATGTTTATGTCAAATGTCACAACAGATGTTTGCATTTTTAGTGCGATTAAATACCATTGTCTTACTTACAACTTTAATCATTCTTCTTGTTCATAATTTATTACATATAATTCTCGGTACTTCAAGAATATATAACTTTTGTCAATGATAAAAATTAACCAAATAGATAAAAAAGGTTTAAAATGGGTTGAACTTTAAAAACCTCAAAAACATCATCAGAATCAACACTGCATGATTGGAGTTTCAAGAAACAGCATACAAACAAGATGACTAGAAGTCAGAATACCTTTAGCAAATGCAATTGTCAATATTTCAGCATGAACATTATGGGTATCGAGTGACCATCCTTTCCCGAGGAGTAAATGCACCTTGATTGAGATCAAGGGCAAAGTTCTTGAGATCCTCATAAATATGTTTTGAGTGGCTATCAGGCAAGCAGCAAATTTAAACATGATTAGGCTATGCTTGTATGATACGTGTAACTTTGGTATAATATGTGAGAATGAAGTATATCTAAAGATAGAGTCATTGGTCAAAGAAGATGAGAAATGACCTGTACAATCGTTAAAAATAAAAGAATTTGGAAACTCATTTGGCCTCGCCGATACTGGATGCTGCTAGAAGCCGCTGACTAGTTCATGTTCGCTGGTTCATTAGCAGTATAGGTGCCAATAATACAAGATAGATTCATGTGTTTGTTGACTGCGATTCTGCTGATAATTCGAGAGTGGCTGGATTTATGGACTGGTGGATTATTCGTATTGATGGCAGAGAATGAGTGCGGACAATGGTATTTTGGTGTTGTGGTATTTCATCTAACAGTTGGAGAAATACAGGTTTGGCATTTCACCGAACAAATACAGGACGTGGCGTATGCTTTACGCAGTTAACGCTCAACGAAAATCGAACAGTAGGAACATAAATTTAACAAGCGGAATCATCACCAGCCGCTGCGGTCTGAGCTGCGCACTTAGCTCGCGGATAGCCTCTGGGAATGTTGGCGAAAGCGGGGTGAAAGAAACAAGGCAGAGTCTGCAGTCAACAAGATGGGTGTGGTCGTTGCTAGCGTGCAGGCTGTGATTGGGTTTAACCTTGTTACATGGTCCCCTATTTTACGGTGAATTGGCTGTAATTGCTGTTTTTCTATCTCTCTAGGGTTTTACACTCGGACCCATTTCCTTCTTCTATCCTAATCAATCATGACTCAATGTCAAGAAGAGTTATTGGTTGCCCATTTTGAGCAACATAAGATTGAAGTAAGCTATCACTCCATCTACCTCCACGTTTTTTTTTTGTCGGATTCGTGCTAGCGTTTTGAGTTTTTTTTTTTTTTTTTGGCGGTGAAATGGGTTTTTTTTTCTTCGATGTAGTTCACTGAAGTAATCTGTCACTGTTCTGTAGCTTGTTTAAGATTTTTTTTTGCTATAACCGGTGTGGGGAAACATGTTGAATATGGTATCTGGTACTGAGAGGAAGCGTGGAATTAAATTTTGATTTGCTTGTATATTCTTATTTCTGATCTTGGGTTTATCTGAAAGCAAAAGGGTCATATTTTAACCATCTATCTAAATTTTGTTTTCTTTTTTTTTCCACACGCGTTCTAAGCTATTGATGGGTTGAGTTGTCTACGATACAAATTTATCATCACGTCAAACATTTATTTCCAACTTGGATTTTGTTAAAGTGGTTTCTATCCCTCGTTGTTTTTTAGGCAACTTGTGAACTTATAATGGTCCATACCACTCTTGTGGACTGTGGTCATTGTTAGGATTTGATTTTGGGACAATAAAGCTTAACGTGCCTAAAATAAAACAAAAGGAAAGTGTGCAATCATAATTGGTTGTTTATCGGGTTCAACTGCTTCTTGCAGGATGAGTGGCCTTTGATCGAGGATGATGATGGCGACGAGGAAGATGACGAAGGGGATGAAGATGATGTAGAAGGTAGATGGTCAACCTTGATTTTGACCCTGTTGTTTGCTTGATTAAGATATTTGCTTGCTGATCTATGCACTTTTCTTCTACCTTTTTAATCCAAAATTTAGTGGGCTGTTGAGTTATGGTTCTAGGCATTCATTCATAGATTTTAAGCTCCATGTTTTTTTGTTTTCATTATCAGATTTGATTTTGGAAATGACATTCAACAGGTTCTAGCATCAGTTGTAGTTGACAAAACAATATTTATCGAACGGTAACCTTATTTGGTTTTGAACTTGCTAAATTTGTGAGTTTCTGTTTTTCAAGTCAGGGATGAGTAAATGTTTTCAAGTTCTGGTTGAGCATCACTACAGCTGGAGCAGTATTGCTAATTATTTAACAAATAGTTTCAGATAGATGTGGTGGATCCAAAAGAATACGATTTTGGTCAAGTTTCACTTCTAATTCTGAAATCCTTCTGTGTATGTTTGCATCAGCTTAAGCGTATGTAAACAATGTATTCATTTCTTTTTGTAGGACAAGAAGATGCTAGTGGTAAGTCGAAGCAGAGCCGTAGCGAGAAGAAGAGCCGCAAGGCAATGCTAAAGCTGGGAATGAAGTGTATTCCTGGTGTTAGCCGAGTCACTGTTAAGAAGAGCAAGAATGTTGGTTTCTTTGGCACTTCTTTTTTACCATTCCAACCAAGAATTCAAATGGACATTGTCACAGATAATTGAATTTCTCCAACTGTTGGTTTCAGATCTTATTTGTCATCTCAAAGCCAGATGTTTTCAAAAGCCCAAATTCAGACACATACGTGATTTTTGGCGAGGCTAAAATCGAGGATTTAAGTTCACAGTTGCAGACTCAAGCTGCAGAGCAGTTCAAGGCTCCTAATATCAGCAATGTTACACCGAAGATCGAGCCAACAATTGCACATCATGATGATGAGGATGTAGATGAAACTGGAGTTGAACCGAAGGACGTAGAGCTTGTGATGACTCAAGCTGGGGTTTCTAGAGCCAGAGCAGTCAAATCTCTTAAGGATGCAGATGGAGATATCGTCTCGGCCATTATGGAACTCACAAACTAGATAGATATTGGCATTTAGATTGTATGCCTATTACAATGTCTGCTTTAATTTGAACATCCCCGAATTTTGAGTTCAGAGGTTTGCGGTAATCTTTTCTGTTCTTTTCTTGCGAGGCCGTGTGCACTGAATCAGTGTCCCGGATGTTCTACATTTTTTGACATTTCCTTAATTTTGCAGTTTGTATTGTATTCATGATGCCTGTGTTTCTATACCTGATGGAAAATATTTACGTATGCTGCTTTCTACAATCTGCAAAATTTAAATAGTACCCCAGAGCAATGAAAAGGTTTGAGACTGATACAACCGACGAGAGCGTCACATGGTGTCATGATCTTCTCCATAGTCCATATGGCAGGGACAGAATGAGATAGGGAGGGGGGGACATGAAATCATCTCAAACTGAATTATTGGATACACGATGGTATTTTACCGATGAAATTTTGATCCTCCAAACACAGAACATGCAATCCAACAAGGATGAAAGATAAAAAACAAATTTAAGAAGGTAGAAAACACCAACCAATATCTTGTTCGCTACACATTATTATTTGTTCAACAGAGGAACATTATAATCACAAAGAATTTAAAAACATGGCAAGTTTGCTTGTAATTTAGAAACATCAACATTCGAAAGGCCAATAAGAGTATCCTGTATGGTTGTCATGTTGATGGTATGGAACTGAACTTGGTTCAACCGTTTCATTTTGGCGCGAATTGGAACGTGACGAACCAAATGGCCACAAGAAAGACCAACGCCTTCCCCTTGCCCGATTGCCACTTATGTTGTCGCTGTTGCTAGACTCCAGGCCCCTGCTTCTATTACGCGAGCTCGAGTTTTGACCATTTAGCTCTTGGCGACAAACAGGGCAAGAACTGCATTGTTCTAACCATGGCTCGATACAATCTGGGTGGTATATATGTTTGCAGGGAAGTTTTCTTGCCTGAGAACCCAGTTCAAATGTCTCTTTACAAACAGCACACATTAAATCTGAACGAACATGCTTTTTTGAAATCTTGACTGCTGGTAAGGCTTCGATCACAGATCTTGAAGCTGGGGGAGGGGGACGTCGATCATCTCGTGTGACGTGTTCCACATACTCTTCCACTCCTGGTCCAATATAGTAATCGCCTCCATTGTCTTGTCTGAATCCAATAGCTTCGTTAAGAAACTCTAGGACACCGCCACCACCAGGCATCCTGACTGGCATGTCACCGCTGAAAACAAGGACCGTGTTCCAAGGATTAGCATTTTGAGAGCCCCTCTCAGTTATCCCTCGGACATGAGATATTCCGCCTCTAACAGACATCTGCTGCCTGAGAAAATTCGAGATGGTTTGCAAGAATCTTGGTCTTTGGGTGTGTTCTTCAGGAGACATGCTTAATGTTTCATCGAGTTCTTGAATAAAACCTCCATTACAACTGGGACACGCCACCATTTGTCTTCTCAGGGTCACTGGTTCCCCACAACTATGACACCAATGGGTGCCCCTCTCACTTGACATCTTCACCCACTTTAGCCCTTTTTCTATTACATCCAAATCTACCCGGAAAATTTACCTTTCTCAAAGATTTGAGAGAACGCAAATTGCAATTGCACGAGGCAGAACACAAATTGTAACTAATGCTGACAAATAAAGGAAGCAGATAGCAGAAGGATCATCAAGAAACCATTAACCTAAGTCATTTTCCTCAAAACATTCGAGTATTGTAATAATAATTTCACTTTTAATCAAAAAGGAAAATAAACAGTCATCCATATTGGATTTCAGGCTTTCCTTCTATACAGAAACATCATCACTCTTAAGCAATGCCGACTACCCAAATATATTAAAAAACGTAAGTGGATTTCCAAGTATGAAGTATGCACTAACTCATTAAAAGAACGCATAGAAATTATAAATTCAAACCTGAATTTACTTTCTTTTTTTTTTTTTAAATGTCAGTCGCAATTATCACTGATCGAGGGCAAAAAATAAAGCAATCGTTCAACTTCAGATAATTTCACACTTCACACAACACAATCGTTCGCTCTAAAAAATTATGATCCAAATTAAATCAAAAGATCATATCAAAAAATCGACTTTTTTCCCAACCCATGTTAACAACAAATCAATGAATCTACATTCCGCGAAAGACTAAAGTTACAGTAATGCAACAGAGACCATTAAAAAGGGGAAACAATATTTAAGAAATAAAGCAAGAAAAATGGAAAATGGATGAGCAAGAATGAACATACCTTTGATCCAGTGGATAAAAAGTGAAATGGTAAGAGAATAGAGGAGACCCAAATGGAAAAAAGTTAGTAATGCAGTGGTTTAAAGGATATGCAAACAGAGAAGAAGTTAACGAACGCTGAAAATTGGAGGATTTGTAGCCAAGATGACTAGTGTGTGTGTGTGTGTTTTTCCTTCTTGATTTTACAAAACGAACAGTGCTTTTTTAGTTTAAAAGAAGTGACATACAATGTACAAGTCATCTGATGTGTGTGCTGTCCTTATCTGTCAATTTTTGTTTGATTAATGAGGAAGCCACAAATTTCATTAAAAATTTGATTAAAAAAAATATAAAGTCGTGATTCTTTGTAAATTTAAAAATGTAAATCTCTGCTCATTCTCCAGTCTAATAATTCATTTACAAATGGGGTAAACAGACCCTATGTTAGTAGATCAAGGTGCATTTTAGTCTAATGATGTGAAGATAAATAATCACTTATGAATAAATTCTTAACATTTTCCCAAGTTGTAGGAGAAGAAGGGTGGGAGATTTATCAAAATTAAATTTCGAATTCGATACTACGTCTCAAATATGAAAGTTGAGATCTTAATTTCACATAAGTCATTTGCCTAAATTATTTTAAATCTATTAAAAAATTTCCAAACATGGAAGTTGGGACCTTGAAAAAGATATCTTTTTTTTTTTTAAAATAAACCACGGATGAAAAAAAGTTTATACGTTATAAGATCTGCTTCTTTTGTTTTCATTAATTAATTACATGGACAAAAATTTGAAAGATCCTTTTCATAGAAATTACAAAGTGTACCTCATATCAATTTTCATTAAAGTGTCTCGAAGGGGATTCTTTGTTGGGTAATGCGATTTCCATATGAGTGATAATTTAAATAAGAAATTTTTGGCACGAGTACATGTGACTGGTCGAGAATACACATAATCTAATGATTCAACCTACTACAGGGTCCACGAATTCTGTGAGTCAATTAATTAACAACAGTTACTTAATTTTTTTTAAAATATATCCCGCATACTAACTAGATTTGTAGATAAAATATATAAATTTCAGTAGAAATTAGAATCAAACTTTTAACGATTTAAAATATTTATGCACGCAAATTTAGACTACGAATGTTTAGACGATATTAAACTACGAATGTTTAGACGATATTAAAAAAAAATGCTTACTATTTTCTTCTTATCCATCTATTGATTTGCTGGTTCAGTTGAAGGAGATGACACATTTTTTAAAAAAAATTGAAATGAATTTATTATAATTGAAGCTCAAGATATCAGTGTCAAATATAGGCTATAAACCATATAGATTGTATGTAGATTTCAATCAATTTAAAGTTTAATGAGCAAAAATGTACTCCAATCCATCCGAATAATATTAAGTAAATTAGAAAATATTGGTTTGAAAATTTTATAATATGACATTTTCTTGAATAACATGAACTTGCTTGCTTACAAATCACAGGCACGGCAGCAGCTAACTCTGCCCACCGAATTGCTTTTGGATGTCGCTGAAGGATATTGTGGCGGATCCTCTCCTCTTTGGTTTCTGCTGGGAAGTATGTTCCCTCCACCCTGTCATGTATATCACCTACACAAAAATGGTGATGCATTCAGAGTCGGGTCGGACGAAAAAGCTTTCGAAAACGATCCAAAATCTAATAAAACAAATTATGTGTGAATGGTCTAGCCAGCAGGGGTGTCAACAGGAACTGTAATTGGGTTCAAGCTCAATTTTAACCGGACCTGGTTATCATGAAACTAGCATGCTCGGTCAAAATCCGTCGCGGGCTGTTATTTTTTATTATTAAATTACAAAAAAATGAGACAATACATGCTAAAAAAATTTTTTTGTTAGTTAAATATTACCCGATTAATAGTTTTGTCACGTAAGTAGGAATATTTTAAAAATTAATATAAGAAGACATAAAAGGGGAGTTCTTTTTGGAAAAAGTTCATGCCGGATCATCTTTGTAGAACAAACACACCTGCTCATATTAAACCAAACCCATCTGATTAGCAGTCGGGATGATGAAGAGTGAAAACATTAGGGGGAGTGAAAATCATTAGCAAACGTAGGCAAAATCGATGTTTCACAAAAAGTGGCGGTGAATATAATAAAACCCTCATGGTCCACACAACTCAAATCGACTGGTATCCGGAAAATCATCAGTCTGTTCAAATTCACCTGGAATGTTGCCGGAATGGTACCATCATCGGCAGCAAACATTGACTCATACACAGCTGCCGCTGCCAGGGCCGTTTCTCTCTTCAATACCTGATTCCATTTCAGATTAAATTTTGTCACGAGAAGGAGAAAAGGTAAGTAAAAGAATATAAAATTATATGCTGTTTTATCCACTAAACATCAATATCGAAGCACAAAAGACAAATGGAAAAGAACTAAAGGTCTTACTTTGCTTCTTTGTACTAAAGCATTAGTTTCACCCATAGAACGAAGATGCTCTATCAACTCCAGAGCTGCATTGAGGAAAGAGAACATGCATTACATTAAAAAAATACAACACATTTTACATACTGAAGAAATAAATCCCATCATTATATTAGATTCCTTTGTGTTCAACGCGGTGATCGGAAGGAAAAAAAGATAATCGTATTACAATCTCAGAAAAGTATATCCAAGTATGTTCACTAATACGGATGACATAATTGTCCTTTCGATTCAACTAAGCAAGAATCAAGCATGTCAAACCAGATCTGTTCTAGCAATAATTAGAAAGGGTATGGCAGGTCTGCAGGAGGTAACATCAGAGGTTGAATGGGTCAAGCACTACACATACACGTGGGATGATATTTGACATGAATACGCACATCAAAGCCACCCCAACCATTCACGTTCTCTTGGAATGAATTATACCTTCATTTATAATCCCGTGGCATTCCCATTAAAATTTTACCTTCGCTTCTCTAGCCAATTCTCGTATGGGATCTAATTGCTGAGGTCGTATTTTTATAGAGTATGATAAAAATGTTGAATGCTGTTATAAAAGAGGCATTCATAATTTCTACACATTGTGAAACACAGACCCCCTTTCTTGTGTTGTTGATAAATCTTATGCCTTTTCTAGGACATTATTTTCCTCCTTTTAGCAGAACAGAAATAGATTCACACAGCAAATAAATAATAACAGTTATATGGAGCACAAACGAAAACGAAGAACAGAGAATCAGAGATGGAGAGGCTAGACGCAAAAACCACAAGTACATCAGAGTTCTTCAAGGAGACATTACAAAGACTGAACCCGCGTATTAAACTATAAATCAGCACCATATACAGAAGTAGCACCATTAGGAATCATTAAGATTCAAGACGAGGACATGAAATATTTTTACCACATGCTTGATTTGACACTCCAGTCATGCGTCATATTTCTAGTGTTGTCTAATTAAGGAGAAACAGTAGGCTAGAAAAATGAGATTGCAAAACCTTCTATAAGTTTATATCAATTGAAACTTCACCATATAATTTATACAATTAAGAAAATTTTATGATGCCTTTGAATTTGAAGCTTTGAATCAGAACACATCAAGGCTAATAACTCACCATTGTTATATCTCACAGTGTATTCATCAACATCAACACCAGGAAGTGTAAAGCCCGCCCTAGTCAAAAGATTCCCAGCATCACGCACCTATAAGAGATAATAAACCATTTAGTAAACTTTAGAGTGCAATAATGGTGACATAACACAACAAAATGCCACTGAAATAATTTTATTATTGGATAAATCCATCATGAAAAGCACAATCACAATAATCATAAAGAAATAAATCGTTCGTGAACAGCATGATCAGAGAACATAAGATTATTTGCTTGATAAGCAAGTCAACACCGACTATGAAACATATGTGAATGTCAATTAAAGTAACAGAAGTGCATTTGTATTGCTTTTATTAAATATTTGTAGACAGGGTCTCAAAAGAAACTTTTGACATTTCTGTGAAGTTGTCAATCATAGAAAAAAGGACAGCTGGGAGGTATGACACTATAGCATCAACGAGTTGAGTAATAAAGTAGTATTGCTTATAAAACATCGCTTGTCTGACTATAAGAACATCCATTATCCCGATATCATGAAATCAACTCAAACCAAATACAACCCTCAAGAGTTGGTTGAAATAAGTAGAATGCATGCGTTCGGAGAACTCCAATGTGCTGCACACGGAGCACAAATAATTCAATTTAAAGATCATGGTCGCTTCTCAAAAACTTAAGATTACATCTATTTTGGATCCAATTATGTTGAGATTGGCAGAGGTGTAACCTGCCGCCAGTTGCCTTATTGACAGATTAGAGAAAATGAAATGGATGATAGAATTTGATCGTGATATAGCCAACTGTCTGTAGCTTGTACCTCAGAAATAGAATGATTGTTTATCATTTGTTAATTAATTAAACAAATAAAAAATTTCTTTGCCCAGCCTCTAATAAGAATTGAACATTGTATCAGATGTCCAGATAAAAACAGCCGAAATTTCGAAATATTTCCAGAGAACAATGTAATGCCACAGAGTATAGTTAAGAACACACTTGTGCCAAAGGCGATAACCGTGGACTAATGCCTCCCTCACGTTCCATTTGCGAAATAGTGCACGCCATTCTCAACTCCCTAGAGTAATGACAGGTAACACAGTTAGACCTCTATCACATGTCAAAAGTAGAAGTGCAGCACAAAACTTTGAAGATATGACCTCAATGTTTCCCCACCGAGAATAGCAGCCAAAAATAGGCCATCGGGCTTCAATGCCAATCTACTCTGCCACAAGCAAGAAAATGAAACGATGTCTTTGATAATGCAAATATAGCATAACACTCTATTTGATATTGAAAAGGGTAATTGGCAAGTAAATTGAAAAATGAATGAACAAGAAAGAGTAAAAACCATTGGAAACGCCTGATGAGATAAAATATGAGCAACAAGAAACCTGAATCATTGCTCCAGGAAGATCATTTGTCCAATGAAGTCCCAAGCTACTGATAACTAGGTCCAGAGAACTGCACAAGCAGGGAGAATTGAGTAGAACAAATATTAGTTTTTTCTACAACAATCTTGGCAAGGCGTTCATATTATATATACCCTTCCTTCACAGGCAAAAACTCTTCATCTGCAACAACGAATGAGGTCTCAATATTTTTGTTTGACAGTTCTTGTTCTCTCTTTTTACACAATTTCACCATGTCATGTGAAGTATCCATCATCATTAGCTTTTCGATACCACCTAATATTTAAAAGAAAAATACAGTGAACTGAGAAAGCAATAAGACATAAATTGGAATATGAGAGAGATGCACGCATATGAGAAGAAGGCATATGCAATCAACTGAATGATTTTTCAAAGCAGTATTATCGCATAAATCTTTTAAAATATTTCAACCATAGACCTTATAAAGTGCACTTGATGAGATCTCGTGTTATGCATGCATCCTTTCACCTAAAAAATAGAGTTTTATGAAATATCACCAAGACAAAGTATCCTCGTTTCCATTTTATAAATGAATTCCCTTTCCCGTTCTAAATTTACGCATAGCAGTGATTGTCGGTTCTAGTTATTCTGTCTCAAAAACACACAGCATTTTTCTTTTCAAATCAACCATCTCCAATATCAATATCGTATTACATATTTAAAGCTAAACTGAACTGCTAGACAGAAGAAAATCAAATTAATATATCTCAACTGATGCCATCAGCACATTGGATATCTTGGTCATAAAAATTTTCAGATTTAGAAACTCTCATAAATCCAATGTAAGAGTCAAATCATACCCAGGATTAACAGAATACAGACAGATTGAGGGCAACAAATGTTAACTCTCACCACGCCCAGGCAACAGACGCATAATTGCTTCCAAGGAACCCCCCAAACATAATGTTGAGGGAAAAGCCTTTTTACAATCCTACAGAGAACAGGAGTACTTCAAATACAACAGCAAGAGGCGAAATGTATTCATTATAATTTCAGAAAACCTTTTAAGGCAAGCAGAAATGGCATCCAGGAACCATTTTCCTCTCAATAAACACAATCTTTTACAGTAAAACTTCGAAACTTAAACATGTTCCGCAATCCATATGTTAACCAAGTAAAAAGTACCGGGAGGAGAATTAATTGTTTGTTTTAACAGTATAGGCAATGACAACTAAATCAACTGCTTTCTTGGAAGCTAAAACCAAAAATTAAAGGAGTTTATATCAGTCTTTTCTCGCCATGATGGCACTAGCAATGAGGCAATCTTTATGGGATAATTAGCGGAGCTCCACAGTCAACACATACAAAATACATATAGCATGCGATCATAAACAAATATCAAAATATACATCCAAACGATCCAGCAGATTTTCGGCTACAGCATCCAGCAAAGAATCGTTCGGACGCATCAACCACGCAGCCCTATCCCTCTGTAAACGATAATCATTAGCATAAATTTTAAAAAAATGGAAAGAATCGAGAAACTAAATGCATCAGTTCCACGTTAAATTAATAACAATAAAAAAAAATAACGTGGACGAGTCTTAACTTGTTTGCGCTTGAGATCACGGTCAAAGATTTTGACTCTGGAACCTTGTTGCGCACAGTAGAATCTACTGCTTCCCCTTAGATAACTGCACGGGATCCTCCGGCCAAGCTCGCCTACAGCTCTCATTTTCGACCAAAATTCTAAATCAGGAAGTGCGCTTAGACAACTAAATCGTTGGGCCCGATGAAGTTTAAAATGGCCCATTATGATAGCCCATGCGCCTCCAATGGGTTGGCTATCAGCCCAAAGTGATGGGAGCGACATACAATATTTGAAATTTTAATACTTATATAAAATAAATTTTTATGTGAAATTCAGCAAGGTTAAGTTATGTTTTATTTAAGTTAATATTTGGAATTTTATTCTATTGTATTTCATTTTATTTTTAAAAAATGATAACGCAAGGGAGGGGTATTTCGACACCAAAGTACGTAGCTATTCTAGAACTCAGCAATCAAATCCCAAGTCAAACCAGAAACACACACAGAGATAGAGAATAAGTTGTTGCATATGTAATAAATATGCAATCTCAAATAATGCAAATTACAGGTTCCTGAGTCCCAAGGAAGAAGGCTCACGCCAAATTAAATTATCCATTAGATTTTAATCCACCAATCTTTAATGTGTAACACAATTTTAAGACATAAAAAAACACACCAACTTCTCTTTCTAACTTTTTAATTGCTTCGAACTTCTTACATTCAAACTTTAAATTATTTTAATGTATAATAAAATGACAGTTGTTGGATTTACATACTGGGCGAATTTACATAATGTCTAAAGATGGTATATATGTTATCTAATGTTCAGACTCGCCAGAAAGCAGCCATGAGAGGAATCCAGGCCCCTCGTTCAAAATAACCCTTTTCCGCATCAGTGTCTCGATAATTGGGTACTTTCTTTTTCTTCCACCTCTTGGTCTTGATCGAAATTGTTCATCAGACTCTTCAAAATTTCCCTGAAGACAAATGCAAAAGATTTGTGTAACTGACCAACCATTAGAAGCGAAACGAGCCGCTACAAGTCAAGGGACGTGAAGTTGAAATTATTGTAAAACCAACCGAAACTTACAGGAATATAGATATGGCAACCAGATTTTTCATGTTTATCCCGCACGTGTTTGTAAGCAAATTCCTTGCCACAACCAAGAATGCTGCAGGTATGTGTTTTAAGTTCCAAGTGAACAGCTTTGATATGCTGATTCCGATTTGATGTCTGTACAAGAGAAGGCGCACACCACAAAAAAAAAACATCCAATGATTAGGCAAGTGAAAAATTGCAAGTTCTACAAGGGCGATCAACTAACTGTTCCCGTAGATGAGAAGCCAGTCTACTGAGCTCAAACTACAAGAATTTGTTTTTTTATGAAAAAGGCCTTACATTTGAAAATTGAAGCTGACATCCCTTGAAACCACAATTGATTCTATCTGATGAAACCCCAGTTTCATGCTTCTTAAGATGACGCTTAATGTTTTTCTTCAGTTGTTTGATCCCACATTCACCACAAACAACGTACCGATGACAAGACCTGACATGCTCTTTGAGGCACTGCTCGTTAGTGAAATATTTCATGCAGCCTGGTTCTGAACATAATGCTTCCACCGAATCCAACTTTACTACATTATCAGCCAAGAATTTCACAAGGGAACAATCAGCAAATACCTCAAAAAATAGAAAATAAGAGAAAATTCCAGCGTGGTACTGAAATACGACTTATAGAGGATTCCACAGCAAAAACTAACTCACCATGCGAGTCCTCGTGTTTCCGCAATTTAGATGGAAATTTAAACACTTTTCCACACCCAGGTTCTGCACAGACATATTCCTTGGGCTTCTCATAAGCATGTTCACTGTGAAACTCTTTAATGTGCCGATTAATATTATCCTTAAATGTAAATCTCTGTTTACAGTCCTCAACAGGGCATTCAAATGACTTCTCTTGATGCTGTAGCATATGTCTCTTCAAGTGGTCCGTCCTTCTGTAGCTGGATTGGCAATCTTCAAGTGGACATTTAAAAGGCCTCTGTAACATAAGAATATGCTGTGAGAGGAAAAGAAAAAAAATTCACATGGCTTCCATATCTGAAGAAACCAGAGACAAATTCCAGAAGAACAAAAAAAATCTCCAAACCTTAGCGTGACAGAGGCTCACTTGATGGAGCTTCTCAGGTGGTCCCCCACCTGGTACTGATCCATTCAAGGTAATATTGTTGCCTCGTGCATTTTGGAGTTCTTAGTGTGGGATCCAATGCTCACGCACAACCAAAAACCAACACACTTTATTATCATCAATCTGCAATGTTTCATAATCAGAATAGTCCAGTGCACACACATAAAATTAGTAAAAAAAAATAAACGAAGGCCTTAACGTTTAACATAAAAAATGATGAGGCCCTTGTTCACGTGATCAAAGAACTGTATTCAACTAGAGGATGATAAGTTTTAACTTTAAATCAAACTAATATATAATTGTCATAATCCAATCCTAAACTACTCTAATTTAAAATTTCACTACCAATTCCGGTTACTAGCTCCAAGACACACTTTACACCTTGCAAACAATACCATAATCCGTCATCTCTTCAAATTTATAATTTTCGGATCTAAGGCATCAAAATCTGATTATAGAATATAGCCATCTTTGAAACAAATAAAAAGACACTTTTGAACACCTGAACTTGATAGGATAGAAATTCAACAATTCATTACATCAAAATGCACTATTATAAAAATCCTTTCAATTTCAGGCCTAATTTCACAAAAGCTTTTCAGATATACTGCCCCTTAAAAACAGTGAATTGTGTGGTCCTCCCGTTAGCATCGGTTCTTCCAAGTTAATTTCTAGTGTTCCTAGACGCTTCAAATTATACATCAAACGACGAGAAGTTAACAAAAGCATAGTAGCAGAGGAGATAAACAACCAGAAAAAACTGAAACAGACAACGACCTCAAGAGAATGACTTTGCATGTGTTGTTTCAGATAAGCAGGCTTCGAGAAACTAGATCCACAATCTTCGCAAGTATTCTGTTTCTCCTCATTCACTTTTTCTTTATTTCCTTCTGTTTCCTTAATTTCCTCCTGCAATCGCCAATTCCACTTCACACAAGAACCCACCCACGAAAAAATATATATAACAATTCCGGCATATCAAACAACGATTTGGATTACAAGATTTATAACTGAAATTCGAAATTAAAATTTCAATTCACACCTTGTGATGAGCGAGAATATGAGATGAAATCAATGATTTCTTGGATCGGCAAACCCCACAAAAGTCGCAATGATACCTCCTAATATCCCTGAAAATCGGCCCTCGAGCTTTCTCTCCGTCTTTCTCCATTCTCTAGACTTAAAACCGAACTTATATCAAAAACAATATATTCATATAAATACAGACCACAAAGGGAATCAGCGAGAACCCTATTTCAGCACGGCGCTACGCGACTGGCAAGATGATCCCCAAAATAGATTAGTCCGGGCTTATATAGGCAAACGCAAGGATCTTTTTGTCATTTCAGGATGCAGAAAATTCTTTTTGGTGTATTTATGTCATTTAATTAATTAATTAACGAGTTGAAATATTTTCTTTTGTTTTAAAAAAAACTAAAATTTAATATATTGTATCAGATTTTTACATTAAAATAACACATTCCATTAACCGTATTAATTTCCATCGAGTTTATTCGATGAACAGTTTACTTGGTTCTGTTTAAATTTTAAATATAAAAATTATTTTAGTTAATAACTTTGAATTTGACTTAAATATTTTAAATGATTTTTATAGCAAATATAAAATTTTAAATATAGAAATTAAATGTTTATTTATAATTATCTATATGGTGATTATTTAATTTATCTTGCGATAATACCGACCATTGGCTCGAAAAAATCCGAACCGTTGGATCGATCCCTGCAGACAGTGCCTGCAGGGGTAGGGTCGACCGACCCACGACTTTGTATCTAATGTTCGTGTTTTTGGGTTAATTATATATTGTTCGCTCAAAAATGGGTTAATTGGGATAAATTGATGATTGAGCGGACAATATATAATTAACCCAAAAACACTAACATTAGATGCAAAGTCGTGCATCGAATGCAGTGAGCACTAACAAAGCCTCTGTTCCAGTTTAGGAAGCTCTCTCTCACGAACCCACACTCACTCTGAAACTAAGGCTCCGAGAGGTATCTTTCCCTGTTTCCAGATCTGTCTCCTACCTTCATCAATTTGAGGTCTTTGTGTTTGTTCATGGGTTAAATTTATTTATTTTTACCTAACTGTATGCTTCAATCCGAAAAGTTCATTCTTTTGGGTTTTCTTTTTCTCGTTTTTCAATTTTTTGAACCATTCGGTAGCTTTTCGAGGGATTTTGTAGCGTAGAAAAAATCAAAAGCAAACGAAAAGATCAGTCCATATTCAGTTTCGCGAGTTCGTTTTTACTCCTCGTGGCTTTGCCTGTATCTTTGTGCGTTTGAATTTCAGTTACTTCTGAATTTGTTCATGGGTCTTTTAGTTTGTTAACTGTTGTTGGAGTCGTAGCGATTCATCTCCGATTTTTTTTCTTGATTGACGTGTCGAGTCTTTTTTGAAGATTTAATATTTAGTGTTTCCTGGAATTAGGCTTATGATTATCTTTTTTCCTTGGAAATGTTGAGTCAGTTGATGATTTCTTTTTGTATGTTGCAGGAAACAGGTTCTTACAAGTGTTTATACGGTAAACCTACCGTTCAAACTAGGATCAGTTTCTGTGATTGATTGATCTGTTGGAGAAGAATTATATTATGTTTTACTTCATGCAGGCGGAACTAATTTTTGCAATTGTTGTTGTAAAATACCAGTAGTTTTTTTTTTTTATTTATGACCTTTCTTCAACAAGTTTTTGCAAAATGACCTTCAAACATACAAAAAATACAAAGATTACCCAAAGGGAAAAATTCGAGAAAACTAGATTTCAAATTCATGGTCAAACAAAGTCATTTATTTAAATAAGCCAGTTTGAGTTTTTTGAGGTAGTTTCTGGTTCCTTTTGTTCGTCAAATAATTGACATTTTTGTGTTGATTAAAACTTGTCATAAGAGTGCCCTGTTGGTGGTTAAATGGATCAAGATTTGGGATCTGAGTCGGATCCTCACTCTGGTTCTGTTGATAAATCTAAAATCTTACGTGTAAAGCCCTTGAGATGTCTTGTTCCAGTTTTCCCAAATCCACCAGGCATGTCTTCAGTTACTACTCCCCAACCTTCACCCTTTGTGTGTGTTCCACCCTCGGGTCCTTTCCCTTCTGGTGTTCAACCGTTTTACCCTTTTCTAGTTTCCAATAATTCGCAGCAAGCAACTTTTGGAGCCACTAGCCAACCGGGTAATTTGGGTTTTGGTAGCAACATACCGGCTCCCACACCACTTAATTCATTTAGAATCCCAACACCAAAAGCGAATGGGAATGCTGCTCAACGTAAGAGGGACTTGAGTGGGTTTGCTAATGTAGAAGATGTTAATTCTGGTAAAAGAAAGAGTCAGTCAAGGAAGAGAGGAGCTGGGAAGGGTGATGATTTTGGTGTTGACTCTCTAGTCGATAGCCTTTTGACTTCATTTAAGCTTAAGGAATTTGATGACTTTAGAAGATCTAACGGGGACAAGGATACTGTTGAAACCATACTATTGGTATTTGATTTGCTGCGGAGAAAGCTCACGCAACTTGAAGAATCAAAGAATTTGGTTATAACAGTTACTAAACGTCCGGATCTGAAAGCTGCCAACCTTTTGATGAGTAAAGGGGTTCGCACAAACAATGGTAAGAGGATCGGGCATGTGACTGGTGTTGAAGTTGGTGATATCTTTTTCTTTAGAATGGAGCTGTGTGTTGTAGGGTTACATTCTCCAAGTATGGCTGGAATTGATTACATGGGCGTCAAAATTACCGCAGATGAGGAACCCGTGGCTGTAAGCATCGTTTCATCTGGAGGATATGATGATCAAGGTGATGATCCGGACGTGCTAGTTTATAGTGGCCATGGGGGAGTGCAGAGGAGAGACGGGCAGATGTTTGATCAGAAACTCGAAAAAGGGAATCTTGCTCTAGAAAAGAGTCTGCATCGTGCTAATGATGTGAGAGTCTTAAGGGGTGTGAAGGATGCAGCTGGTATAACCGGCAAGATGTATATCTATGATGGCATATACAAAATTCAGGAGTCATGGGCTGAGAAAAATCAGTCGGGGTGTAATGTTTTTAAGTATAAGTTGGTCAGAGTACCTGGTCAGCCAGAAGCTTATTCTTTGTGGAAATCAATTCAGCAATGGAAGGAAGGAACTGTTACCCGGGCTGGCGTTATTATATCCGATTTAGCCTCAGGGGCAGAGAGTCAACCTGTCACTCTTGTGAACGATGTTGATGGTGAAAAGGGGCCTGCTCATTTCACCTATACTTCTAGTCTCAGGTACTCGAAACCTTTTTCCACTTCCAAACCTTCCATGGGCTGTCAATGCAAGGGTGGATGTCAACCAGGTGATATCAATTGTTCTTGCATTCAGGAAAATGGAGGCCTGCTACCATATACTTCATCTGGGGTTCTTCTCACCGACAAATCCTTGATACGTGAATGCGGTCAATCCTGCACATGCCCTCCAAACTGCAGGAATCGCATTTCTCAAGCTGGTCTAAAGGTCCATCTTGAGGTTTTCAAGACAAAGACCCGGGGTTGGGGACTTAGATCTTGGGACCCAATCCGTGCAGGGGGTTATATCTGTGAGTATGCAGGCGATATCATCCAGGCACCTAGTTCTATTGATTCTGATGACAATCACATTTTTTATGCTACCCGCTACTATGAGCCATTAGAAGCCGTTTGCGATGATTCTGCCAGTTCTACAAAATCAACATTTCCCCTTGTGATAAGTGCAAAGAACAGTGGAAATGTAGCACGTTTCATGAATCATAGCTGTTCACCAAATGTGTTCTGGAAGCCGGTTTTACATGAAAGTAACAGTGACTCATTTCTACATATTGCCTTCTTTGCCATTCGACATATTCCACCAATGCAAGAGCTAACATATAACTATGGGACGGTTATGCCTGAGAAAGGGGACCAGGGGAGGAAAAGGTGCTTGTGTGGATCTGTGAAGTGTAAGGGTTTCTTTTACTGATGATGTTTAGTTCGGTGATAAATTAAATTTGGTTCTTGATCCCGTTAAAGGTTAGTTTTTTCTATTTTGCCCTAAATATATTAGGCAAAAATGTTGGCTATTCTTATCAAGTCATTCTCGTGTATATTTTTAATTTCCTGGAATCTTATGATTCATCTCTGTGGTATGTACAGTGTGTGCATGTGATTATCCACTTTCGCGAATCATGAAATGCACGCCTTGGAAAGCTCTATCTCACTAAAATTATGAGCTGCAGGCATTAGCAATATATAAGATCTTTCAATTCCTCTTAGTAAATTAGTTATAAAAATTATTTGGCTTATTTCCCATGGATTACAATGGAAAAATGTCCAAAATCTTTCTTAAAATTTGAAATTATTAATATCTGTAGCATGTATACACTTTGGTGAACTAGTGAGTGCATGATGTATTATTTGTTTCTCAAGTGGGTTCTTTGCTTATTTTCTGGTGTTTTTCTTCCTCTCATGATAATTTATTTTATTAGGAGCTGCTTTATTTGATTGTCTTATCAAATGTATGGCATTTTCGTCTCGCATTTGATCTTTTTACTGCATTTGCATCTCGCATCAATGAGTACCAAATTGTGTGAGGTTGTAACTGTTCTTTACTATCCCTTCCCGGGCGCTTTATCTGCTTCTTGAGCTTGCCGTGGTAGTAGAAGCTCGTGCTATGCTTTGAGCAAACTCGAGGCTTCCATGCTATCTTCTTAGAGTGCCATAACTTCTTAACATCTGCAGTTCTCTTTTCCTGCTGTGTGTTATGATAATTTCAATGTCTCGTGATAATGTGATGGATAGGGAGGGTTCTGTTTTCATCATTGCACCTGTACTCTCTGTTTTGAACTTCCATGTTACTTTCCCGTGAGTGGAGAAGAATATACCTCTATTTTCAAGTTTACATCATAAATTCTTGAATCTCCTTGGAGCTTTCACCAATCTCTGGTAATTTTGTGGTTGTTATGCTAACAATGTACTTAATTAACGGTGGTCTCAATCTTTTATTAGTCTATAAATTCTTTGGTACTTGGAATTATGCCTTCTCAGTTTTTTGTAAGCTTAGTTTTTCAACCTGCAAATTTACGTACCTAAGAAACTTCTCTTCGCCAAACATCTCCCTCCCCCCTGTTAAGTTGCTTGATAATGTGTCATATTTTATTCTACTAGTTAAACAACACATTCACTTACCCTTTCTACTGCAACATGAATTTAAATGTATGCTTCATGTCGTGTTTTAAACTAACTCTGACCATTGTTCATTCGTTGGCTTTTGCAGCTAATCAAAGTTGCTGTATAGGATGGTAGGAAAGATCTCGATTTAAAATAGCTGTATTGTATAACATTAAAAGAAGAATCAGTGGATTTTTCATGTGAATCAGAATTGTTTTCTTGGCCGTACTCCCGTGGACTGATCGTTTCTTCTGTACTTTTGTTATTTGTTGCAACTCAAGGGTATGTAGTATAGTTAGAGTTTACTTTTGGAACCTTGGTTAGGCTGACTCACTTCCATGTAATTTTAAAACCTTCCTGTTGCCTATCCCGTTATGTGGTCCTGACGTTAAAAGTATTTCATTTATTTTATTTAAACTCCTGTAGTGGTAGATTATTAGATTTAGAAGAGATATCTGTGAGATTTATGTATCTAGGGAGAAAAATAATAATTTTGTTGTTAAATATAATATTTTTCAGTGGAAAAAATATGGCCAACAATTTTTTATTTTGTTTTTAAAATATAGCCCTCAAGAATTCTTCTCCAATTGGCGTAAAACCAATGTAATCAAGCAAACTAATCACAGCACACCACGTGTCATGCTCCCACTTACCCCAAGATTTCATCGGATGAGATTTGGCTCCGATAAATTTCATCCCGGGTGATATAATACACATATCCTACCACTCATCTCTTTCAACCTTCGACTCCCAACATTGTTAAGAGAAAATTTTCAAAAATGGCAGCAGAAATGGCCTTAGTAAAGCCCATTTCAAAATTCAGCACCACGATACCAAGAATTGGGAATCCAAGACTTCCAAACATTAGGTTCGTCACGATAAAAATGTCATCTTCGACCACTTCCCCCCCTTCAAATGCGGCCATGAAGAAGAAAAGCGGGAAGCAAACCGAGATAAAGGAGTCCCTTCTGACCCCAAGATTCTACACCACAGATTTCGATGAAATGGAGCAGCTTTTCAACACCGAAATCAACAAGAATCTGAACATGGACGAGTTTGAGGCTTTGCTGCAGGAGTTCAAGACTGATTTTAACCAGACACATTTTGTGAGGAATAAGGAGTTTAAGGAAGCTGCTGATAAGATACAGGGACCATTGAGGCAAATATTTGTGGAGTTCTTGGAGAGGTCTTGCACTGCTGAGTTCTCTGGCTTTCTTCTATATAAGGAACTTGGAAGGAGGCTCAAGGTACAGGGCTTAGCTACTTCTCGCTTTTCTTTAATTTATCCTTCGTTTGTTTTCTGAATTCCTGTGAAAAATTTTGGTTTTTGGTTTGTGGGATTCTGTGTTTTCTAGTTTGCTTGTTTTACTGAATGTGAGCCATGTAGTGTACACATACATTAATATAAGAGTGTGTGTGGGTGTGTACTTTTTACATATATAGCAGCAGTAACGCTTAAGAATTCGTTTGAGCTCCACTTATGTTCCTGTTACTTGTGTAGAAAACCAATCCTATTGTAGCTGAGATTTTCTCTCTAATGTCAAGGGATGAAGCCCGGCATGCAGGGTATGTTATAACTTTTAGATTCATTGATGCAATCTAGTCTAATCCGTTTGATGTTACAGTTTTGTATTTTCTCGAACAGGTTTTTAAACAAAGGTCTGTCTGACTTCAATTTGGCTTTGGACTTGGGATTCCTAACAAAAGCCAGAAAATACACCTTTTTCAAGCCTAAGTTCATTTTCTATGCTACCTATTTGTCTGAAAAGATTGGATACTGGAGATACATTACTATATATAGACATCTAAAGGAAAACCCCGAGTACCAGTGCTACCCAATTTTCAAGTACTTTGAGAACTGGTGCCAGGATGAGAATCGTCATGGCGATTTCTTCTCTGCACTGATGAAGGCACAACCTCAGTTCCTCAATGACTGGAAGGCAAAGTTGTGGTCACGTTTCTTCTGTCTTTCGGTATAGTAGCGATTTCAATTATGTCTACTTTTAGTCATTTCTTCGTGCCTTTAGGTATGTAATTCTCGTTACTTGTAATGTTACAGGTCTATGTGACAATGTATCTCAATGACTGCCAAAGAACAGATTTCTATGAGGGCATTGGACTCAACACAAAAGAATTCGATATGCATGTGATCATTGAGGTGACTGTTCCATCTAAATAATTGCTATCATTCCACATTCAAGGGGTAGACTGTGATAAACTCATTATCTTACTTATTGTTGTTGTTTTCTTGGCAAATATCGACCTCTGCGCTCAAAAGGTTAGATAGATTCGATTTTGTTTTGATTAGAGTTACAACTGACTTAGCAAGTATCGGTCTCCATGTTGAACAGGTTTTCATGTCGAAAAGGGCGGACAAATGATTTGGCATACTTACATTTGATGGCTCTTTCACAAACATTTTCTTAACATCGAACTCTGACTCTTTGCGCAGACAAACCGCACTACTGCCAGGATTTTCCCGGCTGTATTGGACGTTGAGAATCCAGAATTCAAGAGGAAGTTAGACCGGATGGTGGAGATCAACGAGAAAATACTGGCAATAGGCGAGGGTGATGATATTCCATTGGTGAAGAACTTGAAGAGGATTCCCCTTGTTGCTGCTCTGGCTTCCGAGCTGCTCGCTGCTTATCTGATGAAACCTGTTGAATCTGGTTCAGTGGACTTGGCAGAATTTGAACCGCAGCTTGTTTACTAGTTTCTGTTTCCAAGGGAGTCCGAAATTCAGTTGCACTTTGTTGAGGAATTATCTCATTTTCATTGTACAAACAAGTTTGTCAGATCGATTTCAACTATTGTACCAATATATTGCTTGATTAAGTAGTAATATTGCAGGAAACTGAAGTCCTCCCCACTTTGTTAATTTGTTTCCGTGGCTACTTTTTGAGACATGCACAACCACAATTAGAAATCAAATACAGCATGTTAGAATTGAAAGTAACAAAAGGCAAGTCTAAATTTCCTAAGCAAGGACATCTCCGTGTCGAATGATAGAGATTATATAATCAATTTATATTTAGATTAGATATCGTTTAGTTAGCTTGAATGGATTAATAATCATTTTTTTATTACATCCAATCTGTAATTATTAATTATTAGTTTGTCTATATATTAATTATTTGTCATTACTTAATTTACCACTTCATTTTAAATTTATCATTATTTCAATATTCATACAAATTTTTACAGTAAATTTATTTAGATAGACAGACTATTGATAAATTGCTACATGAACTATTATAAATGATTTAATTGGTATATGAAATGTTTATAAATTAGCAAATTAGAACATTATCAAGCTAAAAAGTCGATTTTATCCTTAACCTGAATTGTTTTTAAATCTAATTACCATCAATAAATTCAATTAGACACACATTTTTTTATTTTCAAGATTGTACAACTAATTTTAAAAATATTTAATGATAAATAATATCAACTCAAATATACAATCACCTTTTTAATCATATTGATACAAAATTATAATATAGTAAATATTTGTGAGAAGAACCCGAATGTACTGTTTTTGGATGACCGAAATATGATCGTGATCCGTTGTAGTTCGGGACGTAAATTGAAAATGAGTGAAAATTTTCATACGCCGTCTAATCGATGCTTTGGTCATGACCCATCCTTAGTTTTTTCAAAAAAGATTTGTCTTTTTATATCCATAACTTTCACGTTATCCTGAATTTCAACGACTTCGATCGTGGAAAACAATTTCTTCGGGCTGTGGTCACATGATATAACAAATATGGTTTGTTAAAGTGGGATATGGGTAGAAATTAGGATCCTATAACCCATTATTGGACCCAACCGAATCTGGTTAGAAAAAATCAAAACCATTGAGATGCACAAACCCAATCCAAATAAAGCAGATCTGACTCGGTTCGGTCGTACCCGACCCATTTTCATCTCCTCTTCCTGGTCTGTCTTGTAACTAAAGAAAACTCACTAACCCCTAAAGGCAATCCCAACAGAGAGAGCTCATAGTGCATAAATCAGCAGCAGAAGAGGGTAAGAAGGAAAGATGAGCAGCATAGGCACAGGATACGATCTTTCGGTGACTACTTTCTCGCCCGACGGCCGCGTTTTCCAGATCGAGTACGCTGCCAAAGCGGTTGACAACAGCGGCACCGTCGTTGCCATCAGATGCAAAGACGGGGTGGTTATGGTATGTGCGAGAAAGTTTCAAGCTTGGTTATTTTTTGTTGTGTTTGGAGCTTTTGTCTCATTACTCGAATTTTTTTCTAAAAAAAATTATTATGACAGGGAGTGGAGAAGCTGATTGCTTCGAAGATGATGTTGCCAGGGTCTAATCGAAGGATCCATGCAGTTCACCGCCACTCTGGCATGGTATCCGTTCATCACTCTTACTTCCTTATGAAATGCTTGTTCGTTTTTATTTTTTGGGGGCATTTCGGATTCAATCCTATGTGTGGTAATTTGGGTTACTTTGATTGTGCATCATTATGATTAGAATTACGGGGTACAATCAACCTTAGTTCAAATTTCTAGAACAGACAGAGAGAAGGATTGACAGCACTATATGGTATTACAAATTACTGGAATTGGAAAAAATTGGTCACAAGCTCGGTGAAGTTGTAAAACTAAGCTAATAGGTGGATTGAGGGTTCTGACCTATGGTATTGAAAAAAATTTCGTGACTCAGTAAGTTTAGAAACAGTAACTTTTCGAAGTCCCTCTCCGATATTTGGTATTAGAACTCACGTATTCATATTTACATACATATGTATCCATATACATATTTAATGTTAGCAGATTTGTGGAAACTATTTTAATTTCTCTACTATTCGGTCTAAGTTCTTATTGTGTCTTTGTTAATGCACCTTCCATTTCCAGGCTGTTGCTGGACTAGCTGCAGATGGCAGACAAATTGTAACACGGGCGAAATCTGAAGCAGCTAATTATGAGAGGTTTGCTTTTACATGTCTTGCTTGATTATCTTCATCCTTCTCGTGCTCAAAATATGACGGGGACTCGACGACAGTATTTAACTTTTATGCCTGCATGTCATTGCACAGCTAATCTCACCTGGTCACCCCATGCTTTCCCCTTCTTTACTCCTCTGTGAGCATTCTTACTATGTCCAAAATATCCATGTTCCTCGTCAACCTGGGGAGAATAAAACTGATCATGCTTTAGTTTTGATGCGGAACAATACATCTATACTACTTTATTAAGTTTGAGACACTTAGAGTAACTAACTTTGGTGTCATGGTCTGTTTTATTAATTATATATATTAATAAAATGTTAAAATTTTAATGCAAGTTATATGTGGCTTAGTGGATATAGTTATTGTTTATTTGGATTTAGGTTATAGGTTCAATTCTCACTGAGTTCATTTTTTTATTCTTTTATTTTTCATTTTATTTTTTAATTTATATATCAAAATTACAGTGTAGTCCCTCACAATTTCTTATAATTATATTTTGATCATCATTTAAATGTAAATCAAATGAATTATAAAAAATATTATACAAGCACGCAACACGTGCGTCGGTGCACTAGTATGGGATTAGGAATTTGATCTAGGGCATCAGAAGAATTGGATTTTTCATATGTTCTCTTGGTCGGGTCGTCGTGACCGTATTTAACTTTTATGCCTGCATGTCATTGCCCAGTTAATCTCACCCCATACTTCCCCCTTCTTTACTCCTCCTGTGTGAGCATTCTTACTATGTCCAGAATATCCATTTCCATGTTCCTCGTCAACCTGGGGAAACTAGAACTGATCATGCTTTAGTTTTGATGCGGAACAATATATATGGGATTAGGAATTTGATCTAGGGCGTCAGAAAAATTGGATTTTTCAAATGTTCTCTTGGTCGGGCCTCCAATAAAATTGGATAATCTGAAACATTGGTCTGGAGTTGACCGGTCCGGATGGTGGATGGGGAGCAAATGAAATCGTTGGCCTATGTTTGGCTTTGCCAATGTATGAAAATATTATTTACTGGTTAATCTAGTTGAAGAGTGACAATATTCATTGAAATGAAGGAGCTTAAACAATATAAATCAGCCATGAACGCCTTTCGGCTATTGGAGCTTGTACTGGTTATCTTGATCTAATTAAGAATGTAAAATTATGCATGACATTTCACAAAGGGCTGCAGCTTGCTAAAGGCCTGCATGAACCATATAATATACTATCATTGAATAACTCTTCCAGTGCTCTAGCAGTTTGTTGCTATCGTTACCTGGTGAATTTCAGAAATTTTTGGATTTTCCGATGATTTTATCATGTAGCAGCAGTTCATGACTAATTTTTGCTGCAGTATAAATGTCTGTTGTGCTGGCATTGAATTCATTGGGCGTCTTTTTTACCTTATTATATGCCTTTTATTTTCAGTGTGTATGGTGAACAAATTCCTGTGAAAGAACTTGCAGAACGTGTTGCTAGTTATGTGCATTTGTGCACACTCTATTGGTGGCTCAGGTTTGTTTTTGCATTTTCTTTCACACGTGTCGTTTCCATTGGTCTGTTTTCTGCACGTTAACCCAATAATTGAATTTTGTAGGCCCTTTGGATGTGGAGTAATTTTGGGGGGTTATGATAGGGATGGACCGCAGCTGTACTTGGTTGAACCGTCTGGAGTTTCCTATGTTAGTTTTTTCTTGCATTGATATCAAATTATGGTTATATCATTCAATGATCTAGTCTTATAATTTTATACTTATGTTATAAGTGTCATGTTCTTTTGTCTATTTATTTAATGGATACTATGTATTTTCGTATTAAATTTGTAATATTTTGGTTCTTTATGTATGTTTCTATCATTTGCATAATCTCTTTGATGCAGAGATACTTTGGTGCTGCCATTGGAAAGGGCAGGCAGGCTGCAAAAACGTGAGCAATATATTTTGCATCCTAGATATAGAACTTGAAAAGTAAAAAAGAACAAAGTATAGTTGGAGCCTCCTAATCTGAAGATATTTAGTTGTAAAATGGGCCTTTACATTCTTTTTTCCCCTGTATTTGTTTGGTTATTATGATGTGAGTAATGAGTTTCTTTAAGAGGTAAATGAGACTGGCTTTGTTTGAATTCTAGGGTTGAAGACTCCTTGGTTGATGTTTTTTCTTTTTCCTTTTTATTATCCACCGCCAAAATAACCTGTAATCTTTCTTTCATGAAAACACTCTTATTCTTTTGCCAAGACATCTTTATGTTATTTAACATTTCTTTTTATGCAGTAATATTTGATAGTGTGAAACTTCTGAGCTACCATGTTGTGCTGACAGGGAGATTGAAAAATTAAAGCTTTCAGAAATGACATGTCGGCAAGGCATTATTGAGGTGGCCAAGATGTGAGTTATAACTTCTAATTTATGTTTGGAATTTACATATATTTATTTATTTTGTGTGTAATTTTATCCTGGCTATTAACCTTGTTATGATCGGTTTTGTTGTTTATGTTATACCTAAATACCTGTCAAATGGATGCACATTTGGTTAACTATAAAAAATCATTGCATACCACAAACTCTAGTATTAAGTTCTCATATGGCTCGACGCATCTACTACCTACCATAAAATAATGTTATCACTTCTTTTTACACAAACAAATGTGTTTTGAATTTCTCCCAGCATTTTGAATGCTTTCTAGTAATAAATAATCTTCATTTTTGTGCTTTATGACCGCCACTTCAAAAATGTATGTACAATTTTTTGGGATCTTGTAGCGTGGAAGTGTACTAATTGTATCATCTTAGTTTCGCTCTTATTTACATATGCATTTTAGTTTATGTCGAGACTCATTTCATTGGGATGTCTCAATTTTGATAATGACTTCAAGGTTTTTATCTAGCAATTCGAGCATCTTTACGGTACTGCCAAGTAATTTACATCCATTTAATTTTTTCCCCTTTTTTTGAGCTATAGAAGCGTTACTTTTTAGTTTGAGACTGGTAGCATGTGCAAAATAATATTGTTTTTCTATTTTCTTCATATTTCTCTCTGTCACTTATAAAGTCCCATCTTTCATATTTTGATGTGCTGCCATTTTCATAAGCAGTATTTATGGAGTACATGATGAAGCAAAGGACAAAGCATTTGAGTTGGAAATGAGCTGGGTCTGTGACGAGTCCAACCGCCTGCATCAAAAGGTGAACATTGATTTTTTTAAGATATTGGATGTACTAATCCTTTGTGCTGCCACTTGCATTTGATTGATGTTATTTGTTGTCTTAAAGACACTTCTGGTGATAATGTTAATTTCCTAGATATTTCATCAGCGTCAGTGAAGTGAATGAAATCCAAATTAGGAACTCTGAGACGAAAGTAACTGGATGCTCCGCTAAAATGTTGTTAAGTGTTAATCTTTAAAGCTCCAGCAGACCAGCCTCCAAATATGGATTTGGTTGATGGGAGGATTGGTCAAAATAATTTGAGAAACTCTATTTTAGGATCCAAAACTGAATGGAAAACTTTTTGTATTTTGTATGCCTGTTGTTTGAAATATGCATTAGAGGGAGTTTATGGCTGGACTGGTTCTAAGGACTCTTGAATTGGAAAAATCCAGTTCAGGGGCAAGGGGGCAATCGACTCCTCTTGTTCTTAAATTTTACCTGTAATTTTTATAAAACTGCATAATATGCCCACTAAAATCCTTTGAATTGCGAGCTCCCTTCTCCTGTTTCGCTCCCCTCTCCCAGATCCCTGGATTGACACCCCTACCTGTCCTCAAATGACCTTGTTATAGATAGTATTTAGAATGTTCCTCAGTTTCACTCTGCTGTTTTTCCTCGGCATTTCTCACCCCTCCTCCCCCTCTATGACTTGAGGTATCAGTTCTTTGATGTTTATATGTCTGGGCTTTGAACTGAATTCTTCATTGATATGTGAATGGGTGAATAATATTCCTTCGTCTTTTTGGTTAATCAGGTTCCAGATAACCTATTAGAAGAAGCCAAAGCAGCAGCCAAAGCGGCACTTGAGGAAATGGATGCTGACTAGATCTCTTAAAATAGTCTTTTCTTGTTCTGGGCCGTTAAAAATCTTCATAACCTTGAATTTGGAACCTTTGATCACTGTTCTTGCATTTCAGAGATGAATTTATACTCGAGGTCCCATTTTCAAATTTAACAAACCAATTCATTGTCACGTGAGTTTGATAAATATTATCCTGATACATGTTATATTTGCTTTAATGTATGAAATGAGTTGCAATTGAAAAAAGAAGTAAATCTTTATGATTATAAAATGACTCGCTAAATTATTAATGAAATGACACGCCTAGTGTAAAATCCTAGGACAGAAGCTCTGTATCGAAGAAGGTATATTCAGCAGCTTCTCTGTTATACTACTATACAAGAATATACCTCCACGTTTAAGTTGCAATCTGTTTATTCTTTGTGGATTAATTGATTTCTTTTATATATAGGTACTTAATTTGAGTCATTTCAAATGTGTGTTTATTTTGAGTCAAAATTTTATTTCGAGTACTTTCTCAAAATCCAAAATCCTTCAATTGAGGATCTCTTGGATTCGAACAGACTAAACCGAATTACCTATGAGGCTTGAAAGCAAGAGCATTTTATTTCTTTAAATCGTTTAAATTACGATTCAAATTTCTATCTTAACAACTCACGATGAAACAACTATCAGTGGTTGTATCTGTCCATCTACACTTTGCTCTCCCCATACATTATTAACAAATGATAATGTAAATATCATGTTTAATAAATCAATTGACAATTAGGCGAATGGTTTTCCAATTCAAAGGATAAATTGTCATAAAACCCTACTTTTTTTTTTTGGATTTTAGAAGCCATGCTTTACGCATTGCTTATGATTACTGATACTCACTTAAAATTTAGGGTCCGATTCCAGCAAGTGATACTAGTCCAGATGCAGGTTTCGAATTTCTCCTGAGCCTGAAATCACGAAGGAGACCAATAGAAGGGGGCCGGGAAGGTGTCCTAGCGTAGCCCCTCTGACGCTCAAGTTAGAGACTGAGAATATAAGGGAGAGTAGCGGTGCTGCTGAAAAATAATATAGTAAATATATCAGTTATACATCTGAACCTGATATTTATAAGAGATAACATGGGCTCATGCTGAGTCTGTCTTCCAAGTAGGCTAAAGATAAACCAGGGATAGTAGGTCTCATCCATAGGTATCAATTACCAATACAAATACTCTCACCATTATTCTTCTTGAGTTGGGCCTTGGGTCTCGCCTCGAAACTGTTGCTTATTTGATCTAACTACTATTCACCCGATTAAGATTTGAATTCCAAACCATTCTCGTCACATATAAATATCCTTGGCTAATTTGCTGCTATTGAAAATTAAAAAAAAAAACATGGAATTTTTTTCAAAAACAAATTATAGATTTTCTGAACGAATTGTTATCTACAAACAATATTAATATCTCTTGACACACAATATGTACATATATATTAAATTTTAATAAATATAAAGTATAAGTTTTAGGTATATTAAATTTTTGCATAAAGTCTACGTATGTTCAAAAAACTTTAAAATCATCTCTCGGCCTAAAATTAAATACTAAACCACATATTTTTTAGAACAAATTTCGCTTTTTTGCATCCTTTGTAAAAAAAAAAAAAACTTGGATCCTAAATATTAACGTACTATTCAATTTATGTTTGATATTTTGTTTATATAAAAAATAATATTAAAATATAACAACAAGGACAATAAACATTTAAAAATGAAACTCATAGGTCAAATCAAATTCCCAAGATCTACATTGTAACGTTACAGCATAAAGAGTGTTGGTTGATGTATTAATTTGGAGCGTCCTGTATTCAACATTTCCGTCTCAAAATCGCGGCCACTCTTTGATTCACTTGTGGTGCATGTTCAAATCCACTCGTCAATTATTTGCAGGACTGGATCGCACTCAAATCTATCTGCGGTCTTTTGCGTTGTGCATATCTTATCTGTAATTTCGGAGAAAGCGAAAGCCAAGAAAAACGAGCACCGACCCACATTTGTACGTCGCAACCCCTCTACGCCCGCTTGCTTTTTAGGTGATGTTCTTCACATGGGTTTCTATGCTTCTTGATGGTACCTTTTGTTAAGTGATTTTGGGATAGATTGGATTTTATCTCAAATTGCGCAATTGTGTTTCCCGGACATATTTCTGAAGAGGTTTTCTTGTCTTTTCTTGAAATGATTGTATTTTGTTTATGTTTTTTTGGGTAATGTGTAAGGGATTATACCATTATGGTGGGTTCTCGAGTCGTCCACTCGTAGGGTTTATGCTTTGCTTCATTTGATTCTGATCCGTAAAGTATGGCCCTTTTAATGCTCCATTTTTGTTAGTTAAGTACTTTACTTTCTTGTTAGGCTAACATGTCTGAATTTCCTGTTATTATTTTCTTTTGTAGAAAGATCAGATTCGTTTTACTATTATTGTATTACCTATTCACCTGACCAAAAAAAAAAAACAAAAGTTTCTCTCAAGTTTTGGTTGAAAGGGGATCAATTGGTGGTACCTACGAGGTGATATGCAACGTTTTGGTTCTAAAGCCATATTCTTTTATGATGGTTTGATATTGAATTTATTATAATCACCCCTCTCAGTTCTTGTGTTTCTTTGCTTTTAGGTCTTTAGTAAGACGGGTAAACATTTTTCCATTGCATATGGCAGATACCTTTCTTTGATTGTTTTGCTCGTCTTCATCATATACTAATCTATTTTTGTGAGCTTTCTTTGCCAATATTTCATCAGGTGACTTGCTATTGTACTGGTTTCCTGAGAAATACACAAATAGTGCATCAAGTTTGTGTTTGAAGCTACCCTGTGTTTTAAATGGCTGGTTGACTGTATAAATCTTACTCATCTCATTTCCCAAGTGCAAAACTATATATAAATAGAATTGGGGTGCTGATGCTGTTGATACGCAGGATCCTGCCTTGTGTCCCGATTATCTTTCTGGAAACTTTTAACGCACAATAGTTCTCAAAGCAGTTGCTGAGGGACCTTTATCTTTCCACAAAAGTTAAGAGTGAACTTTTTGCTCTTACACAGCCTGCTATGGTAATGTTACCCTCCTTTTCTTGTGGATATAGAATGTCTAATAAAAGAACACATTGAGTTAAAAAAGATACTGAATTTGAAACTATTTACTCTATTTACTGTGTTTGGTTTGCAAGGAGTTGCAGATATTTTAAATTTATGCAAGTTGGTTAAATAAATAAATTCATATCAGTTACGCTTTGCATCCCTGTGTCACATTTCAAGAATAAAAAAGAGAGGGAGCGAGATATTTATGTCTTTCTTATTGTACAGTGGATTTTACATTTAGAGAGAGACTCCATAATTGTTGTGTTTACATTGTTTAGGCAACTAATGAGAATTTCCCACCGAACGTCATTAAACAACTAGCAAAGGAATTGAAGAACCTTGATGAAACTCCCCCAGAAGGAATTAAAGTAGGTGTGAATGATGATAACTTTTCAGTTATCTTCGCTGACATTGAGGGCCCTGGTATGTTTCTTTGCCATGATCCTCTTGCACTTCAGAAAGTCATTTCCTTTTTGTGACTATGTAATCTTGCAGCTGGGACTCCATATGAAAATGGAGTTTTTCGAATGAAGTTGATTCTGTCTCATGATTTCCCACAATCCCCTCCAAAAGGTTTGTCTTCGTTTATGCTGAATACACATTCCATTCTTATCAATCATGGATCAGAAGACATACTTTATATACTACCATTTTGATTTATTTTTTATTCTCTCTTGGCTTTACATCCAGGCTACTTTCTGACCAATATTTTTCATCCAAATATTGCAACTAATGGTGAAATATGTGTCAATGCTCTGAAGAAAGACTGGAACCCAAATCTTGGTTTACGTCATGTTTTAATAGTAAGTTCAGTCAATTCGGCGATTCTTCATAGAGTTTGTATTTTGCCACTTTAGAGATTTTTTTATCAATGTTTAGTGCATTTCAGGGCAATTTTATTTTCCTATCTCATTCTCTCTTTTTTTGATAGGTTATCAGATGCTTATTGATTGAGCCATTTCCAGAATCAGCTCTAAATGATCAGGCTGGCAAGATGCTACTCGAGAATTATGACGAGTATGCTAAACATGCTAGGTAAGTTGTGCTACCCTGTTGCTAAACTGCCTTAGTTATTTAAAGACTTGTATTTTTATTATGAACTATGCAGCTGGTTGTACTGTGCTCTCATGATAATGGAATGAAAAGTCTAAGTTTAGATTTGCCAACTAAAATTTTACTCGAGGACTCTCTTTTAAGAACAAGCCTAGAAAAGTTAGAGCATTTCCTTTCCTTTGATGTGTATGAAAGCAACAAAACTCTGTCAGAATTTGAAAAATCTGTTGAAGAATCACATGATGATTGATGCAAGGATCAGTTTCTTTTGGCGGTAATTTGCCTACTTCAAGTTAAAGACTTTCAAAAATTAAAACTACAGAGTCCTCATGCAGTCTTTCCCCATACATTTTCTTTTCGTTTACTGATTTGCAATTAATAGAAGGATTCAAAATAATTAACATATGTGAGATTTTCTATTCACTTTGTAATGTGGATTTGTGTGGAAAAACAAGACTCGGATGTTTCGTAAGCGAGAAATCCTCCTGCCGTCATCCTTAAAATAACACTACTCTAACCTTATTGAAGCTTATACTTCATGCATAGAGTTGTCTGTCTGGGGGGATCTTTCACAATCACCTTAGGCAAGATTCTCCCCAATGAACTCCTCTAGCGGCTATTCACAAGCACCTTAGGCAAGATTCTGTAAAATGAATTCCTCTAGCGGCTAATCTGTAGCCATTATTGTTTTATGAAAATGATTAACATGCGTGAAAAATTCATTTTGTGAATTTATAGATGCTTTCATTTTTCCACGGTACAATTTGGGAGGGTGGTTAGTTGTTACAGTTTTGATTACAGCACATATTGTATGATATTCTTTTCCTTATCCGACTTCTCTAAAATCAACAGAGTTTACACGGAAATTCATGCTCTCAAGCCGAAGCCGAAGTTCAAAACTGGAACTATATCTGAGTCCACCACTATAAACGTAGACCAAACAAATCCTTCAGTAAAGAGTGTCGACCACAAGAATGCCACATCATTTGCTGCACCTCCTTCACCACTGGCCCCAAAACCTGGAAACGGCCAAGATCAGCAATTAGTTGCTCTAACTTCATCGAGTGAGACAGGAGTTAGTGGGTTAGCTACATTGACACAAAAGAGAGAATCGGGGCTGACTAAAGTTCCTGCAGGCAAAAAGAAGATGGATGCTAGAAAGAAAAGCCTGAAGAGATTATAAAGATTCAATGGATCAACCATGTTACATTTATGTTATCTTTTTAAATGGACGTAAGGGAATTGTTGATTTGCTTTTTTCACGTCATTTTGAAGTTGGAACTGTGGAATGTTACATTCTTGCTTTTCCTGTGTAATATGATATTCCTTTTCAACCGATTTGTTTGTTTCTGCTAATAGTGGAGGACGTTTCTTGGCGCCGTGCCAATCAATTTGGCTTGTGGTGGAATAGTTGGTTTAGTGAAACGAAAGTTGCAGATTTGAGTCGTCCCGATCCAACTTCCAACTAAAAATCATATCTTGAAATTCTTTTTCTGTGAATGATCCTTGATGTATTGTGTTTGGCCAAGCATGTGAGGTCTATAGTAGACCCACCCCATATAGAAGGCAAGGACAAGATCGATGGAAAATTTTCATTAAAGCCAAGCAAATTGAATCGAATTAAAAATCGATTAACTAAGAGAATAATTTGATTAGTTAATACGAAATTGAATTCAAAAAACTTTTTTTCTAAATAAAATATATTATCAATTCCAAATTTTGTGGTTTTCCGATTCTATGGCCCAAGTTGAATTTTATAATCTTCCAACTTCCAAGTAAAAAAAAAAATTAGTATATCCAATTTACAGATATTCATGAAAATCACCAAAACTAAATCGAATAAATCATTTTTTAGCTATATAAGCTAAGAGAGTGTTATTTCAGTTTAACCAAAATTTTGGTAACACCTGTGAAAAAGCAAGGAGACAACCATCTAAAAAATACCCCTCTCCATCACATTTATATAGTCCATTTTGTTTTTTCACAAAGACTAAAAGTGCTATTGGAAAACAGATTATACAACTCTAATTTAATCATATATGGAAAACAAATTGAATACAATTATATTATAGGATATATTATAAAATCTTGAAGGCAAACTAAATATTTGGACTAAACATGAACGGAGTAAATAAATAAATAAAATTGCCTCACCCAATGAGTCTCTTGGGTCGCTGCTACTGCATATGCTGGTAAAATGAAAAATCATACCACCAACGGAAGTTTCTTAATAAGCTCCACACAGTACTTTGAATATTTCCATAGAAGTTAGATACCATCACAAGAAGCCATTAATCTTTTCAAAAACTTCAAAACCGAAAAAAGAAATGATGAAAAACGGAAACTAGCAACTGATAACACCAGTTCCACCCTATGTTCATCCTTCTCTCCCAAGATGAATTTTTATCCGATTTCGCGTTCACAATTTCATGTAATTTTTTGGAGGTAGGAACATTACTTGGCCATCATAACCTTGACAAACTCTTCGTAGTTAATCTGTCCGTCCCCATCAACATCCGCCTCCCGAATCATCTCATCCACTTCTTCGTCAGTCAGCTTCTCGCCAAGATTTGTCATTACGTGGCGAAGTTCAGCCGCAGAGATGAAACCATTTTGATCTTTGTCAAAGACACGGAAAGCCTCTTTCAATTCCTCCTCGGAATCTGTGTCCTTCATTTTCCTCGCCATGAGATTCAAGAACTCAGGAAAGTCAATTGTCCCATTACCATCAGCATCCACCTCGTTGATCATATCCTGGAGCTCAGCTTCGGTTGGATTCTGTCCCAAAGATCTCATCACAGTACCGAGCTCCTTGGTTGTAATGCAACCTGCACATAGTTTTCACTATTTAGGTAACTAAAAGAGTAAGAAATACGGGGAATCAACATAACTGTACTTTCATTGAAAACACATCCAAAGAGATGGTGATAATTCAGTCACTTCACATCTATTGAAACCAAAAACGTAATTGAAACAGATGGTCAAGAAATCAAACACAAATTATTACATAAAGTACATAGATGTAGAAAAACCCACAATCCAACCATCTAGGCTCAAGGATCAGTGAGACCTACTCCTTGGGACGTCCGTCTTAACTGTGAAACCCTAACTTAAGTAAACCTTAAGGCTCAACATGTTTTTCAAGGCACTCCTTACATATTTAGATAAAAAATATCAAATGCAGAATAATAGGCATTTATTTTCACTAATAATTAATGAGTTCCCCCTTATGGTAACCATACATCTTATTGTGGGTTAAGTTTCTAATAACTATGTATAGTACAATATTTAATGGATGTGACGATCATGAGTAAAAATTACTAGTACAAGTTGGACATGTTACCAAATCATCATCCAGGAATAGATCGAAAAATCCACATGAATATACAACTTCAAAATGATGAAATAGATACAACTGACAGAATAAGTTCTAAATACAAAGTGATTGTCATGAAATTAAGACAAGTACTCAAGATTCAATCTTTTGATCGAGTGTGTACATCAGTGCATGTTAGGCTTTTCCAAGTTTGTGTTGAGGCAACCTCGATGACAGGTACAAGAATTAAAATGGTTTTAAGATTTTATTGTAGCTACCCCATTGTGATATCGTTTAGGATACCAAAAGAAAACCAATAAGCTGAAATTGGGACATATGTCAACATTACTTATGATCGTATCACTTACGCTAACATGGTCCACACTCATGCGTTTCTTTCTTTCTTTCTTTCCCCAAAATCGGCAACTTGAATTGCAAAAAGAAGTTACTCAGGGCATGTGTATCAAAAGATGGCATTTACTTCTTTTAAAGAACTTACCGAAAAATAGAATTGTATTCAGTTGAAGGGATCACTATATGTAGGCACATCCTTGTACATCAAATTCACACTTGTTTGTTACAATCCTAGCTCAAGTTTGGCTTACTTCGACCTAATGTGGTATTTTCATGTTTTATAGCCTTATAAAGGCCAAATTACTTGATTATGAAGAACATGAGAAACATGCTAAATTCTTCCAATCTGGTGTATGTTTCATTTCCTCCCTGTACATCTCTAAATTTGTAGAGTCGAAGTTGCACGAAGTCGTACAATTATTTAATGAGAATTTAGTTCCTATCGTAACTTTTTTCAGTCTCTTTTAACTATTTTTGATGAGCAACAAACTACCAAGACTACTTCTTGACAACTTAACTCCAAAAGATGACCACAGTGACCGCAACTATGTTTTCAGATCAGGAATATTTTAATTCAAAACAAAATTAGAAAAACTAGATCTTCCATAGAAAACAAATCCCGAATCCACACAAAATCCCATATTTTTAACATAAAGATAAGCAAATGCAATAGATTTCTCAATATCAAAATGAAGAGAAGAATGATCGAACCATCTCCATCCTTGTCAAAAAGGCTGAAGGCCTCCTTGAACTCAGAGATCTGGTCATCCGACAACTGATCCGCCATTTCTTCAACTCAAAATTTTCTTGGATTCTGATATCCTTTGTTGCTTTGTGGGCTTTTCTGAATTGAAGAAAAGAATGAAAAGAGCGATGAGATGGGGCCTCTGGTTTACCAGTTATCAGCGTTAAATATATCAGATACAGAAGACTCAGATTATTGAGTGGCAGAGATAAATTTAGCACATTAAATTAGGATCCGCTAATTTTCTTGCTAAATTTTTTGGAAATAATAATGATATCCCGTTGTGTCCGGACGTGATTGGCTGGGGCTTTCTGTCGCTACGATCTTCCCGCTTTGCCATTCTTCCATTTCTCAAAATAAATTTACGACTTTTTCTTAAAAAAAACTAAAATAATTAACTTTCTTGAAAATATTCTTTTTGAAAAACTGATTTGATGCATGCGTCGTTCTTCGTATATATATATTATCTATTTGTTTCCAAAATAGTTCTTGAACCACAAAAATCGATGATTCTCAAAACAATTAGAAAAACAACAAATTATATTCATTAAAATAAACAATTCCATAAAAAAACTTAAATAAAACAACTACTATGTATACTAATTATATACAAATATTTACTATATAAAAATATTGTATATATGCAACACGTGCTTTTGAAATATAAGTACTATAGATATTGATCATGGCTTAGCTCGACACAAATCAGAACTAAATCTTATAATCTTGTGTATAATTTTTTGTGAAGTCAAAACATGATGCGTTAAAGATATGCATGAAGCGAGATGTTGTATAATACAAAAAGTTCTATGAGATCATTTTATCGATCAATTTTCTGGTATCAATCTCAATCTAAACCATGAAAAATTTTATGTTTAGATATTAATTTTTTCCTGTGAATATAAAATAGATCCAAATCTAATTGCCAGTTTGAATGAGTCATCCAAGTTTTCTTTTCCAAAATGGTGGCGCTACATATTTTTTTATAAATTGTGATAATATATGTGTTCGAAATTTGAAAATTTGACTAAAATTTTAAACTATTTTTTTTGGTAAAAATTTGTGTGAACAGTATAATGGATTGTATTTTGTGAGACAGATATCTAATTTAGGTCATCCATGAAAAATATTATTTTTTATGCTAAGAGTATTACTTTTTATAGTGAATATCGGTATGGTTGACTCGTCTCACAGATAAAAATTCGTGAGATCGTCTCACAAAAAACCTACTCTTTTTTTATTACAAAATACTGTTTTGTGTATGATTTTGATAGGCTCATAATAGTTGACATTTTTTGTTGTCATATATCTCATTGTTACCACTTTCAACGTGCTTAATTGACATATTTTTGTGTGATTTTATTGTAGGATGAAGTTTTCTGCTCTTTGCGATGAATTTGGGCTAAAAAGTTGATTTTATATCACAATTAAAGCTGTCGATATGATCTTAGTGGAAGACGTGGAGCAGAAAAATTCAGAAGATGTTTTTGCATAAGGTGTGATCACGCCTTGTGACGATTCCTTGGCTGCCTAGTGAGATAAAGAATTTTTATATCAAGGCAGAAATACAAGATAAAGTTTTTTTTATAAAAACTCTATATTATTGGAGGATATTTTCTAAGTATTTTTTAATTTTTAGGATTAAGTTTTATTTTAGGCTACTAGTCTTTTATTTTTTTGGGCCCATTAATTTTTTATTTTTTTGATTTCCTACACCATCTACGCATAGAGAGGGAGGCGGCAGATTTTTTTTTTTTACAAACAATTCACTATCTTCCAACCATCATATCTCACTTGAAGCACAAGGATTTTCTCTCCAGCTCTCTCAACAACTTTAGGCTAAGTTTTATTTTTGATTCAAGGGATATTTTTACTATTTCGATTTATCACTGTGAGGCTTTTTGCACTTTAATTTAATATTCGTGCTTTGTTCAAGTATTTGTTGATTTATGATTTATTTATATGAAAGTTGTATGTTGATTAATCTGACAATTTAATTCGATATATAATTTTCTACTGCTATTCATGAATTCAGTGATCCGTAATTGTCATGAACGATTGGTACATGAGTAGCGATAGATTAGGTGTGTTATGCATTAGGTGTGTTATGCTATCATAGCATATTTAATCTAAATAAATCAACGAAACTCGATCTATCAATTGCAGCTATCTCGGTTGTTAGATTTAGGATTAACTATTTTCATAAAACGAAAATGCTATTTTTAATTAATATGGAACGCTATCGTGTCCAGTTAATTATTGATAAGTTTTGACGGGATGCTGAGTTCGGTCAATTAATTTAGGAAAACACAAGGAGTTTAGCGGCTATCTCTATAATTCTAAGGTTAATTACTTGTAACTGCATGAATAAATAATATATTAGCCGATGAACAATGACACAATTGAATAGTGAAAATTCCCTTGAATCAGACTTGTAATTTAATTCTCGTTTAGATTTATTATTTTTTATTGTTTTCTAATTTTAGTTTTAATATTTATTTAATTCATATACAAAAATCCCCCTTTTAATTGTATTTTGCTCGAAAGAAATCATCCTCCATTCCATGTGGATTGGACCCTACTCACCATGTACATTAATTTTATTTAGAGAGTAGAAATTTAAGTTTGGTGGCACAACGACAGCACACCAGATTTAAAAAACCAGGAGCACACATGTATTATGTTTAGGAAGGGAACTAAATAAATCCCACAAGAAAATATTTTTAAAATTTTAAAATCTAATGTTTATCCAATATTATTATAATAACAAAAGAATATTTGACTTCGCCCCACAAGTTTTGCTTTATTTCATATCAACCAAATAAAAGAACCAGATCAACTGTACCCAGTGTTGTGAGAATCATGCAAAAATAGAGATCCACGGCAAAAAGATATCTTGGATTTGATGAAGAAATGGCGAATCCCAGGAGGACATCTTATTCAAATCAACTCCCAATATCTGAGCCCATCCCCCAATTCCAATCCCAGACCCCACAAACAGCTACGACCCTTTTGACCTCACTCAAATTCTTCCTGAAGAAACCCCATGCGTTCCCTTTTCTCCTCTCCATTTTCCTTCTCCTCACATGGGTTTCTCTTAGAATCCAGCACCATTCTGCCAGTTCTTTACGCCAATCTTCGTATGCGGGAAATGGGGTGATTGTGAATGAGAAAAATGGGGGTTATTTTAAGGATTCTGGTGCCAATATTGTGAAGTTCTCTTCCTTTTCTTCTATTGTTATGAAGGATAAGCGTGGATGGTTGATTAACCCTCTTTCGCTTGCATTAGACGCTGCTGTTCCAGGTTTTCTCCAGCTCACCTATGTGTTTTCTTTTCCCTCTTTGTCTTTAAAAGCTACATTTTTTGACGCACCTCGGTTTGTTTTCCCAAGTCACTTTTCATTGGGCCAACTGAATAAGACGAAAATGCTATGAAGGTGCGGCTACTAGGAATACTAATGAGAGTTTATTCCTAAAAACTACACATTAAATTTGGTCCTGGTTGTGCCACTCTGTTCCATGCCATGGCTTTAAGAGCAGATATTGTACATTTTTCGTAGATGTATGTCAATCATTTGCACCATGTTCAGTTCCATTTTTGGTTTTTTACATTTTTTGTGGTCAATATTTTGGAAAAATGATATTGTGAGGATGATTCTGTTCGGAAAAATCGTACTTTTAGATGCAAATTTTGAGGAAAAAATTTCATATAAGATTGTGTGCAATGAGTATTATTAAATTATATTTGAAGTGATGTTTGTGTGAATAATCATTACATTCGAATTATTTTTGAATATTATGTTAATAATAGTATAATGTTTGTGGAAATTAATGAGAAATTGAATTTAAAGTAATATTTATGCTTGGAGATATATAATTTGAAGAATGATAATGAAATTGAGATGGTAATATTGGTTTTATTTTGGGAGAGAATATTTTGTCAAAAATAAACCAAACACTGTGTTACTTTCTCTATTTCGAGAACTAAGATATTTACAACTGGAAACAAAACTAAGAATATTATGTTAGAATTTCTTCAATATAAGTAGTTAAATAAATTTTGAAAGTGAATGGCCGTGAGTTTCAAATTGCATTTGCAAAATTGAAAAGACTTGGCCGTTGAAGTCCAAGTGGTTTCAAGCATTATCTAGTAATTTCAGAAGGACACGGCCATTGGAAACTAAAGTGCCGTCTGCAGGTTTTTTCTTAATAATTTTAAATTGTTTATTTTCTGTTTTTTTTTTTTGAAATTTTGAATAATCAAAATAATGTGTTCGTTGGCATGTAATTTTGAGAAGAGATGCATCCATCCATTGTGGCTTTTGGAGATGACTTCTTGGGCCTATAAACAGTGTATGAATTGTGAGTTTTAAAACACAATCGTCACAATTTATTTGCAATCTCTGTTATTCCAACTCAATACACATTTCTAAGTTCCAAAAAATATTTTCTGTTGTTACTTGTAGAAAATATTGCAAAGGCTGTCATATCCTAAAAATTATTTGTCTTACTCCATGAGTAACATTGAGAGGGGACAAATATAGTTTTTAGGAAAGCGTATTCATACGTGTTTCAAGTCTTAGATAATTTTATTCTTTGGTTTGTCGTTTCTCCGAGATCACCCTTTCCAAATTATATTGCCAACATATGATTGGTCCCTCTCAACATCTGGTTTTTGCCCTTCGGATTTTTTGGTCGAAGATTGTTTCAAGTGAATGGCAAGAGACAAGTTAAGAATTATACCTTTTTTCCCACCTGTATGACATTTTCTTTAAAATACTCAAATAAATGCGAGTGTGGATCGGATCATATTATATAGAGTATATGGTAAGCGAAGACATTCTCTTATTGTATTTCTCAATCTGCTGGGGGATCTTTTCTTATTAAAATGTCTAATAGAGTCCATGCTAAAATTTATAATTTTTGCTGGTGTGTTTGTCGCTGGATCGAAAAATTGATGCCTATGGGTGTTGGTAATACTGCCGTTTCCTCAAGTGGTATATCTTAATAATTATATAACAATGGGTGTTAGTATGCAGGGGGAGCGCTTTCTTGTGTTTCGGTTCATGTAGGTGAGATCCGACCTGGAGCTATGAGGGGAAACCATAGACACCATACTTGTAATGAGACAATTGTAATATGGGGAGCTAAGACGGTTTTCAGGGTATGCTTCCTTTCTCTCCTTTTAGCAAAACCCGCAAGCGATGTTTTGAAAAGATTCACAGAGAGCCATAGCAATTTCGTATACTTTATAAACTTCAATCAGTGATTAAGTGGACTGATAAAAGATCATCAAATGAGATGCAATATAATTCAAAAGGAACCTTGTCGTAGGTGTCTCCCAAAAATTAAGGAGAGGGAATAGTTGAATAAAGAAAGCAGTGGTAGGAATTCTATTTTTTTCCTTGTACAAGGTGTTATTTATGTTTTCTAAGTTTAATCGGTTGCATGAGTATCACAGAGTATAAGTATGAAAGATTTATGTGGTACTTTTTCTATTTTTATCAACATTTCTGCTTTTTTGGAGGGAATAGTTTTTATTTATGCAAGGGGAGACTATCTCATTATTTCAGGCGATTGTCATTTCTTGGGTCATTGTATTTGTGTAGAAAGTACTGTTGGTGATGGATCCAATGTTAGTTGATGTCTGTCGCCTTAAAACGTTCTTTGTACAAATGGAGTATAAGTTTGCATTAGCACAATGTGCACAAACGATCTCTGCTTATCTTGATCCCTTCTCTGTTTAAAATATATTATCTCACCACATTTAGGTATAGATCAGTTGATGTAAGCATGGGCTATTTGAATTTTTAATAATTATAAATAGAATCAAGCATAAAATCTTTTTATATTTAAAAAAAGAGAGAATAATATCTTTTTTATACTTCAATTTGGAGAGATTTATATGATTCCCAACAAGGAAGTTGTGAATAAGATGAGGGCCTTACAAGATCGTTGGTTGTAAGTAAATTATGATATATCTAGATCAGAGTTCAAATTTCTTCTACTTAATTTGTTTTGGATTTGTGATAGGCATTGCTTCCTACAGTTAGTAAAAACTGAGAGGCATGCTCCCTGGCATTGGGCAGAACAGTTTTCTGAAAGCATGAGCCTGCATTTGGTGCTCAAACGCTTTATATGATATACAATAGAATTTAATACTCTACTGATTAATATTTGTTTTAATTGTCGTTCGGTAGTTTATAGAACACATTTTACATGTTATGCAATTAAATTTTCTGCATATATCTAGATTCTAGAACATATGCCACCGTATTGTTTCGACGAGGTGCACACTGTGCCTTGCGCCGAATATGCACGTTAAAAGCCGTATTTCTTCCTATCTTGCTCTAGAAATTAATTGAGTTGAAAAAAATGTTAGCGTTCAATTTTTCCTCTTATTTCTTGCCCACAAGTTTGTAACTCCATGATATTTATTCAAACCATGCAGCTGGAAAACAACGAGGTCGCAGGAGGATACTCGGAGGTGACCATTGATGCAAATGAAGTTGCTGTTGCCGCGAGTCCTACTGGCACTGCACATGCTTTGGTGAACATAGACACTACGCAATCCACATTCTTCTTGGGATGCCAGGATGATGTTATAAATTATAATAGCTCTGCTTCTGATTTCAATGTTTGGCAAGATCTATAATGTTTTTCCCTCATTTTATGTTAGCCAATGTGTATATGAAGTCGTTTCTTCTGTGAACAATTCAGAACGACCCAACATGGTAGACCGGACGATGATCTGATGTGTATAGAAGGTATGGTGGTCTGTCGACACAGATTTTTTTGTTTGGTAAGGTTGTTAATATATTTGCAGATTCGGAACTTGTAATTGGAAAAGAAACATATATGTTTACACACTTGGGTTTGCGTCATTATTATTATATAAAAATTACTGAAGATTGTTTGCACTCCATGTTTTATCGATTGGATTTCATCTTTTTCTTTATATTATTAGATGAAAAAACACCCTCAATGGTTTCTTTTAAATCTTAATATTAATATTATCTGAACTTCATTACTATTTTTCAATATCACCACAAGTGTGATATTAAAAATATAAATGAGAGAAAACTTACAAGTAAGAAGAGTGTGTTTTAAACAAAATCAGATAATGATATCTATTGATCTCAACAATCACTTGAGACAGAAAAAAGTTCGAAACCTCAGCATCTTGTAAATATTAAAAAAATATTTATAAAGATTAAAAATTTCATTCACTGTTGATTATTATTAGCAAAGATTAACAATACTGTACTACGGCTGATGATCAACTTGTGACAAGAATATTGCATCTGCATTTTCATCATTGCAATACAAGCAAGGATGTTGCTTATTAAAATGCTGCATCCTCAGAGTATTTCTTGCCAGCAATACAATTTGCCTGTTGCTTAAAGGGCTCAAATTCTCCTTCAGCACCATTTGTATAGCATGGCTAAAAGCGCCATAACCCATTCTTCCATTTTCAGTGATCTCCACATCTGCAGACGTCTCATTCGCTTGACAACCGCTAAGTAAAATCCCTTCGTCTGGCTTCAATGGCTTAGCCATGGAATCGTGCTCGTGAGGAGGTGTACGAAATGGGAGACTAGCATCGGGTCCAAACAATTCCATCAAGTGTGTGGCGATATCTGAGGTGCTTATGTTTGTTAGAGATGTTAGGTGTTCGATTATTGATTGGACCGGGATCGTTTTTGGCTTGTGGGAGTTGCCAGAAACTTCGAATGAGCCAAATTTGTCCTCCTTGTGGATGCTAGAGGGGCCGATTTGTTCGGTTTCTTTGTCAATGAGTCCCCCACTGTGGCAGGAGTCTGAGAGGAAAGTGAACGTTGCTCGTTCTGGTACATGGTTGACCAGCTCCCGGAAGTCTGCACCTGCAAAAGGACCAAAAATTCTTGATCAGGATTGGTGGTTCATTATGTAGCACTTGATTTTGTTCAATTCTGATTCACTTACTGGTAACAAGATTAAAATCACAGGGGACGATTGCTTCCTCTTTCTTGGATGAAAAGTGTGGTTTGATTAGTGTTCCATGGCCGGAAAAGTGGAAGAACAAGACATCGCCTGGTTTAGCTTGGCCAATCATTTTTTCAAGTGCTTTCTTGATGTTGGCACCTGTGGGCATGATCGAGCTACCAGGCTTATCGATTAAAAGAGCAACCCTAACTGGGTCAAACCCGAAACGGTCGACGAGTACCTCGTGCATGGCCAAAACATCATTGTGGCATCCACGCAACTCATGTGGGGTGTTAGGATAGTTACACCCCACAAGAAGAGCCATTTTCTGAGCCTTTTCCACCATGTTCAAGCAGATTTGTGGCAATCTTGGTTTGGTGGTTGTGAAAGTCCTTTTGGGCGTTTTTTAAGCTTTGAATTGTCAAGCTTGACATTTTATATAAAAAGGAGTGTACTCTTCTTGCAAGGAAGAACATACATTTTTCCTTGCACAATTCAGTTTCCTTTTGGGTGCGCATATTGAATGATGTCTCTTCAGTCCTTGCTTTCAAGTAATCTTCTTGCTTGAGTACCAACGATCACACATAAGTTTTTTGGAACTTTCACGTTTCCTCCTCCAGTAAGTCGGTATTCAAAATTTATATAATTGGTTAAAGGCTTATTGTATTATTGACAAACAAGATTGTCATTGTGATAAACAGCGTTGTGTACCTCTTTAAATTACACTAAGTTATCCCCCAACAATTTAATATACGAAAGCATATGGTATTATAGGATGATTCTGTTGAACAATGAAGCAATGAAAAACATGCCAACTTCTTTAAGTCATATCACACTACCTTAGTGTCCAAGGAACATAAAAAGGATTAGCTTGGGATCAATCGGTGATATCGAATTCAGTTCCTTTACGGCATAAATACCTTAGGTATCATGTAAATTCGTCAAATAAAGATATGTATCAAATCTCCCACAAGGAAAAAAATTGATATATTCAACGTCTGACCGTTATTAAATTGTAGGGGGAAAAGCAAAATGGAGGTAGTATAACTCATTCCTAACAAAAGTTAAGACTTGTTATATGTATCACGGTTCGTGTAGCCTAGTAATAGATAAAAGTTACGGGCAAGTAAAACCACCTTCAACAACACAAATAACATGGACAGCTTTAATGAACAACATTTGAACCAGTTAAACTTGATGAATTATTTAAGTTCCAAACATACAGACTTCAATCAAGTACAGCTGAGAGTCAGACATTTAGAGGTTACATCATATTGATCATGGTGTCTTAGCCGGGTGGCCAATTCATTTGACGCCCCCCAATTAGGTGGATGTGAAGGTGATACACAGATTGACCTGCAAAACGATGACAAATTCAAGATTACCGATGGGTAGACCATTGAATGAACAGAAAACCAATAAACGAATCATACATCCGTTCGGGCCATCGTTGATCACGAGCCTGAATCCATCATCAAGCCCTTCTTGTTTAGCAACAAGCTTTGCAGTGTATAGAAGACGGCCAAGAATCTCACAATGTTTCTTCTCAGCCTATGGAACATATAAACCAAAACAGTAAACAAGCCACAATATTAAAGCCTCAGAAGGGCAAATTTCAGGTTTCTGAGTCAAATACATTTTATTCCAATCCATGTGACAGACATAATCATACAAAGGCAGTAGCAGAAAATACCTTGGAAATCCCTGTTAAGCCGTCCCTTACTTTAGGAATAAGCAGTATGTGTGTGGGAGCTTGGGGAGCTATGTCCCTGAGAGCAAGAACCTGCAAAGAAAATTGGAAATCTTTAAGAACGCAGAACATAAAATTAGAGCTCTCGGAATGGTGGTATAGCGGCACAGAAATACTTATATACCAGGAAGCAAAAATTATAAGATGGGGATTATTGAGATACGCTACATATGTTATTATTTAACTATGAGGCAGGTGTTCTTATGGAGCTGATGTTTGTTTCAAAATCTTTAATCATATTACTACACATTTGAAATCAACTGTTTAGGACTAAATTACCACACAATCTCACCTTGTTCCTTCTGTTTCTCAAAAAGGAAAAAGTTTCATATTACCATCATTATTTGTTATTGTGCGACCAACTGTCTACTGCTACAATCACAAGTTATACCCGATGACGTCGATACGACACAAATCTTTTAAATCATATAAAAAGTTTCAATAGTTGAGCCACATTGATAGACAATAAGAAGAATTATCGCTCCTCGCCCAACAATTATTCTCGAATAATCTTCTCAAATTCACATCCAAATGCCATTTCAAATCATTTCTGAAAATTTACCACATAGCTCATCTTAAATATTTTTACTTGAAAAGAAGGCAAGGCTCGGCCAAACACTATTTGTCAATAAAACTTTGGCCATCCATGCTAGCTAATTATTGTTGGATAACAAGAACAATAATTCAGAGTTTAGACCAAGTATATATAAATGACGATAAGCTGATGACTGATGAGCCCACGGGAAGTTAAAAACTTTTCAAAAACCAATAATTCAACTAAGAACATATTTTATCAACATGGAGTACTGATGTTCCTGATATCATTGCAGTATTAATTTCAAGAAAGTCACTTGATCATCGAGAAACTACAACTAAATCCATTTATCACATAGCTCAAATAACCCATTATTATAAAGAGCCAAGAACATAAAATAAAAAAAGTAAAAGTCAGACATGAATTTCACTAAGAAAGGATATTTAACAAAGACCGACCTTGTCATCCTCAAATACGACCTTCGCTGGTATTTCTTTGTTAATAATCTTGTCAAATCTGCATTTTAACACACAAAAAAAGGTATAGGAAACAAATCTGAACCCATGGTAAATACATATATATGTGACATAGATTTATACGAAAAGGGAGAAGAAGTTGGATAAGGACATGGTACGAGAATCGGAGGGTACAGCCGCAAGAGCAGCCTCTTTCTCGGAAGCCATGTTTCGTGAAGATGCTGCCAAATGACAAGTGAGGATTTGCAGTCGGAGGCTGCTTGGGTTTTCCTGCTGGCTCATGACAGTCGATGTGCCCTTATATTTTAATCGTGTGAATTATTTAACTTTAGGTTTTTAAATTATTTAACTCTAAAAAAAACGACAACATAACAATTATCAATTTTTTTAAAATATAAAATACAAAATTGAAGCACCGTTCCCTTCTTCTTCTTATAAATTTTATTTCGATGAATATTATTATATTTCATTATTTAAATACAAAACCTAACAATACTAAAAATTTAAAATTAAAAATACTGTTAATAAATGATAATATAACCAAATTAGGAATTAACAAAATTTCAATTAGACAAAAAAATCGGTTTAATTCAAAATTAAAATCAATCAAATAGATTATTATCAAATTAACTAAAATCTTCTAAAAAAATTATTAAAAATAAGATTTTTTAAGATAAAAATCTTATAAAAGGGATATAAAAATTGAAGCTAATGTTTACTCAGCTTAACCTATTTTCTTTTATAAAAATTCCAATTTTTAAATAAAAATAACCGAAATCAAAATTGAAAATACTGATTTCAGTCTTTTTTAAAAATAAAAATAAAATTTTAAATTTAATTGATTTTTATATTCATTTATTTTTAATTGAAATTGTTTACATCACGATTTTGCTAATTATTATTTAATATTGTAAATGTTATTAATTTGGCCATTTTTTTATGTATTTTATCATCAATCATTATTGTCATTTTAAATAAGTCATATAGATTCAATTTAGTTCATTTATTTTTATATAAGAAAACTAAATTGAATAAATTAATAAATTTTATTACATTTTTAAATATAAAATCCATTTTAATATTTTTTCCAAAAATTCGATTATCCTTTTTGTATATCATTATTCATACTTTATCCAATTAATTTATGATATTGTTATTAAAAAAATTATTAGCGATATTCACCAGTAACGTTTCCATGTTTTAACACGAAAAAGATGTGTTAAATGACTGACATTACACTGAAATTACATCCAACTGCATTACTCCGTTGAAAAGAAACACGAATAACATTCCACCGCAAATCTGAATATCCGTCATTTTATATAAAATAACAAGTAAATTTCACCAAAGGCAAAAAGTTCATATCTCGGACACTAGAAAGCAAACAAATCTAAACGAAAAATCAAATCCGAATCAGTCCTTCAAAAGCTTAGGCCTCTGCATCCTCTACAAGATGGACAATCTTGGAGGTGGGCTTTGCCAATAAATCAGTGTACTCTTGGAAAGGTGATTTCGTGAATCTAGTCTCCCTCCAAAAATCTGGAGTTAAAAACCCATATGTCTTCAGCAGACAGTCAAAAGTAGCCTGCAAAGGTTTGAATCAATGAGTTAAAAAACCAAATCATCTAATGCATATTGAGGTTACAATATACATAAATTACACGCGAACATTAGTAAACATTTCCAAGAGATTATCGTATCCAGCACATTGTGGTCTAGTTGCAAGTGCTAATTTATCCTTGGTAAGACGCAACTCTCATCCACTGCCCTATCTGCGCACAGACAGATGTGTACAAGCCATTTCGAAAAGCAGTAGCACACATGGCATATATCCGGTACCGGGAAATATCTAAAATGATCCTAGGCAACCACAGGATGGAAACTATAAAGCATATGAGAATGCACGAAAATAACCACCATATAACCACCAGTATGTCCTGCAAATACAATTTTAGCTGACAAACAACACAGCTTAAAACATGATCCACATAATGGTCCATGGCAGGCAGGTAAACGGAATTCAAAGATATTCTTCAGCACATGCTATGGTTTTCAAAAGCCCAACACAGTTAAGAAATCAACCTATTATAAAAGCCATGGAACACCTAATTTTATACACATTCATAAAAGCAACGTATAAACCATAAATGAACAGACATAAAACAAGATATTTATTGCAACATGATGATATATTCTTCATGTAAAAACCATAGTTGAGATCGCAAATGTCATTTCATCAGATATTCGATTAGACTGCAAAGGTAAAGAATAATATAACGAAGGTAGACAAACTAGATACAGCTAGAATAAATTTTGAACCTTGACAAAGTTTCCGAGGGTCTTAGTGGATCCACGAGAGGAAGCGAATACATCCTCAATACCCGCAAACTGCAGCACCTTCTTCGGCACCCGAGCTGCAACAATTCCAGCCCCACGCGGTGCAGGGACCATACGCACAGTAACAGACCCACATTTCCCAGTAACCTTACACGGCACAGTATGTGGCTTACCAATTTTGTTTCCCCAGTAACCCCTCCTTACTGGGATAACAGATAGCTTCGCCAATATTATGGCTCCACGTATAGCTGTAGCAACCTCTTTCGAGCACTTCACCCCCAACCCGACGTGCCCGTTACCATCTCCGACCACCACGAACGCCTTGAACCTGGTCCTCTGACCAGCCCGGGTTTGTTTTTGAACTGGCATGATTTTCATCACCTCATCTTTCAGAGAGGGTCCAACCAGAGTATCAATGATTTGGTACTCCTTGATTGGAAGCGAATGCAGATAGATCTGCTCCAAGGACTTAATCTTCCCATCTTTCACCAGGCGTCCTAGCTTCGTAACCGGTACCCACTTCTCCTCCTCTGTTTCGCGACGGGGACGACGGCCTCCACGTCCGCGACCTCCCCTATCCCCGCCACGTCCACGGCCGCCAAATCCACGCCCAAAGCCGCCGCGGTCTGCCGCACCTCTGTCAGCCATGATGTATGCTACGAAAAGAGAAAATGCCTGCGTGTGGAATGGAGTAAACCCTAAGGTCGTACTTACCAGGCCTTATATCGACCCAAAAAAATTATGCAAGGGGCTTTGATTTTTGGGTTTAAATTATATTTAAGGCCAGTGGAATGATTTCAGGTCCAGTGAGAAAAGTAATACGATCTGATTTATAATTTTTTTTTTCATATTTTAAAAATTATTATTATTATTATTATTTATTGTTACTGTTTTAAATTTTGTTAATTGATTTATTTTATTATTTAATTAAAAAAACAAAATATAATATGATGCTCTTATTTAAAAAGAAAATTAAAAATATAAAGAAAAAGAAAGCATAACAATATAACAAAAAGAACATAACTTGAGACTTGAAAACTAGAAAATTTTAAGAATTTCTTTTCAAATATACACATAGTTTGTTTGCAGATTTACAATCAATAAAAATTATTAATCAACATTTGAAGCATATAAACATTTCAAAAATTATCGACCAAAATTTTAAAAACCAAAACAAATAGAGGCAGACAGTGTTTATCTTGAGTGAGAAGATTATACATGGATAAATGACAACACGAGATAAAATTTCGCCCAAGGATTTTTTTAGACAATCTTAAGAACTAATAAAAAGCCAATAATAGTTTAACACGAAATCTAAAGATAAATAATCCGTGCGCTCTGTCATAGCCAACTTAAATAACTTAATCGTATACACGAGATAAAACAAAAGTTAATCACAACCGAGAAGACCCAAAGTAAAATCAAATGACATAAGCTCATTCCGAGGCGCCAAGAAACCGAGAACCCGAGTAAGAATTGTGGTGCTTATAGTGCACGAAGCTCAGGTTCATATGTTAAGCTGTCCTGGGGTCAGACAAGAAAGCGTGAAGCTGGACTGGGTTCGACATCATAGACATCACATTGAGTTCCAATGTAACTCACAGCCGAACAAGAAAACAAACCTGCCATAAAAGAAACTAGCATAAATCCTCAATGTACTATTAGATGAACAAGATCCAGGCAGCTACGAACATAGATAACAGCAGAATAAGTAAACTGAAGCCAGGAGAGATAGAGACAACTGTAAATCCTTTAGGTAATGATCAAAAGAACAAGATCAAGCTGTATAGATTCTTCACCAAGGATGATCTATATTTGGGATGAAAAAAAAATCGATCAAACCTGATATGCTCAACATTCCAGCATTGAATATAATAGCTTGCTTTTACATGTTTAAAGGTTGACCGAAAATGATTATTTACACCAGTTCGTACACCAATCCAGTGCCATAGTCAGTATCGAGAATAATCATGCATTTCACTATTTTGTTGAGGGAAAATTGGAGGAACCAAAAAGTACCCCAAAGCCCCATGACAGATGCCTAAATAAATAAACTGGCATCATCAGAATGAAGATAATGAAATGGTACAAGTCGCTTCAAGCAAAATGACAATCTAACATGTCAAGCCCGGGTGAGGGCCAGCAACTAATCTGTATTGGTCTATGCTTCATGAGGATTGTTTGTAACCACATGTAAACCAATTCAAATACTATCTATTAACAGGACTAGGGTACAATATAAGAGAACACCCGGTACTTTTTTCAAACTTCTATCCTCAAGTTATTTTACATTTGGTAGAGCTTAAACTGCAAAACTTTGAGCTTTGAACTTTCTTTCACAGAATCAATCCAAAAGAAAACCTCGCTGTTCATATATTCCCAACCACAACAATTTTATTATGAACCTCGACAATATGGTGTAAAACAACGCGGACATAAACAGATTAAGCCACTGACCTGTGGCTTACCAAATGAAGCAAAAAGATATAGTACAGAGTGAAGTAACCGATACAAGAATGATACCGGTACTAATTAAACAAACACAGTAACACACCAGAAAACAAGTACCAACAAACACTTGCAAGTAATTTCATCTCCCCGGTTGTAAACATCTTACCTAGCGGCGGAAATAAGAAGTTATTGCGGGTTCCTTTCCAGCATTTCCTGGATGTCTCCCATCCGCTGCAGCCGTTGTAGATGTCCCTACATTCGAATGTCCTGTTTGAGCACTCTGGGGGGGCACCATTCCATTAAAAGGCGTTTGTGATCCATAGCGCCCCATCACACTTGGACTCATGCTATTCATTCCATAATTCGAACCCATCCCACCAAAAGATGAACTCAATCCAGATGTCATTAAACCAGCCGCATTATATCCCGCGGCCAGCATTGCATTATCTGCCAACCCAATCCCAGGATTTTGCGACATCAAATACCCAGCTGGGGTCAAGTTAGCACCCAAAATCCCTGCATTCATTCCTAAACCACCATACCTAAGATCACTAACGGGAGCATTGGCATTACTTAGGGTACTTTGCAGAGCCACGTTGTTTTTATAAGTAAGATTTTCCACAAACTTCTTGCAATGCAATTGGCAATTCTCAAAAACTTTAATCGGCTCCTCCAAAGCCTTCTTGTACCCCTCGGAAGACTTGTAAGTAATAACAGCAAAGCCTTTGAACAGATTGGTGGCCGGATCCGTCCCCATAGGTCCGTCCTCAATTTCCCCATACCTCCGAAAGAAGGCCTTCAGCTTGTCAGGTGTCACGGTAGGTCCCACATTTCCAACATAAATCTTCAATTTCCCCACTTCTGATGCCTGAATTGCAGGATTAGTCGAGCCAACAGCTGCAAGTTGGCAGGAAACGTTTCTGCTTCCAATCTTCTTCTGTGGGACTTTCAGAGCCTTTTTGGCAGCAGCCCTCGTCTTGAACAACACGAATGCGTAGCCCTTAGCGCGACCAGTATTCTTATCAACAATCAACTTGCTCTCCTCTATTTCTCCAAATGGTTTGAAGGCCTGGACGAGCTGCTCCGAGGTGGCGTCATATCCAATCCCATGAATGAATAAATTCCGGTGGGTCGGATCAGAATCCGCCATTTCGATGATTTTGGCAAGAAGCGAGGCGTCCTTAGAGCCCGCCTCTTTAAGCAGGTCTATGATTTGGTCTTTTCCAAAAGGTTCTAGTAGCTCACGAACAGTTGATCTTTTCGATGCTTCGTCGTTTTCTTCGTCTTCAGATGAGGAGATATCGTCTTCCTCTTCCTCATCATCGTCTTCTTCAGATTCAGATTCTGATTCTTCTTCTTCCGACGAGGATTCTTCTTCCTCTTCTTCTTCTTCTTCTTCGTCGGAGGATTCCTCCTCCTCCTCTTCTTCTTCACGAATTACCTTGGATTTTTTTTCATGGGTTTGTAGCGAGGATCGGGCTTTACGTTTCTTTGCCATAGAAAGAATTTGTCGAAGTTCTCTTTCAGTGCACAGAGCGCCGGTTAGGGTTTAAGAATCTAAAATCCGAGACTCTCGGAATGTTTAATTTAGTTTATAAAAGATTGAAATATGTATTATATATATAATTTAACAACTTTTTTTTACGATGAGATAAAGTTTATTTATTATTATTATTATTTTTTCCCAGCAGATAAAGTTATTTGGAGGTAATTAATAATTGATTTGATTTATCTTAAAAGTAAGTACATCAAATTACATATAAATATAAATGGTTGAGTAGGTTTCTTGTGAAACGATCTCACGAATTTTTATCTTTTAAACGGGTCAAATCTACCGATATTTACAATAAAAAGTAATACTCTTAGCATAAAAAGTAATACTTTTTAATGGTTGACCTAAATAAAAGATGCGTCTCACAAAATACGATCCGTGAGATCGTCTCACACAAATTTTTGTCTAAAGTGTTCATCAGTCTATTGGATTCGGTGTTGCACAAATTTATTTTGGCATTAGGTTTTAGAGATACATAATCTCATATACAAACCTCTTACTTCGATTCAATTCGACTCGATATTTTTTAGTAAATGGTTTGATTATTTCAGTTTGAAAAATTATTTTAATTCTTAAATAAAACATATATAAAAAAAGTTTTGAAAAAATGTTTAAATATAAAATTTAAATGAATCAAACAAATAATAATAAACTAAAATAAATACGCTTAATTTTACTAAATATCATGTCATAAATTTATCTAAACTAGAATATCAATCTAATTAAACTTTTGTTTTTCGGTTAACTTGATTTTAACATATATAATTCGAAATCCAACAATATAAAATTTTGTTTTAACATTTGTATATACAATAAAAAATTTACTTTTCGGTTCAATTCGGTTTCTGTTTCTTGGATTCCAGTTTTTTTGATATAAAACAAAGTTTGAACACCAGTGTACCACTATTAAATTTTATGAATATTTTGTTTATATTAAATTGGACTAAATATTTTGTTTGGAAAATGAAGCCTGAACCACAAAAACTCCATACCAAAAGCAAAATTTAGGCAAGCTTGCGTGCACACATTCAGCAAATAGCCATTCTCAATGGCTACTCTACCAAATTCAATCTTACAAGCAACAACTCGTCTATCACCAAACAAATTGGCAACGGTTCTTAACGCAAACACCAATACCTTCCCTTGTTATTACTTATCATTCACTCCCAAAACTTTTTAAAATTTTCTGTAAATTCGTATCGAATCACCACTCGGGGTGGATTCTTTCAAGAAGACGGCGAGGAAATGCGTAGTTTCGATGATGCGGTTTCGCTATTCAATAAGAGGGACTACTACAAATGCCATGATGTTCTTGAAGACTTGTGGAATAATTCCCAAGAGCCCACACGAACTCTTGTTCATGGCATTCTACAATGTGCAGTTGGCTTTCATCACCTCGTCAACCAGGTCACTTCTTTCATTATGTAATAGTCACGGAAACATGATGAACTCCCTGATTTATTGTGTATCGAGTCGTCTCTTGGGAAGATGATTCTTGTCCTGGTGTATTCTTGGGTAAATGAAGCTTTTCCTCTTGTACGTGAATGTCTCATAGTCAATAATTTATCAGCAGGATTTTTGAGTCCCTTACTCTCACTGAGACTTGCAAGCAAATTCAATTCATTTAGACGTGCCTTTCTATTAGCAGAACAAATGAATTCCGGTGAAGAAAGAAATGCAGAACTGGAGCTGCGTAGATAGAAAACGATCGAAATTAGTAAACAAAGAAATAAAAGCCCTATTTAGAGTGTTCAAGTAATGTATTGACTCCACGTAAGATGAAAGTTCTGTTTCCACAGTGTATGTGTGAGTTGAGAGTGAGTGTTGTGTGTATCAGAATGTAGGTGTTGTGCGTAGGTGTTGTAACACCCACGACAACATGCAGCGGAAATTATGATTTTAACACACCTACACGTAGCTGGAATAATGATAATAATACGAGATACGAGATGTAAATTATGCACAAGTATAAAATACTTGTTCGGTGCCTCAGGGCAAAATAATTCACTAGAAAAACTTGTAAGTTTACAAAAACCAATACTAGTGAAAGAATAAAACAACTTCCTTATTAAGGCGAGTAACAAATTGCATCCTAAACCTCTAACAAACCGTATAACCAAAATACATAGGATGCATCAACTGAGAAGTGAAAAAAAATCTTCAAAACTCCACAAACTAATCAACACGGTGATTAGGTGTTGTCTTCGGATGTTGGCAGCACTTCACAACAACAAGTTATCAATCACGAGATGGCTTCAATCAGAAAACCTTTTCTTCGTACAAATGCATCTCTGTCTCTCCGAAAGTTTTTGCTCTGTATCGTCACTCTCTCACACTTTCGTTTCTTCTCCTTTGAGTCCTATTTAACATAGAAACACAATTTCATTAGGAAACAAACTCTTTTTAAAACAAGGATAATATCTTAAAGATATTATGATATCATATCTTAAAGATATTATGATATCATATCTTAAAGATATTACGAGTCATATCAAAATATAGTATTATATCACATATTGAGTTTATACGAGATCATATCATCAATTTCGAGATTATCCTCATGTCTAGAAAGGCAAAATATTAAGGATAAAAAAGGAAAATATATCAAGGAATAAAATTCCTTTCAATCTCCCCCTTTTTGCCTTTCTGGACAAAACAACCCAAAAATGGTTGTACATCTCAGCTCCCCCTGAGTTAGCAAATCAGTGACTCAGCCAACTTTAGTTGACTCCCCCTGAATTCTACCGTTAAGCCTTCCCCTGATGAAAAATACAGTTCACACAGGTGTTGTATGTTAGATGTTGCAACATTCAGATCATAACACCGAAATAGTTCATTAATCAGGAGGGACAAAGATCAGAGAGAATAAAAGAACAACTAAAATACTAAAACCATCAAGAGAGACCAAAACCATCAAGAGAGAAAAAAAAACTCAAAATCTCATTATGCTTCATTACTGCCATCATCATCAGCCATTTTTGCTCCACTGGTTCCAGCTGTATCTGTATCTACATATCTACTCCCCCTTTTTGTCCAGAATGGACACTTTCACCCAGCAGAAGCTCATAGTCAGCCACTTGATTTTCATAATGTTCAATGGTTTTCTTGGCATTTTCAATCTGTTGTCGACCATAGGCAATCTGAGCTTGAATGTAGGAGATAGACAGTGTGACATAACCAGTAGGAGGAACATCTGTAGGTGGCTGTTCAGCTGTCTCAGGCACATGTTCAGATGTTGTATCATCAGTGTTGCCAACATCCGGAGCAACATTTGAATGCAGCCAAGGCAGATCGATCTTTCTGTTGCCTTTGAAATAAGCAGGAGAAATCTTCAGAGGATCTTTGACAGGGCAATGATCTTCATCAATATCCTTAATGAAACCTTGAGATTCCAAGATTCCATAAATCAGTGAAGGGTAGGGCAGCTTTGTTTTCTTGAAGTCTCCTTCAGCATATTGCAATGCTGTCCTGAACACCAGATTTCCAAAGTTAAAGGCCCTTTCAGTATCAATAGCAAACAACACCAGGGCCTGAGATCTAGTCACAGTAGTAGAATTGGTTGACGATGTCCAATTCCAGATTGATGTCTTGTGCAGCACGGAGAAAAAAGAAGTGAGGTTAGCAGCACTCAACTTCTTGGGATAATCAGGGAATACTTTGATCAGGCCTCCAGTGGGCACAGAGGTTACAGCATTTATGTCCAGATCCTCTTCAACTTCCTCAATATCCTGAGTGTTGTAGAATGCATTGATCACAGAAGGTGAGAACTTGTAGATACGATCACGAACAAACACTCTCCCATACTTCACCGATTTCTCATCTCCAACACTGCCCAGGAGATTGCAGTAGAATTCTAACACTACACGGCGACAGTAGGGCATAACAGTAGTGACTGTGGATAGCAACCTTCGGTTCTTGAGAAACTCAATCAAATTGTATTTCCCATATGCATTAACATCAATATTTTTCTCCTCAATCAGCTCTTTCTGAACAAACAGCGGCCATAATGCCAAGGCATCCTCAGAATAAAATTTGGGGGAAAAAGACTTACTTAAATCATAGTCAGCAGAGTCAATGTTGTGCTCGGTGTTGTCAATATCCACCTCAACACCGGCAGCAACATCAGTAGCATCATCTTCAGAAGACTCGCTAGATTCAGAGTCAATGTCCTCAGATGCATCATCACCTTGTTCCTCAGATTCAAAGTCAGATACAGACGATGAGGAGGAGTCATCAGAGGCACCAGGCCGGTTTTGCTCGAATTCCTTCATCATTTCTGAGTCAGGTTCATTCTCCTTAGCCATTTGTTTTCGGGCGGCCTTATCTTCTTTGAGCTGAGCAAGAAACTCTGCCAAAGATTGTTCATCATCTTCAGGTTCACCAGGAGATTGTTCTTCTGCAGCTTCATGAGAATCCGTGAATGGGTTTGGCTTTTGACTACCAGAAGTAGAACCAGATTCCTTAGCAGCAACAGTTGGTTTGGGGCGAGCCACCAACTCAAAATCATCATCATTGGAGTCGTCTCCAGATGAGAAATCAGGGTCCAGAATAAATGGGACGGTGGATGCCCTTGGTTTCTTGGTAGGGACAAAGTCATGATCGAACCCTGCTTGTCTCTTTGACTAACGGCGCATAGGAGCAGGGGGAAAGGCTCTATTCACGGCCTCAAAATTTGGGGGATTCTCGACATTGATTTCGTTCCCAGGTTCACCAGGAGCGATCATTTCCAGCGGGATTGGTTCTTCTGGTACACCCACAATTTCCATGCCCACAACATCGGTTGCGGCTGTGGGTGTTGTGTCAGGTGATTTGTCGCCCATGCTCGCAGCCATTTCACTCCTAATGTCTTGAGGATCAAAGCCAGCCATCTGCGAAATAGAGAATAGCAAAGTAGGGAAGTTCGAAGAAGACATAAATTTACGAAGAACACAGATACTTTTGCGCGAAAAAGAAAACAAATAGTTAGGGTAGGAGAGATTTTAGAATATGAGGGAAAATAGTAAGCCGTAAAGTTGTTCCTTATTTATCCCTAAATATTTAAGCACACCTCTCCAACGGTAACATTCTGTTGAGCCGCAACTTTAGCACCTTTTCAACTCAATTTTTACTCTCAACCAACGGTAACTTTCTGAAACAGTGCCATCATTATTTCAAGAAATCAGGCAGGATAAAACACCACGTCGAATTAACCCCACAAACAGTTAGAAATCAAGAAATTTCAAAATTAAGTCGGTTAGGGTTTTCTTCGTATTTCATGAATTAAAAACTGATAGCCCACTGGTCATGATGAATTCACATAACAGCAGTATGAATGACTTAAATTTATGCCTAAAGTATGGTCAAAAATGAAATGCACACGCATGTGATCAAACTGTGATCAGTCTGTACTTAGGTGTTGGCAACACCTCTTGGCAACACTCACAAGTTGGACTCAAACTTTCTTGAACATTTTTAATTCAGACATGGTAGCTCCCACTCTAGAAGAACGGTCTTCATAGGACTCCTCTAGGTAGCTTTTTCCATCTGTATTTTGACTTAGAAGTGGTAGCTCCCACACTAGAAGAACGGTCTTCATTGGACTCCTCTAGGTAGCTTTTTCCATTTTCTTCTAGACATTTTTTTGTTCTATTTTATTCTCTTTTCTATTTTTCACCATATTGCTCAAGAATTTTCTAAGTCATTATCTACATTGGACAAGATCATGTGGTACACGATCATCCTCAACAGCTTTATGACTTAGATTGAGCACACACCATTCTTTGGAGAATATTGATGGAAGTTTGATTCACAACTGAGAGCACGCCATTCAGTATCCTACACTTGTACAGGCTTCACACAAAGCAGGATGTATGCAATATGTCTAGCATCCTAAAAATAAAATGCACATGCATGCTGGGTGTTGTCCACAGGTGTTGTAACACCGAGGACAACATCCGTGAGTGATCATTGTGCACACAAGCTGAGAGACTTCCTAAGATTGGAAAATCTCTCAAAATCCAATGGTTTTGTAAAAATATCAGCCAGTTGGTTCTCATTTCTAACAAATTCCATTCGAATTGTACCCTTATCAACCAAATCTCGAATAAAATGATGTCTAATGTCTATGTGTTTCGTTCGAGAGTGTTGTACTGGATTTTTTGAAATATCAATTGCACTTGAATTGTCACAGTATACAATTAAGGTGTCACTGTTGAAACCATAGTCTTTAATCATTTGATTCATCCACAAAAGTTGTGAACAACAGCTAGCAGCTGCAACATATTCAGATTCAGCAGTTGACAGAGATACACAATTTTGCTTTTTACTATACCATGACACCAAATTGTTACCTAGATAAAAACATCCTCCAGTGGTACTCTTCCTATCATCTAGATTTCCAGCCCAGTCAGCATCACTAAACCCCACTAGATTTGTGTTTATTTCTTTGGTGTACCACAAACCTAAGTTAACTGTCCCGGCTATATATCTCAAAATTCTTTTGACAGCTTTTAGATGAGTGACTTTAGGATCAGCCTGGTACCTAGCACACAAACAAACACTAAACATGATGTCGGGACGACTTGCACTTAAGTAAAGAAGACTGCCTATGATGCTGCGATACTGGGTGTTGTCAACACCTGCCGCAACATCGTCTTTGGACAATTTTTCAGTCGACCCCATTGGTGTTTTCATGTGCTTAGTGTTCTCAGTAGAGAATTTCTTCACCAAATTCTTGGCATACTTGGATTGACATAGAAAGATACCATCATGCATTTGTTTAATTTGCAATCCAAGAAAGAAACTTAATTCTCCTACCATGCTCATTTCAAATGTGATAGACATGCATTTAACAAATTCATCAACATGCTTTTGAGAAGAAGCACCAAAAATGATGTCATCCACATAAATTTGTCACACAAGAATATCAAGCTTCGATTTTAGAATAAAAAGGGTTTTATCAACCTCACCTCTTTTGAAGCCTAAGTCAAGCAGATATTCAGTAAGCCTTCCATACCATGCTCTTGGAGCTTGTTTAAGTCCATAGAGTGCTTTTTTCAACTTGTAGACATGGTTCGGGTGGTGTGGATCTTCAAATCCTTTAGGTTGGCTTACATAGGCTTCTTCTTTCAAGATGCCATTCAAAAAGGCACTTTTCACATCCATTTGATATAATTTTATGTCCATGTAACATGCAATAGCAAGTAAAAGTCTAACCGATTCAATCCGGGCAACAGGGGCAAACGTTTCATCAAAATCAATTCCTTCAATTTGAGTATACCCTTGAGCCACTAGCCTAGCTTTATTTCTCACAACAATTCCAGATTCATCAGTTTTGTTTTTAAAGATCCATTTGGTTCCAATAACATTCACATTATCGGGTCTGGGAACCAAATCCCATACATCATTCCTAACAAATTGTTCAAGTTCCTCATGCATTGCATCAACCCAAAATTCATCTTTTAAGGCTTCATTTATATTTTTGGGTTCTATGAGTGAAACAAAACAAGAGTGACTTACTTGAGAGTATACGGAAGTCATGCAAACTAGTCCCATCATTTTGCGATAGTCTACCTTCTCCTTTCTTCTCGTTTGCATTCCTCCGAATGTTTCTCCAATGATCTGAGATGATGGATGATTTTTCTGAACCTTGCTGGGAATATCAATCTCTTCATTGGTTACACTGTCATCATTCTCAGTATACTTTCCTAGTTCATCATTTGATTCTGCCAGTGTAGGTGTTGTCTCCGGTGTTACAACACCGGGTGCAACATCTGTGTTAGGCAGTGTCTCACTTTCGTTCAGCAGCCCATCAATATCATCCTCGATTGATTTTTCCCGTTAGATCTGCAAGATCATCAAAAACAACGTTAATAGACTCCATAGTCGTTCTTGTTCTCAGATTATACACGCGATAGGCCACGACTATTAGATGAATAACCAACGAATAAACATTTGTCACTTTTAGAGTCAAACTTTGCAAGATGGTCTCGGTCATTCAAAACTATAACATACACACCCAAAGACATGAAAATACTTAAGGTTCGGCCTCTTTCCCATGATGATTTCATAGGATGTCATAGTAGAACCACTCCTTAAGTACACACGATTTGAAATATGACATGCTGTGTTCAAGGCCTCGGCCCAAAATCTCTTTGAAATATTCTTTGAACTTAACATGACCCTAGCCATTTCTTGCAGTGTCCTATTCTTCCTTTCGGCTATTCCATTTTGTTGAGGAGTCTTAGGGGCCGAAAATTCATGAGTTATCCCTCTCTTTTCACAAAATGATATAAAGAATGAGTTTTCAAATTCTTTACCATGGTCAGTCCTTATCTTACCAACCCTCAGATTATGTAGATTAGTAATCTTAGCATGTAATTTCTTGAAAACATCAAATGTATCGGATTTTTCTCTAAGAAATCTTACCCAAGTAAAGCGAGAGAAATCATCCACACAAACGCATGAATACTTCTTACCTCCAAGACTTTCCACTTCCATTGGACCCATAAGATCCATGTGCAAGAGTTCAAGACACCGTGTTGTCCCAAAGTGTTGCAACACTTGATGGGGAACACGTGTTTGCTTACCCTTTTGACATGCACCACAAACATACGGAATTCCAGAGGATAAATTAGGCATACCTCTCACAGCATCGTACTTACCAAGATTCTTTAATGTCTTGAAGTTTGCATGTCCCAATTTTTGATGCCACAAGTTTAAGTTCACTCACCTTTGAATGATTGCATACTAAGTCTTCTCCAAGTTGATAGCAATTATCAGCAGATCTTGTACCTGTCAAAATACGAGTATTAGAATTATCAAACACTTCACAATTGTCTTTATCAAACTTAACATGCAAACCGTCATCACAAAGTTGACTTATGCTTATTAAGTTTGAGTTAAGCCCTTCGACATAAAGCACATTGTGTAGATTAGGCAGTCCATCAACATTCAAGGTTCCTTTGCCAGCAATTCTTCCTTTAGCACCACCACCATATGTCACATGACCACTCCTCAGTTCACATAGTCAATCAAATGGTCTTTAGAACCTGTCATGTGGCGCGAACAGCCACTGTCAAAGTACCATATTCCTGCAATGTTAGTCTTTAATGAAGTATAAATAACGAACATTGAATCTTAGCCTTTGGTACCCAAACCCTTTTTACCGTCGGTTTTCTGTTGACAGTGTTGCGTCGGGTGTTATACAACACCTGTGGCAACACCTGTTCTGATTCCCTTCTCTTGTAATCATCTCTCAGTTTAAAGCAGTAGGGTTTGATATGACCAGGTCTAAAACAATAGTGGCAGATAAAGTGGCGTTTTCTGGATTTGGACTTCTTGGTAGATATTTGCCTTTTAGATGGAGCACCTTTTTCAGTTTGTGTAGCATTTGAGGTTTCAACACTTCCTTTGACAAAAACAGTTGGTTTTCTCTCAGTATTGGAAGATTCTCCAATTTCGAACAGACTGTTCGGATAACCAAGTCCAGCTTTGTCATTTTGTCCAATCATCAAAAGTGAATCAAGTTTGGATGAACTTGAATTCATCTTGGCAAGAATCTGAGTTGCTTCTCCAAGTTCCTCTTTGACTTTGCATAATTCCAAATCTTTCTTGCTTAAGATTACTTCAAGTCGTGAAATTTGTGACTTTAACTCAGCATTCTCTTTGGAGAGAATTGCATTTCCTTTAGTTCTTTTGATCCAGTCTTCATATAATTCTTCGTACATCGTCTGCACACTTTCTAGAGTGACTTCATCATCATCTACCTCTTGAGTTTCAGACTGACTTGCCTCCGCAAGGGTTGTAGATTTAAGACATATTGAATTCGAAGAGGTGTTGCGGCCAGGTATTGCAACACCTGTGGCAACACCCAAAGGATTGATTTGCATTGAGCGTTTTTCCTTGATCACAGAAGATAACGATGTGTGATTTTCAGATTCACTTGATCCTTGATCATCATCAGACTCTTCATCACTCAGGGTGACAGTCATGCCTTTGTTTTTCCTAAGTCGATTGGCACACTCATTGGCATATGGTCCAGGTTTCTGACATTAGATTGGATTTGCACTTCGGTTTTTGGTCGAAACTGTCCTTTCATAGGAGTAAACTTTTGAGCGTTTGCAAAAGTGGTGTTATTGGGCAGTTCAGATTTTTGTCCAATTTTCTTCTTTTCTCTCATAGTCTTCAAGTAATCACCAAATTTCTTAGTAAACAGAGAGATCGATTCTTCACCTAAATCAGACTTATCCACCTCTTTAGATATTTGAAGGATTTCATCATAAGATTCGGTTGAGGCTTCAAAGGCTATTGTCTTCCCTTTATCCTTCCTTTGTAGATCAAGATTCATCTCAAAAGTTCTGAGAGAACTTATTAGTTCATCCAAGTTGATCGTTGAAGTGTCTTTAGATTCCTCAATAGCGCAAACTTTGACATTGAATCTCTCAGGAAGAGATCTTAGAACCTTGTTCACCAATCTTTCATTTGGTATGGGATCTCCTAGGCCATGTGATTCATTTGAGAGTTGTCTCAACCGGCAGTCATACTCAAGAATAGACTCCTTGTCCTCCATTCTCAAACTTTCGAACTTTGATGTCACCATCCTTAGCCTAGTTTTACGCACACTTGCGGATCCTTCACAGTGCTTCTGGAGTATCTCCCAAGCATCTTTGGCGCATACACAAGTGCTGATTAAATTAAACATCCTTGTGTCAACTAGATGAAAATATAGCATTGAGAGCCTTGGAATTAAAGTTTGAAGTTTGCACTTCATCGACAGTCCATGTACTTTCAGGTTTGAGCCGTGTGTCTCCATCAGCATCCTCGAGTTTTGGTGGACTCCAACCATCAAGTACACGTTGCCAAGCTCTTTCTTCAATGGATTTAATAAAAACCCTCATCTTTACTTTCCACAATGCATAGTTTGATCCATCCAACACGGGAGGCCTAAAAACAGTATTTGTTGATCCTTCCATAATTCTTTTCACTCTGAAAACAAAACAAAACAGGATCTCACTTAGTAGCGTCAAGTGGAAGCTCTGATACCAATTGAAAGTTCTGTTTCCACAGTGTATGTGTGAGTTGAAAGTGAGTGTTGTGTGTATCAGAATGTAGGTGTTGTGCGTAGGTGTTGTAACACCCACGACAACATGCAGCGGAAATTATGATTTTAACACACCTACGCGTAGCTGGAATAATGATAATAATACGAGATACGAGATGTAAATTATGCACAAGTATAAAATACTTGTTCGGTGCCTCAGGGCAAAATAATTCACTAGAAAAACTTGTAAGTTTACAAAAACCAATACTAGTGAAAGAATAAAACAACTCCCTTATTAAGGCGAGCAACAAATTGCATCCTAAACCTCTAACAAACCGTATAACCAAAATACATAGGATGCATCAACTGAGAAGTGAAAAAAAATCTTCAAAACTCCACACACTAATCAACACGGTGATTAGGTGTTGTCTTCGGATGTTGGCAGCACTTCACAGCAACAAGTTATCAATCACGAGATGGCTTCAATCAGAAAACCTTTTCTTCGTACAAATGCATCTCTGTCTCTCCGAAAGTTTTTGCTCTGTATCGTCACTCTCTCACACTTTCGTTTCTTCTCCTTTGAGTCCTATTTAACATAGAAACACAATTTCATTAGGAAACAAACTCTTTTTAAAACAAGGATAATATCTTAAAGATATTACGATATCATATCTTAAAGATATTACGAGTCATATCAAAATATAGTCTTATATCACATATTGAATTTATACGAGATCATATCATCAATTTCGATATTATCCTCATGTCCAGAAAGACAAAATATTAAGGATAAAAAAGGAAAATATATCAAGGAATAAAATTCATTTCATAAGATACTATTTTCACAATTATTTCTAACACTTTGCTTGACAGAACCACAAAGGGGCAATGATGGAGCTTGGAGAAGGGTTATGCAAGTTACGGAAAATGAACTTTGATAGAGGACCATTTCACCAATTTGAGAAAGAGATTTCGGCAGTCTTGGAGTTCATTTACCAGACTCAGTTAGAGAAGGCTGCATGTATATCTTCTCAACTTTTATTTTCACCCTACCATTCACCCTTGCTGAATCCGTTTTTCTTCCCATCCTTTATGTACATACAGATGTGTTTTAGTACACTTCATCATAGAAACTTTTTTGCAGGCACAGATGAATTTTGCGAAACAATGGATCAATCTGAGAGATCATACCAACTTTTGGGCGGGTATGCAGCCGAAGAGCGTCTCTATTATCTTGAACTCGACAGAAACTGGAATGCTTACATTGTTTTCTCTCCTGAAAAGTATCGTGGAACACAGGTTGATCCGCCCAAGATAAAGATTCCAGTCCTCGAGGCATCTGAACAACATATAATGGATTTGGAGTATACATAGTTCTTGTTCAAAGTACTCCAATAGAACAACATGTGGGAAAAAAGGTAGCTAACGTAGTATCGAGCAAAAGCCAAAAGGCAACTGCACGTGCACAAGTCCATCACTAACCATTAATTCCATTTTTGTGCAAGTTTTACACTAAAATAGTATAATTTCTACACCACACACATTATCCAACTCCAACTTATTTAATTTAAATCTTTCAACAAAATGAATATTATCGAAATATTATTTTTATTTTACATATATTAATTTCTATATTTTATATTTTTATTGAATTATCGTTTTTTTTTTCAATTGTTATCTTTTTTATTTTTACAAATTGTATTGTTACCTTAAAGTTTTCATTTGTATTTGGCTGTTATATTATTTATATATCATCATATCAATACATTAATTAAATATTTCTAGTTAATATAAATAAATAAACAATAAAATATTAATTTATTTAAAAATATATTTGTAATTTTATTTGATTAAATATTTTTAATTTTTATGCTTATATCTAATTATTAAAATAATAAATTAAATATTATGTTATTATTTAAATAACATTTATAATATTTAAAAATAAATAATAACATATTTATAATAATCAAAAACAAAAAAATAAATAAATAAAAATTTTAAAATATATATATATAACTCTGCACCAAATTTGGCGAAGAACTATCCTCCTCGCCAAATTGGCTTGGCGCAGAGGAGATTAGAGCATTCCACCCTGCACTACCAGAGTTGGAGTTGTTAAAAGTGAGATGTTTATTTGGTGGAGTCATTAAAATTTCGAAGTATGGCTTCTTCAAAGGAGATGAAGACATCAATTAGAAACTAATTTAATCTTGTTCGGATTACAGATTTTTTTTTAAAAAAAAATTAAATATAAAATCGAAAATTCATTTGTTTCCGAACATAAGATGATTTTTTACTAAAAATTATTTCCCTTACACATGAAGTTATGCATAAACTCTGATGATGTGAATTAAGGTGAAAGAAAAGAAAAACTCGGTAGCAAAAATCGAATTCATGTGGAGAAAACTGAAAAGCATCATAAACTTTGTTACAATTATATTATAAGGTATATAATACTCGATTAAAAATATATTATAGTACAGATTATAGGTTGATATATTGTCGAAATACTATATATATGTTTATTCCCCCTAATCCACATTACCAGGATAAAATTTCTACGCAAAAACATGCATGGGTATATAGCAATAAAAGGTAGTAATATCCGCCGGCAGAACGCATGCTCAGAGGCACAAGCATGCACAAGGCACACCGCCCCAAATATTTATGTATTCACTGCAATCAATGTTCTTTAAATCTTCAAGTTCAGTGATGGGTTCAATAATTTGGTTCATAAGAACAAAACTAAAAGCTAAACACTCCCCGTCTCAAATAAATATGTTTGTTTTTTCACATAATTAAATAAAAAAAATACTGAAAAAATAAGGTTTATGAACAAATTTCTTATTTAATTCATTCAAAATATTAATTGAACGTTTTCCAAAACTTAATCAATAAGATATAATAGTAAAAAAAATAAACACTTGGAAAAATGGTATTGAACATAGAAAATGAAGTATATTTGAGATAACCGAAAAAAGAAAAGAAACATATATAATTGGGACGACGAAAAGAGCTTTAAAATATAAATGGTTAAACTGTATATTCTTTTATATTGATACTCATATCTCAATGAAAATCATATTAAGTTATTTGAGTAGAAACGAAACTTATAATAGTTTAAAAAACATGCAACTAAACGAGAAATTATTGAATCTCTATGTGCTCGCTTCTAACCTTTTAAGGGATTCTTCATTTCTCATGCGGCAATTTTCTTGAATGAAGAGAAAGAAAATAATTCCCTAATTAATTTATTAATTGCACAGAACCTCAAACCTTCAATAAAATTCTCAATGTTGGGTAGCTTTCGATTCCTTTTGAATGTCCCCATACGTGCCTTGTTTGTTGTCTGTTGATCTAACCGTCAATTACACAATTTTTTTTTTATAAAAAAAAATGTCAAGAACCGTCAATTACACAAATATTTTTTTTTTTAGAAAAAAACCAAATTTACGTGTATTCAAGTAAATATTGAGTAAATATAATTCACGTCCCCGTGGACCAACCAAATATGTTACTGCTGCATTTATTTGTCATATCATAAAGTGAAAAAACATTCAATGCAAAAGATTATTGGTTGGATTGTACTTCACCTTTGCCCCCCGTATAGTATGTATGATTTGTGCGTTGTTTGTTTAACTAAAAGCGACTGTCATTCAACTACTCCCAGCATCTGGATAATAATTCAACCCCACCCCTAACTAATTTGTGTTAAAAAAGAAACCCGACCTTATCATGGCCACATGGTGGTTCATTTGATCCTAAGTATTTTGATATTAAGTGATAGTTTTGGTTCGGTTGACAGGATAATGTGTGACCATCACTTAACGATGAACCATTTGATTATATAAAATAAGAAATAAAAGAGAATAAATTATTTGTGAATCAAATATATGACAAACATGTATGCCTGTAGGTTAAATTCAATCAACAACGGTTTCATAGATTTATATTTTTGAAATGAGGTGGACTCGATCTATACCTGGAGTGGAAAATAATATTTTTGACATAAAAATAATAATTTTCAGGACGTTATTTTCAAGAGATATATAATATCGAGTTAACGAATACTTATGAAAATATATTTAACGTGGTCTACATGTACTTCTCTTGTATATATTTGCCATTTGTATATTCTTTTATTATCATTTGATCATGATATTATACGTAAATTCAGCTTTTTTTAGTAATGCAATGTAAATATATTTTAATATATATATATATATATATAATTTGCAGAAAGGAAGCCAAGATAGATTGGATATTACGACAGAGTACTATTGTTTTTTATTTAGCTCTGTTCTACTCCCCCATGGGTGGGAGTTTTCATTAACCTCTGCTCCGCAGGGAAAAAAGAGCCCGAGTCCAGAATTTTGTCAGCTTGACTTCCGAACATGAAATACATACGTACGTCCAGCCTAAAGAAGCTGTTTTCCCTTAAACGACAGAATTTCGACGAGCAATCCCCCAAAGCATGCGACTTTAATGCGAAATCAGACCAAGAGTCGCCGCTTTTTCAAAAGCCCATCTGGAAGTGCTTCTCATTCGAAGAAATCTTTACTGCCACCAATGGTTTTTCCTCAGGTTCGTTACGTTTTACCTGCTTTTCCTGCATCCCATAATTTTTTTCTTTGTTTTATGGTTTCAAAATGTGATCTTTTGTTTATTTGTGTGGTAGATAATATGGTAGGCAGAGGAGGGTTTGCAGAGGTTTATAAAGGAGTTCTGCAAAATGGGGAAGCCATTGCTGTAAAAAGATTGACAAAAGCAGAAAATGATGCAGGGAAAGAGAAGGAATTCTTGACAGAAATTGGTACATTGGGGCATGTTTCCCATTCGAATGTGACACCACTTCTTGGTTGTTGTATCGACAACGGACTTTATCTAATTTTCCAATTTTCTTCGAAGGGTTCTGTTGCTTCTATTCTCCACGGTATGTGATGCTAATATGTATTTTATATTTTTTAAGAAAATATGCATGTAAGATGATTTGGAAAAATATTTTTCTTCAATATTTTTAGATGAAAAATTACCTGTTATGGACTGGAAAACGAGGCACAAAATTGTAGTTGGAACTGCCAAAGGTCTGCATTACTTGCACAAGAATTGTCCCAGAAGAATAATTCATAGGGATATCAAGGCTTCGAATGTTTTACTGACTTCAGATTGTGAACCTCAGGTAAAAGTTTCATTGATCTTTTTATTCTGATTTTATAAGCTCAAGCCACCCTACACTACTAGCCGTCTTGGATTTGGCTCACCTTTTATGCTTACAGAACAAACAATTTTCCCCAAGAATTGCTAAATGACATAAAATTTGGCCCGAGAAATTCAACGAAGGGGAGACAAGTATATTGAGCAACGCAAAATACACATTTAATCTTAAATAATTTTTCGTTTGAGGGTTGAGTGGAGATTCTACCCCTTTGTCCTCCAAGGGATATACTAACCATTAGAGCTTGTGTTTTCATTGCGTAGATATCTGATTTTGGTTTAGCAAAATGGCTTCCAACACAATGGAGTCACCATTCAGTTGGTCCTATAGAAGGAACAATTGGGTACTAATCCATCTTACGATCTCTTATGTTAAGGTTGTATTATACCTTTCGATATAATTGATATTTTGAGCATTCTTCAGGCACTTGGCTCCAGAATATTTTACGCAAGGTGTTGTTGACGAGAAGACAGATGTGTTTGCTTTTGGGGTTTTTTTGCTCGAGCTTATTTCTGGAAGGAAACCGGTGGATAGATATCATCAAAGTTTGCATAGTTGGGTAATGACAGATTTTTTAACTTTGATCCTCATTCAAATGATAGAACATCGTTTAATCTCTTTGTTTCCACTCATATGAATTCAACAGGCCAAACCTATACTAAATGAAGGAAATACGAAAGAGGTGGTTGATCCAAGGCTTGAGGAAATTTATGACGTAAAGCAGCTTAATCGACTTGCATTTGCAGCATCTCTTTGCATTCGATCTTCTCCTGCCTGGCGGCCTACTATGAGTGAGGTGAAATTTTTAATACAAGATTCGAATAATATGTTTGTGTGGTTTCTCTTGAACCATACGTTAAACATTTGAATTCTCCCGGTACTTCACAACTCCTGAATACTTTCATGCAATAGAGCTGTTTCTTGAATGTGCATTCTTCATTTAGGTATCCTTTCTCATCGCTGCCTAGTGGAATTAATTTTATAAGCTTCAAGCAACATAGGATATAAGTATATTCTAGATTTATTCCAACATAGACAAGATTATTTTAAATTTAATGATTGTTTATAAAGCATTTCTTCAATCTCAAGAGACAAAGGAGTTTTTTCTTCTGTTTTCATAATCTGTTATGATACAACTTGTGACAGGAAAAGAATCACTCAAAAATAGAATAGCGATATTTCTTATGCGCAATTGGGCTATTTGTTGCATAATTGTTGGCCAAAACTAAATCAAAATCTTGTATCATATTCTTTGCATTAGTTTAGTTAACTCATTAAACACAGACTAAAAATGAAATTTCTGAATCATACAGTTCAGCAATGTTTAAAAACTGTCTTTTCTTGTGTTCTTACATGTTGCCCGTTTACATATTAGATTTAACCAACCATGATCAGGTCTCAGGATTTACCTGGTTCGCCCACAACCATGGATTTGTTATTTAAACGTTGGAGATGTTTTTCGATTTTGGCAGGTTTTGGAGGTAATGTTACTCGAAGAGGAAATCGACAAGGAAAAATGGAGAATTCCCGAGGAAGATCGAGTAGACGAAGAAGAGTTTTGGGGATTTGATGATCTTGAATTTGAATGTGAGAGTTTTTCCTCAACATCTCCAAATGACTCAAATTTCAAGTTATAATCAGACAACAAAGTCTAATATGATTGGCTTTTGAAGTTTGTGTATCATGAGAATATGTTTTTGGGCATGGTAAGATCCATTGAACGTAAGTGCAGGTGTTGATACTTACCTGTGTTCAAATTTGTTCAGAGCTTTTGTGGCCGTTCAAATAGCCTCATATTAAAACTTTCATGATATGATTGCTTTAGGATCGACTAACATAAAAATGACTTTAGACTAATTTTTTAGAACAAATTGAATTTGCTTCATTTGTATAAGTTCAAAAAGTGCTTAGAAAAAAATATATTTAGGTATCTCCTATACTTTTCGGGTTTCAAAATTAAAGTTCCCAAAATATAGAACTCAACTTTAGTTGTTGATTGATGATAATATTTAGTTTCCAACTAAAGGAACGACACGATGGACAAATTAAACGTGACGACAAGGGTACATTGATGAGCCAAACACTCGTTTTATATATTTAATTTAATAATTTAATGGACGATGGACCGTCTGATTTTTTAGTTTTATCTGGTGAAACATCGACCCACTTTCAAAAGTTCCATCCAATTTTTAAAAGACTCCACCACATTTGTTTTGATTTTTTTATATATAATTTTCTGTGTCAATACATAATATGTGGTGTGTGGTCACAAAAGATATAATGAAATTCATTAAAAAAAAAAAACGGGTGTTTATTTAATTATTTTTTTTTTTACGGTAAAAAGGGTGTTTATCTATAATATATACATGTAATAGATTGTGGGTTCCCCAAAAATATATATATATACACACACACATGATAACGGGTAAGTTTAACTACTTCAAAATAACAAAGATGGGTGTGGGAGTAGATAAAACCGACTGACGCTTAACCAATACAAAATCAAGTTTTCAAGATTTGGAACTAAAACAAGAGAGAAATCCAATGAGAAACTTAGGATGGGAAGTAGCAGGTAGCATAAGGCTAGAACATGAAAGAAAAGTAGAGTTAAAAATAAAAACTAACGAACCTACTCGATTTGTTTAAAATATCTCAACCCTATACCAAAATAATATGAAAAAATTCAATTATTTTAATGCAAAACTTATAGTATAATAAAATTAAGAGTTGGAGATTAACGTGTTTTTAATTTGTTAGATTTGTCAAGAGTCAAATCACCAGTCGTGATAGCGATTAGGATGAACCGAAAAAATCAATTAAAAAAACGGACGCGAATTCCATTTTTTTTTTATAAAACCCAACTGCAAAAGAGTTCCACGAAAAAAACGAAATGGAGAAAAGGATTTGACTCGTGCGGGCAATAAGATTTGGAGAAGATAACAATTGAATGAGAAGAGATGGTTTTCTTGACGAATGATGCTGGAGATTTGGGCTTTGATTCCACATTCGATGCCCGCAACAGAGATAGCAGGTAATGTAATTGCCAAGAGAAGTTGCCATTTTGATACCGAAAATGACGTGAGGAAAGCCAATTTCGCCATTTCACAGTGCAATCGGAGCTGAATTTGCCCCAGTTCTGCTCAAAGATATGGGTTTAGATACGAGTGAGTGGACTGACACGGATCTTCCACCTTCCAGTGAATTGTATTTTACAGCCTCGTGGTAAATTTGAAAATCCTAAAAATACCCTTTTTTTAACGTAGTCTCCATCTCAATCCGTGAAAGAAATTTAAATTCATATTTTAGTTCAGCATGCGTCTTTTTTTTTAGTCACTTAAAAAAAATAGATATCTTACCAGACAATTTTACAAAATTACATCTGTAAAACCGATTCTAGTTCACGATTTTCCTGTTTTTGATTCATGATAGATTCAATAGGTTTTTCACCGATTTGGACTGTTACAACCATATTTTAATTCAAAGCACACCATTTTGAAATTCAACAACATAATTAACACATGTGTTGATTAGTCAAAAATAATGAGGTAAGCCACGAGGTTTTATTTTTTGTTTTTTTCCTGAACTTCACCTATAAATACCCATCCATTCTTCATTTCAAAAACACAACAAAACACAAAATTCTCTCATCTACAATCATAAGTGTAGAAGTGAGAAAAAGGATTTAGTGTGAGATTTCTTAAGGAGTGTTTATCCTTGGAAGGAATAGGATTAGTGGAGAGAAAGTGAGTGTTAAAATCAGAGTGTTCTGAGTGAAATACTTTGTATTCTCAATTCTCTTGTCTTCTTTGTTATTAATAAAGAAGTGATCTCCTTGAGAGGTTTAAAGTGGACGTAGCCCAATCTTGGGGTGAACCACTATAAATATTGATGTCCATCTTATTCATTGTTGATATCACTTATGATGTTCCGCTGCGATGTTACCTCGTTTATTTCCTTGATATCCCAACAACTGGTATCAGAGGTAGATTCTCAAATACTATAGGAAGTCCTCGTATGCTCTGTGGTTGCAGCTTAGTCTGAACTTCCACATCAGAAAAGGCTTTCTAGACAGTATTAGGGAATTGGTTCTTTTGTGTTCAGGCTTTGGCGATTATTCGTTGGTAGCATTCACAAAAGATGGAGGTACGCACAAGCAAGATGATTAGCCTTAATGGCTCTAATTATCAACTTTGGAAAAGTAAGATGAAAGATCTTCTATTCGTCACCAAGATGCACCTACCGGTGTTCAGCGAGTCTAAACCAGATGATAAATCAGATGCTGAATGGAACTTCGAGCACGAGCAAGTCTGCGGGTACATCCGACAATTTGTCGATGACAACGTCTATAATCACATCTCTAACGAAACACATGCTCGTACGCTTTGGACAAAGTTGGAGACACTATATGCCTCCAAAAGTGGCAACAACAAATTGTTCTATTTGAGCAAGCTTGTCCAGGTTCGATACAAAGAAGGAACTCTGGTCGCAGATCATCTGAACGAGATTCAAGGATTCGTGGAGCACTTATCAAGTATGAGCATAAAACTTGATGACGAGGTGATAGCTCTGATTGTGCTAGCTTCATTGCCAGAGTCTTGGGAGACTCTGAAGGTATCACTCACGAACACAACACCGGGAGGAGCCGTGAGTATGGACTTCATCAAGAGTGGCATCTTGAATGAAGAGATGAGGCGGAGATCTCAAGGATCCTCTACCTCACAGTCAGATGTTTTGGCTGCTGAGTCAAGGGGGAGAAGCAAGATCAAGAAAAACACAAATCAGAAGCTAAGAAGAGCAAGTCCTCATGGAGATATGCCAACATCAAATGTTATCGCTGTGGAGAAAACGGACATATTAAAAAATATTGTCGGCAACCGAAAAACAAACATGAAACCGACGATGAGCAAACAAACGCCATTGATGAATTCAATGTTGTTCACGAGCTAGAGCAGGAGTCCGTAAATTTGGCAACTCAAGTAACTAGTTGGGTGATCGATATTGGAGCAACAGTCCACGTCACATCTCGAAAAGAATGTTTTACATCCTACACACAAGGGGACTTTGGTCTGGTGAGAATGGGGAATAACGACTTATCCAGAGTCGTGGGAAAAAGAGATGTGAGCTTGACTACCGTGGATGGCTCTACACTGATCCTGAAAGACGTCAGGCATGTGCCAGATATGCGCCAGAGTCTGATATCAGTCGAAAGACTCGATGAAGAAGGTTTCTGTACAACCTTCCGAAATGGGGTATGTAAGATTTCAAGAGGATCACTTGTGGTGGCAAAAGGATTAAAGATGTCAAAGCTTTATGTAGTTCAGGAAAATCATTCTGAAGGAGTGAACTACGCAGGGGAAGAAAACTCAACAGAGTTGTGGCACCGACGTCTTGGTCACATAAGTGAAAAGAATCTTACACGCCTTGTGAGCAAACAAGTTCTGCCCGGTATAAAGCAGGTTCATATGAAACAATGCACAAACTTCTTAGCTGGAAAGCAAAACAGGATATCATTCAAAAGTTCACCTCCTAGCAGAGCCGATAAAATACTAGATCTGGTGCACTCAGATCTATGTGGTCCGATGCCATTATCGCTCGGAGGAGCGAGGTACTGGGTAACTTTTATCGATGATCATTCTCGGAAAATTTGGGTGTGGACACTCAAAACCAAGGATCAAGTTGCAGAAACATTCAACGATTTTCTAAACTTGGTTGAACGACAAACATCCATTAAACTCAAATGTATTCGAACGGATAATGGAGGAGAATACATTGGAACCTTTGATGAGATATGCAAAAAGAACGGAATCAAACATCAAACAACACCACAAAGACACCACAACTCAACGGATTAGCTGAGAGGATGAATAGAACTTTGGCAGAAAGAGTCAGAAGCATGCTCTCACATGCAAAGCTGACTAAGGAATTTTGGGGTGAGGTCGTGGTTGCTGCTGCATATATATTGAATCGCTCACCTTGTGTTCCTCTCAATTATGATGTCCCGGAGCAGGTGTGGCAAGGCAAAGAAGTTTCCTATAATCATTTGCGGGTATTTGGATGTGTTGCTTATGTTCATATACCAAAGGATGAAAGACAAAAGTTGGATGTCAAAACAAGAAAATGCATATTTATAGGCTATGGCGAGGATCAACTTGGTTACAAGTTTTACAATACAGATCTCAAAAAGCCTATAAGAAGTCGTGATGCCATATTTCAGGAGAATGAATTCTTGGAGACTGCGGAAAAGGAGAATTCTGGATCTGAACAAGATCTGGAATGGTGGCCTTCAATGGTAAATCCACAACCGATTGAAGATGAAGAATTTCAGAACGATCATGAAGATGAAGATGAGATCCGTGTTCACATTGAACCACCAGCAGAAAGTTCTCGTGGTACAATGACCACACGTTCTGGAAGAGAAGTGCGATCCTCAACCAGATATTCCTCAAATGAATATATCCTGCTAACTGATGGGGGAGAACCAGAGAGCTTCGAGGAAGCTATTACCAGTGAACACAAGGATAAGTGGATGGAGGCTATGCAAGAAGAAATGCAATCATTGCACGATAATGAGACATTTGAGCTGGTGAAATTGCCGAAAGGCAAGAAAGCTTTGAAGAATAAGTGGGTGTTCAGATTGAAGCACGAAGAACACAGTAGTCAACCAAGATTCAAAGCTAGGATTGTCGTCAAAGGTTTCGGACAGAAACACGGGGTCGACTTTGACGAAATATTTTCATCTGTGGTGAAGATGACATCCATCCGGATTGTGCTAGGGTTAGCAGCTGAGCTTGATCCGGAGGTGGAACAAATGGATGTCAAGACCGCATTCCTTCATGGGGATTTGGAGGAAGAAATCTACATGGAGCAACCAGAGGGGTTTGAAGAAAAGGGGAAAGAGGACCTCATGTGCAGATTAAAGAAGAGTTTGTACGGTCTCAAGCAAGCACCAAGACAGTGGTACAAGAAGTTTGAATCGGTGATAACTCAACAGGGATTCAAGAAAACCACTGCAGACCATTGTGTGTTTGTCAAAGATACCTCTGTTGATGATTTGATGGTGCTTCTACTCTATGTAGATGATATGTTGATTGTTGGCAAAGATGTTTCTGAAATCAAAGGCCTAAAGAAGCAACTAAGCAAGACTTTTTCTATGAAAGACTTGGGGCCATCAAAAAGAATTATTGGCATGGAAATCCATCGAGACAGGTATGCCAAGAAGACCTGGTTGTCGCAGGAGAAGTATATTGAGAAGGTACTTCAGAGGTTCAACAAGGACCAGGCCAAAGCGGTTGGATGTCCTTTTGCCAACCACTTCAAGTTGAACTCAAAGCAGAGTCCTATTACAGAGGATGAGGAAGAAGAAATGAAAAGTGTTCCATATGCTTCAGCTGTTGGAAGTCTGATGTATGCCATGGTATGTACTCGGCCGGATTTAGCTCATTCAGTAGGTGTAGTGAGTAGATTCCTTTCAAAACCGGGAAAGGAACATTGAGCTGCAGTAAAATGGATATTCAGATATCTACGTGGAACCTCTAAATATAGATTGAGTTTTGGAGGATCTAGACTTGAGCTTGTAGGCTACACATATGCAGATATGGCAGGAGATGTTGACTCCCGAAAATCCACATCAGGATACCTGATTACATTTGCAGGGGGAGCTGTGTCATGGCAGTCAAAGTTGCAAAAGTGTGTAGCATTATCAACCACTGAAGCAGAGTTCATTGCAGCAACTGAGGCATGCAAGGAAATGTTATGGATGAAAGGGTTTTTGGAGGAATTAAGTTTTGTGCAAGATCAATACAAGTTGTTTTGTGACAGTCAGAGTGCAATTCATCTTGGAAAGAATCCTTCAATGCATTCAAGATCAAAGCATATTGATGTTCGTTATCATTGGATACGAGATGTATTGGAGAAGAAGTTGTTGAAGCTTGAGAAGATTCACACGGATGAAAATGGATCTGATATGATGACCAAGACGTTGCCGAGATGGAAGTTGGAATACTGTAAAGCTGTTGCAGGTTTGATCGAATTCACAAAATGGGCTTGAGGGGGAGAATTGTTAAGTAATCAAGCCATATTTGAATTCAAAGCACACCATTTTGGAATTCAACAACATAATTAACACATGTGTTGATTAGTCAAAAATAATGAGGTAAGCCATGAGGTTTTATTTTTTTTTTTTTCCCTAAACTTCACCTATAAATACCCATCCATTCTTCATTTCAAAAACACAACAAAACACAAAATTCTCTCATCTACAATCATAAGTGTAGAAGTGAGAAAAATGATTTAGTGTGAGATTTCTTAAGGAGTGTTTATCCTTAGAAGGAATAGGATTAGTGGAGAGAAAGTGAGTGTTAAAATCAGAGTGTTCTGAGTGAAATACTTTGTATTCTCAATTCCTTTGTCTTCTTTGTTATTAATAAAGAAGTGATCTCCTTGAGAGGTTTAAAGTGGACGTAGCCCAATCTTGGGGTGAACCACTATAAATATTGGTGTCCATCTTATTCATTGTTGATATCACTTATGATGTTCCGCTGCGACGTTATCTCGTTTATTTTCCTGATATCCCAACATTGACGACCATAGAGATTTTTTTGGGGTGTTTTAGACTGGACCGGTGAATGATTTTGGATCAAACCGGTTGGTCGTCCTAAAAATACTGAGTTCAATTAGACATTCTTTTAAGAGAAACACTTAATTCACTCTAAATATATAAATTTTTTTTTGTTTTTCGCACGAACTTTATATTTTATACTTGTTTAATTTATTAAAAAAATAATATATTTCTCAAAATTTAGATAATTTAAATATATTAATAGAAAACAAAAAATACTATAAAAAAATAAAAAAAAACAATTATATATTTGGAACACCGAAAAGAAATATAACTTATATATTTGAGACATAAAAAATATATTTTATCGTACAATTTTTCTATCCATCCCTATCCATGGTACGTTGGGCCCAGGGGTACAAGGTTTGAAGTTGGATTCTTTTCGAAATCCCAACATTGCCCCCACTATTTTGTATATATACCGTTTGTCTCCATCAATTTCGGGGGCCATTTCGTTCAGTAGCTTCCACTCGATCGCTCCACAGCAGTGACAAATCCAAACCAAGGTATCTTTCTTAATCAACAATTCTTACCTTTGGGCTGCAAATTGAAGTTTATCAACTGTAGAAATACTACCGATTTTCAATAAATTTGAAATGATGTTTCGATATATCACTTGTATCATATGTTTACGACTTTTTGTCAGAACACCTGATTATGTATATTTACTGTTTTTTGTTTTTAAATTTTTTTATTATTATTTCAAATTGTTCCTGAGATTTTCTGCGAACTGAAATGTTCTTGCTATTCCTCGTGTGAGCTTCATTTTCCTCTTATGCCGATTAGGTTGATTTACACTTTGGTTTCCTGTCATTAATGCATCATGTGGTGTCGTGAGTTGATTGTAAGTTATTAGACGATTGCCTTACAGATTTTCTATAATGTCAGATGCTTGATCTTTAATCTTTGTATGCCCGATCTGTTCTTAAAATCTTGACTGGACTTTGTGAGAAAAGTTATAACCACGTCTAAATTTTTTTGAAATATTGCTTCATCACCGCCATATCCAGCTGTTTTTTTGGATAAAATGTTCTATAGCAATTTGTTTGCTTGAAATGAATAGGATGATGATGCAAATGGTGATACGCACAATCGTGTAATCAAGAATGTTATCTACTTGCCATTATTTTTTTTGACATACTACACGTGCTCTGGTCTTTAGTCTGCTGTCCTAATCCACTGGTTCGTGTGATAGATCAGTGCGGCTCTTTCAGTATGAAAATATTTTAGATATAATTTTGTATACTGAATGTGCTCTGCTTGCAGTAACAATACTTCAATCTGCAGATCAAGATGGCAGAATGTCAAAAGAATGCTTCTTCGTCCGTGAATTTTAAGGAGAAAAATTTGCTGCTAGGTATCTTCTATAAATGTAGTTATTTTGATAAATATGCACCATGGCTTCGATGACATAGACATGTTCATGAGTTAGAGATTAATTGGTATCTTGGTGGTATTATCAGTCTAATTTCTTAGCGTGACTCAACAAACTAAGGGTCTGAAATATCTGTTGTCTTTCAAAGGCTTATTCAGTATTCAGTACCATTAGAGTGAGATGGATGGGCCAGAAAGCTAATGAAATCTACCGTGTCTTTATCGGAAAAATGATTTGAAGGAGTTTTGTAGGTCGAGTCTAAAATTATTCTAAAATGCCAAATTTTGGTGTCCGTAATATATTAATGCCAGAGGTATGTATACTAAATTCTTCTAGAATTTGTGCTCTGCAATTTCACTTGGAAAATTTTCATAGTCTCTGACTGGTATGAAGTTTTTTCTATTATCCTCATTTTAGATCTGGACATCGGAAAGGACTTCCTCAGTTCTTGGAAGTCAATGTCAGTGGCAGAGGAGGATGTAATGGATTTCGACTTTACACCAATTTCAAAGGGCAAGGAAAAGATATTTAGTTTTGATAAAGTGTAAGATTGTTTAGCAGTCATCTGTATTTAAATTTAGACCATTGATTTGGAAGTTAGTTTGGAATATTTGTGAAAGTCAATATATATTTGTGGCATGGATTCTTAGTCTTTGGCCTGTTTGATTGGTGTTCCAGCTTTATGGTTCGGGTCTAAAGTTGCTGGGACTGTCTTAATCTTTGTAATCCTTCATGTTATGATTCTACAAATTCTGGAAGTCTTCCGAGTTTCTGCTCGGGGCAATCTTATTGCACTTTGTGGTCAACAATTTGTAATAGGAGAAATTGTGCTGTTCCAGGGTAGTGAATTCTAGTATATTGATCCATAACAAGTCTTGCTGTTGAAATTTCAGTGATGTGGATTTTAATCTGCATGGTGATTTTGGCAAGATATCATCTTTCAACATGGACGATCTAGATATCTCTTCCCCACCTGGAAAAGATCCAAAATTCAAGGAAAAGTTGGAAGTAGTTTCATCCAGTGGAGATGTTAAAGGGAAATCAGATCGTTTTACCTTTGCATTTGATTTCAATGAGTAAGACTACCAACGGAGTCTCGTTAAATGTTCTTTAGTCTACAAATATAGTTGCATGCTTCATTTTGTTGAGGTCTTCTATATTTCACAATTCCTTACCAGAGCACTTCCATTCCCTTGATTTAGGCTGGAAAGTTTCAATTTCGAACCAAACCTAGAAAAAGGTCCAAATGCTCGGGAAAACAAAGATAATTTTGAAAATTCTCCTAATGAAAGTGGGTGTCAAGACAAGGGAGATACTTCAAACATGAATATTTTTGAAAACACAAGTACCTTAGATGAGGAGCCCAAAAAGCCATCAGTGCCTGGAACTGCAATTGGTTTTGACGTGGATTGTCAAGTTGATACCGCAGATTCTGAACTTTCCGGGAAAAATTGCCCTTCTTTATTGGCAACTGGTTATTCTGGTATCTCAAACCTTTCAATTACCACCGAGGAAGGTGCACCTTGTAGAGCTAATACCTCTTCCGAGCCAGCAATTGCAACCAGGAGCCAACCAAAAATTAGTCAAACTGAAAAGTTGATTTCTCCTGACCGAATTGCTCTTGAAGCTTGTGCTGGAAAGAATGCCATCCCAGATCTGTCATCCAACACTCTCTCAAATAACGGTCCAAGTTTTGGAATTTCAACAGATTTGCTAGACAAAGTTGGGTTGACATGCTCAATTGGAGAACAAGATGCCAATGTGCCATCAATATCTACTTCAAGCTTTATGGAATGCCTGACGTCAGAAAGCATGTACCAGCCTCAGAGAGCTGCAATCTCAGAGAAGAAAAATGGTGAAAAGATTCAAGAGGGGATTGAGATTCATGTGAAAGGAAGTAAGAAAAGTACTGAAATTGGTCAAGTTGTTTCACTTGTTGAAAAGTCTTGCTTGACTAGTGTTATTCCTGGGCAATTTTCTAACATACAAACAAGCAATGAGGATCAGACAACCACTTCAGTGATCCAGAAGTTGGTCTCAGTCAGGTGAGGATTAGAATGGCCTCCTGCATCGCTCCAGTCAAACGAATAGAATTCAAATTGTGAAACATCTTTTACAAAATCTACTTATATTTTGGCAACCGTACTTACACTCTATAGAATCCTGAAATGTCTTCATATATGGCATGATGTATGATTATGCAGTCAAGCAGTTGATAATCCAATTTCAGAGAAAGAAATAAGACCACATGAGGCATGCTCGATGTCTTTACTTCAGACGGTTAAAGCTGAATGTAATGTGCAGAAGACATCATCAACTAAAACAAGGGTTTCCTTGTTAAGTTGTAAGAAAATGGGCTTAACTCAATCTAGTCTTATTGATGGAACAAGGTCAGCTTTATTAAAATTAAAATTATTTTGTTGAAGTGTTTCACCACACTTGAAGATGCCTTATATGCAACAGGGATTTGGATAGTATTTCAAGTGACAGAAAACTAGCTTTGCCTTCCTTGGAACATTTAAAAACTTCAAGGAGGGAACTTGCCCTTCCCCAAACACGGAGTCAGGAAAGCTATAAGGGGCCAAAGATTAGCATGTGAGATTTAACCCATTATTCAATTTTATATCTTCATTTTGGTGATGAACAGAATAATAATGGAGACTACCGATCTTAAGAGTTCATGCTTTTGAATCTAACAAGGATAATTTCCATATAACTTGATGCAGAGAAGGGCCTCATGCTGTTGGGGTAAATCATGAGAGGAAAATAAAAACTTCTTCAACTACCCATGATACAGAAGCAGTAAAATTAAAATCCTTTCTTAGGCAAAGAGAAGAGAGCATGAGAGGTCTGGATACTCTCAGGTCTGGTACTCATCCTTGCATTAATTTTTCAATGACTTGCTAATTATGTCTAATTAAATGGAAATTTGTCCAAGAGCACATAATTCTTTGAAGCAGATGCTTAAATCAAACTCAAACAGTCTCTCCCAATTCCAACTTGGCTTATGTAGAACAAGATTTTCTACCTTCTCACGCATTAACAAAATATTTTCGATATATGTTGAACATTGTGTAAAGAACACTAATCTAATGTTTTCTTTTACCGAAGATCTATTGCTACTTTCCCAAGTTTAACTATGGAGATCAGCAGAAAAAGTTCACAAAACAATGCAAATACAACTTTATCTTCAGAGATTGCATCTCTCCCTGCCATCAAAGACAATCCTGCAAAAGAAGATAAGATTTTAGCAGTTGAAGGTGGTCTGAGGAATTCGGATCTCCATGGACAGAAAACCTCCAGGCAAGCCCAAAGTTAATCGTCATGCATTGCTTTGGTTTATTTTGAGAATTATATTCATTAAGCACTTGTCTTTCGGCTTGCAGTTTAAACCTTGATTCTTCAGAGTCCTCCATTCTGAAAGGTGCCAATACCTTAGCAAAGAGTGGGAAAACCTATGATGTATCAAGGAAAATGGCAGCCACTATTGCCCATTTTGCTGACACACCGAAGCGAACGCTTGGTACTTTGTCACTGAAGCGGAAGACCATGGAGGTAATCAGTTTTCTTTTCCTGCATAAAAAATGTTCACTCTTACCATTTTACTCAAGACTGATTGTTATGATATCATTGGTGCTTGAGTTGTCATGAAAGATATCTCATATACATGGATCAAAATGAATACATGTATTCTAACTTGTGCTTGAGGTGGTCTGAGGAACTGGATCTAGAAATAGACTGTAGCCATAAAATATCCAGCTTGTCCTAGAATTGAGATCTTCAAGAGGAAGTGGTGGATTCAAAAGGATCAGCTTACAACTATTTCCTTTTTTAATTGTTTCTGATGTTTTCATCGTCTGTATTTCCACTAGGAATGTAAAACTGTTTTCAGTATGGCAAGTCCACCTAAACGGCTCTCCCCTTCATCAAAAGAAAGGAGGTTTGTATTGTTCCGTTGATAACATGAGAATTTATTGAATTTCTCTTTATGGTTTATCATCATTTTTCCTATTTACAGAAATTTTGCGGAAACATCTGAATTGGTTCCTGACAAACAGGTGATTTTACTTGGGAGTTTTATGTGTGATTGGCTTGATGGCAGCAAAAGAGATTACAATAAAAAAAAATTAAATGTGTTTCCATTGTTTATACAATGCGTAACATGATTTTTCTTTTGATAGGTATCCAACCATGATATCAAGGAAGGGGATCATTGTATTGAAAGTTCATCAGCAAATTCTCAAATCTCTACATGGGATACTTCCCACAAGGTGAACTTCAAAGGACTAGAGACGAGTTTCTCAATGGAGAATGATACCAACATTAGACAAGCTGAAGCTTATAGCAAGGAACTTGATAATGTAAGAATTATTTAATTTTAATGCCTTATTACTTTCAAAGCTGTTACAATTAGTCAACCATTTCACTCTATTTTAATCCTACATTTTCTTTTGCTCAAACGCTTAAAGATCCTTTTGCCTCACTGAAAAAATTTCAGTTAATCACCAGTAAGGTCCACTTTACTACGGTTTGATTTGTTAGAGAACAATATATTTCCCAGAATGAGATTTTGATATTGTAAATTTATCATCTTTACTAAAGTTCAGGACACTATGGATCACATGACATGGGGTGTTTTATTTGGGTACAGATTTGCAACACGCTGAGAAAGAAACATGAGGAAGCAAAAGAAATATTGGTTCGGTCTATTGTGAATAGCAATAAGCTGCTGCTGCTGCTCAACCATCCTCTTCGTAACAAGAAGATATCCTTTTAAGTGTTCACTGGTTAATTTTTTTTTTCTTTAAAATTTTCCATTTAGAATGATTGCACAATGTGTAGACCTACAGAAAACATCCAAGCAATTCAGAAATTCTGGACAGGTTTACATGGTTCAAAATTGTGCATGAAATCATCACCAGAATAGTACGTAGAGAATGACTAAATTGAACAGAAATTATGTTGATGAAGTTGAATTTTGTTTTGTTAGTTATTACAGTTAGAAAATATTTTCATTAGTGACGTAAGAATTTAAAATATTTTAAACCTAACATATTAAAGGTTAAATTAAATTAAACTAACTTATGCGATTTAAACTTAACATATTTTATCTCGTTAATTGCGACGATTTTAAATTCCGTCATTAAAATAGCGATTGAAATGTTCCTTTCAGAGATTATAAAAAAATAAGTGGGAAGCAAAAGTAAAAAGTGTGAAAAAATAGTAGGTCATATGTTCTTAAATGTTTAAAATTTTAATAACATTTTTTTAAATCTAAATTTGGATTTGAACAGCATCAACAATGTATTTATATAATTATCATTGCATTTTAAATAATTTGTATCAAAATTAATTTATCTTGTTATAATATGAATTGTTTAAAAATTTATATAAGATTAATAAAAATAAATCACAAATGAATGTTTTTTTTACAAATGCACAAAATATGAAAAAAAAAATGGAAATGAAAATTATGAAAAAAACAAAAAAATATTTTTAAAAAATAATTGTTTGTAATAAAATATTATTGGAATTATTCGAAATTCTTAAAAAAATAATATATAAAGAAAATTTAAAATTTTTAAAAATTTAAAAATACTTATAAAAATTAGGACAAAATTGGAATATTATAAATTTTTCAAGGATTAAAATATCAAATTATAATTTTAAATTTATTTTTAAAAAAAAAAACAGAAACAAAAAAACATCACAATCATCTGCTAGAACCCTGAAAGTGCTTCTTCCCGACAATTTTTTATGAGCAACGCAGCTGAGACCCGCTGCGGATATATATGAACACAATTTTATCACAGAACTATACAAGCTCGATAACAATGAACATTCTTTAGTCCTTGATTGATTTGTGTAGTATTGCCTAGGCAATGATTCAAAAGCTTCTTAATAATTCTGGGACCCCATTAATTTCTTTGCACATCTAAAGTGCATCCAAAAATCACACTTTGAGCAAAGAAAAGCCATAGCATCTACGAATCCCTCGATAGTTTTCTTGCAATACCCACACCTTTGGCTTCCGAGCTCGAGCATTCGGATAAAAGTAACTGGATGAGATGGGTGGCAGGAAACCGTGATGGAATTCCCAAACTTGACTTTTGAGAGAGATCCGACTGAAGGAATGCAGTTGATATGAAAAAAAATATCGCATCTTTCACAACCATAGTGCCAGAACTTTGTGTTTATATTTTCCTCGCAAAATTCACAGAAAGTGTAGTTATAGTTGGCGATACAAGTAGTAATCAAATTAAGAGGATGTGGATCGAATCTGTGGTTGACCTGTATTGGTAGCAAAGCACAACGCTCATGGATGGTGAAACCACAATCGATACATCGATACAAATCGCTCCAATATTGTTGAAAGGTTTGAATATCAGATCCAGAACAACAATTCCTGACTCTAAACCAGCTCGCATCAGAAGTTAAATGTAGAACATGCTGCTTGTGTGACACATGTTTGACAATGTTTGGTGCGGAACAACATGCAATATGATAACTTGGAAGAGGTTCATCAACGTGGAAAGTTTTTTGGTAATGAAACCCGTTGCCCAGAAGATGGCATGTGCTACAGTTGAACAAGGAACACAAGGTTTCTTTACTCCACGTGTTAAGCTCTAGTACTTGATTAAGGCCAAACTTGATTCTCGGAGGAAGACACGCACATGATTGATGTAGATGAAAATGGCAACTGCCAGATTCAAGAGATAGAGTGCATGAAAAGAATGGAGGATAAATGGGCTGTATGCATGCATTGCAGAGTGTTATAATTAGTTCTTGTGGTTCCTGATCATTACTGCTACTACCACTATTCTCAATTTCTTTATGAAGAATCAAAGGGTGATCGTGAAGTTTATGCTCAAACACCAAATTCCCATCTCCATCATCAAACTCCATTCCCTGTAATCTTTGTATCATCCCACTCCTAAATGCATTAGGATCGTCGCCTGGAAGATCCACAACCTGCAGTTCCGTCTCTGCAAAGAAAACAAACTCGCTAGCTACTTATGTGTATTACAGAAATTAAGCTGAGTACTACGTATGCTACTTATTTGTTTGATTTATTACTACAGATTTTCATTCTGTATAAAAAAATCAATCTCGATCTAGGAGACGATCAATTAAAATAGAGGTAGTTTGTAGAAAAATGTTGTTTTTTTTCCTAATTTTCTTTGAATGCTTTTGTAAGAATCAAGTAGAAGTATATCAAGTAAAGGGTGAAAACAACTTATTTCTATCCAAGAACAATAACAAAAATGGACCCTGATTAAACATTCCTGATATATATGTGGGGTTTTTCTGAAAAACAAATCGTGAATTGAACTGGTATTAACAAAAGAGTGCATTTTTCTTTACAATTAATTCGAAATGTTTGGAATTGTAATTACCTGTCCCAAGATCCTCCATGTCTTTGATTGCACAATTCAGATGAACGAATCCACTACACTTTCCACATGAATATGCCCCTGACCCGGACATTTTGTCCGAACAAATTAGACATTTATTCCCCCACTCGTTTTGATATCTATCACAACACGCGTAAGTGAGTATGAGATAATGACTATGTTCTTTTACACTTCACAATTCTTGGCAGTAAAGCACAATCCACGTGAATAAAAAAACCACATTTGTGACACGCAAAAAAATCGCCTTTTTGTTCTTGTGCGCTCGCATCGCAGACTGCCGAAATTTTCTTGCCAACCGCAACCAGTGGATGCAAGGGGTGGCTTTTGTGCTTGCTTTTGATCTGCAATGGTATAGCACACATGGGATGGAAACTAGGACTCCCGGTCCCTGGCCGTGAGGAAATGTAATTGTAGGTGAAATTCTCACGCAGCTGACGGCATCTTTTGCAGTAACTATGATCATTGAGCAGCTTCTCTCGGAGACGAAAACCGTAAGCAGGGAGCCAAGGATGGATCAATGTTTCAGTAAGAAGAAGCGCACATGGTTGGTGAAGTAAATACTTGCAGCCTGTGTGGCTACAACGGTAAAAAGAACTCAATAAGATCGGTATATTACAAATGTTACAGAAATCATTGCGATCAATCTCGTCCTCCACATTTTTCTCTTCGTTGAAAATCAATGGATGCTCATGGCTAAAATGTTTGAACTCCATATCTATGTATACATACTATCATGACTATGTAAAAAATCCGTATTATATAGACATAATAGGACGAAACACTTTCATCTTAGTAAACAATAGAGAATACTACACACACAAGGCAAGTAAAGAATAAAATTTTTTACTTTATATTTTTTTTCATCTTAGTAAACAATAGAGAATACTACACACACAACTAAACAAATGAAGCTTCCGTGAATGAGTTTTATATTCCCAAACAACTAAACAAGTTATTGGGTTGAATTAATAATGTTTCCTTCTTGGGCCTTATTTGAAGTATGGACCAATTACTTCAAGTCCAATAAGCTTTGTGCTGAATTATTCCAACTTTGGCAAACACAAGCCCAACATTATTTAAAAATGAAAAGGGACATTAAATTCAGGTTTAATACGTCATGGGATAACGATGATTGTTTGTTGGGTCAGTGGAAATTTACTCAGCACACTAGTTTAGGCGTGGAAGCTCACCAGAAAAAGTAAGTTGACTTTTATATACCTTACCTGTTGTACTTTCAACCCCATTCGCTTTCTGCCTTCTTTTTAGCCACAAATATCAGACCACATTTTTTTGTCTGTTCTCAAATCTCCATCACAAGAGACTCCCAAGTCTTGATTCGGTTGCGGCGGCTCATGGGCTTCAGACGGCGGCTGCTGTTTTTTCTGCTTCTTGTCTTCCTGCTGGCGTCCTCGTCCACCGGTGTTCCGGCCTCGAGTAAGCCTCGAAAACTTAAGTCATCTGTCTATCATGAGTTAAACTGCATTTCTTATGGCTGATTTGACATTTGAAATTGTAAGTTTTTTTTAAAAAAAGAATAAGAGCAGTTTTGTTGATGATGTTTGACAGGGAGCTTGAAATCATTGAAGCATGGGGTTTTAGTACCTAGAAATTTCCAATATCAGGTATGTACGTAGGCTTTATTTCAATCTAAATCAATGGGCGCTGACCTAAAATATTAATATTTTTTATATGGGTTTTGTTTTGTTTTTTGTTTTTTAGGATTGATTTAATGCTACATTTACTGTGTTGGTGACGTACCAATGAATTACATCTGTACCATCTATTAATTTATATTGTTATTTCTTGAAACCTTATTTATAGGCTTGGATTAAAGATTTTGGAAATTCTCGTGGATTCTTGAAAATGGAAGGTTTATTAGAAAGAAGAATGAATGTGGAGCTTGCAGACTATCCCGAGACAGGAGCTAACAACGATCATGATCCAAAGCCTCCCGGAAGGGTATAATCGTCTTTTTGTGCGCCGATTTCGAGTAACAAGATGATTGATGTTTTCTGGTACTAATCGTGTTTCACGTCTTGATATACCGTTTGTGTTTGTGATATGATGATGTAAGTTTTTGTGCTTAATTTAGTTTGTACCATTTATGTTGTTACCACAAGATCTTTTGATGTAATGGCACCACGGGTCAAGTCTCCAATTCGAGATCTTATGAACCACGAACTCGCGGAAAAAAAAAATAAAAATTTATGATGTTATACATGAATGTTTTACGTTGGGTTTGAATGAATCGAATCGAGTTTAATATGACGAAATGTTGAATGTTCGAATTCGGTTCAAATTAAAAATGGTGTTTGTTTCAAAAGAATAGAATATATTAGCAAATTATTCAAACTATTGTTAAAAATAAGTACTCAATACTTCAGATTTTTTATTAATATATAATTATATTCTAATAATAAAATGTTAATGGTCGCTATCAGTTCGTCAATTATTGAACAAAGTAATTTAAGTTCAAGTTCGGTTGGAAAAAAGTTCAAACATGTTCGAGTTCGGGTCGAAAAACTAATAAATCAGGTTAGTTCATTAATATTTCCACGCTCATAACTCAATATTTTGGTCTCTAATTTTATGAGAAAAGATATGATTTATTCGAAACAGTTTAGAAAGTTCGCTGTTAAAATTTTAAAATAAGTGTGTGATTGGATCCGATTCTTTATTGTCGGAAATCGGGTAAATTCTCGGTTTAGTCCCAAATCTTAAGTGTGTTTCCCGATTTAGTCCTAATTCATTTTTTCGACCCAATTTAGTCCCAAATCTTCCCATTATTTTATCCCAATCGGTCTTACCGTCAATTCGGAGTTTGAATTAACGGAAGAGAAGAGAAATAAGTTTCTGCCTTTCTGCCTTAACAAAAACCCAAATCAATTCACTTGGCCTAATCGTTCCTTTCTCTTCCAAGCTGCCTGCTGCAACAACTACAACTATCTTCCTCCACGCACCGACACACTCTCGAGGTAATCATCTGTTCTTTCTTCGGTACTTGTTCAATTTCAAGTCGGCTTTCCAGTATTTTTGAGATGGGTTCGTGAAAATCTTTGGTTAAGTTAGACAGATAAACAGAGAATCCGAGGATTAGATGATGGTAATCTTGAATGGATAAAAAGCTGATTATGGGAGGAAGTTGAGGGCTTGTTTGGACTGCAGGATGGTAATGTTGCGGCTGTGAAGTTGAAAGAGATAGAACTGCACAAAATCATTTTTGGATGTTGATCTTCGTCTCTAGCATTCACAACAGCTGCTTGATTTCAATTTGATAACTATCCCAGTGCTTTTAACAGCGAATCAAAGAAATTGAGTTAGTTCTTGTTTGGTGGTGCAAGTTTATGGAATCCAAATATGATAATATGATTCTTAAAGACCTTTCCTTGTGCTGGGCAAAGACAAGTACATTGACAATTTCTATTACTTCCTGTCCTTCATTCTGTTGTGTATATGATCTTTTATAAAATATGAATGATGACTATCATTTGGTAGGTTCATTTACCGACATATGAGAACTCCTTTTCCTGCTCCTAAATAGCCGAAATCTTTACATGACTAATATTTTACTTTGGCTTCTAAAAATATAATTTTTTCATTCATGTAATATCATGTTTTTTTTACCTCTCATTTTCAGGAGGTCATCGAAGAAAGCTAACAAAATGGTGGTGCACCCTTTAATTTCAAGTACTGTTATATTGTAATCATACTTGTTTATAAAGCATTGAAAATTGCTTTGTATTTTTTTGTATTGTAGGGGAAAACATATGTTGTCTTCGTTGGACGTAAACCTGGTGTATACGAGACATGGGAAGAAGCACATAGTCAAGTCAACAAATTCAGTGGGGCTTATCATAAATCATACTGGAATAGGGATGAAGCATCAAATGCTTTTCATGCATACCTAGAGAAACAAAATTCATCTGCTTCATTTATGTCTGACGAAGAAAGTTCGTGTGCAACTTTTAACACCGCTCCAAACAGAAGTACTGACGCTGAAAAATTATTAAAAGTGAAAGATTTGCTTTTATATTTAGAAAATGAGAACCGCAATCATTTAAAGAAGGTTGCAGGGTTAGTGGAAGAGATTAAACAACTAGTACAATCTCTAGAAATTAGTGGCGAAAATTAGATATCTTTGTGTATCTTTAACTTGGATTTGTAGTGTTCGTTCGTTGACTCAAGACTATGTATGATTTTGGTGTATTGGTAAAAAAATGTGAACTTCTTTCACACGTAGCAGCAAACTTGAATCAATTGAATGAAAAGAGTTCACAACGACGTCTTCGATATGAAAATAAGAGATGTAAACCGATCATCAGAGTTCATATATTTTATTAAGCTTTGATGTGAATTGCGTTTATATCATTTCATGATGCTTTTGGTATTATGAATTCTAATATGTTGAACCCATTTTAAATACAACTTTGCAGCCGAAAATTCCAATGAATGATGCTGATTCAATTGTATAGCCATTGAGTTGAAGTGGTAACAGCTACACACAACTAAGTTATTTCAAAAGATGCAACTTTCTTTTAATAAAATAGCAGATCATGGCAGCAGTGTTTCCAAGAATTAAGTTGAATGAGCTTGTGCTCGTTCCAGCCAGATCATTTGCTTTCGGAATCGTAAAGATCTGTTCTAAACATTTGATTGAGGAACAACATAAAGGAATGACAATAAAACACAATAAAGGTCCTCCTCATATGCTGTTATGTAACTATTGAGTGTTCGTAAATGGTTGAAAATGAGAATGCAGACAACTCCAACCATTAAGTTGAAGATCATCTAGTCAACTGGAATGCGAGCAGAAGAAATGCATCAAGCATTGTTAGTATACCATCTAATACTGAACATTGCCCAACTAATTCGATGAAAGCAGCAGCATTCAAAATATTCATACAGTAGAGAACAACAACTTTCAATACTGAACATTGCCCAACTAATTCGATGAAAGCAGCATTCAAAATATTCATACAGTATTCCATCTAATACTGAAAGCAGCAGCATTCAAATTGTTCATACAGTAGAGAACAACAACTTTCAACATCATTTCACATACATGACTAATTCAAGTCCAACAAGTTTCTTGAAGCACTGAAACAATAGAAAACAAAGAAATTGGATTCCTAAACAAAATAAATTCTTCTCGACAGAATATCACGTCCCACAAATTCATTTCTTGTTGAAAGATTCCTGAGAAGAGTTAGATTTGACCCCATGAATTCGTGACGAAGATGATGACTGACCAACTCTACGTCGAACACCTGTTGAAGCTTGTAGTCGTGACACTGTTGTGAAGCTCACGCCATCTTTCATAAAAGCAGGTGTATGAATGTTCACTGATTGGTTAATCTATAACAATACAAACAAAATAATTATATCACATCAACCATTTCATTTCACAATATATTGGACTCGTATGAATAACATTAAATCAAAAAGTTTAAAAAAATTACATTTATCGAAGATATTGAGCATGAACTCCCTTCAATATTAACCCCAACTTGTCGTGCTCTTTTCACCTGCATGTAAGTACATACAACAACATATTTTTTAAAGTTGGGAAAAAATGCAATAAAAATTAGTTTTCATTTTCAGAACCTGTAGTTTTTCTTTTCTTGTTGCACCCAAATTATTATTGAGTAAAATAGCGCCTTGCTATGTCATGGGCTCTTTTTGGAATGCTTCTTGGTGTTGGACATCTCCAGTCCGGTTACAAGTCCTTTTGTTATGTCCTGATCCACCGCATTGTTTGCATTTGGTAAATTTTTTTACACCTCTCAACTTATTTTCAGAAGGGGGTGGTTCATCTGGTTCTCTTCTTCGTAATTTTGCAGGCCTTCCAACTTTTTGTATGTAAACTGGGGCAGTGGTGGCACCAAATCACATGGGGGCCACAAGTCTGGCCCATTGACATGCATTATTCGTGCTGCATAACATCTTCTATATGTCTCTACCAAGTAATAAGGATGGACATATGCTTCTGGATCATCTTTTTTGCACCAAATGGCGCATACAGCGTGCTTGCAAGGTATGCTTGTCAAGTCATATTTCCCAAAACTGCAAGACCTGTTGAACAAGTCAACCGAATGCTGATCACGTCTATCATCTGATCTCATTATCTGGTAGTGCATTTCATCTGACTTCATGGGAGAATACCTAATAGCTTCCACATATATCTTTGCAAGCACATCTTTGATCTTTGAACAAATTCTACCATTCCATTTGTTAGCCCTCTCTCTGTTTTTTTGAAATCTGCCCATCAAAAGATTTCGTATCATCTCATACATCTCAATTACTGGCTTCTCCCTGGCATCTATAATGAAGCTGTTAAAACTTTCACACATGTTGTTCAACAAGATGTCTGATTTAGGAGTGGTACTGAAATATGCCTTAGACCACTGGTTTTCGGGTTTTTTCGCCAGCCATTCATATGCCTTTGCATCGATGTCTTTCAACTCAGCCATGTGCACTTGAAACTCTTCAATTCTTGTCGCTTTTGCCGCAGCCCAAAAGGCAATCTTAACCGCTACACTCTTGAATCCATCATGTTTCATATTGCTTTATAAGTGTCTCACACAAAATCTATGTTCAGCATCAGGAAACAAAGATTCAAGTGCAGGAATCAAACCTTTTTGCTTATCTGACATAAATGTCCAAGTATGCGGATCATTGCCAACACCAATGTCTTCATCTAGGAGCTGAAGAAACCATGTCCAACTATCTTTTGTTTCACGCTCAACCATTGCATAACATATTGGAAAAATGTTATTATTTGGATCTAGCCCCACGGCCGATAACAATTGCCCACCATGTTCTACCTTTAGGAAGCATCCATCAACACCAATGACATGCCGACAAGCATTCTTAAATCCTTGTTTGCAAGCTGAAAAACAAACATACAATCTCTGAAACCTTGGACCTTCGTCATCCTCTGTCAACTTCAAAACTACAGTAGCCCCAGCGTCGGATCTTTTCAATTCAGCACAATACTTTCTTATTTGTCGAAACTGCTCAGCGACAGAACCTTGCACTAATTTCAGCGTCTTTCTCTTAGCCATGTAGGCGGTCTTCCTTGAAAAATCTGACTGAAGAATGGTAGAAATCTCTTCCCTAAATTCCAAGTGTCCCAATTTAGGATTTGTGCTGAATTTTTTGGCAAACGTCTTCCCCAACCACGTTGAGTTGACACACTTGTTTTTAAAATCACGAACACAATGACTGTGACATCCATCAAAATTTCTGACTTGCCAACAACTATCATTAGTCATCTTCGCAACATGGATCATCTAACAACATTTATCATCATTGCATTTAGCCCACAATCGGATGTTATCATTTTTTACAAACTTCACCGGTCTTCCTTCTCTAATGCAGTGACTTTCAATTGTGAATTTTGCTTCTTTTTTTGAGCTAAACACTAAACCAAGCTTCAACTCTTGATTTTCAATATCTTTTTTTGGGTCAAATAACAAATGATTTTTAACTTCCTCCTCATCAGAATCATGAAGACTGGTCAAACCGTCACTATCTGCACAAATATCCACTTCACTGTCATACTCATGCATTTTATGAAGGAGATTATCTGTATTTTCTCTTTCAGGGACAACACTTTTTCCTTTCATAGATTCTATATCATGGACAACAACTGCATCAACTAACTCATTATTTTCTACAAAATCATACTCATTATTATCAAAATTATCAACATTTTCATCTCCAACTTCGTCATTCTTACCATCTAAGTGTTCAATATATATTTCAACCTCATAATTAATTGGAATACACTTTCTAATATTCAACACATTCGAATCATTTTCCAGATATCCGTCTTCACTAATTGTAGTTCCAACTTTGTGCCAAAATCTAAAAGAATTTTTATCTTCAAATCCAAGCTCTTCCATAAATCCTCACATTTCAATCATTCCCAGCTTATCAAGATCGACGGAATCAAAATATTCAAACCTCTCACCGATGTATTCATCGTGTTTCTCAAGAGATTTGAATCTTCTATTATAATAAATTTTAATTGTAAAGTGATCTGGTTCCCCAATTAATCCTAAATAAAAAAACAAAAATTACATTAAATTATCGAGAAAATGCATCAAAAAAATAAAAAGCATTACAGTTACAAAAATAATGCATTACCATAATTTGGAGTGCTCTTTCTTGAGGAATTACTCCGTCTAGCCATTAGGTATCCACTCAGTCACCTTAATCACATATGGAATAATAGTCAAGAATTTATCAATTGTAGGCAATTAAAAATTAAATGCAAACCAGATTAAGAATTCTCCTATAATTAAGAAAAAAATAACATTGAAAAAACCGAAGGAAAGAACACAAATGCCATTGTAGGCAATTAAAAATAAAACAACAAACCATGGTCGTGACTGTATGAAACGTGCAGCTGTGAGTGGAATTGCAGTGCATTAAAAATTGAATGAGTAGCGAAAAAAAGAACACTTGGCTATCTCGAGCGTGCAGCGGTGTGTGGAAGAAGATAGTTCTTGCAGCAGGCAACTATGGACTTGCTTGGAAGAGAAAGGATCGATTAGGGCTGGTGAACTGATTGGGGTTTTTTGTTCAAGGCAGAAAGGCAGGTAGCTTGGTGAACTGATCGGTGCGTGGAGGAAGATAGTTGTAGTTGTTGCAGCAGGCAGCTTGGAAGAGAAAGGAACGATTAGGGCAAGTGAATTGATTTAGGTTTTTGTTAAGGCAGAAAGGCAGAAACTTATTTCTCTTCTCTTCCGTTAATTCAAACTCCGAATTGACGGTAAGATCGATTGGATAAAATAATGGGTAGATTTGGGACTAAATTGGGTCGAAAAAATGATTTGAGACTAAATCGGAAACACACTTAAGATTTGGGACTAAACCGAGAATTTACCCTCGGAAATCAAACAAATCATTTCCAGGGAGGAAAAAAAAGAATCAAAATGGATACAAACAGATGTAAGATCCGGACCCATAATGCTTCGGGCTATTCATATCTTAGCCCAACTAAAATTATTGGGTTGAGCTTCTTATTTTCTTGCTTTCCGTTCATGGCATAATTACTACTGGAAGGCCCATTTTCACTAAACATGTATAATTTCTGGGTAGTTCAGCGACCAAACCTGATAATATTCATAGAGAAAATAGTTTGATTATTTTAGGGCATTGAAATATATTTTGACTTGGCGATGAATTTATATCATCTATTTACATGTTAGTCACTTTATATTTATTTATCTATTATTTTAGACGTTGAAAATCATAATTTCTTGATCCTTTGAATATTGTTTCGTTCCTAACCTACAAATTCTTTATACAACCACAAAGTTTGTCTGGAAAAGTAATTGGCGTAGCCACAAGCTTTAAACCCAATATTTTTCATGGATTTCCCAAGCAAGTAAGCCCCCACACACAATAAAGTTCTATAAATTTTAATTTTATCCCCAAAAGTTTTTCCCTCATAAAAAAAAACTCGTTTAAATCACAATCATAGCTAATAAACAATATGGTAATCCACTCACATATTAGTGTTCTTGCATTCCCTTTCGGCACGCGCACCACTCCTCTACTCAGCCTAGTGCAAAAGCTAGGAAACTCGACGCCAGGAATCCAATCCTCCTTTTTCAACTCGTCTTCCTCTAACGAAACCATATACTCCAACACCATCTGTTTACCCATAATGGCAGCAACAATACTCCATTATTAACTTTGGCCTCTCGTGGCAAACAGGCGCCATTACTATGGAAACAGAAGTTATCATTTATCCCTGGAATGTCGGTGGCAAACTTCAGTGATGTTGCTCCAGAGATTTTCCACACCAGAAATCCAACATCACTGGCAATAACAATTCACAAAATGGTACTACCAAAATCCACCGCAGTCGTCCTGCATTCTTTCGAAGAAATTGACCCCATAATCGCGGAAGACCTTAAATCGAAACTCCAGCATTTTCTCAACGTCGGCCCTTTACTTCTTTCATCTCCTACACCGCTCGGTTCAATAACAAACCAAGAAAATGACTGCCTATCATGGCTGCAACACCAAAAGGGTCCAAAATCAGTAGTGTATATCAGTTTTGCATCGGTAGCCGTTCCGCCTGGAAACGAACCGACGGCATTGGCCGAGGCCCTGGAAAGCTTCATGTTCAATTTGTGTAGATGCTTCTTATTTAGTAGGAGTGTAGGATGAGAAAACCAACTTAGTGAATCGGATGGTTCAAAATTGAATAAATCAAATTATTATTTTATATAAAAAAAAATTGATCGAATTTTCATCAAAAAACAAAGAAATTGAACGGAATTAAAATCGATTTTTAAACAAATTTTCAGGAAATAAATAAATAATAATAATAAACAGAGATTTATACATTGGAAATTGGTTTCGGGCTTTTGACATACATTCAAAACACTACGTGGATAGCATTGTGCCAATTTTTCATAGCCCAATAGCTAAAGACTACGAAAATGCAATAGCCCAATAATACAGAGGTTGAGTTTTATTTAAAAAAAGAAAACGGTTTAATTAGTTTAATTGAAAATTATAGAAACAATTGAAGCAAAAAAAATAAAAAATAAATAATTTTTTAGAAATAAATAAAAATAGTGCCATAGCAAAAACAGTACCCACGTGTTTCTGTCTTAGACTGATTGTGTATATTATTTTTACTAATAAAATACCTTTCTATCATTCTAAAAACATTTCACTCTTTTGTGCCTAATTTATACATTCTACATATACATACTATATATATTTTTATTATTTAGTCATATATTTATCAACATTATTTTTTCATTATTAATAATAACTAAATTATAATTTCAGGCACAAGATTGACAAATATTTATCACCGAAATTATTTACGAGAATTTTTACTTAGTTATAATTTAATAAATAGCATTAAAATGGTACAAATCAATGTATGGCATTATCATTTATGGATATATATATATATATATATATATATATATATATATAAATATATATAAAATTATAATTGCGCTAATTCTAGAACACCGACAAATATCATAAAATTGAGAATTGACGACACTTGTTTCTTCAGCAACATCAACATAATGAGATTTATCTTCATTCTTAATTGGTTACAACAGCAGGCTTATAGAAGATTGGAGAGAATCCATAAGAGTCGATACTTATATGCAATTTTCAGTAAAATCAATCTCCTATTTACATGGAATAATACAACATACAAATTTTTACGAATATTATATTATCATATTTATGACAGAAAATAATTCATGTTTTTGATATAATTGTATTTTCACACCCTAACAAATACCTATATATTTATTTGTTTCATAAAAAAATAAAAATTTATTTTCACCAAAATATGCAAGAGTGAAACACATAGACCTCGTGATTTTCTTTTCTTGTCGTTAGGTTAACGTTAGGCCTCATTTAACCATATAAGCTATGTTCCGTGCTAAGTAGGGTTCATGTAATATAATGGCAGAATTGCGGAAAGGGGTTCATTTTTTTTTTTTCCCTATAAAAAGTTTGCCCGGATCTAAATAACAAAATATACTTTATATTATATTAATTTATTGTTTTAAATAATTGTTACGACTCCCCCAAAATGAAAATGTTGTAACTATACTATACCTTAGCTCAATAAAATTACTTCAAATTCTTAAATATTTATTATTGGAAAATCTAAAAAGCTCTGATACACCGACACCACATTTAATTTTTTTGGTTCTGCTAATTTTATTTTATTTTATTTAAAATGTAAATCATGATGCTTTAGAAACCAAGATTAAATATGGGTCAATTTAGATATATATCGATAAGTACCAAAGAATGCAAAGGACATAATTCCTGTAAGCACATGCACAGTGGCCCATTGGTGTCATTGACATAAAGGAATGGTTGCAATTTGCTTCCCAACAAAATCATACAACCAAATATCACATATATAAAACAATTTTTAACAGAAATATTATTGGGAGGAGGAGTCATTGAAAGGCAACCACTCAGCCTGCAGCTTCATTTCCTCTCTCGCATAATTTCAAGAACCAGCCAGTTCCATCATGCAACCAAGAAATTATTCCCACTTGTCTCGTTCGAAGAAGCTCCTCCCATTTTTGGCTTTCATCATCCTCTTTTCCATTTTTGTGTTCAAGGTCATCTTTTTACATACCAAAATCTGTTTATATATATATATATATATATATATATATATATATATATATTGCAGCAAAACGTTTGTTAAATAAAAAACAGTGCATTCATCATGTTTTGTTTTTCTGTTGCTTGTTTCTTTGTTGATTTTAAATATTGTATTTGTACGTGTTGGTACCACTTGGTCACGAGTTCGATGCCGACAGTCCAAGAAAGTGAAGTGATAACTAAGTTTGATATATACTGTGGAAGCACACAAATAGTTATTTTAATTAATCTTAAATCTAATGTACGTCCAGAATCTTTGTTTAATTGTTGTGGGATTCAACAATATTCTTGCAGGCGGACATTATCGCACCTCTAAAGCTATCTGCGGCTCGCAGTGGACAACAAAGCACAAGGTATTTTCTGTAATTCCATCATAAATTTGAAAAAGTCTATGATATCGTCGTTCCTATTTGAGGAAGATGAAGCAAGTGTAGGAAATCTTAATTGGAATCTGCTTGAATCTGTAAAGGATATATGTATCACGGGGGAGGAAAGGAGCTGGTGGCCTCTCTTTATATATGTATATACACTAGCGCGAGTATGACATACACGATACTTTTGATCCGAAATTTTTTTTTGAAAGAAATGTTTTTTTAAAAAAATTAAAATAATTTATCAAATGATAGAAAATAATAAATAAGATGTCTCGATTACTTCCAATTTGTTTGTTTTGATTTTTGTTTATAATCTTTTTCTCCTGCTCTGCACAAAAATCATGAGTTGTAACTTCATGGCCGACGTTGAAGGTAATCAATCTACATTCAATATATCCAACCCCACCTTATCCTTGTCATTCAATCATGGATTAATTGGTATAGCTAATCAAGTATACTTTTCAACAAACTTAAATATTTTGTAGCTTAAATTTAATTGCCTAGATAAATAATGCTCTGATCATTTATTACATTAATTTTTTTTTTTTAAAAAAAAACAAAACAAATAGCATTTTTAATTAAGGTATATATCAACATAATAATATCTTGATTGTGAATCTTATTAAATTGCATTTTTTTTTTTTTGGTGACAGCCCTGAAAATGGTACATTTCACGAGCACCTCACTGTGACGGAGGGTGATCGCCGTGCTAAGATACTCGAGGATGGCGAGATGACGACGCCTTCACTCTCACTCGAAAAAACTTCTGGGACGGAGTTTCAATCCAAAGAAGAATTCTTATTTGGTAATATCGGCATGAAAATCAAGCTCACCCATGCAGATGCCGCAGGAACAGCATCAAAGTATTATGTAAGATACTTTTCGAGAACAATTGAATAATTGTATAATCACTTCATGGGGACTGGTAAATTAAACAACGGGTCTACCTCAATCCAATGGTTGACGATATATCAGGAGAAGTTCTCTAAGTGTAACATAGACGCGATGGATTTACAAATATATATTTTTAAAATGTTGAGTTTGACGATGATATATATTTCAGATGGCATCAGAGGGTGAGCAACATGACAGGATAGAGCTTGAATTTATGGGGAATTCAACAAGCGATCCTTACACACTTCACACAAATGTGTTCGTCCGAGGAAAGGGTGAAAGAGAGCAAAGACTCTTCCTATGGTTTGACCCGACCCGAGACTTCCACAACTACAACATTGTATGGAATCCCAAATGCATAATGTAAGTTTCTACAATAGATTCATATATATATATACTTCATTTGTTTTCTTATAAACTGATTTGTCTAGCTAGCATCTAAAATATACCCATCTTTACTTCTCCTTTATCAATTTCATCCTAGATTCTACGTGGATGATATACCAATACGAGAATTCAAGAACTTGGTGGAATTTGGCGTTCCATTCCCTAATGCTCAACCGATGAGAATATATTTGAGTCTGGGGTATCCAGAAGATGGGACTACACAGGGTGGTGGTGTTGGAACCGACAGGGATTTAGCTCCATCCAGTACTGCTTCCTTCTCCAATTTTTCAGCGGATGCTTGTGTTTGGTCTCAGAGAGACGCAACTTCTTCTTGTGGTTCGGCCGATTTTTCGTCAAAAACGTGGCTAAATATGGAGCTGGACGTTAGAAACCACGTTAGAATGCAGAGAATACAAAAGAGTTATAAGAAATATGATTATTGCTGGGATAAGTCGAGGTTTACCGATGGCGCTGCCCCTGAATGCGGAATCTATTATTAGTTCATACAAATATCCTCAAATTTTCGTTTTTTTAAAATGCTTAATTTATCTCCAATAACATCTCATCACTTATCCGAGTTGGTTTATTTTAGTTATAATTATTAATATTTTAATTAAATCGAAATTCTATAAAATAATTATCTCAGGAATCTAAACTTTACTCTAAAATTTAAATAATTTAAGATATTTCGTATATCATATCAAACTTTAATAAAGTCGTGGTAAAAACGAAGTTAAATGACATATCGGTAAATGAAATTTTTTTTACATCTCAATATTTTATGCATTTTTGTACTAAATTAAACCCCCTCCGAAATTCTCTAATTATTGCATCCACAATGTTTCCTTGGGAATAAATAAACAGAGATTAATATCTCGTCCAGTTTGGATTATAAATGAGGACCAATGATAAACAATAGTACTGTTAAAGTAGAGAAAAGCTTTTCTGAGACGGTCGTACGGGTTGTATTTTGTGAGACAAAGTCTCTTATTTTGGTCATCCATGAAAAAATATTACTTTTTATGCTAATACTATTACTTTTTATTGTGAATATCGGTAGAGTTGACCCGTCTCACATATAAAGATTCGTGAGACCGTCTCAAAAATATATATATATATAAACCAAAAATATGCAATAGGCTGACATTAAATTGTAACCATGTGAATGGTACCCTATCCAATGAATGCAAATTTAATAAATTTAAGATATATACATGAAGGCATTCTGAACATCCCATGAGAGCCTAAATCTTCACCATATTGTTCTGTTTAATGTATAGTATAAAATTTTTGCATAAACTTTTTCGGTACCGATTGATATGCAAAATGGATAATCATTAATGATTATTAGGCAAAAACTTGTATGAGACGGTCTCACGGGTCGAATTTGTGAGACGGATCTCTTATTTGGGTCATCCATGAAAAAGTATAATTTTTCATGCTTAGAGTATTACTTTTTATTGTGAATATGAGTAAGATTGACTCGTCTCACAGATTAGTATCAGTGAGACAGTCTCACATGAGACTCACTCTAATTATTAATTATAGTATATACCGTTGAAGTTGATAATTCCGACTCTATCAACTTCAAGAAGGTGACGATTTTTGTATATATATATGTATATGTTTGTAATATTTTCCTAAGGCTGTGCTAAAATATGATTGCCAGTGAAAATAGTGGAGCATGCTACAAGTGCGTGCATAGAGGAGAATGAGGACCCAAATGACATTCATTATGTGCAATTATACAAAGGATGGAATTCTTCCTTATGCGTTGTCGGCAAATGATTCACGCGTGTGTGTTTGCTAATTGCGTAAATCATAAGAATGGTAAATATGACTTACTAACAAAAATTATAAAGAAAATCATGGGATTCCAAGCAACATGTGACAACATATTTCAACCTCACAAGAAATAGAAATATATCCATTTTGGTCTTCAAAAAATTAACTAAATATTGTAATCGTGTTAGTATTAGTGAATTTGCTACACATAGATGTACAATTTTGATATAATTCATCACATCTAATAGATGAATGTCATGTTATCGACGGATACAAAAGTTGTCACGTTTGAACTTCAATGACAATAGTTTAGTTGGGGGATACAAGCAGTGAATGTGTCCACGGGAACGACACGATGTAGGGTTATTGTGACGGTGACATTATTAAGTGTGGGGCCACAATACCATTAGCAAAAAGTGCCCTACTGAAACCAGAATTTTGTTGCACTAAATTGCAAGAACCAAAACTATTTTAAAAATCAGATGCCACCAAAGTTCTGATCATTGAAATTTTATACTTTTACATTTCATTTCAAATGTGTGGCAAACCTGGGAAATATGAAATTAAATATATGTTATATTTTCCCCAAAAATTTTGGGTAAACCTGATAAATATATCTTGAATCCACTTGTATTTTGGGTAAACCTGATAAATATATCTTGAATCCACTTGTATTTTGGGTGCTACGTATGAATCCTTTCACGCGACTCCACCGACACTTAATTTTCACTGAGGTAAAAACAGTCACAAAAATCAGATCCAATTGAGGTAATTCCAAAAGATACAAACCCCCACAAAAATCCAGGAGCATTATGGATGAGACCTAGTGGCTGTGGTGGCTATGAAGGAGGAGTGGCTGTCATTTGCTATCCAACGCATTGATAGAAACAATTATTACAATACATACATACATACATACATACATACATATACATATATATAAATTTTTTAGCATTATTTGATTTATAATAAAAGATAAATTGGGATAGTCCTTGAAATTAAATACCACCTGCCTTCTTCTCTTCAGTTGTCTCTGGAGAAAGCAACCATTATGCCACCAAGAAATTTTCCCTACCCTTCCCATTCAAAGAAATCCCTCCCATATTTGGTTTTCATCATCTTTTTTGCCATCTTTATCTTCAAGGTTAGTCATATATATATATATATATATATATTCTTTTAATGCACTTAATTTACATATGGATCGATGCATTTCAATATTATGTGAAGCTAAGTACTCTCTAAAACTTTTATAAATCTCCTGTTAAATCTGAATGCAACATTGATCATTTACATGCTTGAATATCTTGTTTAAATCATCATCTTCATTTCAATACATTTTGCAGGTGGACATTGTTATTTTACAGTATGCGATCCGCAGTAAAGTACGGAGCACAAGGTACTTTCTTATCATATATATATATATTTATATATCGCTTGCCAAACTAACAAAGCCATTGATATTATATGCTTACTGAAGAGGGGCGAAGAGTCTACATCCTCAGCTCTTAGAAACAAAATCTATCGTCATCGAACGAACCCATCTTAGATCTTGATCATTAAGTCGCGTTGGTATGGTTTTTATGCTTCTCATAATCATATTTTATGAATCTATTTGAAATTAAAGTCTCTAAAGTTAATTAATCAATGTGAAGTCTACTTGATTTTCTCCGAGTCTATGCTTGATGTTGAAGGTTTGAGCATCATCAACGTATATTAAACATAATGATGTCTTATCTTTATTTTAATCGGTTAGTAACTATCCAATCATGCAACGAGGTTGTGTCGGCGTTCATGTACCCTTTTGTTAAATCTAATTGGGTAATTAAAAAAAATACGACTCCCTTTTGTCAAGCCATAAAAAAGTTAAATCATTTTTTATTGTATGGTGAAAAGGAGAAAAGAAAAGTACTCATAATTTAAAATTTTCTCAATTAAATAAATAATTTTAACATTTTATTATATTGTAGTTATAATAATAATAATAAAAATGTGGAGTGAGTGGTGCCACAAGTAGGGAAATGAATGGACATTCATTTCTGGAAGATGGTGGATGGATTGGTGAAAGGTGGAGACCGAATAATGGCTAAAGAGATCCATTACTAGCCTGCAACTACTTGGATACAGAGGGGTTTAATTTTATGGGGGCCATAGTACGATAGAATGGCATGTGCTGAAATATTGCTAGGATCCTCATCTTTAATATGTACGGTTATATACCAAATTTATGTTAAATGGTCTCACGTATATTCAAATTGACGTATTAACAGTAAAAATATGTGATTTAAATAGGAAAAAAAATTTAGATTTGATCTTGATTCCTACAACTGCTTCATATTTGTAAGTGATTTAAAAAGGTCTAGCCTAGTGAAAATAATTGATTAGGATTGCCTTGAAATTGTGACAGTTCTCAAACTATAGTAACGAGAAATGGTACCTTTCATCGACACTTCGTTGCGACGTGGGGTATTAATCACGTTCAGATACTGGAAGATGGTGAGTTGCTCACGCTGTCTCTCGACAATGTTTCTGGGTCAGGCTTCGAATCCAAGAAAGAGTTCTTGTTCGGGAAAATCGACATGAGAATCAAGCTCGTCCCCGGAAATGCTGCAGGCACTGTGTCCACTTATTATGTAAGATTCATGCATTCATCTCTATGATGAAAAATCAATGCAAACAACTTAATTTCTTCACATGAAAACGGGGCATGATTTCTTATAAGTTGAATTTTATATTTCACCATTTTAATTATTTAAATAATTAATTAACTGCATGCAGCTGATATCGGAAGGTGAGCAGCCTGACAAGATAGATATTGAATTCATGGGGAATTCAACAGGCAATCCATACACACTTCACACAAACATATTCGTCCATGGAAAGGGTGAAAGAGAGCAACAATTCTTCCTATGGTTTGATCCGACCCTAGATTTTCACACCTATTCCATCCTATGGAATCCCAAATGCATCATGTAATTATACATGTAGACATAATTTCAGATACATAGATTTCCTGTAATTCGCCTGCATGCTTATCGATATTGTTTAATTTATTCTGTGTTTACGTAGTCTCTATGTGGATGGCGTACCAATACGGGAATTCAAGAACTTGGAGGGACTGGGAGTTCCTTTCCCCACTCGACCTATGAGATTATATTCGAGTCTCTGGAACGCGGAGGATTGGGCTACGCAGGGTGGCAGTGTTAAAACCGACTGGAATTTAGCCCCATTCGTTACTTCCTACTCCAATTTTTCTGCAGATGCATGCATTTGGTCTCACCAAACCAGAAGATCTTCGTGTAATCCCGCGGATTTCTCGTCAAAAACATGGCTGAATATGGAGTTGGATGGTAGAAGCCGCGCAAGAATGGAGAGGACGCGAAAGGGTTACATGATATATGATTTTTGCAGGGATAAATGGAGATTCCTCAACGGGACTGGACCTGAGTGCCAAATTAATTAGTTCTTTTTTATATAATTTGTTAGCGATACGAACCATTTATTAATTTATATTATATTAATAATTAATAACATATCAAGTGTGTCGAAAGTTAAATCTACGTATGAAAGTTAAAATTGGCACTATTTTGCATTTTTTAAAAATATTTTTGTTGTGTGTAATAGTTAAAGAAATATTATATAAGTATTTTTGACAAAAATGAATAAATGTTGTTGGCCAAAATTGTGTTTTCTTTTTTCATATTAAAACATTTGATTGTCACCAACAACATCGTCATTTTTTAATACGATTTTTTTACGATGTTACCAGTTAGTATGTTTAGGTAGAGTAATTATCTAATCAAAATTTATTTTCGTGGTTTTTATTTCTATATTACAAAAATGGTTTAGATTTAGCTATTGTTATTTTTTAAAAATGCTTAAAATAAGAGCGAATATTTAGTGCTTCTGAGCTTCTAATAAATTTTAAAAGATCGTGTAAAAAAACGTACGCAGAAAATAAGGCCCTTATCTATTATCTATATAAATATATGACTTTATACGTGAATTTCATTTATATCCTTATTAATTGTTTATTTTATATTAATTGCTTACTTTACTGTGTCTTTTTTTCTCTTTATTTATATTTTAAATCGATTATATCTTATTAATTGCTTACTTTAATGTGTATTTTCTTTCTCCTTATTTATATTTTAAATAAGTGTGATTAGTAGTATTTAATTTTTTATGTCTACCCACATTATAATATGTTATTTTTATCCAATGATATCTTTTCATTATGTAAATTAATATTTGGTTTTATTATGCCTACCCACATTATAATATGTTATTTTTAATCCAATGATTTAGATTTTTTATTTATTTTTTCATTATGTAAATTAAATTAATTAAATTTCGAAATAACTCATTATCGAATTGTGAATTTTCTTTGATATCTTTTTTTTTTTCATGTCCTCATGTGACAATTTACTAGAATTTATGTATTTAAATTAAAGTTTTTTGCAACCAAAATTTTTTTGCGGCTTATATTTATAAATTATTTAAATAAAATACGGTAAAAGATCGTTGTGATTTGAGCCGTCAATTTGTGTTGTATCTGTCGAGTTGGCATGCACCGCCAAACAGTTTAAGTAAGTTAGGTTGAAATTTTGTCGACTCATTTAAAGGTGAGCCTAAATGAGCTCGCACGAGTTTATATTAAATATCTATATATCTAATATTATAAATTTTCTATTATTATATATAAATATGTGACTTTATATGTGAATTTACATTTATCTCTTTATTAATTGCTTACTTAAAATGTATCTTTTCTTTCTCCTTATTTATATTTTAAATATGTGTGATTATTAGTATTTAATTTTTTATGTCTACTCATATTATAATATGTTATTTTTATTCAATGATATCTTTTCATTATGTAAATTAGTATTTAGTTTTTTTTATGTCTACCCACATTATAATATGTTATTTTTAATTCAATGATTTAGATTTTTTATTTATCTTTTCATTGTGTAAATTAAATTAATTAATTAATATTTAGAAATAACTCATTATCGAATTGTGAATTTTTTTTGGTGTCTTATTTTTTTTTCATGTCCTCATGTGACAATTTACTAGAATTTATGTGTTTAAATTAATGTTATTTGCAACCAAAATTTTTTTGCGGCTTATATTATAAATTATTTAAATAAAATACTGTAAAAGATAGTTATGATTTGAGCCGTTAATTTGTGTTGTATCTGTCGGGTTGGCATGCACCGCCAAACAATTTAAGTGAGTTAGGTTGAAATTTTGTCGACTCATTTAAAGGTGAGCCTAAATTAGCTCGCACGAGTTTATATTAAATATCTATATATCTAATATTATAAATTTTCTATTATTATATATAAATATGTGACTTTATATGTGAATTTACATTTATCTCTTTATTAATTGCTTGCTTTAAATGTATCTTTTCTTTCTTCTTATTTATATTTTAAATATGTGTGATTATTAGTATTTAATTTTTTATGTCTACTCACATTATAATATGTTATTTTTATTCAATGATATCTTTTCATTATGTAAATTGGTATTTTTTTTTATGTCTACCCACATTATAATATGTTATTTTTAATTCAATGATTTAGATTTTTTATTTATCTTTTCATTGTGTAAATTAAATTAATTAATTAATGTTTAGAAATAACTCATTATCGAATTGTGAATTTTCTTTGGTGTCTTATTAATTTTTTTTCATGTCCTCATGTGACAGTTTGTAGAATTTATGTGTTTAAATTAAAGTTTTTTGCAACCGAAATTTTTTTGCGATTTATATTTATAAATTATTTAAATAAAACACGGTAAAAGATCGTTGTGATTTGAACCGTCAATTTGGGTTGAGTCTGTCGGTTTGACCTGCACCGCCAAACAGTTTGAGTGAGTTGAGTTGAAATTTTGTCGACTAATTTAAAGGTAAGCCTAAATAAGCTCGCACGAGTTTATATTAAATATCTATCTATCTAATATTATTGATTTTCAATCATGAATTCTTGATATAAAATAGAAAAAATCATTTTGATTTCAAATTGTGATGTTACTATCTTATCCAAAAATTGTGGATTGTTGAGATATTTTGACAGTCACTTAAAAATGAGTGTCAAAGTTAACATTTGAGTTGTATTTTTGGATTTCTGAAAATATGTTCGGCAACATATTATTTTTAAGTTAGTTTTATCAGTATCGTGAGGGGTAAATATATTTATTACAATATATAAATATTGTTATCTTTTTAAATTAATATTCACTTTCATGTTTGACATATTATGAGTCTTGGTAAAATGAGGAACAATAAATTCAAACAAACGAATACAAAAAGTCTGGGCGAATCCAGAATTATATGGTATCGAAAATTAATATATAAATTTTTAGTGAATTTATTGATGTTAAGATGTATCATAAATCTTATATCATAATATATAAAATTTCAACCTTATAAATGAAATAAATCAAACATATATGAAATATACAAAATTTTATTACATATACAATCAAGTAATTTATTATAATTGTATTTTAGTCTAAAAGAATTCTTGTCAAACTCACTGATTGTGGATTTAACATATATTAAATCAACAAACTAAAGAGCGTGTCAATTAAACTAATTGAGTAATCACATATTCTTGAATTTCTTAATTAATTTTTTATCTTGATAATTTGTTTCATTTAATATTTTAAATTATAAGACACCGTTACTATAACTAAAGACATATTTTTTTAAATGTTCATAAAGACTCAATCACTAACTCATATGAAAAAAATTTATCGACATATTATATTGAAAACATTCTAATTAATTCAGCACATTTGCTGACAATTTTCTAATTAATTAATAAAGATTCATTTACAATAGTCATATTTAATCTTTTTGGGCTAACACGATTTATTTTGTAAGATATTCATCGCAATTCTTTATTTGTATATTAATATTTAAATCTGAATTATGATGTATACTGTTTTGCTAAAAGTTCTTAATTAATGATTTAATATATTTATTCGACACTTCAATATTAACATTTTAAAATATATTAATTTTATATTGTATGTGTGCAACACTTCTAATCATGATTATAAAAATTTAATAAAAATTCTAAAAATGAATTAGGTAGAACATAAAAAATTACACAATTAATCAAATGGCAGAAAATAAAAACTAAATAATTGTCTATTACATATAAACTACTAATACCGATTTCTAAAGATTGAATTCGGTGAGAGTGGAGGCCACTATGTAAAAAGTTAATGCTTCAATTAGTCACACTGCAAAGTTAGTGAAGTAAAAACGAAGGACAAAGTGAGTTAATAAAAAAATTATAATGGGCTAAGTTGAATAAGACTTACATATATAAGTATCTCACTCGGTCTCACCTTATGTTTTGTCACTGTACAAAGCAAAAGTTCATGCACTGTGGTGTTCTACATTTTCTTAATTTTTCTCTTGATTTCAAATTTAATTTCATCATATTTTAAAATATAAATTTTCAAATAGATGAAAAATAATTTTTTTTCTCTACTATTTACGTAAAATGGCAAGTATATATTCTATTCAAATGTCTTATAAATTCATATGATATAGTAAAATGTTATTTGCATAAACTTATTTGTTGGGTACAATAATTAATCAAGTTGGGTAGAGTGATTGAAATGTTGCGCTTGAGCTGTTGTACTATTTAAAATATTTGATTTGCACTGTTACCATAATCTATAGGTTTTGATAAAACAGTAAACTATCGAGCCTACAATTGGTATCAGAGCCAAGATCGCGACTTTGATTTTCATTGATTGAAATTGGTGCAATGATTAGGAGATAGATTGTCTGGTATAATAATTGTCCACGATGGGTAGGCGCTTGAGTTGTTTTATGATTTAAATATTTGACTTGCATAGTTACCATCAGTTATAGCTTTTGGTAAAGCGAAAAACGATCGATTCTACATTATTCTATTGTAAAGCTAGAAGAAACATGTTGCATCAACTTTTAGTTTTGAATTGATCCCTTACATGTTACTCGATTTTTAAATTTAGAAGCATTCTGCAGTTTTCAAATATTATTATATATTGAATTATAATTTATCCCTTTCTTATTGGATAAATATTCAATAAAACTCATGTAAATATTATTAACAAAAAAATTTAATGAAATATTGGATTTGTCGATAATCAAAATAAGAAATAAACAAATTTTGATCCTTGAAAGAGAAATAAGATATTTAAATAAAGTTATAATTGTCACAATGAAATAGTGCACATACATGCATTTATCACTATATTTTGCAATTAAAATGTCAAAAAAAGTTTCCACATATTATTTTTATATCATAATTAAAATAATTATGATTCCTAATTTTTATTATTTTGAGTTGGCCTTAGTTATGAAAAATCATTGTGAATAAATTGAATTTGAAAATTCTTATATCTATGTATATTACATATTAATATATCAACCTAAGTCTAGGTAATAAAAAAAACTACAAAATGAACTTATTCATCTTCAATGTACACAAATTATATAGTAAAGATATATGACAATTAAGACAATGAAGTAGAATATATGTTTACATATAACAAAATATATAGACACGAAAAAAAAATATTTTTCTAGATATAAATATTTTTTAATAACTTTTTACAGTGAGTTGGAGAAGATAAAAGAGAAAAAATATTAACTCTGTTGGGTGCAATAATTGTCACTGCTTGGTGGAGGGTTCGAATCGTAATGCTTGAGTTGCTGTGCGGTTTAAAATATTTAAGTTGTACCATTACCACTAGCTATAGCTTTTGGTAAAGCGGCAAGCGTTCGGTCCTATAATTGGTATCAGAGCCAAGGTCACGTGTTCAATTCTCATTGATTGCAAGGAGTGCAATTATTGGGAGGGAGATTGTTGGGTGCAATAATTGTCCCTGCTTGGTGGAGCGATCGAACCGTGGTGCTTGAGTTGCTGTGCGGTTTAAAAGATTTGAGTTACACCATTACTACTAGCTTCAGCTTTTGGTAAAGCGGCAAGCGCTCGATCCTACAAACTCTTTTGGGTTACACAAAAAAATAGAATTGGAAGAAGTGTTTGTCATACAATGAATTCAGTTTCCAAATTAAATGTATACTATAAAGTTATATTTACCGTTCAAACTTTATAAATGCAATGAATTTTTCTCAAGATAAGGGTACACAAATGATCCCGTTAAGATATTTAAACAATTAGAAAAATTAAATATATTATTTTTCTTGAGATAATACCAATATGACAATAGTAATTTGATTGTGCTAATTATACTTATGAGTTAATATGAAATATTAAAATCAGTGTCATAAGAGTCAGTAAAAAGATGATTTATTGTCAAAAATATTATTATTATAAATTACAAATAAATGACAACATTTAATCAATATTTTTTTGAATCAATCCATCAGTACTTTTTATGTGATGATAGATTGTTATACTAATATGGGTGAGCATTCGATCGGTGACCGAACTAAATTAGTCACAATCGTTCCGAACAAATATTTAGCAATAACCGAACCAACCGAATTATTTTTCATAACCGATTAAAACCGAACCGAATTAAAATCGGTTAATTAGGTTGGTGTCCGAATTAACCGATTAGTTTTTTTAAAAAATGTGATTTAACTTTAATTATATATATAATTTTTTTGAACACTAAAGTCTACACAAATGCATAAAAACATAAAATCACATACATCACAAATTTTTCTTTAGAATTAAGTCTGATTTTAAAATTAAAAATTAAAAATATATTAAAATTGATAAATAATAAAAAATTATTAAATAATAGTATTTATTATATCGGTTAATTCGGTTAGCTGATTTCAAAATTTTGAAAATCGTAACCGAGTCGAATTAACCGATATAACCGAATTTTTTTAAATTTAAAATCGAATTTCCAAAAATAACCGAACCGAATTTCTGAATTAACTTGGTTCGGTCGGTTAATTCAGTCTAACCAAATTTTGCTCACCCTAATAATAATGTGTAGTTTATATGTTATCAATTATAAGTGTCTAATAAATTAAAGGTGACTAGGAAAGTAAAAGCATTCAGTGGAAATTGTTGTCAATTTACATGAAAGATAATAATCAAACAACATTGTAAATAAAAAATTGCATATAATTGACTGTCAAAAAAGATTGTAATAATTGAATATTGTAATAAAATATATGCATTATTGAGATAATATAACAAGTAACAAAAGAAAACAATGTGATAAAAAAGATATGAGAAAAATTTTAGTAGCCAAATCTTTTTTTTAAAATTAAAAAAATATGTTTTTTTTCAAATTAGTTACATATACTAATTAACACGAATTGTCATTATTTTTTGTTGAGTTAACTAATTTTATTTCAAATTCTAATTACGTTCCCACGTGCAACGCACGTACATTATTTCTAGTTTAATAAATAGATGAGCAACGTAACCCAAAAAAAAAAAACATGACGCAAAATAAAACACATTTTTATTGATTAGATGGGAGTTTCGAGTGAATAGAGTAAGTAGACATGGTTAAAAGTTCGATTTTATCTACTAATATTATTGAGTAGATTTCTTGTGAGACGGTCCCACAAATCTTTATCTGTGAGACGGGTCAACTCTACCGATATTCACAATAAAAAGTAATATTCTTAGCATAAAAAGTAATACTTTTCATAGATGACTCAAATAAGATATCTGTCTCACAAAATACGACCCTTGTGACCATTTCACACAAATTTTTGTCAATATTATTTTGGATGAGGTTGTCGCAAAAGATTTACCTAGTACAATTTAATTGACTAACATGATATTTTTATTGCATTAATCATGTAACTTACTCAGTGTATACATAAGGTTAGTGGTTGCAGATTTCATCATCATAAAAAAACACATTTTTATTACAGGTTAGTGGTTGCAGGTTTCATCATCATAAAAAAAAACATATTTTTATTGTAGGTGAATATTTGACAAATGTTCACGAGTTCAATTGCTCATACCAACACTTTCTCAGATAATGTTTTCGCACATGGTTTTTCCAGTAAAATTTAACTGACTAACGTGGTTTGCATGCTATTACGTTACCATAAGGTTTACCTAATACACACCAAAAGGTAGTGCATGTGAGTTCCATCATCGTCAAAAAAAAAACACACATTTCTATTGTCCCTAAAAATGTCCGAGTTAGTGGAGATTACTTAAACAATGGACATATATTCGATTAGGGAGTCCGAGTTAGTGAAGTAGTTGAGTACTTGACTAATAGTCATAGTTCGATTACTCCTATTAACATTTCTTGAGTGATCCTGTCACACAGGGTTTTCCCAATTCGCTTTATCTGGCTGTTTGTAGACTACTTCGTTAACCCAAGAAGTTATCAATGGCAAACAAAAGACCAATGGCTGCGAGTTCCCTCGTCATTAAAAAAAAAACACATTTTTATTTCTTTTCAGATATGGCAGAACTAATTCTTACAACTACACAACAAGCAACTCAAGCCATTTTTTTTCCATGAAAAATATAGATGAACACCAAGTATGAATATCCACTCATTAAGACAAAAGATGCTGCAAATGAGTGTGTTCTAATACCCATAATATTCATTCTACTTTGATCATGTTGAACACATGCTTATTCCTCTATGTATAACACAAAACACCAACAGACAAACCCTCCTCCATTTTACTTGAGCGAATTAGCAACGTCGATCACAAACCGATACTTCACATCTTTCTTAATCAGCCTCTCCAAGGCCTCGTTCACGTATTGAATCGGTATCAATTCAATGTCGGGGTAAATTTTGTGTGTAGCACAGAAATTCAACATTTCTTGTATTTCCTTGGTTCCACCTGTTATACTTCCCGAAACGCTCCTCGCAACTACAATATATAATTTGTTTTAAATCGATATAAGATTCTGATATATAGCAACGGGCTAAGTGTGATCATAATTGTCTCCTGAAATAGTCATATTTATGCATCAATTTGTACCTGGAGAGAGGTTTACAGGACTGAATTTCACTTCACTTGGAAATCCCACCAACACAAGTATACCAGTCGTCTTCAACAATTGCAGATAAGAATCGAACGAGATATCCCCAGACGCTGTGTTTATAATGAAGTCCAATGACTTAGTCCAAGCCTGCACCAATCTCCATCATCAGAATTTCAAAACTAGACTTTCACTTTCAATAAACATCTCCGTTTCAAATTTTCATGGCTTATAATATAATTAGTCCAATAGATTGCTTCAAAGGGGTAATGTAGTAAGTCTTACCGCCATTGCCTTTTCATCAGAAGAAATAACAAAATCATCCGCTCCAAGAACATTCAAAGACTCTTCTTTCTTGGAAATACTCGTACTAAATACCGTTACTTTTAATCCAAATGCCTTACCAAACTTCACGGCCAGGTGGCCAAGTCCACCTAGCCCTACAACCCCCAAAGATTTGCCTGGTTGATTCATGTTATGCCTCATCATGGGGCTGTAAACCGTTATTCCAGCACAGAGTAATGGTGCTGCTAATTCTAGCGGGTATTTTTCAGGTATATTGAAGCAATACCTAGAAAAAGAACAAAACAAACCAAGTTAAGATCTAGTTTTCCTGTTGGCATGTTTACACTCTTCAAGGAAAAACAAGTTAACAACCACCTTTCGTGAACCACGATATAGCTAGAATATCCCCCTTTGGTTATGGTACCATCGGAATCCACCCCATCAAAAGTGTAGACTGACCCCTTTGAGCAATAGTTTTCTAGGTAATCATCACAATACTCGCACTCTCTGCAAGAATTAACATATGTTCCAACTCCAACATGGTCGCCTACTTTAAAGCGTTGAACATTGGTACCAATCTCTCGTACGACACCGGAGATTTCGTGCCTATGAAATTAAACACAGTTATTGCAAATGGCTAAGAATTGTTCATTCTGTGGTTAGAATTAGAGTGTTGGCTAATTTGATGAGCATTAAAATGAATATACATACCCAGGAACTAAAGGATACTTTGAAGTCCCAAGTTTGTTTCTGGGCCAGATAACATCAGCATAACATATTCCACAGTATATTATGCTTATCGAAACATCATCACTTCCAACAGACCTGATCGAGTTCGAATGTCAAATTATCAAACATAAATCAAGTTCGAACATTAAGGGGTCCAAATTATTTTGTCAGAAAAGCGCAGAGTTTTAATATATTTATCTGTGTTTGAATTCACCTCTCCTCGATAAAATTTGAGCTCGACGGTCATATGTTGGAATTGCGCGACATATATAAAATCAAGAAATCTGAAAATAAATCGATGGCAAATTTATCGAAGTGGTGGGGTGGTTAATTCTTTTCTGGGCCCTTCAAAAGCACAAAAACCTGAATAGATACAGCGATGGAACAAATCGATGGCTAAGAACAGTCGCCACCCAAATTGCAAAAGCAAAAAAAGAACAGCAAATTTAATTTAATACAGAACGAGAGAAGTACCTGCGGTTGAATTCGTAAGGAGATAGGAATCCGGAGGGATCTCTGGCGGCCCATCCAAGGCATTCACCATTTGCAGCGGCAGCCATGTGTAGTCGACTACGCCGGTCACTTGAGAATTGAGATTGTGTTAATTTTTCGAATGAAAGTTTACACAAATATATACATATTTTTCATGAGTGGAAAGTTTGCGCATTAAATAGATAGGAAAAAAAAAAAAAAAGAGTCAAAACTGGCTGCTACAATCTATATTGAAATAATAAAAATCAAACAAATATCTGGATCGAAATTTCAATCAAAAGAGTCGAAGATTGTAGAAGAACTCGATCAATGGTCGAGCATCAGTCACTGCATCTGAAATTTATCACAAAAATAGAAATCGAGCAAGAGATTTATGAAACTTTTTGGAGTTAATATTTGGTATTAACTAGTGAAGATTCTTGAATGAGAATCTCGCTTGATGAAAATGTACATACTAAATTTAGCTGCCCAAACAAAGAAAAGGAAAAAGAAATCAAAGTAATTTGTGGATCATCAATCCTCAGTCGTGCTACATGGTCCATCTATTATTACTGCACACGTAAGCAGTGACGCAAAACATTAAATTGGGAAAATAATTTGGGGAAAAAGACACAATTAGGAGATATAACTCACAATTTTAATTTCTTAAAATCTTGCTACACATGATATTGCATAACTTTTAGTCAAGAATCATAAACAAAGCTAGCCCATTTAGGTTTTTTTTTAATCAAACTTTTCTTCGAAATTCGTATAGATTTATGAAATTAAACCGATCATTAGTTACTACTTACTATGTTTAAAGTTCAAATAAGAGATAAAATGAGAAAGCATTTCTTGGTTGGACCAAGGTGATTCCCGACAGGTCTCTTTTGGGGAGCTTGTCCTGGTTTTTCCCATCAACTATCTCTATATATTGCGGGTCAAGAGCTCTGATTCATTGCAATCAAATTAACAAAAATATATTGTACAATTTCATTTTTTAGGTGAAAAATAATGTTCATAATAATGTTTTAAGGTAAAAGTTTTTAGGTAAAAACTAATATTCATTTTTTAGTGGGGGGATCATGGAAAAAATTCTACCTTTCAAAATTTAAATGTCTGCCACTACAGGCATAGACAATAGCTTAAAATATGTTCTTTTTGCCATGCCGACAATTAAGTGTGATAGGGTAACCTGGTTAGAAAAAAAAATGATGATATGCATGTCATTTGAGGCAGAAACTAACATGAACGCATGCAAAAAAGAAATGATGATATTCATTCGATACACACACATATATAATATCTTGGACAATCCAGTGTGGGCATTTTATATGAGCACTGTTACGATGATATCAACTAATTGTATTTGATAAAATTGTATATCCAATAGATGGACGCTGCAATAGTGGTGCTCGAGAGTCGTGTCTTTATGTATAAAAATAAATCATCACAAGAGTATAAAATCATATCTAAATTTATTCAAGAAAAGCTGTAGGCGGTGGTGTGAATCTTTTAGTTCATCTGATAGAGTGAAGATCAATTCTCATGAAATTAGATGAAACTTCAAATTTTTTTTTTTTACCCCCCATCCAACCAATCAAATTCAAATAATTTTACAGTCGTGAAAATGACTTATGCGCAAGCCCTGAAGTATCAAGAAACTTCTCTTAGAGCTGCAAACATAACAACCATGAACTAAAATAATAATAATAATAATAACCAAAACCCCAATAATTTCGCCAGATGAATTTTCTTGATAAAAATCGCAATTATTGAGCCCCAAAATCCCAAACATGAATAGTGGCATCGGAAGAACAAGCAGCCACATATCTTTCATCTGCAATAAGGGCATAGCATACCCCTATTCCTTCCCTTAATCTGTACAGGAAATGTCCATGTTCTATTTCCCAAACCCTAATGATTCCACCTGCACAAGTTAGCCCATATCCGCCATTTATGCAACCCAAGATCTCCCTCTGTGACACACCCCTTAACCGACATGCCATGTTCATATCCGGCACATGGAGTACTCTAGTTGCTCCCCGTCTATCAGTTATCATAGCTGAGTTGTCGTTGCAGTCAAATGAGCCAACAATGATACCCCTTCGGTATTCTTCGTCATGTAGCACCAACCCTTGGTTTTCGAGATCAAATGCTACTAGCCTTAGGCTCGTGCAGGCCACAGCCAAATGATGGCTTGTTACCCTAATTCGGCATATAAGATCAGTTACTTCAGTTAGTAGATGCCACCCCATTACGGCTTCCGGATCAGTTAGGACTCCTCCAACAAAAACAAGCTCTTCCGTCTCACTATTCCAGACGTGAAATGCACGACCAGGAACACCTGGAAAACGAACGAACAATGAAAAAAGTACATGAAACATGGAACTTCACAAGGCAGCCTGATCGGTTCTCAAGTAAAACATTAAAGCCACAAATCTTGAACTACTAAACACCTGCATAGAGGCCAACCCACCATCGGTTACAGCCCGTAAAGTCGACTAGAGCCCCGTCATTCACAACATCACCCAAATATGCTCTTCGTAGAGGATTCACTCCGTTGATGACAGCCATATGAATGTCACCATCTAGAGTAGCAAAGACAAGGCGAATGTCGGATAAAATGATACCCGAAACAGCACTAGAAAAACGACCAAGCCGACCACGATGCTGAGGATACAAAGTAGAGAGGCGGAGCCTGGTTGGAAGGTGGAATAGGTGAACTGCACCATCAGCGAATCCAGCAGCAAGGTGATGATCAGAAAGAGCCAAGCGGCGGCATGAGAGACCGTCATCATCATTGTTGTTGTTATCTGTCGGGACAAAATGAAGGGTGGCGTATATATTTCTGCGTGAGCGGAAGTTACAGGCTGTCTGGTGGCGATATATGTATTCTTCTCGCCAAGTGTTCCGGATAAGATGGGTGATGTTCCAAACACCGCGTGTTAGATTCTGCCATAGAAGTTCGGAACGAGATATGGCTCGCCAGGTAGAACAAACCTGCATGCATTTAGAACATTACATTGGCAAAACCATGTTGAACTAAAAATTCATATCCATTTGTGAGCGAAAGAGACCGGCTAAAGCAGTGCAAAAATGAGATTGGTTTGACAAAATAAGATGAACCCAAGAAATTGCTTCTTAGACACTGAAAGTTCTGTTTCCACAGTGTATGTGTGAGTTGAGAGTGAGTGTTGTGTGTTTCAGAATATAGGTGTTGTGCGTAGGTGTTGTAACACCCACGACAACATGCAGCGGAAATTATGATTTTAACACACCTACACGTAGCTGGAATAATGATAATAATACGAGATACGAGATGTAAATTATGCACAAGTATAAAATACTTGTGCGGTGCCTCAGGGCAAAATAATTCACTAGAAAAACTTGTAAGTTTACAAAAACCAATACTAGTGAAAGAATAAAACAACTCCCTTATTAAGGCGAGTAACAAATTGCATTCTAAACCTCTAACAAACCGTATAACCAAAATACATAGGATGCATCAACTGAGAAGTGAAAAAAAATCTTCAAAACTCCACACACTAATCAACACGGTGATTAGGTGTTGTCTTCGGATGTTGGCAGCACTTCACAGCAACAAGTTATCAATCACGAGATGGCTTCAATCAGAAAATCTTTTCTTCGTACAAATGCATCTCTGTCTCTCCGAAAGTTTTTGCTCTATATCGTCACTCTCTCACACTTTCTTTTCTTCTCCTTTGAGTCCTATTTAACATAGAAAAACCAATTTCATTAGGAAACAAACTCTTTTTAAAACAAGGATAATATCTTAAAGATATTAATTTATAAGAGATCATATCATCAATTTCGAGATTATCCTCATGTCTAGAAAGGCAAAATATTAAAGATAAAAAAGGAAAATATATCAAGGAATAAAATTCCTTTCAATCTCCCCTTTTTTGCCTTTATGGACAAAACAACCCAAAAATGGTTGTACATCTCAGCTCCCCCTGAGTTAGCAAATCAGTGACTCAACCAACTTTAGTTGACTCCCCCTGAATTCTACCGTTAAGCCTTCCCCTGAAGAAAAATACAGTTCACACAGATGTTGTATGTTAGATGTTGCAACATTCAGATCATAACACCGAAATAGTTCATTAATCAGGAGGGACAAAGATCAGAGAGAATAAAAGGACAACTAAAATACTAAAACCATCAAGAGAGAAAAAAAACTCAAAATCTCATTATCCTTCATTACTGCCATCATCATCAGCCATTTTTGCTCCACTGGTTCCAGCTATATCTGTATCTACTCCCCCTTTTTGTCCAGAATGGACACTTTCACCCAGCAGAAGCTCATAGTCAGCCACTTGATTTTCATAATGTTCAATGGTTTTCTTGGCATTTTCAATCTGTTGTCGACCATAGGCAATCTGAGCTTGAATGTAGGAGATAGACAGTGTGACATAACCAGTAGGAGGAACATCTGTAGGTGGCTGTTCAGCTGTCTCAGGCACATGTTCAGATGTTGTATCATCAGTGTTGCCAACATCCGGAGCAACACTGGAAGTCACCCACGGCAGATCAATCTGTCTGTTGCCTTTAAAATACACAGGAGAAATCTTCAAGGAGTCTCTAACAAGGCAGAGATCTTCATCAATGTCCCTAATGAACCCTTGAGACTCCAAGATCCCATAGATCAGTGAGGGATATGGTAGCTTAGTCTTCTTGAAGTCCTCTTCAGCATATTGTAACTGCTGTCCTGAACACCAATCTCCCAAATTAAAGGCCCTTCCAGTGCCAATATTAAACAAAACCAGGGCTTGAGATCTGGTCACAGTGGTGGAATTTGTTGACGGGGTCCAATTCCAAATGGAGGTCTTATGTAGGACAGAGTAGAAGGACGTGAGATTAGCAGCGCTCAGCTTCTTTGGATAGTCGGGGAATACTTGGATCACACCTCCTGTGAGCACAGAGGTGACAGCATGTATGTCAAGATCCTCGTCAGCTTCCTCAAGATCCGGAGTGTTGTAGAATTCATTAATCACCGACGGGAAGAACTTGTAGATATGATCCCGAACAAACACTCTCCCATACTTCACCGATTCCTCATGTCCAACACTGCGCAGAAGATTACAGTAGAATTCTAACACCACACGGCGACAGTAGGGCATAACAGTGGTGACTGTGGATAGCAACTTTCTGTTTCTGAGAAACTCAACCAGGTTGTATTTCCCATAGGCAATGACATCAATATTTTTCTCCTCAACCTACTCTCTCTGAACAAACAGCGGCCATAATGCCAAGGCATCCTCAGAATAAAATTTGGGGGAAAAAGACTTACTCACATCATAGTCAGCAGAGTCAATGTTGTGCTCGGTGTTGTCAACATCCACCTCAACACCGGCAGCAACATCAGTAGCATCATCTTCAGAAGACTCGCTAGATTCAGAGTCGATGTCCTCAGATGCATCATCACCTTGTTCCTCAGATTCAAAGTCAGATACAGACGATGAGGAGGAGTCATCAGAGGCACCAGGCCGGTTTTGCTCGAATTCCTTCATCATTTCTGAGTCAGGTTCATTCTCCTTAGCCATTTGTTTTCGGGCGGCCTTATCTTCTTTGAGCTGACCAAGAAACTCTGCCTATGATTGTTCATCATCTTCAGGTTCACCAGGAGATTGTTCTTCTGCAGCTTCATGAGAATCCGTGAATGGGTTTGGCTTTTGACTACCAGAAGTAGAACCAGATTCCTTAGCAGCAAAATTTGGTTTGGGGCGAGCCACCAACTCAAAATCATCATCATTGGAGTCGTCTCCAGATGAGAAATCAGGGTCCAGAATAAATGGGACGGTGGATGCCCTTGGTTTCTTGGTAGGGACAAAGTCAGGATCGAACCCTGCTTGTCTCTTTGACTTACGGCGCATAGGAGCAGGGGGAAAGGCTCTATTCACGGCCTCAAAATTTGGGGGATTCTCGACATTGATTTCGTTCCCAGGTTCACCAGGAGCGATCATTTCCAGCGGGATTGGTTCTTCTGGTACACCCACAATTTCCATGCCCACAACATCGGTTGTGGCTGTGGGTGTTGTGTCAGGTGATTTGTCGCCCATGCTCGCAGCCATTTCACTCCTAATGTCTTGAGGATCAAAGCCAGCCATCTGCGAAATATAGAATAGCAAAGTAGGGAATTTCGAAGAAGACAGAAATTTACGAAGAACACAGATACTTTTGCGCGAAAAAGAAAACAAATAGTTAGGGTAGGAGAGATTTTAGAATATGAGGGAAAATAGTAAGCCGTAAAGTTGTTCCTTATTTATCCCTAAATATTTAAGCACACCCCTCCAACGGTAACATTCTGATGAGCCGCAACTCCGGCATTTTTCCAAATCCGTTTTTACTCCAACGGTAACTTTCTGAACTAGTGTACTTATTATTTCAAGTAACAAGTCAGCAATAGATCGAATTAACCCCACAAACAATTAGCAATCAAGATATTTCAAAATTACGTTGGTTAGGGTGTTCTTCGAATTTCATGAATCAAAAACTGATAGCCCACTGGACATGATGAATTCACAAAACAACAGTATGAATGACTTAAATTTATGCCTAAAGTATGATCAAAAAGGCATGCACACGCATGTGATCAAACTGTGATCAGTCTGTACTTAGGTGTTGGCAACACCTCTTGGCAACACTCACAAGTTGGACTCAAACTTTCTTGAACATTTTTAATTCAGACATGGTAGCTCTCACTCTAGAAGAACGGTCTTCATAGGACTCCTCTAGGTAGTTTTTTCCATCTGTATTTTGACTTAGAAGTGGTAGCTCCCACACTAGAAGAACGGTCTTCATTGGACTCCTCTAGGTAGCTTTTTTCATTTTCTTCTAGACATTTTTTTGTTCTATTTTATTCTCTTTTCTATTTTTCACCATATTGCTCAAGAATTTTCTAAGTCATTATCTACATTGGACAAGATCATGTGGTACACGATCATCCTCAACAGCTTTATGACTTAGATTGAGCACACACCATTCTTTGGAGAATATTGATGGAAGTTTGATTCACAACTGATAGCACGTCATTCAGTATCCTACACTTGTACAGGCTTCACACAAAGCAGGATGTATGCAATATGTCTAGCATCCTAAAAATAAAATGCACATGCATGCTGGGTGTTGTCCACAGGTGTTGTAACACCGAGGACAACATCCGTGAGTGATCATTGTGCACACAAGCTGAGAGACTTCCTAAGATTGGAAAATCTCTCAAAATCCAATGGTTTTGTAAAAATATCAGCCAGTTGGTTCTCAGTTCTAACAAATTCCATTCGAATTGTACCCTTATCAACCAAATCTCGAATAAAAATGATGTCAAATGTCTATGTGTTTCGTTCGAGAGTGTTGTACTGGATTTTTTGAAATATCAATTGCACTTGAATTGTCACAGTATACAATTAAGGTGTCACTGTTGAAACCATAGTCTTTAATCATTTGATTCATCCACAAAAGTTGTGAACAACAGCTAGCAGCTGCAACATATTCAGATTCAGCAGTGGACAGAGATACACAATTTTGCTTTTTACTATACCATGACACCAAATTGTTATCTAGATAAAAACATCCTCCAGTGGTACTCTTCCTATCATCTAGATTTCCAACCCAGTCAGCATCACTAAAGCCCACTAAATTGGTGTTTGTTTCTTTGGTGTACCATAAACCTAAGTCAACTGTTCCTGATATATATCGCAAAATTCTTTTGACAGCCTTTAGATGAGTGACTTTAGGATCAGCCTGGTACCTAGCACACAAACAAACACTAAACATGATGTCGGGACGACTTGCACTTAAGTAAAGAAGACTGTCTATGATGCTGCGATACTGGGTGTTGTCAACACCTGCCGCAACATCGTCTTTGGACAATTTTTCAGTCGACCCCATTGGTGTTTTCATGTGCTTAGTGTTCTCAGTAGAGAATTTCTTCACCAAATTCTTGGCATACTTGGATTGACATAGAAAGATACCATTCATGCATTTGTTTAATTTGCAATCCAAGAAAGAAACTTAATTCTCCTACCATGCTTATTTCAAATGTGGTAGACATGCATTTAACAAATTCATCAACATGATTTTGAGAAGAAGCACCAAAAATGATGTCATCCACATAAATTTGTCACACAAGAATATCAAGCTTCGATTTTAGAATAAAAAGGGTTTTATCAACCTCACCTCTTTTGAAGCCTAAGTCAAGCAGATATTCTCAGTAAGCCTTCCATACCATGCTCTTGGAGCTTGTTTAAGTCCATAGAGTGCTTTTTTCAACTTGTAGACATGGTTCGGGTGGTGTGGATCTTCAAATCCTTTAGGTTGGCTTACATAGGCTTCTTCTTTCAAGATGCCATTCAAAAAGGCACTTTTCACATCCATTTGATATAATTTTATGTCCATGTAACATGCAATAGCAAGTAAAAGTCTAACCGATTCAATCCGGGCAACAGGGGCAAACGTTTCATCAAAATCAATTCCTTCAATTTGAGTATACCCTTGAGCCACTAGCCTAGCTTTATTTCTCACAACAATTCCAGATTCATCAGTTTTGTTTTTAAAGATCCATTTGGTTCCAATAACATTCACATTATCGGGTCTGGGAACCAAATCCCACACATCATTCCTGACAAATTGTTCAAGTTCCTCATGCATTGCATCAACCCAAAATTCATCTTTTAAGGCTTCATTTATATTTTTGGGTTCCATGAGTGAAACAAAACAAGAGTGACTTACTTGAGAGTATACGGAAGTCATGCAAACTAGTCCCATCATTTTGCGATAGTCTACCTTTCTCCTTTCTTCTCGTTTGCATTCCTCCGAATGTTTCTCCAATGATCTGAGATGATGGATGATTTTTCTGAACCTTGCTGGGAATATCAATCTCTTCATTGGTTACACTGTCATCATTCTCAGTATACTTTCCTAGTTCATCATTTGATTCTGCCAGTGTAGGTGTTGTCTCCGGTGTAACACCGGGTGCAACATCTGTGTTAGGCAGTGTCTCACTTTCGTTCAGCAGCCCATCAATATCATCCTCGATTGTTTTTCCCGTTAGATCTGCAAGATCATCAAAAACAACGTTAATAGACTCCATAGTCGTTTTTGTTCTCAGATTATACACGCGATAGCCACGACTATTAGATGAATAACCAACGAATAAACATTTGTCACTTTTAGAGTCAAACTTTGCAAGATGGTCTCGGTCATTCAAACATAACATACACACCCAAAGACATGAAAATACTTAAGTTTCGGCCTCTTTCCCATGATGATTTCATAGGATGTCATAGTAGAACCACTCCTTAAGTACACACGATTTGAAATATGACATGCTGTGTTCAAGGCCTCGGCCCAAACTCTCTTTGAAATATTCTTTGAACTTAACATGACCCTAGCCATTTCTTGCAGTGTCCTATTCTTCCTTTCGGCTATTCCATTTTGTTGAGGAGTCTTAGGGGCCGAAAATTCATGAGTTATCCCTCTCTTTTCACAAAATGATATAAAGTGTGAGTTTTCAAATTCTTTACCATGGTCAGTCCTTATCTTACCAACCCTCAGATTATGTAGATTAGTAATCTTAGCATGTAATTTCTTGAAAACATCAAATGTATCGGATTTTTCTCTAAGAAATCTACCCATGTAAAGCGAGAGAAATCATCCAGACAAACGCATGAATACTTCTTACCTCCAAGACTTTCCACTTCCATTGGACCCATAAGATCCATGTGCAAGAGTTCAAGACACCGTGTTGTCCCAAAGTATTGCAACACTTGATGGGGAACACGTGTTTGCTAACCCTTTTGACATGCACCACAAACATACGGAATTCCAGAGGATAAATTAGGCATACCTCTCACAGCATCGTACTTACCAAGGTTCTTTAATGTCTTGAAGTTTGCATGACCCAATTTTTGATGCCACAAGTTTAGTTCACTTACTTTTGAATGATTGCATACTAAGTCTTCTCCAAGTTGATAGCAATTATCAGCAGACCTTGTACCTGTCAAAATACGAGTATTAGAATTATCAAACACTTCACAATTGTCTTTATCAAACTTAACATGCAAACCGTCATCACAAAGTTGACTAATGCTTATTAAGTTCGAGTTAAGCCCTTCGACATAAAGCACATTGTGTAGATTAGGCAGTCCATCAACATTCAAGGTTCATTTGCCAGCAATTCTTCCTTTAGCACCACCACCATATGTCACATGACCACTCCTCAGTTCAACATAGTCAATCAAATGGTCTTTAGAACCTGTCATGTGGCGCGAACAGCCACTGTCAAAGTACCATATTCCTGCAATGTTAGTCTTTAATGAAGTATAAATAACGGAACATTGAATCTTAGCCTTTGGTACCCAAACCCTTTTTACCGTCGGTTTTCTGTTGGCAGTGTTGCGTCGGGTGTTATACAACACCTGTGGCAACACCTGTTCTGATTCCCATCTCTTGTAATCATCTCTCAGTTTAAAGCAGTAGGGTTTGATATGACCAGGTCTAAAACAATAGTGGTAGATAAAGTGGCGTTTTCTGGATTTGGACTTCTTGGTAGATATTTGCCTTTTAGATGGAGCACCTTTTTCAGTTTGTGTAGCATTTGAGGTTTCAACACTTCCTTTGACAAAAACAGTTGGTTTTCTCTCAGTATTGGAAGATTCTCCAATTTCGAACAGACTGTTCGGATAACCAAGTTCAACTTTGTCATTTTGTCCAATCATCAAAAGTGAATCAAGTTTGAATGAACTTGAATTCATCTTGGCAAGAATCTGAGTTGCTTCTCCAAGTTCCTTTTTGACTTTGCATAATTCCAAATCTTTCTTGCTTAAGATTACTTCAAGTCGTGAAATTTGTGACTTTAACTCAGCATTCTCTTTGGAGAGAATTGCATTTCCTTTAGTTCTTTTGATCCAGTCTTCATATAATTCTTCGTACATCGTCTGCACACTTTCTAGAGTGACTTCATCATCATCTACCTCTTGAGTTTCAGACTGACTTGCCTCCGCAAGGGTTGTAGATTTAAGACATACTGAATTCGAAGAGGTGTTGCGGCCAGGTATTGCAACACCTGTGGCAACACCCAAAGGATTGATTTGCATTGAGCGTTTTTCCTTGATCACAGAAGATAACGATGTGTGATTTTCAGATTCACTTGATCCTTGATCATCATCAGACTCTTCATCACTCAGGGTGACAGTCATGCCTTTGTTTTTCCTAAGTCGATTGGCACACTCATTGGCATAGTGTCCATATCCCGAACACTCTCTACATTGCAACGAGTCCAGGTTTCTGACATTAGATTGGATTTGCACTTCGGTTTTTGGTCGAAACTGTCCTTTCATAGGAGTAAACTTTTGAGCTTTTGCAAAACTGGTGTTATTGGGCAGTTCAGATTTTTGTCTAATTTTCTTTTTTTCTCTCATAGTCTTCAAGTAATCACCAAATTTCTTAGTAAACAGAGAGATCGATTCTTCACCTAAATCAGACTTATCCACCTCTTTAGATATTTGAAGGATTTCATCATAAGATTCGGTTGAGGCTTCAAAGGCTATTGTCTTCCCTTTATCCTTCCTTTGTAGATCAAGATTCATCTCAAAAGTTCTGAGAGAACTCATTAGTTCATCCAAGTTGATCGTTGAAGTGTCTTTAGATTCCTCAATAGCGCAAACTTTGACATTGAATCTCTCAGGAAGAGATCTTAGAACCTTGTTCACCAATCTTTCATTTGGTATGGGATCTCCTAGGCCATGTGATTCATTTGAGAGTTGTCTCAACCGGCAGTCATACTCAAGAATAGACTCCTTGTCCTCCATTCTCAAACTTTCGAACTTTGATGTCACCATCCTTAGCCTAGTTTTACGCACACTTGCGGATCCTTCACAGTGCTTCTGGAGTATCTCCCAAGCATCTTTGGCGCATACACAAGTGGTGATTAAATTAAACATCCTTGTGTCAACAGATGAAAATATAGCATTGAGAGCCTTGGAATTAAAGTTTGAAGTTTGCACTTCATCGACAGTCCATGTACTTTCAGGTTTGAGCCGTGTGTCTCCATCAGCATCCTCAAGTTTTGGTGGACTCCAACCATCAAGTACACGTTGCCAAGCTCTTTCTTCAATGGATTTAATAAAAACCCTCATCTTTACTTTCCACAATGCATAGTTTGATCCATCCAACACGGGAGGCCTAAAAACAGTATTTGTTGATCCTTCCATAATTCCTTTTCACTCTGAAAACAAAACAAAACAGGATCTCACTTAGTAGCGTCAAGTGGAAGCTCTGGTACCAATTGAAAGTTCTGTTTCCACAGTGTATGTGTGAGTTGAGAGTGAGTGTTGTGTGTTTCAGAATATAGGTGTTGTGCGTAGGTGTTGTAACACCCACGACAACATGCAGCGGAAATTATGATTTTAACACACCTACACGTAGCTGGAATAATGATAATAATACGAGATACGAGATGTAAATTATGCACAAGTATAAAATACTTGTGCGGTGCCTCAGGGCAAAATAATTCACTAGAAAAACTTGTAAGTTTACAAAAACCAATACTAGTGAAAGAATAAAACAACTCCCTTATTAAGGCGAGTAACAAATTGCATCCTAAACCTCTAACCAACCGTATAACCAAAATACATAGGATGCATCAACTGAGAAGTGAAAAAAAATCTTCAAAACTCCACACACTAATCAACACGGTGATTAGGTGTTGTCTTCGGATGTTGGCAGCAATTCACAACAACAAGTTATCAATCACGAGATGGCTTCAATCAGAAAACCTTTTCTTCGTACAAATGCATCTCTGTCTCTCCGAAATTTTTTGCTCTATATCGTCACTCTCTCACACTTTCTTTTCTTCTCCTTTGAGTCCTATTTAACATAGAAAAACCAATTTCATTAGGAAACAAACTCTTTTTAAAACAAGGATAATATCTTAAAGATATTGTGATATCATATCTTAAAGATATTACGAGTCATATCAAAATATAGTCTTATATCACATATTGAATTTATAAGAGATCATATCATCAATTTCGAGATTATCCTCATGTTTAGAAAGGCAAAATATTAAAGATAAAAAAGGAAAATATATCAAGGAATAAAATTCCTTTCAGACACCACGTAAATTTCAACTTTAATTAAGCAAAAAAAAAATAATCCCCACCCCCAACCAAGAAATTAAATATATGTAGTCTCTGCCAGGACTAGCAATAATATGATTTTGCATGAATTCCATATCCACAATCAAGCCGAAAATATTTGATGGTGATAATCAGATGGAAAGACAGCAAGAAGCAATAATTTATACATGCATGTCAGAATGGTATGATATAGGTGAAATTGAAAATTAGACCTGGACATTGACAACTAAAACACAAGAAAGAACAGTGATAACACAACACTCAACAATTTCGCCAGTAATCTCACGCCAAGATAAATGTTGTCGGCCACACTTTCTTCTCCGAGAGCATTTTGGAGTATAGATAAAAATAAATAAAAATATCGGAATGTATTTGATCGTCGTTTCTTCTTTTATATAAGATATGTATAACAATCACATCAACAACAAATTAAAAGTTGTTACCGATTATACAACTGCATAAAGAAAGACCTATAGCAATCGCAAGGATGAGGTACTGATCATCTCATCCTTTGTATCGATTAAAGATCTCAAATCATATTATTTTTTCATCAGCTAAACAACGATATTGTCAACTTTCTCCTTCAAAGTACACATATGATCAACTTAACCTTTGGGAACAGAAACAAGGAATTGGTCTCAAATGGTCTAAAGTTGTGCCGACAATACCTCAATCCACATATTTTCTATTTACACACACACACACACACACTCCATCACCCCTCCCTTTGTTATAATCAAGAAAGAACATGAGAACACTAAAAACCTCACGACCAAGTTGTAAAGGCCCTCGTCCACCTCCAATTCGTTTCGAGAATTCAAATGATCTATAACAGACAATCACGGCAGCCACTTGCTGCTAGATCTCATCCATGCACATCAAGGACTCGTTTACAACTCGATATTTGCCTTCATCTATACAAAATGTTTATCTTTTGATGCACCTATTAGATTTACACCAGTGGAAGTCTTATTTTTATTATTTTACTCAAATTAACTATCTTATATTTTTTAATCTCTTTCATTTATTCATTTCTTTGGTTACTTTTAACAGTTATGGTACAAAATGTACCGGATTTTACATCGTTCCATACTTCATACCCTGATATGATGGGTGAATACATTGTTTTCAAGTTTCCTATCGCTGTTTAAACCAGTTTGTTAATGCTAGTTAGTAGTTTGTTTCACTATTGAAGTTAGACTTTCAGATGTAATACAAACTCTTTTTTATACTACGTGAAAATTTTATATTTGGGAGGTTTATTTTTTTTAGAAGTTTATAAATTTTAAAGACAAGTTCTAGTTCAATGCGGGATACGAGTATATTTTTTAAATGTAGAAGAATAACAGTGTAAACACATTTTTAAAATGTAAATTTTAAATATTTAGTAAGACATTTTATTACAAGGACGAAAGAATCAGAAATATTGTACTACAGAGATATCACGACGATGGAATGCCCATCCCATAACTGTAGCCAAAAATAGCTAATTGCTATGACATAAAATATGAATAATTTTTTTAAAAATATATTACCATCAATATATACGTTACTCAAAATAAAAATGAAAAGTATATCTTTTTTTTCCAATACCCCACGAAAACACATTATCTTAACTCTAATATATCGATCAAAATCAAAAAATGTAAAATAACAGAATTATTTTAGTATGATCAATCTTTGATCATTTAAACAGCCCATTTCTCCTAAAAATAAAAATTGAAATTATGTTATTGTCATTCCTTTTGGAATCTTGGAAACCCATTCCTAATTTAAAAATATATATATATATACCAACTCCCAAGAATTCTCGTGCAAGCATGCTCCCACTTGATATGGACACATATAATATAATATACTTTATTGACTCTGCATGGATTCTGTAGCCCCATTCTAGGCATGACACCCCCTCCCCTCTTCCCTTTAATAAAGATTACAATCTACACCTCTCTCCTCTCTCACACAGAAAAATCGGGGAGATAGCAGCAGGGAAAATTATATACGTGCATCTACATACATATTTTCGAACAAGATCCTCCACTGGTGTTCTGCGTGTTCACATGATCTAACGATAGTGCTTTGATCCAAAACCCATATTTTCTTGGTAGTTCGCCTGTACGAGATATATTAACAAGCCTATGTTGATTAAGACCAACAAAAAATTTCATTAAGAAATTTTCCATTTTACTCTTAATCAATAAGTGTTTTAATAGTATATAAAAAATGTTGAAAATAACACTAAATATAGACATTAAATTATATAGTTGGAAGGGAAGGTTGATAAAAGGAAATTCAGCGCTTTTATTTTTAGGGCAGGATCGAAGAACTACATAACATATCATAGGTAATTAATTCATGAGCCATGAATGATTAATCGCTAAATACTTTATTTTGCAACAGACGTATAAGAAAAAGAAATAGTGGAAATGGAGTCGTCAGGTAGACTATACAAAGTAAGATATTTTATCCCACCAGTTACGTAAAGCTGTAGATTTATACTGTTCTCCTCAACTTTACAATTATTATTGCCATGCTAAGAACACTGACATAATTTCCTTTTCAGATTAAGAAGATAAGCTCCTACTCCACATTAAGTGCATACAAAGACCACAAAATAACCGAGAAGATAAATCAACGACTGAACAGTAAATGCACGAACAGACAACATAAAAAGAAAACTTCAGTTTGTAGCCATCTACATCTGACACTTTTTAAAATTTTTAAATAAAGAAATTATCAGATGAATAATACAGAGGGAATTTATATTAGTTACACGCAAACCGCAAAGGGTAATAATTTAATTTAGTACTTGAGAGATATAGCAAGATTTGATACTTGAGAAGGGGAAAGGATAAGGCCTATTTCGCTCGAGGGTCCCTGTCAAAATCTGCAGAATGGGTGTAAATTTTTTGACAGAGCAAGAAAGGAATCAGGCAGATAAAATAGAAAAAACTATGGAAACAAAATAACCCTTTTGCATGAAAGGATTTTGGAAGAGAATTGTTGGTCCAAAATTGGTGGTATTATTTTGGTTACTGCGACGAGAGTTTCACGTTTTGCCATTGAGAGCTAAGATACAAAATTAAAGTTGAACGTGTATTGCATATTGATTTGGTTAAAAAGTAGACCATCTTTTGATCTTTTTCAACGGCAATCTTTTAAGCTCGAGTACCACATGAAGTGACAAAGAGAGAGAAATCGATACGCAAGTCTCTTTACCACAAGGGTTTTCTAAAAAGATGATTATCCATGTATGTAACTAGCAATGTCTAAGCTCTAATTTTTCTACGTGATTCGGTCAAAGTTGCAAAAAATGAAATGATACGATATCTGTGTTATATCCCGCAAAGTAACGCATAAAGTTGATTTGAACATCGCTCAAATCATCATTAAAATCTCATGTAAATCCCAAAAAAGATAAAAGGGATATACCAAAAACGTACAGCTTACCTGGAAAATGTTGGAGAAAGCGTGCGCAGCAGCAAGTCGACCAGCAGTTCTTGATGCATCAGTGGCTACTTCAAATGCAAGAGCTTCAATGAATGGTTCGGGCCAGATTCCGTTACTGAATCGCCTCCTACTGCGAGAAGATGAAGGGCCAGCTTCAAACTCACCGCCTCCTCCTCCTCCTCCACCTCCGCCGACTTCAACTTCTTCATCAGAAGAAGATGAAGATGATGTTGACATATGGACGAAAAGTACGTACAACTAAGGTGTAACAGAATCTAGGAACCCCAAGATTTGGAGACAAAACAAAGCAAACAAAAAGAGAGATAAAAGACAAACCGAAGGGTCCCAAAAAAGAGAACTAATATTTTCAGTTTTTCAAGATTAGTGTTATAATTAATAGTTTTTTTGTTCTACAACGCCTCTCTTCGAGTAATATCTAATTTTTTACTCGTATAAAAATGTCGTTTGTTAACAGAAGAAACAATTGCATGGCGAGAAAGATGGAAGATGTAAAGGTCGAGGAGTAGAAGGAACGATAAGTTGCAACAAAAACTGCTTCTATATTGCAAAAGCATGACCTCGACAATAACAACTTTACTAATGGACATTTGAATTCACAAAAATTCATATATTATGTGTCTGAAAATAGGAGGATTTTATTTTTGTAAATTCGAATGAAAGAAAATTAGGGTGGATTAAACATTGGCCGCCCCTCAAAGTAATCAACTTTAATGCGGCGAATGCAGTAGAAAAATTTCATCTTGTCATACATGTAATACGAAAAAAAAAAATGGATCTTTGCTTTTTTGACAAATTTCAAAATCAAAATATTTAAAACAAAAAACATGATTTGATAACGTAAATATCCAAAAGCATAATAAGATTATTGTTCAAGAATAAAAATACAATTTTCTCCATATAACATAACAAATTATCATGTCAAATTCCCAATCACGCGACACTTGCTAAGAAAATCAATTTCGATTTAGAATTATAGTTATGATTGCTATAATAAATCTCAAAGTTAGAGATATTGAGGTAAATAGGTTTTTTTATATGTTCCACATTTTATTATGGATACTTATGTATGTGTATCGCTCAAATTTTTTTTAATGTTACAGTTTTTTGTTTGATGAAAATGGGACATGTTGAAGAATATAGGATTAAAGTAGTGTATATAATGTTGCTGAGAAAAGCTTAAACTCCATTGCTCAACCTACTGAAGTATTTATACAAGGATTTACATCTACATATCCACATTAATAGGATCTCCAACAAACCTAGTGCTACTAATTAGGAAACTAACTAACTAACACTATCAGATTAGATACAAGCTAACTAACTACACTCCCCCTCAAGCTTAATCAAAGATACTCTGCAAATTAAGCTTGTTACACAATTCCTGGAAGCTTGGACGAGGTAATGCTTTGGTCAGAATATCAGCAACTTGATAGTGTGTTGGAACATAACTCAAACTGATTGTGCCATCATCCACCTTCTCGCTTATGAAATGCCTGTCAATCTCCACGTGTTTAGTTCGATCATGTTGCACGGGGTTCTTTGCCATACTCAATGCCGACTGATTGTCACAAAAGATACTTACTGACTTATGATTATCAACTCTGAGTTCCTCAAGTACTCTTTGATGCCACATTCCTTCACATATCCCTAGAGCAAGAGATCGAAGCTCTGCCTCTGCACTACTCCTCGCTACTACAGACTGTTTCTTAATGCGCCAAGACACGATATTTCCCCAGTCGTATGAACAATGTCCTGAGGTAGATCGCATGTCCGAAGAATCTCCTGCCCAATCAGCATCTGTGTATACTTCCACGCTGCGATTGGAGCACTTTCTGAACATAATGCCTTTACCCGGGTTTCCTCTCATGTACCGCAGAATTCTCAAAACAGCTTCCATATGCACCTCGGATGGATTGCTCATAAATCTACTGACCACACTTACTGAAAATCCAATATCAGGGCGTGTATGAGCAAGATAAATGAGTTTTCCTACAAGCCGCTGGTACTGATCCTTATTACATGCAGGTTCATTCCCTCGTGCAACAAGTTTGCTGGTTGAGTCCATAGGGGTTTCACTCGCCTTACACCCTATCATCCATGTGTCCTTGAGCAGGTCCATAACGTATTTGCGTTGAGATACAGCAATTCTATCTTTGGTTTTCCCTACTTCCATACCAAGAAAGTACTTTAAGCGACCTAGATCCTTGATTTCAAATTCCTTGGACAACACTTGTTTTAGTCTATGAGTCTCCTCCTTATCATCACCTGTGATTATAATGTCATCAACATATACACTCAATATTGAGCACTTCCCTCCTTGTGAATGCTTGACGAAGATGGTATGATCTGCTTGACACTGTTTGTAGCTATTCTGCTTTAGAACCTTAGAAAAGCACTCGAACCATGCCCTAGGTGATTGCTTGAGACTGTATAGTGACCGCTTCAGTTTATACACCTTATTCTGAGTATTACTATTACAGAATCCCTCTGGAATGTCCATGTATACTTCCTCTTCCAGTCTCCCATTCAAGAAAGCATTTTTTACGTCCAACTGCATTAAGGGCCAATCAAGATTGACGGCTAGAGAGAGCAATATTCGAATAGTGTTGAGCTTCGCTACTGGTGCAAATGTCTCTTGGTAATCAATTCCGTACGATTGCGTATACCCCTTCGCAATTAATCTAGCCTTCAGTATCTCTATAGTCCCATCTGACTGATGTTTTACCGAGAACAACCACCGACACCCTACTGTTCGTTTCCCTGGTGGGAGGTCAGTAATATCCCACGTTCCATTTTGCTCAAGGGCTTGGAACTCCTTGAACGTGGCAGCTCTCCATGCTGGATCTTCTAATGCTTCATGAACTGTGTTAGGCACTCTAACTTCATCGACTTTAGAGAGGAAGGCTCGGAAGTTTGCTGACAACTTTCCATAGTACAAGAAGTTTGCCTGTTCATTTGAGCTTCGTGTTCGAGGCTGCTTACGTAGAGCAATTGGCAACTCAATGGCAGATAATGGATCAGAACTATTACCAGGAATATTACCTTCCTCCGTTGAGTCATTCACTTCATCTGGTGAGAGTTCTTGGCAGTTTGGAGTTTGTGTACCTCTAGGGTTTTCTTGAGATGGTTCTGAGGTGGTTGGAGGCTGATCATCTGATGGAGTGGCACCGTCTACTTGAGATAAGGTGGGACCTTTATTGAGTGGTTGAGTGAGTTGCGTGGGAGTTGATGAATGTATAGGAGAAGGCTCTATGATAATGTCCAAGAACTGAGATTGAGACTAAGATTGAGACTGAGATTGCTCCCCTTCAATTTCGGGTCTGGTATAGAATGGCTGAGATTCATGGAATGTTACATCCATGGAAACAAATGTTTTCCTAAGAATCGGGGAATAACACTTGTAACCTTTGTGTCTTGGAGAATATCATATGAATATGCACTTAAGAGCTCTAGGATCAAGTTTTGATTGATGATACTGATGAACAAACACAGTACAACCGAATACTTTTGGTGTAATGGTATTTATTAGGTGTGTGTTAGGGTATGTACTAAGGAGAGATTGGCATGGTGTTTGGAACTTAAGTGTGCGGGAAGGCATACGATTAATGAGATATGTGGTTGTTAGTACTGCCTCTCCACAAAATTGTTTTGGTACCCTATATGAGAACATAAGTGCTCGTGAGACTCCCAAAAGTTGTCTATTCTTACGCTCGACAATACCATTTTGTTGTGGTGTGTCGGTGCATGAACTCGTTTGGACTATACCCTGAGATGAGAAATATTCTCCTAGTTTAGCATTGAAGTAATCTCGTGCATTATCTGAGTGAAATACTTGGACATGAGCATTGAACTGATTTTTCATCATACGGTGAAATTCCTTGAACATTTGGCAAGTCTCATATTTATGTTTCATTAAAAATACCCATGAAAAACGTGTGTGATCATCAACTAAAAGCAAGAACCATCGTGCACCTGATATATTTGTGACCCTGGATGCTCCCTAAATATCACTATGGATCATGGAGAAAGGATGTGTTGGTTTATATGATCTTGGTGCATAGGTGCTGCGAGTATGTTTTGAAAGTTGACAAACATCACAAGTGAATGAATTGATATCTTTATTAATGAAAAGAGAAGGAAACATGCGTTTGAGATACACGAAGCTCGGGTGTCCAAGACGAGCATGCAACAACATAATGCTTTCGTCTTTATTAACAACTAAACCAGAATTAAAACAAAGATTGAGAGAGGTTGGTTTTATTTCAGCCTGAGGTGGTGTGATGGTTTTGAGGAGATAGAGGCCTCCACAAAGCTCAGCCCTGCCAATCATTCTGCCAGAATTCATGTCCTGAAACACACACGAGTCAGTTAGAAATTTGGTTAAACAGTGATGATCTTTATTGAATTTCCTGACAGGCAGTAGGTTGCAATGAAGTTGAGGCACAAAGAAAATCGATTGCAGAGTCACTTGTGGCAACACGTGAACCGACCCTATGCCTATCACACGTGATCGAGAACCATCCGCAATACTAACATAGATCTCTTGTTTGCAGGGTGTATATGAAGTGAATAAGGAGCAATTACCAGTCATGTGATCCGAGGCACCTGAGTCAACAATCCATGGAGTGGATATTTCTGTATGTAATGCTGTAGCCAAGTTACCTTGTTGAGCAACATGTTCTGAGTTCACTGGTGGAGATGAAGATGTTGATGAGGGGTTGCCTTGGACCCGGTTGATGATAGACTGCAGAATGTTCATCTGATCCGGATTGAACTGAGCTACGGCTGCGACATGTCCACGTGGTTTCCAGTCTGCCGGCTTTCCATGCAACTTCCAGCATGTCTCCTTGGTGTGACCAGGTTTGCGACAATGCTCACACCAGGGACGTCCACGGGGATTTTTGTGTTGTTGAGCCTGAGATGCCACATGACCAATACTCCATGGAGACTGATCACCGGTGGGATTATATGTGCCTTCATGAGAAGCCAAGGCACTACTGTCAAGTGGATTCAGGGATGTCCTTCCGAGCATAACTTTGCGACGACTTTCTTCACGCCTTACTTCAGAAACCGCCTCGCGAATGGTAGGCAATGGCTTGGTTGACAGAATCCTGCTCCTTACTTCATCTAGTGATTTGTCAAGTCCAAACAAGAATTTGAAAACTCGCTTGGTCTCAACAATTTTCTTGTGATTTTCTCCATCATCTTGACACTTCCAGCAATGTGACTCAAGGAGATCAACCTTCTGCCAGTTAGCGAGTCAGATTAGTAAAGTATGTTTTGACTGAGTCCTCACCTTGTCGGAGGTCATGGAGCATGCCCTCAATCTCAAAGAGTTCAGCCGTATTGTCTTTGCACGAGAAGGTGTCTTGAACTGCCTCCCATATTTCCTTGGCAGTCTGGAATAGTAAGAAATTCTCACTTATCTCCTGAGTCATGGAGTTGATCAGCCATGCCATTATCATTGAATCATTTGCCTTCCAAGCTTTGATCTGATCTGCTGAACTTTCGAGGATGAACACACTGTCTGAGAGGTGATCTTATTTCCCTTTCCCTCGGATAAACATGAGAACCGAGCTAGACCACTGCAAGTAATTGTGGTCTGAGAGTTTGTGAGAAGTAATTGAGAGGAGGGACAGATCTTGAATGTTGTTTTGAGGTTGACATGGGTTTGATGAGTCTGATATTGATGATGAAGGAGGAATGCCTTCAATCTTCTCATGCTCTGATACCATGTTGAAGAATATAGGATTAAAGTAGTGTGTACAATGTTGCTGAGAAAAGCTTAAACTCCATTGCTTAACCTACTGAAGTATTTATACAAGAATTTACATCTAAAGATCCACATTAATAGGATCTCCAACAAACCTAGTGCTGCTAATTAGGAAACTAACTAACTTACACTATCAGATTAGATACAAGCTAACTAACTACAGGACATATGATGTTGTTGATCTGAAAGTATTAAATATTAAAGATTTATATGAGTTAGAAAATACACATAAAAAAAATTTAATATTTCTCTTATTTCCTAATTTAAAGAAAAAATATAAATATTTAATTTTGTTTTGCAGAGAGTACATAAATCTAAACCCAATCTGATCTTCAGTCTCTTCATGCCATGGAATCAATATTGTCAAAATCAAAAATCACCATCAATCTTTAATCACACTTATTTACATATTAATATTAACATATTATGTCTTCTTCTTAATTACTCATTTCAACTTTATAATTAAAAATATATATTGTTTGTTTGGGGTGCAAAATTTCTCATACTTTAGGACAAATTTTGTGGAGTCATTCGTGGGACTAACATGCAAGCAAGTGGTCCTATGGCCAACTTGTTACAATGCCCCCCCTCCCATTTTGCTTCGTGTCTCAATAAATGGGGAGAAAGATTTGCTCTAAATTTGGTTCAAATCAATGATTTATGAGTATAGAAACATTATCTTTATCAAATTTTAACGTTCTCAAGATTTTGATATTGTAAATGGTTGGGTTCAACCTATTATTATGATATTCTCTCAAGTGTGTATTCGAGAGTTCATATTTATTTTTAAATGTGAAAACGAATATTTTATTATAAGATTTATGGATACATATATTTGTGAAAAAAATTGGGTTAATATTTTTATGCAACGAAAACGAATATGAATTAGTTGTCGTTGAGACGTAGCATAAATCTTGGCCCTGGCTGGAGACAGTTCGTGTAGAGCCAGAAATTTCATCACAATAAACTTTATTAATGACATTATCCTCACAAATTGGTAATCACGTTTTGGCCAACTTGAATGTTTTATGTAATAGAATGTGCTGTCAGCCACTAAGACTAATATTTTTCTTGATGACCATAAAATTACGATATAGACTAGATTTTTTTAAAATTTATCAAAACCCTTTTCAATAATTTAAAAGGAATTAAAAATAATTATTTTGTGAAAAAGATTCCTGTCAGAAATTTTTTCATGATACGTCCTAATTAAATTATAAAAATCTCACGAATTTTTATATGTGATACTCTTCGTATAAAAAATAATATTTTTTTAGATAACCAAAATAAGAGATCTGTTTCACAAAATACGATCCGTGAGACCGTCTCATATAAATTTTTGCCTTGTAGAATAATAACTTCAGATTTTCAATAGTGTTGAAAAATATATTTAAAATGTGAGTATTGAATATTTGAATGTTGAATATTTGAATGTTGAAAATAAGAGTTGTAAATATTGAAAATTAGTGTGTGATGATGTAGGTAATGATGTATTTTATTTTTGGATTATTTGTAAAGATTTCCTATAAATAGATCTCTCATTTGTGAAGAAAATCACAATTGAGTAGAGAGAAAAATATTATAAAGTGTGTAGTTTGGTAAATTTTGAGAGTTTGAGATTTTTACTTTTTACCATAAATTTTTACTTTTTCACAACACGTTATCAGCACGAAGCTCTAAAAGTCCTACATACTTTTCCAAGCTCCAAACAGAAGAAAAAGGTAACAAAAATAATTATATTTATTTTACTGTTATTTATTTATTGTGTATTTATTTAATATACAATATAATGTTATTATTAGAAATAATAAAAATAAATTTTTCATAAACTTGTTATAAATCCTGGGAGGATGTTAAGACGACATCCCACACTCCCGGTAAGGGATACGACAAGTATAAAAGCCCTATAAGGTTTTTAAACAAAATAAATTATGACACTCATTATAATATTATGATATGATATACATAATTATTTAAACATGTCTAATATTATATATATCATATTATTACCATAAAATTATACAAATACATACCTTTATTTTTTTTTGTACCCCAACGGTCATAAATGGTAAAAAACGGCTAGTTTTTGCCCTATAAATATGATCTCACAAACACATTCCATCACTCCAACTTTCTCTTCTTCTCTAAAAATTATTCATCATCAAATTTTTCGAAGAAAAAAGAAGATGGCTTTCTCAAGGATATTTTTAATTATTTTGGTTATCATACTCACGAGTCTTTTATTTATCGGAGAATATCCTCCTCGTGCGTTTTCTTTATTTTTACAAATACTTGTACTTGTTGTTTATCCGTTACTTTGTATTGCAATAATTATTAACTAATAAAATGCATCGTAATTTTTTTTAGTACCACCATGTCAAATTTAACAAAGCTCGAATTTGTTGCGCTCGACATCACGGGAAAGAATTATATGCCATGGACTCTAGATGTAGAAATGCATCTTGAGTCATTGGGTCTAAGCGAGACCATTAAAGAAAATGGCATATGCACGTCACAAGAAAAGGCAAGAGCCATGATATTTTTGCGTCGACATCTCGACGATGGATTGAAATGTGAATATCTGACTGAAAAAAATCCCATGGCTTTGTGGAACGGATTAAAAGAAAGATTCGAACATATAAGAGAAGTTATACTTCCGACCGCCCGGGATGAATGGAATACATTGAGATTCCAAGACTTTAAAAAAGTCAGTGATTACAATTCGACGATGTATAGAATAATCTCGCAATTAAAATTTTGTGGACATGAGGTCACAGAATCTGAGATGCTTGAAAAAACATTTTCCACGTTTCATGCATCAAATATTACTCTACAGCAACAATATAGAGTACGTGGATTCGCGAGATATTCTGAACTCATCGCCTGTCTTCTTGTGGCGGAAAAAAACAACGAGCTATTAATGAGAAATCATCAGTCCCGACCCACTGGATCAACAGCATTTCCAGAAGTAAATGCTGTAAGTAAAAATGAATTTAAACCTGGAAACCAAAATCAAATTCAAAGACAAGGTTTTGGTCGAGGTCGAGGTCGAGGTCGTGGACGTGGACGTGGACGTGGAATTGGGCGTGGTCGTGGTCAAGGCCGTGGTTTTGAAAATAATCGAGATAGTTATTTTTATAACTCATCTCAAAAGAACGTCCCAAACCATCCACAGAAAAGGCATCATGAGAATACAAGTGTTAATGAGAAGCACTCAAAAAGATATGAAAGTTCTTGTTACAGATGTGGTACTCCAGGACATTGGTCCAAAGTTTGTCGAGCCCCTGAGCACCTTTGTAAACTTTATAAAGAATCATTAAAGGGGAAAGAAAAGGAGACCAACTTCACTGAACGCAGTGACCGTTTGAGTGATTCAACTCATTTTGATGCTGGTGATTTTATGAATGATTTCTCTGGAAATGATCAATATGTTGGTGGGATAGAAATGAACAATATTGATGCTACAGATTTTCTCAACGATTTCTCTGAAAATGAACAATATAATGGTAGAATATAAATGTACAATAATCTATTTTTCATGTATTCATAGAATAATGTTTTATTGTATAATTATGATTTGTGTTATATTTAAATATATATTGCAAGTAATTTATTTCATTGCATATTTTTTTGAAGTTCAAATATGGAAAATGCTATGAGCAAAGCTGAAGTTTGCATACCCGATAGTGGTACAACGCACACTATCCTCCGAGATAAAAGATATTTCTTGGAACTAAAACCAACAAAAACAACGGTGAATACAATATCAGGTCCTGTAGACTTGATTAAAGGATGTGGTAAAGCACAATTTTTGTTACCTAATGGTACAAAATTTTTGATCAATGATGCTTTATATTCACCACAATCGAAAAGAAATTTGTTGAGTTTTAATGATATATATTCCCATGGGTATGATACTCAAACAATGAATGAAGGGAATGAGAAATATATGTGTCTTATCACATATAAATCAGGAAAGAAATATGTGATTGAAAAACTACCAATGCTCCCTACTGGATTGCATTATACACATATAAGTCCCATTGAATCAAACATGGTAGTTGATAATTCTTCGATATTAACCAATTGGCATGATCGATTGGGACATCCTGGTTCAACAATGATGCGAAGAATTATAGAAAATACACATGGTCATCCACTGAAAGACCAGAAGATCTTTCAGAATAATAAGTTTCAATGTAAAGCATGTTCTCTTGGAAAACTTATTATAAGACCATCACCAGTCAAAATCCAAACTGAATCACCAATGTTTCTTGAACGTATTCAGGGTGATATCTGTGGACCAATCCATCCACCATGTGGACCATTCAGATACTTTATGGTATTGATTGATGCCTCCAGCAGATGGTCACATGTATGTTTATTATCAACTCGAAATGTTGCATTTGCAAGATTACTTGCTCAAATAATAAAATTGAGGAATCAATTTCCCGATTATACAATCAAGAAAATTAGACTTGATAATGCTGGTGAATTTACTTCCCAAACTTTCAATGATTATTGTATGTCTATGGGAATCATTGTTGAGCATCCTGTTGCTCATGTACATACACAGAATGGATTGGCTGAATCATTGATTAAACGTCTGCAAATGATTGCTAGACCAATGATTATGAAAACAAAGCTCCCTATTTCTATATGGGGACATGCAATTTTACACGCTGCTTCATTAATTCGCATCAGACCAAGTGCATATCATAAATACTCCCCATTGCAGCTTGCATTTGGTAAAGAACCAGACATTTCTCATCTGAGAATTTTTGGATGTATGGTGTATGTGCCTATTGCACCACCGCAACGAAAGAAAATGGGACCTCAAAGAAAGGTTGGAATTTATATCGGTTATGATAGTCCATCAATCATTCGATATCTTGAACCTCAGACAGGCGACGTGTTCACAGCACGTTTTGCTGATTGTCATTTTAATGAGGAAATCTTCCCAATGTTAGGGGGAGAACAGAAACATACCGAAAAAGAAATTACATGGTATGTATCATCATTGTTACATTTGGATCCAAGAACAAAACAATGTGAAAAAGATGTACAACAAATTGTACACTTGCAAAGAATAGCAAATCAAATACCAGATGCATTTGCAGACACAAAAGGGATAACTAAATCATATATACATGCTGCAAATGCCCCTGCTCGAATTGAAATTCCAAAGAAACAAATGGAAGATACTCATGATGTCATTAAACGCCTGAAGCGTGGAAGGCCAGTCGGTTCCAAGGATAAAAATCCTCGAAAAAGAAAATTCATAGAGAAACACGATGATCACAAAATAAAGAATGACGTTTCTGAAGAAACACATGATGATCACAAAATAGAGAATGGTGTTCCTGAAGAAACACATGATGATGATGATATTCTTGGTCCAGAAGTACCATATCTAAGTGCCATCGGTGCCCTTATGTACCTTACAAATTGTACAAGGCCTGATATATCTTTTGCCGTGAATCTGTTGGCAAGATTTAGCACATATCCAACAAAGAGACACTGGAACGGAATTAAACATATATTCCGTTATCTACGAGGAACGACAGACTTGGGATTTTTGTATTCAAAAGATGCTAATCCAAGTATAATTGGTTATGCTGATGCTGGATACTTATCTGATCCACACAAGGCACGTTCCCAAACTGGATATGTATTTACTCGTGGAGGCACTGCAATATCTTGGCGTTCTCAGAAACAAACGCTCGTAACAACTTCATCAAATCATGCCGAGATTATTGCACTACATGAAGCAAGTCGTGAATGTGTGTGGTTAAAATCAATGACCCAACATATCCAAATTTCATGCGGATTATCATCTGATGAGAAGCCTGTGATACTATATGAAGATAATGCTGCATGTGTTGCTCAAATGAAAGAAGGATACATAAAAAGCGACAGAACTAAACATATTCCTCCTAAGTTCTTCGCATTCACTAAGGAGCTAGAGAAGAATAAATATATTGATGTTCGTCACATTCAATCAAGTGAAAACTCATCAGATCTCTTCACAAAGGCACTTCCTACGTCAATATTCAGAAAGCACATATATAATATTGGGATGCGCAATCTACGAAATTTGTGAAGAATTGTTCGTGTCAACATGAGGGGGAGTTTACGTGACTGCACTCTTTTTCCCTTACTATGGTTTTTATCCCAATGGGTTTTTCCTAGTAAGGTTTTTAACGAGGCAGTATAAAAACACGTAATGAAGACAATCATTATGATCATCATCACAAGGGGGAGTGTTGAAAAATATATTTAAAATGTGAGTATTGAATATTTGAATGTTGAATATTTGAATGTTGAAAATAAGAGTTGTAAATATTGAAAATTAGTGTGTGATGATGTAGGTAATGATGTATTTTATTTTTGGATTATTTGTAAAGATTTCCTATAAATAGATCTCTCATTTGTGAAGAAAATCACAATTGAGTAGAGAGAAAAATATTATAAAGTGTGTAGTTTGGTAAATTTTGAGAGTTTGAGATTTTTACTTTTTACCATAAATTTTTATTTTTTCACAATAAATAAAAGCTTTATTGATATAGAAAATTTTGATTTCCATTTGAATATTCATCAAACGAATGAAAAAACTACTATAGCAATTTGGTTTTTTTTTTTTTTTTATATAAGCCGTAGTGTTTGACTACAAGCAGTGAAGTGGCAGAACTTTGTCATGCATAGACAAACGTCTTGTCAATGCTGCCATCATTTAATGTAAGGAAAATTTTTTAATAAAAAGGCAGCTTTTCTTTTTATATTATATAATATATATTTAAAAAAATAAACTATATTATATTAAGAAACCTACTAAAAATTAAATATATATATTTTTTTAAAAAACAAATTATATTATATTAATAAACGTACTAAAAATTAAACTTGTAGAAAGACATAGTACATAAAAACTTTCTGAGAGCGAAGCAGACATGCCTATAAAAGTGCTTTAAAACGATGTAACAGTAACAGGTTCAGGGATACCCATCGCCCCCTATCCTCTCACCCTCGCACGTGTATTATTTTATTATTATCTATTAATAATTTTACTATAAAAAATTAAATTTAAAAATAAATGTACAATACATTCCATTCAATGACCTCCCGGTCCTCAGCAGTTTTAAATGACAAAGACCAGTCAATTTCCGTTATAACAATGAGTAGGTTTTTGTGAAATGATATCATGAATTTTTATCTTTAAAATGGGTCAATCTTACCGATATTCACAATAAAAATTAATAATATTAGCATAAAAATTAATATTTTTTTATAGATGAGTCAAATAAGAGATCCGTCTCACAAAATACGACTCGTGAGAGACCGTCACACACAAATTTTTGCTTATAAAAATTGGGTATTGTAATGAAAGTCGACAATGCTAACATATTTGAAGGTCCCTAATTTAAGGGTTTTTGTCTATTTTGTGTTTATAAATATATTATGATAGGATATTATAATTATCTCAAGATATATAAAACAGTAATATTATCAAGAATTTTCTAATCAAGTATTATTTATAACTACATATATTTATGAGTGTTAGTAATTAGTACCATGCATATCGACTTATTGTTCATATTATATCGCACTCCACGAGTTTTTGATAATATTTTTGTTTTGTTGATGAAATATTTAATAACAAAATTTTGAATACAAATTTAAAACAGGTATCCAAAATCTTGACCATTTTTTCAAGCTTTCACCCAAAGCGAAACTTTTTCCTCATGATTTACATTTGATCGCGTTTAATCGACATTTTTCGTACTTTTTAGAACACTGGTATCTAAATAAAATTAATTCTTATTGAATTAATAAATAAAATAATAAAAGTATGATATGGATCAATACCAATAAATAATAATAATAATGTATGTGACTAAATTTTAAAAAAAAAGGTTAAAAACTGTAATGTGTTATATAGTAAAATAAAATAAATTCAACATCCAGAAACAATAACATGACCCAGCATTCAACCAGTAACTTAAACTACTTAATCATATAATTTAAGAAAACAAAAGAGAGAATAAAATCTTTATTTCATTTGTTGCTAATGTCTGGATTTTTGTAAGTCGTCGATTTCTCCTCATTAGCTAAATTTGGTTTATTTTTTTCTCATTGTGTTATTTCGAATTTATTAGAGTAACAACTGATTAACCTTAAAAAAATAAAAGCTTTGTTCTATTATAAAAGTCTTGAAAACATAATCGTAACGTCCTAAGACAAGAGTATGGACAAGGGGTTGTTTGGAGTTGTGCTGCTTCTCATTTTTCTGTCTCGTAAGTCGATAGGAAAAACAGATTTGGACTTTTTGATATTTTTAATTACTGTAAAGCTTCGCCTAAATTATATGTATGTGTATCGTCTACTAATTCATTGACCATGATTTGCACCAGCTTCTCATGTATGAATGTGCAAATCCAGAAGCCATGGATTCAGTGGAAGTTGCTTCATCAGGAGCGGCAATTGCCGAACGATTCACCTGCACGAGGGTTTTCAACGCGGCCATTGTTCCCTTGGTGGCTGCTATTGTTTGAAGCCATGTGAATTGTGATGTAGGAAGTGGAACAGTCATGGTGGAGCCGGAAGAACTCGTTTTGGTGGCGGAGGAAGCCATGGTGGTGGTAGAGGAAGTCACTTTGGCGGCGGACGAAGAGGAGGAGGAGGAGGTCATGGTGGTGAAGAAGGAGGCGAAGGGGGTGGCACATACCGCCTTCGGGCTTTATGAAATGCAACATTGATGCAACCACTTTTAAGGAAGCGCGCAAGACTGGGGTAGCAGCAATAATTCGAGACTCCAATGGAGAATTCATGATCTCTAGGATGCAAAACTGTTATTGGATACTTGAGGTATGAGAAGCTGAAGCGAAAGCATTGCTTGATGCCATTCTCTGGGTCGTCTCCTTGGAACTACAAAACATTATATTCGAAACAGACTCCAAACTGGTGGTAGATGCTATAGCCTCAAAGCTGACGTATCCTAGTGAATTTGGATCGATTGTTGTTGTATGTTGCTCTCTTCTCTATCAAGAACTTTCGTACGAAATTCGTTTTGCCAGAAGACAAGCGAATATGGCTGCTCACACTCTGGCTAGGGCGGCCAATTGTTATGCTAGTCTTTTTATTTCTTATGACAGTCCTGAGCTTATTACAGATATTCTACTTCATGATTGTAACAACTCTGATTTGAATCAACGAAGAATGAATATTTTGTTTCAAAAAACAAAATTTTATTAAATCTATTTATAAATCTTTATATTACATGGAGGATGATGATCAAGCTTTTTTCTTAAACTAATTTACAGCATTTTGATAATTTATATTTTTATGCAATAATTTTAATATCATTATCGTAAATATAATGTGAAATGATTTAATAACAAAATAAAATTACATATTGATATTTATCTATTTATAATAATTAGTAAAAAAAGTATAAGTTAAGTTTAAAAAATAATAAACTACATGTACATTGATATTTATCTATTTGTAATATCATTATTAAGTTAAGTTTAATAACTAAATGAATATGATATTTAATTCAAAATATATTTGCCATTGTATACCTACTACAATGGTAAATTGTAATTACAAATTTGCAATACATGAATATAAAAATTAAAATGAATAATTATTATTAATATAGACAAATGACAGTAATATATTTTAAATTTTTAGATGTTATTTTCAAAATTGGTAATATAATGTTTAATTCAAAATATAAATTAAAATATAAATATTATCTTTGAGCACAAGATACATAAGATAACATAAGTGCAAATACCAAAAAAATTTGTTCCGGTTCGATTAACCAAAAAAGCCGACGCATTAAAAATCGAAAATCGAACCGAATTATTAGATAAGTTTTCGGTTTCGTATAGGCAATTAACCGAAGCGTGAATCACTTATCAATATATATATATATTTTATGCGGTGACTCAGACATCAAGGGGTTCAGCTCAGGGTTGAGAGAATGAGGGGAGATTGGAGAATTGGGGGTTTCTTCAAGGTTGGTTGCCTCTCCCTCTCCTCCCATGATTTCCCCAAATATCAACAAACCTTGTGTAAAGTACCTGTGATTCCAGCTATTCGTTTACTTGATGATTATTATTGTTATTATTATTATTTGAAATGGAAAGAGTACCCTAAAAACGAAAGGAGGCTGTGACGATATTTCTTTTGATTCCTCTGAGCTGATGAAATCGGGCGAGGACGAAAGATGCGGACCCGTATCTTGGCGGGGCAACCCGGATGGCTTGTATTCATATACTTGCAACCGATTGGTTCGCAGCCATGGCGTGGTCTCGACTCTCTCGTCGGCCCACCAGATCTGAGCCTCACTGTTTTTCTTTTAAATAAAAACAATTTCGGGAATAAATAGGTATTTTTTTCATTAAATATGAATATTCGGGTTAAATAGCAGTGGATGCACTAAATTATTTCTTTTCAACAAGGACTTGCAAATAGTGTGTACACATAAACATAAATAAAAGTTTAAAATTTGATAAAAATTTGTGTGAGATGATCTTACAATTCGTATTTTGTGATACGTATTTTTTATTTACGTCAATAATGGAAAAATATTACTTTTTATGTTAAGAGTATTATTTTTTATTGTGAATATCGGAAGGGTTGACCTGTCTCACAGATAAAGATTCATGATACTGTTTCACAAGATACCTATTTTTCAAAATTTTTAAATTTAAATCGCAAATTTATAACGAGATCTTGAGCTCAAATTTTTACTTGTACGTACAACTGAAAATAACGTCCATCCAAACATCGTTCGAGGTTTTGTATATTTTTCTAGTTAAATAGACCATAAAGTTGATAATCATTTTTAAAATAAAAATTTACTAAATATCATTAAACTATACAAGCAGGAAAAGAAATATATAAACATAAATACGAAGAAAGGCAACACTCACATTAGCTCGGAAAGAGGAAAATGAGGGTACCAGTGAGATTGGGGAGTTCCGAGAGGGTGGTTGCCACTCACTGCGAATCCCACATGAGTTCCATGAAAAAATCCAACAGCCCTTCCACAACAAAACACCATCTTGGTTTTTGTTCATTAATATCTTCGCTCTATCTCTCTCTCTCTCTGTAATATATATACAAATCCCATCTGTGTTTACCACTTTATCGTGTGGGCGATGATGATGATTTCTCTTTCATTTCTTTCCGAGCTGATGAATCTGGCATCGAGAACAACGCGACCCGTATCTTGGCGGAGAAACCCGGATGGCCTGTGAGCAACCGGTGATTTGCAGTCATGGCGTGGTCGCTTTCTCTTTTGCCTCTTAATATCCATCTGAGCCTACTTCTTATTTTCAATGAATTCTTATTATTAGTTACGATCCCCGATAAAAATATTATTTTTCTTCTGTTTACTGTCATTTTAGAGCTTTCTTTGTGCTTTCTGTAAAATATTTTAATTGATTGTTTACTTGTTATTTTTCAATATGAGATCACCAAAAAAATTTCTGAATGTGTTATCCACTGTAAAAGCAAATATTGTCATTAAAATTATGCATAGAACCAAGTGTGATTTAGAGGTCCTGTTTTGTGTACCATGAAATCCAAGAATACAAAGGATCGCCTGTGACAGTGGTCAGGCATACGTAATACACTATACACCCGAATTCCCAGTTCGAGTTGCCCTATCATTTCGTCACAGAGACTTAAAAAACACCTTAGCCATTACTTGGTACAAAGAATCTAATGTTTCTGGTTGAAGATGGTGTATATTTTTTCCTTATTCTACAATGAGCATGGTCAGAATCCCAACCATTGCAGCAAAGAAGCAATGCGCCTTACTTACGATTGTTGATGGGCTCGAAGACTTTGGTGTTGAAGTTGGAGATTCGCTCGCAGCAGTAGAGTTCTTGGTCACTGCTGGTAGGGGTGGATCGATTACGTCCCCCGTGCTGAGTAGAGGGGGTTCAGCCACTTTTTCTGTCTCATCTGGCTCATACAGCAGCCCTGGTTCCATTGGATTTATGACATATGGTGATCCGTTGCTCGTACAAGACGACCCTGAGGCATTGGAGAATATATACTAAGCCTATATCTAAGTTAAATTCTCGTATTCAATCAAGAAAATGTAATGATACGTACTAACGAACGAATTTGCAGTGGCTGGATAATCGGTCACAAATCCATCGACCTTTTGGGAATACATGGTGCTTAGCTCGACGTAAGGATCGGATAGGTAATCCATTATAAAGTTCTGGAACTCATTCTTGAGGACTCCGACGTATACCGAGATGTTAGCAGCGTGCATTGCTGGTACGGTATTCGTGAAGTTGAAAGCGAAAGAATCAGATGCCATAACAATCGCATCTCTGTGCACGAAAACTGCATCAGCATATTTCTTGACGTCCTGTGCTACTTGATGCGGTGCACCACTTATCGATGGATTGATGTAAAATACTCTTTGGTAGTTAGGGAAATTCTTGAATTTTAATAGAACGGAGCTGTCATCTGATTGAATGAGTACTTTTTGAGTCAATTGCTTATCGAATGAGGCGTTGGTAAGGGCTGTGGATACCGTGTCGACTATGTCAAGATTCTTGTTCGAAGCTAGATACGCGGCATTCTGAGGAAAAAGGAACGTACATAAGTAGGATTCTTGGATCAAATTCAGTTCAATATGGCATAATATGACACAGAAGAATCACCTGAATGAAGATCAGTACTCCAGTTACCGCTTTCGTCTTGGCCAGTTCCAAGAATTCAGGAAGGGTCACAAACTTCCCCTTATTCTTGTTTCCGGGGTTTCTGACGAGGTCGTTGTCGTAGAAACTCTCGATTTGAGCTGAATTTGATTGCAAGAAAAATGAATAGTTTCAGCGCAAATAAGTAACGGCAAAGGGTTGGGCTGAAAATTTATCCATGTTTATCGAATTTTAGAAGCTTACGACTTAAAGATTGAATTTCGCTCCATGTGAGATCAAAAGAAAAGATTCCGTCTGCTGATTGAATTTCTGGTACGTTCGTGGATCGGTCCATATAAAGTGTTACCGCTGTAGTAGTCTTCATAAGGTCTGCTCTATCTAAGCAAAAGGCGATTCCGTCTTTGGACAATTGAACCGAGCAATCGATTATATCAGCACCGTCTTCTATTGCCTTCTGATATGCAAGATCAGTAGCTCCCGGGAAATCACCACTTGCTCCATTGTGGGATATGATCAAAGCTATCGAGAAAATGGCAAAAAATCATCAAATAATAATAGTAACAAAATACTACACTGTGAGAGGAAGAATTCGGTTTCGTCTTCCTTACTTGGAATGACTCTTGAAGCATTCTTATTCTGAGGTATGCATCCTGCAATCAGAAAGATAGTTCTCATGTCAAGGAAATAGCAAAAGAAAAGCTAATAACAGATTAAGGATTCATCATATGTTGGCAAGAACGGATTACAGGATGGTCAAGAAGTCTCACCGATTGCTTCTGAAGCAGTTGAAGGGAAATCTGTCAAAAACCCATCGATCGAAAACTGAGAATTTTCGATGAATTGAAGGTACTCTCCGGTGGGATCGTAGCTGTAATTGTAACTCAAATAGTTATCATTAGCAAAACCCGAAGCATAAACCTCGAGGCCTTGCTTGTGAGCATCTTGTACGAGGTTTGTTGCAGGCTGCAGGACTCTTGCTTTGTTCATAGGCCAAATGTATTCTTTTGGTACAAGAATCCCAGATGCAAAAGATTTGATCGTAGAGAGCTTGTTAACAAGTGAACCATACGTCTCTTTAGTCGATGGTTCTTGAAGATCTTCTGCAAGAAACTCGAAAATGATCTTTGTTTGGACCTTCCCCAACTTTGGTCCAATGCTCTTCAAGAAACCTATCTCAGGAGACGAGATGAACTCTGGTAGTACGTTAGATTTCTCTAGCAGATACTTCTCTGGACTGATTTTATTTTGCTGATAGAAGATATCGTACTGAAAATAACTTCGAAAAATAAGTCGAAACATAATATGAACATTAAAGCAAAACAAAGATACATGTGGAAGATGCTAGTAGACCTGAATGTTCAGCCACATTCTTGGTGGAATTTTCAGTGGTTGCCCGTTCCTGTCAATAACCAACTGGGAAGGACTTATGATCGGTGTACCATCATATACTTCTGTTCTGGTGAATAAATTCTGGCGCACTGCAGGAGAAAAAGATTACATATCAAGTATGGTATGCCCAATACCTTTGTGTCATGTAAACAGCTACAATAACCCAAATAAGACCTTATGATCACCATTCTACCCACTTAAACGATCAATAGATGCAGAAAACACGTCCCAGACCCATTCAAAGTAACAAAATCTTGACTACTTGGTGTAAAAACTACCATTTACTAGTTACTGCATTAAAGAGTAAACGAAAAAAGATGCATTATTTCAAGAACTTACGGCCCACTTTCTGGAAAATGACTTCGGCTGGGTAATCCAAGCCGAACCATCCATGGATTTCTTGTCCATTTATGTTGTACACCTTTCCTCCTTCAGAATCCACATCTTGAATATTTGTTGTGTTCATAAGATTGATTTCAGAAACACAAAAGCCATCATTGTCCTTGGTAAAATGCAGATTGCAATACAAAATTGTTCCATGAATGCTAGAATCGCCAACAAAGCTGTAAGCCTCGAGACTGGAGTCAGGGAAAAATCCTGAGTATCCACCATTGGCTACTATCTCAGGTTGATTACCTGAAAGAAATATACAAAATTTATGGCTTTTTTTTTCTCTCTCTCTCTGTAACCTTTTGAAAAATAAAATAAAATTGGATAAAATACGAATTGATAGCTTTTAAGGCTACGATTGATGATTCAACCATTTAGAGTCATCCATTTTCTTTGAGTAGGAGGAGGCAACTTCCCAATACCATCCTGAGCTTCAATGGTTTGTGTCACCAAAAGAAACAGAAGTAAATGGCCTACCATTTCTCTCCAAATCCTGCATTTTCAAGATGTATTTGATGAAATAATCTGCACTCTTGAAAAAATTTCAACGCTATATATTGGAATTTTAAGAATATTTTATTCATTCGTTCATCATCATGATCAAAAAACGGGGTGGCAACTTGCAAGCCTGGGATTAATGTATTTTGAAATTGATTCATATATAATTTTTTTTTATGAATTTATAAATTGATACGACCGATCTTTCCACCATCAACCTATTCATAACCCTTTATTATGCATAAGTTACACGTGCTTTTACTTTCATTCTTGATTTGTCGACCCAAATAATTTCTCGAAATGAACAACAATATAAAGGTGATTACAAAATATTTCGTTAATGATTTATATGATCCACGAGAAAAAGGTGATTATCAAAGAAATATTTTTTCAAAAAAAAAAAAAACAATAAACTTACATGATTAGATTAGATGTATGAAAAGTGGAAGAAGGTGGCCTGCCGATCTTTCCAAATGAAAGAGAAGGAAAATTGTAATGGAATATAACAACATAACGTGTAATAGTGAAGGGATTTTAAGGAATGTTAAATGAGTATTAATAACTCCCACACATTCCTCGTATTAATTGCTACTCCATGCATTCATTCTATTTAGTTGACTGCCTCGCCTCATGCATTACTTTGACTTGTGTTAGAGGTAATTAAAATATACGGACATGATAATTTTTTTCTATTAGTTTCATACTCAAATACCAGACATAAAATGTGAGGTCTAATAATGGTCATTTAGGAGATTTTCATGCCACGAAGTTAGCGGGAATTTATGATGATTCATTCTATCTGTATTTTCGGACAATGAGATGTTAGGCGTATTCTTTATGTTGTCATTCTCATATTTGGTGTGTACAAGAAAAATTATAGACCCTCACATATTAATTAAAATAAATATTCAGACAATATCCTAAAAATAAGTTTAGTACTCCTTGTCTTTTTATAAGAAGACTGAAATTTGACATGATTGAATCTGTAATAAAGAAAACAGCAGTTACCGACCGAACCGAATTAACCATAACCGAACCGAAATATTTATCCATAATCGAACTGAACGAAATAATTTTTATAGCGGATGAAAACCGAAGCGAATTAAAATCGGTTAATTCAGTCGGTAACCGAATTAACCGATTAGATTTAAAAAAATTTTGTGATTAAACTTTAATTATATATGTAATTTTTTTTTAATAATACACTCTACACATATGCATAAAAATATAAAATCACTCACGTCAAAAAATGTACAAGTTTTGTTTGAATACAATTAATACATGTTTTTTTTATAAAATAACATAATATGGGTGGGTATCGTCTCGACCGGTGACGAGAGATGGGTGGGCGACGGATGAAGTCAATAGTGGAGAATAGAGAAGTGAGAACTAGAAAACCAAGGCGTTTAAAATTAGATTAGAATTAGAGTTGATTTTAAAATTAAAATTTTAAATATATATAAAAATTGATAAATAATAAAAATTTATTAAATAATATTTATTATATCGGTTAATTCGGTTAAGCGATTTCAAAATTTTGAAAACCGTAACCGAACTGAATTAACCGATATAACCGATTTTTTTAGTTTGAAAACCGAATTTTCGAAATAACCGAACCGAATTTTCGAATTGGCTCGGTTCGGTCGTTAATTCGATTTAACCGAAATTTTGCTCACCCCTACGTCCGATCAGTCCTCTCATCCTTTCATACGTATCTTTCTGTTCTCGGCTCTCTTTTCGACGCTTCACAATATTATTGTGTTGTAATTGAAATTTAGATATGTAAGTGATTAAAATTATAAAACAAGTGTAATTTTTAAAACTAAAATTTGATAATACAGATGATCTATACGACAAAAATTTAAATTTGAACTAAGGCATAATCACAAAAATTTAAAATTTGAACTAAGGCATAGCCCAATAATACATTTGGTATAACATAAAAGGTTCCCCATTTTAGTGTTTTACAGAATGTGAGTGTAAAGTTGACCAAACTAAGCCAGCATTGTGTGCGTAACCGAAATTCAATCCTTCGTCACGAGGAGGACAAAGAGAATTGAAATACATGGGAGGTATAATGTGATGACAACCAGGTTTACCATATGATTCTCAACTCTTTCTCAAATGTAAAAAAGGTTAAAAACCAAAGAATTCAGCCTCACAACGACATTACATAAACTATATATTATAAACAATTACATCAAACATCACATTCAAGTATTCAACAATGGAGCAGCTGAAACCCATATACAGAGCTGATCATCCCGTTCCTTTCCGAGGCACTTATAAGATCGTACAACATTGATTGGTTTTCTTCGCTTGCTTGTAAAACATCTGTTCCAAATGCAGCAATAAAAAGATTTTTAAAAAGTGACAAGAACCCGACATTAGAAAAGAGCGAACAACGGACCCTGAGTAACTATCGGAAATAGAAAAAGGAAAGGGAGAATGGCACTGCTTGCAGTTAATCATAAACATAAAGATGTACTTCCGTTGTCTTGAACTGATTCCAGTTGATCATAAACAAAAAGATGAATTTGATTTACATCGAAAAATGAAATAAATAAAATATGATAGGAAACTACATTCACACAATACACATTAATTTTATTTCAGTATTAATAGTTCGTTGCAAAAGTTTTAACCACTTTAAACACCTCAAAGTATACAAACCACAACTTAAAAGTCTTGACAATTCGGAGATTAACGGCCATCGGAGTGTCTACAGGAAAAAACGGTATATTTGCAGGTAAAAAGCAAGTCAGATAAAAGGAAAAACCATAAAAATTTACAGACCAGTTTTGTACGCCCATTTATCACATGGTTTATGCTAACCATATATATCAGTATTTCCATTTTCTGGGATTGTTATAAAGCGATATAAATATCATTAAATTCATCATGCAACCTTCAACCGGTGAGTTTTCGAAATTTACTCCTATGCACGTGGTTTTTCCTGGATTTGGTGTGGTGTTTTCCACATAAATATTAACAATCCACATTTTACATAAATTTAAGAACCCAACTGAGTGAAAAACAAACATATATACAAACCTGAGAAGCTGCACTGAGATCTGAACTCTTCTCAACTAGAGTATCAAGCTTCTCTCCTCGTTGTAAGACACTGTCAATTGTCTTGTGCTTAAAGAAGACCACATATAAAACATGTCATAGATGACGTGGTTAAAAGAAAAAAGAAAAAATAGTGAACCCGTCAATTTGATGCCATATGTATACAACAATTGGCAATTGCATTGAACAGTCCTATGCAAACTTGGGTTACTAACTAGAAATCATTGATGATGTAACTTGTATTTCATTTTATACCCAGCAAAAACACATTTAGAAGAAAAAAGTTGAGTTTGCAAGGATGTAAGCCAATGGAAAAAATTGAGCAATGTCCACTTAAGCACCAATGCCACAGGTTAAACATTCCTGCTCGCTAATTTTTACGCCAGAAAACAGGTGGGACACACATTGAACGAGAAGGTGGTTCAAAATAGTAAAGACAACACACAATCATATAAAAAACTCTACAAGGAAAACAACCAGCGATCATGATTTGCTAGAGGGATCTATTTTGAAGAATACACAAGTACAATGAAAGGCATAGGCATTATTCTGTAATCTACATGATCATTAATCCAAAATTTCTCAGCATCAACAATGTCTAATATGATCATATATCTGAATGGAGAATGCCTCAGAAATATTCCCCAACAGTAGATCAATAATGCGCCAATTCTTTGGAGCTAAAATATATGCCAAGGCATTTGATCCAAAACATGGATCACTTAGAATCAATTTAACATGAATAATCAGGATGATGGATAGCTTGGGTATATATCTACAAGTGATCAAAGGAGCGAAGATGCAAAAAACACTCACAAGAATAATTTTGGTCTCATCCAACTCCCGTTGAATTCTCAACAGCTTGTCAGCCTCGGCAGGGTCCTGAGCAGTTAAACAGGAATTAGAACAAGTTAAGTCTAAACGAGCGTGCAGAATTTAAGAACACGTTCTAAAACACATATTTGCGAGTCATGGATGTAACTCGCACAAAGTGCTAAATTTTCAAAATATTCAAGAGGATGGAGGCAAGGAAATAAGGTGAAACTGCCACCAAATTTATTTATTTATTTATTTTTTAATAGCAAATGTTGCCACCAATTTCAATTCAAATACACAAAGGTGAAGAAAAACTGAAATACCTGAAATTTGGTGATCGCCTCATTTAGATAAGGCCATGGTTGAGTACTATCAGACTGCATGGTTTTCCAAGACTCGCTGAAGTTCTTCAAGTACTCATCCAACACCTGAGAAGCATGACATCATCTGTATACTGAATTCGACAAAAAAAAAAACTGCCTTCATGAAATTCAAAAAATAATCACTGTATATAGTCGTAGCCAATGAAATCCCAATACCTGATCGAGCAACGAAAACGCACTTCGGACAGGATAGTGATCATCCGTAAACCCCAATGCAACCAAGCCATTTCTATTGTAGGAATGGACCATGTATTCTATGGTGAATTTGTATCAAAAGAAAATATCAGGTTCCGGCCAATTTCCCACATTCTAACTACCACATATCAGCATATATTGACGAGAAAAAACAATATGATCGTAATTCATTATCCCTTCCCGTTCGAGCCCAAACATGAATTCCAACCCCATCCAGCTATATTTCAATAAAAACACATGAGCCAATCAGATTTCAATCCATACAAGAAAAAAACTAGCTCAATCCCCTTGTAAAGTATCGAACTCCCCATAAAAAAAAGCGATGATTTTTATTTAAAAAACAATTAAAAGAAACATAAAATGAAATTGGTTTCCGTCTATTCAATTCAAAAAGTATATAAAGGATCAAAAACCTTCATGCTTCACGGACTGACGTTGTCCAGGTGGGGTGCGCTTAGAAACAGTCCGACCGACAAACACGATAAATTCCCTAACGCTGGGGCGTTGGAAAAACCCGAAACTGCTTAGATCCGACGCGTTCGCCAATATAACCGGATCTGAACCCTCCGGGCTGCATTTCAATACCAACAAAGCCGTGATCTTCACCATAATCGTAATTTCCGATCGCCCCTCTTCCCCTTTTTCTCTTCGTCGTCTTTTTTTCTTCTCTGTTTGTCAATTTATTCCGCCCCACTCTTTCAAGAAACATATAACCGGACGACGAAATAATAAATTGGTATGTGAAATTTGTTAAGAATTTTCTTACGGTCGTAAAGATAGATATGATTCATCAGTGGTCATCTCTTCCCATTCTTTGACAGAAGTCTGTCATTCGCTTGGGCTCCCAGATACGCCCTATAAAGATGTTGCTCTCAAATAATATGGAAAACCAGTTATATCTCCTCGTCAATAAAATGATTTTTACTTCTTAATTTTTCCTCCTCCATATCTCGTCTCCCCCATCTCGAAAATGCCTTTTACTTTAACCCTAAACGGCTAAATCAACAACGATTTTATGTACATTTATGATGAGGTTGAGTGTGATAATACGAGGCGAAACGATTTTTGATGTGAAGAAATCATTTGTTTCAAAATCTGTGTGATGAAATCATTGAAGAAAGAGTTCAAGATATGATTTTTTGCTGATAGATTATGATTTTTTAGTTGAAATTTTATTTTGAGATGATTATTTGAAATTTGTTGTAGTTCTTGATTATAGAGATTTCATTTCCAATTTATATAGTTTAGTACTGGATTATAATGATATATAGTGTTTAAAATCTGCTTGTTGCAAGTGTGATTTTGTAATATTTATTGTTGTGGAATGTTTTATTAAAAGACATGTATTCATGTTTGATCTTATAGTATTGAATGTTATTTTTGTATTGAGTAGATCCAAAATAGAATATGAAAATGGTACTTGTAATCTTGTGTTTTTTTGGTTTTTGCAAGTACAAAAAGCAGTTGTTTGTGATCTTAATTTATACTGAGTAAAGCTTAATGATTATATTTATGAGTCAACATGAAAACAGTTTAGAAATTTTTTTGAAATCCACGATTCTTCAATATGTATAATAAGATATTCGTGTCTCTGAACGATGATTATGTCCTTAATACGATAGATACTTGGATGAGCATACATTGTGAGACAAACATTGAAGGATGTCGATGATTTTGTGTTGAAAATTATGTTGTTGCTATAAGACATTCTTTTTGTATAAAAAAAATTGACATGAATAAACTACTTCCTCGTTTTGTTGGAAAGAATAGAAGGCACAACTTCTCTACCTAGAATTTTTATTGTATGCCATCTAAAGGGTAGTAAGTATCCATCAAGATTGATTTTCTCCTTCATTTTTGTTGTCGCAGGACTATGATCAAGAGATATAATTCTCAAAAAAATGGCAAAAATTAGACGTACTTTAAATGTGACATTTTAGGAACATTAAAATAATTGTTTTATTAAATGTGACGTATTCTTATGAACATTTTCCCTTTAATTTTTAAAACACACTGCTATTTCTATATCGTGGATGAAACAAAATACTAACATCTCTTCTCTTTCATCCTTATTTCTCCTCATTCATCGACTACTTCCTCTCTTCTAGAGCATAACTCGGGAGTACTAGCTACTGTATCATACTCTTACAATCTGTATGGACCCAAATTTCCTAGGGAAACATTTCTTGATGCACCAGAGCTAGTCGAAGCTCAGAGATGTCGAATTTTGAAGCTCATGCGAAGGATCCCAGTCCAAGGAAGACGAGAGAACCTTGGACAAAATCATCAGTACTTGAGGAACTGTTGGACGATCATTGAGATCATCAGCAACGCAGTTCTTTGCAAGCTGAGACATGGAGTAAGCCAAATCCAGAGGGTACTCTTCTCCAAGACGTGGATCCATAAATTCTAGCAACTTTTCCCTCACGTTCTCGCCACTTAGAACCTCTCTTATGCTCTCACATAGCAAAATTTGATCCCCTTTTTGACTGATAGCATTGGTAATGGGATCCCTTCCGGACAAGAGCTCTAAAATCACGACGCCGAAAGCAAATACGTCTAGTTTCAGAGTGACCAATCCGTTTTCTAAATACTCCGGAGCCATATAGCCGTAGGTTCCCACCACATGCCTTGTCGTTATGGGTTGATCATCGGTGTCATCCAACTTCTTGGCGAACCCGAAATTTATGATTTTAGCCCTCATGTTGCCATCTAAAAGAATATTGCTACTGTTCAAGTTCTTGTGAATATATGGAGGATTGGTGAAGTTGTGGAGGTAGTTCAATGCATCTGCAACATCATATGCAATCTGAACTCTTTGTTTCCAATCAAGCTTTGAGTAATTTTTATCACTCGAGAAGTTTAGGTTTTCATCAATGGAGTTTTCTTTTCTTTGTAGCCAGTTGCACAGGGAGCCATTAATCGCGTACTCGTACACAAGGTAGGTGACGCCTTCGTAGAGACAGAAACCAGAAAGTCGAATGATGTTGAGATGATTGATTTGTCTGAATAAATCGATTTCCGGCGACACGTTCCCTTTCATAATCTTCACTGCAGCATCATCCCCCTCGAATGAACCGCGGTATACTGAGGATTTTCCGATCCTGTTTGCTTCTGCAAATGAGTTCGTCGCCTTCTCCAACTCCTCGAACCTGTAGATTTTTAGAGTTTCCATGGCACTTCGGATACCTTCGGAGGAGACCGACCAGGACCACGTACCTTTAGCCTCTCCCGATTCGTTGGCAAGCTTCGGAGGTGGCACCGGAGAGTGCTCGTGGCGCCTGCTCCGTCGGCTGAAGAACCAGAACAGAAACCCGAAAGCGAGGAGGAGAATAAAAGCAACTCCAACTCCCACACCAACAAAAACCCACTTCCGGGAATTTCCGTCGCTTTCGGAAGAAGGGGCGGTGGAGAGTGGTGGAGGGGGAGGCGGTGGGGGCTTCAAGATGGCGGTGTTCATGTTCTCCTTTGACGGCTCAATTTTGAGTGGCACAAGAATTGGAGTGAAGAAAAAGATGAACAGACTATCAGAGAGCTCGTTGGCTTCGCGGATGCTCTGGGCTTCGGCTCCGGCGCCGGAAAAGGTGTCGGCGATTGTGGGGATATCATTTCCCTGACGTATGAGGTAGGTCAGAAGGTACTTGAAGCCGGCCGCGGTTTGATTCTGAGTGGGGCAAGCGCAACGGAGGGGAACCGTGAGCCTGTCGTTGGCGAATAGCCGCCGCTCGTTGAAATGGTTCTGAGCTATCATAGATTGACAAGTGGTGAGTGCCTGATATGTGTTGTTAGCAACTGACAAGTAAGTTTCCCCAGTCTGTTTGAGTACATACGAAGCGTTATGCTGGTAATAATTCCCGCCGGAGCAAGAACAATTGACGGGGATGACAAGGAGAGTATCGTCGGGAACGGAACCGACATCTGAGATGTTATTAATGGCGGCAATCTGAGAAGCGTCGGCGGACAAGAGATAGGCGATGGTGACGGGGTTGTTGTAGACGGGGGTTGATCTGAAAGTGAGGTAAGATGTACAGGAGGTGGCGACGCCGTTGCATACGTAGCCAAGAGTGACGGTGTCGTTGATTTCACAGGCGAGCTGCTTGTTGTTAACATAGGCCTGCTGCGCATGGGATTGCAGGAGAAGAAGATGATGAAACAGAAGGAGAAATGGCAGCAGAAAGAGGGATGAAGCCTCAGCCATGGCTGGAGTTGGATGAAATGAAGAAATCTAAATACAAATCATAATAAATTCATACTGCTAGACCGGACCGCACCGCACCGCACGGCATTACCATTGATTTTTCTTCTCTATTTGAGTACAAAATACGATTATTTTTCTTTCAACCACTTCATTTTACTCTCAATTTCTCCTTGGATAACATATATATATTTTTTAAATATCTTCTGGTTTATAAAATTTATATTATATAATATTTATGTTGAAAATGACTTCTTTTTTTAAAAAAATATTTAGAAATAATCACCCCAAAATTAACTCAAAATTTCCAACACGCAAAAGAAATTGTGGGCAAGGACAGAAGAAGACTTGTTGACTACGTAATGGAAAGATAAGTCAACACGGAATGGACAGACAGATACACACTACACCCAATTAATTAGACTCATCAGGCCCCTGAATTTCGAGCTGTATTTCTAGGTTTTCGTCATCCAATCTGAATCGGCATTTAAAGATAGGAATCATGAATCGGTTGGTCGGAATATAGATTTGGATGGATATTCAAATACCTTGTTGATTGAAGACTTTAAATTTATATATTTATTATTGAACATTGAAGCAAACACACGTTATAGAAAAAAGTGGCCATTAGTTCAAAATCAAGTCTTAACGTTGCATAATCTTTCTTTCTAAACCATCAAACATTCTACTATAATCCACAGTAATTGACTAATCTATTCAATGGAAATGATACGAGGATGTAGATGTAGCACGAGAGATTGAATCGAGAGGGATCATCTGCAAATGGAGCCTGCCTCATAGTCCTTGTCCGAAACAGTAATCATCGAACCCGAAGTCGGGAGTTGCCATTGTTACTTCATGTTCCTGCATCCATAACCAAAAAAAAAAAAAAGAAGAAGAAAGAGATTCTAATACCAATGTAGAGGCTGGAAGATTAATCGGGTGATTCTTGAATTGCTTAAGGTAATTTCATACCAGTTTGATCATAGAACTCACTAAATCATCCAATGAGTCATAATCCTGAGAAACAAAGCCGCTTTCCAGCTTTCGTTGCTCCGACGTAAAAGCACCTCCTCCAATCAATCTGTCATTCAGCACTGTATCCATTTTCTCATTACAGGATCGATTAGTGTGGTCCGAATTTTGGCTAAAGGGAGCCACAAAACCATTTTCGGGAACATTTAAGGAAGCAAATGTAGTGTTTGAACCAATACCATTATTTGGTATATGTTCTCCACACATTTGGTTGTATTCTTGATTCATATTCTGAGCATCTCCGATCAAACTTTCTTGCCATCGCATATTGTTTCTTGAACTTTCAAGAGGTACCAGTTCCATGGTGGTGCAAGGAAGATTCGACTTCATGTTTTGTAAATAAGGACCATTTGAAGGATTCTTGTGAGGTAACTGAGGCCTGTTCTCTGTAGTGAAACTGGAGCTAAAGTATTTCAAGTTGGAAGAAGCCATGTTGAGAGACGATCCATTTTCGTGTACTATTGTGGGGTTATTCGGGCTGTTATTTAAAAAATTTCTTGAGCCACCAATAAGTTCTTGAGTGCCTGTAAATGTACTAGCAGCCATAAAGATCCTTGAATCATTCATACTATTGAAATTGACTGCATTCTGTTGCAACTGATCTTGCTCTAAAGATGACCGAATTCCTTGAAATAAACTCGTGTTTTGACCAGAAGATGAGACAGCAAGGCTCGTTTTTCCAAGAGCAGATGAAGTAAGGCTTAGATTCGCAGGACTATTTAGTCTGCCGAGTAAGCTACCACAAGTTGTATGAGGGGATAAGGTGATATTTGCCAATCGTCCTTGTCCAGACAAAGCTTGAAAATTTTCAAGCCCCTCAAAGGAAGCCATTCGCATGAAATGGGAACCATTCACCCCAAATGTGGTCGCCATATTTGCTTGCTGAGTTGCGACAGAACTAATCCTTTGAAGGTATAACCTGTATTTCTACAAAAGTGAAACAAGTTACAACCATGAGTTAAAGCTGATAGTTTGCTTCAGGTATGACACATTCCAAGTGATACTACTATAAAAATAAATTTTATCGAGGTAATTAAAGTTGACAAGAGAGGTTATCACCTGAAGATGGCTAGCCACATTTCCCCGAGTAAGCCCTTCGACACCCATCAGGTCAAGAATCCTTTTTGGAAAAGCCTCTGTATCAAGAAACGACACCACAAAACAAAACTCGTCGACGTAAGAAAATATTTCTTAATTACATACAAAACATGCTTACATTTGAATATATTGAGGATTCAGAACTTACTTTCAATCCCCAAGTGATTGACAGCTGAGACAAACTTCCTGTGAAGCTCAATAGACCAGATTACTCTAGGCTTCTTTTGTGTTGTAGGGTCTTCAGATTCATGGCCATCTTCATTCTCATCGTCTTCATCTTTCCGCTTTTTGTTAATTTTCCCATTCTGATCTACATCATTCCTAAAAGTAGATCCATCACCTTCACCATTTTCATGGTGATATTTGGCATGACCAGGGGATTTATTCTGGTTATTTGAATCGAGCTTCTTTCTTCTAAGTACGTGTTGCCATATGTTTCTCAGCTCCTCAATTCGAACTGGCTTCACCAAATAATCACAAGCGCCATGTGTAACTCCTTTCATGACGAGTTTGGGATCACCATTGGCTGACAACACTGGAAAAAAGTCAAGGAATCAAAAGAAAATTCAAGATGACTCTATAATAAAGGAATTAGAATTCATTACTTCATCGGCCTTGAATGTTTTAAAGAAAATTACAATACTGCAAAACGATAGCAGATCCGGATCTGGCCAGCTTGTAATATTTCGGTACGATTTCACTGAAATGTTAGCTATCCAATAAAATCCCATCAAACCTTAATTCCTTTCTTCTTAACTTTGCCAACCGAACACCATAATAATTTTTCATACACAAATCTCATGAAAGGACTACAAATCTTGGAAATTGTTCATTGAAAAGAATGTGAGCTTACTGATAACCGGTAGATCCATTTCGAGACCGACAAGTTCTAGAAGCTTAAAACCCCCCATATCTGGCATATGCACATCACTGATCACAAGGTCAAATCTATCTTTGTTTTCTCTTAGCATCTTCAACGCTGTTCTTGCCTGACCTGTTGTAGTGACTGCGAAACCGCGAATCATTATCAATTAAAGAGAGACTTTAGGCATGGATCAAAAATCTACAGAGCATCCCTCAAATCAAAACAAGGAATTTGAATCCACGTGATGGGGTAAATATTTGATAATAGGAAATAAAATGAACCCAAATCCAGCACAATTATATTAGACCCAAAGATACAGGGAAATCGGAGATGCTGAGAGCAAATTTTATGTTACATATACTAATCCAATTTTTTTAAAAAAAATCAAAATTTCATTATTTAACATAAACAAGAAACAACTAAAAGCCACGATCACTCGGATATTGGAAAAACAGCAGACTGGTAATCAAAATTGGATCAACAAAATCTAAAACCTTGCTCAAATTGCTTGTAACAATGAAAACACAAAACTATATAATGATCAAATAAACAAAACGATGACAACAAAATTCGATTTAAATCCAAAACAAATATTGAATCAAAATAAAGAAACCCCCAAACACAGAAGCAAAACATACCATGATACTGGCATTTCCTTAGCAGAGTATCCAACAACTTCAAGCATATCGGGTCATCATCCACAGCAAGAACCCGCAGCCCCACTGGAAATTTATCATGATTTTTTTTTTCACTCTTAATTTCCTCCACAGTCATTGTTTAGCCCACAATTCCAAACACCCGAAAACGAGTTTACAAGAGATCGGAGGATAGAAATGGTGCCTTTAACACCAAAATCACTTTCCCGAACACTTTGACATAATCCCAGATGGAAAATTCTTGTTTCAATATTAAAAACCAAGAATTTAGTAGACAGAGAAATATAGAGATCACAAGAAAGAGAAATACAGGAAAGACAGACTCAGAAGATGCGTTGTTTTCTACCGTCTTTCTGCAACTATATAATTTCCAAAGAAAATCGAAAAATATCTATGATTGGTAAAAAAAATAAGAAGAGGAAAAGGTACCAATATGATTCTAAGTATGTCAAACTTCATGATTTTAAAATTAATTTAATTATTTGAACAGTTTGATATAAATAAATATATCTTAAATTCAATAAAGCGAATCAATAATTTAAATTATACATTACCGATTAACAAACTCCGGAGACATAAGAGGATATAGATATAGGATGTGTGTGTCTATAGTGGGAAGTAACCGAAACGCAGCTTTATAGCCTCAATAATGGAGCTTTTGTTTATAATAAGTCTTGATTGCAGCAACTTTTCTCTCTCCCAACAAGGATAAGCATGCAAATATGAATATAGTACATAAACTATTCAATATGAGTAATATTATTAAATAAAAATTTATGTGATATTATTAAATAAAAATTTACTTGAAACAATTTCATTAGTCAATATTTTGAAATATATTTTTTATTTTAATTATTCGTGAAAAAATATTATTTATTATTATAAATATGAAAATGATTTATTTTTATAAAAAATAAAGATCCTTGAAATTAGAGGTGATATACCGTATCATACCGTAACGAAAGTTATATATCATATCGAAAATTACGGTATAAGCAAATTCATATCGATACCGTACCAAAATTTTTGGTATTATTTAATATTATAAATATGAAAATGATTTATCTTTATAAAAAATAAAGATCCGTCAAACTAGAAGTGGTATGATGTCGTACCGTAACGAAAAATATATAATGTATATCGTACCGAAAATTGCGGTACGAGCAAATTCATACTGATACCGTACCGAAATTTTCGGTATTATTTATTATTATAAATATGAAAATGATTTTTCTTTATCAGAAATAAAGATCCGTGAAACTGAGGGCGATATACCGTATCGTACCGTAACGAAAATTATATACCCGTATCAAAAATTACAGTATCAAAAATTACGCAAATTCATACCGATACAGTACCGAAATTACCGAAAATTTTGGTACGTATAACTAGCATACCGATTATACCGAAATTGTACGGTATACCGAGATTTCGGTAAAGTATCGATATATACCATTTTATACCGAAAAAAGCTTACATTTTTAAAATTTTATAAATTTTTTGTTTTAAAATATTATATATTTTATATATTTTTTCGGAATTTTGGTATTCCGGTATATATCAAAATTTTCAAATTACATACTGTTACTATATCGAAAAATTTGATATTGTTACCGTACTATATTGAAATCTCGTTTTACCAAAAATTCGATATTTTTTCTCACCCTTACGTGAAACTGTTTCATAAGAGACATATTATTACTAATATTTATTACATATACTAGAATTCCTAGAAATTTAATCACATATTTATATTAATTAAAAACAATAAGAAAACATAAAAATAGAAAATTTCCGGAAATGATGAACGTTATCATGTTTGAATCCATTGAAAATATAAGCACACACAATTATATATCCATCTCATGTTGTATATAATTCTTAAAATATGCACACTAATGGTATATTGTGAGACGATATCGCATATCTATTTTTGTGAGCAATTCAACTTATATTTAAATAAAAAGTAACATTTTTAGTATAAATGTAATATTTTTTCATAAATAATATCGAGTTGAAAATATGTCTAACAAAATTTACTATAGACTCACAAGAATTTTTATGTTTGATTTAAGGTTATGTTACTCTTAAATTTGAGAGTGTCTTACGTTCGATGCTTCACCTAGCCCATGCTCGGGAAAAAGAAGTATACAAAAGGAAGATTTCTTTGTTTTAAGTATGGTTTTAGACTCTTGAATGAATTTAAATTAGACTAACTCAATTAATTATTCTTGATTTTTTTTTTTTTGTTAGGGAATGAGTTTATCATAATTTGATCTCAAATCCGAGACTTATTTTAAATTTAAGATTGAAAAAATATAAAATATATGGTTCTTGTTGAAATTAGTTATGTGTATATCAAATATTATCTATCAACAACAAACAAATTAACGAGCTAATTTTATTAAATAAATTAATTTGATTGATTGAGCCTAACTTTTCCACTTCCTTATAATTATCCATTCATATCAATTCAAATCTAGTTTACTAAAATACTATTATATTCCATTTGAAATAAAATATATATTTCTATACTATATATTATTAAGTTTCATACGCTTGAGATAACTATTTTAATGACATTCAAATATTTAATTGAATAATTATCTTTCTTACTCTAATAAAAAATTACTCAAGTGACTCCATATTTTATTTTAAAAAAATTTAAACAAAATTTTCATTTTAAATCGATCAACTCTTATAAATTGAAAATAATTTTGTGTTAATTGTTTAATATTATTTGATGAAATTAAAAATAATAATAACATATACAGTATATTTTTATTATTAATAATAATAATAGAGAAACGAAGATCCTCGACGGTCAAATCTGACGAAGTTAGGAATTCCATACATTTTGTCTACGTGTTCTTGCATTTAATTTGCCACCAATTTAAAATTAAAGCCCAATTTTTTTGGGCATGTTTCCAATTTTTTTTTAAAGAAGAAGTTAGGGCTTAGGGGATATTATATGTTTTTTGCAATTTCCATACAAATGAATAGATTCCGGGTGATAATTTAAGGATTAAATAAATAATAGTTATTCTGTGTTATGATTTCATTGATTTTTATTTGTGATACATGTCAATTATGATCATATTTACAATAAAAATAATTATTTTTGCATAAAAAATAATATTTTTTAATAGATGATCTAAATAAAATATTTATGTCATAAAATTGATCTTGATATTGTCTCACATGAAAGGAAAAAATATTTTAATTAAGTTTCTTTGAATTATTAAAACCTAAATCGAGATTTCTACATTTTAAAATATTAATTCGTAAGACGTGTAATATATATTCATATTTACAATAAAAACAATATTTTTTTTGACATAAAAATAATATTTTTTAATGGATAACACAAATAAAAGATCCGTGTCACAACGTTTTTTTTAATAAAAATATGTCAATTCGGTGAACTTGCACTTATTAAAACAATGATTTATTCCCAAGCCTAGCTTTTTACGTTCTGGCCTTCATTCTTGAGCAAAAATGAAGACCACGAACACCAAAAATTACATGCAAGCCATTATTAATTTTCACTGAAATGAACAAAGAATTGAGAGTAGCTGTCGACTAATTACAAATGATTAATTCTTGAATGTGCTTTTGCTAAAGGGTCAACTTATTTGCAGCTCAACAATCAGGCTGTGTCCCATGCCGTGGAAGCTGCAAAGCACGCAACAAGAAAGCATATACATGAGATAAAATATCGATAAATACAGTTATAATTAAGCATGCATACTCGATACTAATAATTGGACATGAGAAGCTCGACTCGAGACGATACCAGTTCTAGCAAGAGTCCAGTTGCTGTCAGAACCAAGTGCCCAAAAGAAATACCCCCCAAGTCCTTGAGCCTTGGCAAACTTCACTTTGTACTCAACTGAAATCGTGTCGTCGTATCCAATCCAACTTGTTCCCGTGTAAGAATATGTTGACACTGTTGCGTTATCGAAGACGACGGTGGCATTATTGGCAGAAATAAACTCAAGAATGTCCGAATAATTCATCACTCCGCCACCGGGGCCCGTGCCAACAGCCGGATCTCCAATTCCATGTCGATTCGGATCCTGCAATTGCCATGTATGCCCATATGCCGGCATCCCCATCACTATTTTCTTTGCTGGAACGCCGTCTCCCTTCCACTGTGAAATCCCATAACTGGTACTCACGTCACTGGCGCTGTCATAGAGCAATGCGGGGGATCCGGTGGCAGAAGTGTCCCAGCCACCACGGTAATCGTAACACATTGGGTTAATGAAGTCTACGAACCTTCTGATAGAATCTCCTGGATAAGTACGCGCCACGTTATTGAGGGACACATCGGAAGAAAAATACACGGCGGATGATAGGAGGAGCCGCGGCTTGCCGGAGGCGAGTGATTCTTGGTTTATGGAAGTGCGCCATTCTTTGAGAAGTATGGCGAGGTTAGACATGTCTAGTGGGTTGTTCGGGAATTCCCAGTCGAGATCGAGTCCATCGAAGAAGTATTTTCTTGCTGTGTTGATGGATGATTGAATAAACGCGGCCCTGTTATCGGGATTGCTTACCATGGAGGAGAAAATGTCGCTGAGGGGTTGGCCACTGCCTCCGCCGATGGATAGCAGGGCTTTGGAGGAAGGAGTGGCCGTGTGGAGGGCTGAGGTGAATGGCACCATCCATTGTTCGTCAAACCGGTTGATTAAAAGCTGGAAACTCGTGGCGTCGGGGATGACGAAGGCGTAAAAGATGTGCGTGAAATATGAAGTTGGGATGCTGGATGGTGGTAGGGATTCCGCCAGCCAGGATGGCCAGTATGCGCCTTTGATGCCTCGAGAAAGCGAAGGTGTTGGGACCGGAGATGGAGGAAAGGCTATTGGCATTTGTGGCGGCGGAGGCAACGGAGTTACTGGCACAGGTGGTGAAATGGTTGTCGGAGTTGGTGGAGGTGCTTCCCCCGGGTATGGTGGCAGAGACGGCAGGGGAAGTGGCGGCAGAGATGGTGGAAAGACTATCGGCATTTGTGGCGGTATCCCACCGGGAAATTTTGACGGAGGCATTGAAATCGGAAATGGAACATCGGCAACTGAGAATTTTGTGACAGGAAACGTGAGAATGAATGCCAAAATTAGTGAGATGATCTTCTGATTATCCATGGATTAGATTTCTTTGAACTTTTCTTGAAGATCACACCAAGAAAATATATATGAGTACGTGGATGCATATATTACAACGTCAATGACACCAGAAATCTAAATTTTATCGATGTTCTAAGATCGTTTTTTGTCAGCATATGTTCGTTGGAATGTTTTGGTGATTCGTTCAATAGCTAAAATTTAGATTCTCATTTATTGATTGATGCGAATCATAGGAAAAACAATGAATTTTTTTGTCGGGTTAATATTTTCTTGTGGAGTGTTTTTTGGTGTGTGCGTCGGTTTGAAACAACTGTATAAAATATTCATGAATTTCATTTTATTGTTTAAAACTCTAAAATTGGTTCATAAATTTATTTTCTAAAATTGGTCCAATAAGTTTTCTTAACATACCATGTATCCTTCTTATTTTTTTACACGTTAAGAAATCATTTGAAAAGCAAGTTCACAAACCAAATTATTATTTTATTCATTTTAAAAATGACTTCATGTTTTTCCAAAACATGAAAATAATATTAGATGTAGAAATTGAATTATATATACGAGACAAACTCAAAAGAAAAAAAAAAGTTATAGATTTGAGATGAATAGAGTATTACTTTAGGTCGTCCATGTAATAGTATATACACCGGAAAGTGCATTTAGGAAACGCGATTTTACATGTCAATTCCTTGTTTAATTAGGAAAATCCGTATGACGACCCACGTTTAAGGACCAAACCCCAAACTAGCAACACCTTTTAAAAAAATTTGAGATTCACATGAATCTTTGAACGAGAACGAGGGGGAGGAAAACTTATGGTTTTCCACAATTTGGGGAGTTTAAGGGAACCAAAAACTAAATGGGTAATTAAATAGCAAGGGCTACCGCCTCGAAACAACAACTATGGCTTCCAATTTGTCTTTGGTTTTTAAGAATCAGTGTATTAATTAATTTGCATGGAGGGAGGCCTGTAAAAGTAGGGGTGATCACTTCGGTACGAGAACAAATTTGAAGTAATAATTGGGAAAGAGAGAGAGAGATTTTTGTGCTCTAAAGCACTCTTTCTTTGTGCGGTCATCTCTCCTTTTCTTTTCTTTTTCTTTTTCTTCTTATTTTTATAACAAAAACATAATCATGGCTCCTGATATCTTGGAAGATATAAAGAATGAACAAGTTGACCTTGTAAGTCTCATTTTCGTAATTACATTGCTTCAATGAAGCTATAATATGTTTGTATGTTATCGAAATCTTCATATTCTCAGTCGTGACATAGCTGGTTTTTTTTTTCGAAAAATACTTCGTATTCGACATTTTCTTTATTGAAATATGAGCTTGGCTTATGCATGGCAGGAAAATATTCCCGTTGAGGACGTTTTCACACAACTTAAATGTACAAGGGAAGGTTTGACATCCGATGAAGGAAACAAAAGACTTGAAATATTTGGCTATAATAATAAACTTGAGGAGAAAAAAGAAAGCAAGGTCCTCAAGTTCTTGGGATTTATGTGGAATCCTCTTTCATGGGTTATGGAATCTGCTGCCATTATGTCCATTGTCTTGGCCAATAGAGGGGTAATTTTGCAGCTGTTTGCTTATCTTTAATTTTTCATCTTGTTTTTGTTTTATTTTCGGCTCTTTTCCTGGATGAACTCAACACCTGAATACGCATGCAGGGCAAGCCTCCAGATTGGCAAGGTTTTGTTGGTATTATCGTGCTTCTTATTATCAACTCAACTATAAGTTTTATTGAAGAAAATAATGCTGGAAATGCGGCTGCCGTTCTAATGGCTGGTCTTGCACCTAAAACCAAGGTGCCTTCACCTTAGCTTCATCATGATTATCTCAGTTATAAGAAAACATTACGCTTATATCTTAAAAATTGAATGGTTGATCGTGCTTACAGGTTTTGAGAGATGGAAATTGGAGTGAGCAGGATGCATCAATTCTTGTTCCTGGAGATTTGATCAGCGTGAAATTGGGAGATATTATCCCGGCAGATGCTCGTCTCCTGGAGGGAGATCCTCTCAAGATTGATCAATCGGCTCTCACAGGTGAATCCCTTCCTGTGACCAAGCACCCTGGTGATGGAGTTTTCTCGGCTCCACCTGCAAGCAGGGAGAGATTGAGGCTGTCGTTATTGCCACTGGTGTTCACACATTCTTCGGTAAAGCTGCTCATCTTGTGGATAGTACGAACAACGTGGGACACTTCCAAAAGGTATGTATTATGTGTTTTCAGGTAAAATTCACATCACAGTGTCGGTTGCAAGATTCAGATACATGCTCAAGTGATTGTATACTAATCAGCTTCTACTGCTATTGGAAATTTTTGTATCTGCTCCATTGCTGTTGGCATGTTGATCGAGATAGTCGTAAAGTACCCGATTCAACATCTGAAGTACCGAGAAGGAATCAACAATCTTCTTGTGTGGCTGATTGGAGGAAATTCGATTGCCATGCCAACTGTATTGTCCGTGACAATGGCTATTGGATCCCACCGGCTATCTGAGCAGGGCGTCATCACAAAAAGAATGACAGCCATTGAGGAAATGGCTGGCATGGATGTGCTCTGTAGTGACAAAACAGGAACACTTACTCTCAATAAGCTCACAGTCGACAATAACTTAGTTGAGGTGTTCCCAAAGAATTTGGATAAGGAAACTCTCCTTTTGCTTGCTGCAAGGGCATCCAGAGTTGAGAATCAGGATGCCATTGATGCTTCGATTGTTAACATGCTCAGCGATCCCAAAGAGGCGAGTCTTCTTAACTGTTTAGCTTGTTGGGATGGTTCATCTTAAAAGATTGCTTAGTTGTAAAGTAAACTTTATTCGATGTTTATAGGCAAGAGCAGGAATTACAGAGGTACATTTCTTGCCATTCAACCCAGTGGACAAGAGAACTGCAATCACATATTATGATTCTGATGGAAACTGGCACAGATGCAGCAAGGGTTCTCCTGAGCAAGTAAGAATAGTCATAGAAGTATTCATAATTAAATGAAAAAGTAATAATATTTTCCTCAATGCTTGATGTCTCGCAGTTTTTGTTTATTTTTGTTATTTAACAGATCATTGAACTATGTGGACTCAAAGGCGATGCAAAGAATAAGGCTCATGAGATCATAGACAATTTTGCCAACAGCGGTCTTCGTTCCCTTGGTGTTTCACGACAGGTTAGGCAGGCTTCCTATGAAGGGTTCTTATGCCATCATGCTTTCAAAAAAAAAAAAAATACCCCTATTTTTTTTTAAGATGCAAATCGTGACAATATTTTACATAAAATTTCAGATTATTCCTGGAAAAGACAAAGAAAGTGCTGGTGGACCTTGGGAGTTCGTCGGTTTGTTGCCTCTTTTCGACCCTCCTAGGCACGATAGTGCCGAGACGATCAGAAACGCTCTTGATCTTGGTGTCAATGTTAAGATCATCACCGGTGATCAGTTAGCCATTGGCAAAGAAACGGGCCGCAGGCTTGGAATGGGAACCAACATGTGCCCATCTTCTTCGCTTCTTGGCCAATCCAAGGATGAATCTATCGTTTTGATCCCTGTCGACGAGCTCATTGAGTAAGCGGATGGTTTTGCTGGTGTCTTCCCAGGTATAATATTATCCTGGAAGGGGAAAAAGACCCACTTAAATGTACTAATGAGAAATTGAATTACTGAAACTAAACTCAAGTTTTTATATGCATAGAGCACAAGTATGAAATTGTGAAAAAACTACAAGAGTGGAAGCACATATGTGGTATGACAGCGATGGAGTGAACGATGCCCCAGCACTTGAGAAAGCAGACATTGGTATCGCTGTAGCGGATGCCACTGTGGCTGCTAAAAGTGCATCCGATATTGTTTTGACCGAGCCAGGACTTAGTGTGATCGTGACTGCGGTTCTGACAAGTCGAGCCATCTTCCAAAGGATGAAGAATTACACCATTTATGCTGTTTCCATTACAATCCGTATTGTGATGGGATTCATGCTCATTGCCCTTATCTGGAAGTTTGACTTTTCTCCGTTCATGGTTCTCGTTATTGCCATTCTCAATGAATGAACTATCATGACCATCTCTAAAGATAGATTGAAGCCATCTCCAGTTCCTGATTCGTGGAAACTCAAGGAATCTTTGCCACCGGTGACGTTCTTGGAACATACATGGCTATAATGACCGTTGTCTTCTTTTACCTCGCGTCAGATACCAATTACTTCACTGTAAGCTCTTTAAGTATTGGACTCGTATTATCTGCTCTGGTGTTAGTGAGCTACTTTTGCAACAAGACGCGACTGGTGTTGTGCAGTTTTTGATCATACTGTGGCTAATTGTTACGGTTGTCATAACAACAAGCATTGGATCCTTAAACAACTAAAAAAATTTGACTACTGACATGTTGTTTCTTTGTTATAAGAAACCTTTAACGTGAAATCTATCCGGGGTGAAACAGATGAGCTCATAGCCGCTCTGTACCTTCAAGTGAGCATTATAAGTCAAGCACCCATTGTCGTCACAAGGTCGCGAAGCTGGTCTTTTCTCGAACGCCCTGGCCTCTTGCTTGTCAGTGCTTTCTTTATAGCTCAGTTGGTAAGTTCAATAAGTCATCCAATTTCAAGTTACCTCGTACGTATATTATCACTCAGTTACATCAAACATGATTTGTGGGATTCCAGGTGGCTACAATAATTGCAGTATATGCAAGCTGGGGATTTGCAAGAATTGAAGGTATTGGATGGGGATGGGCCGGAGTCATCTGGATCTTCAGCATTATCACTTACTTCCCACTTGATATTCTCAAGTTCATTATTCGTTATGGACTGAGTAGAAAAGCTTGGGATTCGATGATACAGAACAAGGTATGGTTCTAACAATTAACATTATTGTCATGAATAATTCCTCAATCCTCACGGTGCAAACAAATCAATCCAGCTCTACTCGGCCCAAATGCTACTCGATTCATTTCTGAAATTTAGAGTTTGAGCTATATTCTTGCCAAGTTTGGGTCCAAATTATGCTCCTTGCTGATTAGTAAGTGACTCGCGAGCCTTGACTTGATATCCTTGATCATACAAAATTGAATTCTTCAGTTCAAACCAAATAAAAAAAAAAAACCAAACTTTAAATTGAACCAAACTTGACTCCGAAATATTTCATCACTTCTTGTGTTTCTAATTCATTTCCTTGATATCAAGCCTCATCAAACTAGACCGCATTCACAACGACGAAAGGTTACGGCAAGGGTGAGAGGGAAGCACAATGGGCAGTGGCACAACGAACCCTTCACGCTCTGTCAAATCCAGGACCTTCCGGCGTGTTCAACGACAAGAACAACTACAGCGAGTTGTCCAAAATCGCAGAGCAGGCGAATCGAAGAACTGAAATGGCAAGGTATACGTACATGCTTCATCAATTTCCTTAAATTCAATAAGCTCTCCATTTTCTTCATGACTCAATTGAGCAAGTTCATTATCTTCTCATAGCACTGACTCACAAATTTCTATAATTGGAAGTCGCGTTCTTAACAAAACAGAGATATATTTGTAATGTTTAACGTAAAGATGAAATATTGTTGACGATGAAATATTGAAATATTGTTGAGGCAGGCACCAATTCAAAAATTAAAGTTGAGGTGGGCTTGAATTTATATATATATTATCTATATAAATATATGACTTTATATGTGAATTTATATGTATATCCTTATTAATGGCTTACTTTACATTAATTAATTACTTGCTTTACATTAATTGTTTATTTTAAATATGTCTTTTTTTCTTCTTATTCATATTTTAAATATGTGTGATTATTAATATTTAATTTTTTATCTATTAATATTTTAAAAATGTGTCTTTTCTTTCTCTTTATTCATATTATTTAATTTTTTATGTCTACCCACATTATAATATGTTATTTTTATCCAATTATATCTTTTCATTATATAAATTAGTATTTGGTTTTTTTATGCATACCCACATTATAATATGTTATTTTTAATTTAATGATTTAGATTTTGTATTTATCTTTTCATTATGTAAAAATGTGTCTTTTCTTTCTCTTTATTCATATTATTTAATTTTTTATGTCTACCCACATTATAATATGCTATTTTTATTCAATGATATCTTTTCATTATATAAATTAGTATTTGGTTTTTTCATGCATACCCACATTATAATATGTTATTTTTAATTCAATGATTTAGATTTTGTATTTATCTTTTCATTATGTAAAAATGTGTCTTTTCTTTCTCTTTATTCATATTATGTAATTTTTTATGTCTACCCACATTATAATATGTTTTTTTTTATCCAATGATATCTTTTCATTATATAAATTAGTATTTTGTTTTTTTTATGCATACTCACATTATAATATGTTATTTTTAATTCAATTATTTAGATTTTGTATTTATCTTTTCATTATGTAAAAATGTGTCTTTTCTTTCTCTTTATTCATATTTTAAATATGTGTGATTATTAGTATTTAATTTTTTATGTCTACCCACATTATAATATGTCATTTTTATCCAATGACATTTTTCATTATATAAATTAGTATTTGGTTTTTTATGCATACCCACATTATAATATGTTATTTTAATTCAATGATTTAGATTTTGTATTTATCTTTTCATTATGTAAATTAAATTAATTAAAGTTTAGAAATAACTGATTATTGAAGTGTGAATTTTTTTGGTGTCTTATTCATTTTTTTCATGTACTCATGTGACAGTTTGCTAGAATTTATGTGTTTAAATTAAAGTTTTTTGCAACCGAAATTTTTTTGCGGTTTATATTTATAATTTATTTAAATAAAACACGGTAAAAGATCGTTGTGATTTGAGCCGTCAATTTGGGTTGAGTCTGTCGGGTTGGCCTGTACCGCCAAACAGTTTAAGTGAGTTGGGTTGAAATTTTGTCGATTCATTTGAAGGTGAGCCTAAATGAGCTCGCTCAAGTTTATATTAAATATCTGATATTATCGATTTTCAATCATGAATTCTTGTTATAAAATAGAAAATATCATTTTGATTTCAAAATTGTGATGTCACTATCTTGTCCAAAATTGTGGGTCGAGACATTTTGGCAGTCGGTCAAAATTGAGTGTCAAAGTTGACATTTGAGTTGTGTTTTTGGATTCCTGACAATATGTTCGTCAACATATTATTTTTAAGTTAGTTTTATCAGTATCGTGAGTGATAAATATATTTATTACAATATATAAATATTATCATATCTTTAAATTAATATTCACTTTCATGTTTGACATATTATGAGTCTTTGTAAAATGAGGAACAATAAATTCAAACAAACGAATACAAAAAGTCTGGGGCGAAACCAGAATTATATGGTAGTGAAAATTAATATATAAATTTTTAATGAATTTATCGATGTTAAGATGTACCACAAATCTTATATCATAATATATGAAATTTCAACTTTATAAATGAAATAAATCAAACATATATGAAATATACAAAATTTTATTACATATACAATCAAGTAATTTATTATAATTGTATTTTATTCTACAAGAATTCTTATCAAACTTAGTTATTGTGGATTTAACATCTATTAAATCATCAAACTAAAGAGCGTGTCAATTAAAATAATTGAGTAGTCACATATTCTTGAATTTTCTAATTAATTTTTTATCTTGATAATTTGTTTCATTTAATATTTTAAATTATAAGACACTGTTACTATAACTAAAGATACATTTTTTAAAATGTTCGTAAGGACTCAATCACTAACTCATATGAAAAAACATTTATCGACATACAATATTGAAAGCATTCTAATCTATATACTAATCTATATATCTATATACTAATATAAATATATGGATTTGAATTGTGTATTTATATAAATGTCCTTATCTTCATTGAATGATAATCATTAATACATGTTTATTTTTTGTTTGCTTTTCGTCTATTAATCTATAGAATTTAAAACATACTAAAAATTGGAGTTTGTTCAAATATAAATGTTTTTGGTTTGTCTGTTATCAGCGATTAATGTATTATAAAATAAATTGAAGAAAATATAATTTAGTGATCATTTTTTGTAATGAAATTTACACTCTATTTTTTTTAAATATATCTTTAATGAAATTTAAATTAAATAAAAGAATAATGAAATTTGCATTTTTGTTTGATTTCTATTTTTTTAATTAATTAATGAATTTTAAAATATATCGAATAAAAATGAAGTTTACACTATTATTCAAAATTTTATAGTTCTCCAATTTTTAGTAGGTTTTATGTGAAATAGTTTAATTGTTATATAGTCCTGAGAGGGGCTGACCCAGTCATTTCCGGAGTGAATGAAACAATCTCATAGGAGTTTCTGTGTCAATTTTATTTGTAACTTAAATAAATTAACATATATGAATAACGTAAATAATAATAATTAATATATTTCTCTTAGCTTGTTTGTTTTTTTTCATATATTATTTAATACATTTTAAAATAAATTGAAGAAAAATAAAATTTAGCCACCAGTTTTTAGAATGAAATTTAAATTTAGCCTTCATTTTTTGGAATGAAATCTACACATCATTTTTTTAAAAAAAATATATCGAATAAAAATGAAGTTTATACTATTGTTCAAAATTTTATAGTTCTCCAATTTTTGATAGGTTTTATGTTAAACAATTTCATTGTTATATAGTCCTGAGACAGGCTGACCCAGTCATTTCCGGAGTGAAAAATAAATTTTTTCATGATTCATGTCGGATATGAGACATGTTTCATAAAATACACTCGTGAAACAATCTCATAGGAGTTTATATGTCAATTTTATTTTCAACTTAAATAAATTAACATATATGAATAACGTAAATAATAATAATTAATATATTTCTCTTCACTTGTTTGTTTTTTCCATCTATTATTTAATATATTTTAAAATAAATTGAAGAAAAATAAAATTTAGCCACCAATTTTTAGAATGAAATTTAAACCTAGTCTTCATTTTTTGGAATGAAATTTACATATCATTTTTTAAAAAAATTATTATATCTTTAATAAAATTTAAAATAATAATTGTAATAATAATAAATACGTGTTTTATTGTTTGTTTTTCCCCAACTGTTAATTAATTGTAAATAAAATTGAGCCACCATTTTTTGAAATGAAATTTATAATTTATTTGTTTTAAAAAATATATCTTTAATAGAATTTAAATGAATAGAAGAATAATAAAATTTACAATATATTTTCACAGAATGGATTATATCCTTATTTTAAAAATAATTTTTTTTGTTTGACTTCTTTTTTTTTTTTTTTGTGAACTCTATCTTTATTTATTTTTTCCCCTTTATTTGGTTTTTTTACATTAATCAATGCATTTAAAATAAATCGAATGAAAATTAAGTATACATACACCATTGTTCAAAATTTTATAGTTCTTCAATTTTTAAATTGGTCTTCTGTGAGCCGGTCTCATGGATATATCCTTCAGATGGGCCAACCGATCAATTTTCAGAGTGAAAAACAATGATTTTTCATGATTAGAGTATGATAGGAAACATGTTTCATAAAATTGACCCGTAAAACAGTCTCGTAGGAGTTTTTATGCAATTTTAATTTTTAACTTGAGTAAACTAACATCCATTAATAATGTAAATAATACACGACTAATAAGTTTGAAAACTCTTATAAAATTGCGTGAATTTACATATATTTCCTTATTTTCTTTAAATAATATTAATAAATGCATGTCTTTTTTGTTCGTTTTCAGGTATTAATGAATTTTATAATAATTGGAGAAAAATGAAATTTTATTTTTGGAATGAAATTTACAACTTTTTTCAAAAAAAATATATATATATTTTTAATGAAATTTAAAATAAGCGACACAATGTCAGCAGCTTAACTCACGAAAATTCCCAGGAGTTTACTCATCCCAGTACTACCTTCACTCTTCCACGCTTAACCCAACAAAACTGAATGATAGTGACAGATTTATCTTTTAGCTCGAATGTTTCTTAATCTTTATGTCAAAAGTTATATTTGTTACCCACGACACAATATTTATTTCTTATAATTGTGATTTACCGTGCAAAGCCCTATACTAAGCTAATATTGAACATAATGAGGATTGCATTGACGTGGCTGTCAATTTGCCAAATCGTAAAATCATATGCATGACAAACACAAATAATTGTTTGGTATCATAAGAAAACACTTCAAAAGAATCAAAATGAGTTTAAATTAATTTTATGTGTAATAATTACTCTTATATACATCAAAGAGATAAAATAAATAAATAAAAATGAATTCAAATTGTTTTTATGTAAAACAAATTATTTTACATCTACTGTTACTTAAAATGATTTATAAGATTTTTAAAATTTTTTAATATTTTTTTTTAAAAAAAGTCTCGAAAAATAAATTTTTTAAAAAATAATACAATCATCTTCATGTTTTATACTCTGTCAAATTTTCATCGATGAATACTTGTAGAACTTGTAACTTTTTTTATGACACTATTTATGTACAAAACTTTATAACTTCAAAATATATCATGAGAAATTTAGAAATTGTGGTTCTTATTATTTTGACTACTCATGTCGAATATGGTTCTGATTATGGATCACATTAATAAATATTTTTATATTTAGACATAATATTGCAACATTATATAATTATATGTATATCAAACTTAAAACAACTCAATTATATTGATATTCAAGAACTCAGGCAAAAATAAATACTGAACTTTATCGATGTATCGTAGATTTAATTAATTGTTAAAAAATAAAAGATAGTGTGTGAATTGTTCTGCTCATATCATCTTTATATATTTCACACGTGCAACGCACGTGCATATCTTCTAGTATATATATATATATATATATATATATATATATATATATATCAAATATGAGATATTAATATGAAAATAGTTAGCAAAATGACCTTGGTATTTTTTTTTAAAAAAAACCTATTATTCATAGTCTATTCGAAATAGGAGAGTTAATTTTCAAAAAAAAAAAAAATTTAATCAATATCATTTTTCAATATTTATATATATTTAAATTAACATGTAACCCGTGTAATACAAGACAAGTTTCACTTAGATTCAAAATTTATATTTTAAAATTATTTTCAATATATTTTAAATGTATCTATTAATAAAAAAATTGATAAAATAAATTTATCATTTTTATGAGTTATTTGCACCAAACCCCCTTTTAAATATCGAAAATTTACATTTATTCACTGTGAAAGTTAAATATGTATTCTAGATATTAACTTTTATGAGTTATTTGCACCGTGATATTTTTTAAAAATTAGACCGTGCTTAAATCTCTATATATATTTGCCAAAAAAAATAGAATTGACTCGAATCTCTATAATTCTTTGTAAAAAAAAAGCCTAAGACGGCCAAGCATGGGTATGTCCCTGTGTTAGACGTACATTTTGCAGGCTAAGGGAGCTTCACACTCTTAAAGGGCATGTCGAATCCGTGGTGAAGCTAAAAGGATTGGACATTGAAACCATTCAACAACGCTACACTGTGTAAGAGGCATTCAAAGGACGATCATTTTGATGTAATACTTTTGCTTATAAATTACAGCATGCCTTGAATATGTGTGATGCCCCCGACTCTACAACCTCGAGCAAGTGAGACTTCGGATAGTTTGCTAAAAAAAGTTCCGTTCGCAATCTAAACACTTTTATGCTTTCCCCGTGAAGCAATGTAGGACTGGGTTTTGAAGGTTAAGCAATCCAACAGTAGGCCATAGCATGTGTAAGGCAAGATGAGTGGTTTTTAAAACTTTAATTTAAAAAGAGAGATTTTGGCTTGCAAAGAAAAAAAAGAAGAAGACGAGATTGAATAAATTAAGACGAAATGGGGTTAAATTTGAGGTTTCTGTAAAATGCGGGGATGAGGAACGAATCGACGGACACGTCGATCCATGCTCCTGGTCTCATTGATACTAACATCCTTCACGACGCAACTGGGTGTTTCGTTCAGGACGCAACAAATCACCTTCCATCGCCGCCAAATTTGCATACAATCCAGTTATGAGCGGGAATAACAGGAAAAAATTGAATAAATCGAGCCGCCGTGCGCCGCGTGGCTCATCTTTTTATTCGTCCTCGCATCATGGCTTGTTTGTAGAAGGAGGTGTTTTATCGGATTGGTCAGCCGTCAATTATCCACGTTAAAATGCTTGGTCGCAAATTTTGTTTGGATAATTTATAGGAAGATGCAAATTTACATGAGGGTGTAAATCAAGTGAACGAGGTAGACACATCGACACCTGTGGTTTTGATCGATTCAGAGAAGACACCGATTGTTGACAAAGAAGCGATTGGGGAATCTCAAAGTATGGAGTATATTTATGACTACACTACAAGCTTCACATTGGACCATAGCTCGCGCAGAGGATTGGGGTTCTATGAACATGCAGAAACCACTCCAAGTGGCTTCGGATCATCATTCAAAATTGAAGAGAAAGATGGTGATTCTATTGTCTTTTCTTCATTTGAGGCAGATCATTTGGGTGGTGATACTGATCTGGTCAATGGCACAAAAGCTAAAATAGGTGAGAACTCACTAGAGGAGATGCCATCTCCTGAGGAAAATCCGCGTTATGTGCTAATCGGGGGCACCAAAATATACACGTATGACACAGAAGAAGAAGAACACGATGGCCTAACACATGTTAAGGATCAGATGAAACCTGGATCAGGAATAAAGTATCTTGCTGAAGAGAAAAAACTAACACCAATTAAATATGCTGGGTCACCTGCTCTTGATGGCCTAACACATGTTAAGGATCCAAGAACTGCGTCTGGGAGAAAGAAACACCATGATAAAATATCAGAGTCTTGGCCTTTCGAATCTCGAAAAAGCAAAAAGTTTGGGAAAATACCAGGTTAGGACTTCTATTACTTAGTTTGAGTTGTTATTGACTGTTTATAACCCGTAATTTTTGCTTCCGAAATGGAAATATGTTTGTTTGATTCTTTTTATTTTTCTGGAAGATTTGGGTCTTTGACCTGATAGTTTCTTTATTCTTGTATGTTTTTCTCCTCGCCTCGAATATTATGTACTTGCAACTGTGACTTAAATATTGGCTGCAAACAATTCCTGATGGTTGTATGTATGATTTTCTACATATTTATCTGGAGTGGCTACAAAAACCAGAGTTATTGGAAATCAAATATATTTCTGCGAAACTGTTTTCTCATGTATCATTTTATTCTTCCACTGTATTCTGTCATTGTAATAGTATGTTTTTGAACCCGGAATGTAACTTTTGATTATTGGAGCTTCCGTTCAAACAACTTTCTTGTAGCCAGGGTTGGCTTCCCCTGGTGTATCTAAAATCTTCTAGGTTGGCATTCATTCTATTTACATATGATGAGATTGACTTGCTCCAAGTTTGATTCTTTAGAGGTTTTCATTTTGATTTAGATCAGGAGGGAAATAAGAGTTGCTTTTGGTTGTTAATAATTAATAATCAGGACCATGGGCGTGACCTTGTTCTGATATGGCCTTTTGTTTCGGCTTTTCGCCATCTCTTACCATTTTGGAAAATATTTTTGGTATATTTGACTTGCACTTCACGAATTTGCAAATTGGACATTATAACTGTTTCACGTACTGCTCATCATTCTTTTATACGGGTTCACTTTCTTTAAGCATGCTGCTGAGTCTCATCTAATATAAAAGCTATGGGAATTTTTGTTTGTGTCTTTCTTGTTTTCTTCTCATTCCTTTTTGTTTTCCATCTAGAGTTTCTTGGGTTTCAATGCGTAAAATGAATTCATCCCCCCTTTAAAAATTGAGAAGCGTTTTTGCGTTATTTCTAGTTGTTAATTGCATTTTATTTTTAGATTTGGTTATTTGTTCACCTGAATCCCTGATTGGGTGCTGCTGTATGAATGTAAAATTTTCATTTCAGGGGAGAAAAAGAAACACCGTAAAGAAATGATTGCAGCGAAGCATCGGGATAGAATGATTAACGGTGGTGTAGATCTCCAGCTGATAAATTCAGTAAGAAAAAATAATCTTGTTTATTTTACAGCTATATACATTTCCTTGGAGCTTATTCAGAATTTCCGATTATGAGAATTTGTTTGTTAAGCTTGCTATAGGAATCTGAAAACTAGTGAGCATAATTTTATTTTAAATTGTAGAAATTGCAGCAAATGGTTCTCGATGGTGTAGGTATCCTATCATTTCAGCCTATGCACTCACGTGATTGTTCACAGGTAAATATTTTTTCTGGACCGAGTAACTAGTGTATCTCATTATCTGTTATGTTCATCTTGCAACATGCTGTTCTCCATGTGATTTGCTTTCATATTTTATCTTGCTTTTTCCTCCCACATCTACGTAGTAACATCCACGATTGAAAGGCTTCAGTACTTTGAAAGTTGCTTTATCCATGGGCATTGAGGTGTGTACCTGCGTTAAAAGTCGTTGATTGGAACTTTTCTTTTACAGTAGCTGTACACCGTGGATGCTGTTCAAAGGTTCATTTTTGTTGAATGAAAAGAAATTAGTTTGATGCTTCTTTCCTCACCTAAAGAAACTTTAAAACTTACCTGTTGTATGGATTTATGAGGGAAATTCAGCTTAGAGTTTATACAACATCATGTTTTATTGTTCTTTGGGTCCTTGTGTTTTCTAATGATATTGAGTTGTACAGGTTCGAAGACTAGCTTCAATATACCGACTGAGAAGCTTGTGCAATGGATCTGGCAAGAAGAGGTAAAATATGCAAACTTCATGTTTTTCCATGGGTGTAAAAAGTTATCACTCCATTTAACTTCGAACTCAATCAAAGAGGAATAAATCTAATCTCATCAATAACTTCTGAGCATTTGCCACCAAAGATTCTTTTATCCAGTATGATTTGTGGTCGGAAAAAAAAGTTGCTCCACATAAGCAGAGACTAGTGGCAGGTTATTTCTTTATTGGGTAGATTATTTATTTATTCTCTAAATTCATTTAAGTTTGAAGAAATTTTAGTGATCAATGGGTGATTATAAATTCACAATGTTTTTTTATATAAACCCACAATGTTGGTAACCGTTGGTTGCATCTATGGACTGCACTTATTTCAATTTAATCTTGTAATCTGACACTCCTCTGCATTAACCAAGTAGAAGTTATATTTTTTACGAAAACGATCCATGGTTGTGATATGCATAATACTACAATTACCCCTAAGTTGATTGATCTTATAGTGTAGCTATTCTACAAATTATTGACGGCAGTGTTCTGAATTTTTAAATGAACTGTTATTTTGTCGCTCAGATTTGTCACAGTGTCGCGGACTCATCATACGTGTATGCCATGCGCTAGTGATAAATTTCGACTTGAGAAGGTACAGTCTGGGAATCCTCTCCATTCTTTATCTCGATGGTGTTTCCCTTTCTTTCAGCGTCACCAAGTTTGTTCCCCCCAAGTTGCACTTTCCATATTCCAATCTTGATAAGTGATTTTCAGCTGATAGGAGCTGACAAAGATGATGCTGATTTACCTGTTGTCGGTACAATGACTCCTCAATTTCAAAGAGACACTGGTGCTTCCACTTCAAATGGCCCGCAATATTCTCGGGCAAGATCAAATAAGCAAGCAAGAAGCAATAAAATCGCTGGAAAAGTTGGCTCTTACGCTTCTCAGCCTGTATCCTTCGTTTCTCGTGGCGTGATGAATTCTGAAACGATTGACACAGAAAACATATCCCCAGAGACCAAAGATGTCTTATCTAACTCTGTGGAAATTGGGGCATTTGAGATGCACACCACCGGTTTTGGCTCGAAAATGTTGGCTAAATGGGGATTTGTGGAAGGCGGGGGCTTAGGAAAGGATGGCCAAGGTTTGTCGCATCCCATTGAAGTTGTTCAACGTCCTAAATCACTCGGATTGGGCGCCGAGGCTCCTGAAACAAGCACTAACTTAGTGAACATCCATGTTCCACCCAAGCCAACAAGATCAAGTGCCAAGTCTTCTAATGCAAATGATAAATTAGCGAAGAAAGACACTCAAAAACTCGGTTCTTTTGAGAAGCACACGAAGAGGTTTGGATCAAAGATGATGGCGAAGATGGGTTTTGTGCAAGGAATGGGTTTAGGCAAGGATTCTCAAGGCATGGTGAACCCTTTAGTCGCTGTCTGGCGGCCGAAGGCACGGGGACTAGGAGCCATGGGTTGAGCTATTTGTATCCTCTGCTGATTTATAACAAGGGGATGAGAACTGCTCTCCCTTCTCTTAATTCCGTAAGATGTATTTAACTAGTATAACACAGACATCATAACCACAAGGTGGATCCGTCTTGCATGGATGGGAAATAACATGAAATGTATCCATCCTATGATGATTTAAATGGCAACTATTTATGTACTGAAACAACAGATGTTGCATGCAAAAAATCTTTAAAATTCTCTTTGTTTTATTGTTGAAGCTTGAGGTTGCAATGGTGGCACTTATGACTCTGAACCATAACATACTTGATTGAGGCACGTGGAATAGAAAGCAGGGCGATCAAAATTATAATTTTTATATATATACACATATGTATAAACAAATTATATCTGAAATTTGATTTTTTTTCCCAAAAAAATATTATAAAATTTATATATAAACCCATGATCTTTCTAGTGAATCAAATTATTAGGATTGCTATCTTGACCCATCATTCAAGTTAAAACCGTCGCAAATGACATGTGCGACAGTTTATATATAAACCGTCGTTAATTAGCGACTGTTTGTTAAACCGTCGCTAAATTTAGCAACGTTTATTAATAACCGTCGCTACATCTTGTGCAAAACTGTCGCTACTTAGCGACGGTTTGCATGTTTTCCGTCGCTAATATTTTAGGTAAAATAAAAAAAAAATTTAAGAATTTAATAAATCTTTATTGTGAATTGGTACAATCGTATAAGAGATAAAAAAATTGTAATGTCGTGAAGTGATAAAATCGTGTAAAAGATAAAAATTTTAATTGTTTTGAAGTGGTAAAAAAATCGTGTAAGAGATAAAAATTTTAAGTGTTGTGGAGTAGTAAAATCGTGTAAGAGATAAAAATTTTAAGTGTTGTGAAGTTGTAAAATTGTGTAAGTAAGAAAAATTTTAATTGTTGTGAAGTGAAGTGGAAGAAAATGGAACGAATTTAAAGGTATTTATAGAGAGTAGTAGAAGAAAATGGAGGGAATGTTATCGAATTTTTGAAATTTGCGACGGTTGGCTTTCAACCGTCGCAAATAACGGCAACAGTTTTAGCTAAACCGTCGCTAAGATTAGCGACGGTATAATCTAAACCGTCGCTACGTTCAAATTAGCGACGGTTGTACATGATACTGTTGCTAACTTTAAATTTCAAAATAGCGACGGTGTTATACATGACACCGTCGCTAACATTGGAGGGAATGTTAATTATTGACATTTGCGACGGTTGTATTTCAACCGTCGCAAATAGCAGCAACGGTTTTAGCTAAACCGTCGCTAAGATTAGCGACAGTGTAATCTAAACTGTCGCTAAGTTCAAATTAGCGACAGTTTTACATGATACTGTTGCTAACTTTAGCGACGGTTCTATTTAAACCTTCGCTAATTTCAAAATAGCGACGGTTTACATGACACCGTCGCTAACATTAGCGACGGTTTTATGAAAACTGTCGCTAAATAACGTTGTGTTTTATTCTAAACACACCCTAATCGACAACGGTTTTCTAAAACCGTTGTCGATTGTCCGAAAAACACGCTTATAGATAACGGTTCATGAAATCGTTGTCATAAACGTTCAAAGACAACGGTTTTACAGAACCGTTGTTATTAACCCTAAAAACCGTTGTCTTTGACCCCCAAAAGACAACGGTTTTATTAAATCGTTGTCTTTTGCTCAAAAAATGATCTACGACAACGGTTTTAACTAAAACCGTTGTCAAAAGTTTTTTAACAACGATTTTAGTTAAAACCGTTGTCGTATGTGTGTTGTTGATTTTGAAATTTCTTGTAGTGATGCCACTAGGAATCGAATAAATATTTTTACAATTAATATTAAAAATAAAAAAATAAGAAAATAGAGCTAAAATATAAGGATTTACTGAAAAGAATGATGTCTAAAGTTTGTTTAAATATTCTGCAAGAGTGTTTTCTTACTTTATAACCATTTGGCTCCTCAAACCAAAGTTTAATAGGAATTCGAGCAATAATTTTATCATCCATGCATTATTAATTTACCCACATATACAAGATAATTTTTTTGAAGATTTGAATTTTGACTTAAATTCATAATGTAATATATTGTACATTTGTAATGCAGTTAAATGATTTGATTTTGGTGTCTATATTGAAGTCTGTTTATCAAAATAGCTAAACCAGGCAATTAAAAAAAATCAAAATATTTAATTTGAAGAAATAAAAGCTCAAACCTAAAACCGATCATTCAAATGATACGGACAGCTTTGGTTATTAATAATTAATATATGTGGTTTGGTTTGTCATTCAATACAACATATATATTTTGTTCGGTTTGGGATTTTGTCAATCACCGAACCAAACCGCAGATTTAATACCCTAGACGTGATACCCTCATACCCTACCCAAATAAATAAATATTAATTAACTAATCGAAGGCACTTGGCACTATGTGTACTTAGGGTCTAGTAGAATCCCCCGTTACGTTCGGGCTCGCAGAAAATGCCAACAAACATTTGTTCCTTGTCCTTATAAATATTAACCCATGCACGATGAGCACTCACTCCCCTAAAGGTTAAAAAAACATATATAGGGAGAAGAGAAATCCCCATATCCTACCAATCCCAAAAAAAAAAAAAAGGCACAAAGGGTTCGATTAGATTCGTAAAGAGGAAAGATACATGGCGACAGGGGTAGGCGGGGACGGTCTCTATTGGGGTGTATACGAAGGGTGCTTGTCGACAGGAGATATGAGCATCCAACGGAGGCCTTATCACAAGAATTGTGGTTGCATGTTGCACAAGTCACGACTTCATTGCACTCATTTTTCTCGATGTAACAGTGTGTCGTATCCTATTCGACGATCATGGAGCGATAGTTGTCTCGGACTGGTCGTGCCAACAGGTCCCACATCACCAGGTTCGATGTCCCCCACGGTGGCTAAGGCAGCCGGCGAGATGGGGACGACACAATCACGATTGGTGTTGTGATCATGAAGGGGTTGAAGAGGGTACTGGAGTTTCACGTAGTAATAATGCTTGATTTTCTTTTGATTTTGGCTTCTTTGAAATGTAATTGGTCATTGGACTAGGGTTTTCTTGGGTGGTACCAAAATTAGTCTAGTGTCTGGTTTCGCTTGGCTGATGATCGAAGTGGAAAAAAGTTCGGTAAAAAAATGTTACTTGTAATAATTATGTAACATGGTCGTAATCTCTTTCGAATTTGTTTCGTTTTAAAGAATATGTATGAAATAATAAACTTCATTGGTCTAAAATATTTAATATTGGGAGATATTAATTTATGGAGGCCACGTTAATTTTAATATTGTTATATATAATAAATTAGCTACCTTTAATTTATAGCAGTAATTACGAGATATTAATTGGGAGGCCATCCGAAACAAATTAATAATATATAAGATCGATCTCTTCTCTAGCCACCCTTCGAATTTCAAATTATCAAAAATTATTTCGGGAAAAAAATTATCGTCATTAATTTCCAAGGATATATCCGTTAATATGAATATGTGTACGTCGTCTATCTTCAGAATGCTGGAATTGAAACTTAACAAACAAATAAATATAAAATTATAGGATACTGGACGTCCGACTTGGTACAAATTTGTCATATTAGTGGAAAACGTTAAATTGAAACCTTAAAAGTTAAGGATTGATGATAATTCAGAGGTTCCAAGGTTTGAATAGTTCCATAGCCACCAGAATATTGGAAGCACATTCTACCAATTGGCCAATTTTTAATTTTCACTACGTGTTATATATATTTGATTTTTATATGTCAATTCGACTTGAAAACAAATATATATACAGCAATTTTTCACCAGAAAATAAGATATATCAATGAGGAAAAAAATTATCGAGATAAGTATTTTTCAGTGTCACATCTGCATTTCTCGACGTCACATCAATACTCTAGAAAAAAAAAAACCAAAAGCTAGCCGAGTACGATGGGATTTCGGGTAATCTAAATTTTACCAAAGTATACAGTCGAAGGAATAAAAAAAAATATATGTGAGCATTAGAATTGAGTGAAAAATGCATATAGGGCAGGAATCGACAAGTAAAAAATAATTTCGAAGATTTAAAATACAATTACTAAACAAGCTAATAAAACTAAAACGTGTGTATATGTCATATGACCACAAGATCTTAAATTTGGGACGTTGTCTCGAATTCGAGACTAAATTATAACCAAATACTCCCTCGTCAACTTTAAAAAAAATAAAAAAAATCTAATACGTGTCATTTAGTAAAGACTCGAAATATTAATTCAATTAGCACATGATATATAGAAATATTTAAGAGCCAATGTAAATGATTCATTAAATATTTAGGTAGTACTACACTAGTTGATATATCATTTCATTTAAATATTTAAACACAGCTTAACTAGGCATAACCAAAATATGTTGAGCGCATTGATGAAACATTAAGATATCGTTTGGGGCTACAGATGAGATGAATCATATATAGAGATGGATAATATATTTTTTGACATATTTTTTAACCTGTATGATTAATATGTTCAATATTTTAGAATATCTTAAATGTCCTTGAAAATTCTAAATCAATCATAATTTTCAAATGATATAATTGTAAAATTTCATTCATATCGTACTTATCACATATATATATGTTCATCATGTGAATGAAGATAAATGTCTAACGCAAGTCACATATAGTTTCATCACGGGTCAATTGATGTAATTGAGATAACCAAAAAACGATACGCGTGATATGAATAAAAAAAATTGTGCTTCATCTCACCTTCATCAAGTGATTTATATATCACCACATCATCTTGAATATTGGTTGATATATGCATATATTAAAATATAATATATACTATCGTGGAGTGTTTTTGTGCTGTATATTTTGGTGAATATTGGTTGATATATGTATATTAAAAAATTATCGGCCTAACAATAATAATGAAATTACACAAAATATATCATTTTTGAAACAACCCTGAAGGATGATGGTGTGGCCAAGGGAAAACGCATATTGCTATATTATACTCCTCTTAACATTGATAAATTTCCCATAAAGCCACATCAAAATAAAAAACCATTCAATTCTTCAATTCCAAAGCCCCATATTTTTTCTTTTTTTTTCTTATTAATCTAAGTTTGATAATTACCAGGAGATTATCGAGCCTTGTGAATTTAATATATCAAAAAAATGATAATGAGATGATCTCACGTATCAGTTTTATGAGATAGGTCTTCCACCCGAACTGATCCATAAAAAAAGTAATAATTTTATATTAAAAATATTACTTTTCATTACATGTATGAACTGAGTTGATTCATCTCATAGAAATAGATATGTGAGACATAAATATATTTTTAGAGGAATTTCACATCAACTGTGCACCATCATATTCCCCTTTAAAGCAAACTAGTATATTCATGATTATAAATGGGAAATTTTATTTATTTTATTTTTGTTGATCGGAAGAGTTTATTATAATCAGGTTTCGAACTTAAGAATTTGTCGTACATTTGAGATTTTGATGACATATGAACTATAAGTCATTCGCATTTGTGCGTAGATAGATTTTTTTTTTAACACTAACTTGTAATGAACTCAACCGTCGTAATATCATGCATAAAAATTGGAACCTTGATGGATCTAAAATATCAAGCTGATGCGTTCTTTTTTAATTTTCCATTCAATTGCTTGAATAAATTAAGCTTTGAATCTTCTACTGTCGTTACCATACGTGCAAGCAAGAAATTAAGGAGGAAGCTTAGCTTTGAATGAACAAGAATTAATTATTGGAGAATCCCACAAGAAATTAATAATTCTTTTTGTCGAAACCTATAAAGAATAATTGATTGAGTATACAGGATTGGCCCACCTGGCTGTATATCCTGGTGCCAAATTGTAGGAGAACAGCAAGGAGACGCTCCACCTGAACACAAAAATTAATACGTTTTCATGAATCAATTTCGTGTGACAAATTTTTTATTTAGATTATCTAAAAAATTATTACTTTTTTATGTTAAAAATATTAATTTTATCGTAAATATGGATATGGCTGATCAGTCTCACGGATCTTCGTAAATGAGACTGTACCTACTCCCACTCGAATTATTGGCTTCTTCTTTTTTCTAAAATAAATGTAAAATGATCTAAGACACAAGTGCTGTAATTAGCTAATTAACAGGTAATATGTAATAAGTTGAATACAGCTGTAAAATAGGCGACCAAAAATTTTGTACACGAAAAGGTGGAAATATTTTTTCAACATTTGTGACTTGGTAAAACATTGAAAAGGAGTAGTAATTGATTCATTAATTAATTATACCATAATGTAATGTTATATATACTATATATTATCCATTAATCCTCGAATCTTTGATGAATATGACGAGTTGCGAAAGAACTTTTTTTTCCCATTTTAGATCGAAAGTGTTATTATGACACTACTGCATATTAACGTCATGTTAGAGCCACACAGTGTCGCAGCACGTCGAAAAATGACTAAAATTGAATCTATTTTTTTATATATATATTAGTGAAGTGAAATGTGAACAACACTAAATACTAAATAGAGTATTATTATTAACTCGATACTAATATAAAACCGAAGAACTCAACATGCATGTACACAAGCCACATCAATGTCAGTAAATCAGGTTCCTAGCATCTAATAATGAAACATTGCACATAAATTAATAAACCTATAACGATAAATTTTACCATATACAATCATGTACTCGTGATCAGGATCAATAATTTTCTTACTGTGTATCTGGTCTTCAGTACCTCCACAGAGAATCGAAATCCGAAATATTATTAGGACTAAAAGATAGGCCCTCAAGTTCTTGATCATCATCAAATATTGGTGCAATCTTGCTTTCGATGTCTCCTTTGGAAACTACGGAAGTTATTTCATTGACAACTTCAGCGCTCAGTCCAGTTTCTTGAGAACGGCTGACCATAGAATCGTTACCTGAAAAACGCTCCGTTTTGCTCATTTTCGAGGCAAGAAGCTGCTTCAGATTTTCTTGATCAACACCAGTACCCTTGAAGGGAAAGTTAGTCGCATAGCTCGAAATTGAACCTGTGCCAAGAGACGACGAGGCCTGATAGGGGAATGCTGGTGGATTCGGAAGAGGAATTTGAGGGTAGAAAAGGGGGTTCGGATTTGGAAAGGCGAGAGTTAGATTCATGATAAGTTGTGGCGAGATTGTGAGGGGGGAGGAAGTTTCTTTGGGCATGTTGTAATGTTGGTACCGTAGGGTGGTTCAAGATTATTCTTGATGATGAGTTGGAAATATCTACCTTGTATTCATGGTCAGGACCTATGGCGAATATTGAATCGGGCTTTTGATTATTGTTCGAACATGAATAGTCTGCCAATGAGGGAAGATGTGTAGGACTAGGACTATCCAACAAATGAGACTCCATGCTTGCTAGTTTTGCTCCTATGTTCTTGTGAAAAACTTTGCAAACAACCCATTCTTCCTGTCATGACATTAACATTAACATTATTATTTTCAAGGAAATTGAGATACAAAGAAAGTGTTTTTAACTAGTGTGTGTGATAGAATGCTACTATCATGAGAACCTAGTATGACTCTAGTACCTTGGCTGCCTTGGAGAAGTTGTAATTCGAAAAATCGCCCCCCAACCTATATTCATGCATGACCCAATTGGTTTTCTCCCCTTTAGGAGCTCTCCCTCTGTAAAAAACAAGGGTCTTTTTCATCCCAACAAGGCTATTTCTACCCTTGCATTTGATCTCCCTATCTTTGCCAGTTGCCTTCCAATATCCACACTCTGTTGCCCTATTTGTTCTCGTTCCTGTTGGGTATTTTTTGTCTTTTTGGCAAAAGAAGAACCATTCCTTTTCTCCCGTCTTTGCTTTTTCTGAATAATCAAGTCATTAAACAATCAATATGCAAAATCAATAGTTCAATTTTTGATAGCATCACTTGGATAAAATCTTGATTCATATGAGAATTATATATAATTTAATTCATGAGATAAAACACTAGGATATAATACGAGTTGTAATTTTTGACAAAAAAATAGTAAAAATAGCACAAATATAATTTTTTTTTCTGTTCAATCCAAAATGGTCGGTTTGATTTTTATATGAAAATTGACTTGGGCCGAAACTGCAGAAAAAGAAATATGGTTCCATTTTAGTTTAATTTAAGGATTGGGATTTTTCAACAGTGGACCAAACTGAACTTTTTGGTTTTTTCTTTTTTTATATATATATATTTTTTAATTTTTGAGTTTCCATGATCAGAATTTGGTGTATATCGTTATTTTTGGTCTAAAATTAAAGGCACGCCCTTACGTAAATTAAAATTGCAAAGATTACAAAACTATTCGTGATCTATCTGCGAATCATCGTACTCCTACCGTTTAAACTAAAAAATGTTGCTGTTGAAATATATAGATAATTAAATATTGATGCAAAAGGAAAACTAATTAGGGCGTTCGAACTAAATGATCCTCCTTCATCCTCCATGGATAGATCTACCAGTTGGGATGAAGGGATGTTTCACTTCCCTCTTTTGAAAACATTAAACTTATCAATAATTTTTCTCAAAAAAAGAAACAAGAACTTAAATTTTATCATCTTAAATTACACTCCAAATTATCAAAATTCACCTAAAAAGGGGACGCATTTATTTACAAGAAAAATCAAGATCAACATAAATCACAGAAAAAAAGAAGAAGCATGACTTACTCGGCAAATCCCAAGGTTCAGACTTGTTGAGATCAGCTTCTCCAATAGCTCCCGCAGCGAACCTTCTATCCATAACCTTCTTCACAAGATAATGAACAATAATCTCCTCATCCGTCGGATGGAATCGAAACCCTGGAGGCAACTCCTCCACGCAAAAATCGCTGTATTTATCGTTATTAATCTTAGCCGGTAGCTGAGATGGACCTGCAGCAGACCCTTGTTCCATTTTCGGAAACACGTACATGAAATTAATTTGATCGTAACCCCAGAAAAAAATAAACTTAAATATTTTATCCTGAAGGTGGAAAGGAGACGAAGAAAAGCAAATGAGAAAGAAAGGTAAATGGGACACAGGGTTGTTAAATAGAGGAGAAATTGCAAGGGTTGAAGTTTCTTGCGGAGTAAGGATTCTACAAGGAAAGAATAACGGGAATGGAATTATTTGCTAATAAGGGATGAAACCCTTTAGACTTTTTCACTGAATTATACTATTTCATTGCTATTAGTATATTTTTCTGTATCAGAAAATAAAGGACGAGAATTGTGCAGCAAGTTCGATGGGCATATAATATTTGATTAAGACTTTTTCGATGTTGGCTGTTTCAAAGTACGTACTGAAATTGAAGGGATCTTTCAAATATCTATCAAATTCTTAGATTTACAAGTTGTGTGTGTGTGTGTTTGTCTGAAATTCAACCTTAATTTGTTTGATTTGAGCTATCGAGGATAGCTGTGAAAGGATGTGATTCCTCATATGGTATCATGCCATGATCTTGAAATATTCACCAAGTGTGTGCTGGTGAAGATACACGTTTAATTAGTTTTAGCTATTTCTCAGCTACTTCTGTTCAATGTTATTTTTATACTTGAAACGAGTCAATCATGCTTATATTTATAATATTAAGTAATATTTTGACGTAAAAAATAATATTTTTTCATGAATGACAAAAAAAAGAGACATATCTCGTAAAATTGACTCGTATGACCGTCTCACAAAAGTTTTCATGCATTTATACAAATATGACAACTCATCTACAATCTCATTCAAGACTCCACATTAATATTGTACATATAACATTACTGTTCTTTTAAAAGATTATAATTATTTGTGAAATCATACATGATATGACTTTCATAATCATGGAAGACAAAACTTGTGTGAGATGGTCTCATGAGTTATATTTTGTGAGACGGATCTCTTATTTAGATCGTCCATGAAAAAGTATTACTTTTTTTTGCTAAGAGTATTACTTTTTATTGTGAATATCGATAGGGTTGACCCGTCTCATAGATAAATATTCGTGAGACCGTCTCAGACCTACTCATCATGAAATTAGTACTCGATAGGTCAGGGATTAGATCAGATCATGGCTTTCTTCTAATCGTTACTCGAAAACGGAATTATATTTCCCTAGAACCAAGAATTTTTAGTCTGATTCTATTTCAGTTTCTAGAAACGATAAATCGATCAAACGGAGAACAAAAATCTAATCTTAAGAAATCTTGATCAGTATAAGTTAATTTCAAATTTTAAGATAAAATATATATACTCGTGAAATTTAATTACACATATATTTTAAATGACTTGATCTGTATAAGCTGAATTTGACACCTGCATACTTTTATTTTTATAAATAAAAAACGAATCATTAAATAAATAAATTTTATTATTTTTATTATCTTACAAATTATATATTTTTTAATTTTTAAATTTTATAATACTCTTTTTAAATACTTATACTTAAATAGTTTGCTTATTTGATGAATTATAATAAATTTCTTCTTACCATTAAAACTCATTAAAAAAAAACACAAAAACTCTTGTGAGATCGTCTCACGAGCAAATTCAATGAGACAGGTCTCCGACCGAACTCAACTCATAAAAAGTACTATTTTTATGTCAAAAATATTATTTTGTATGATAAATTATTGATCGAATCAAACCATCCCACTAATAAAAATTCGTAAAATTATCTCACAAGATATCTATTCAAAAAAATAATCACAAGTTAAACTCGTTTCAATATCAACTTAAATAAAACCATCAAGAACAGAAAACTGTTTCGATTCAGAATCCTACCCGAGTTTAGATTTGTGATCAGGCCAACAACCACGTATATAATAAACACGATTTTTTTTTCTAAAATCATAGATGTGAAAAATCTTGTCTTAAACAAAACTAAATGATCATTAATGAGTAAAAGTCGATTAGTTGACAAAGACCTAGAAAAATAAAGTAGATACACATTCATGAAAATGGCCCACCAACCATGGGATCTGACTTGTACTGATGCATATACAAGATAAAAATATACTCAGTTTAATTAATCAAATGATGTTGACTTTTGGAAAAGGAAAAAGCACAGCAAATACCAACTTCAAACTTCAATTTCATACAGGAGCTGATACATGTGTGACGACACCAACAACTCATCATTTGCTCTATAACACCTTTCGATTAGTCAATCTGATATCAAGATCTCAATTTTAAATAAATTAGCAAAATTGAGATATAAGTAAATGAAGTTGTTATTTACGACAACGTGTCAAATATAAAAATGTCGGAATATTCTTAAAATCAATATATTATGAATTATTTATAATTTTAAAGTGTGTGATTCATTAAAATGCTTGATTAGTCAATAAGATTGACTTTTTTTTTATCTCAAGTTTGGTTAGAATTTCTCTACTTCCTTCACTAGTTATAACTACTCCAAAGAATATATGTGTCCTCCCTAAATCTTAGCTCTCATTAAAAATCCAACAAAAAGAATTATTACACACGGAATCAGAAAATTAATAAAACTAACTAAAGATTGTCCATTTGTTAGAAAGAGATATTACAGTAGTAAGCCCACGCTTGGTACGAATTATTGAATTAATAGTAAATGAGTTATAAAAGAATTGACAGATAAGAAAATGTAATATGTTTAGTATGATTTTTGTGAATGCGATAAATTAAAGATGATTATATTATACTTAGAATATCCTTGGAATGTCACAGATTTGCGAAACCCGATTGACCGATATTTTATTTTTTCCCACGACAAATGAAACTGAATCGGCTACCTCGCAAACTAGCTCGACTCAGCTCTATCTGTATCATCCGTTCGAAATTTCAAGATCGTGTTTATTTTTGGTCTCACGCGAGTTTGGACATACTCGTGATAGTAAATTTGTCTACCTTTTTTAGATCAAAATTGGTTATTATTGAAGTATATACGATTCAACAATAATGTGTGTGTGATATATTTTCATCACAATTTAGCGCACATTTTTTCTCGGGCAAAGGCTATGGGTATTTGAAATCCCTCTCGGCCCAATAATGGCCTAACATATGTTTTTAATCAATAAGCCCAAACCAATGTTTGGCCCATTAAACTGATTATGGGGCAACGTTGTTTTAAGTTCACGAGTCCATTTCTTTCGAATAAATTAATATTTATTTATTATAACTGAAACCCTTTTATTCGTTGACTTCCACTTTCAAAGAAACTTCAAACACTTGAAACATCATGGAAACTTCCGAAACAAATACCAAGAAACATCTAGGAAAGGCTTGTGATGAACAAACCCAGTTAAATTTACTTATTTTTTCTTGCTTCTGTGATTCTTATCTTCATAAAAAATGGCTGGAATGCTTCCTGGAGTTGAAGCTGCAAGAAGGAGAAGGTTCTCTCAGACCCGTAATTCCAATCATGGCGCCAACTCTTCTTTATGTCTCTACGAAAGAAACCATGGATTTCACATCAGTTCAAGCTATATAATGGTAAATCCATTTTATTTTTCTATTACCGTTAATTATAATTTATGGGGTTCTTGTTTTCATGTTTTGTCAATGAACAGAGAAGTTCCATCGGCAGCCAGGAAGAATGTGATCAGAGCCTTGATACCGTGGCCAGAGAAGCCAAGAAAAGGTTGGATGAAAGGCTGAATTCATCCCATCTTAAATCTGTGAATAAAAGGTAATAATAATTATACATACATATTCCTAGAATTTAATAAATTTTGCTGAATCCCCACTGTTAGCCTGGAATTCTTTTTTAGGGACTGTAATTGTGTAATATATTACGATAAGCTTAAACTTAAGCAAGAATCATTGGATTCAGGGCTTTACAAGGCCAAGAAAGATCACTACATGTGAAGGAACAGGGAACATACTTGCGGATGGAAAAACGATAAAGTGTGGTTGCAGAAGAGGATACACTTATTTTGCAAATGCTGTGATTTTGGTCCGCAAACACGCATGATACACATAATACATGTACTAAGACAGTTTGTTTTGTGCAATTTGTGAAACATGAATGAATGGCTTTGAGAGAAATGAATTTATTTTCAGATTCTCGCAACACAAAATTTCAAGATTTGCACCACTACATATAATTTTGGTCTCTTTTGAAATATTATTATCTCCAAAAGCCCATAATAAGTCAAAAATGGCACCATTTTTTTAACATGAACATAGCACATCCATGTCTTTTGGAGATATTTGATTAAAACAAAAGGCTTCTAGACATATACATTTGCAAGGAAAAAAATTTCTCAATACAAATTCCACTCAAATCCGATTCCAATAGCCCGAAAATTGGCCCAAATAATAACAGGCTTTTAATTTTGTGGCCCATTCACGAATCAAGTAGAAAACTTGGAACTGCAAAAAAAAAAAAAAGCCTTACACGTGTCGTTTTTTCATGTCAAATCCGACGTTTTGAAAACCCAACGGCTAGTGCAAATGACCGTTTGCAAATACAAGAACACAATCCTACTCTCTTCAAATGTAAGAAGCTTGTAAAATAAAAATCCAGAAAACAAGTTGCACTTTGTCTGTACAAAAAAAGGTGACCCGGAAATGGTGCACACATATACTCCAACGTACTACAGATCACTGCAAGACTCTATCAGCTCGATCTGCAACACAATCCTCCCATTTTCATTCAAGAAGCAGAGACTTCCGGCGATCTTGGCTGCGGAACAGCAGCTGTCAAAGCAGCAGTCGGATAATCTGAAATGGGAGCAAGATTCGTTTCACCAGATTCTTAAGTTGATGGGTCTTTGTAAAGAGGGGATTATAGCTGAATCTGGGGTATCTGCTTTCAGAACTCACCTTCTTGAGAGGCTTATGGCTTCGCCCATCGACTACGAGCCGTCCATTATTTTGAAGGATAAGTTGATCTTCTTGCAGGTAGTTTTATTTCGAATCGTGTCTTGATCTTGAAGAGGATTGACTGGTTAATCTTGTTTTCTTTCATTGAAGGAGTTTATCTCGTAAAATCTACTTCTATACGGATTAACCGTATTCACTTTCTTATAGTTCCACTGCGCACAATACACTAAAACAGTTGCTTGATTTATTTTATACCGTGAATCCAGTTACTCAATTTTGTGTCTAATTTGGAACCACTAGACGAAACCCCTGCTTAAACTTTTGATTATTCTCCTCTTTCTTGTTAAATAAAAATATTTCCCAAGGACAAGTTGGAAAACGAAATATGAATGCAGTCTGCTGCATTTTGATGGGTTTACTTCATATTTGGCTTATGCTATAATTGAAGAAATTGTAAATTTTAAATTTTTAGTTCTAACACTTTGCTAACCACAACCTCACACTGTATAATGCTGAATTCTTATATTTTCACCAGGAGTTACTCTATGCCAAATGTATATCAGAGGAAGAGTATCATGCGTCAAAGAGGCCTTTGTTGCAGAGGTTAGCAATCCAGGGAGCTGAAATTGAGGCGAAAGATGTAATAGTCGGAGGGGCTCAAAAGGAAGCTTCAAATGATGAGTGGTCTGTAATAAACTTGAAAGACGAGAAGCGGTGTGAGAGATTGACATCGAGGAATAATCAGAAAGTAGAGTCACCTATAAAGCAAAGGAAAGTGGTTGCATCTGCTTTCGATTTTGTATCACGGAATAAAAATGTAAAGTTTAAAGATGATACAAGTGGCATAGGATGTAAAAATATCAGGCCAGCAGAACAAAGAATTAGCAACTTCAATATTCCTAGAAACGAACTTGCCATTTCTTCTGAAAACCCGTTTTGGAATGGGCATTTAGATGAAAAAGAAAGTGAAACAAAATATATTTTAATGCTGGAGAGCTCACCGGCAAGAAGTGGTGGCAACAAAGGGAAAAAGAAACCCTTTAGGGTTCTTTTTCAGAGAGAACCAAAGGAAGTATATGGTGGTGATTGTAGTGGAAATGGTTCGGTCCTTGAAGGGAAAGATAAGGTAAATTCAAAGAAAATATCATGGGGGTTCGATGGATTCAGGAAATGGAAGAAAAACGATTCTAAGGATGAAACAGCTCCACTGTCTGTAAGTGAAAAATCAGATGGTGTTAGCTACACGGAGCAGCTTGTAGCCAATCCGATCGGGGAAGGACCAGACACCAAGAAAATGAAGCGGAAATTGCATCCAAATGGAGCTCCCATAGATTTTTTCATTGACAAGGTCTAGTATTTTTCATCACCATTTTCACTTTCATATCTCCAAGACAATATTATATTTCGAATGTTAAATAATTTTGTAGGTTTTAGAAGAGAACGTGAAAAAGGAACTAACACGGATCCAAGAAGAACTCCGTGCAAATAATCCAAACGTTCATCTGTCGTAAGCATGCTTTTCGGATTTGATTATATATGTACCATCGATAGCACATCACTAACTAGACATTTAATATGATTTTTTAGGGATGATCAAATTGAAACTATCTCAACTAGGCTTCCGGTCGATACTGAGGACCTGACAAAGTTCTTTCCCAAGTAATGCCAACAAATTTCAACCCTTCTTTGCAATATATTATTTGAGTTCTAAATACTTGCTCTTACTCCTCTGCACAATATCAGAACATGGTGCGATAAATACGGGGATGTTGTGTTGGATGTAGTAAGAAAAGAATTCAAGGACCATGTCGGAGATGTGGGAAATCCTCACATTGCAGCTGCAAATTCGGGGGAGTGCAACTCGAAAAGATGGACGACGTTTGATGATGATGAAAACTCGCATCCAAATCTCTTTGCTCCACAAGCAAGCTTAGCTTCCTCAAAGAACACCCGTGCATCTCTCAATAGCAGCAGTATCGATAAGGGGTTCAAGTATAACCTTTTCTTTGATATGTAGGATCCCCGATGCAAAGCCAAAAGTCGGCTTTCTTTCAATTCACAATACGCTACTTGGCCATATATATCTGCAGTTTAAATAGTGCGTGTGAATGGAGAATGTTGTGTAATGTCTGTTTTGTTGTAACATTTTGTTGTCGTATATGGTGGAGGTCGGTCAACGAACATTGATCCATAAAGATTTATAATCATTCTAGTTTCTTTTGATGCATCACGTTCTCGAGCGGTTTAAAACCATACATAAGGCGTTTACGATTATACATTCGCATATTAAACGCTGGACATCAAACAGAATTACCTTCTTGTAACTCCCTACGAACGGCTTGTCTCATTTGATCGCGTAGTTAGGTCCACGATCGGAGGCTTTGTTCTTCGCTTGGATTGCACTAGAAATCGCAAACGATTTGTGCGTTGAGATTGCGTACTCCGAATTTCCAAAATCCAGAGGCGATGCGGCGGCGGCGGCACGACGTTGGTGGAAGCGAAAAGTGGCCGAAAATTTCCCGCCAATAATCAGCAAGTGGCTGTGACTTGTATGGAATGAAGGAGGGAGTTTTGTTTGTTTTGTGTGCAATTTTTCATCATTGAATAATGAGTCCTGATGATAAATATATATATATATATAGAGTGAAACTCCTAATTTAATTAGGATTCACTCTCACACGAGGATTCTACATATATCATTATATTAAAATTCTCGTATGATTAATATATAATGTATTTATTAATTTTTAATAATACATAAAATAATAATACCATATCCACATATTTTATATCACCATATAAAATATATATATGTATATAGACATTAAATTAAATAACAATTATTTAATTTATATACTAACTTTCTGATTAATTTAATTATAGACTCTTTTAGAACATTTATGAGAATTTGTGCATGTTAGTAGTCACCACTACTAGCACCAACATTTAATTAGTAAATTCCAAATTCACTAAATAAATGATTCTAAACTCATTATAACCCCGATCGATGATTCGAGAGCGCTGATGTATCAAGGATACAAATATTGTTCATATAATGAAAATAAAAAATTTCAAAGATCAAAATTTTCACTTACCATATTAGGCAGCTACCACTTTTAGTGAACTCATTCACAAAACAGGCAGTTCCACTCTCCTTCCTTATTTAGCAATCATGCTAACTTCCATTTCTTTCATCCTATGGAATCATCTCATAAATTCTTTTATAAGCTTCTTATTTGATCTCTGTCAAACTATAGTCGCCAAATTCCAACTTCTTGAAATTTGACTATCTCAACAGGAACACAGAATCCGATACTTGTGTGACCCTCAATGGTTCAGGGATACAGCTAGCCGTGTGTTTACATCTTCATGTGATTCAGAATAACATTTATTCTTATTGTTTATCCTAGTTAACCACATTCTTTGCATCAACTTCTTGATCAAGAATGTCAGAACGCATTTCTGATTGCACCTATCGGACCATGGTAAAAGCGTCTTGTAGCATCGCCTCATGATCCCCTAGGTATCACTGATAGTGCCTGCAAGAACTTTTAGTCATGTTTAGCATATAGTACGGTCCCTTCAACCCATATATCTCAATCGAATCTGCAACTATTAGTATATCGAGGGTTGCATACGAAATCGATAACAATGCGATTTATCTTTGACTACTAATAGTCGCATGGTATGTGCAACTAGGAAAACGCATTTCCCTAAAGCACATTTCTTGCTCTGGTCAGAGACTCTTTGCACTATTAACTCATAAGATCACATAAGATATCTTCACCTGTAGGCGAACGGTGAATTCCCGACTACAATGCATTTGCTCCTACGTATTTCGAAATTACACCCAATATTACCACCTGATGACCCTCGATGAAGTCGGTAAACTAATCAAAGTGCATGCTAGTACGTATAGTCCATACATTGTCTCCGATCAAAAGACTATTTGTGTACAACCATAACTGTGGATTATTTCACTTTTTAAGTGAGAACCACTTGGACAGTCCGAATGAGGGTTGTTCAGTGCATCATCATATGATCACTCATCTGTGTGAATGGACATTTATATGCCCTTATCAATGAAACATGACGCTTACACCACAGATGTTAGTATCGAGCTCGAACGATCTTTACCCTTATTTTAAGCGGCTGATTCGACTAGAAACATGTTTAGAATATACGGTACACTTCCTAATGAGTTTCATGATCTTACGTTGCGACGCAAATCTCATGGTACCTATTGTATATTCAAGGACTTTATCTATGCAGCTTGAATGAGTATACAGATAAAGTATAATGCCATAATCGAATAGAATCATAAAATATTATAAAAATAAAGATTGTTTTACATTAGAGTCAATAAAAGTTCTAGCCACATGTTGACTTGTCGGACACCTACTTTAACAGTTTCTTCACTAGAAAAAGAGCGAAGATAAAAAGGAGAAGATGGAAAGTGATTTCAACTATCAGCCATCATATATCTTGCTAAAAGAATACGTCCAAATTCCTGGAAAAAAAAAATTAATACAAACCCCTCTTGCATTATGTTATTTTACAATTCTTCAATTTTAATTATTTTTCTCTAATAAGAGAAAAGTGAAAGACGGATGAAAATGGAAACAAACAGCATGTAAATGTAAGATTTGGTCGCACAGCTACTTTTGTCTGCATGCGGTGGAACGGATTATTAACCAAGACATTCTGGATGAAAATAAAAATATAATTAGGAGTCTAGGTGGATTAACACACAATAGGCTAGTAGTAATAAGGGAAAGTACAGTAATATTGAGCTCAGAACTTACATTTCTAAGTCACCCATGTGAGCCAGTTGAACAAGTTCGTTCGAGATCGTCCCAGTTAACTTAGTACTATTTAACAGCCTGCAATATCAATATAAACAATCAAGATTCATTCAACAATATTACAAGGGTATACTATCATATGATGATTCAAAATGGTTTATCAAATTAATGAACTTCTCTATAGTTTGAATACTCTTTTCTCGGTGAAATGTTCTTAAACGAGACGACATCGATCAAACAGAGTTTCCCTTGTGGCTTAATGAGGAATGAGAATGACAATAAATGGTAAAGATAATACAAGTTTTTGATGTGGGTAAGAATAGAAGATTACAAGAATTGTAAAGAAGTCAAATTGGCTAAAGATGGTGGAATGAGGCCTGTTAATTGATTATGAGATAGATCTAAGTTGATGAGGTTTGACAAATTGCCAAGCTGAAAATGAATACGAAGGGCAGAAAAATAAATGAATTATATTAAATATATCTAACTTCGAAAATAAAATGAGATAGTCTAAAACAATACAATATTAGCCAAGATCAACCAGTGGTGTCATAAAACATATTTGCGGAATCAAGTTTTTAATCGAGATAAATCAAGTTCAAAGGAATCAATATCAAGTTCGAGAAGAATCAACACCAATGTCGATATATTATTGATCAAAATATCCTTCATTTATGCAAACTTAATTGTCAAAACATATACACGGTTGATTGTTAAGGATAAAAATGAAAATTCAAACAATATACACTGTCGATATATTATAAATACGTGAGATGGATCGACTTGTATTATTTTCGTTATAAAAATTAATATGTTTTATGAGTCGAATCAGATTTATCTTTTTAACTTTGTAAAAAAAAATATAATCACCACGAAACACTCTGTACAGTCACCTCCTTCCTCCTCTGATCTATTGGTCATCAAGATTTTATGGACCATTGAATGTTTTTGTTTCGATAAACGAGATGAAGATTTCTAATCACAGCTCAACTATGATAATATCAGAATTTTAAAGTCCCTGCATCTTGGCCACACAATTACTCTAAACAAATGAAAGAGAACTACCAGAAATTACCTCCACTTCTCCTCACTCTGGGGAAAACCCCTATATATATAGGCTTGTGTTTGTATGTATATCGTTCTCACAAAAAATCATCAATCGGAAGAAGAGAAAGAACCCATAATCACCATCATCAATAAAAGTAGAGTATGGAGATCACTGCTCAAAAGTCACTTCTCTTCCACCAAGATTCTACCTTTTTCCCAAAACACTCTCGTCCTTGTCATGATTTCCGGTTTTGTCCCCGGCCGCGATTTTCTTCTTCAAGAATTCGAGCTACCTTTGCTGTTGATTTAGACCCAGTAATTCTCTTTACACTTTACTTCCTTTAATTGGATAATATATCGTGTTTGTGAGTCTGTAAGATTGTGTGTTCAATTTTAGATCTTTATATTTAATTTATTTGACAAAAAATGTGACTGGTGGTAGAAATTTTAAGACGACCAATTTTTAGTAGCTCAGATTCTCGAAGTACCATGAACACTTTGATAGAATTGATGAAAGATTACTGGATGCCTTGACTAGATTGATGAAAAAAAAAAGCATAGGCTTATATGTCACTATTCTGTAAATTTTTTGAGACTTAAATTTAAGCTGGGGAATTCAGTCGTGTGGAAATTTGAGGGCTATGAATCAAGGATTTGAGACGTGATATTTTGTTGGATTCAAGAGCTTGTTGCCCTATTATTCTCACTTCATTTTTTCGATCAGCTCAGATTTATGAAAATATGTTTTCACCTAATTTTCCAAACTAATTTTTGTTGACTTACTGCCCCAATCTTTTATTGGCAAATCTGAGTTAAATGGCTTGTAGGATAGTGTCATGCTTGTGTATGCTAAAATTCTCCAAATTTTATTAAATTTCACCTCTACGCGCCTACCTCATGGAAAAGTGAAGTGTTTTCTTATGTTTTTGCAATTCTTGTTCATTTTTACATTTAAACTCAGGAATTGTGGGCCTCTGTTTTATCAGGAATCCACCGTAAAAAGAGAAGACTCTTCAAGTTTCGACTTGTTTGCTTGCCCCATTTGCTATGAACCACTAATAAGAAAAGGACCTTCAGGTTTTAACCTGTAAGTTTGATTTTTTTAAAATACATAGTGCTGTTTATTAAGGGGTATTTAAGCAGAGTTTAGATTCAAATATTAAATGTTGGCAGGCCAGCAATCTATAGATCTGGTTTCAAGTGTAAGACATGCAAGAAATCATATTCTAGCAGAAGCATTTATCTTGATCTTACTGTAACTGCTGGGACAAAGGAATACACTGAGTCAAAACCAGCAGGAACAGAACTCTTCAGGTAGTAAATTTGAAGCACGTACAGCATTTATCTTGATCTTACTGTAACTGCTCATGCCACTTCTAAAATGCCGTAAATTGAAATTCTCTGCTTCACATTGTTTTTAACCTTTAGCATAAGTTGTATTGCTTGAAACTCCTTTAAATTCGTCCCAATTTTGTGTTCCCAGCATTCCATTCGACAGAAACAAATTGTGGTGTTCTGAACCTTTTTATGAAGAAAATTTTTAATGATTGTAGTCCGAAATCACTGGAGTACTGTTAACTTAAATGAAGTAAAAATCTTGCAACTCTCTTGACAAATAGTTGATATAGGATTACCTTTTACTGTTTTGTGAGATGAAACCATATGGCCAATTGGAAATATTCAAAACAGAGACTCATAACCCAGATTACCCTATTTCAACTGATGCTCGACTATTCTTGAAGCATATCTTTCTACCTCTCTTTCTTGTGCTTCCAAAGAATTTATGATATGGTACACCCTTGTGCATATCATATAGGTCATATCGATTATTTTTTGTCCCAAAGTCTCAATTAATAGATGTTTAGACTTTTGACAAATGCACATCTTATGTTTAAAGGGTCTGCTTGTCTTTGTGCGTGTTCTAGCTTTTCTGTTTGTTGATACTTGGTAAAGTTTCTATGCTTTCCAGCTGTATGATTTATTTACTTCTGGGAAGGGAAGGTCATTGTGAGATTGTTAGTGAACTTTCCCTCGAATGTATCAGAACAAGCAATGCATATTTGTCTAATTCATGAGAATCTTCTCCAGCATGGCTCCCAGTTCTTGTACGAATTGAAAAATACCTCCTTGTCTTATTTATTCTTGTGAAGAAAGAATATCTTTGTTATATTAGTTGCTTTATATTTTGGAACTGGTGTAATTACTTGAGTTTAACTTCAAAGATTTCTTTTGCCAGGAGTCCTCTTGTTTCTTTCATATATGAGAGAGGCTGGCGCCAAAACTTTAACACTAGTGGTTTTCCTGGTCCTGAAGAAGAGGTAAAGTTTTCTTTCCCCTTACTTGCAAGGGCACAATCTAGTCTTCAAGCTCGATAAAGTCGAGAAAATTTTAAGACAAACTTGATGATGTATTTTGCTTCCAGGTGAGGGGAAAAATTAAAGAAAATAAGGTGGAATATTTCATGTTTAATTTCATCAACATATGAACATACAAATAAACTTCATTTGACTATATTGTTAAGTCATATAATTTTATAGCAGTGGACAATTGCATGCATCTGTTCTCTGTGGTGTATGTGCTAAACTATTTAGAAATTGTGACTGAAGAATGGAAATCTGAAATGGCAGTTTACTTTTCAATGTATTTTTTTTTCACTTGACCGTGCCTCAATCTAAAGCTTATTTTTAATGTAAGTACTTGACCGCTCCTCATTCTAACGACTAGTTTAATGCTACAAGTACCAACTTGTATCTCAAAGAGAATGGTTTAGTTTTGTATAATGGCCACGAACATGAAAATGTGAATACTATGTTTTGTACTGTGTTATATTTCAAATTATTATGCATGAAGTAATGGCTAAGCTGGTACGTCTTCTGTGAAAACTGCTTAAGGGGGTAAATTTTTGGGTATTCTAGAATTTTACTGTCGCTTTACCTGTTCATCTGTGAGTTTTCTTGATATAAGTCAATTAAATGACCTGTCAGAGTTCGGTTTTTCAACTTCAATTGTAGTGCAAACACGGTGTAATTTATTTCTCAGGATTAAAATGGCATGTCTCCTTATCTGACTGTGTGAATTCTTAACAGAATGACATCTTAAATTTCTAATTCTTGAATCTTTGTAACATCTTTGTGAAATTCTCTGCAGTTCAAGATGGCACAAGATTATTTTAAACCAGCAGAAGGTGGCATCCTCGTAGACGTTAGCTGTGGAAGTGGTTTGTTTTCTAGGAAATTTGCCAAATCAGGAGCCTATTCAAAAGTTATTGCTCTCGATTTTTCAGAAAATATGCTTCGCCAATGTTATGATTTCATAAAAGATGACAATTCTATCTCGAGCTCGTGAGTTTTCTCCTTGTATGGATACTTCATATGCATTATGCTAAAGAAAGTAAAATGCATTAGTTATTATTTGTTCTATAATTTGCAGCAATCTTGCTCTTGTGAGAGCCGACATTTCCAGGCTTCCCTTTCCGTCTGGTTCAATTGACGCTGTTCATGCTGGTGCAGCCTTGCATTGCTGGCCATCTCCTTCCAATGCAGTAAGTTTTCTTGTCCGTTTGTTTGAGTCCATACTACGTTTTAGTTCAAGCCAGAAAACCTAAAACTGTGATCTATTAAATTCATGCATATAAATGAAAAATATATACAATAAGCAATATAATCATGACATTTGAAGAAGAAAAGAGTCGATGGTATATTTTCCTCTTAGATTGGTATTTTCCATGCTACACATTACTTGTGCCTTTTTCTTTATTCTCTTATGTACATCAAAATATGTTTCTTTTTCTGGTGAAAATATTTGATGATAAATATTTAAAGTTGGTCTGAATATTTAAATTTTGGTTAATTGTTTCCATATTATTAAATTTTGGTTAAATGTTTCCATATTTTGATGGAATTTATGTCAGGTAGCTGAAATAAATCGAGTTTTGCGGAAGCGGTGGTGTGTTTGTTGGAAGTACATTCCTTCGAGTCAGTTCGTCACCTCCTCCTTTCTTAAGGCCTTTTAGACAGGTGCTTCATTTTTTTTGTTTGTTGCTGCATTTTCTTCAAGAAAAGTTTTTGTGTCTAGATCAATATAACGAATGCAAATCATTTACCTTAATTGTAAAATTATAAAGAATATGCCTCATAATTCTTCCTGGCAGTGTGAATTTAGAACTATATAATAAACTAGATATTGTAGCTATTCATAGATGCTCAAGCTAGCCTTTATTTTCACCCCGCCCCGTTGGTGTGTATGTTTACCTCTTCCTTGGCCAGACTTGGACATATAGGCTTGTAACAAAAATGTCTGCTAGTTATTACAACTTCGATTATATGTGGAAGACTGAAAGGTTCTCTGTTGGATTACGACTTCCCTCAGTTATGCAATTGATTCTCTCTGACCTCTTGAAACTTACAACTTTGTGTGACAGAGGGCTTTGAGGAACTATAACTATTTGACGGAAGAGGAGATCGAGGATTTGTGCACTTCGTGTGGACTTATTAATTATACCAAGGAAGTTCGGCAATCGTTTATCATGTTTTCTGCTCAGAAACCCTGAATTGTTTGCTTACTCCATTGATGAAGCATTGGCTTCTAAGGTATATATATATATATATTCATTCTTGGTTGTTGTTATACAATAAATACAACATTTTTTATGGCTCATCGATCGATAAGCTTAGCACGTTTTCTAGCTCAACCTGTCTGAGAAGGCGCTTTGCATGCACAGAAACTCGAACGGACTATAAATACTTTGTAGTTTATTTGTCCGATACTTGTGTTTTCCAGTTTGCGAGTTAGTATATGAATCGGGTGACAAAATATTTTAGTATATTTTAATTCTAAATAAATTACTTTCAAAATTAACTTTTATTAAATACAGAAAAAATAAATCAAACAGATACTTAGTATTTAGTAATATATTTAGTTCTACCAATAACTTTCCAGCTTTCCAGAACTTTTATGTTCTAATTATCATACTATTGATTTTCCATATATTTCATACGATTCATCATTTAATTATTTGTTTATTTATTTATTTATTTTTCATATATTTTTTTAAACATTTTTTTTTCCATTTCAGATTACTCTTACTGCTACTAATACAATGAAAATTTCAATTCTATTAAAAAAATTTACAAAAAACCTCACGAGTTATATACATGTATAACATGCTTACAAATGTGATACTATAAAAACTCAGCAAGTTCAGCTCAGTTAGGAAGTTATTATGATTGTGTCTGTACCCTGTGCATCAAATTACACTATGATATTATCCAGATAATTTTGTAATGGATATAACATAACACAAAAAAGAGAGATACAATGCTTCAAAACTTCCTCTCCATCCCACCGTTACCACATAAAAAAGAACTATGGGGAACGAACACAAAAAAGCCTATCATTCACGTTGCATGTTCTTCTATATTTATAGAACGAGGAAACTCGCCATTAGTCACCATCGTTATAGTCTCACCGGGAAAAATGTCAGCCTCGCTCTTTGATTCTTCCTTGCTGTTATCTTTGGCAAGGATGTTACAGTGAATGGTATGCGACACCGGCCTTTCTTCATGGAATAATCTGAATGTGATAAAAACAGATCAATAATCAACACAGATATGTAACCGTTGATTTGGGCAAGTGATTCTCCAAACAATAAAAAACAAATAAATAATCACATTCCTGATACCAAGGAAAGAAAGAGAGTGAGTCTTACGGGTGCTTGCAAAGCGTGGGGCATTGAAATGTGAGAGCATATTTACATGTTGACAACTCTGTGATGGAACTGATCATTGATCTAGGCTCAGAACAAACAAATCTAACCTGAAATAAAAACTCTTGAGAAAGGCAATTATCCAATATGGCGGAACAAGTGGTTGAAAGAATTTTGAATGCTTACCTCTGTTTGACGAGGTTCATTTGTTAAATCACAGACAGTTCCATTGGTGAACAGATGAACATGGTACCTGCACAATATGCGTAATCGTAACAAATTATATACCCCACAATGCAAACTCTAGAACTTGTAGAAGAATAAATCGATACCTTTGAGATGCATCTTTTGAGCGTGGATCCTTTAGTGTAGATATATCAGCAAGGTTCTGATTGTAGGCTTCTGTAGCTTCAGAATCATAGACACCCAAGATAAATTCTTGCACCACCTAAAAAAGATTATCGGTCGAACATCATTTAAACCAGCACAAACTACATATTATAACTTGTTATTTGCTGCAACCAAAAGACCTACTACAACAGATAAGCTCAAAACTTTCATGTGTCGGCTTGATTCTTTGGACAAATAAAAGAAGGTACCGACAACAAACATGGCATGACATGGAAATCTAGTAAGTCAAGATGCAAGAATAGAAATAAATTTATCCCCAAAAATGTTACTAAGAACTAGGTGAGTTAAAGTCAAGAAAATAGCTACCTTGTCATCATCAACATGAATTTGCCGTAACTTATTCTGATGACAGAACTCATACGACCACCATCCCTCTTGCTGCATAAATTTTCACAAGTAATACATCAAGACTTGAGAGTTCATGGAGACAAGCATAACAACATAAACTTTCACCAAATGCCCAACCCATAAGGAGTTTATTTTCCAAGATTTTCTCAGATTAATTTGCAAAGAGGCTATGCCATCCCTTTATTTCCCCCTTAGTGGTTGAAATGGATTACCCTGATAAAGCACCGATCTTTAAGCACTCCCAACAGCTCATCTGGTGTTTTTATTTTGTTTTGTCTCTCTGAATCCATAATCATACTGCTTATATTATGTTGAGAAAGTAGCTTGCCACTCTTGGACTTTTCCACTTTAGGCAAAAAACAGAGAAACTTATCCCCACTACTATCGGGCATAACAATAGACTCTTGATCATCATCCTGAGAAACAGAAATGCACCAAATCATATCATTTCATCCATACATAATGAAAAAAATTCAAAATTTATGCCTTAAAGATATTTTTCAAGTTCTTCGTTCATGTTTTTTTTACACGCTTCCCCTAAGATTTTACAGAACAAGTGGAATAGAAAAATGTTTGAATGGAAGCAAAATATACTCGCCCCACAGATAATAAGGTATATCTCAGAAAACCCCATAAATATATTTCATTTTTCACATTTAACCCACACCCCTACCACAAATGTACATCAAAATTAAGTTTTATAAGAGAAGTCCAAGCTCTGAGAGGTGAGTATACTTTGGAAGTATGACACTCTGTTTACCAGATGAGATTTTATTTAGAAGATGGCATGAATACTTTTAAAATAATCACTCAATTTTCTAGGCGAGATACAATTGAGAAGTAATAACAAAATTCCAGATCAAAATTCATAGCCACTGATCATAAAGATATTAACAACAAATGAATGGAACCCTTGGGAAATCGAAACATCACTAACAGGATGGAAAGGCGAGTCTTCTGAATGGAATTCGATATTGAATTTTGGTTCACGGGAGCTCCGGCCAAAAGTCCCGCCTAAAAGCCAACCACAATATCGGGATATGAATAGGGTTAAAATTAAATGAAATAATGACAACGAGGAGTAAGACTTGAAATACTAACTCATTCCACGGTATAATTAAGACTGAGAGCCTATATCACTAGGAATATCTCTTCCATTATACTTGATCATGAAGTTAACTATTCTACAGGACATTCTACCGATTCCATCTAACAAATAACGAATTATATGCGTACTAATGCATTGATTTATACAAAATTCACAAACTTTTTGATAAACACTCCCTAACAAGTCGATTCTCGACTATAAAAAGCTTCAAATAGCATCTGTTTCATAGCATTGTGATTGAAATCAGAAGTTATACCCCTTTAATCTCCGTGGCAGCCTTCACTTTTTGACACTACTAGCATTTTCCAAACTAAGTATTCCAATCCATAATTCTAATAATGTCCATTTTTCAGCAAAAAAGAAACTGTGAATATTTCCACAACCGCATAAAAAATCAGGGAACACCGGAAACATACTGTAAAATTATGATAAAATGAAGTAATTCGTTCGTCCTTGTAACCTGTTTGAGCTGGGATTATCGGATCTGTGAAAACGACGTCGTTCTTGAGAATGGTGGCTAAAAATAACGCCGCCCACCACCATGAAATTCTCATCTTCCCGATGCCAGAAATATAACCGGCTTCTTATCTCTCCCTGCGAATCGAAAATTGAAATCTTAAAACCCTAATTCAGGATCTGCTGGTCGTCTCGTCGACACTAGACGAATGATCGAGTAGCGAGATATAGAATCAACCACACGCCATTCAGCCAATGGAAATCAGCCACATCAACTGATAGACCACCGTGAAGACCAAAAGCGCTTTTTCTTTTCATTTTGAAACGCCAAAATCGCATTTTGAGTCCTAAAAGAGAAAAACGTACGTTAAAATTTAACTACTCAATAATAGATCACACGAATGTTGATTTTTTCTCTCCCTCATCCAAAATTAAATTTTCCTCTTTTTGAGGAGTTATTTTTCTGACAGTTGTGTACGTTTAAAACACAATTTTTCAAAAATATAAGAATCGACCATACATACAGGTAGAAATCTAATTTTATCCTATTTTTATGTATATTCTATACTTCTATACTATATTATTAAGTGTGAGGACATGATAATAACTACCTAGAGAGGATATCAACTTTTTATTTCAATTTTACCATTATATGATACTAATATTACACTTTCGTTTTTTGTTTTTTTTTTTTAATTTCAACCCACAATCTTCCAATTTTACCCTTCTATGATACTAATATTACACTTTCGTTTTTTTTTTCAATTTCAACACACACTTTATTTTTATTTTTTTTATTTCAACAATTCAAATATCAATTTAGTCCCTCCATAATTTGTCAAATTTCACTTTAGTCCATCGATAATGATAAAAAAGATTGTACACACGCATCACGTGTACAGAATAACTAGTTTTAATAACATTTATAGTATGCTAGTGGTCAATCAGGGTAATTAACAAGATAACTTTAGTTGAACATTTTTCTTTTAAAATTTTTTTTATCATGTGTATTTGAAAATATTCAAGTATACTTGGAGATTGGGTAAGTTTTTAAAAATAAAGTTTTACTAAGATTATTTCCTCAAATTTCCAATCAATTACTCGAAATAAGGCTAGAAATTGAACATGAAATAAGCATAACATGCTGAAATATTTTGAAATGTAAGAGACGAAATCATCTCTTTTCATGATATACAATATGATAAATATGTACATAGTCAGTTTAAAAATCTAACAGATTCGAGGGTACCCTTTCCCTCCGGTCCACACAACAACACAACACAACAATAGCCTCTCTAACGATCTCCACTTAAAAATCGAGCTCGCGGCTTTAACTTTCTTCACTGAACATTGCTATATACCAAATGATGTAGCTTATTGCGACTTAAATTTCTTCGGCCTTTGACACGTCAAGCACCACGAGTGCTCCTACGGACCTACAAAGGCAAATGACGCATTGAGATTCAGAAATGAATCTATACCATGTTATTAAACTTGACATCTTTATATTAACAAACTTTGAATGAAAAATTTATCTACTATTGTTTCAGATACAACCTGTGGTTCAAAGCCATCGGCTATACACAATCTCATCTTGTAGTCAATGTTAAAAGCCTACGTTGTTGCACAAGAATCAAGATAAATGGAAAAGATAATATAGGCCATCAGCAAGGGTAACATCTGCAGAAAATTACTGTTAAGAGGAGAAATACCTCTGTACTAAGTCACGACGGATCCAAGCTGTAAAGTCAGTCGCTCTTTTCAAAAGTTTGTGGTTTACTGCTTGCTAACGTCAACCATACAATGGTACCGGTAAGGTAGAAAAATATCGATGGTGCGAATAATGAGATCTGTTCAAAAAACATTTTATTAAATAATGATGAGTACAATGAAACGAGAAAAGAACCTGCTATAGTTCAATAGCAAGCGAGTAGAGGCAGAAGTAAAACATGTCTACTTCACAATAAAGTACAGGTGCGATATGACACCCCCTATCCCACATTGATTTGTGGGGAGGGATTGATAAGGCAACAAAATGGATTCCTTTAACAAGTTCGATTGATCACTGTCTCTGAAAAGTAGGCATAAGAGGAACTTACCCCCCAGGAATGCGTTGAATCAAACAGATAACCTGTGAGAGCAACACCAACAATTCCAGGTACGGCCCCGACGGTGTTGGTTATGCCCTGCAAGAACACATGTAAACACTATTGACATTTGAATACAATCTAAATTGTGTATGGATTCCCAAGTATAATCACATGGGAATATTTTCCCATAAAGTTGTGAACAAAAGTTTGCGGGCAATTTTTTGATAGAGCTGTAAACTAATCAAACTCAAAATAAGCCTATCAAAATACAGGCTTGGGTAAAATTTCCTTCATTAATGAGAATGGTTCGTTTAGGGAGGCTCGAACTTAGAAATAATCAGTTATATTTTATTCAGTAATTCTTACTTCAATCAATACATAATGAATTCTTAGAAATAATCAGTTATATTTTATTCAGTAATTATTACTTTAATAAATACATAATGAATTATCTTAAAAATCAAAGCTCAATGTTATCGCTTCAATATCAACCAAAATTCCCAAAAATTAATGCACAAACTTAATTTAGAATAATAAAGATTTTTCTCATCAGCTTTAAATATTAATTAAAAGTACCATATATGCTTTAAATATTAAATACAAGTATTATATCACTCAAAATCCAGGTAATATAAGATTTTAGACACAACAAAAACGTTTGTGTTTGGGCCGTTATACACCCTACTTTCCTCTCATGGTGTAGAACAAGACCTATAATCGACTCCTAAACTCAGATTACACACAGAAATTATTTTCATTTTCTATACAAACCAGAAGGATGCTTGCATATTCAGGAGAAATGTCTTGGTGTGTACAGTATAGTCCTGTAGGCAACAAATGACAAAATTAACATTTCCAACATAGTTTGACCTGGATAATACATCTGTATTTACAAAGCTTATTCACTTCCATACCTGATAAGGCGAAACTCGACAGAGCTAAACCTCCAGTAAGGATCGCAACAACTTCCCATGGACTCAGCCCTAAGTCCAGAGAGGAAAGAATCATGCAAGTTGCAGGAGATACAAATGCGATTGTTTGGCAAATTTTCCGCACCTGTTTGCAAACACTTACGTCCTTATTCCAAATGGCATCACATTTTTTAATTCAGTTTAGAAACTTATACAAGAAGGAATGTAGAGATGATAACGAGACATTCAAGAAGGATGAGCATGAAGTGTTTCCTATACCATTGTATGAGGAATTAGTTAGGATACACATTTTGGGAATAACCATTTCTGCACACACTTTTCCATATAGATTTTGGGAACAAACACTTTTGACTACATGTTTACACTTCGAGTGGATCAGAAAATTTTGGGGTGCAGAAGGGGGACAAAACAAGATTTTAAAAGAATCACACACGAAATTTGAATTTTCTCATCTGGAGAGCTCACCTGCTTTTGACCCTGGTTGCTTTTTGATGATTTAACCAATGAGAAGGTTCCATAAGTTATTCTAAAGTTTCATGGTTCCATAGTTATTCTAATGTTTCATGGGCCTTCCTTCTGTTGGGGACTTCCCCAAGATAAGCATAACTACACAAGGCAAGCACTACGAAATCTCGTCTTAAATTCATGCATCACATGTTTAGACAGCATGAAGGCCTTGCAAATTGCTCTCAGTTCAATCAAATAGTTTCGGAATAAAAAAAACATTCCTCTTCAACTTACCATAGTGGTTTCAACACCCTTGGAAATCAAGTTGTCAGCTAATTGTGATGCAATGCTTGTTACAAAGATTGAAGCTAGAGGAGGTAGAACAGATACCTGAAAGTGTATAAGAAACAGAAATTTATACAAAGAGTTTTCTGAAACCCTTGAATATATATTATTGCAAGATTATCAATAGTGTGTTTTAGAGGCAAAGACACAATGCAGGAAATTCATGCTTATTGGGGCTGTGTAAGCCTCAATATATATATGTATATACACAATTTTGATATGTTTGCACATTTATATGAGCGTCGATGAGATGACACGCCTATTAGATGTGATAAAACATAAAAAAATTCAACACCTAACATATGAGTGTCACCTCATCGTTGCTCACACAAGTGTGCAGCATATCAAAACTCTGTGCGTGTGTGTGAGTTGTGAGATCGATGACGAGACCACCTCCATTGCAAGGTTATCCGTATATTATCCATGAGACAATATCACTTTTAATTTTTTTTACAAAGTTTTCCATACAATTATGTAGTTGACATACCCATGCAGCTTCTGTCAGATTAAGGTTCAGCTCCTCACTGCAAGGAATATTGCAAGTGCCATAATATTATAACATAATAACTATCATGAAATCAATCATTTTCCGTTTAATCAAACACATACCTGAAGTATGTGGGAAGCCAAGACAGGCAGGTATAATGACCCCAACTTCCACAAAAGTGAGCATATATCATTGCCCACACGGCTTTACTTTTGAAAAATTCTTTCCAGGGTACATCCTGCAAAAACACAAGAAATGACCAGTTAGAAAAATAAAAATCGCATCGCTTACAGCATCCAGCAAACTCTTTAATTCTCATGCAAAGGCAAGTGTCAAATATCAGTAACTTGAGAAACATAACCTTAATAATTTTGAATCAACGATTTAAAAGATCAGGTTTTGAACATTTACATATCCAAGAACTATGGCTTAATAGATGTAAAAAAATATCATGTGTTTGAAAATCACAAAGACAGATTTCAGTCACACTGAATGAAACAGACACACGTACTCTCAGCGAGGTTCTCAACTCTTCCAAAGATGAATTAGATGACTTGCTCCTAGGGTCAGATTGTGGCCCTGCAGTGGATTAAGCATTTAAGCATGTGCAGAAAAAAACCTGACCATACGAATATAGATTCAATGCAGTCTGACCTGATTCAAAACATTGTTGTTGAATTTGAGCCTAAATCAAATTCCAACAGCATTATTCCATATTTATGTTTTCTAACACTCTTAGATGATGCAGCAACTACATAACACAAGTAATCTTGCACACGTTTTATGTTTGTGACTCTGTGTAAAAAATCAAATAAAAAAAATCATTAAAATAATTATTTTAATCACTTTTATTTAAATTATGCTTAGAATGACAATGGGTTATAAAAAAATATATGATATAAGAAATTATACTAAAATTAAAAAATTTCAAATTGAATATAATTTTTTGAAATAAATTTTGGACAGTAATAATTTTTATGTGGTTAATTTTGAAAGTTTACATGAGATACTCCCTCTAAAGAAACAGAGAAAGATAGGGAGAGATTTCAAAAGTAGCATTCACATCATTTTTTGAAGTAAATCACAAAAGATCTTATTCTTACAGGATGTAAACTATTCAAATCAACCCCCCAAAAAGAAAATAGCAGCTAGGTTACTTCTGAAAATGAGTAAGATTAGGCAAGAACTGAAATGAATAAAGACTAGCACACAAAATAGAAGCGGCTCAGTTATTTCTGAAAATGAGAAACAGTATGGCAGAAATTTAAATGAACAAAAACTAGCATACATGATAGAGAAGCAGCATTAAGTGGAGCTTGATCTTCTTGAACAAACTGAAATCCAAGAAACCTACAAAATAATTCAAGACATTAAAGGACCTGCATCTTGCTGATTAAGGTGAAGTTTTCTTTCACGGATGAAATTTCAGACAAAGAGATCGAGAGCTTTTAAACCAGTAAATATGACCTCATATTGCTTTTAATCCTATGACAAAGGAACAATTCATCTAGTTTTATTACATGAGGGGGGACAACAGGTATCTGGGGATTTTTTATAGTTGGTTCTACCATGGGTTGAAATAAGAAATATGGGAGTGTTCACTTCAATTATTTTATCGTTGTTCTCCTGTTCCTGTTTAATTAATTGTTATATTATATCACGGAATAGGTAAAGCAATGCTGTTTTTAACACTTTATTTATTGATATTTTGTTCTAAGAATAAAGTAAGGTAAAGCAGTTTAAACTCTATGTATATCTTACCAGGCTACACCTAGGATGCCAAAAATGTAAAATACAGAACCCCAGCCATAGTTTTTGATAAGAGGAGGAGCGAAAAGAAGCCTGCAGTTCAACAATTCAATGTTACCAAAGTGTAAATTCAAACTGTTTAGCATAAGTCAAGGGACAAGAAAGCGAATGTCACGTGGCTTGGCATTCCAATGTACATTGAAAAATATCTTATTTCACACAACAGGCTTTTAAAAATAATAATATGGAAGACATTGCCAACTTCGGGGGAAATATATACCTTGTATTTCTTATGTGAAGCATTGTGCACCTATATGTACACAACAATGAATAGAGAATCCCTATGAATCTGAATATCAAATATTTTATTTCCAAGACTTGATCCTAATCTACAGATATGCATACTAGCATTCCGTGCATGCGTGCTCTAGGTAAATTAAAGGTCAAAGAACAAGAACAAGGAGCAAAGGACAGCCTTCGAAGCAAAAATAAAAACAGATAGATCTCTTGGTACTTAAAAAACATTACTCCTAGTGCGAAATGATATGGATTGTGTGAAGTACAGCTAGCAGCCTACACTTTCAATGCTATTTAGCAAATCTTTCTCTTGCCTTTACAAGATCTTGAAAAATTCTAACAAATGAACACCCTCAACCCTCGTTTCTTGGCTTTCAGAGCGAGACTCAATTTTTTCCAGTACAAAGCATGTGATATTCAGTATTCATCAAGCGAGAAATAAGTTCGTTGCAGACCATATTTCAAAATAATCCCTTAAGTGCACCTAGCTTGACCCTGTGTTTACAAGCTGGGCAGCCACTGAGTGTATCCATGTGCAGCACTGCAAAATAAAAATAACTGAACACTTTCTAAAATCAACTCCCACATTTTCCACCACTCAATTCCATGATATCCATAATTAAAGTACTGTAATTTTCTAAATTCATAACCAAAGAAAATCTTCTGTCATTTATTTCATACGCTGATTTAGTTTATTTTCCGTTTTATGCAGGAAGCTTCATACCAAAGTAGCTCTGATTCTTTAATTTTTGTTCAACCAAATATTTTATAAGCTTAATTAATTTAACTTCTAATTAGTTAATATGCGTACTCCATACAAGAATACACATCATGTTACGGGATTTTAGTGAACAATCTAACTGTCTGCTCCTTCCTCTATTAAGCAAATGAAATGTGTAGCTCGTACTCAAGAGCCTAACTATTTAAAGTGACAAGGTTTTAAAGGAAAATATATACCATGTAACCTGGTTATGGGTTATCTCCACAACTCCCAACAAAATCCACAACTCCCCACAAAATGGATAAATAGGAGGAATGGTAAGAAAAAAATCTCTTGAGGACAGATTAGAGCAGAGATCCGTAGGCAAAGAAAAGTAAAAAGAGTGAACTCCCATTTCAATTTGAATTAAAATTATCACAAGGCATTTCCTGAAGGTATAAGGAATCGATACTGGACATTTTTTAGATTCACCCACGAACCAAATGGGATACATTATGCAAATTGCAAAATGTTGCTTTTGGCAGGTAAATGTGGGTTTCTCACTGCATGAAGATATAACTAGCATACAAATAATTGATGCATGTTAAAATAAAAGGAAGATCTAGAATTAAATATATAATTACCCCAAGACACTTCCAACACTCAAACCAGAAAACACAAAAGATACAGCACGTGAGCGCTCTCCTATCGGTATCAACCTGAAAATAGTGCAACGCCCGTGTCATCTAAACACACACAAAGAAATCAGTAATAGATAGAGAGCTCCAGCAAGAGTGGAATGGATTAAAATTATTAAACCATCAGAAGAATGGCAATGACTATAAGGAAAGATTTCAGCAGAATGTGGCTAAAACTTGAAAATTTAAAAATAAATGAGTCGATAAACTTAATTGTAGAACCAATAAGAGTAAAAACAATTTCTGAAAGGAAGAAATTTAACAACATCTAACATTAGAGATGGCTCGATTAGCATCTTGTGCTCTCGAACGTCGCTTCCTTTATTCCTCCCAGCACTTATAACATTCTTTTATTTATTTATTTATTTTATTTTTTTATTTTGTCTGTGTGGGTGTGGGTGTGGGTGTGGGTGTGGGGTAGGGAGTTTCATGGAATCCCAAGTACCCAACGTCAAAACAACATACCTGGCAATCATATCTGTGGCAGCTGATGGAGAAACACCTTCTCCTATCCCAACCTAAAATTGCTAGATCAGATACTTATAATAATAGATTCTTTTTTATTTAAGGAAAACAATGATAAAGAACTGCAGGCATAATAGTGTGAGTTCCATTCAAGAAAATTACTTATTAGCAACACAAAAATAAATATCTATTTGGATAAACTTACATTTGTTCTTTGATAGGGCAAGGTTCATACATCTCAATCAACAGATTTTCTACATTGATGCAAGTCATAGAGAGTACATAATTACCAAAATTCTGGAAAAGATAAGTCCTGGCATGAACCCAGCAAGAATAGGTACAAACGTTGTGGCTAGGGACCAGACAAGGACTCCCACTTGAAGAACTTTTCTGCACAGAGAAATAATAATGGAGAAAAAAAAAAGCTTCTAAAGATAAAAATAAGTTGGAATAAACTATCTTTGAAATAACATGTATAAGTAAAGAACAATGTCACCATTAGTAATCTTGCCCTTGTAATGTTATAATGTAAAACTAGTTCCATTGCTAACCTTCCACCAAAAATCTTTGCGAGCCAACCACCAGGCAACTGACTCAACGCATAACCCCAGAAGAAAGATGACTGCACCAAACCAGCCACAGAAGCATTCCAACCAAATTGATGTGACATTGGGATAATGGCAACACTTAAATTCACCTAACACCATAGGAGCAATTAGTTCATAATTAACGTCTAAGGCATTTTCCTACTAGATGATATCTGCAGACAACAATTAACCAATATAGACAATATTTCTGGATGGATTGCAATTTTTATCAAACTACTAACTATATTTGCCCTATGCGAAACCAACCTATAAATTATCAACACGATGCGTATAAGCGCGAAAACTTGCATCACTCTATATACAATGTTCAACTCAAAATTTTGAGGGAAGAAACCCTCCTTCAGGTATATGGATGGCAGAATGTGGTAACATTTCTTTTAACAAAAGCATTTACTCTGTAAGGTAACGACAAGAGTTAGTGACATGTTCACTGAAATAGTTGACAATAAAACCAAACTTCACCAGAGTATTAAAATCATAGCTTCCGCGCATTTGTATACTAATAAAGCAACAAAACAACGTACACCGTAACCTATAAAGAAGCAAAATTTCATGCACATTTTTTCTAAAAGTTCTAACTCTTTATCCTTAAACTGACTTTCTGTCCATCCTTAATTCTCACAAGAATGGTATCGTGATACACCAAATTCAACAATCAAGAATTAAATTCATAAACTTCTAATGAAAATCATAAATAGACCAAATTCGAAACAACAAACAGAAAATTACCTTATCCATATTGCAAACAACAAAGGCAAGAGACGTAGTTCCAATAAGCTTATATCTTTGAGGAAGATTCTGCCATGGCGGCCAGTCCCATTCCAGACCCACTTCACCGTCGCTAATTTCTTCCTCCAACCGATCGTTCACTTCAGACCCATTAAATATTCTGCTTTTTCCAGCAACATTTTCTCTTTCTCTCTCCTTGATACTGCAAGAAACTTTAAATCTTAGTTTTCTGTTGAAGGGAGATGCATTCAAGCTCAAGTTTTCCACTGGAGCTATAAAGTTCGAAGCTTTATGCTTTGTGCAACATGAAATGTAGGACAAATTGCGCTCCGGGCCTAAGGTGATCTGGGCTGTCATTTCTTTTGTCCCTTTTTTCTTTTTTCTTGTCTTGAATTATTGCAGGAGACAAAGTAAACCAAACGCACAGCCTTTGAAAGGAAAATGGTATAGTAGAAGTCGAAGAAGTTAAACGTTGTTTATGTGTCGAGAAAGAGAAGGGAAACACGACAGTAAGGAAAGGACCAAATACTGCCACGAGGATGGAGGCTGGGCTGTGGACGCCCAATTGAAATGGAATTTGGAACATCATTAATTTTTTACCTTTTTAAAAATAATAATATTTTTTTATTCAAAAAATAAAATAACTCTTTTTAACACAAGTAAATACAACGATCTTGTTATTTACGTGAAGAGAACTCGTGAACGCACGCATATTTTTTATTATTTCAAAAAAAAAAAAAAGATAAATGTCTATTAATTATCACTTTTGTTTCTCAAAACTAAACAATAATAATAATAATAATTCTTCATCAACTCGATCATTTTATAAATCAAATCTTTCGATCCTAATATACATGAAGAATTTTTGGTCTAACATCCTTTTAAAATCATCCCGACGGCAATCCAAAATATTCAATCGTAATGTCTGAATGTAACTTTTTTCTTTGTTCTGTCTTCTCGTACAAACACACCAATATTTATATAACCTTGATAGAAAGTTCGAATAAATGTAATATTGTCACCATGCAACATAAATAATTCAAAGAATTTAGTTAGTAAAACAAACAGAAAATGAGCAATGGCGCCATATTCAATAGCCCAACAGGCAGACTAGTTATGCGACAAACACTCACACAGAAAGGATCACAAATGCAGCATTCTGTACTAAATATGGGGGAATTGTAAATCAGTTGCATCTCATTTGCGTAGAAATATGTCAATCTATTGTTTTCGTTTCACCTTACGTTGCTATATCCTATCATATTTCTTAATCTTAATTTGGAAGCGCGATAAAATTATTTATATATCAACAAATTTGTAGATATATTTAATATAGATTTACAAAACGCTAGCTGTTAAAAATTTACAAGAATTTAACTTAATGAATGAAGAAAAGGAACAAAAACAGGATGCCATAAACTAATAGGAGAACCTCGTAAAGTTACAACATCCTACAACAGGAATTTTGAGAATCTGTATCAAATCCCAACAGCTATTCTACTGAGGGAGAAGTTGAAGAACATCTACCAAACAACGTTCGATCATTTCCAGCCGATCGTATGGAGCAATCTGCGAAAGAATGAATAAAACAGTCAACATTGAATGTAAATATGTTCATGCACGTTCCTGTTAAACAAAACCAGAAACAATGCTAAGTGGCTATGATTCAGTACTCATTTTAAGGAAGTGCATTCAAATTAATGAATTATGATTGTACATTAGTCAATAATATGATAAAAATGTAAAAAAAAAAAAACCATATACATTACATGTTAAAAATATAATTTTTTCATAACCGAAGTTTTGTCTTTTTTTTTTTAAAGGGGACCGAAGTTATGATATTACGAAGGAGAAACTATTAGATAATCAATATTGGCGCAAATTAAACTTCACAGTTATTGAATTTAATACCAAGACAGCAATGGGCCTTTGTGAGATGATACCCAATTGAAATAGAGTCCAAAACTTTTAAGTGGACTATTCACTAAAAACCCAATCCAACAACACACACTGTGAATATATATATATATATATATATATATATATATATATATATATAATATATACATATACACACACAATGAGATGAACTAATTATGTGTGTGGTATGTGAAATGCCTTGCGATTCTTTTTTATTTTATTTTTAAAAAATTATGAAAAAAAATTTATTGCAATTCTTGTTCCAACACAAACATAGTTTTATCATGCCTTGGCCCACTAACTTTAAAAATAAGGCTCAATGAAATAGTAAATACCTAAGTTATCACGTAGCCAACTAGCTAGATTTTCTTGGAACAACTAAGCGGGGAATACTATATCTCTTGGAGAAATTAGGAGGAAAATCATGTTGTCATATATCTTCAAATGTGCGTTGATGATGAAACATGAGAAACATACTTGAGTTGCCCTAAAATGCAAAAAATATCGAATGATTACCGGATACTCTTGACTATGAAATTATAATCAAATTTATAATTTTATATGCGCCGTCGATTCAAATTATAATGTTTCCTCAAAATGTTATTGCAAGATGAAAGGTGCTAGTTTTTATTTTATTTTTCGAGACTAAATATTCATGGCCTATTAAAGCAGGGATTATGTATGAAAGTATAATTGAGAACGAAATTTGACAAATTATTAAAATTAAAGAAATTAAATCGATTTAATAGGGAAAGAAGAAGCACAAAATTTTTTTAAAAAAAAAACCAAGAGTATATCATTAAATATTGATATTATAACTCTCGCTATGTCAACTCATTGTAATTTTTGTGCAAATAAAAGCATTCAATTATAGCGGAAACATTATTTTAACTATCTCGCTCTAAGATCCAATACCAATTTCATGTGTGACAAGCTCGTTCGAAAAAATGTTTACAAAAAAGATCTAACTCCTGGTCATTGGTCAAACGTTCACCTACTCCAACAACTTAGACAACTACTAGGGCGTTCTAATCAAATATTGATTAGAATGTATCTCAATTATGATGCTTGATAAATAAATATACTTAAAAAAGTAATATTTTTATCCTTAAGTAATTAAAGACAGCCATATCAAGAACAAGATTTCATTCGATCAATCAAAATTTCATTCATGTCTCTAAATTTATACTTTTTAAGGCCAAAACTATAATGGAAAAAATACAAAAGCAAGTGACAATTTCAACTCCATCTTTATATTTATACAGCTTTTTTTTACATGAGCTAATTGACAAGGAGATTTTTTTTAAAAAAAATATCATTTTATTTTTTATTTTCTTTGTGTATTTCAGTATATCCAAGAACATCATAAAAGTTGGATCATACGGGAAACAAAACAACACATATGAAAACAATAACAAGCGTTTAAAAAGCTAAAAGCTGAAAAGAAAATTGGTACCCCATAAGTTGATGTGGATAATACAGTCAATAAAAAAATATTATTGTAAATTAATATCAGTGGGAAAACAATTAATATTTCTTGTTATATAATTAAAGAATTCTAAAAACAAAAAAAAACATAGAATTGATCGCACATTTTCATTTGCAAACGTAGGCCAAAATCTATGTAATATATAGAATTTATCCACCCACGTGTATACTCTGTCATATAATATATTTTTAAAAAATATAATTCGGGCTTAGTAATTCATTTGTCAATCCACAGTGATCTAAGAATCAACTGATCATCAAAGTTTCGATTTCATAATACAAACAAATACAGAGATATTGATTATAATTAATTAGTACAATGAATTGAATATTATAATTAATAATTCAAAGTAATAAAATATTGCCACGCCAGGGTGGTTCGAAATTTCAACGAACAAATTGAAGTCTAGTTTACTGGGTATACCACATAAAGAGGAAACATTAGGATCTGATCTTGAGATAGCCATGGCAGCCTTAACAAGACAACAGTGTTGGGTTTCATGATTATAAAAAAAGGTTGTCTTGTACCATCGAGGAGGGGAAAAACCCTAGATTTCTTGAATTTGCTTGGGTTTTCTTCTGCAATAAATTTGACTTTTTTTTTTTTGCACTTTCTTTCCCAAGGGATGTGTGTGTGTGTGTGTGTGTGTGTGTGTGTTACAACAAATTGATATGAACACTCTTTTATAAACACGAGGGATTCGGCAATGACATGTGAGCATAACAATATATACATACATACGTAAATATATATATATTTATATAAATAAATGGAGATAATTATTTTAAATATTTTTGCCTTTATATAGTGATAATTATTTCGGAGCAATATGCTTTAATGTGTTACAAAAATACTGTAGATTGCGACGTTAGGAATGATAATTGTACAACAAAAATAGATACGATAACTTAATTGAAAAATATATATTGAATTCATTTTTAATAAATATGTATATTTATATAACAAAAATATAGATTCTTCACCCAATAAAACTTGGCTTTAGGGCCGGGTGGTTGTATATGACAAAGGCAAATGCAAATAGTGTGGTCCATCTACCTCATCTATCCAATAATTATTGACAATTTATGGATTTTATTGCACTATTACATAAAGAAATAAATGTAGAAAAAGGTACAATTTATTAAGACTATATAGAACACATTGATTATCCAAATCATTCGTATTAATTTGTTGGTACCCATAAAAAAATATACATCATATCGTAACATCACATCAGTTCGAAGATTATGGAAAAACCTTGATCATGGTAAAACTTGCAAGTAAATTCAATAATTATCTTCAAGATTATCCTCTTCGCAATAAAGCCAGATCCCAAGAAAAGGCTCTTATCAGCTAATTTGTGGTTGAGAACACAGAAGAAATCAAGAAACTAAAAAATATCATATACACATATATATATTCTGTACATAAAAAGGAAGAATCACTTATCGAAATTTACACATCAAAAGAAGAAGAAAAAATTCCCAAATCTCATTAATTTTAACAGGAAAAAAGCGGATATTTAGGTAAATGAATCCTGTCAATATTTTTTAAAAAATAAATTTCTGAAGGGTATTTGAAATACACTACAGAATGTTAATTTTTTAAAAAATAAAGATTAACTATGATTAAGTAACAAAGTACACCAAAAATAACATAGAGTATAAATAAATAGAAAAAAACCAAAGATTTATTGGCTTTCAATCATTAAACCACAGTAGATTCCAGAGGGTTGTCGCCAGATCTAGCCTCCTAACAGTTATTACTCATGCATTTAATCAATCAGAGTAAATCAAAACACGTAGTGTACCAAAAAGTACGGAAATTAACCGCAGCAAACAATGGCAGATGAGACAAGAACACTGAGAAGAGAATCTGAGTCTGAATTAAAGGTTATTCCATTGGCCGTCTCCATATCGTCCCACAGCTTTATTGAACTGCGAAAGGGAAGGCAGCATCGCCTACGGTGGTGGCCACACGGTGATGACTCGCAGTGCGCAGTTCAAGAAAGCTGTGGAAAAATAGGAAGGCGGCCATCACTCCGAGCCCGTAATTTGCTGCAACCCTAGATAGGGTTTCTTCGAAGAAAATGGTTGTGATAATAGAAAGGATTATTTATATTTATATATTTATTTGTTGGTGTGGATTTGTGTAGGTTTGGGGGGAGAGGAGAGGGCGGTATTTATAGGAGAGTTGAAGTCTTTTCCACCAATCCCAAGAAGAATATTGAACTATTAAAAGCTGACTAAGTCTCACATCTTTAATGATTTAATTAATAATTAATTCATTTACGTTGCATATTGTTGTTATTATTATTAATCGTGAACCAGCACTACTAATTTACATTTTATTTTATTTTAAGGGGTCAGATTTATCCCGACGGAAGCAAGAGGAACAATACACTTTATAATGCTACAGGAGCAGGTATAGTGAGTAAAATCATATGAAAAGAAAAAGGAGGTACGAAATAACCATAACTGATCCGTCGGATGGAGGTGATCAAGTGGTTGATATTATCCCTCGTGGACCAGAACTACTTGTTTCAGAAGTTGAATCCATCAGATTTGATCAACCATTAACTTACATTTTATTGACCATTAAAGATGGAGCAAAAGTAAACTATATTTACGTATTAATCTCACCAACTATAGTATTTGGTATATAGACGATTTCATCGACAATCGGTTCATGGAACTGTCGCATGTAATAGCGATATAATCATTGAAAACATCGGTATGTTCGATCATATTATAAAAGTAATTTTCATATAAAAAAATATTATTTGATCTTTAATATTAAATCCAAATATAATTCCTATATTAAGGCAGTAATTAACTTACAAGATAAAACATCTCATGTGTAGTAAAATAAATCTATTAGTCATTACATCTCATAGACAATAAATTATCCACTTCAAGTGTATATTTTCGTATGTTTTAGAGAACAGAAATGAAGTGAAACTCAAAGAATAATTGGCACATAAAAATTGCAACAAAGAAATTACTGCACAGATTAGAATACGAGTAGGTCTCTTGTGAAACGGTCTCACGAATTTTTATCTGTGAGACAGGTCAACCCTACCGATATTCACAATAAAAAGTAATACTCTTAGCATAAAAAGTAATATTTTTTTATGGATAACTCAAATAAGATATCCGTCTCACAAAATACAACCCGTGAGAACGTCTCACACAAATTTTTGCCTTAGAATACAAAGGATCATCCTTAAATCTCGGATTTTTTTTACGTGACAGTTTATATCTTTACTCTATTTACACGTAAGTTTACAAGTCAATTGTCATTAATCACTTATTAAATTATTAGATCTTTTTTAGATAACATCAACAACGAAGTTTTTTTCCACTTATTTTCTTCCGGTAGGGGAACAAAATTGAAAGTTGTGTTTTGAAAAATAAATAAATAAATAAAAGCTTATAATTATTGTTATTATTTGGAAATAAAAAAAGAGGAAATTAGAAATAAAGAAAAACATTGGATTCACATGGGAGCATGTGCGGGTGGGGTGACCCACGGTGTAAAAATGACATGCACCCCCGTTATTCCCGGATTAAGGTCCCTTTGTCTCAACGGACGTCTTCCTATGTTGTACATTACGTAACACAAATCCTGCTTTTTATACAGATAATATAATAGTTTATACCAATATATTAATTAATATAATTTATTATTATAAATAATATATTTTTATAGCTGATTGGTAAGAAGGTTCTCTGCTAGTTTGCAATACATATATAATATATATATGTGAACGTGTTTCTCTAATCTAATTCCTTTAATATTTTTGCTAAGACGGTTTATTTATTAAATTGATTCGTATAAATAAATAAAAAATCATATGGTTTACTATTTGTCCCATTTGCACGAGGTTTTAATTTACGCTTGATTTTGAAAAACTGTTGTCAATATTAGTGTTCTTTTTTGTAAATTGTTAAGGGCAAGAACGTAAGTTTTCGGGTTAGAAAAATTTTTGGGTATTTTAAAAATATATAAGATGAGAAATTATATAAAATTTGACTTTTTTTACCAAAAAAAAAAAAGAAAGTGCACGATTGGTCCACGATGTTGGATTTCCAACTTTAAATTAAAGGATCTTAAGCCTTCATCAAAGGATGATGTTATGGAAGTTAGTGGGTGGTTGTTTAAGTTAGCTGGCAAACACTAATATATATATGGGTAGATAGGCCATGTTTCATGAGGCTTTAAGCTTTACTAAAACAAATTATGATTAATTAGACTCCCACTTTAATATAATATAAGAATAGATGACATTGTTTGTTTGTTTTTAAAGATAAATAATTGAGAACAAGGCATGTTATTGTTGGGTGAGTCTATGCTACACCGAGAGTAGATCTCTGGATTTTTGTTTTGTATAAAATGATCGACTGATCATCTCAAAATATAAACACACCGAAAGTTCTAATCTCAATATAACATAGACTCACCCGATATTGTTGGCCTTTTCCGTAACAAAAGTTAATGGCAAGCTAAAAGAAGGGAGGGACCATTAATCGCTTAGTTGATTCACTAAATTTTAACATTTTTTAATCAAATGTAATTCCACCTTTTGCTGTTGTTGTTATCATTAACTGTATTTTACAGATATTGGATATGTACAATTTATTATATTTTTTAAAAATATATTTTGACTGAAATGAAAAATCTAATTATCTTAATGATATCATTGATATGTGTGAGACAGTATTTATTGGTTTGATTTATTTGGGATATAATTACAGTTATAAATATTAAAAGATATTTAATTTATAATATTTCCCCTTAATATAATATAATTTCTTATTGAGAATACAATTGTTTTTATTCCATTGATATGTGGAAGTAATTAGTTATTTGATCATCTTCAATAGAAAATTACTAAAATTGTCAAAAATCGAATATGACGTGGTTTATTAATTTATGCATGACTACATAAAAAAATCAAATAATTTATATGGCCAACAAGGTACACCTATTATTTGAATTTTACAACATATAATTATATTAAAAAAAAAAAAGAGTTAGTCATAAATCCGATTAAAAGTTTTTGTTAAAATTAAGATATTCTCCCACTCCCCTATTCCTCCGACACGATAACAGTTCACACCAGCTACGTTATCATCCGAGCTGTATTTCATAGACAGCCCAATAGGCTTTGCATCATAATTGGATTAATAAATTTAATTAGTATTATTTAAAAGCATTTGTGTAATTTATTAGCTTGTAATTCTTGTACAAATTCACGACGTGTGTAAATTTGAGTCAATTGGCATAGAATTCACTGCTCCTGTAAAAAACTAGCTATCCAGACCCGTCTTACTGGCGTTTTTTATTGATATGTCTATTGTGAGATGGTCTCACGAATCTTTATCTGTGAGGTAGGTCAACCAAATAAGAAGTAATACTCTTAGCATAAAAGTAATATTTTTTCATGGATGATCCAAATAAGAGATCTGTCTCACAAAATACGACTTGTGAGATCGTCTCACACAAGTTTTTGACTTTTTATTTATATTAGGGTGAAGAGTTAATTTTGAAATTGAAATCCCAAAAAAAAAAAAAAAAATTGATCCATACGATTAATTTGTTATGTGCCATTATAATTTAGAGTCAATTGAATGCAATTTGAAATTATATATCAAATACACTAATCAAAGTGCACCTTTAATTTCATATTTGTTAGATGACTCGTACTTGTCAAAATTCAAAATGTAATATTCATACCCGACTCGACACCCATTTTTACCCATCACAAACGTGTCGGGCATTGTTAGACGGTTTGTTTCAACCTACCCGTGCAGGCACTGCCTGCACGGGCAATGAACGGCCCGGATCACTCCACATGAGTGATCCGGGCCCACCTCCCTGTTAAAAAAAAAAAAAATTGGCTCGAAAAAATCCGAGCCGTTGGATCGATCCCTGCAGACAGTGCCCGCAGGGGTAAGGTCGACCGAACCTTGTTAGACCCTGATCCATTGCCTCAAGCTAGCAAATAAATATGAGATTCCGCAGTACGCGGAATATATATATTTGTCGACGGTGGGCTTTGTGGTTACAAAATATTTATAAAACCAACAAATAATACTCCATAGGTTTTTAAAGGCCCAAACAAAAGAAATCAATCTCACATAGAAAATGGACCTCAAAGTCCATATCCAATTCAGTTTAATTTCGTAACGCTTGTGCAATCCAGCATCCAAATTCCAATTCGATTGGCTCCAGCCCAATTATCGTTCTCTCTCGCTCTCTCCTAGAAACCCTAGATTCTGCCCTCTTTCTGGGAGCTGGAATTCACTGATCCCGCCAACGAATGGAGTGCTGGCATTGATCTGGGTATCTCGGTAACCGTCATTTTAACTGGTATATTTTTTCCCATTTTTCTTCTTAATTTTTTGGGTATGTATGTCTTGAATGTGAGGTTATGTTTGAAGTTCTTGTTTGTTTCTTCGGTTCTTTTATTTGAAGTTCAGAATAATGCTAATCATCCGTAATTTCGTGCTTAATTTCTCCACTAGTTTTCAGGAGATTTTTGTTTGAGAATAAATTAAATGGAATCGGAACTTCTGATTTTGTGGGTTTAGCAAACGCTAGATCTGGATTCTGCCGAGGTTTATGGTGGTTGACCCCTTGTAGGCGAGTATGAAATATCAATTCTGCCCTTTTATTTTTTATGTGGAGGAGGACAGCGGGTCAGTTACGAATTATCAAAACTATTTTTTTCAGTAAAATGATCTTTTCGATATATTTCAAATATAAAGAAGTATTTTTTTTTTCAAAAAATAATTAAATGAGAGGTATAAGATAGTTTGTTAATTATTGTATAAATTACGAATAATATAAAAAATAGTTTTCAGTTACGAATAATAAGTATATTGAATAAAGAAGTATACCTTTTTTTTCAGGTTACGAATAATATAAAAAATATATTTCTTTACTTTCAATAAAATGATCTTTTCGATATAATTATTGTATAAAATAAAATTTTAATTGTAATTTTTTCTCACTTTTTTGTTTGCGATTGAGAGGTTTTTCTGTTTTTTATTGATTTTTTTTATTTTTTATTTTCTCATTTATAAAACTTAAAACACTGAAATTCTCATTTAAATTACCTTATAATAATAAAGTAAAATCGTCGATCAAATAAATTGTAAAGTAAATTTGATGAAATAAACTAACAATATTAATAAATAGTATTTGATTAGAGTCATTAGACTACCTCACCTCACACACGACCTTTGAACCCAGATCGTCGCCTACTCGACCTCTAATCAGCCACCAGCACAACCATCGAGACCACCGCCAAGACCTGTACAACCACCCAGTCAACCATCGGTACCTGCGCCTAGTCCGCCACCATGGCCAATCCTGCCACCAGCTCCACCTAGCCGCCCCCCATCGTCACCAACTCCACCACCTAGACTCCCGCCGTGTACTATTGCACCACCTCCTAGAACACCATCTCGACCTAGCCCCTGTCGTGAACAGTTTCATCACCTAGACCTCTTCCATGCCCCAGTCTACCACCATGGCTCAACCAACCGCCCACAACCTAGACCCCCGCCACCCCAAGAGAGAAAATAACGAGGGTTCCATTTTTTCCGGAGATGTGAGACAATTTCCAAAAGTAATCCCGTGTTTTAAAACAAAACCACTAAAAAACAACGAATCATTTAATAAGAGAAATTATGATAAAGGTGTGTTAGATACATCAATTATATCGTTAGAATTTACTATTATTTCATTAGATTTTATATTGAATTTATCAAAAGATTTAGATAAATGAAATTTTTGTATTTAATTTTTTGTGGTGAAAGAATTGTTATATAAATTTAGTTGTATACACAGCATTACTCTCTTTAAAAACTATAGTTGAAAACACTTTTTAAAAAGGCATTTCCATATTTTTTTTTTACCAAAATCTTGACCACACTTATTTTTAAAGTTTTTTTTTTCATTTATAAAACACTAAAAGCATTTTTAAAATGTCTATCCAAACGGAGCCTAAATGTGGTTTCAGCTCCAATTTCAATTTGAGAATTTTGCTTGAATCTGTGTAGCCCTAAGACACTATACTATTTATACTTTCTATTCTTCACTCTGGTAATTGTGTGAAAACTTTTTCGACAAGTACAAATTCTTTAATTTGAGAAAGATTTTTTGTGTAAATCATGTGTTTTTGTTTATTTGTTTCCCTTTCAATATTTTCATTTGGTGTTCCAAAAGGCACCCGGGGAGCTCACTTCAATGATGGGTTGTTGGACCATGCTAGTTTCAACTCTAGGCACACTTTGTGCCCTTTTTAGCAACTATGATATGTCTTGAATGTATGGTAGCAAGGGCTTGACCTATTTTTGTTATTGCAGATAATTTGGTGAGCTAAATTTTTGTGGAAATGGAGGTGGAGACCAGGAAACCTGTCCTGAATTACGTGCCAGTCACTATGAAACCACGGGACATTGATTCCAAATTACAGCTCGACATGATAGAGATTCAACCTGACATCAGAGAGACACCCCCGAATAATTTTGAAGCACAACCTCCAAGATGTGGAAAAAAGAAGTCTATCGTTTGGGAACACTTCACTATGGAAACAGCCCCTGATGGTTGCAAAAGGGCATATTGTAACATATGCAAACAATCGTTTGCACACAGTACGGGGTCTAAGGTAGCTGGAACAAGTAATCTGAAACGTCATATTGCCAAAGGAACTTGTTCAGTTGGCCTATTTAATGAGGAGAAAAACCAGTCAACCCCGAATAGTGCACTTTCAAAGACCAGCTGTTATTCTGCAACCCCAAAGCAACGCTACCAAACAGCCAGTGTTCCTGACATAGTAATCAATTCTGATCATATTCGACGCGAGCTTGCTAGTATGATTACTATGCATGAGTACCCGATCCACATGGTGGAGCATTCTGGTTTTGTGGCATTTACTCGGAATATACAGCCTCGATTTGATTCAGCGAGCTTCAATACGGTTCAAGGTGATTGTGTGGCAATTTATCTAAGGGAAAAGCAGAACATCCAAAAGGTGATTGACAGGATGTCAGGGCGTGTTTGCCTTATGCTGGATTTATGGTCATCATGCCGAAATATTGGTTACATGTTTGTGACTGGGCAATTCATTGATGGTGATTGGAAGCTTCAAAGGAAACTTCTTAATGTTATAATGGAACCATATCAAGATTCAGACACGGCTTTCAGCCACTCTGTTGCTGCATGCCTATCCGACTGGAATATGGACGGCAAATTATTTTCGGTAACTATCAATCAACCGTTGAGCAATTTTTCAGTTGATAAATTGAGAACTATGCTCTGTGTTAGGAAACCCTTATTGCTTCATGGCCAGTTGTTGGCTCAAAATTGCCTTGCTCGTTTTTTAAGCAGCATGGTCCAAGATGCTTTAACTTCTCTGCAAGGCACGGTGAAGAAAGTTCGGGACTGTGTGAAGTACGTGAAAATTTCAGAATTGCACGGGGACAAGTTTCTTGATCTCAAGCAACAGCTTCAAGTGCCTAGTGCCATGTCTCTTGCTGTTGACGACCAAACAAAATGGAACACAACTTACGCAATGCTGTTGGCCGCTTTAGAATTAAGGGAAATCTTCACTTGCTTGGATACTTTGGACCCCGATTACAAGAACTTCCCGTCTATGGAAGATTGGAAGGATATAGAGACTCTCTGTACTTGTATAAAGCCACTCTTTGAAACTGCAAATCTTCTTGCCACGGGAGAAAGTCTCACAACAAACTTGTTCTTCCATGAAGTTTGGAAGATTCAAATGGAGTTGGCACATGCAGCTACAATTGAAGATCCGCTCATCATTACCCTTACAAAATCAATGCAAGAGAAATTTGAGAATTACTGGAACAGCAGCTGGATTGTTCTAGCAATAGCAGTAGTTATGGATCCCAGGTTCAAAATGAAGCTAGTCGAGTTTAGTTTTTCAAAAAATTATGGTGAAGAGGCTGCCGTTTATATAAAAACTATTGAGGACGGTATCCACGAGCTTTTTCTTGAATATGTCTCTCTTCCTCTGCCTCTTACGCCTGCTTATGTTGAAGAAGCAAATGAGATTACAGTCAAACTAGAGGATCCTCATGGAATTGGAATCTCAAGTAACGGTCTCGCTCTTACAGAATTTGATGTTTATATCATGGAAACGTCTAGCCAGCAGTCAAAGTCCGAGTTGGATCAGTATTTGAAGGAGTCCCTTTTGCCGCGTGTCGGTGAATTTGATGTTTTAGTCTGGTGGAAAGTGAACTGTATGAAATACCCTACTCTTTCAAAAATGGCTTGTGATATCTTGTCTATATCCGTTTGTACTGTTCCTGCCTCTTCAGTATTTGATACTAAGAACAAGGAGATGGATAGTTACAGAAGTTCTTTACGACCTGAGACAGTGGAGGCTCTTATATGTGCAAAGAATTGGCTTGAATCGCAGCAGAAAGCTGAAACTCTTGCTCCCCTAGTCAAAATGGAAGTTCCTGCATAGATTCGAGACACTATTTTTGGTTGAGCCATGCTGGAGAGTAATTCGAAACGCCCTTTTCAGGATGATGAGGGAGGTGGTGATGATTCTTGTGGTTAAATCTCAAGATTGAACATAATCATTTGAAATATATTTTTCAAGAATGTTTACTTTGATTAGACCCATTTATTGATGTAAAGCAGATTACAAAGAATGACATTATACTTGTATGATATATTGTTCGATAAAACAGAAGGTTATTAGCTCAGTTGTTTTACTCTTTTTTTGGTGATTGAGGTGACGAGCAATACATAACATTGTAGTTATCCTCACGTTTTTCCGAATTTCAGGCCCCACCCGCCTTGGGCAGCCGTTGCTGTTTTTGGCAGCTATCTTCGTTTACCTGTCAAATATATTCTTGCAACTAAAATGTGAAATGTACGTTTATTTGTTAATTAAGACAGCAACACTTTTTATTACATTGCAGATACAGTGGTAGCCAACTCATAATTCTACGATACAAGATTTTATTTTTATTCTTTTTATGTAAACGTACATCTAATCCTGAGGAACCAACTATAAACCGCTAGATTAATTCTGCGAAAGAGACCATTCCTTCGATTTTGATGTTCGGAGCCTCATGAAATGATCACACACCATCATACTCATCAGCGACCCTTCGCCGCTAAATTCACAGTTCAATCACAACGTGATGAACCTTCTGATCATCTGGAGGCATGTCGGCCAGGTTCAACGTCACCAAGCCAGAGGCTGCATCATATTTGAAATCGACCACAGATGATCCGGCACCGCATCTTCTAGGCTTAACCGACGAGTAGACACCAAAACGCCCACGACCCTTTACCTCCATGGCAACAACTGCCACGACCTCAGAGCTCAAGTTCTCGATTTTCCCTCCAACCCCACTCTCGAGTTCAGCCAGCTGTGCAACGGTTCTGGCCTCGTATTTCACCCCTTCGATTGCTCCACCCCCATTGAACATGTCGATGAGCCCCAATGGTGCGAAGTTGAATCCAGGTGCTAGTACTTTAATAGGTGTAACCGTGAAAAGTTCATGCTCCAAGACCTTGAGTGAGATCGGCATGGCAATATTATACGGAAGGCAGGTGACTGTACCGGCTCGATGCGAATACAAAGCTACATCCCCTTTCCAGTTGGAGTCGAGGGCAACTTGGGATATGAGATGGACATCACGGCCCCGTATATAACCTGTGATTGCTTCAGGTTTAGTTTGGTGGTATGTGTTCTTTCTTTCAACACTGTTCCACGCTGCACCTTGGCAATTGTATACTCCAAGTACACCTGTATATTTGTTTATGTTCCATATCTTCAAGAGGCTGGAAAAGAAAATGTCGTCACCAATTTTGTTGCTATAATAGGGAAAAAACTGTTGGAAAGGTTAAGTATTAACATATAACAAATTCGGCATGTTTCTGATAAAATCAACTACAAGATTGAGCACCGGTTCAACATCATGATGCAACATAGCATCCTATTATGGCTACAGAATCAACTTCACTACATCAATTCTTAGCGATTGAAGAAGTTTCTCACCTAACTCCATCACGAGATGGATCGGAAAACAAGCAATCCTTCGTGGGCCGACCCGGTAGACAAGCTCGAAGAATCGAGCCATCTGGTAAGACAAGCTTCTTAAGAAGATCAAAGTTGTGTTTCCCAGGTGCATCACTGTTAGAGAAGGACATTTTCTCAGTACTTTATGCAAATTCAAGAATACGACACCTTCAAAAGTTGGAAATATTTTTCAGTTGACCCATCCCTCCTACTGGATTTTCCCCTAGTTAACATGAAGACAGAATAGAGGATAAGGGCAGTCACCTCACGTAGACAGGTCCACCGCTGATCGCCCTAGCTGATCCATGGTACTCGGCTGCCGGGTGGAAAGAATGGAACATATCCCAATCAGGTAACATGATGTCTCCAATGAAAACAGTGTTATATGCAACGGCCGCAATGTGGATCGTGTGTGATATCGGATCACGCGGGTAGAAATCATCTGATGCTCTCACAACAGCAGTTTGTTTTGAGCTATTTTGCCAATCGCCGTCACAATATTTTAAAAGTTAAGCACAAGTTATACAGTTAATTAATGTTCAACCACAAAAGCATTTCCAGTAAGTAGTCTCCTAATTAAGACACACGTATATAGTTCGATAAAAGCTTGTAAAGACTGAAGAGAGTACAACAAGCTGCTGGTTTTCATCACCCTGTATGATCTTTTTCTTAGATAATTTAAATTTTCGCATATTTTTTGAGCTGTAACAGGAAACTTCTTGACACAGAATCATAGTGTATCTCACTAGAACACCATAAATACATGAAAAAAGCCAATAAATAGAGAAGATTATCAAGAATCTTTAAATCGGAGGCATACCAGTAAAAAGATTCAAGATTGTGGCTCATGCAAGCGATGATCTCATTCCCCGGGAAATTCCTCGCTACCGAAGCATCAAGAGCCTGATGATACAGCCTTGTCAACTCAACTCTACCTCCATTTCCAGCACCAATAGTCTCCAATATACACTGTGCGTCCACTTTCACCCCATCTACCCCAGCCGATGCCAAATAGCTATGCAACTCATTGTAAAACTTGTAAACATTCTTCGGATTGACCAAACCCAACCCCTGCAACGCGATGGCATCGGTTTTCCACCCTGGTTCGTTCTCCATCACCCCCTTGCATAACTTTGGATAAATCATAGCCGATTCATACTCCTCCATCTCCTTCACTCCTGGCCTCACACCGCCCCAATATCCTGTGATCGCGTGCCATACATATACATATTTCAATCCATGCTTTTGTTTCGCTATGTTTACAATATTCTTGATCCCGATGGTAGGATCCTCCTTGTTTTGGAACTTATTGTTTTCTTTGATTCCGGTTAGCCTCAAAAGCTTTGGTTGCTTCACTTGTGATGCTTCTTCCTCGATTTCTTTTGGTTTATCCGCATCACTTCCCACTGACTGCCAACCGTCGTCGATTATCACGAATTTTGGAGGTGTCCCACCAGCCTCAAGACTATGAAGACCGGCCTCCACACCTTCTTGAGTAACCTCTTGGTAAAAAGCATCCCAAGTACACCACCCGAAGTAATCCACAATTTGAGGCAATTTCTTCTCTTGTCTTAACTTAAACGTTCCGAGATGGAGTTTCACAGCCGTGATCGCCTCGTTTATGGCTCGAAATGGATCGGTACCAGCACTAATATACACCGAATGGGTGAAATTCGACGCCAAGATCTCATTATCCCCACTCTCTAAGCATAATTCAAGCCTATCCCCCTCACTGCCCTGCAGACAAGCTTTAAATGGCCCTTCAATCAAAGGCAAAAATACTGTATAAACAATCTTATTTTCTTCATCCCCGTCAACATCCGACTCCAAATGGGATCCATCCTTAGTTTCCACCAGCAAAAACTGTGTCTCCAGCGGAATATCACGCCCTTTATCTCCCATTCTCTGTGCCATCCACCATAACTTGAACCTGAAGCACGCCAAAAACCGCACGTCGCGCAACGTCCCGAGCGACACCACATGACGGCTGCTGTCCTGGTCGAAAACCGCCCCCATGAACAGCCCCTCCACCGGCCCCGCCGCGGCGCCGGAGGTGGAGATCACATTTTCCGGCACGTTGTCTAGTATGGTCCTGTGTTTCACAACGAGCTTCCGATCCACGACACGAATTCCGGGCTTGATCGTCATTGCTAACTCTTTACTGAACAACCCTGCGACAAGAAAAAACCCCACGTTAAAATCAGCAGAATATAGCAAGCTTTAGAGCTCCATGTAGCAGTACTAGAAGAAATTAAGAAAACTACACTGCCCAACAAACATCAGACACTTGCTGACCTTCAAATACAAGTACAGAAGATGAATGAGTACACAATCTAGACAAGATATCTATCTAAAATACTGGAGAATTCATTAGGTGACGTACCTAATTTTCAGCAAGAATGTGATTAGGTGAAGAAAAAGCTGTTCAGGAAGAGAACGATTTCTCTTCCGTCAAAGAGGGAGAATAATAAGAAACGAGAAATGCACGCAAATAAGAAACGAGAAATGCGAGTATTTATAGAGGATTTGAAACATGCAGCAAGGGACTCTCTATATTTATTTATTTATATATATAATAAAATGTGTGATTATCCACATAATATGAGTCATACCTGAAGAAAGTTTTGAAACCTCTTGGTGATATATGGGCAATACCAAGATTAAATTGTCGAATTTTAGTTTTAGTTTCTAAATTTTTTTAAAAAATTTTATTTTTTCTAGCATTGAAGTTAATCTATATGTCGTCTGTATGTTTAAAACTGAAATTTGACGACAAAATTATAAAAATTTGGAAAAGACGCACTGATCACCTAATTAAATTCAACTATTGAGGATGAACACACGACCTAATTAGTAGTTAATTAGGATAAGTTTGATTGAGCATTCGTATATTTTCAATATTCATTTAAAGAATTTTTTTGGGGGGCTTTACAAATTTATGCAACAAAATTAAATATAAACTTTGAAATTTAATTTAAATACCTAATATATTATGATAAGGTAGGATCATATAACCTTTATATAAAGAAGAGGTGCGAGTTCCTAACAACCCAAATAATATGCTATCGTGCCGTGATTGTATTTAATTTGATCAAATCTTGATTTTCAAAAGTATATAAAAACTATTAATTTATTAAAAAAATAAAATAAATAAAGATTATGGTGATTTATAAAATTTGAATTCACAATTGGTTCAATAGATGAATCCCCCTTTTAACTTTGGATCCATGAATTTTTATGTTGCAATATAATATTATTGAGCCCCTTATAAATTAATTACAAAGTTGATGAAAATATTTCAATTTTCTTTACCGAATTATCTTTTTTAATTATTCATATCAATTATTTTCAAAAAAATATCTATAAAATGATCTCGAGCATATAATTATAAGAATTAATTACATATACAACCCTTGATATTCACCATAATTAGGAAAAAAAATCAACTAACTTCAAAAATTACATATATATCCATCTAAAATTTATGAAATGCTTGCATTTACAAACATTAATCTTAAACCTTGCATATATCTCCCTTGAAATATGTGAATATTCTCACAATTATTCCTCAAATACGAGTATTCAAAAAATAGTTCAATTTATTTTTATTTTAAATATATTTAAATGGAAAATAAAAAAACTTAAAATAAAAGAAAATAGCAAAATAAAAAATCAGAAGTTCAAAATACATAGAGTATATTATAATATTTTGATTTTTTAACTTTCAAAACCAAAATAAAAAATTTCATATTAGGTTATTTTATTTTTTATTTTTTTTTAACTTTTCCCTAAATTAGTTTTATAAACATTAGTTTTATAAACATTCAATATCATGAACAAGGTGTGATAATTATAAGGTAATAAAAAAATAAAAACTAAGATGACGTTTATGTTATTTTTAAATTAACAAGTGTAAACGTAAGATTGATACAAAGATATATATAATTTTTAGAATTAGTTGAGTTTTTTGTAATTTTTATAAACTTCAATGGAAATACGTGTAATGAACCATATTTATAATACAAGTTACCTTATTAAAGTCATTTGATTATAATAATAACTTAGTCGTAAGAAGACGAACACTGATATTGATGTAATTAAATTTTTATTTTTTCAAATTATTCGAGAAGAGGCGAATATTATATTTATTAAAACACGTGTTATGTGAGTTAAAATTTAAACGTAAACGAAAACGAAAACGAATATATCACGGAATCCGAGAATTTTATTTATTTTCAATATGTAGAATATTAATATTCAAATAAATACCAGTACAACGTAATTCAAGTAAAAAAATTGTGTGAGACGGTCTCACGGGTCGTATATTGTGAAACGTGTCTCTTATTTGGGTCATTCAAGAAAAAATATTATTTTTATGCTAAGAGTATTACTTTTTATTGTGAATATCGGTAGGATTGACCCGTCTCACAGATAAAGATTCGTGAGACCGTCTCACAAAATACATACTCCAACAAAATATGTGTTGTACTCCTTGAGCCCAAATTTCTTTTATTGGATGAAAAGCTATACAAAATATTAATATATGATATTTGAGTACTAATTAATTCATATTTGTACCAATATATGATTTTTTTAGTAGCCATGCATAATAAATACCGGTATTAATGACATGTTTGTCTCTTTAGATGAAACTCAATACAAAATATTGAAAATGTGGTACTAATATGAGATATTTAAGTACCAACTGTATAAAATCTGATTTTAATATAAGATTGTTTAGCATTCAAACATGTTGATATTAATAAAATTGTTTCAAATTTACACTCAAAATATTATCTTTTATATCATATATAAATGAATTGGCACTCAATATTATATATCAATATCATATTTTCAATGTTTATATATATATTCATCCGAAAAGATAAAAACCTCCTTATTACCAATATCGTTATACATTTTTTGGTACTAAAAAAATCATATATTAGTATCATATTTGAAATAATTAATATATATATTCTATATTAGTTTCATTTTTTTATGTTCTGTACTAATTTTATTCTAACAAAATATATGTGGACCCATGAGGTTCAAACATGTTTTTTTGACACCATAATTAAAAGCAAATTTTTGTTGGATTTTGAAGATTTTTGAGCAATTTACGATATTAGGTTGAAAGTTTATTTGGAGCCGACAAGAGAAATTACAGTTCGATTTGATTAATCATTACGACACATGATTTGTCTCAACGGAGTTTCTCCTCTTGTTTCCTTTCTTGTTTTTTTAATCACAATTTTAGATTCAAGAAACATAATTAAGGAAAATTGATCATTCACATAACCGACGTAAATGAAATGTCAGCACTAAAGTAATGATATTTGTTTGATTCGTGATATATATTTTTGGCTCATCAATTGTTTAACTTTAGGTTTTAGTTTATTATCTTGTTAGAGTTTGGTTTTTGTACATCTACTTTAATTTTCGACTATTTTGGTCTAATTGCTGATATATAATATCATATATGTATCAATTTTTGAAACCACGTTAGATTTTTTTTGGTATTATATCAACACTTCGACAATAAGACTAAAAGCAAAATAAAAATAAATAAAGTTGTTGCACCGAGCCAAACTTTAAAAATCCTGTGGACAAAAGCTCAAAATGTAGCAATTTTATACATAAAAACAATTATTTTCTCTTAACGGGTCTTTTGATGAAAATTCTGATCAATGAAATAAATGGATGAAAAGAAATGTAGAAAGATATGTTAGGATGATGCTTATCTTCACACCAACTTTTAATGGTAGATCATTGTCGTATAACGTGAGAATTCTCTGATGAAGCAGGTCCCTTGACGATGGACATCACCATATTATTTTCAGATATATATATATATATATATAATATATATATTATATATATATATATATATTATGACAAAAATGTATGTGAGACGGTCTTACGGGTCGTATTTTGTGAGACATATCTCTTATTTGGGTCATCTATGAAAAATTATTACTTTTTATGCTAAGAATATTACTTTTTATTGTAAATATCGGTAGGATTGATCCGTCTCACAGATAAATATTCGTGAAACCGTCTTACAAATCTGAATATGTGTATATGTCTAGATTTATTCGAGATTGAATTAGCTCTCATCACACACAGAATCAACATCGGTCTGTGATCTCTTCGTGAGATTTTTCAGAACTCATAGATAGAAACGATAATGGGACTGAAACGGGTTTGTCATCTCTATCACGCCCCCAATTATATTCCCGTGTCTATCCTTGCTTCAAGCTAATAAAAAAATCCTCATTGCCGACCTGCATATATTAAATCATCGTCTCCATCCCCGTCTCAATCTTCCGTTTCAAATATCTATTAAGTTGGCCAATGAGTATATTATTATTAACAATATTATTAAATAATTATTTTTATTATAATTATCGTCCTAGGTTCGGATATGAAAATATCATCCCCATTTCCCTCCTGATTTGTTGCAGGAATTTGAAAAAGTCCCTGAACCCGAACCTGTAACCCAATTTTTTTTTAAAAAAATGTTATGATCAATTCACGGTCTATTTTCATCAATATACATTTTTTTTATTTTATTCTTTTTCCATCAAATGTAAGTCAACAATGTTCGAAGTCACATTAAGCAATATTCGGTGATACATAATTAGTTTTCGATGTCACAACAATATTTCAACGATAAATAGAAAACGACAACAAAATAATAAATTATTAAACTAAAAATGTAAATTGGTCGACAATATGACAAAAAAATATATGACAAAAAAATATAAACATTACACCGTTGGAAAGCTTTTAATATTCTATATAAAACAATAAATCTTTGAAAAAGTCCAACATTTTCGAAAATTTAGAAATTATCAGTGATTGTTGTCGAATAACAAATCAAAATCAAGATGTCCTTAAAAGTAAATAATAATAATAAAAAAAAAAGTAATTGGCCCGCTGCTTTATTTGCCTAGTCATTATCCTGATTGAGAAATGTACAAGAAAATTATTGTTAACGACATGAATTATAACAAAAATTAGTAAGTGTAAACATTTACATAATTAATTAAAATTATCGATTTAATGAACATATATATCATTTTGAGATCATGTTCAAATAAAGATAATAATCTTGGCGTTAAATTGAATTATTTACCATTACATTCGATTATTGATTGAGTGAGATTATTACTAATAAAAAATAGAAAAATTATTACATATATTATTTGTCTATAAAAATTTTAAAGAATAAATTAATATTTTTCAAAAAACTAAAAAAACATTTATTAGATGAAAATTTTGAATAAATTTTATAATTATTTTTTGAACATTTTAAAAAATATTTATATTAACTGTTCTAATTAAATAATAATAATAATAATAATAGTATTGATGTATAGACGTTTAATATGCCAAAAATTCATGATGACATTGTACACTAAAAAGTAAAAAAAATAATATTATATAAAAAGTTTATTATTTACATGATATTTAAAAAGTGTGAAGAACTAAATATATAAAAGTAACACAAAATCAAAATCGTAATCGAAATTTAACGAAATGATATGATCAATGTAAATATTCAAGATATGAACCGAGTCACGTAAAAATAATATTCTATAACAAAATTATTATTCATTCAATATATGAACTGAGTCGACTCGTCTCATTAAAATAGATTTATGAACTGTCTTACAGTAGATTTACTAAAACCAATTTAGGTAAATTTATTTTTTTTGTTTCTTTGAGTAATTTTTCGTAAATATATTGACATATAGTTTAATTACACTATTGATTTCTAATTTTTTTAAAGTACCGTAATACATTATTATAAAATAATTTTATTAGTATTTTTTTCAAAAACATGTTGTAGCGATTTCTAAGATCGTTTTTTTTTCGAATAATTATTATTTTTATTAATAATATTTATTTAAATTAATGAATTATAAAAAAGTTGTAAATACTTGTATAGTTCGTAATTATTTTGTGTCTCATTGTAGATTCATATTTTTCGAATAAATTTATTTTAGTGAAATAATAAATATTTATACTCTTATCTTTTAATATAAATTATTACCTTAATTATATATATAAATATATTAGAATATGTCTCTTAAGAGACGGTCTCACGGATCTTTATCTATGAGACTGGTCAATCTTACCGATATTCATAATAAAAAGCAATACTCTTAGCATGAAAAATAATATTTTTTCATGGATGACACAAATAAGATATCTGTCTCACAAAATACGACTCGTGAGACCGTCTCACACAAGTTTTTGTCAATATATTATAATTTTGTTTCAAAATAAATATATTTAAATAAAAATATGAGAAATAACGAGGAATATTGTTATTTTAAAATAAATTAATTAATGATATTGAAAATTGAAATATTATGTTATATATAACACACATTCACGTTCATTTACTTTTTAAATTTGAATTTTTTGGCGGGGAACTACAATATATTACCACTCTATATATATGCAATCCGTGTAAAATTGATTTTCTAGTGATTTGAGCTAGAGATATATGTAAAATCATCACATAAAAAATAATAATAATAGCAAAAACTTATATGAGATGTTTTTATGGATCAATTTTGTAAGACATATTCGACTCAATGGATTAATGAAAAAATATTATTTAATTAAAGCAATGGAGTGGAAGCTGCCTTGTTGGCAGTTGCTGTACATGACAGCTTGGACACTGCAATTGCTGCAAAATATATTGTGACAGTCTGTTATTGATGATGACGTTTTGTCTTAATTTTGTGAAACTCCATTGTATACTTTATTTTTGAAATTAATTAATTTATAAAAAAACCCATGAGACTTTTCATGAGTTGAAGTCATTGAATCAAGTCGATCAACTTGATTCACAATGTTGACATATCCATTACCAAAACATCCCAAACATATCACGCGCATGCATTAGGGAAAAAATTAAAATAAACAGAAAATTGATATATTATTATTTTAAATATTTTTACAAACAATTACTAGGTTTTTTCCTTTGAAATAATATCAGCTTTTTTAGACAACAAAAGGGTTAATTTAAGGAAAAAAAAAATTAGAAAACAACTTCACAACTGAGAGCAAAGAGAACAAGTTTTTTAAAAGTAAAAAATATTTTACCAAAAGAGATCTTTTGCTTAATATAATATGATATAAAATAATATTATTTTTGTTTTGATTTGCTGAAACGTCGTAAAGTTAAATTGACATTACAAATATTTATACGTCTTCGACCAATAATTAAGACTTGCGCTTTATTTAACTATTTTTTCAATGGAAATCGAATCTCTAATAACTGCAAAATACAAACACAAACATTTTCGCCTTCATGAAAACACAATTGTGTTCGTTTCTGTTAATTGTCCCACATCGGTTGGCTTAATAACTTGGGAGTTGTATATATGGGCTTGGACAATCCTCCCCCCTTGAGCTAGCTTTTTGGGATGAGTTAGGTCCAAGTGTCAATCTTAACATGGTATCAGAGCCCAGGTTCCACCGTTATGTGTTGGACTGCCTATAATTAGGCCACCCGTTCTGCCCATAATTGAGTCATTTGTAAACTCCACGCTCCAGATGTTCATTCCTGGGCGTGAGAGGGGTGTGTTAATTGTCCCACATCGGTTGGCTTAATAACTTGGGAGTTGTATATATGGGCTTGGACAATCCTCCCCCCTTGAGCTAGCTTTTGGGGTTGAGTTAAGTTCAAGTCTCATTCTTAACAGTTTCTGCCAAAAAACTTGAACACAAGAAATTTAACACGATGGATATCGATGGATTATTCCCTACCTTCGTCATGCCATAATTAAACAAGCACAAAAATACAAACAATTCTAACCCTTTAAAGCGATATTTATAGACTTTTAAAATAAAATTTTAATAATTCTAGACATTAGTTCGTGATAGATATGAGATGATAAATTGAAAGATAATGATAACATGATTATTTTTAAACTCCTATTATGATAAAACATTAGCCGAACACGTGATAATGTCCTTATATTTATTGATTTAAATTTATAGACTACACGATATTCTGTAAAGTGCGAAAATAAGAGAATATGATTATTTTGGTGTAATATTGAAAGTGTAAAATATGTGTTTTTAGTAGGGATGTAATCGAGTCGAGCCGAGCCGAACTCTTGAATGTTTGAGCTTCGTTCGTTTATAATCGAGCCGAGCTCGAGCTTTATTTAACGAATATATGCATGGCTCACGAGCTTATTCAAGCCTTTATCGAGCCTAAACAAGATTAATAAATATGAATTATACATTTAAATTTTCATTAAATTAATTAAAAAGTAAATTATATATTTAAAGAAAAATATATTATTCTTATTAAAATTTGTAAATTTATTATAATAAATAAAGTTAATAGATTTTTCTATATATTTCATAAATAATATGCAAAATCAATAAATCAAATATCAAAACTATTATTTTTCCATCTAAAAGATTACTCATGAACTTATCAACGAACATGTTCACGAGCTAACGAGCCGAATACTGTAAAGCTTGAGTTTGGTTTGTTTATCTTAACGAGCCTAATTAAACGAGCTCAAACGAGCTTTTATCGAATTGAGCTTCGAATAGCTCACAAACGGTTTGGTTCGTTTACATCCCTAGTTTTTAGAAATATTGGGCATACTTTTTGAAATACTTCTGATCTGTGTAAACGATGCATATGTACAAATGATGCATTTTGAAATATATTTTTTTATGTTTATTTAAAATATCGACAATTTTTATGTACAATATTGGGAAAAAAACATGACAACAAAAAAATATGTAGAAAAAATTAATTAATGGTCGTCATGCTAGCCCGAAAAAGGTGTGGACTTGATGTTCGATTGCTGATTAGGAACTTGACTGAAATCGGACGAATCTAGTGGGAAATGAGAGGATATTCGTTTCTCGAGAAATAAAAATTTATAATTTATTTTATTTTATTTTATTTTCTCAAAAAATGTATAATTTATTTTTTCTTCAAACTTCCCATGAAACATTTTTATCTAGAGTAACCAACTTCAATATCTTAAAATATTCAAAATAAATAATCGTATCTCAGAAATGATCTTTGACTATTGAGTACGTCTCTTATGAGACGGTCTCACGAATCTTTATCTGTGAGACGGGTCAATCCTACCGATATTTACAATAAAAAAGTAAAACTCTTAGCATAAAAAGTTATATTTTTTCATAGGATAACCCAAATAAGATATCTGTCTCACAAAATACGATTCGTGAGACTGTCTCACACAAGTTTTTACCTTACTATTATTCATTATAACCAGCTAACTAAGTAAATTATATATTATCGAAATTCATCCCTAATTGAAATAATTATTAACTTCTATTAATTATTTTAAAACTTTAATAAAAAACGTAATCCAATATAAAAACACTTGTGTAGCTCTCTTTTTTTAAAAAAAAAAAAGAAAAAAGAAAAAGTAAAACACGTGTACGGTTAGTTGAAATCGTGTTGGGGTATTTATTTATTTATTTTTTACCTTTGAAACTTTTGTCTTGGTCATTCACATGAGCTTCACAGTGTAGTACTTTTTGTTTGCATTTGGGGTACAATTGCATGTGTTTTTCTTTGACTTTTTTTCTTTAGTACGGCAGATTTTATTGTGAATTTCCTGCTCACTTTCCAAATATAGATTATTAATAATTTCACACACGTCTATACTATATAACATAGTCGAGCCTTTTTCAAAATTATTCTTATACTATACGTAAATTTGATTTTATGCTAATTTTGATAATTTCTAATAATCATAAATAGGATTTATATATTATCTTAGATTAAAAGATCATATTTAAATCAAATATTTGAGAAAAATCTTTCTTATATGTAAAAAACTAATTCTTTGAAAAATAAAAATATAATATTTATATGCAATATATAATGCTAAATATATTATATTATACATACATAGGTATTTGCGGTGATGTTAATGTATGTGTAGATTTATATAATTTCTAATGATATGAATGATATAAATAGTGTAAGACCCGAGAATTTGATTACCGTAATCTGAAATGATTTGGGGATAATCGATGTGATTATAGACGTAAAGGATTAGACTGGAAAAGACGAGAAAAGACACGCAAAGTAGGTGTGAGGGTGTGCCATTCGCGCACATGCGCGACGTGATGCGCGAGCCATGCGCGAATTGGGCAGAAGAGACCCCGCGGCGCGCATATGCGCGAGGTGTCGAGTAGCCAAGGAGCTATAACAGAACATTGCGCGCACATGCGCGACGTGAGCCGCGCACATGCGCGAGGTAGGCAGAGAGTTGGGCGCACATGCGCGACGTGAGCCGCGCACATGCGCGAGGTAGGCAGAGAGTTGGGCGCACATGCGCGGGGTGAAGTCGCGCATATGCGCGAGCTGTCAAGATGATGATGCGCCGAGACGTAGGTCTCGCGCAACGAATCTTGAGAAAGACACGTATCATTTGCATGCAAGATATATAAATATTGATATTTTTGTTTCTTCCTTCGAGAATTCCAACAAAGAAGCGAGCCAAATTCTCTGAAAATCCCTCAAGCCTCCTCGTATAATAGATTGGTGATCTCGTGTGATCCGTATATCAGAATTTGAATCCGAACGCAATACCGAGTTCTTAGCAACGACAGCTACAACTGGACGTAAGTTGTACTACGTTTTGATATGTCTTGAAATTATGGTATTGCCAGAATCGGATAGAATTCATATATATTGTTCTTGCAATATCAGACATTGTATAATCGAAACCGGATCGAAAAACAGATACCGTATGAAATTGTTATGAATTTTCAGGGGTGATTTATTATGATTAGACCGATTTGATATCAGAATTGAGATTATAATCTATTATCGTTGGGATTATGAGTTGTATTTATATCGATTATGCCTCGTGGTATTATATCTGTGATGTTGATATTGCTGGGGTTATTGAGACTGTATTGTTATACCGTCGAAACATCAGTATATTGATATTGATCAGATTCAGTAGTGACTTCGATTATATCGTGATATCGTCGATATGGATTAGATTGTATCTTGATTCGATATTAATCAGATTATGTTTGATTTGAATATTGATCAGAATAGATTTTGAATTGAGTTGCATATTGAGATGGTGCCTATGCGATATTGTATTTCAAATTGATATGGACAGATTTGACTTCGAGACTTCGACTTCGTCAGACCGCGAAGACAAAGGTATAAATTTATGTTGATGTGGGATTGCACAACTCGAGTCCGATTGACTTGAGTTTCCCAAAATCACATACTTTACTTTATTGCATCGGACTCGAGTTTCCCAAAATCACATACTTTACTTTATTGCATCGATATTTGCAATTGTATGAGGTTGATACCTTTGATTTATTGATTTATGTATTGAGTCATTAAGCGGATACGCCTAATTGTGAATGAGTAATATTGTGACAGTAGTGCCGGATAGTGATGGAATCGTTACTGGCACATTGCACATTGTCACATGATAGGATATTGGTGAAAATGCCAAAGTCTGTGACGGTTAGGTCAAGACACCGGACGTTTGGCTATATCGGAGTGGATAGAATTGGAGTTTCTTTTATTACTGGTATTCGATATGGAAAGAGCCAAAGTTCGTGAATAAGAACATACTACCACCCCGATCGGGAGTGTAGGTGGGTGTATGTTCTTATTCCGATCAGGATCCCTAGATTAGGACTGAGTCGAGTCTGAGTCTGAGAATCACTGGAGAGTGATTCATTGCTTGATATGGAATTATGTTCCTGATGATGGTATATGTTTAGAATATAATTTATTCTTGATATTGATTCATGTTTAGGATTATAATACATGTGATGAATATTGGATTCATGTTCTGATTTTGATACATGTTATGAATGTTTAATTCATGCTTTTATATTGTTTATATGAAAGGCATGTATACATGATTTATACTGGGAATATAATTCTCACCGGAGTTATCCGGCTGTTGTCTTGTTTGTATGTGTGCATGACAACAGGTGAGACAGGATCAGGGTCAAGACAAGAAGAGAGAGATATCATGATTAGAGTGGAGACTACGGACTTGAATTAAATATAGGGTTGAACACTTGATAATTAGTTGTTAAACCTTAGTTTTTATTGAATGTAGATTGTACATGACTTGTACTTTATTTATACGAATCTGTATATTAGTTAGATTCCATTACGTTCCGCAATTCAAAGAAATTTTTTTTATGACCCAAATTACTTGAATTAATAAATTGATCCTAATGATGATTAATGAATTGAATTAGCGTCCGGGTCCCCACAGATAGTTATTTTTCTTTTAGTTCAATTGATAACACTATAAGGATCTAAGTATTTTTCGTGTATGTTTTGGGTTTGAGTGCATGAGAAAGACGAAATAAACTTATTTTTCAATGATGGAGATATTCAACGAGTAATGAAATATGAGAAAGCCCATGAAAAAAATTTCCAAGAGGGGGCTTGTTCATGGACGAAGGGCTAGAGGGAGATCAATACTGAGATTTGGTCGTTACAATAAAACAGGCTTTTCATGAGTCATTATACATATAATATCACATCCCTGAAAAATTGGGTTTTTTTGCCTTCCCAAATGCTTGAACTCATGATCTTCACAATGAATGTATGGATTCCGAGAGTATTGACACTAACTGAGTTTCAATATGAAATTAAAATTTTAAAATTTATACAAGATTTCGTTACAAATTTGAGAATTTGATGTCAGTTGAGTTACGAGGTATTGAAAATCCGATTTATTTTATCTTTTATATCAACATTTGATATTATTTCTTCTTATTTTCTTTTTACATATATACTTTTTCTTAATGTATTTTGAAAATTGTCAATGAATTTTTAAAAACGATAAAATGTAAAGTTTGTTTGTAAATTTGAGATTATCCCAACAATATTTGGTATTCGAACCATTGATTCTTCCCCCATTATATTTTTATTTAATGAGAAAATAAAGCATATAAAAAAGATTTTAAAAATATAGTAATACGCAAACACAAAGCATATCGATTATTTGACGTGAGATTCTTAATAATATGATGATTATATATCAATAGAATTTTACAAAAGTACATAATTAAACATATGAACCAAACAGTGCATATTGCATAGGTATGCTCAAGTCAGCTTATAAATTGTGATTTTTTCATATATCAAACCATTGGCTCTTAGCCTCTAACTAACAGTTGGGCCAACCCATTAATAGTTCAAGATTGAAAATAATTAGCCATATGACTGGCCCAATGAAAATTTTACAACATACCCAAAAGCCCTACCCAGCAGTTTGGTACCAAATAAGATATTATCATAATGCAATCAATAATATTATCAATGTTTTTCAAAAAAATAAAAAAAGGATGTGTTTATTTATCACGATTAACCGCGACCACTAGTTTTTTTGTGTATACTGAATAACATAATAACATGCAAATCACGTTATTCAGATAAATTGTGCTGAGAAAAATCCTTGTGGTAGGCTCGTCCGAAAAAGTGTTTGTAGCAAAAATCGAATTCATGACTATTCGTCAAGAGCTCACTTATTCTATTAACTTAGACACCGCCTCAAAGTCGTTATCAAATTGTTTTTTTATGACATGAGAACCAGTCACTAACAATCTATGGTGCACGCTGGGTGAACTTTATGACCAACGTAATAACCTGCAAACTACGCTAGCTAAGTAAACAACAATGTGCAATATTTGTGCGATATGCTCGCTCGAGAAGATGTTGATATGGAAAATCGAACTATTGATTATTGTTTAAGCACTCATGTACTACATTAACTTGGACACCCAATTGATAATATTATCAATGTTTTTTTTTTTTACTTTTACATGATGATGCCCCGAATTGAGGTGGGTTAGTGTTTGTTATTTTTTATACTTAGAGCATCCACAATGCAAGGGTGTTATAACACTAACCAACTCATCAAAAAGCACGAGGTCCACTGCCACATACTCATTATAACAACATATCTCTTTTATCCATATTGCTTTTAACTATTCAAACTCATTATTTATGGGTCCCACTGCCACATACTCATTATAACAACATATCTCTTTTACCCATAGTTTTTTTAACATTCAAATTCATTAATTAAATATTTAAAAACAAAATTTGAATGAAAATTTACAAAAAATAAAAAAAAAAATTTTGTTAAAAACCCGAAAATTCAAAATTTGAAAACAAAATTAAAATAATTCAAAACACATGGGCCCGCGTGTCAGCAAATCAGCGACAGATTTTTCAAAACCGTCGCTAATTGTCCAATTTTTTTTAAAAAATAATCTGACAGAGGGGCGTTCGAACAATTAAACGCTATAACGCCCATTCACATGAGAGAGGAAGTGTTAAATGGGGTGTTATAACACTTCATTGTAGATGATCTTATAATCAATATAAAATAATAATTTTAATCGATTATTTTGTAAATTTGTAACTTAAAAAAATAAATTAAATTTCCCACGAACAATTATATATATGTATATATTTATTACACCGGTAATTGTATATATGTTTTCTTGTTGTCACATACATAATAGATATCATACAGTATGGAAACATATTATGCGTATTTATATTATCAACCTCTCTTTCTTCATTTCTGTTACTAAATTGGTGTAGCTAGGGTTCAGGATTCTACTCAGCTCATTATCTCTATCGAAGAATCTTTCCCATTCCAATTGAAATCTTAGATTCGGATGCAAATTTGAAGGATTTCCGAGAAGGGGCAAGTTAGGTGTTTTCTTTTATCCGCGGTGCATTGTAGTGCCGTTTCAGGTCTAATTGAATCGATCTGTGAAGTTATGGAGGACGCGTTGCCGTTGGCCTCGGTGGCGGAGAACGACAGTGCTTTGTCTGTTGCTGCGGGTCTTGCGAAGGAAGCTGCTTTGCTCTTTCAGGCTGGGAAGTACGTAGATTGTTTGAGGATTTTGAATCAGTTGTCGCAGAAGAAGGAGCGCGATCCGAAGGTGGGTAATCTTATATTTTAGTACAGGAAATTTAGATTTATGGTTTTATCTATAATTTGGTTTCTTTTAGTTATTTTTATTGATATCACTAGATTATCAGGATAGCGGCGTAAATGGAATAGACTATAGCTCATGATGAATTGAGAAGTTTCTTTTGTTTTTTATTTCCGTTGCATTTGGTGATGATTTTAAATCTGCGCGTTTGCCATTGGATTAGTATCATTTTATTTTGAGATACCAATGCCATATTTGATATTTATGTTGTGGTAACTTATGGGTAAAATTCAAGCTCGACTGTTTGTGGTTTTACGGTAAATCATATGATCAAGTTGTAATATTGCTGTCTTCCTTTTTTTTATCGGTCATATTTGATACCATGATACGTGGATGTAGGTTTAATAACTTAAGGCTTTTTCCTGAGTACAAAAGTAATCTCTCTTTTGAAAGTTGTTGAAACCGTTTCTTTTATTTTTTACTTCTCTCGGTTCTGGAAATGGGAATTGAGTTCTAGTTTTGTCCGCTGTTTTGTTGGAACCATCATGTTCTTAGGCGTCCAACAAATTGGGGAACTGAGTGACACTTTGTGAAGCCATGATCTTATAGAATTCTTTTATTTTCCTTCTTTTCCCACATCTTTGTTATTTGTTGTAAGTTGGTTCACCTCACCCGAGTTTTCGTGAAGTGCTTTATTTTGCTGATAAAATGACTTAGGCTGGCGTTTTGTTCTTGTTTTGGTTTATTTTTTCCATTGGTAATATAATATTGATTAGTGACCTGGCTTATTAATCATTCTTATTCTTTTTTCCTATCAATAATTAGATTTCTTATTAGGAAAATCTACAGAGGCCCAAACACTGGGGCAGTCATGGAGATTATAATATAGATAAATGTCTCATTCAACCAAGCTTTCCATCAACTCTGTTTTGTGTTAAGTCTTTATTTGCTTACCAGCTTGTTGCCTTCTCCTAGTCTTAACTAGTGTTTTAAAATGGGCCTAGGCGCTGCCTAGATTCTAGACGTTGGCTGACTGCACTGAAAAAGTTTTAGTATGCCGGCCTAGGCGGCCTAGGTGTTAGGCTCAGGTTTTGTGCCCAACTAGTGCTAGCGAATTTTAGAACCATGGTCTTAAATAGTATGAATGTCCTTTTGTATCTCTGTCTTTCTCATATTCCAAGGGGACATATTAAATGGAGAAAGTGGCAATTCTTAACAAAATATCTCCTTTTTTTTCCCTTGGAAAAGTTACTACTTCAGCATGTTTTGCCTCAAGGTTCTCAGGGCAGAACAATAATGAGGTCAATTTTCGTATGAGTACAGTGGCCTAGCTAGGTCTTATTCCTTGAGTTTTTTTAGTCATTTCATTTGTTGTATGCTTGCTCTTTTTCTAGACATTCTTCAGTGTTGTTTTAGGTTTTGTATTTCATCAAGTTATCCCTCAATTGCACAAACATATTGAGACAATGCTGTATGAGGCATACATATTTATGATCAGTCAAACTGTTATGCTTGTCAAAAACCATGCGAAGTGATTTAGCTTGGACCAATATTTGAATTTTAAAAGGAAATGGTGAAAGGAACATGAATGTTTTGATGCATGATTAACTTGACCAGTTTCAGTAAGTTATTAAACGGTCAAGTTGAATAAAAAATAATTTCCTTGAATTCACACCAGAACTATTGGTCATCAAGCCTGTTTCAATTGTTGGTTTCAAAACATTAAAACTACTGATTCAATTTAGTTTCTGTGAGCAGGATGTGTCAGGATGCAATTATGGTAAAATGAATGCTCTGTCTATTATCTCAATTGGAGTTTCTCTGATTAATGCTTCTTTCTTAATTTTATTTTTCCCATTTTAGATTCTTCATAATATAGCTGTTGTGGAGAACATTCAAGATGGTTGTCCAAATCCTAAAAGGCTTCTTCAAGCAATTGAAAACATCAAGGTTTGTACTTAAATGGTGCTTTCCCACTCTCTTTCTTTATTTAGGGACTTTATTCATATTCCTACGTGCACATCTTTCTAATTGAATGGGATTTTATGATGATTTTTTGAATGATAGGTACCTGAGAAATAAATATCATGTGTGCCTGTTGCTGAGATGATACTGACATTAAATGAATGCTTCAAGTAAATAAAAAGTAATTGTTTTCATTGTCTGTTGACATTTTTTTAGCAGACAGGATGCATAAAGGAAGAAGAGAAGGCAGGCTTTTCGTTATGAAAACTATCCATCTTTGCCAATTAATAATAAGCTTTGCATGCAACCTCCTCTGATTGTTATCTCCACCTTTTAATTTTTGGTCTAGGCAATACTAAGTAATTTATAATGCAGTTAGCAGTTGCAAAATTTTCAGTGTTACACTTTGTAAACATAGGATTGCTGGTCATATTGATTCCCATTTTATGTTGTATTCTTGTTTTTTAGTACAAAAGTATTCCAACCTATTACAATGTTGGTTTCGCTTATTCTTACACTGGATTCCCTTTTCCATTAATCTAGAAACAAAATGAAGAGCTTGCTTGTGCATCTAGAGAACACCTAGAGGTTGGCCGGCAGACCGGAAGCAAAGATACAACTGCTAGCATGAGGGGAAATAACAACGTGGTGCATCAGGTTTCGGGTTCCCCTGTTGTTCGCGGTGATGAATTTGATATCTCGGTGGCAATGTTTAACACAGTATGTTTCATATAGTTTGGCACTGTTAATTACGTGATTTGGAGCTTACTTTTTTTCTAATCCCCTGTATGCATTTATGATTCTTACGGCAGGCAGTTGTCTGGTTCCATCTTCATGAGTACCCAAAATCATTCTCATGCTTGGACGCTTTATATCAGAACATTGAACCAGTTGATGAGGTACGCAAGTATAATGTATTGCATGTTGCGATGTTTCTTGTTTGTGAATTCTGATTAAACCAATTGGCTAACTGTCAATATTATACAGGGGACTGCGCTTCGTATTTGCCTTTTGTTGCTGGATGTTGCATTACTCTCTCAGCATGCATTGAGATCTGCTGTAAGTACAATCTATCTCAGAATAGATGTGGTATTCTTATGCAGAGGTTCTTTTACTTGCTTTTGTCTAAAGTTGATCAATATTATGGATCCTTTAGTTTCTTTAGTTCTATCTCAAGGAACAGATATTATCGTCGTTCTAACCTGAAAAACGTTTGGCATGTTGTATTCTGCATTAAACTGGAAGTGGTCAACTCTGATGAAAATTTAAAGTAACTAACCAGCATGTGTGTATGTGCGAAATTGCTGTTTGAATCTCTTAACTATGGGCAAAATTGCTTTTCCACAGTGAGATGTTTTTCTTCTTCTTATATTTTTAGTACAATTTTTACGAGGTGGGTTAGTGGGAGGGACGACATTTGATCTACGCGGGTGTTGAGGCTTCTGCCAGCTGAGCCAATTGGCTTGTGGCAGATGTTTAACTTAATTTTCAAAGCAGTGCTTCTGTGACATGTTTGGAGGAGTTTTTTGCTACGTGAGTTGGTGTTTCCCCTTGTCTTACCTATATGGATTTGAGTGTATTCTTTGGGTGCTCTTATAATAGGCAATCATGGTAGACACAAAGTTTAGATTTTTTCTTGTAATAATTTTTAAATAGTTGAATGTCAAATTTCACTATTATATATCTATATCTCTGCTTGATACTAGTTGCTGAATGAATTGGAACAACATATGATTGTGTATGATCCAAGTATTTGAGACTTCTGTATCTAATGAACATGTGAAGAACACCTCTGCGATTTATTATCAATGTTTTTGAAAATCTTTTTTAGTATTAGAGGCTACTACGTTAGGTGTGATTGATTCTCATAGCTTCTACTTTTCATTTATAAATTTCGATTTTTTGCACAATTACATAGGTACGGAGTATTGAACTGTTATTTCATATTGTTGGCGTATATTCCCAAAACATATGCTTGGGTGGGAGGAGTGGGCTAACGTATGATCAAACTATTTGGGGTTAAATGTGTTTTCTCTTTGACAGCTCGCGCCTTCCATTCCAGTTAGAATTAACTCTTGCAGTCTTGCTTGCTCTTCTCCGATGCAGTTTTGGTAGATGCGTTATTTTCTTATATAAATCTTTTAATAACTGTTATTTGAGTGACGAGGACTGGTTGTAGTTATAGCATGATAAGATTTACTGTTTGGGGTTAAGGTGTACCACCAGTTATTTGTCACATCTCCATATCATAAGATTTACTATTGTTTACTTCTTTAACTCTTTATCATGTATTGGCTCAAATAAGAATTATCATTTCAGGATGTGATAAGCTACATTGAGAAGGTTTTCTGTGTCAGTAGCTTGAACAATCAAGGAGACAACGGCCTCTCTGCACAGCAACAACCTTTCTCAGCATCCAAATCTGCTTCAATCCCCAGCAACTCAACTATTTCCGATGCTTTTCATTCTGATTCTGCTGACGCTTCCAATGCATTGGAGAATTCTTTGATTGGCACGTTATCAGAGGAAGCACTTGAAGATGAATCATTGCAGTTATTATCTTCCCTCGACATTAGTGGCCGAAACCTTCAAAGACCTGGCATCCCACTTTCTAATGATCTGTTGAGGAGCCAAGCTGTTGAGTCCCTGCCAGCTGTTGATTTAAGGCTTAAGTTGTATCTTTACAAAGTTCGTTTTCTGCTTCTCACCAGGAACCTGAAGGCAGCCAAACGTGAAGTTAAGATGGCTATGAACATAGCTCGTGGCAAAGATTATGTCATGGCTCTCTATTTGAAGTCACAGCTCGAATATGCTCGTGGGAACCATCGCAAAGCAATCAAGCTTTTACTGGCATCAAATAACCACTCAGAAACTGGAACGTCTAACATGTACTTCAATAATCTTGGGTGCATCTATTATCGACTCGGGAAGCATCACACCTCAGGTTTATTCTTTTCTAAAGCCCTAAATAACAGCTTGCTCGTAAGGAAGGAAAAACCTCCAAAACTCGTAACTCTGTCTCAGGATAAATCACTTCTGATCACATATAATTGTGGTGTGTGTTCCTTGACATGTGGTAGACCTTTCCATGCTGCCCGCTGTTTCCAAACCGCCAGCTTAATTTTTTACAATCAACCTCTTTTGTGGCTACGGATTGCTGAGTGCTGTCTAATGGCCTTGGAAAAGGGATTGATAAAATCTAGTCATTACTCAAATGACAGATCTGATATTAGAGTTAATGTCATTGGAAAAGGGAAATGGAGGCAACTTGCGCTGGGTTATCGTGTTTCATCAGATGACCAACTTGAATTTATCGGAAAGGATGATTTGTTTCCAAGTGATGGCAGGCAGCCTGATCTCTCATTGTCTCTTGCCCGGCAGTGTTTGGTCAATTCTATGCATTTGTTGGATTCAATGGGGTCAAAAAGTTCTAGATTTGGTCGAGTTCCTAGTTCGGAGGAAAGTGAATCAATAGAAACGTCACCGCTGCAGAGTACAAATAACAAGAATTCCACAGATAGTGATCCCAAGGCATCTAATTTGTCATCCCTCACAAGCCAGGTCAATTCAAATGGTGAAGTGAAAGAACAAAGAGTAGGAAACAATCTAATCATGTCATTGCAAAACTCTATTCCCGAATACAATGACTTTTGCATGAAGGAGAACAGGATGATAAAGCAAGCAGTACTTGCAGATTTGGCATATGTAGAGCTGGGACTCGGAAATCCTTTGAAAGCCCTGTCGACAGCAAAGTCTCTGTTGAGACTCCCAGAATGCTCAAGAATATACGTGTTTCTTGGGCTTATGTATGTAGCTGAGGCATTATGCCTGATAAACAAGGTGAAGGAAGCTGCTGACTATTTGATGATGTATGTGTCTGCTGCAAATAATGTGGAGCTTCCATACAGCCAAGAGGACTGTGAAAAACTGACAATGGAAAAGGAGCTTGACAACGAGGACTCGAATGGTTTGTCAGGGGCTCCAAATACTGGCTCTTCAGGAAGTGACTCCAAACTATCTGTATTTGCCAGTCCTGAAGAGGCTCGTGGAATTTATTGTGCGAACTTTGCTGTCAGTTGTGTGTTGTTGGGGGATCTTGAACGAGCCCAACACTTTGTGATGAAAGCATTATCTGAGATACCCAATGCTACCCAGGCTATTGTTACGGCGATTTATGTGGATCTAAACTGTGGCAAAACACAAGAAGCTCTTGCCAGATTGAAACAACATCGTGGAATTCGGTTCCTCCCCGGGGGTTTAAAATTGAATGGTTTTTCTTGATGGAGCATTCTGTTGTTTTTATTGGTCACTCCGGCCTCCAACTCACTTTGTCTTGAAGCAGCCTTATGTTCCTTAAAAGAGCCTTGGTTTAAGTTGAGGACAAGGATAAGCTCTCTGCATTAGAAGGTAAGCTGTCAATCCTTATCAAAGAAGAATTTGTACCATAAAATTGTTCATCTGAAAGAATAATACTTTTATTTCCGATTCTTAGTTTTTTAGTGGCATGGCTTAATTTTGGTTACTAAAGATTCCCATATCTAGGTTTCGAGACTTAGTTTTGATTCAAATGTAGGCTTTGTCGAGATTCTATTGAATCATAGAGGGTGCACGAGTTCTTGAGATCATTAAGCAAACACAAAAACCAATACTCTTGTAGATGCCAGCATTTTAATTAGATCTTTTTTTCAATGTTAAATTTACATTTGCTTATTCATTGATTTTTGCTTCGGTTGGTGTATGGTTGGTTTTAGGAGAGGATCATCGCTGATAGTTTCATAGTCGTCCTAACAAGGGTTTAGCAAACAATGTACATTTCATATATCCTTGAAATATTTGAAATTGTTTGAATCTGAAATTGGACTGGGTTGGTGATGTGGCACTATATAATTTATTTTATTTTCGTTTATTATCAAAATCTAAGCCTTTTTTTATATAAAAAAAATCTACCTCTTACCAAACGGATAAATATTTACAATTTCAAATCTTTCAAGAGAAAAAGATGGAGAAATGCCATTCTGCAACATTAAAACGTACGGTTTTGCCCTAAACAATATTTTATAATTTTAGTGAATACAAAATTAGATTAAAAATATATAAATAATATGTTTCATTTGGCAATCATGTAGATTACATGTGAATATCAAACTATTTGTCACACTCCATCTGACCACGATATCTCAAGAAAAATTGTGCAGCACCATAATGTGCTAATGCTCCCAACACAACAAACACATGGAATATTTGATGGCTATGCCCCGCAAGGTCGAAGAACCCCGGATTCCACCGCTCAGGAATCCGGCAAACATAAAACATCGTCCCGCTCAAATAAGATAACGCCATGACAGATTCATACGCCAGTGTAACGTTACGGTCGGGATCGTCCCAATTCACGACGACAGCATGAACCGCGGGTATCAAACCGATCAATCCCATAGAAACGAAAAGCATAGCTCGAAAAGGACGGTATTTCCCAGTCGAGAAGGCCGGAGAGAGCAACGTGAAGATGGTGCAGATCCCGATGATCGTGATACCGGTCAGGTAAACGACTTGCCAATGCGGAGTGCATTGAAAAATGTAGTACATGGCGGGGAAATATGACGTAATTATCATGACAGTTATACCGACATAATCCATCTGTAGTAGCATTAAGTTTAGTTGGTGTGAATGGCAACAGAAGAGATGGCACATGCTGCTTGAGAGGAGACAGAACATAGAACCGCTCAAGTACACGTAAAATGGCCAGTTCGTGGCGACGGTTTCGGGAGAGGTTGTGTCGATTTTCAAATGCGATTCTTGCTTCAGGTCGATCAATTTTGTCGGTACCTGAAATGGGAAGTATTCAAATTTTCATTTTCGTCATTGAAAATTTAAAGAAACTTGACGACTTAGGTACTTGAATGAGGGGAACTCACCAGGGAGAAATTCTTAGATATATTTGCTGATGGGTATTGCCTGTAAAACAGAGAAATAAGTTTTATTTCCTTTGCTTCAATTATGGAAACGTTAGTTTGCATTTGTGTCTGAATCGAACTTAAATTAATGTTCACAAACAGCATAGTTCACCACAAGAGTGCCCTTTCCTTTTAGCTATTAGGAAGTAAAACTAGCCATGAAAAGAAATGTCAAAGATTTCGATGCAGGGGGTTCACAATGCAGTGGCATAAACCTCACTCGACAGAGGAAAAAAGTGTGTTCATCCCATTGTAATAAAAAAAATCACATTGGATTTTAAGTTTTTTATTTATCAATTTGTATTATTCGGTTTTTACAGGTAATGGAAGAAGAATTTATGGCAACGTAAATAGTTTGTACACTTGATGGCTTGAATTAAATTCCAATAGATGACAAGTCAACTTTTAAAAAAACTGGGTGACAGTTGACAGATCATAGTTAAATGACCCTTTCTATGATTGAATTGATTGATAACAGACAGCTAATAACTGCTCTGCAGCAATTTTATTTCAATTTGATTTACTTTTGCAAGCAATTTTAATAAAATCATGGCCAGAAAGAAAGACAAATTGTCCAGTTACTCTCAACTTTTTTGATTATGAAAACATTAGCCAAGAACGACAAAAATAAATAGAACAAAGAGGCAATGGTTTTCACGAAGGTTAATATTAAAAGAATTAATATCCTTTCATCTTGTGAACTTTCTAAAAATTCAAATTTCATCTATTTTGAGTCATCCCTACCAGGTCGCCTCTCTCCACCAAAATCATCCCTTCTGACCATCTCTCCTGACTTGTTGCAAGCAAAATATGTCTAAAAAATTAAATTATGTTTTTATGAACCACAGAAAATAAATATTGAATCATACATCTCCTGCCATAACCAATCATCTCCATGGCCAAGTTCTAAATTTGAACTAAAAATACATATGAGAGAAAAAAAGGGATAAAATTCTTGAAATTACCCAACTAATACTGTGATGAAATCTGCAACCCGAGGCACGTCCTTTACATTTGCCACTGTCAATCCCAAAAACAACAAGAACCCAAGCAAATGTCTGCAAGAAAACAAACAAATATGATTTCAGAATCTCAACTCATCTTAAGCCTTAGTATGACAAGAAAAATAAGACAGATTCGAAGAAAAGAACTTCACTCACGTCCACACATTCAATGTCTCATTATGCCACCGAAATACACTAAAAAAGGCCTGTTTCAGAGGCCAATTAGCCCTATAATAATTCAATATATATTCATTATCCTTCATATACTCCGGCAGCTCATGATAGGATAAAAGATGACATTTTTTCCCTTTGAAATCTTTGCAACCAATCCTTTTCTTGCTGATACTTTTCTTCTCTGCAGGTGTGCAAACTTTTCCATCTTTTTCTTGATCCATCCCTTCAACTTTCCTCTTCCGAACACACCCTTTGCTGCTACTTACCATAATATAAAATTTCTTGAGCAGATCGTATTCTTGATTTGGAGAGAAAAATACCAACTCTTTTCATATGAAATACAGAGGAAAAAAAGTGTGAACAGTATGGTAACAAGCAACTTTGGAAACAACAGAGCATTTATCAAGCAAGGCTCATACTTTGCCTTTGCTTGAATTTAATAGTGTCACATTTGGTTAGGTTATCAATAACTTCTCCATTTAATGCTGGCATCATGCATCAGTTCTTATTTTGCATTGAGTTTATACTTCTTGTTTTTTTAAAAAAAAAAAACTGGTTTAAGTTTTAGGTTCCTAGGCTGTAAATTTTAAATAAGATGCTAATAGCTCAAATATTTAATTAAGTGGGAGTATATATTGATTTAATGTTATTTATAGGTAGAATCAATATTTTTTTTAAAACAAATTATATGATTTGTTGAATTTGTCTATGTTTTGAAACAAATAAAAAAATTTGTTCCACTTTGGATGTCAATTTACTGAGAGTTAAGGGTAATAAATATGAGTAAATTTAATATATATTTAAAATAAAATCCTAATTTTTTTACCCAAAAAAATTAAAGTATATAAATCACGAGGATCTCGTACCCTGACAACACGTATTCGATGCTTTTACCGTCTTAGACAAATAAACAAACCCCTCCTTTCGTATGGGTCAGTTTTGAGTTTTGAGTCCATTGGAATAAGTTTTGACTTTTTCAAGTTCAACACTTTTTAACCTTGTAAGATCAAGTTTGAGTCAACATAAAATTAGTTAAAAATATTTTGATTCATATACACTTTTTTCCTTATCTCTAATGGAAAATTATGTCCCTCAAAACTGTCCGAGTTGGTAAGATATATAAATTCTTGATAAAAAATCATGAGTTTCATTCTTTTGATCAACATTTTCGAACGAACCTATCGCACATGGTTTGCCAAGTACATATCTTTAAGACCTAATTTGATTCATTTTTTTTAATCTCTAATGGAAAATTAAGCCCTCATGGGGTGTTTGAGTTGATGGTGGTGTACGTAGGCTTTTGATCAATGATTGTGAGTTCGATTTTTCCTACAAATTCTTTCTTGGACGAACCCGTCGTACATAGTTTGTCTGACTGATATGATTTGATGACTACTACATCAACTCGAGAGTTTATCTAGTGTACACCTAATTGTAACTGTTGCGATTTATCTCGTCGTAATAATAAAAAAGGTAGGAAAATTAAAAATATAGGTGGTCTTAAATTGAAAGAGAAGACAAATTGAAATATCTTTTCAAGTAATTGATTTGTGGAGTGTCCATATCAATCTAGAAATATATTGTGCCGAGTATCGCATGGTAGTTAGAAATTTGGGGCATTTTCCCCCGAACTGTTTTGTAGGTAGCAGTTGAGCAAATTAAATGTTATAGCATCTTTATTCATTTCAAAATAAATATTGAGACTCGAAGTAGTCAATAATATATAAACAATAGGTTTTCGTGAGATAATTTCGTAAATCTAAATTCGTGATGCGGAACAACTCGGTCCTTACGTACAGTAAAATAATAGTTTTGACTTAAAAATTAATATTTTTCTATAGATCAGATCAAGTTAGAGATCCATATCAGAAAATTGACCGATGAGACGATCTCATATGAATTTTTGTTTCTATATACAAATAGTGAGTTTGTTGCCCATAAGAAACTACAAAAAAATCAACTTTGAACTAAATTTTATTAATTCTAATAAAAGTCATATTCTTTTATTAGAATATGTAATAGGTGTAGTATACTCAACATTAAACCATATGTTTTCCATGTGAATACTCTATTCAATAAATACGCTTCTTAGGGATTGTTAAAAGGCGCATAATTTGATTCCGACTGGGAATGTATAATATATTTAATTACGTGTACAGCGATATATTGCAAATTTCAATTAAAAATCTTTAAATAGAAGTACAGCGATATATTGCAAATTGCAATTAAAATTCTTTAAATAGAATTTTTTTTTTTTAAAATATACGTCATTTTCCAGGGTGTTTTTGTTGGGAGGTCATTCTATACAGCAAAAAGTGATCAGGGGAATTTAATCATATTATGTGTAAAAATTATATAAATATGAACAAAGTTGCCATGGCTTACGAATATAGATACATAAGATCGTTTCATAATAAACATAATAAATTAAGATGTAACAAAATATTATAGACCCATTGCCACCTAATTCCTAGCTAAGACTGAAGCTGTGAACAATAAATTGTGAGCGTGACACATTACGGTTAACTAATTACAACCACAAATATAGGTGTGTATGAACTCACTTGAACACGGTCCAACAAATTCAATCTTACAATCAATTTATATTAAATACATAATAGTTTCAATTTCAAAAATACACCATATCACTCCCCCGATAATTTTTTTGTAATGACATGGGGTGAAATTTGTTCGCCGTCACCTCTCTCCTATTGGAAGATACTTATTGCAACATAACTTAGGTGACACTCCCCCGTGATAATATTGCACACTTAGGCTACGTTTGATTGGAGAATAAAATTATGAAATGATTAAGAGAGAAATGATAAGAAGAATGATTTAAATAGATAATGATAAAATAATATTATGTTTGGTATGATTGTTAAGAATGAGATAATTAATAATCTTTTGATGAATTTACAAAATTGTCCTTCCACTTTTGCAGCGATGGTGGTCGGCCGACTGTGAGGCGGCGACGGCGGCCGGCAGGAGGAGGGGGTGGTCGGCAGCGGACGGCTGTCGGAGGAGGGGGTGGTCGGCAGCGGAGGCGGCGTCGGGCGACGGCCGGTGGCGGGGGTGGTCGGTCGACGGTCAGCGGAGGGAATTGATGGTAAGTTTGGATTTAGGAGAATGGTAAAATTGGAAAAATAAGATGAATTAAGATTAATAATAATCGACAAACCATGCACATAAAATCGGTTGTATGCCTTAAAACAAGCACCAGAAAACGTGAAATGACACAGCGGAGTGGCCAAAAAAGAGAGAATTATTGAATTCTTTCCTGTTGTTTTGAAGAGCCATTGAAACGGCCAGTGTTACAGCTAAATAAAAATATTGAAATCTGTAAACAAAGGCACCAGCTTCGGATAAACGTTGGAGGTTTCATAAACTTACATATTGGACTGTTGTCTTTGTTGACATTTTCAACATATAGAGCAGCCAAACAAGCTTTTCGCATATCAAAGGTTTCAAGAATATACACTGTAACCTGTGTATCCCAAACTATATGCTTTCACAACATAGTGTCACTGTGCTGTGAGCAACAGGATGTAATCCGTAAAATTTGAGTATTCATCATTCTTAATTTTGGTAGGTATGCACTTATAATTGAAAAGTTAGAATTTGAGGAACTGTAGCTCGTCCAATGAGGCTCGGAGATCAGAGCTGCTATATCCTTCAGGCATGCTGACAATATTAGGGCTATCAAAGGAGATGACGTCGGTCAGTGGGTAGCTTCTGTTCGCATGGAGTTGGTTGTTTGTGCTACTACAAACGCCTTTCAACACGACAGACTTGTGAACACCTCCTAGCAATCCTTCATAGTCACTGTCCCCACTTTCTCCGACAAAAACCACGACCTTTGATAGGTCCATACCCCAGCGAAGATATAAATACCTGAAAAGCAAGTTTTACATGTCGAGTTATGATTCCATTTATGACATGGTGATGTGCAAAATGCTATACCAAAGAAAGGGTCAAAGATATGAGGATGACGAGAGCTCCATTTCAAAGATATGAGGATGACGAGAGCTCCATTTAGTTGTTCAATGGATCAAACAAAACAATGTCTGATCGTAAGAAGCATGGGTTGAGGCAAGAAAGAAGAAAACCATCTTCATATTACTTTTCTCACGTGGAAAGTGTGGGAGGTTGAGTACTTGGAGACACTAATCCAGCTTCAAGAAACAAAGCATTAAATTGTATGCACTGAAGGGTACTTCTTTAGAACTTAGGATGGCGTATACTACACTGATAAATGAAATGCCAGGCAAATGCAGGACACTGTACTTAAAACTTTAGAATATACAATTTAATGGCTGCAAGCATAGACGTCACAAGAAAATATCATCACCGAGTAAAAGTGGTACCTGAGTGCTTGGGAACGAGAAGCAAGGACCGGAATCGCATTAATCTTATATCCATTTCGACAATAAATAACATGACAACGAAGTGCTTGAATTCTCAATAACTTTCTTAGTTCCTTGACAGGGGGAACCTGAAAGACAAATGTTCTTGTTAAAATGGCATCGGATGTTTTACTATGATGGAGATATAGCAATGAAGGGCAATAAAACAGCAAAATTAATGAGATCAAGGAATAGGGCAGGATCCGTATGCAACGACTGAAGGACAAAGTAAGAGACGCGGCGTATTTCAAGTCGTTGATACAGTAAGTTCCAATACCCTATACAGCGAGAAAAATAAGGAATATTGGTTTACCACTCCAGGCTTCTGAACTTTGAAAGAATAGCAGTAGTCAGCTGAAGTCTCTTCATCTTCAACAACATGATGTTCTTCCCTTTCTCCCTTCTTCTCAGCTGTAGAAGCCCATCGGACTAGAGTCTTTCTCAATCCTTCACCACCCCAACGGTATTCAATATGCGAATGATAATACAAGTCTACTACAAAAGGGTTTTCCTCGGAGTGAAACGATGAATAATAAAGATCACCGCCACTATTGCAAATAAATGCATCAAAATCAGTCGGGTTAAAGCCATTTGAAATCAGAAATGAATATGTTTCTGTAATATTAAAGGACGTGTTTAATATAAACCCGACCGAACCTTCAGTCCTTTCCTTCTCCACGGCCTCAAAGATCATTCTTACACATTCAGAAAGACCATCACCTTCATGGCAATCCACAGCAATCACAAACATGTGTTTCCTCCTCCTCAATACGGGGAACTTACCACCTGCAGAGTTCTGATTTCCCTTATCAGTCGACCCAGATTTCTGCACGCTCTTCGCAGAACCTCTAGACCATGTCAAAACAGCATTTTCTAGTTTACTCTTTTGAACTTCAGGGTTTAGAGTGTCATTAATATTTTCTCGGCTCCCATCCTTGTCTCCGTCAAATGAAAACTTTAAGTTCAAAGATATATCATGTATATCCCTCAAGGAATCACTCGGTGAATCTGACTCTGAATTTTTGTCGTCGTCATCATTTCGTAACCAACGAGGCTGCCTTGGTTTGCAACTTGCTATTTTAGTGAGATAAGTTTTACAATGCTCTGGCCATGAAAAAAGATGTATATTTTTAAGACCGTTTGCTCTGCATTTTGCCCAGAGATGCTTATCTGCAACCAGCTTCAAAAGAGCGTCAGCAATGGACTGTTGATTGTGGGGATCAATAAGGAGACCATTGTCTAAAACCTGCAATAACGATAGATACCAAATAACAAACTAAGATATAAAAGCTTCAGGAGAAGAAATATCTTCCGCAAAATATCTGAGATGATAAACAAAGAGAAAAGAGTTGAAATACCCTGTGTATGTCAACGGGACCACCATTTTTTGTGGCAACAATGGGCAAACCATGTGCTGCAGCCTGTTTGATGGTGGAGAGATCAAAATCGTCAATTGAACAAAATTGAATTTGCCAAGTTTAAAGTCATCAGAAGCACGTGGCATACCTCTATCAAAGTAAGCCCAAAAGGCTCAATGAAAGCTGGATTAATGAACACACCCTGTCCAAAAAAAAAAATGAAACACTTAAAAGTTTCAGCATATGTAATATTTTAATACACATATCAGCTAATGGTAGCACACACGCATGCACTGAAAAATCAAATACTTCCCAATTGAAACAATATATACTATGTAAGTACTTAGAAAATTCACAAGGGATTTGCCATTTCCAATTTGGTACCACAATCTTGAACATTTTGGCCCAATTTGAACCAATAATATTGACATGCCCAAGAGTGTAAAGGGGCTGACCTTGCCGAGTTATTCACTCGCTCAGTCCCAGAATTGCAGACATGTGTGTAGGCCATAGGCCACAGATTAGATGCTATCTCAAAACCTTATGTTTGAGGGGGAAAAGCTTCGGGTGTTAGCTTACCGAATCCGAAGTTCAATCCGTATCAAGATTGTACCAAGAAACTTATGAACAGTTGGTATTATATTCAAGAGAATGGATATAAAATTCTAAAACAATTCTAGCTTACAATAAAACTACAAGGAGCCAAGTCCGAACCTTTACTATACAGTTATTTTTCTTAAAGTCGCCAATATTGCTTAAGCTACAAAATAAACACGAGAGTACCTTAGTCTTTGCTGCTAGGCGATAGATTTCAGGAACTTCAGCTTGCTTGTGATGTTTTGGATATGCCACTAGACCATAGAGATCATACTTATCGATAATCTTAAGGATTGATAAAAGAACTGAAGCATTAGTGCTTGACATTTCATCAATATTGTCACGGTTACCCATTATTAATGTCTGCAAAAAATAAGGGAAACAAATAAAAACAACAATACAGGTACAACTACTCAATGCATTCCACGAAAATGGGTTTGGGTGGCAGCTTACAAGGTTAGCAAGTTCCCTAAGAGGACGACATTCTCCAAAAGCTTTTACCAAAGTAGTGAGGTTTTTCTTTTGATCTGGTCTAGCGAGTGCAAGTATCATAGGCTTCCTTGGATTTGAAAGGAAGCGCATTATCTGTACATGTATCACCGTATAGATACTAGCATTAACTTAAGAAATAAAAATGGAGGGAGGTCAAAATTTTAGGAATTAAATATTTCATGAATTTTGAAAAATAAATCTATCTAAAAAGTACTGCCTTACTAGAACCAGATTTTGCAGTATATTATCTAACCTCTACCCAAATAGGTGGATCTGGAGACTTGCCACCTTCGCTTGCTTCTGTTTCTATATCAATGTCTCCATCATGAGGAGTGATGTGATGAAATTCCATCCCAGGTGGTATTACCTGATAGTCGAAACTCACTCTTTGAGTAAATCATAAAAACCTAAGAGTTTCAGACAAGTTCAGAGACAGCGAGGCCGCATAACAAATTCACATTCAAAAAGTAAGTTCCATAAAGGAGTATTTATCATTCATTTACTTACAGAGAAACTATGATAAAAAACCAGAACAGTCTAAAATATAAATTTGATCGGCAAAAAAAAAATTAGACGCTAGTAGTTTGGAATCTGAAGTGGAATTACAGTACTTACAGTCATGCGAGGCATGAATCTTCCGTAGCAGCTCACATTGCGCTTAATCCTCGCTCGTAATTTACGCTCTAGAATTGGATCAAAACCATCATACAGACGCCACTGCTCGTCTATTTCTTGTCTGGTGCTAGTAATGACAATCTCAGAAGCGTCAAGTGATAACTCCTCCGCCTCTATTCTACGCATTATTTTGAAGGTAGAATTAATCTCATCCCTTGACAATCGACCTTGTCTCAAAAGCTGTTCCAGCTTATCGCGACCCAATGAATGACCAGTTAAAATCATGGGTACATTCAGAGCACCAGATAAAAGAGAAGCAGAGTCACCTGCATCTGCATAATGCCCATGAATTGCGACAGGCCAAACAGGATATCCATTACCAATTTGTTCACCAAGAACCTTGGACATCTGTATGATGTGGTTAAGAGCACCATCAACAAATTCAGGGATATGTGGCCACAGAAGTTCTTTTGGAATATATTTATCTTTAGGTCCAAAAGGAATGCGAATGATGTAAGCACCACTACTCTCTCCCATTTCATGCACCAAACCTTCTGAATTTCTTGAAGGTAGCATCTCTGTGGGTTCACCATAGCTCCAGTCTACTTCTGGTGATGATACTTGTCTAGTGAGTAAATCAACACGATACACACCTGGCATTGAACCTAAAGCTCTTGCCAGCTCAACAACATACTTCACCTGATAAAAATATAGAAAAAGGAAAGTAAAGCACTAAAGCATTATCCATGAAAATGTTGATATTGAATCAACTGAGAACAAGTTTGGCAAATCACGAAACAACCCCTGAATCTTTGAAGCACCACTGGCGTATGAAAATGACATAAAAATTCCCCTGGGAACAGCACATAATACATACCTGACCACCAGTATCAGAATCACGACCAAGCTCCATGTTTTCACCGCGTATCAAGCCATGAATGCTGCGGGAGAAGCTTGTGTCAGCAAGCACGTATTAAGTTGCATACCATTCTATATCGTTATTATTAGGCGGGGGCCTCAAATAATAAATTCTGCATGTTCAAATATATGAGTTCCCTTCATCTCCTGGCGGTCTTAAAAATAATCATTAGAAGGAAATCAATACTCGAGTATAATCATTCCGAAACTGAAGACCGATTATCTAACTTTATTTTAGTTAAAGAGTGACTATACCAGCAAAACCAAGCAAAGTTATCAAACACCAAATTAATAAATAACAAGCAAAAAACGGGATATCAACGCCAAATACCTTTTTAATCATAATGTGAAATACGAGACAAGCAGATTTACTTCATACCTAATCAACACAATGTATAATTGTTTCCCCTTTTGTTGATTAATCCATGCCTCTAAAGTGTCAACCGAACTAATTCTTGGCAATCGACCTCTATTGCTTTCTCCGTGCTGATGAAAGATCACCAACCGCATCTCCTTTCTCCCCCTCTGATAAGTCTTCTGACATGTCAGCAACCGCTTCTTTTCGACCCCTTTCAAGTTCAAGACGGCGTTTATTTATCCTCTGGGCTTCCTCACCTTCAAGCTACAAAAATTAAAGAAATAATTGCAACTCAATTACACTACTGATAGATAAATATACGTTTCAAAAAATAAAACAGCAGATATCATAAAATATTTTCTAAGACTCCCAGCATTAAAAGTATGTAACATGATTTGTAATATCACTGATGTAAAGAGGAAATAAAAGCAACAATTGTCAAAAAGACGAATAATAAGTCAAACAAACAAATCATAGTTATCTTCGAGCATTAAATTAATGACGAGACTTTGGCATTCTATTAAGCAAAATATATCATACTTCATGGTCATTAAAGATGCATGGCACATTAAAGCCACCTTGAAGCATAGGAGAAAGGCCAGGGTGAGAAGAGAGGCCCACTAACATGTGATAGAATAGAATCTACGTATATAATGAAAATTCTCTCAATTAGCATCATTACTGTTTTCTGCAAACTATCGAAGCATACAAAATTTCATTAGTGTACAAATAAATATGAATGGTGATTAGACTGAATTTCTCCCTAGGTTCACAATCCCTTAGTGTTAATCTCGAGATTTTGATATGTGTCCTTCACTTAAAGATTGCTGTTGCACCATTTTGCACCCCATGACCGTGAGTGAGATTATGCGCATTTTAAGAACCATATGCATAATTAAAGAAATTCATGGACAAGTAAAAAGAAAAAGAAAAAGAAAAGTTCCAGGATGCAACCACAAATTAATCACAACGTAGAAGCAAATCAATGCCAATTACATATTTTTGTAATCTGAATAAATGAAGTCGATAGACATGGATTTTCGAGCTAGAATACTCATAGCCGTCATGCCCATATGTTAAGAAACATTTTAAGCATCACACGGCAATCAAGGGCATGATAAATAAGAAGGATTCCAAGTATGCATGCATATCAACTGAATTCAGTATGCACTTATGAAATGATGACACCCATCAGAAGGTAAAATAAGTATAGCCAAAGAAAGACAAACTTGAACGATGATTAGAAAATCTAGCGTGCTCTTGTCCAACAACTTATATCATTACTAGCAATCTGTAACAAGGCGAGCCAGCGAAAAACATAGTGTGAATAAAATACATCCAAAAAACTCTGGTCCATCTGAAAACACTTGCCATTACTCCAGAACTTCCCAAGTAACAACACAGCTATAAACAAAAAGGATAGATTCTCTTTGACTTATAAAAAACATGCCATGATGGTATTAAGTTTGAGCTTACTGGAAAATTAGTCAATAGCCTCAAACAGAATAACTCTCCCGCAAACCACATTGTTCTTCGTGATTTTCAAATATCTTGCAGGCAGCAATACAGTTGATAAGAGCGAGCCATTTAGCCAATATTTTATTCAATGAAGCAATAATCTTTTTACCATTACACACAGATTTGTTATTAAATTTAAATCATTAAGCGACCCACGTTTCATAACACTTCAGATATGCATCTAGAAATTTTAATTCAGACTTCCTTCCCAAGCAGGGATCGACGCGTCATCACCTAAACAAATGAAACTCGGAAGAAAAACTTCGAAAAGAAAATCATTGACTGGAAAAATCGAAAAAATTTAAGAAAAAAGAAACCTGCTTTTTCTGGCGAGCCAGATTCCAAATACGCCAGCACATATTCTCCAGCCTCGTGTTCCTCTCCTGCGGACTCCGAGTCGCTTGTGCCTGAACAAAAAAATTCAGAGTAAAAGATGGACATGTACACACATTATACGAACAAAAATAAAAAAACTCACAGCACCAAAACACACATACTCGTGCCCAAGCGCGATGGAGATCGGTCTCGTCGAATCCCGTGATCACCTCCTCCACGAAGTATCGCGTGGGACTAAACCTCCCCCTCTCCCGCAGCAGCAACGACGACTTCGTGTCACCCAGCCCCGGCCCGACATCGAGAATCGCTTCCAGATAGCTGTTAATCCAATCATTTCCCGCCATTTCCCGCCACCACCACAATCACCACTGCTCCTGTGTGTATGTGGAGGAGTGTGCCTCTACAATTGATTCGAATATTCGTAAATGTATGCGCGCATACACACACACATATCTATATATATATATATATATATACGTGTTTGCACTACAGAGAAATGGAGTGGAGAGGGATTTTTGCTGGGTGGTGATGTTGATAAGGCCACTCTGAATTGAATTGAATTGAATTGAAATCAAATATCAAATAATTGAGAATTCAACACAATATTATATTATATATATATATAATTGAGAATTCTAGACTAGATGTAGGAATTTGATTTCGATCATTGCCATTCAACCTCATTATATATATGTGTAAAAAGGGCATATTTTTTAAAAAAAAAGGAAAAAAAAATTAATACTAAAATCACGACAATTCGTCTGATCTTGTTATCTATTTAATAGACAATTACCTAATAATCATATTTAGATTTTCTTGTTATGTTGATGCATGTGTATTGATTTTAAATTGTTTAAGCAAGTATCCTCGTAATAATGTTAGAATAGAAAAATTATTGTCTTACCGTCTGCTCAAATATTTTTTATTTTTTATTTTTTATCATGTTGTTGATCAATTCACATAACAACCATATAAATATTTAATGATAAAAAATAGTATTTATTATTTATCACGTGTTGTTATTATATGTTTTCATGTGTAAATATCTATATGGATGACTTGACAAGGAAAAATGACGACGTGACATCAAAATTATTTGTGTAGTAATTGATGTTATTGATATATCATATGTCACGTAAATAATTTTTCAATTATTAAAACTGAAATATTTTGCAAATCCGTGGATCGATATCGTGAACTGACGACAGTTGGACCAAAACTCGAAAATGTACGAGTTACAAACGGAAATTGTAACTTGAGTCGAAGAAGATTTTCCGTCCAAGAATAAAAACGAAGCGCGAGAAAGTGTGTCGGGGCGATGAAAATGGGAAGTATGAAAAGAGAGGAGAGGCGAAGATGCGGTATACGTCGAAAAAATGATAATTTATTTGGTATTTTGCGGATAAACAATGAGTTAATTATCTATTTTACTTTATACTTTCTCTCTTGAAAAATAACCCGTGCATAATAAAAGAAAAAAAAAATTATATCACCGAACAATTATTTCATGACACTCAACTTTAATTAAGAGCAATAATTGATACCCTTGGCACATGTAATATTCGAAAGAATAGCAGCCTAACATTTGATATTTTCATTTCTATTATTCTAAATTGAGGGGAAATTTTTTTATAAAAAAATGGTTCATATTCTCTTAGTTCGTTCCACCAAAAAGAATAAATGTAACGGCTTGGCCAATTGAGTGAAGTATAGTATTTTAATACCACGAAAATTGGACCAATTGACTGATTAAATCATCCCTCAAGCGAGATACAATAGAATTAGATGCAACGATTATTCCAATAATATTCCTATTAAAGTTATACTTATCATTCAAAAGCCAAAAAAAAAAAAGTTGTACTTTATCGTATATAACTGGAGATATGGTCATCCATCATTTGCAACAAAGGATGAATTAATATCAAATAAATTTTTGGAGAAAGAAAAACGATTTAGCCCTGATTTGTTCAGGTTTTTGTTCAATTTTGCATCCAAATTGAACTACTACACTTTTTTTTTTCCAATTTCATGCTAAAATAAAAATAATCACCACCTCAAATCTCAATACTTGGAATTTATGGTTAACTTCAACAACAGTAACATGTGTACTTCATACCGCTGCTTCATGCATGTATGTGTGCGGGGATGCGATCTTAAACCAGCACATATAAAAGTTATTCTTTTGAAAATAGTGGTATTCTAACATTGACGTTTTCACATGAATCCCATGTGTCAATGCCGACACGCGTGTTATACTCGGGATCACACGGTTCTTTGTTTGTTTTTGTTTTTGTTTTACACTGTCTTTCAGATGTTATGGGGAAATTCTATAAAATCGAATATATTTTTATCTGTAATTTTTTTTCCTGATAACTTCTATAACAATACAATTCAATCTGTCATAATTTGACAGGCTCCAACTTCAACAACGATGCAACTATAAGCAATAATATGTCAGTCGCAGATATTTCAAAAGTCAAACAAACAAGCAAAACATCAGCAAAGTATCACATAGCACATGAAAGCAAGCCATACTTTTAAATTTTCCAAGTAATAGATCAAGCATCAGGAAGAATCATTTGTTTGGATGATGTTCATAAACTTTCTCTTAGCAAAGGCCAGCCACCATTTGTTTGGAGTTCCATTAGGTCGATATGCCACACTCAATAATCTTCCACTAGTTTCTTCCCGTATCTGCTTCAAATAATTCCGGAAGAGTTCTGTGTCCAGAAAGTGCAATCAAGAAAAGACAAGAACTAATAGAATGACTAGTAAAGATTAAATGGACTGATGATATACAAGAAGATATTATTTGGAATTTGTTGTTTAAATAAATATGACGAGTCTAAAGACTTGGACCACATATGAAGTCGATCAAAAGTCGAAATCATGAAGATGAAACTCAGAGAAAAATGGTTTGAAGCTAGTTACAGCTCTGCAATGCCAAATTAGTACTGGCAGAAATTTTAGACACGGTTCAAGCAAACAAATTTAAAAAATTTCAATATGGGATCAGTTCTATAATAAGAAAAAGAAAATATTGAACAAGATGCATGCAGGATTCAGATCAGATAAAAGAAGTTGAACAGTACAAGAATTTAAATGATTTTAAAGTTTTCAGATCATTTATTTAGTAGATTGTGATATATATCAGTGGGTGGTGTTTGGATCAGTAGGATCTGACAGTGAAACTGGGTATTTGCTACAGCATCAGAAGATAGGAAAATCAATGCAAATATCAACTATTTATGTACCTTCAATTTTTCTTCTCTTTGGTACAGAAAGTTATAAGCCTATCAAGCCAATGCTATACCTGCTTCTTGTCTAGATTGTGGATGAGTAAACAGTCCCGGAAATGGAAATCCAGGCTCCCCAGGGACAGGTACAGTTTCCAGTCCCAAACTAATAATTGCTTTGGTCCCTTCGGCTAAAGTTCTGCAGCCTTCAAGCCTCTTCAGAGCAATATTAACATAAAATGTCAAGTAGATAAGAAGCTTATCAGCTGAACTCTTGATTTCAAAGTTTCTGAAGAAGACATTGGCTCGAAAGAATGTTATCGCCTCATCAACTATATCCGTGCTATCTGCATATACATTCTACCATTGTTGATGCAAAATATTCTTACAATCAGATTCAAGTATTATGGGGGTTAATCTGACCTTGTTCTGATACAGGAGCTGGTCCTTTAATGTGGCTTTTCAGGGGAAGCAAAGGGCATCCACACGCTTTAGTAGTTTCTTCATCATCGAGAAAACTGGAGTGGTAGACCTGCAAAAATAACTTAATTTTTCAAGCTATATCCTGAAATAGATCGGACATAAATCTATCGTAGAAAGGCTTCACCAATCGTTCTTTAAATGTCCTTTTAGATTATACTATCATGAAAACACCTCCCAGCGGTCACCAATAAATCATATATGCTTCTTCAAAAAGAGAAAAAAGAAAAAAAGAAATCGTATATTCTTTTCCACGCATCTTCCTAGATCTTTTACATTTCTCATCTTTAATTTGATAAAATTAAACCTGTGTAATCTATTCACAACCCAGTAAATGTAAGTGGAAACGAACACAATATTTCTTACCATATCGGTTATATGCACAACTTCCTTTACACGAGCTAAAGCAAGTGAATAATCTGCAACCATCATATTATCATCATCAAATCAGCATTCTTTCAAATATCAGGCCAATAGTTTATCCACCAACTTAAATGTTGTCGACATGATGTAATAATTATTTTACATAAAAGTTTCATCTGCTAAAAAAATCGAACTCTTTAAAAAATAAAAACTTAAATAATTTATAATCCTGAAATGATGGTATCCATTTCTATACTCATCAATCTGTTTAACCACAACGAAATCGTGAAGTCCTGTCATCATTAAAAAAACATTAATATTTTAAATATCCTTACAAATAATTTTTCAGAAAGTACTCTAAGAATAAAGTCATTAGAACCATAAAAAAATGTGGTTCAATTTCAGATAGTGTTTACAATGCTTATCATGGTCCAAACCTCTCTTCATTGGCTTTTCTTGTCTCACTTGGTATTTTCACTTACAATGAAAAGGAAAATAATGAATTATTTATCCCACTGTTTCCATCTATTTTGGTTCATGGTTTGCTCCTATAGTTACTTTGCCTTGTTCACAGCTATACACATAGGGTGCATGAAGTTGTAGATTTTGCAAGATGTTCATGAATTTGAGCTATTTTTCTTATACAATGAATAAAAATTCATGAAGCTGAAATGTACAGGGACCGAGACCTTTTTCTTGTAATCCAAACTTAACAGCTTAATTGGCTAAGCTGCAAAAATAATTTTTCAGTTCCTTCTTTATGTTTGATGAAAGTTGAATTGGTAGAATCAAGTCACGATATGTTAAATCATGAAAAGATACAAAAATAAATTACTGAATTGTTGATGCACAAAGTTGGCTGTTTTGTTTTAAAATTTTGAAAATATTGGATATCTTTGTTGAAGATTCCATCTTTTATAAGTCCACAGACCATTCATAACCTAATTGTGGGTAAAGACGTCATAGATTTTGAAAAGAATTGGTTTGGTTAACTTAAAAAAGGATTAGAATCTCTCTTTTACAACTGGCATGAGTTTACATCTAGACTCTGTATAAGGGATGGACTCCCTTCCTCTTTCACCAACCTTCTTTTCTGTATGGCAAGTTGGTTTCCTTATGCTAAGTCCCATGTTTGAGTCACTCGAGCTTAAGTAGACCTAAGCTGCCTAAATTGATTCCCCCAACATTAGTTCTTTATACTAATCTAGTGTGAGCAAAAACTGGCAAGGCAATAATAGATCACATTCATTCCCACAAACATTAGTATTTGCCAGACAATCATGTTAAACAAAAATTCAGTAAAAATCGGAAATTTAACCAAACAAAGAAGCAAGGTGAAAAGAATTGGTATGAGTTATATATCGAATAACCCACCTAACAATTAAATCCAAAGTGCGTCAACAATTCATCATCTTTCACCTTCTTACACGCAGTAGATTACATGCCATCCTATAAACCTTGTTTATCAAACTAACTTGTTGCCAGTTCAAGCCAAAACGTGAATTCAGTTCCCATTCCTTTTAGCTAAATTAAGCTGAGATCTTTAGAACGTTAACAAAATGCACAACAAATTCTTGAAATGCAACTTCAAACTTAGCAACCATAACCCCAAAAATCAATGGCACAAGCAAAATATCTAATTAAAAAAAAAAAACTGAAACAATTGGAACTAGTTTCTTATACAAGTCAATCTTGAATCTACTCCAACAATAAATAAAAGAAAACCATAAACAAAGTTCATATACCCATTCGATCTCCATCTAGATAGGGAAAAAAGGGGAGAGAATCTAATTTTACCTGGTTAAAAATGAAAGTGGGCACCTTCAATCACAGAGATCAACTCAATGAATCAAGATAAAATCTTGATAAGGAAAAAAATTGGATAGAAATGAAAAATCTCAGATGTGGTGTGCGGATTTGGCACTGTGATTTTAATTAAAATTAATACTCTAATTTTATTACTTGAAATATTAATGGATTTTTTTAGTATAAATTAATGCCACATATTCCAAATTATTGTGTCAATTAATCCTGTATTTCGAGAATAGCAGGGGAGACCGTATCATATTTATCTATAAAATAATTGATTTATATCATAAAATTGACTCCGAGATCGTCTTATAGAAATTTTTTTGTTCTAATTAAGACGACTGGAGAATGGTAACACTGACACAATAAATGTTAATTTTTACATGTATGTGGTGTCATACATATGTCGATGAATTGTATATTTTTTGCATATTTGTTTAGTTTTTAAGAATTATGTTATAATTTCTTCTTCTTTTTTAAGAAAATAACTATTGTTTCATTTTTATAGTATTTTCTAAACATCGGTTTTGTATCTCTCGACACCATTATCATTTTTAATTTAATTGTTTAATCACCAGGGGAAATATTTATATATGAATTCGTCTTTTGTTAAGAAAATATTCGCAAAAAGGATTTAAAGACTAAAATTTTACGACATACATAAAAACAAATTCAGATATCACAGCGAACTAAGAATTCATTTTAAAATCAATCCAACTGAAAAAATTTATTATTATTATTATTATTTAATGTAGATTATAACCTAATTATGCATAACCACAACCTTAAAAGTTCAAGTTTTTATAAGTTGAAGAATTCTATAACATGCATAAGTATTTTAATTTACACTATTTTACTTAAAATCATTATATTTCATGATTAAATTAAGACGTTCACTCAACTCATGTCGATTGTCATTCCTATTTTTTTTTTTAAATTACAATATTTCATGTATTGATTTACTATGAAACTTAAAATTTAAATTGAAGCATCTAAACAAACAAGGTTCGATTCGGTTTGGTTTGGTTTGGCTATAAAAAATTCATTGTTTGGTTTTTTTGAAATTTTATAAAATCGATATAATATGGTTTGATTCAAAATCTAATATAAAATTGAACAATCCATAGTTGAATACACAACAAAGAACCAAATTTGTATTGTTTTAAAAATGGGCAGGATTTGAAATATTTTCAATCAGAAAATGTACATTTTTAGTCCTTCAATTTATAATTTTTTTCAATTTTGACCAATAATGACTTTGTATTTTTTGTTATATAACTTGTATTTCGTTTTCACTTCTGGTCTTTTATGATTAATTTTTTTATTTGTGATCATGTAAATTATATCTTTTTTCGATTTTTGGCAATTTTTTTATCCGAGTTCGATATGTTTGTCCGTAAAAAATGATTAAAAATGAAAAAAACATATGATTTTAAAGGACAAAAAATGAAAAACATATAAATATTATGATACTAGAAATGAAAATTCATTGTAACAAGAAAAAAAACTATTTAAATTACAGGATTAAATTTGAAAATTTATCATTAACAAAAAAAAAATAAAAAAAATGCAAATTATAAGAACATTTGGCCTCTTTTCAACTCAATTGGTCACAAGCAACGTCTGAGCCCACCAACATTAACCAATGCACATGGTTGCTTGTGCTCTACCTAAAAATGGAAGAAAATATATTTTGGAAACAAATAATCTTTTTATGTTAAATAATGTACAAACGTCAAATCCCATCTCCACGAGCCTATTGGGGCGTGACACGTGTACGCGTTGCTTACAAAAAATAGATAAATAATTTAGATTCCATTATCATCTTATGATCATTCAATCACTTAAAATGAGAATACTAGTTTGCTATCAACGTCAAACGTTTCTTACCAGGCACAAATGACAATGACATAAAAATAGTCAAAATAACTATTTAAATTTATCTATATAAGTTATGTTTTGGTTTTTTTATAATGTTGACATGACACTGAAAAATACTGATCTAACATCTTAAAATAATGATTCATCAACACTGTTAATTTTTTTTTTTTATCAAAAGTCAAATCACAACCTAACTAACGTGATCAATATTTAAATTTGAATATTTACATGACCAATCGACAAACTTATATGACCATTTAACAAATATCACATCGTAATAAAATTGTGTTTTCGTAGATAAATACATAATACTTGAATGAAATAAAGGAAATACAAAGACTTATGATATGTTTAGCATCCCAACATATATATTTTTAGTGGATGTTGAAGACATCAAACCTCTATATATCAATTGACTTAGACGAATTGATGGATCTCAAAAAGTCTTATATATATGAATGAGGAAATCAACGACTATATACTGTAATATCATAGCGTGGATTCACCGTCCAAAGCCAATGTTAGTACCAGCCAATTGGCGAATAACATGCACAAAATACTACTATATTCAAATTGAGAGATCCTTTGAGTAACAAATAAAATAATAAGCAACAAGCAAATAAGCAAGCTTCACTATTAGTCAAACTAACCTAAAAACAATCCAACAGCACCACTTTCAACCACCTTCAACTTGGGAGCAACTCTGAAGGTAAAAACAACAGCACGCATGCTTTCATCAGCTACGACCACAATGAAGGAATCCCAAAGTAGCAGACACTTGTCCTGGTTATGAGGAATTTGATTGTCATCGCTTTAATAAATTAAGCTCGAAAACGATGATGTGAGCATGTACGGTATGTTTGTCAAAGGACCCCGTTGGCAAGCAAGCTCGTGAATGTCCTTCACGATGTCGAAAACTGCATTTGGTTGGGCGAGTTTTAGCGCATTTTCCGACATTCTCTTGAGCTCATCCTTCTTCGTGCTGAACCAGTCGGCCACAACTCTTGCCGTTTCTTTCGAGCTTCGTGTAAAGATTCCTGCCCCGTTATCAACTACATAAGGAACATTCCCTTTCTCCTGTAAAAGGCAAAATGAACCAAGTATTATTTCATATTCATCCTCGTCGTGTAAAAATGATTGTGTCAAATCGGTAGAGAAGTGCCATATGTTGTGCATTCTTATATATCTTTTTTCGAACTCTTCCCACTAACCAGTGTGGGGAAATGAGAATAAAAGATGTTGTCTTCAAGTAAAAGGCGAAGACGTGGGCATTGAAGAAATGAGCATTCGGAATCACTTACTTGTCCAGGAATATAATCGTTAAGAATAATCGGAAGGCCCCTTATCAATGCTTCCGCAATTGTACCAGGTCCTGCCTGTAACATCCCAAAAACCCGTATAAAACCAGGCCTTAATTCTTGACTATTGTAGCAGAAGATGCCGCCGAAACAACATACAGGGAAGGGTAAGAATAGCATACTTTTGTGATAATGCAGTCACAAGCACCCATCCATTTCTCCATTTGCTTCTCAAATCCTCTAATCTACATCGAATCAAATCAGCACAACTTCTAAGTTTCTATTGCCAAGATTTGAAAATAATATTTCTAGCAATAAGAGGTCATCGAGAGGAGTTGTCTCCTAGATCTTCGACAAAAATGGCAGGCTACCTTAACTGGGATTTTCCAGTCCAATGATTTTAATGCGGAGGCTAGATTTTCATTACGACCACAAATGATAACTAGCTGTCCGATTGGCATTTCAAGTTCTTTGTCAAATAGAGCCTCTCCGAGTGCCTTTCCAGTTTTCTTGACCGGCCCCATCCCTTCTCCACCTCCCATTAGTAAAACTGCTGGCAAATTTGGATCCATCTCGAGTTCTACCCTCAAATCATCCTATATAAAAACAAGTAATTAATTAATCAACTACAACAGATGGTGCAATTTATGCTAAAAATGGTTGCCTTACATCAAGTTTGGTCTATTCACCTTGGAGAGAATTGCTCGACAAAAAGAAGGTCTAATTGGCAAGCCAAACACACGAGTTTGAGACTCCTCGAGGCCATCGATCAAAGCCCTCTTCGCTACCTCTTCCGAAGGACAATATAATCTGTTCACCGACGGTTGAAACCTTTGTTGATAATGTGTTTGCTTATTAGAATGTGCTGTCATGAGTTCAACAATTCAAGAAAATTTTCGATGAAATTATTTTTTTACCAGGTGCGGTGACATGTGTTTAGGTCAGTTATGACAGTAACGAAAACGACTTTCTTTTGTAAGCCTTGCCATTTCAACACCCACAAAGGAATATGCTGCATAAGAGGATGAACACTGATGATGATATCAGGTTTGTATTCCATTAGACCAGCTTCGACCTCCCTAAAAAACAAAAATTGAATAAAATGTAGCGATAGATCAAGTTATACAGTGAAATATCACGTATTTCAGGGCAGTTTTATTGAATAATCGAGGTTTTAAAATAAAAGAGGAAAATTCACCGTACTTTGCATAGAAGGCGGCAATGGCAGCAAGATATAGGGAGTGTATCCATCTAGGAGACGTGCTATGAAATGCAACATTCCAGAGCTGAACATGTTTAACCATGAACTTGTACTGCCCCTCCATGTCGTTTAATGGCCATCCTGTGTACTCCTTCCAGACATCCTTAACAAAAATCTGTAACACAAATGATAATGTGAATTGGACATCAAGAAATGTTCTGAAAGAATGGGATTCTAGTACGCAACTTCTAATCAGACTACTCATGTTGAAAACATTCATTCGAACTTCTATCATACTTTACAAAACAAAGAAATGGGTGAGAAAACCCGGTAAAGGATCATATCCAGCAATCTAAATCCTAGCTCTAAAACCGAGTATTCGAATTGTACTTAATAACAGCATATGTCCGCTTAACTTGTTTGGAAAACAATCACATGGGTGACCCGTGGCTGCATAGGATGATGGGAGAAAATTGCAACCACCAACAAAAATTGTAAAAAATGTTGTTCAGTTCATCATATAGAATAGCATGTGAATCTTTCATCCAAAACTTGGAAATAAAGACTAAAATGACAGTCGCAACGCATGATACAAAGAAACAAGGACATTGGCTAAATAAAGTGATAATTAAACGAGTTAAATTAGCACGAAATTTTAATATAATGGCTTCATTGAATTCCTCTGGTCGACAAACTAGAACTAGAAATATCAGAAAATTTTAGCTCGGAAAATTCAAACATAATTATGCAGATATGGCAACGGGAATCAGAACAAAACACTCATCAAACTTTATCTACGCTTACCCTGTATTCATCCCCATACTCGAGCTGGAATGCATCACGAATGGCTTCAGCAGAAGCTCGGTGGCCCCCACCCGTGTCGCTCATCAAAATCAGCACATTTTTTGTTCTCTCAGCCCCAATCTGCTCCATTTCCATGGTCCCATCTTCATCTTCAAGGGCGTACTTGCACCTCTTCTGGCCAAATCCATACACCCCAACTCTTTCAATCACGTTGTTTATAGCATTCCTCGGTGACGCTGTCTTCGCCGCCATACCTATCTATATATACGAATGTATATATAATTCGTATATATAGATGGAGGAGGAATCCTGCAAATAAAAAAATTCCTCAACAGATAACTCATCAAAATACAAGAAAAATCTTGAAAAATTGATGAGATTAAATTTTTTCCCCTTCTCACACAGAAGAGGGAACGTCAGATTTCCTAGACATTATAATGATTATAACACATAAAATGCATGTAAGAAAGAATCTTCGAGCAATCAAGCAAAGAAAAAGAAAAAGAAAAAACCACTCTCAAACTTCTATTCCGATAATAAATTAAAGAATGATGGTACAACATCAACGTGACACAAAAAAATAACACGCATACCTTAACAAATACTTTGGAAATCAAGAATCCAGCGCCTTTAAAAAATCCCCAGGAAAAAGGGTTACTCTCGGATGACAGAGAGGGATCTTTGAGAAACAGCAGAGAAATCAAGAGAGGTGAGAACGAGTCGGCACAAGGCTGTCTTTTTTCCTCTGTAAATAAGGAGAGAGAGTGCCATTTCTTGATTCCGAAATTATGCATCGGAATAAATTTGTGTGATTTTGCAGCCGTCGGATCAACAAGTTGACAGTTGTTTAGGAATGTGCGGATGAACAGATTCGGATCTTCCTGAGTGGCAATGATGCGTGGGGAGGTCCTACCGTTGTTTTGACATGGCTTTCGTTGTTGTCTCCTACATTGGGTCTCCTTGTCACCAAAATTATTGGCCAATAAATTTTTAAAACATTTTCTTACATGGCATTGATTGGCCTAGTTGCAATAATTAATATAAATAATTTATAGGAAATTAGTAGTAATAGATTTATTCAAATAATTTATTTTACTTGAGTGTGAACGTTGTTGATGTGATTAAATTGAATTAATTCGAAAATTCGATTTGCTTTTTTTAAAAAAATATACGAAGAAAATGGGTTCGATTTTATGTTTTTAAAAAAAGATCGGTTTAGTTATTGAAAATTCAACCCAAACGAACGAATGCCTGAACCTAGTTATTTTTATTATCAAAAAAATAAGTAAATTCGAGTCAAAAATTTCATTTTTTTGTTAATCATCGTACACGATTTAAAAAAACTCTAAAACATAATAACTTTATCACACTCTTTAAATATTATTATTGATGTAATGTTAGGTTGTTGATTGGTAGAGACTCGTAATTCAAGTCAAATATGGTCACTAGCTTCCTAATCTTCGAAAATCTAAAGCCGGTCAAAGGCATTATTCCATCAAATTTTAGTGTTATTTATATATATATATAAATTTAAAGAAAACGTTAACTAATTAGCAAGTCATCTGCACTAGCATCGAGAGCGAGTCTGGTGCACATAAGTTATAAAAAAAAATAGGGATTGACAATGCACATTACGGATAATAATATTGTCGATCGCCATGCAATACTCGTTGTAGAAAATGACATCAACAACGCGCTGCACACCGCAAAAAACAGCATCGACGGCAGACTGCACAACCACAAAAAATGACATCGACGACGAGCTGCTCATCAAAAAAAATAACATCGACGACTTATATCGATCTACCGGGCCTCATTAGATTCATCAATGTAAGTAATCACTTCTGATTGTTCACCCATTTTTTGTATCAAAAATTTGTAACTAAACTATTTTCCACTCAAAACAAGAGAGAGAAAAAAAAACGCATCTACTGCACTGTTTTCATATACGAAGGTTCAAGTATATACGACCTCTAAAAGAAAAAAAAAAAAAAAAAAACTCATATTGTGGAATGTCACATCAGTTGTCTCCTCACACACTTTTACAGATATCGAGAAACATGATATGAACATCTAATAACACTCGTAAAGTATTAACAAGAAATACACATAATATCAATTATTATATATAAAAGTTCATGCTAACTGATCAACCAAGATGGCCGCATGCGATGAGCTACATCATTTTCAAGTTATCACTAATTAACATTTCTTTCATGCTCAAATGTTTTATCGATCACAATTTGCACAGTTACAACGTTATAACATGAAAATTACCCGATTAACCTTCGCCCTACCAATAAAACACATCTCTTTTTTTTTAAGCAGCTAACCGACAAGAACTGAGACAATCCATCGCTACATTAGGTTTCTCTATGCTTTATACAAATTTATTACCGTGGATTTGAGTACACAATTATTGTTAAAAAAATTCACATAAAATTGAACATGTATATTGGCAATAGTAATCACACAACTAACGAAAAAAGGTATAATCCGCAGTAAGCATCAGTAAAAACATAGATGTACGTAAACTTTCACATTTTTCCAAGTATTTTCAAGCCAGTCAGTTCCAGTTTGTCTTGTAGAGGTTATTGAGTTAATAACTAGGTAACGAACTAAATTATGCCAATTCCTTCTGCAAATTTTCGTGAACAAAAACAGAGTGAAGAAGAAATATGGAGAGCTTGAAATTAAAAAATCACACCGTTTTCTCTCGCATAGGTTTTAATCATAATTTTATTTTATACTATATTTAATATGGAAAAACATAATTACAATTTTTTTATTATTTAATAATCGAATTGGTTAAAAATTGATAGTTTTTAACTTGTAATAATAAGTTTTCCTAAATATTATTAATATAATTTTTAATATAATTTTTGACAATAGTTTTAACGATTAATTGATTTTAAATTTTTTATTTTGTATTTGGAAAAAAAATATAAAAAAATTTGACAGACGGGACGAACGAATATAATAGTTAGCAGGTTGGGTTTCGGATTATTTAAAACTGACCCGTCAGTCCGTCACCATCCCTCCTATCCCCCAAACCAAGCAGGGTCTAAAACAAATACAAGAGTACGTGGCATTTTGGTCATTTCATTTGGAGATGACAACTTTTCCTACGGATTTGGGGTTCCGCGGGAAAACCTGAAATGAGGATAGGATCCCCGATTTTTTTTAGGTTTTGACCCAATCCCATAATGATGTCGACAGATTGATCACAAATCACATATACCGGGATTGATAGTTTATATATTGGGCCCAAGAATTAATAGCGACTTGTGCCAATTTGCCAAACTTCATGATTAACTATAATGTTGATTGCCTGGTCTTTTTCGGTTTGGCTCGTAGATAAGAGGATGAATGGAGCATGACATAGAGATAATAAAAAAAAATATACATAGATGATATAATAATTTATAACACTTATTTTTTGCAAAACTTAAGTTAAGCATTATATAAAACAAATATATATAATCGATTTATATATAATTTCTCCCATCAGTAAAGTTTATGAAACTTTAATGTAGTACGATAGAATATAATAAAAAACAATGGATTTTTTAATTTTATTTTTGAAAGACAATATTATTTTCTGGAAGTGATGAAAAGTTGAATTTTAAATAATATTTATATTATATAACAACAAATATACTCTCGAAAATCTGCTTGTTTATATTTCTGATAAGAAAAAAATATTTTTCTCATAAATAAGTATTATGAATGGGAACAATAATTGAAGTTGCATGATTAATAATTATTTGCAATGGCAGTGTGGGAGAGGCAGCCATTGCAGTTGAAATTCACATTAAAAAAATGAAAATTGTATGAAATCCATAAATACCGATAACAAAAAGTATGGGCACATATTACATATATGCGGTACTTGTTTTTTATTTATCATTGAATGAATGCTTCTCCTATTTAACTCCTCCTCTCTTCCTTTCACAAGCTACTAAGGATCCCAAAAAAACAAGAAAATAACCCCTGGATTTCTATCGAGTTTAATCTTCATGGAACATGTTGAAGCATTGCAAGAAACATTAATCTCTGCTACGCCGATTATTCCGAGATTAGATCGAATCGATCTCATGGTGTGTGTCTGTGTATAGTTCTTAATTTTCTTTCATGTGCTAGCTTGTTTATTTCACATACATTGTTTGTGACAATTTGTATATCAAGAAAAAGTAAATATTTGTTCTTTTTATTATTAAATGTGTGTAGCTTCAACTTTTAGAAGGGAAGCATAGCTTGTCAAGAAGGGAGTTTTGTAGAAATATTTGTGAGAAAAGAGAGAAAGAAAACGAATGCAAGTCTCTGTGCGCAGCTGTAGATGAAGTTCAACACAAAGGCACGATTATGGAGCGGCTATCCATGCTCGAGAATCGTTTGTTGCAGGTACTTCTCAGTACTTATAATTAATTAATTTACAATATTGAAATAATTCTATAGATATATAAATTCTGATACGTTAATTAATCAAGAAAATATGATTTTGTTTCATTTTAAATATTTCGAAACTTAAAACCTTATCAGTTTAGTTCAGATTTAGATCTTGGAACATATTCAGGATTCTCTATAATTTTCACAAAATTTGTGTAATTGTAAAGTAAATATAAAATTCATCTGATGAGATTGAGTATGTCTTTTTTAATTTTACTCTTGAAAATCAACAAAATTAACGAAAGAAACCCGATTCTTTTATGAAAAGACAAATTGGATTTTCAAAATAGGATGTAATTGCAAGTATATATCTCGAAAATGAAAATATATCTAGAATATCCATGTTCCTGATATTGAATCACATGCATTTATATATAATACGAGGTCCAGTTGAGCTTGGAAATGGAGGAAGGGAATACATCAAAGTCGTCATCCTCTTCATTAACGCTTCTTCATAATATTGGTAAAGAATCCGATCAGAAGAAACATGAATTATTAGCAATCATTCCACCAGGAACTAAAGATCAACACGTAGTCCAACAAAAGTAAGATGAGCCTCTTTGTTATATTTCTAGCAACATGGATGTGTTTGCTTTTAATTAATTTTTATGTATTCAAGTGATTTTTTAAATTTTTATATATGCATGCATTTTTGCAGGATGGAGATTCATTTTCAATAGGAGAATTGGCAACAAAAAGAACGTCTCAACAGAACAAAAGAAGGCCGAAAAAGATACCAAACAAAAAGTGGCTTGGATTACTCCAATTCCGGCTTAGATGCTAATAACATATATGGATTCTCCTAAATTATAAGTATGTTCTTTATTCTAGAACATTATGTTTTGAAAATCAGACTACTCACTAAATAATTCTTACACCGAGTTCTAGATAAATTGCTGTCAAATAACAGTACTGATGCATGCATGAAAGAAATATTTTTTCCATGTATTTCATAAAACGCTCATCGCTTTGATGAAATATTGGGACCATATCACACATATTATACATAGTTTTTTCAAGAAATCGAATATTTTTTGGGTACTTCAACTTTCTTCTTTTGTTCTTCTTGCATGCGAATTTTTTCATGATGAACTCAAATTCAAAACATAAATGAATCACACATATTAGGTTGCTTGAGTATCGTTATTACAACCAAATTAACACTGAAAGCTAAATACATCTAATCAATATTATTGACTCCATAAAAGCTGGAAACCAGTATAAGACTGCACAAATCTGGATATACTATATCCGCTCGCTATAACTGCATCTAACCATATTACAGATAAAGGGTTGATGTTAGAAAACATGTACGGTTGCTCTTATTCAGCTATTTAGGAATGGTCAATTATAACTGGTGTTTGCATATTGGACATGGTGGATCCTGCATGTCTTCGGGGATCGTTTTCAGTTCCAGGCAGTCTGCATGATAGACATGGCCACAAACTAAAACACCAACAACTGAGGGCTCACTGGAAGAGTTAGAGTTGTCAAATTTGAAGGACTTCTTCTTCAAACGCTTCTGGCATATCCCGCATTCCATTTTTCTCGTATAGGCAGATTCTGCATTTGATGTAGACGATCTTGCCCGAATTCTTTTGAGTTTATGGAACATCAATTCCCTACATTCTGATAATTGAAAAATTAATTAAAAATTAAATAAACGTAGGAGAGACAGGGTGTGACTAAAGTTTAAAAAAATTGTGGACATAATTTAATTTTTTCCTGATGGATGATCGGCCACTAACCCTGGCCTCCATAGATGTTATTGGTTCAATTGCGAGCCAAAGAAGCGTTATTTTCATCTAAATACTCGTGAAGTTGAAGATGCAGTTATCTCGAAGTGATATAGAGTGTACCCATGTATTGAAAACTAGAATGGTCCTTACTAGCCAGTTTAAAGGATAAGTTCGCCGTATCATATACGGAAGTACCCTTCCAATTAGACGGAGATGCACTGGTGTGGTTAATCGAGCCTCGCCTAGAATAATTGTGATCCAAGTAATGACGAGAATGTCTCAATAATATTCCATGGCTAGCACCATGATTTTGATTTGGAGGTGATTGGTGGCCTTGTGGTCTTGTAAGAGAACTTCCCGTAACATCCATGATGGATGGTGCATGCTGAGTAGCACTGGTTTCTGGCCGGTCGGAAGATTTCTGCAATGAATAAAATTCCAAATTATAAATATGAGAGAGAGTGAGATAGCAAAATTTTGGAATATGATAAGCGAACCTGTTTCAACTGACGTTCTTCGTGATGTTGCACTAAATCTGCAAGTCACAATAAAAAAAACACAATCAATAATATTTCAACCAATCATCTAGAAATTTAGTGCAATGAATTACTGAGCATGACTCTGGTCACAGAACAAAATATGAAAAAAATGCAACCATACACTGTAGTATCCAGATGATCCCGAAGGAGGTTGATTAAAAGTACGTAAACTGATCATATTTACAGCAAAATTATGAAATTTTAAAAGTCATCACGCCAGAGTTAATGAACTACAAAATTTGCAATTCAGTTCATCGAATGTGTAAGGACCCAGAAAGTTTGTTTCACTGGAAGCTTGCGGAACCAACCAATCCACCGGAAGACAAACAATTAACTGACATAATTTGTTTAAACAGCAACAAAAAAAAAATAATGGCTAAAGGCAATTGATGGCTAAGACAAGTATCCGGTAAAGACAAGATAATCCGGTTGGACGGAGAACTCGTGATGATAAAAAAAATTGGTAAAGACAAGAAGTCGGGAGGGAAAAAAAACAGTTTCGTTTATAATACATGCAGACACTTGGAAGTGCCATGTTAGCAATATTAAATATTCTGTAAGTAATAGCGAGTTAAGAGGCTACAGGATTCTATGTAGTGCTTAATTTAAGAAAATCCCTTGATACACAAGATTCTGTTCAGAAGAATAAGTTATTCCTTTCTTTGTAATATAGGAATTTTCTCATATAAATATAGGACTGTTCATTGTGCTCCGCTCATGCATTTTGCTACATTTACATACTTGTTGCATCTTTAGTTAATGTACTCTGCCTCAGCAGGAAAACTTTTATTGATTGATAAACTTTGTCCGCTAAACTTAAGTTCAAATGATATTACTCTTGGAAATTGGAAATGTAAAATTCCAGTTTTTATATCATCATTTCTGTTCACTAATAGTTCTAGCTATGTTGATAACCTTGAAATCAGACATGATCATGGGTTCAACTACATTTACTATTCAGGATTCTAAGTTTTGGACATGTAAAATGAATGAAAGTTGACCAAAATGATGAGGATTCCAATAACAGGCACAAAAAAGAATTTAAAGATATCAGCGACAGTGTCTAAGATATCAGGGACAGTATTCTATGATACAAATTACAAAGCTAAAGACCAAATTTTTCACTCAAAAAATGAATTCAAAAGCATAATTGGCATGGAGTCCTGCGTCCTCCTATATTTTATGACAGCCACCATAGCTATGTAACCGATTTTTAAATGGTGCAATAAGTCATTACTTCCCGGTTTCATAAGAAATAAATTGCAATTTTGGTCAAACAATGAAAAAGATAGAACATTGATATTTTCTGGAAGATATCAACATGATTTAGGGATCGATTCTTCTTACTTAAACACATCGAGGGCAAAAAAAATTTAAAATTTCCGAGCAAATCACAAAATACCTGACGGCGGCGGCGTTGTGTTAATATCATCCCCTCTCTTCCTTCTTCCCATCATATAATCCCCTGAGAAAATAATTAAATAGAGAGAAATGAATGTCCCAGAATTTTCTTCAAAGAGAAGAATTTCAGGAAATTTGAGGGGTGGAAAAATGGCAGAAATTCAAGGGTTTCGTGCGTAGCAAAAATTTTGCTGTGGCTAGCGGAGCGGAGGGAAGGTGTAAATAATAAGTATTACTTGCATACAGGAACAGTAACCAAAATTACCGCACGTTTTGGTTAATGAACCCGCTTGTTTAATGAGATGTAAAAGATTTATGTAAAATCTTAATGGATAATAATAATAAAAATGATAACATTCATCTCTAAATGATATATGATAATATCCGCAGATAGACAGAGAATTTTTCAGGTTCATGAGCTTAAAGCTCAATCCATTAACACCCAAGTAGACAGAGAGCGGTTTTACAATTATAAGAAACTAAAGTTCCATCTTAACTAATAGCTATAGTTTTTTGAATATTGACAAGTGTTTGATATTAAAAATTGGTATCAGAGCGAGGTCATTTGTTCAAGTCTCAAAAAAACATATTTCTATACTTCTTAAGGAGAATGTTAGGTTAAACGTACATGTGTGAAAGTAGAATGATGATTGACCTCCGGAGAAATTCTTGTGCATCAATGTGCTAACGTTGTGCCGATTGATTTACAGGCCATAAAAGAGCGACTTTGGATCTTTATGGGTAATATTGTCTCTGTTGATGACAGAGCCGACGGTATATAAATGATAAGACTGATATCTAAGATTTATGAGACAACATCAGTAAATAGATACGCATCTCTCCGAACTCATGACAGCAAATAGACACACGTCTCTCTTAACTCATGAGTTTAAGTGATTAACAGTCCGACTCATTAGCACTCAAATATATACGTTATACGATGTCGCAAATATAAAAAAATAAAACCATATTTTGATTAATAGCTATATATTTTGACTTAACGACAAACGTTTAATCATGACAAATAAAAAAAAATCAGAGTTGGAAATATATAATATTATTTAAATTCTATTCTCTTTCATTATCTCGAAATTTACCCAAATGGTAAGGAATGTACTTTTTAGTTTTTTGGTTTTTTTAAAATACTATTTTAAATGTTTTCAATTATTATTTATGCTCCAAACTCAGGACTTTGGAAATGCCATTAAATGATTAGTTCGATTTTAGGTGAGGATCTGCTTTGGTCCAGAATAGATAGATTTCTTTAAAAATAAAAATTAAAATTTCTCTAGCCTAAATGAATTTTAATATAGGCATTGCCCAAACCCAATGAAACATATAAAAGGAAATTTTTTTGTCTCTACGAATGTTATTGGTAAATTGTTTTTTCAAAAATTTTAGTCACCCTTTAATCATATTTCTGTTTCCGCCCGGTTTGATTTTATAATTAACATATCTGGGTATATATGTTATTTAATTTTTTTTTAAAAAAATCACATTTTGAAAAGACAAAATGTCAATTTTATTTCTGTATGTATTTGGTTTGTGACATTTTTGGATATATATGTTTCGTAAAATCAATTATAGTCATAGGTTTTTTGGATCAATTTTAGTCATTTTGTCAAAATCATGTATAATATTGGTCTTTTAGTTACATGATTTTTGAAAATATGACTAAAATTAATCAAAAATAATAATTACGTAACTATAATTGATCTAACAAAATATATAAAATTAAAAATATCACACATCAATACATACACTAAAATGGACTTTTTGCCTTTTTGAACATTTTGATATCTGGATGAGAAAAAGGTCTTCTAAACTTTAAATAAATAGTTCGGCCCATCTTCTGGTACTTTATATAGTCGGGTAAAAGCAAAGCTCAATGGGTCAACATGTTGGGCCAAAATCAATCTTAATAAGGCTCGACTAAGGGCTAGACAAGGAATTATTCTATATATTCATATCCAAAATATTTGAGTCCAACACGACAAATGGATCCGTATCAAATTTTAATAAAATGAATTCAATTTTCTGTAGATCTACTTCTCTTAACTCTGTTACTTCAACTTCTTATAAAAATAGAAGGATAATAAATACTGAAGAAATAGTCATAGAAGATTTTGATAAATCAATTGATAACTGGGAAATTCCAAAAGTAAATAAAGATCAAATCTATAAAACTTCAAGGTATCAATTTTTCAAAACTGATTTTACAATCAAAACAGAAAAAAGAGATATTCAACTTACAAAACCATTTGAAACAATAAATTTATTTTCCCAAAATTCTTTACAAAAACACCGAGAAAAGAATTATAAATACCTTCATATTGGATTAGTCCAAGTTGGGATAAAATCTTTAACAAAAGAAGGATTAAATACCTCTATTCTTGCTATTTTAAGAGATGCTAGATTCACAAACTTTGAAGACTCCTTGTTAAGTTCTGTTGAATCCAGTCTGTGTACGGGACCAATTTCTTTTGATTGCTATCCAAATTTTTCAGTCTCCTTAAATGATAAAAATATTTTAAAATCTTTAGTTCTACAAGTTAAAACTCATAATTATAATATGTTTCAAGGTTCAATTCCCGTAGCCTTAATTTTTAAAGTACATTATAAAGCCATGATTTATGCTTTTGCGACAAAAGTAAAATTTCATAGTAAAAAAGGAGAAACTCTTTTATTACAAACAGATTTAAGAAAATCTAATACAGTAATTCCTAAACCGATTCAATAGAAAGATATAACACTTCCAGAAGAATGGATTTTAGAAGGTATTGTCAAAACAGAATTTATAGAACAAGAAGAACCCAACACCCAATTAAAAGAAATAACTCAATATTTAGATGGAAGAGTTAAACTTTCTTTTGTTAGAACAAGTAGTCATAACAGTAGATCTGATGATTCTTCAACTTCAGATACTATAGATTTAGGAAGAATATCACAAATAAACTCTCCTTATAAAACCCAACCTAGATATTCTACTTTAGATATACCCAATTTTGTAATAAGAAATGTAGATTATACCTCAGAAATACCTAGACCTATATATACCAAAAATAGGATAGGAAGACAATTGAATATTCTAGAACACAATTTGAATCAGAACAAGCAACTAGCAACTAGTCCAACTTTTTCCTCAATAACAGAAAATATAATTAATGAACTAAATGTTATAGAAAAAGAATTCCAAATAGATAAAAACTTTCTACATAAAGATTTTTATGATATACATAATAAAGCAAAAAAATTATGGTTTTTTGAAAATTTTATGAATACCAGAAAATATATTCAAGAAAAATTCTACGAATTTATAAATAAATATAAAATTCACATTTTATTCTTCGATTGGTTTGAAATATACTCCTCTCAAAATTCTTTAGAATACCCATTTTCAAACTATGTAAATCCTATTACAATGAGAAATAAATCACGAGAATGGGAAACCATTACTGATTCTAGAAAAATTCAATCTAATCATCCTCCTTTACAAGGAATTAAAATACTGGTACAAAATCAACAAATTGAAGCAATTCCTATAAAAAAATCCAGGAGATAATGATAAAATCAATATAAAAAACATCATAATACAAAATAATTTCACAAATACAAATTTAAATACCATAGGAAAACAACTAGATCGGATAGAAAAACAAATACAAAAACAACCAACAACTAAAATAGAAACCTCGAATACAGATAGTAAACTCAAAAACTCAATTTTTAAACCATACCAAATAACTGAAAATAGTGTTAACAATATCAAAGAGAATAATTTTGAATTTATAAAAATAATACAAGATAAATTAAGTAAAATGGCAACAACAGCTAGTAGCTCAAATCAACCCATAGATCAAATTGCTCATGAAACACCAACCTCTAATCTTAAAATAAATACCTTAAATCATGATTCAGATATTAGTGAAGCTTTAGAACAATTCCAAAATCCTACAAATAAAATCAATAAAATGGATTGGAATCAATTTTCACAAAAGTTACAAATTATTCCTGCTCCAGATTTAGGAATAATAAAACCCATAACACAATCTCGTTTTAATGCTTCTTCCGTTTATGATTGGAACATAGATGGAATGACTGAATATAATATTCTTAGTATTTTACAACAAATGACTATGGCAGCAAATGCTTATAAAACTCAAACAAATACACAAGATAGAACCATAGCCGAACTCCTTATAGCTAGTTTTTCTGGTCAAAATCAGGGTTGGTGGGACTGTTATCTTACAAATCAACAACAAGAAGATATTCTAAATTCTATAAAAACTGATGAAGACAGAATACCAATTTTAGATCAAGATGAAAATCCCCAACAAGATGCTGTAGCTACTTTAATCCTAACAATCTCTTTACATTTTATAGGTGATAATTCACATTTAAAAGATAAAAATGCTGAATTATTATCAAATCTTAAATGTAAATAATTAAGTGATTTTCAATGGTATAAAAATACTTTTCTAACCAGAGTCATGCTTAGGGAAGACTCTAATCAACCATTTTGGAAAGAAAAATTCCTAGCAGGATTACCAACTCTTTTAAGAGAAAATGTTAGAAATAAAATTAAGGAATAATGTGGAAAACAAATAATTCCTTATAATGAATTTACTTATGGTCAATTAATTAGTTTAACTCAACAAGAAGGTTTAAAAATATGTCAAGATCTAAAATTACAAAAACATTTAAAATGAGAAATGAAAAGAACAAAACAAGAATTAGGAACTTTCTGTCAACAATTCGATATAAATCCTAATAAACCTTCACCTTTTAAATGCTTAGGAAATTGTAGTGAATCTTAAAAAACCATATAGAAAAAATTTTAAATACAATAAGAAAAATATTAAATGAAAAGAAGAATTTTATAAGAAACTTTATAAGAAAATAAAAAATTTCAAACAATATCCTAAAAATCCTTTAAAGATATTGAATGTTATAAATGTCATAAAAAAGGACATACTGCTAATTATTGTAGATTGAATAAACAGTTAAATGAATTAGAATTAAATGAAGAAATATTAAATAAAATTTCTAATCTTTTAATTGATTCTTCTGAGTCAGAATTAGAAAATTTTTCTTCTAAAGATGAAAATGAATCTTTACAAATAGATGAATTAATTACATCTAGTAATGAATCTGAAAAACAAATTAACATGCTTTCAAAAGATCAACAATTCTTTCTTGATATTCTAAAAGACATAAATGATCTCAATATTCAAAAAGAATATCTTGATAAAATTTTAAAATCTCTCAAAGAAAATAAAGAAGAAAAAACAGAAATAAAATATACTACTTTACCAAATACTTCTAAAAATACTTACGACATAACCAATATTTTAGAAAAAAGAAAGAAAACAAAAAATAAAGAGATAACAATCCAAGATTTACAAAAAGATATAAAAAAATAAAATTAGAACTAAAAGAATTAAAAGAAAAACAAAAACAAGATTCTGAAATAATCAAATGAATATTATATAATATTAATATTGAAAATTCCGAAGAATCTGAAGATAATGAAATTAAAAACATTCAAAACCTTGAGAAAATTCCAGAAGACTTTCTTTTTGTATTAAGAGAAATAACCTCTAGAAAATACATACTGAAAATAAATCTGGTATTTTCAGAAAATTTTAAAATTAGTACTATAGTGCTTTTTGATACTGGTGCTGATTTAAATTGTATAAAATCAGGGATAGTACCTAAAAATTTTCAAGAAAAAACTAATGAAAAACTTTCGGCTGCTAACAATTCTAAATTAAATGTTAATTCAAAAACAGAAGCATCAATATTAAACAATGGAGTTTTTATTAAAACTACATTTATTTTAGTTAATGACATACATCATACTGTAATTCTAGGAACACCCTTTATAGAATTAATTACTCCATATAAAGTAAATAATAATTATATCTCTTTTAAATTTAATTATAAAAAATTAGATTTTGAATTCTTAGAAAAACCTCGTACAAAAAATCTCAATTTAATAAAAACATATTCTATATATGAAAATAGTATTAATGCATTAATTCAAGGAAAAAATTTTCAAAATAATATTTCTCTAAAAAGAATAAAAACTTATGGGGATTATGAAAGAATTCTAACAAATTTATTTGATCCATGCAGGAAAATGGCGTCATCAAGCAAAGTTAATTATTTCCAACAGAAATCCCCCACAGAATTAATTTCTTTTGAAGATATCAATCTCCCTGTTTATCCTCAAAACTCACAAAAATGTTTCAGGACTTCAAAACCTTTTCATCTAGAAAAATCCCAAAAAACTTTATTAAATTCAATATAGAACGTCCAACCAAACGATTCCAATCAAAAAGTCATAGTCTTAAACGGCCTATTATTTCAATCAAATAAATCTTTCTTCCCAATCAGCACATGAAGCTGATTCAGAAACCATATTATATTACGTTGTTTACCAAGGGAAGGCGACAGGAATCTACAATCATTGGATCCGAGCGGTTGAAGTTATTAAAAATGAACAAAATTCTTTTTATAAAAGTTTTAAAACCCTTCCTGAAGCTCTAGAATCAGCCAACCGTTTTATTGGTCCAAATTACTTTATTGATTATCCAGTTCGAAAATATATAAATACCCAAAAGAGTTATGGTAAATAAATAGCCAATGAAAATAATTTTACAAAAAAGAGTTTTTATGAAATTCCTAAAAAAGATTTAAAAACTGATTTTCAATTTTGTAATCATTGCGAGACGATGGTAAAAAATTTTAAAAGACTAAATGATTCGAAATCATTAATGTCTGATAAAATAAAGGAATTGACGGAAAAATTACAAAAAACAGAAGCAGCCCTTAAGGCAGACTTTATAAACTTGGACCTTCTTAAAAAGATTCAAGATTTTGAAATAGACAAACCCAGTCTATTAGACAGACATAGTCTATTTAATTCTAGCCAAAAAACGAGCCCAACAAGATTTCTCTTTAGACCACTTACAGAATTAAGCATATTACCTACCCAAATAAATGACATTATTTTCTCAAAAGCCAAAGAAAATTTTTACAAAAAATTTCAAATGATCCAAGAAATTCTTTTCTTAAAACCTGATGGCATAAAAATTATTCCTTTAAAAGGAATAAATGAATATGCCAAACATAAAATTGATTGTGAAAAAGAATCTTTAGACATAGACAATTGTTATTGTCAACTTCAATTCTACATCCTTTCTACCCAAATACACTTTTCATCATTTAGAGATTTTTTCTTTCAGTTTAATAATAAGGAAGAAAGAATAAGTATAAATTCCTTATTAGATTTAGGGTTAGTTTCCGAAATCATCATTACAGATATAGATAACATAGACAGTCTCAACAGTGTTGCCCTTAAAAGTGCAATCCAATATATCTTTGATACCGGCAATAATGAAGTAAAATTAGAAATAAGATCAACATGTCCGGAATGGATTAGAACAGATTTAGAACCAGCAATTCACAGAATTTGGGTCAAGCCCTTTTTTAAATGGCAAAGACAAGAAGCGGAACCCAAAGTCCATCATCCAGCCATTTGCAGCGCTACAATCCAAAAACAAATAAAACATCAGAGATTACAGACATTAGCCTTCAAACATAAATTCATCGAAAAGAGAAACGAAGACTACAGATTATATTTTATGAACCAGATTTACAAAATCTACATATTGAGCTCATCACCATGCGTTGATCATTTTCCAGATTTTTATACAGATGCTCCCAAAGCTTTTTACTTTTATACTAGAATGTACAACAGATTCTTAGAAAAATTAGAAGACCAGAAAATAGAAGAAATCTTCTACTCCTCAGAAGAAGATATTATCCTTGAAGATTTACTCGATGAAGAAGGAATGCACAATTTAGACACATGATTTTTATTGAATTGTAATTTTTATATTTTAATATATGAAAAATGACATTAAAATGATGCAAGCATGACAAGGACAAATACTATTCAAGATTCCGAAAATACCCTTGAAGATGTCTATAAAAAGAAGACAAGGCCTCCAAGGAAATGCAAGTTTTTTGATACCAAGTTTTGATTCCCACTTTCTCTTTCTTTCTTCTCTCTTCTCTTTCTTACTTTTCCTACTTTCTCCACTCACATTCAAGGTGTTCTTACCCTTCAAGCTTTATGTTCTTAAATAATTTGTAAATCCTTTGAAGATTCATATTGAAGTTCTTATTTTGATTCCAATGTGTGTTTTATTTATGTGTTAAATACTTGTATATATATATATATATATATAAATACCTATATATATATTATATATATATATATATATCTTTGAAGATTTTTTGGTGTTCTTTGCAAAAGTACGCTCTACATACAATCCTTTAAAGATTGTATGCAATCAGAAACTACAGGAACCTCAAATCTTTAAAGATCTTTAAATTTCTGAATTTAAATTCTTGTATTTAAATTCCTGTATTTAAATTCCGCATTTATATATATATTATTATACATATTATATGGCTGGTTAAACCACCTACTTTATTTATCGTTGTTGCATTTTCTTTTTATTAATTGCTCATTTTGAAAACAAGTTTGCAAAAGTGGATGCAACCAATATTTGGTAAAAACTTGTGTGAGACGGTCTCACATATCGTATTTTGTAAGACATGTCTCTTATTTTGGTCATCTATGAAAAAAATTACTTTTTATGCTAAGAGTATTACTTTTTATTGTAAATATCGATAGGGTTGACCCGTCTCACAGATAAAGTTTCGTGAGACCGTCTCACAAGATAGCTACTCTCAATATTTTACTATATATTTCAAAATCTCGGTGGAGTAAATATTCTAAATAAATCATGATTTACATATATACATAAAATAATAATTTTTTAAATTTAAAAAAATATGAGGAATCCAAATTTTGATTGATTGTTCTCCCCTTTTCCACACTTTTTATGGACAATGTTTTTGGAATAAATCGAAAGCGTTAGGAATATTTTTTTCCAACTTTTGATCACCATAGATATTCATATTCTCCATTACTTGATTCTACACACACACACACACGGAGTTTCATAGCACCTTTTTACAAAATTTTATTCAACTTCACTATCTTCCGAACATTATAATTTGATTGCATCGATAAAATTCAATTAATTATTCGCTAATCGTAATTTTCGACCTTAACACGAATGATTATCTAGAGCATTTATATGTATCGAAAGCTTTAGGGTAAAGTGGAGAGCATTTTCTTTTAAATATTCTTCCTTTTTTAAAAGATAAAAGTCCCGTGGTTCAATTATTTTATCCCCTTAACCAATCGATGAGCAGTCTATTTGCACAGGGATATTCTTTTACCGGTTTTGTGTTAACTTCAGTCCGACTCATCAAAAAATATAAAATTTTATGTTAAAAATATTATTTTTCACTTTAAATATGGATTTGATCGATCTGTCTCACAAAAATAGATATGTGAAATCGTCTCATAATAAATATATACTATTTCATATTACTATGATGTTATTGTATTATTATAGTTTTAACATATAAAAAGTATATAAAACTTTAAAGTTATATAATGATGAGTAAGTCTCATGTGAGACGGTCTCACGAATCTTTATCTGTGGGATGAGTCAACCCTATCGATGTTCACAATAAAAAGTAATACTCTTTCATGAATGACCAAAATAAGATATATGTCTCACAAAATACGATCTGTGAAATCGTTTTACACAAGTTTTTATCTACAATGATTGATCGAGCGCTCTTGCGCCGAAGATGAACGGGAAAGGCATTTCGGGAATCGGTCTGATTCTATCTCTGTTCCTTCATGACTCGGACTCGTGATCTTTTTCACCTTTAGTGAAGCTATAAATTTATTCAACTTGTATATATATACCTTTGTATTTTTGGAAACATATAATATAAAATTATATTTTCAAAAGTATTTTAGCATTTAATCAATTTTGTTCAAAATATAAAGAATCAAAACTGGAAATAGAACTCCACTCGAACAATTTTTTTTTAAAAAAATAACCAGAAAAAAGAAATCGATGCTAGCGAGAGGGACCAAATTCGTTATGCCTACACGTAGGGGTGGATACGGTACGATATACCGTACCGAACTACGATACCGTATACTGTACCGAAAATATCGGTATGAAATTTTTCCTTACCGATACCGATATCGGAAATTCGGTATACCGCACATTCGGTATACCGAATTTTCGGTATGAAAAAAATTCATACCGGTATCGTACCGACACCGAAATATTTTCGGTATACCGACAAATTTTTCGGTATAATGAACTTAAATTTAAAAAAATAATAATAAAAAATTATTTTCGGTATTTCGGTATATACCGAAATATCGGGAAAAAAAATATTATGTACCGATATCGATACCGAAAATTTTAGTACGGTATCGAAATTTTCGGTATACCGATTTTTTCGGTAAGTTCGGTATTTTTTCGGTACGGTTTTTCGATATTTCGGTATTTTTTCCCACCATTACCTACACGATATAATGTCACTATCGGGATTCCAACTCACCTATTTTGAGCTATTATTTCAAAATTGATTATTTATAATAAATTTTCAATCCTCTCAAAATTGCATTGATTTAAAGTTCCCCTGACCTCCATTCAACTTTTTCTCTCGCACAATCAGATTCTTTGGAAGTAATAGTTATATCTAACTAGAACGCTATAAAATGATTTGCAAAAGTTTCCGTTTTAAATTATTTCAATCATACAATCATCACCGGTTATAATTTCAACAGAACGAAAACCCTACAAATCACATAACTCGAAAACATTTAGTTTAAAATCATTAAATTGCGGAGATATACAAAAAAATAAGTTAATGTGAACGAAAGACAAATATGTTATATACATGATCACAAACGATAATTTCCATTTTCTAAAATTTATCACAAGTTTGAACGTAAGTTAGATATTAGATACACATTAGACACGCTAATTTGTTTGCATTGCATGTGTAATAATAACCTTTTTATAAATAAATATTTTATCAGAAAGGAATTAAAAAATTTTCTCCAATGTTATCTTCAATCTGCGTACATTAAATTATTTATTAACATAATATAATATAATAAAATATAATATGACATAATATAACTAATATCATGTGGTCACTAGGCAAGATTCCGATGAATATCTCGTCTTTTTTTTGAGTTTTATTCCTTCACATTTATTGAGATCTTGGATCCTATTTATCTTTAATTTTGTTTTGTAATAAAGAATATGCTTTCCCCATCAACATTTAATTCTATACCGAACTCAATCGGGTCCATTTTTATTTTATTTTATTTTTATTGAGAGTTAAATTAAATATATTATTTTTTCAGCCCTTAAAAAGAAACTTATTTGTGGTGGGATGATATATGATTATATTAATATTAATATCGTGATTTTATCTGTGATGTTCGTATAATAATATCGGCGAAAACTTGTGTGAGACGATCTCACGAGTCATATTTTGTGAGACAGATATCTTATTTGGGTCATCCATGAAAAAATATTATTTTTTTATTCTAAGAGTATTATTTTTTATTGTGGATATCGGTAGGGTTGACCCGTCTCACAGATAAAGATTCGTGAGACCGTCTCACATGAGACCTACTCTAATATATTTGAGACTTTGGCCCTGCTCGATCGGATCAATATGTCAAATTCAGCAGGAGTTTTGAGATTAGAACCGTTGTGAAAAGGATTCATTTTCGGACAAAGAAAACAATCGCACATAAAATTGATTAATTGTGTCTGTTTCTAATTTTTTTACCTCCCACAAACAAAAATGTACCCAAAATATAAATGTAACACACCTATTTGAAATATTTTATTTATTGCTCGCTCATCTTTCCGAGATTCAGTGGGTTTTTTAATATGAAATATTGCAAAACTCTAATATTAAATTTCGGTATTTGATCTTTGCCGAACATGAAACATCGCAAATTTTGAAAAGTGACAAAAAATTATCCTTCTTAAATAATTATCTTTATAAAAAATATTATATGAATATATATAGACTTTCTAATTTTAATATAATCTTTAATTTTTTGACACAAATAATAGCACAAGGAAAAAAAACTACTCAACGCGTATATCTATCTATATATGCGTCTAATTACTAGTATAAAATCTTTAATTTTATTAAACTCCAAAAAGGATTTTTTATTTTTTATTTTAATAAATACACACGTATATCGGGTATTAATATATATAAATAAGCTATGTAACATTGTAACTCGAATTTTGAACTCCTTGCCAATTTAGAATAAACAATTCAAAACCTTCTAGAATACACTTTATTTATTTAGGCGTAGAAACGAAAATAGTTTTTAATCCAACTCCTTTTTTAAATCAATTTTTCCTTTTAACTTCAAAAGGCAAGTTCTGGCTAATCGGGGAAAGAACTGCCAGCTTAAAACTAAAGGATAAAATATGAGATCGTGCTTTATTATTATTATTAAAAAAATGTTGGCCGCTTTTGCTTTTTTTTTTTTTGGAATAAAAAAAATTAATTAAGAAATGCACATAGTCTTGTTTGGTTTATTATTATAACTAGCACATAGTCTTGTTTGGTTTATTATTATAACTAGCAAATCAAGCGTACACAGTATTTTACGTGTAAAAAAAAAAAACGTAATTATCAACAAATTATTTAGGTATTTTTAGAATTTATCAAAATAGTTTGTTATAATAATTTTGATCATAAATATCGTAAAAAAGTTTAGAAGAGATGAATAAATATTTTAATATTTTTTTAAATACTGACAAATAATGTGATCGGTCTTGATATGTTAGCTATATAAGACCTGATTTTTTCAACTCTCAAAAAATATTATACAACGAATAGTGTGCGATCTGAGGTTTTAATTTATACTTTTATGCTCAAATATAAACATACAATAAAATAAATAAGTGCAGTAAATGAAATGACACGAGGATTTTTTATGAGTCTTTGGAGACTCAAGCTCATACATCACATATTCTACCATTTAAAAATGATTTTACTGATATTTTGATTTTAAAACTCTTTGTAACAATACGCTTCACGTTTATGACTTATTTACTGTATAAATTGAAACTTCTAGTTAACTTTCATCAACGATCGAGACAACAAGTTTGACAACTAATACAATACATGAATGAATATTTAGATTCAAATTATCGAGAAACTCTTCAAACGGTCTTGACATAAACAGTTGAGTTGTTGACAGAAGACCTATTGATCATTAATGATATGATGAATGTTCTTTTGAAACGAGAGCTATTGAGCATTAGTGGATATGAGTGCAAATGGTGCTCAAAATATTGTTAGAAAATGCAAGCTTGAAAAATTGTTTCAAATGTATGTCTAATCGTGTTGCATCGTAAGAAACTTTTCTTAACATCTTTTATTTATAGTGTTCTTTGCATTTGCTCGTTCAAAGTTCGATTGTAGTCCATTAATGCAAAAGAACGGTCGTCGCCCTCCTTTCTTGATTCTTAATACACTCAATAATGAGCAATTTGACATTTTTCAATTGCGGAAAGAAACGGTTGATGACAGCAAAAAATAACTGTCAATGAGCTTTGTCTTTTAAGATAAACAATCTTATATTGTAATGTCTTGTTTTTAGTGTATAACCAGTCTGCCAAATTTTCTGATAAAGTAGGTAGAATCCCTGTAAAACGTGTGACTCGAATATGAAGATATCTTACTCAAACTGTTTTCAAATATGTTTTGATATAGCGACCAATTGAGTGGTCTTATGACGCAGCTTGTATGCTCGAGCGGTCAAATAGATCAAGAAGCTGCTTTAAGACCGACTGAACGAAATTATTTGAATTTTCAATAGAACGGTCGAGTGCCTGTAATACACGCAAATACAACTTGATATAGTAAAATAAGTCATTTTTGTTATCATCAAAACTAATGATCTAACAATTTTTTATTATATAAAATAAGTGATATTTTTGTTCATCCATTAAAATGACTAATATATACTTATTTTATAGGGTTTTTTGATTATTATATAGTATAGTTATTAAATTTATAACATTTTAGGGTTTCTGAATTCAACTTATTAAACGTGTGGAGGCGAAATAACATGTATATCTTTTTGCAAATTAGTTCATTGATCTTGAAAGTAGAATTAGACATTTGGTCCGTTTATTATGATTTATGGTATACATATAAAAAAAGAGTAACATAATTAATTAACTTAAACAAATAAGATTATAATAATTGCAAAAAATTGCGTGAGACGGTCTCACGGGTCGTATTTTGTGAGACATATATCTTATTTGGGTCATCCATGAAAAAATATTACTTTTTATGCTAAAAGTATTACTTTTTATTGTAAACGTCGATAGGGTTGACCCGTCTCACAGATAAAAATTCGTGAGACCGTCTCACAAGAGACCTACTCATAATAATTATCACCATATTACAAAAATTATTATAAATTTAAAGTATTAAATTGTGTGGTAATTACCCAACTACGGGTAAGCATTTATTTTTCGAGTAAAAGTAGGCGGAGATTTCGTTTAAGGCGACGTACGGTTTTTACATCTCGGTTTCCAGCCACCCCTTTAAGGTTTTTTTTCCCCTCTTATATATTTTATTTTACCTTATGTTATTGCCCGTTTAATAATTATTATAGCTTATTAAATTACGAGAAAATATTAATTTGGAATATATATCTTTTCGCTTATTTAAGAATATAGTTTAGTTTTTACCAGCGGATAACAATGCGAAACGGCAACTAGACAATGAGTCAGCCGGGGAACTTGTCCTTTAACCTCGTACATGAATCCCCATCCAACAAAAACCTTTCAACCAACTAATATTACCATTTTTTAAAATTTTTTATAACAATATGTCACATCTTCGCTCGTGTTTTGATTTGACTGAGTATGTGAATGTGTGATAATTCGATTCTCTCCATCAAAATTTTATCGATCAAACATGTCCCACGACATATGCTTATTACAATTTATTCGATTGATATAGTTTGCATGTCACTGCGTTAGGCTTGATAATGTAGTATGTCCATCAATTATAAGTTACAGATTAGCTTGTCGAAAACATAATCAAAAGCATAAGATTATATATATAAAAAGACATTTTCTATATATCTCATAATCAAAAAGCCTAAGATTATATATGTATATAAAAAAGACATTTTCCATGCTTCCCGAGAATTTACACGAGATTTTAAAATTATCTATATTTGTACATTTATTATACGTTGTGTTTGAGTCTTTGTCAACCAATGTTTCGTGGACCCGATTTGGTGCACCTAACTCGTGTTAGGTTTTTCTAAGACATTAAAGTAAATTTCTGTGCATAAATTGGCTTTTTTTCAAAGAAATTTTACCATCAAATTATTCAAAATTAAACCTGTGTGCTATTATTTTACTTTGATTATTCAAATTCCATGAGCGTGGTCATGTTAGCTATAAAAATCTATAGATAGGTATCTTGTGAGACAGTCTCACGAATATTTATCTGTGAGACGGGTCAACTCTATCGATTTTCGCAATAAAAAGTAATATTTTTAGCATAAAAATTAATATTTTTTAATGGATGACCCAAATAAGATATCCGTATCACAAAATACGATTTGTGAGACCGCCTCACAGAAGTTTTTGCTATTATCTTCATTTTCTTTAATTTTATATTTCCAGTTTATTTCGAGAATTTACCTAATTCAAAGATTAAATCTTAAAAAAGTTGCTGGTCATCATAAGTACATAAATAAATAAAACAAATTTGATTTTATATAAACCATATTTTGGGACAAAAAATTTTAGGATTTCTCCACACTCCTCACCGCATAAATTAAGGCTCGCACTCCACAACCAAACGCACATCTCCCTCTCTCTTTCCCCCATCCCATATCGCGAATCCCTCTGCACGCAAAAGAAGAGATGGGAGAGACGACGCTGCTTCCCTATTTCGCCACCGAAATCATTATTCCCCTCTGTGCGGTCGTGGGTATCGTCTTCGCCCTCTTCCAATGGCTGCTGGTTTCCAAGGTAAAGCTTTCAGTTGACAAATCTAGCTCCACCGACAGCAAAAGTGGGTTTAACGAAGCTCTTATAGAGGAAGAAGAAGGCACCAATGAGCATTCTGTTGTTCGGAAATGCGCCGAAATCCAAGCAGCCATCTCTGAAGGTATATTTTGTTTTTATATATTCCGTGCATTGGTTGTGTTTGTTTATATTACCGAGCCAGGGAGATTTGTTTACGAGGGAGAGTTGAGCATTAGGGTTGAATAATATTATGTTGAGGATATGGGTTTTGCTTGGTTTCGTGGATGGATTGGCAGATTTTCTTTTTGGACTTTTGGTTATGGCTGCTTCTTACCTGTTATTTTCAATTGCTTAAAGTATGCAGTAATATGTATGCATCTCTTTGTAGTCTCAAAATATATAGCTTGTATAATTATTCTATTCCTTCAGTGCTATTCCATACGGTTGTCTAATTATGCGCTATTTCACGAAAAGTTTGCAATTTTTTTTTAATAATTCTAGATGGGAAATCTGGGTTCTTGCTCGGATCCTTTAATGTTAACGACGTTTGCGTATGCCTTCAGCACCCTTGTATTCACGTTTGAAATCTATAGCCTTACGTGGCTTTATTTCCTTTTATTGTTTTGGCCATATTTTCGTTTGATTCTCTTGTTGTTCCTTTCTCATGGTGGAAAAGTTAAAAGCATGCTATTTTCTATATGTATTTCGTGATTTTAAAATTTCCTTTAATATCCCTGTCCACATGAAAACCGAAGATCAATTTTTTTAGTCCACGTCTTTCTAGCTGATTAAAAAAATACTCTTCCTTTCCTCCTTGTCAAGCCCTATGATGCGGTTCTTCTAAAAGGATCCACGATCATGCTTCGTTGTTAAACACAGTTGTTGCTACTGTTTCTTAGGATGCTTTCGTCATTTATACGAGTCAGCCTTATATGCTGGTTCTTATTATAAATAGTTGTTGTCCCTTTTATACATTAATTAATTGATAATTGATAACAAGTTTCGGTGTCAATTTTACCTATCAAAGCTTGTAACTTTTGTTCAGATTAGATTTTTTTCATTTGTTTGTAGCGAGGTCGTCTAATTAATACACACGCATAGTTTCTCTACGTCACTGCTATAAGTTTAGTTCTATGTTGGCATAAAGTTGCTCTTCTATACATACTCACGATTGGATTTCTGTATTTTCCTTTTCTTTTATAGTTTTCCGTTTTTCATAGGTTTTGTCTGGACTCTGTTCCTTTTTGATAGTTCTGTCTGAAAGGTATACCATGTTGGCTAGTAACATTCTGCAGATTACTTATTTCGGGATGAAATATAGCATGAACTAATAAGTGAAAAAGTACCTAGGCATAGCGTGCGCTAAATATTGTCGTTATTTCATGTTGTTGAAATGATATCGAAACAATTTGTAAGGCTAAAATGATGTCTTTATTATTAAAACGTGCACTTGGAAGTTGATTTCCGGAAACTAATAATGTTTTTGAACTTGAATTTCTATTGTCTGTATCTTTGTTTTTTGTCCGAACTGTATTGTTGTACGTTCAGAAGAACAGAAAAAGTCAAATAATTGCTCAGTAATTTGTCTCCGGTTCTTATAATCTAATTGTGATATCACAGGTGCAACATCATTTCTTTTTACCGAGTACAGGTATGTCGGCATCTTCATGGTTGCTTTTGCCATATTGGTTTTCCTTTTCCTCGGTTCTGTGAAAGGATTCAGTACAAAGAGCCAATCATGTACGTTTGACAGCACCAAAATTTGCAAGCCTGCTCTAGCTACAGCTGTCTTTAGTACCATATCATTTCTTCTTGGTGGCCTCACATCTTTGGTTTCTGGATTTCTTGGAATGAAAATTGCCACCTATGCCAATGCCCGGACTACATTGGAGGCTAGGAAGGGTGTTGGAAAGGCTTTCATAGTTGCATTTCGGTCTGGTGCAGTAATGGGTTTCCTCCTTGCCGCAAATGGCCTTTTAGTTTTGTATATTGCCATCAACCTTTTCAAGTTATACTATGGTGATGACTGGGAAGGCCTGTTTGAGGCAATAACCGGTTATGGACTTGGGGGATCTTCCATGGCTCTCTTTGGCAGAGTTGGTGGAGGTATCTACACGAAAGCTGCCGATGTAGGGGCCGATCTTGTGGGCAAAGTAGAAAGGAACATTCCAGAGGATGACCCTAGGAATCCTGCTGTATGGCTACAGTAAAAATAGTTGATAATAGTTTCTTGGAATATTTTGTTCTTAAATTACGAACTTGTGTTTTATGAATGTTGCAGGTCATTGCAGACAATGTTGGAGACAATGTAGGGGATATTGCCGGTATGGGATCTGATCTATTCGGTTCATACGCAGAATCCTCCTGCGCGGCCCTTGTCGTTGCTTCAATCTCATCTTTTGGGATCAATCATGACTTTACTGCTATGTTATTTCCTCTTTTGATCAGCTCCGTTGGAATTCTTGTTTGTTTGTTGACCACCTTGTTTGCAACTGACTTCTTTGAAGTCAAGGCTGTCAAAGAAATCGAGCCTGCACTGAAGAAGCAACTCATCATCTCCACGGTATTAATGACTGTTGGAATTGCTGTTGTCAGTTTCATTGCCCTTCCTTCCTCCTTCACGATATTTAATTTTGGAACCCAGAAAGTTGTCAAAAGCTGGTGAGTTCAATGTTGCCCCAAATTTCTTAATGACTTTTCTTTCATTGTATACCTTCATTTTCATATAATTTCCCTTCCTTTCATATAAAGCATATCATACAGTCTCGTAAGTACACTGTCAAATTAGGAACCTTATTGTTTTTCATGAAGAGAAAACTGTAATAAGTTTGAATGGCTCTCTCCCTCTTTAAGAATTTTGCATAAGTATGTGCACACATTTACAATATGTACCGTTTTATTGCTTCTTTGTTAAATTCCATAACAAAATTATCTGAATGTTGCAGGCAATTGTTCTTATGTGTTGCTGTTGGTTTGTGGGCTGGTCTGATAATTGGATTTGTTACAGAGTACTATACAAGCAATGCTTATAGGTATATATCTAGACAGTTATCTGGTGTAAAGTAATTATACAGTTAATGTATTAAGTAATCTCTCCATTGTTTCAGTCCCGTGCAAGATGTTGCGGATTCTTGCCGTACTGGAGCAGCCACCAACGTTATTTTTGGCCTTGCATTGGGATACAAATCAGTTATTATTCCGATTTTTGCCATAGCAGTCAGCATTTTTGTTAGTTTTACCTTTGCTGCAATGTACGGCATTGCAGTGGCTGCACTTGGGATGCTTAGCACCATAGCCACTGGTCTGGCTATTGACGCATATGGCCCCATCAGTGACAATGCTGGTGGTATTGCTGAGATGGCAGGCATGAGTCATATAATTCGAGAAAGAACTGATGCCCTTGATGCTGCAGGAAACACCACTGCAGCTATCGGGAAGGTACTTGTTTCATATATTGGCAGTATTGATACTACTATTTTCCATCATCGATCCTTAACTCCTAATTTCAGGGATTTGCAATCGGGTCTGCTGCTCTTGTGTCTCTAGCGCTTTTTGGTGCATTTGTGAGCCGTGCTTCCATCTCAACCGTAGATGTTTTGAACCCCAAAAGTCTTCATCGGTTTAATAGTTGGTGCTATGCTTCCTTACTGGTTCTCGGCAATGACAATGAAAAGCGTCGGCAGTGCTGCTCTGAAGATGGTTGAAGAAGTGCGTCGGCAATTTAATACTATCCCTGGACTTATGGAAGGCACTACAAAGCCCGACTATGCAACTTGTGTTAAGATATCCACCGATGCATCTATCAGGGAAATGATCCCTCCTGGTGCTCTTGTCATGCTCACACCCCTCATCGTGGGCATTTTCTTTGGTGTGGAGACACTTTCAGGTGTTCTCGCTGGATCTCTCGTCTCTGGTGTTCAGGTAACTTAATTGAAACGTGCTTCATCTTATTGAGATCTCCAAGGACATTTTATTTTATTAGTGATTAATTTCGTATCTGTTTGGAAGAAATGGAAAAATAAGTAGGGAAAAAGCTACAGCCGAGCCGAGAAAATTGTTTGATTTCTAATGAAAATCTCAATTGAATTACTAGAGAAATTGTATATACATAGTAGCAGTATAGCACCTTAGATATCTGATGGGTCAAATTCGTCCCATAGTCCGTCCTTTTATTAGGTTTCACACACTGTATCAGTACTTCTTTTATGCGAGGGCAGGCAAGGAAAGATGTCCTACTCAAACCGAAAATAATTTCGAAATGCCATGGATCAATCGTAATCCTGAATGGTTTTCTTTTTTCTTTTTCCAAAACTTCTATTCAAGTAGGAAACTCTGAGATAATTTTGTTTGTATTATACGGCATTGTTACCACTTGCATCATGTCACGCAGATCGCTATCTCTGCCTCCAACACCGGTGGTGCATGGGATAACGCCAAGAAATACATCGAGGTAAAGATTTGTTCCAAATTTTAATCGCATGACGATTGAATCTGCACTTAATTCACTAATATTTTTTGTTGATCCCCCGACTATAGGCTGGTGCTTCAGAGCATGCTCGATCTCTGGGTCCTAAAGGATCTGACTCACACAAGGCTGCTGTGATCGGGGACACAGTTGGAGATCCTCTGAAGGACACATCTGGGCCCTCTTTGAACATTCTTATCAAGCTTATGGCAGTCGAATCATTGGTGTTCGCCCCCTTCTTTGCTACTCATGGTGGTTTGCTCTTCAAGATTTTCTGAAGTAAAGAGATATGAGATGCTCTAGATTTCCTGCTCCGACTTTTTGTAATTTCCGTTGGAAGTATAATATGCTTTGCTGATTTCTAATTTAATTTAGATTTGAGGATAAATTCTCTATCATCAAATGGCCAAATCTTGTGAAGAGTTGGGACATAGTTTTAGTATTCTTTCACCATAAGTATATCAATGGCTTGCCAACTTTTTCCATTAGCTTTTGCATCTGATCTTTCATCTACGAGTTGATCATGTCCACATTCTCTGAACTCTTCGTAATAGTTTTAAAATAATGGAAGCCTAAACTGCTATTAATTTTATGTCACATTGTTTTGAACTCGTGATTTGTAAAATATTTCGTTTGTCGGTGGATTATCTAGTGTACGTCGAAAGATAACTATCGATGATTTTTACATCGCCATTTTTTTAGAAAAAGAAAATAATCGTTTCAACATATGAATTATATATTTAAGTAATGTTCGTGTACAAACAAATAATGAAGGCTGAAACAGCACGCATAAAGATGAGGAACCGCTGACTTATATATATATATATATATATCTGTGTGTGTGTGTGTGTGTGTGAATTATTTTTAAACTTCAAGAAATAATATTGCTTGCAATTGGTATTAAGTTATTTTTGCAAAGTCTTGAAAGCTGGCAATAATGCATCATCTCTTACTAGTAATTAAGTGAGAAAAACCTTGTAATAACTATTCTACACAAACAAAGTATTTTAAAAAAATAAAAATATGAATTCATATTTTATTCACTATCACACACAAAGTATTTTTAATTAAAATCAAATGGCAGTACAGATGTGTCGTTGGATAGTACAACTAGAACCAAGTCAAATAAAACAAAGTCGTGCAGCTAAATATCCTCGACTACGAGGCGATTTTTACGCCTAACAAAATTTAATTACGATCAATATTATTCATTCATATGTCACTTATTTTAACTAAAAAAATCATATGATTTTATTATTTTTCTCTCTAAAATTTTACTACTCTATTTTTTTTTGTCATAACATTTTTTATATGGTACATTGTTCCTCCAATGTTTCAATGATAACATCTCACAATGTATTTCGAACAGTTTGTGTAGTTTAGAGTGAATTTATAATCGTTTCGTTTGTTGCTCTATAACATTATAATATTGTGTTGAATATTTATTTTGTAACAAAAAAAATTATAAACGTGAGATTTCGCAATTACTAATGTTCATTTTGTTGCTTCATTCTTACCTTTATGCAATTCATATAATTGACTTCATGATCTGTTTGTTTTAGTGTCTGATTCAAACAACACAAACATTTATTTATTTGAGCTATCTATGATTCCTTATTTTTGGATAATTATCAACTATTTTTGTGTAATGTTTTATCTAATTGAAAAGGGTAAAAAATGTCTTTTAAAATTATTTTTGTCACGTGATTAGAAAGTAACCTCCGCAGATTAACCAAATTTGTGATAATATATTGATGTGTGATAGATACAACCGTGAAGTTTGTAGTATTAAATACATCTACAAAAAGGAAAAATACCTCAACCGCTGACTCTTAGATTTCGTCACCTCACAAATCTTACCAAGCCCAGATGTGAGCATAAAACTTGTAGTGAAAATATTAAATTTTAGGGGAAAATAGTAATAAAAAAATTTGTTTTTTTTTAACAAAAGTTTTCCTCTGATATTTGTATGCAGAAAGCGCGTAAGAGTCGATGGAAGGCATTAAGTTATTTTTGCCAAGTCTTGAAAGTTGGCAATAATTCATATATATTTTTAGTTAAAATGGCAGTACAAATTTGACGTTGGATATATAGTACAATAATAACCAAGTCAACTAGCGCAAGTGTGCAGCTAAAATTGCATATAAATAGCCATGACTACAATATCTTTCTTGAGACAGATATTTTAAGCCTAGACAAATTTATACGCATCCCTTTTCTGTCTTTTTTTCCCCTCGAGTGACAGCGATAGTTATGGCTTTTAAATCGATTGTTATGTTTGCTTGCATTATAGTTCTAGTACAACTCGTGGCGGCGCATGAAGGTCACGACCACCACATGGCTCCGGGGCCTGCCCCTATATTGCCGCCGCGTGCGCCACCACCCTCTGGTGGAATAAGTTATTCTCCAACCGCGGTGATCGGACTCGTGGCTTTGGTGGTTTCCTTTGTCGGAGTACTTGGGAACAAGATTTGAGAATGTCATTTTACTCCAGACTTTTTCGTACTTGTCTATTTACACTATCTTCGTTCATTTCTTTTGTATAATTTTGTTATGTAATGCATTATAAAATCCGGTTGCGCGACGATTTGATATATTTGTCACAAGTTCTTCATAAAACATTATTGTAAACTCTTGAGTTAATAAAAAGATTATTTAATTGACGTTGAAAACTATAATATTTTATTTTTATTATATTATTATTATTATTATTATTGTCAATTTGCAGGTAAAAAATAAATAAGTGGAATTTTTTTTCTTTTTTAGAAAAAGTCACAATTTCATTTTTGTAAGTTGACATATTTTGGGTTTTATCCATATAATTTGTCAAATTTGATTTTCATCTAATAATTTGAATTTGTATTTTAAATAGACTATATTTTTGGCTGAACCAATGATTAGATTGAATATTACTTATTTTCACTCAATGCTCTCCTACGTGACAAGAATAAAATTCATATTATATACACTAAAATCTATCCGAACAAAAATAAAAAGAAACGACAAATTTTTTTCTCAAAATTTGGACGTCGTTTTACTTTATTTCACATTTATATTTGTTTAAATTAATTTTAGTGTCTATAATATAGACTTTTTTTTAGTAGACCATAATATAGATTTTATTCTCATCGTATTAGTCATGATGAAAAAATAGTACCAAATAAGTCATAATCGATTGGTTCCAACGAAAAAAGGATTTTAAAAAAAAATTCAAGTTATACGAAGACCCGAGACAGACGATTGAAAATGCAATTTTCCCATAAAAACCAAACTCGTGCACGTTGAGTAAAACTAGATTCTAACAGCTTCAATTGGCCTTTTCCCCTGCTGGTAGTGTTGAAAATAGGTCTTCGGGTAGTTTCTTACTTTCTTGTATAATCTCGGCCTCGTACCATCAACTAGTTCATTCACCGGTCCAATCTCTAGTTCAGGATCTGGAGCAAAGAACATAGCTAGAGTATTTCTCTCCCTGACTGTGTTCGTAACTGCTCGATGCATCGGGCTCTTGATGATGCCATTGCTCATTATCTGCGTGGACAAAAGAGCGATAAGACGAGATCATAAAATATTCAAAAGTTATGAAAAGTATACAGATGATAAGCAGTCTATCACGCTTGAGTAAGTTTCACAGGCTGCGCAATCAAGATTACGTGGACCATGCAATAGGTCCTACTAACAACTTGTTCACATCTTCGACTGTTTTACGAAAATGATTAATCGAAACTGGGAGGATAATAAATCAATCAACTCTTCCCCCGCGGTATAATGCTGAGTCATGAGCATTATGAAACTGCGGTAAATTGAAAACTTGCCAGGAGCATGGTCGAAATTTCAGGAACTTAGGAGGGTTAGTTGCCAAATATTAAGGAAACAAAATCATACACGAAGCTTTTGAAAATCGCATTAGTCTACTTTTATAATTTAGTTTACCCACCTATATATGCACCTAATGTGATTTGAATCCAATACAATAATGGTCTAGTGGAGGGTGAGCCCCAAAGATACGAGATCTTGGTTCAAAACTTCGAATGCCACTTGTGTGTGGGTGGTGTGGTTAGATAGGAAATTCCCCCGACCTATGTATCCCAAAAAAAAAGGTTGCTTCGCATACTCCAAATGAAAAACATTAATTTTGTACCCAATTCTACGCAGCAATCTAAAACGAGGTTTTGAAAGATCAAAGCCTCCGATCTTACAACCAACATGCTATGAAATTCATTCTTGAAACCTATAGAAAGATGAGCTTAAGACGTACCTCAAGTTGATCCCCAACGTTGACAAGAAGTGCATGAGGCATAATGGGAACTCGATACCACCGATCATCTTTCAGCATTTGAAGGCCCTCAACTTCTTCATCTTGCAGTAGAATAGTTATCCCCGTGCCATCTGCATGTGGTTTGAGCCCAAGAACAATGTCTGGCCTCGAACATGGAGGATAGTAGTTGAACCTTCCATACATTGTAGGCCTCTCCCCGAATTGGTCCAAAAAGCATTTCTCTGGTAAGCTTAATGATCTTGCTATAGCCTTTAGTATCAGTTCTTGGATTTGTCTTAAACTACCAGTATACTCATCTAACATCTTCCTGAAGGATTAAAAATCCCTAAGTTATCAAATGAATTCATGTTGTCCTCAAAATAAGCCGATTTTGTAACTAAAAAAACCCAATTTTTTTACAGAGAAAATGGCTGATATTACCTGAAAGTATCTGGATTTTCAGGCCAATATTCGAGCTTTTGCTGATCTTTCGGACTAAGTAAAAGATACAACCTATCGTTCCAATCAAGGGATTGATTCTCGAAAAGAACCATATCACTGCCGTAGCCTTCAATGCCATCCACTGGTCTGACATATTTTTGTTTCTCTATTATGGGCAGATGGAAAAATTTTCTTGAAACTCTTCGCAGTTCATCCAGGAAGGAATTTTCAAAGCCATGGTTTATGGCCTGGATATTCAAATTTAAATGATATCTACTAAATTAGATATTTATTTCTTAGCTATGATTTGCAAAACTTACAGAATCATAAAAAATTAATCGCAACCAATAAGGATACCATCTTTAAGCAATACACGTGCCAGTCATGGTCTTGATCAATCTATATATGAAACATGTCATTCCATAGTTCAAAGAGTACGTCGAGGTTCTGCAAGCGAGTCTTTCTATATACTACGATATTGATATTTACAAATATAAATCAGTAGATTCCCATTTTGTTATATCACCAGGTATGGGTGATGGGTCAAAGATCTATATGTTCTTATTTTTTCGATAAGCTGGAGAGAGTCGAGCCAGAGTGAAGTAGCTTACTATAGTTCTGCGCGCTATGCCTCTGTATGCCATTTCTCTACTTTTTTGAGGCCTAAATGAAGGCATATATACGAACGGATTCACAATAAACAATAATCAAACGCGGGAGGAAAACAAAAAGAAAGATGATACGTAGCCCCATCTCCTAGCCTCAATTAGAATATAATATACGCGTCATTTTTCATCCTTTATTTGTAACCCAGAGAAATAAGTACTCTACTATCCTATTTAGAAGCAAAAAAATCTAAATATGATACGTAACCCCATCACAATCCACCAAGGGCTGACCGAGGCCGCCTCGAGGGTTAGCCGCCCCCTTCTAACGAAAAATATCATATGTTATTTCTATTATCGATATTTTCGTGGACGAGCTTGAAATTCGTCCACTGCATCGAAGAAAAAGAATCATATGTGATTTCTCTAAGATCAAGTCATGTCACCCACTAAATATATACTGATTAGGCCTCTCCTTTGGCCCAAACTTCGGGCCAATTCTTTCGCTTATCATTTACAACTTCTTGGTTCCATCGTAACGCCAAGGAGTTTCTATTACAATTTTGACTACCTGGAACTTATATACGACCACAAGGATCCAAATTTTTAGTCATAAATTCAACGAAACAAACAAATCGAATCAAGAATATAAACAGATCCTAACTCTATATTATATACAAATAAAAAGTTGAAACCTGAAAGCAGCCCCATGTCATAAGAGCAGACTGAAGCTTGTTAAGTTCTGCATCCATGGCGGCGGCTGCTGATGGAATCAAACGGCTCAAATCAATAACTGGGATTTCACCACTCAAAGTAGCAGTGAGATTAATGGGGCCATATTCAGCATCTCTCCAAATATATTTATGTGGCACCTCCTCGTTATTGTCACCTCCACTTTGAACCAGTTCCTGAACTGTCTTCGCGCCGGCTTCAGCCATGAGAATAAATTTTGGAGATTAAATCTGGGATTTCTTCTGGTCAAACGTTGGAGCTGACAACTGATGAGAATTCTTACCATACAACAACGTTTTGGGTTTTGTTTTCATGAAAGTCTGCGCTGCGTTAATCTGAAAAATTCTTCTGCATTAATGCTTACTTCCACGTGGATTCTTGCATCAAGCGACGCGCATCAGCCAAATTTTCCACCTCAAATACCCTGATTTTTTCTTTTCAAATAAACTCTTTAATTTTAAAAATATAACATTATTTTTCATCAATTAATCCAAATTTGCTTAAAACTAATCGAAACCGATGTAACTAATTTCAACGTGGGATAAAACTACGTGTACATCGTCACATTATCATTATCGATTAAAAAATTAAAATTGATAAAAATTAAAAGATGGAATACTAAAACAAAATAAAGTTTGACAATATAAAAGTTAAAATAATAAAAAAAAAAACAGATACACACTACTAAAAATTGTAATTTTTTTATATTCAATTATATATTTAGCTGGTATGGAAATATAAATCAAATAGTTTATAACACTTATTCAAAAAAAAAAAAAATCGTTTATAACTCAAATATTACTCCATATAATCGATGGATAACTTCGAAAACACCGAATCAAATCTAAAACAAATTAAAAAATCAATCTTCTGTGATTATAGTTGACTCTGTTTAGTCAAAAATGGCTTCCCCAATCGCTTTAATGTCATATCTATATCAATGATTTATTCGAACCTACTCTTGAGATAATATCCAAATATTTAATTCAATTGGGATTATAAATCGCCCCTTCACGTAATTTAGCCCTGCATTGAGCCAGCAAAAAAGGCTGAAAACTACCCTTGTCAACCAAACAAACCACTTTATTTTTGGGTTTGACCTTGGCCACGTTTACATCCATCTCAATCATAAAAAAATGTCCCCAGTGGCACCGTATCAATACTCGATAAAACAGTGAAGTTTCGAATTCGAGATCCAAGTTGTAATCCCCTCCCAAAATATAAATCAATTGAACTTGGAAAATATGGAAGATATGGACACAGACTATCATATTTGGACTATCATAATTTGGAAAATATAAATCAATTTAATATACCCTACCAAGAAATTATATCTGCCTCAACATTGTATTGCAGGGTATATTAAATTTTTATCATTTGCTTCGCTCTTCTTTTTCATACTGAAGAGCATTCAAACACAATGGAAATTGCTGCCAATATGGGCCACGACTATCATATTTTGGACAACCTACGCACAGATGATCATCTTCTCAGTTCAACAAGCATTCACCATGAATCGATCAATTGGCCATTTCCAGATTCCAGCAGGCTCACTCACTGTCTTCTTTGTGGCTGATATTCTGATGACATTGGCAGTTTATGATAGAATAATCATGCCACTTCGGAAGAAATGGAAAGGGAAACAAGGTACTATTTTCTTGATCACTGGCTTGACTTTGTCCACGTTGTATGTATTTTTCTTGGCGTTGACAAGGTCTGTTGCAAATATGAATCGAAAGTGGTGCCTCCAGTCATTTATATTTCAGTTCCAAATATTCCATGCCCAAATTGGTGGGTTTAAGTTAATGTAAAATCACATAATGATACAAGTTTTCACCTCGATTGCAGGTTTCTCCAGCCTACAGAAAATCACCATAGGACTAGTTCTCTCCACAATAGGAATGATGGCTGCAGCTCTTACAGAGATGAAGAGGCTATCAGTTGTAAAGGCTGTCTCGGACGGACCCTTCTCGGATCTTCCTATAAGTGCATTCCTTCTGATTCCACAGTTTTTTCTAGTGGGATCTTTGGAGGCGTTCATAGATACAGGGCAGCTGGATTTCTTCATCACACAAACTCCCAAAGGAATGAAAACAACGAGCACTGGTCTCTTCTTGACAACTCTTTCGCTTGTTTTTTTGTAAGCAGTTTCTTGGTGACAGGAGTCAATGGTGGCCAAGGATGGCTTGCAGATGATATAAATGAGGCGTCTCGATTGCTTCTATGGGATTCTGGCTGTTTTGGGGTTTATAAATCTTGGGATATATCTAATATGTGCTGCGTGGTATAACCCATAGAAAGCTAAACCCGCTATGCAGATTGAGATAGCGCATAGTGGTGATGACAAGTGTTGACCGTTAGGAGATGTTTTTTTGGGTTTTGAGCAAGGAAATTAATCCACCTGATCCATGTATTAATTAATGTATGAAATTATACGTAATGAAATCAGTTTTTGAGTGCATTCATGGTTGCAAATTTGTCATATTTGATTATTTTCTACAATGATGTTTCTATACATACATCACAACTCAAATTTGAAAATAAAATTGGGATAAAATAGATATGATAGTTATGTAAGATAATATTTTTCTCAAGTAAAAAATCTAAACATTTTTCCAATCATTATTCACACTATTTTAAAAATGTACACATACAATTTCCCAAAGTGATAAATCATGTCATAAAAGAATCAAGCATCTTACATATCTCTTCGGCCTGTGGATGTGATAGATCACCCGCATGGAACTCTTCGACCATTCCATTAACTTCAATCAAACTGCAGCCAGATTTTTTATTTGCTGGTCTCTCATCGATCAACTTCCTAATGCTCTTTGCTTCGGTCTCCCAACCAGCTTCCTTGTACATATTATAGGCAAGAACACAAATCCCATAGTCAATCTCTCCTCCATCAGCTATCTTTTTCCATACTCTATCACCAATTTCAATGTTCCCATAATTCCGACACGCCCCTAGCAGAGCTCCCCATATATTAGCATCCCTTTCACCGATACCACACATTATCTCATCAACATATATCTCGGCTTCCTCTAACTTACCAGACCTCGCCAAAAGATCGACCATACAAGCATAATGCTCGATTCTGGGCTTAATTTCATAGACGCTGTCCATCTTTTTGAACAAAGACAACCCTTTTTTGACCAATTTTGCGTGACTACAAGCTGTAAGAACAACAACAAAAGTGGCCTCAGTTGGCTGAGCCCCATATGTGATCATGCTATCAAACAATTCAAGAGATTTCATTCCATCTCCATTCATTGCCGCACATGATATGATAGCATTCCAAACTCCACTATCCTTGTTACGAATATCATTAAAAACCGTGAAAGCCAACTCCAAAGCACCACATTTTGAGTACATGTCAACCAGCGCTGTGGCTATGATTGGATTCAAAGAGTATTTGCGGCGTTTAGCATAAGAGTGTATCCATAAGCCTTGTGCCAATGCACCAAGATGAGCACAAGCAGTGAGAGCACTCACAATAATCGACTGATTGGGCTTCAAACCTATGTCTTCCATGTTTCTATACAAAGAAATCACTTCCTTAAAATCACTAACCCTCGAATATGCTGCCATTAACGCACTCCAGGAGACCACATTCCTTTCCGGCATTTCATCGAAATACTCTCTTGCTTTTTCCACGTTCCCCATTTTCCCATATCCATCAATCATTGCAGTCCACAATACCACATCTTTTACAGGCATTTCATCAAACAACATATGTGCTCTTCCCATATCGTGTTTTAGCGCATAGAATTCGATCAATGCGCTAACAACAAACAAGTCACAGCAAAATCCTAACTTGAGGACATGGGCATGCGTCAAAAGTCCCATGCATCTAACGTCACCTAAAATCATAGAACATGCCTTCATCAAAGGCGTGAAAGTGTAGTTGTTTTTTATAAGCCCATCCCTTAGCATGTCCTTATAACATAAAATAGCGAATATGGGCAAATTAGATTGAACATATCCTCTAATCATCGTGTTGTACAAGAAAGTGGAACGGTGGCGGAGATTTTGAAACACCGCACGTGCATGAGAAAAGAAAACAGGGTTGCAGGAGGCGACGGTGAATGAGACAAGCGGTGCAATGGCAGCCGGGATTTGGGAGAGGTTGAACTTGAGGAGGTTGGCATGAATTTGTTTGATTTGGCTTAGAGTTCTGCATTTCTCAACGAGGAGTGAGGTGTTTGTAATCCAGTTTGCTGCGATCATCTAAGTTTGTAATCAGTGGGAATGAGAGGGTTGTACGATGATAGTCTGTTTAACCACTACGAAATTTTCAAGTCTTGTCATCATTAAAAAAAAAACATTTGATATTTTAAATATCCTTACAAAAATGTAAAAAAATATTTATTTATTATTTAAAATTATAAAATACTACTTTCTGTCTGAAATACTAGTTAAATTAAATTTTGAGTGGCGTCCTCCATCAACGCCCCCACCTCTAAAACCCTCGGGCTTTCCCGCCCTCGCCTTTGCAGGGTTCTCCCATTTTCAGCGGCATTCGTCTGCTCAATTCAATCTCTGTAGTTTGTTTATCAAGAAAGGAGAATGGTTTCACCCAAACAACTTATATCGATAATCGAATCTTCACTACTGGGGCAGACTCCACGAACTTCAGCACAGCGAATCGAACTCCTCCACGCTATTCGTCACTCTCTTCCTTCCCTCAAATCTCTCCTCGCATACCCGGTAATTTTTCGAAGTTTGGCTTGTTATGTTTATGTGCTGATCTTCGAAAACTTCAATTTTTTTTTCTAAATAAAATAAAATAGACCCCAGGGAGAGTTGGGAATTGTTAAAGAAACATGTTTTGATAGAATTTCAACCTTTTTCTGTTATCCCGTGCTTTATGAGGCTTGAGTGTGTAAGGAGAGCGAGGGTGTGATGAATGGTCGGTTGCTGACTTACATGTTCTGAAATTAAATTTTCGATTTAGTTTGGGGTTCAATGGGGTCTGAGTTATTTTGTTGTGTATGGTGACAATATAAGACGTTAACATTTAAAACCAAATATAGTAGGCTTCCTTGTTTTCATGTTTTTAATCAAGTAAAATGCACGATATATCACTGTGTACCTTCACATAAATAATGTTGTTAATGCAGAATTAATATTGTTCAGACGTCTCTTTATTCTTTTAAAATATGTTTTCTTTTCTAGTAATCTTGATAAATTTATTCTTACATTGATGTTTATGCGTTTACACATTTTCTAATGTTTTCCTTTAAATTTTAATTTTTCTTTTCCTCAAAATATTTAGCCTCCCAAACCATCAGACAGAGCTGAAGTCCAGTCGAAAGAAGTGAGATTGCCAGATGTTGGGTCAATCCCACTTGACGATCAGGATGTACAGATAGTAAGTTTCCATCTCTATTGCACTTTCCATATTGACACTGCTTGTTGAACTAAAAATTTTAAACTGACATGCATTACCTGTTTGGTATCAGGTATAACATATTATTGGGATTTTTTTTTATCAATGAAGTGTGTTGTTCTTGGAAGTTTGTTATTCTCATCCCCTGCTGTATGTCAATATTATGGGTTCCTCGGCCAACACCAAGAACATTTTTCCTGAGGAAATTCAAATAAAATAGGATTTTAAGCTAATTGAACTATTTAATTTAATGATCTCTTATTCTAGTTTGGTTTTAATAAACGAGATAATTCCCAAAGGATTGTAAGTTAGTATATGGTATCATTTTAGGATAAGGTGATCCTTTTATTTTAGTTTACAACATGATTATCTTTATTTTAAATCATTGTACTCTCTTATATATTGAGAGATTGAATAAAGAATATCAGGAAATTATTCACAATTTTGGGTTACGAGATCTAAGATTTTCTCTCAGCTAGCCTTAAAACCAAGGTAATAAGAGGTTTACTTTAACGAGCCTCAAATTTAAAAAAAAATGAATTATTATCAGCCCATAAATCACCACAAAACGTGATCCATAACTCGGAACCATAACAATCAAGTTTTTTGGTTATAATATTCAGTTTTCTTTATACCAATCTTGTGACATGGGGAAAACATAGTGGAAATCATGGAAACTCTAGTGCAATTCATGATACCTGTTTTGAGCACAACAATCTTTGTTTCAGAGTGGCATCTTTGACGATCAACTTGCAAGAGTACAATCATTTACGTATCTCATATCTAGTTAGGGACTGTAAATTTGTATGGTTGTGAGAAGTTTGTTATGATGACGTAGAGCTGCACTTTATTTTTCTTGTTTGTAACGTTGATGCGAATTACTCATCCTCGGAAATGGTGTAACCTCTAAATATTATAATAAAGTTAGTTTTCTATAAAAAAAATAAAAATATATGCATCTCTATGTCAGTTTTGATTTTTTTCATTCATGCTTAACTAGAGAAATTGCCGGGGCATTATTCTTCCTTGCTATTATTAGGGTGGGCTTCTCATGATTTCTTTGCTTTTTAATTTAAATATATTAACATGTTTGAGCCACAGGCTTTGAAATTGAGCGAGGATCTCCATCTCAATGAAATCAACTGCGTGCGTTTGCTCATTTCGGCCAACCAAGAGGTAATCCGTGTGGTACTGGGTAGATATATTTTTCATGTATATACTAACATTATTAATGAAGACTGAAGTATAGAACAAGTATTTTCTACTTAGGCCAATGAAGGCCTTCATATTGTACTTTTCTTTAACTTACTAATTTGATATTTAAGTGGCATGTTTATTTGCTTGCTGTTGCGTGAAAACTATCACATATCTTTCTTCTTTCAGCGGGGTTTGCTTGGTCGAGAGCCAGTAGAAATTTTTCGCCTTGCTGCTGGACTTTGGTATACAGAGAGAAGAGACCTACTAACATCAATTTACATGATGCTGAGGGTATTTTATTTTCGAGTCTTAGTTGCATGGTTGGGAAAAATTAATTTTTTATTCTCAATAAACTTAATTTTTGATGGATTTTTTTCAGGCTGTTGTGCTCGACCAAGGTCTTGAAGCTGATCTTATTGCGGATATTCAAAGAAATTTGGAAGATCTTTTGCATTCTGGACTTAGACAGCGATTGATTAATCTTATTAAGGTTTTCATATCATATTCGGTTTATTTTGAAGGCGTTTGGCTAAGCTGATCTTTTGGTATTTATTTATTTTTTGTTTGAGAGCTTATGCGAGTGATGCTATGTAATATGATGTGAAATATTAGGATAAGAGCTTAGAAGCTCTAAAGAATAAGATGTCAGAATCATTTAAAAGCTCTTTAGATATTAGTTAGAGTCTCAATTTATTTTTTCATGTGTTGTCAAACTACTTTAGTTTGTAAATGTAAATACAATAAGATGTCCCATTTAGCTAATGTAAATCATCTTCCTAGTTCCTGGAGATTGTTTCGCCGAAACAAGTCAACATTGTTTAGTTAAGATGACATCTAATCTATTCATTACTGTAAGCATCTTATGAATACTTGGTGCTCTGAAATTGTAATGTAAGGATAGCTGAAAGAGGAGGTGTTTTAGCAAATGAAGTAGTTCGTTATTTGAGCATCTGCTCAATTTATATTTGCCTTTGTGTTCACATGTTTATTTGTCCGTTCATGGTTTAATCCTTGGATTTCATTAAAAAAATCGTTCTCATGTAATTCATGATATGTTGGACCACTTGTCCACTAATGTAATTTGTTACCATATGATTAATAAAATTTCGTTTCTCATAAAAAAAAAATCCTTGGATTTCGGCAGTTTCTGGGAAATAAGTGCCTATATGTGATACTTTGTAAGAAAAAGTTGCCTTGTTGAAGATGGCATATGTTCAGCTGTTACCCTAATTTACTCCTGGGGAACTGTTTGAATGGTCCTTTAAAAGTTGCTGGGATAACCCTTCCGATGACATCGAACTTTTGTGTTTTTTTATCTTTTAGAGTTTGACATTTTTGAAGAAGGTTATGCTACTGACATGTTTGCTCTCAAAGTGGGCAATGTATTGGGATTCAAAGCCCTAGTCATCTGTGTTTGGAAGATCTGTTTTTTCCCTTTTCATTCTTGTAGTTCTATTATTTTACTTTTTATTGATTTTGTATTCTCATGTTGTCATTAGTTTTGTATTCTTTATGCTGTCAGTGATTTTATATTCTTTATGTTGTCATGTTCCTGTACTTACATCTACAGGAACTTCATAGAGAAGAACCAACAGGATTTGGCGGGCCTAGTTCTGAACGCTACATTCTTGACTCAAGGGGTGCTTTAGTGGAAAGGAAAGCTGTGATTTCCAGGGAAAGGATCATCCTTGGCCATTGCCTTGTCCTTTCCATTTTGGTTGAGCGTGCAAGTAAGATTAAGATAAGGGAAATCTACCAAACTTAAAATGTTGAAGTGATATTATGTTTATATATAATGAATAAAGTATGATACTGAGTTCAATGCTATAGATAAATAATACTTCTGTTTCTGACTATGACGTACGACCTGTTTTAGATCGGAATCTTGAAGTCTACGTATCACTAAAGTTTACCTTACCCTTATATGATGATTCTATATCAAGACTCAAGTGACCTGATAATTATTTATCATTGGCTCCTGTAATGATGTATGCTCTGTTATGACTTTTTAATATGTGTTTTGATCTGCTCTTGTTTGTATGTTTAGTTTCTCCTTAAAAAATGCATTGCTGACGTGTGCTAGCTACTATTTAAGCCTGATCCAGGTTTTGGGTTTGTAACATCACTGCAGGACTTCTCTTTAAAAGAGCAGAAGTTCCTAAATTAACGACCACATTTACTTGCTTCAGGTCCAAAAGATGTCAAAGATATGTTCTTTGTTTTAAAAGATTGTGCCAAGGAGTTTGGTGTGAGCACCGATCCATTGCAGCATCAGGTCTTGGCATCTTGTTGTATCCTAATCTTTAATTCTACTTACATAGTTTGTTGGTGCATTATTTCTCAGAGAGTGTACATGCTACCTTAACCACAGCAATGATTCCATGCATCTCTGAAGCGGTAATCAGTTTTCAGATGTACACAAAGAATAGAACTTGAAAATTATGAAAATAAATATGGATTTATCTAGGAAATTGCCATTTCACCTTCAAAACTTTACTCTGTAGAACCAGGGTTTTGGTTCTTTTCCCTTTCTTTTTTCTGCCGTAAATGTATAAAGCAAGGAATCACGATTTTAATGTGAATAATGGAAGTAATAGAAAGGAAGAAATTATTGATTTGGAAAATCTAGGTCATACAAGCTCAAGAGGAATATAAGTATCAATGTGGGGGTAAAACATGATGGAACTTGCGGGGAGTGGATAAGGTCATGCACGTGGAGATGATTTGGTTTTGTGGATGGGGAGGCTTGGCCCGTGCATGGACTCATTGTAGGGTACACATGTCAAATTTATGCGTGGTTTTGATGCCATGATGGCCTTACTTTTATTTTTGCTACTATATTTATTTGCATTCTCCGGGCTATTTCTTCAGAGGGCGCACATGTATGTAGGAAGGCTCTTTTGTTCCCTAAATCTATCATCATTCTATCTTTGTATTATGTGCTGGCTAGAAAACTTTCAAACATAAATGGTTTTCATGATATTCTACTGTTTTCATGCTTCTAAAACAGTATAATTGTCATATTTACTTGGATCACAATTCTTCGATAGGTATGAATACTTTTGGCATTGAAAACTAATATCTGTAAATAGGATTGGGGATGAGTGGGGAAAGATTGAGAGCGTTATCGAACATTTACCTGATGCTTTCCTGCTTTTAAACTTTCTCGGGGTCCGGTGAAATCAGAATATTATAGGAGATGAATGGAGAAAGATTGGATTAATTTTTATACCACTTGCTCGATTCTGTTTTCCGTTTCTCATTAACACTCTTTTCTTTAATTTTGATATTTTTGTTTCCTATGCTACTTATTGACTATCCTTTCTGCATGCAGATTACATATAGTCTTCTGTTCTCTCTTGTAATTGCTATCTTATCAGATGCTTTGAGTGCAATAACCGATAAAGTGCCGGTGTTGTCTCATGATGCATCGTTTAGGCGTGAATTTAAAGACATTGTAAGATGAATGCTTACTTGTCTGATTTTTTAACTGTTTCTCGCCATGTTGATCCTCGATGGAGGTAATTAATTGTTCTTTCAGGTGATGGTTTCTGGAAATGATCCTATTGTTGAAGGCTTTGTTGATTGTGTAAGGCTTGCATGGGCGGTACATTTGATGTTGCTTTGTGATGGAAATGATGCACAGGACGACATAGATAGTACTATTTCCAATGACATCTACCCATGTTTAACGGTCGTTTTCACCAATAATATCTTCAAGTTTTGGCTGGACAAGGTTCTTCAAACTGCTGCATATCAGGTTGGTGATTGATCATTATTACTTAGGAAAAATATCTAATAATTACCTATCTTTTTTCTATTATTTGACTGCAAATTTGAAAGCTGTAATAAATTAATTATTTATGAAATATGAGGGGGTGCCTCTTTAATTCCTTGAAAGAAAATAATTTGAAAATAATTTCTGACATTTCATTCTGTTGTGCAGAACGATGACGAGGATATGGTCTACATGTACAATGCTTATCTTCACAAGCAAATAACATGCTTTCTTTCTCATCCGCTTGCCAGGGACAAGGTTGGTTGAATTCAAAGTTTTTATTCTGTTTCATATGAGTATCATACTGCTGTCGAGTAGTGACTGTAGAAGCTATATATCATCGCTCTGAATAGTTTTTTCTAAGGTCTTAGGTTTTTTGCAATTTTATCTGTTTGTTCATCATATGAATGTTATTGACACATGTGATGAATTAGTCATGGAGGTATAGCTATAGCTAATGATATTTTTCTGTGGTTTTATGTTGTTCGTTTTAGCTAAGGTAGATGATGGTTACTAATAGGAGATAGAGTGTTAAGCAACAGATTTGTTACTTATCTAAATGACTACCCATCCTAGATAGAATGCTTTAGAATCAGTTGAGACATTGTTTTGGCAAATGCATTTATGGTGGTTAGTTGCACCAATTTCGAAGTGTGGTTTCTTCCCCCTCAAGTTTTGAGCAAGAGCTTCACTCCAATTTGCATGTAAGATTATCACGATTAAAGAAATTTTGGCTCTTTTTATGCTGGCCCAATTAGCAGTTTTTGAACAAAGAAGATGTGTGCTGTCAACATCAAGCGAGCCTCTGTATGATAAGTTCTTACAGAGCAAAACGTTGGAGTTGTGTGTTCAGTTGTTGACAATGTAAAAACTGAATATTGTTTATTCATTTTTGAATGGCTACATTTGGTAAATTGATGCCACATGGTATATTATTTTCATTTTGTCATTCAGACCCCACAATTCATGATGAAGCTTTTGTTAGTTTTTGTGGTAGGCATCTGTAACTTTCCATGTTAGTCTATTTATCACTTCAAATATTCTGTGGTATCCACACATAGAATTACCTACTTTTGTAGTAGGAACGACATACTTCTTGATGTGTTATGTGGGTCTCGATATGGGCCAAAAAAGAACTAGTTATTCACAAAGTGAATTGGCTGAAATATGAACATTTATATGGGTATACGGTTAGACCAGTAGATATTTAAAAACAACTATACCAATGAGTTGGTTAATTGTTATTTCTTAACCGATTGATGGTTTAGGTATCTCCTATGATTGTGCAAGCTACATTTAGTGAAAAACGAATGACGTGGGGGTATTGATGTTTAACCTAGTGTAAGATGTAAAATGAGGTGATATGTAGAAGATCTTGAACCTTTGTGGCTCAACTTCAGAAATGGTCCTTTGTTTTCAGGGTGAAAAAAGAGGATTCATGTAGCAAAGTGAACTACATTTACTTCAAGTCTTTATTTGGTTAGGTCGAGATGAGATTCATGTAGAAGTTTTTCTTGACACCAAATGATTTCCCTGTAGCTTTTGCATTATATCATATTTAATGTTTTCTATAATAATGTTAAATGCAGACAATTTTGAATTGCATTCTTCATATTATCATACTTGACGTTAATTATTAATTCGATCTCAATTTGGCAGGTCAAAGAGGCCAAAGAGAAGGCTATGGCTATGCTTAGCCCATATCGTATTATTGCTACTCATAATGAGATGAACGATGTCAGTGGGCAAACTCAAGAAACTTCAGCTATGACACAACCACCTTTTGTCTCCCTTTTGGAGTTTGTGAGTGAAATTTATCAGGTTTGCACTATTTTTCCCTTTTCCCAACTGTTATTGTCAAGTATGTGTTTTTTTTTTTGTTTTGACAACTAATAATATGACACATGAATTACTAAGTGATTCTGTGATGATTTGTAGTGTTGGATAGTCGTTTTTTATGTAAGAACTAATTGTACTAAGTCATTTTTGAGATCTAAAAATGATCTATTACTTTATCAATGTACTTTTTGTGGACATATAGAAATGTGATGTACTGCTTTTTATACCACCAAAGTAAATCAGTTGGTCATGTTTCTTTATATTGCATTCGGACTTGGAAAAGTGAAGGCATGCGTTGAAACTTCCCATCTATTTTTACAGTTCACTTGATATCTGATTAGTTAGTACGCTTTTTCTGTAAAAAAAATCAGTAACACGATCTATGTTCTGAAAACCATCAGCTCTAGTTTGATACTTTCTACTTAATTGGGTTCAATAATTGAGGACAAAATTCTGATCTGTTGACAAGTGTATTTCCCTGGTTTTGCTGGTTTGTGTTGGCTTTTGTAATACGTCTAGTAGTGTTTTCCATCACGACCATTTTCTGTACTTTGCACCTGATGAACAGACGTTGACGAGTTTCTGATGAATTCCTATTATTGTGTGTGTATGTATACATGTTATTTAAAATTGTGGTTTAATAAACTGCTGTTTCGTAATCAATTTTTTTGTGTAATTATTTTGAAAGATAAATTTGTTTACATTATTTCATTGAGTCAATTTTTCTTGCGTGGTTGCTATTTTGAGTTATCTGTCAGTGGAATATATTTTGACTAAATTTGCTTTCTTCAGAAGGAACCTGAGCTACTGTTGGGTAATGATGTTATATGGACATTTGTGAAGTTTTCTGGTGAGGATCACACTAATTTTCAAACACTTGTAGCATTCTTGAAAATGCTGAGTACACTGGTATGTATGATCAACTAACATCCTATCAGCTACTGACAAAATACTATATAAATCTGTTATGCACTGTCGTACATTCAGTTATTGGAAGCTGCTTTATATTTTTATTAGGCTTGTAAACCAGAGGGTGCTTCAAAAGTTTTTGAGCTGCTTCAGGGAAAATCATTTCGTTCTATTGGGTGGAGTACCTTGTTTGACTGTTTATCCATTTATGATGAAAAGTTCAAGATGGCTCTTCAGAGTCCTGGAGCAGTGCTGCCGGAGTTTCAGGAAGGAGATGCAAGAGCTCTTGTGGCATATTTGACTGTCCTACAAAAGGTGGAAAAAATTATTCTGAAATTTTATAATACTCCCCATGCTCAAGGAGTTCTAATCGGCGGATTTGAATCTCACCAGGAAATTCAACATAATGCTCTCCATTGTCCTATCATTCCTGCTGTTTTAGTAGTGATGGTTCTTTGTTAATTAAATTTAGACTTCTGAGTTCACAATGCCACAGAGTGTTTTCTATTAGAAATGATATATTGTTTCAATTGTGCACTTTTGGCTGTCAGTGCAGAAAGGTTTTAAAGGCTTTTTTTTGTCACTTCAGCTTTCTACTTGAAAATATCTGGTGAACCTATTATGCCGCGGTACCAGGCTAGTTAGTACCTCTTACTGATTTGTGGGTACACTCATGCTATCTTCTCTAAGTTTATTATCTTCTCTAAGTTTATCAGATTCAGAATCTGAAACATGCCACTCACCTTGTCATTGAAGTTCTTGCCTGATTTTAGTGTGTCCAAGTATTTGGACATTTGATTGCGAATTATCAAGACTCCACCTATTTTATCTTGTGCCTACTCATACTTTTATGGTCATTGAAAAGCATAGCTACCTTTTGGTCTATACATTTTATATATAGAAAGTATGTGATTTTTTTTCCTTTCTATTTTTCTCCGTCATAAAGGTCGTGGAAAATGGGAACCCTATTGAGAGGAAGAACTGGTTTCCCGATATTGAACCATTGTTTAAGCTCCTCAGTTATGAGAACGTGCCTCCTTATCTCAAGGTTCACCATTCTGTCTTTTGCTTCTCAGTTTTGACCATGTCCTGTTGTTAAAGCTGCTCAAATTGGTTCAGCTGGTTTCTGCTTCCAACAATTTTCTTCATTTGTGTTTCCAGGGTGCTTTGCGTAATGCCATTGCTGTTTTTGTGCATGTATCACCTGTTATGAAAGATACGATTTGGAGGTACTTGGAGCAGTATGATCTACCAGTAGTTGTTGGGCCTAGCGCTGGGAGTGGTGGACATTCTGTGGACACTCAGGTTGATCGTCTTGGTATAGCTGGTTGTATTTTAATGGTTAATTGATAATGGCACTTTTAGTTAGAAAGTGAGTGAGTTTTGAGAATTCGAAAACATGAATATATCAAAATAGCCAGTGAATAATTTTTATCTCATTGATGTAATAAGTGATAAATTCATTTGTGGTTGAATTTTTTGGAAATACTATTTCTCATGTGAAAATACAAAGAATTGAGAAAAAGTGGATTGGGTAAGTGCTATGTGAAGCAGAGAAGGATTATTTCTATCAATAAAAAAAAGAAAATGAAGGTAGTCGCTCATTCATGTTGTAGAGAATGGAGAGAATTGTATGTGAAATGACCTAGTAGGAGCCCAGCATAGATCTTGCTTCTTGAAACATTGACTTAGCTTTTGGCCAGTTGAAGTGGTAATTACCGAAAAATGTAACTTCACTTTGTACAAAACAAACGGATGCAATGCCTCTAAATTGTTATGGGACTTCTCTGGATTGATTTTTCATTTTCAGCTGGTGGACTTGGACTGGAGAGAGTACATGCTTTCTCTATTTTCAGTTACAAGTTGTAACTCCATCTCCCCACAATGAAACTTGATATGCTAAAGAATCGAACTGACCAATTTATTATGGTTTTATATCAGAAAGGTTTTTTTTAATGTCAATATAATGGATTAACTAAATTGTTTATCAGAACTAAAAACATAGTCAATGTCACTGGTCATCATGAATAAATGTTTAATTTATGGATGACATATTACATGATAGTTGGTCTAATATTAATTTATGTTTCCAACTTTTTGATTTTGATGTCTCAGAATTTAATGGTTATATGCAGGTTTATGATATGAGATTTGAGTTAAATGAAATTGAAGCACGAAGTGAGCATTACCCTTCAACTATATCATTTCTCAATCTCTTAAATACTCTTATTGCTGAGGAAAGGGATGTCAGTGACAGAGGACGAAGGTATTCGGTCACTCATAAATAACTTGTTTGTTGTCTTGTTTTTGTTTCATTGTCAAAATTTCCTTTAGTAACCTGGCATAAGTTCTTTTCCAGATTTATTTGCATATTCAGATTTATCTATGACCATGTATTTGGGCCATTCCCACAGAGGGCCTATGCAGATGTTTATGAGAAATGGCAATTAGTTATCGCTTGTCTCAAGCATTTCCAAATGTGAGTTCTCTTACTGATTACTGGTTCAATGCTTCAAGAATCTTCTACGAAATTTTGGAGTATTTACATTCATGCTCCCTGTGGGTTCATATAATTACAGAAATATCTCCTAGATGTTTGAAATTTTTACGAATCCTCCAGTGACATCTTTTGAGGTCTGATGAATCTTGCATCTGCTTCTCCTTGTTGTAATGGGAATAGACTCCAACCTTGGAGGGTTTGGTGTAATCAGACCAAACTTCAGCTCATATAAATCCAAATTACCCCTAATTAGTATTGAGATGCCACTTTATTTTTTCTTCTAATTTTTAAATTGTTTTTTTTAATTTTGGTACTGAAGTCTACATAAACTTTGGAGATTGAAAATAATTGTGCAACCATTCTCATGTATAGGATGTTAAGCATGTATGATATTGGTGAAGAAGATATTGAAATTGTTACTGATCAGCCTACACTTTCAGTGGTTGCAAAACCTTCTATGGTTAACATGCAGCTTCCAGTCATAGAGTTGATGAAGGTACTGACCTCAATTTTTTAGGCCTTTCATGTGGTGGTTTAATATTTATGCCATGATCTTGTTTGTTTGGGTTGAGAAGTCTATAGACATCGTTCTTTCTCAATTGTACATTCTTACGCTCATGGCCATTTGAAACCGAGAACTAATAAAATGAGAGATCTATGTAGATGCTCGTTAATAGGTTTGCCAGTAAGACTTGCATCAAGGCCATGATATTTTGAAGGAGAAGAGCAATTTGTATACTTTTGTTTCTAAACTCGTGACTGAATCATTTGATATGTGACATATTTACGAGGAATACATTTTCTGCCGTGTTCCCTAATATGTGACTGAAACATTTTCTGTTAATTTGTGACCGTATATCTTAATCTGTGTTAAACTCATAATTTTCTGAAGCTTTCTTTTTAGATATTATTTAAGCTTGAAAGTTTTTTTTTGATAGGAAACTAACTTTATTATATTAGAAACTGAAAATAAAGTACAGGCGGATGAGTAATCCGCAAGCAACGTAACAAAAGTTAAACGGTAAGACAGATAACTAATGCAGAGGCATCTTAATTTATCCACCTGCCCATACAAATTTCCAATCCCTAATCAAATCTAAGATGCACAACTGATTCGCACTGTCATTCGTAAAGAAAAACCAGACATAGCGGTGCTTTTGGAAACAAAAAAAGAACTACTGGATAGAAAATTCGTAGTTAGCGTTTGGAAATCAAGATTTGTTGATTGAGTTTATCTACCATCAGTTGGAAGGTCTGGTGGTATCTAGTGACGTGGGACCCAAGACTTGTGGCAGTTTCTAACAATTTGATTGAGGAATTCTCTGTTTCTATTCAAATTCGTTGGAATGATGATATAAGTTGGTGGTTTTCAGCAATCTACGGACCAAATAAGCCGAATAAAAGAGAAATATTCTGGGATGAACTAGCTGGGTTGAGAGCGATTTGTGGGGATAAATGGTGTCTCGGAGGTGACTTCAATGTGGTAAGAAATACTGGAGAAAAATTGAACAGTAGTTCCAACACTACAAGCATGTCCTGCTTTGACTACTTGATTGAAGAGTTGCATCTTCATGACCCTCCACTTTTAAATGCCAAGTTCACGTGGTCAAATTTTAGGACGGAGCCGATTTGTTGTCGACTAGACAGATTTCTTATAGCCGAGGGTTGGAGAGACATTTTCCCCATTTTCAGACAAACGGTGTTACCTAGAATTACTTCAGACCATTGCCCTGTATTGTTTGACACCACTATGTTGAGATGGGGTCCCGTCCCCTTCAGATTCGAGAATGCTTGGTTAGCACATCGTAATTTCACAAATCTGGTTCGCACATGGTGGATTACTGGGGAAAATCAGGGGTGGGAAGGCTACAAGTTCATGAAAAAGCTGAAAAACGTCAAATCGAAGGTCTCCATTTGGAACCGAGAGGTGTTTGGTGATGTGGAAGTAAGGTTCAAAGAGTTGAATAGTAAAATCAAACAGCTAGATGAGAGCGATGCAGATGGAAATTGGTCGGAATCGCTACAGAACGAAAGAAGGGAAGCAAGGTGTGAGTTGGAAAATGTGTCTTTTACAAGATTCCAATTACAAAGCCAAAAAGCAAAAATCAAGTGGCTCAAGGAAGGGGATCAAAATTCAAAATTCTTTCATTCATTACTCAATAACAGAAGGAATAAAGCAATGATAGATAAATTAGAGTTGGAGGATGGTTCGGTGGTTACTGACGAGACACAAATTGAAAAGAAAATTCTTGATTTTTTCAGGAATCTTTACAGGGAATCGGACGGGGGTGGTAGGCAGTTTGATGAGGCCGGGGAGAATCTGAGTGGGTTGGATTGGTGTCCATTGGCGCGTAACGAAGCAGAGGAGTTGGAGAAACCTTTTGGGGAGGAGGAGATTAAATTATAGTGGATTTTCTTTAGCTAATCTTGAGATTTTTGAAACATATAATTTGTAAAAACAGGACATATCCAAATTATATTCCCCAGATAATATTATTGTTAGAAAATCAATGGAAATATTATATAATGAGATTTGTTGTTGGGGATCATGATAAACGTTTCATTTGATTCTAGTTAGTTAGGATTGGTTTCTTATCATATTTATCCCCACTTAAGAGCTTTTGTTAATGTGTGATTGTTGTTTTCTAAACTAACGAGAGAATAATGGTTTTCTAACTCTCTAAGTCTTTTGTTGTGGATGTGAGTCTTTATGGTTGAATTATAAAATCCTATGTTGTGTTATGTGCTCTCTTTAATAGATTCCTATCAGTTTACAAATTCAGCAAATATAAACTGTCAAGGATGATAAGATATTTATTCAAAAAAAAAAGATGATAAACTATCTCACACATTTTGAGCTGAGCTTTAAATGTAATACATTTATTTTGGTGCATCATAACGGCAGAGAGTTTGAGCTTGAGCTTGAGGCAGCTTGGGTTTTGTTCAAAGCTTGTGGTAATTTTTAAAATAATTTCAAGATCTAAGGAAGAAAGCATGCATCGAACAATGCCTTGAGCTTATTGGTTTCGTTTTAGTTGAATGCTATCCATTACACACGCAATGGTCGGTAGGCTCTTTTGATATTTGCCTTTAATTTCTGTAGAAAAATGTCATACAACAAGTTGAGATAAAACAGTATATGGCCAAGCTTTCTAGACAATACATTTTTCAAGATTCAGTTGACCAAATTACAAGAATTTTGTATTACTGTTAAATCTCCGCATACTCAACAGCTTATAATGTTGTCCGTGATTGACAAGCCCACAAATTCTTAATGATATTTTCAATTCTCAGATTAGAGACACTTTTTAAATGGTTTGATGAGCAAAATCTTTTTCTATAATGCAAATTATTTAAATAATTGATTTTCAGTATTCACTGTTGTCAAATCACATGATGTGACACACAGTTTTGTGCAAATAATTGATTTTCTGTATTCTCTGTTGTCAAATCACATAAGATATGATACATAAATTTTGCGTATGCATCAAATTTACATTGGGTCATGTCGATTGTCGCAGGATTTTATGAGTGGGAAAACTGTGTTTCGAAACATGATGGGCATTATATTACCAGGAGTTAGTTTTTTAATCACTGAACGTACAAATCAAATTTATGGGAAAATACTCGAAAAGGCCGTACTGCTTTCTTTAGAAATCATTCTTCTTGTCATGGAGAGAGATATCGTTGTTTCTGATTTCTGGCGCCCACTTTACCAGGTATTTATCTTGAGCTCCTCTTTAGTAAAATTATCTATGATGGCTTATTCCTAATACCAGAATTTAAACGACATTTACTTGCAATTTTGCTATGTAATTTGTGATATCTAACATCCTAGCTCGATTAATTGCCTGATATGTTTGATGTGTTCTATGGGAGGTTACTTAGATTAAAAAATTGTCCAAGGCATTAGAAGCTAATAAGAAGATTACTGGGAATAAATCGCTTAAAATCTTATGGTGGTGATATGCCTTCATGTGATGCAGTATAGACCAAAATGAATATATTTCATATCCTTGGGTCTTTAATACAAAAGAGAGTACACACTTTATTTGAAATACCAGTGTTCTGAAATTCGGGCTAGGCGGTCGCCCAACCGCGCTGCAAAGGTGCTAGGAGGCCAGCCTAGGTGGCAAGGGCGCCTAGGCAGGTCTAAGCCTTTAGAGTTTTTAGGAATTTTTTTCTGTTTCTAATTTTTGAAAGCCCAATTAAACCAGAACATGACATAAGAAAGAATTATAGGTTTTTGCTTTTAGTTTTTTGGGATTGAAAGTCCAATTAAAACCACGATGCTTATTTCTGCTCACATAAAAAATTGAACTAGAGCCTATAGGTAATTTTTTTATTTATTTTAATTTCTCTTGCATTGCCTAATCCTGACCCGCCTTAAGAAGAAGAAGCATGAGGAATGAACCAGATGTCAATTGGATTTTAATAAAGTTTGGACTGAAATTTATTTTAAAAACCATGACAAGTCTCTTGATAACGTGAAATCCGCTTAGCGGGGCCTAGTCCCCACCTAGGCTTTAGGCGCTGTTGTGGCGCCCGATTAGGGCCTAGCGAATTTTAGAACCGTGTGAAATGTGACAGAGCCAACCTTATCCTCTCCTCTTCAACACCATCTTACATTTAACTACTTTGGCCTCGCTCCAATTTGTTAACTCGCACTAATACTTAGACTATACAGGGGCTACATGATTAAGCTAAACTATAAAATGACAAAACATGAGTTAGACTAAAGCTAATATCGTGTCAACTGCAACACTAAGTTTGAGAAGCCTATAATATAAATAGCAGTGTCACTTGATGTAAGCTCGAACAAATTCTGGTACCATTAGTTTTATAATCATTCTTGTTCAAGCTGTGAGCCTGTGAGTGATTGTACAATCAAGGAATGAGAAATATTGTTGCAGAGTGGGTGGAACCTTGATCAAACTGTCTGTCCCAAAAGCTACACTTAGTAGTATTTCAACCAGAATTATTTACATCATAATTACAAACTCCAAGTTTTGATTATTCTTTTCTGGGGCTGAAACCTTGTTTTTCTTATCTTTCTCTATCATTTCCAATTTGCCCGGCTCCATTATCCCTGCAATTGAAGGTTTCTTTTATGACACGTGGTTTGAAGCAGAACCTTAACGAAGGACTGCTAGACTTGTCCTAGGATCACGGGACTCTTTTGTGGTCTTATGAAGTTCATTTCATGAGATGATACCTGTTCATTTATGGAATCCATGGAAATGGTGTACTAATTTTTAAGCTACTATACATAGTTCAATTTGAATCAATCATTTTTAGTCTCAAGGGAAACAAAATTAAATCAAATCATTTGCCAGACAAATGTTTTGACATAGTTGATTTACTTTCTCGGCTGGATCAATTTTTTATGCTATGTATTCCTTTTTAATATTGCTGTGGCTATTTGGCTCCTCCTTGAAATTTGGCAGTCAATGTCCTCTGAAGCATTATCTTGGGGTTTTATTGATTATTATTGTCATTTCTTAGCACTGAGAACATGAAAAGTTGATCTCTTTACTTGCCAATCAGTTCATCATCAATGTTTTTGTTGACTTTTTTCCCTTGAACGCTCTCAAGTTCTTGGGGTGTCTGTGAGTCATTAACTAATACTATCGTAACTGCTACCGTGTATCTGATTTTATTATAGTTCCTCACTGTAACATTTGGATCTTGAATGATAATGTTCCCTGATCTTTTCTTCTTAATGCAGCCTTTGGATGTCATACTCTCTCAGGATCATAATCAAATTATAGCTTTATTGGAGCTTGTTAGATATGATTTTCAGCCCCAAATTCAACTTTGCTCCATCAAAATCTTGAGCATTCTGAGGCAATCTTTCCATTTGGTCCTCATTTTACTTGATTATATTAATTGATAATGTTCTACAACAACTAAGTTGTCAAATTGCTTGCAGTTCACGTATTGTTGGGCTCTCACAGTTGCTGTTAGAAATCAAGGCTGCAAGTGGTCTGATTGAGGATTATGCTGCCTGCTTAGAGCTGCGGTCTGAAGACTGTCAGAATATTGAGGATAGCAGTGAAGATCCTGGTGTTCTAATAATGCAAGTTAGTTCGAATTCTGCTGTTTCTTTTCTTTTTTCCTTTAGACTGTCGGACAAGTAAATTCTTTGTTTCCAAGAAGTATATTTTTTGCAATGATAAATGATTTGTGGTGCATATATGATATTGTTTTATGTTTATTCATTTTTGACACGACAAGTGCTAAAATCTAGGTCGGAGGAGTGTACAGTGATTCCTTTCAAGAACCTTGCAAAGTTCTTTCAAGAACCTTGCAAAGTTCTTTTTATCTGAAATTCAGAATATCTATCATTTGTCAATATAGTTGCTTACTTGCTTTGCTTTAACAGCTTTTGTAGTTATTTGCATTACTGTGTAGCTACCTGAAGTATTGTTTTTCTTAAGGGGATCTCTCAGTTAAGAAAAGGGCAGATGATCCTGATACTTTTTGTAGGATTTATGGTTTTATGCATTTCCCAAATAAACAAAGTTATGATTTATGGTTAATGTCTGTGATGCTATTAGTTTTGTACCTTATCTGTTGTGACAGGAATCAGGATATTCATTTTTTCTTGTTTCTGTCTTGGATCATGCTAGGAATAAATGTCTACCATTTTGTTTTTGCAAAATTGATATTCAGATAAGAGCAAAAACCTTGTATGCCATTGCCCACTGGTAAAAAATATTTCACTTATACTTTATAATATAATTTCACAAATTTCATTAAAGTGTATTTTCCCAAATGCAGCTTCTTATTGACAATATCGGTAGACCAGCCCCTAATATGACCCATTTATTACTTAAATTTGATGTTGATATCCCAATTGAAAGGACATTGCTTCAGCCAAAATTTCATTACAGGTATTATTATCATTGTGTATATTTGCTTATGCGTTCAGTTACAATTATTTGCAGATGCAGTTGATTTTTTTTAAAAAAATTCTAACACGTAACACATTTTTGATTTCAATTGTAGTTGCTTGAAGGTTATTCTCGATGTTTTAGATAAGCTTTCAAGGCCTGATGTCAATTCTTTGCTTCACGAATTTAGTTTTCAGGTTTGACATAATGCTTCAACTTCCTTTTTACCCTTTACTATTGCAAACATTGTTTCCTTGTCAATTTGCGGAATATAATACTTGTATTTGGCAGCTCCTCTATGAATTATGCACGGATCCACTTACTTCGGTGCCTACCATGGACTTGTTGTGCTCCAAAAAGTACAAGTTCTTTGTAAAGGTTTAGTTTCTCTCCCCTAAGATTTTAGATTGTTTGTTTTCCTCAATGAAAATGTTTAATATTTATTGTGCCTGCCATTGTTCTCCCTCTCAGCACCTGAACTCAATTGGTGTTGCCCCTCTTCCTGAAAGAAATAGCGGGCAGGCGCTGCGTATCAGCTCACTTCATCAGGTTTTCTTGTTGATACATCTATGTTTATTGCCCTCTCTAATATGCGATATATTAACTAAAGTTTTGTTTTTGGTTACTTCTTTGAATTGCGATATTAACATCATTTTTGATTTGTAACAACCCATTTCAATATGATTGGGTGGTCTTTGCTATATTTTATTTTAATATGCATAAGGTATAATAAAATCTAATGGCGCAAAGATATCACCACCCACTGAGATTCTGATGGACGCCTTTTGTTTTAGTTTTATTGGTTTGCTTTGCGCCCTTAATAACTATGATGGTTCCTTTGGACTTGATGTGAATTCCATAACCTTATCCTAAACTACTTTTTGTTCAATACTGTTTTTTTTTTTTCGTAAAAATTTATGAACAACTACTCATTTTACTGCAAAGATGGATTTATTATTTCCTAAGTATCTTCTCGTCTTTTGTAGAGATCGTGGTTGTTAAAGCTTTTGGCTGTAGAATTACATACAGCTGACACAACGAATTCAGTACATCGAGAAACATGCCAAAGTATTCTTGCTGAATTGTTTGGGCAAAAACTTGTTGAACGCGGGATTAATTATGATATTTCGACCTACGACAAAAATGTCACTGATATTGCCACAAGCAGTTCAACCAACAGAAGCAAGGTATCGTTGGTTACGGGTGTTTGTGTTTGTTTTAAGCATTTTCAAAGACAGAGAACTGAAATGCTCTTATGGGCTGAAAACACATATTTGTTCTTTATTTACACATTAAAATCTCTTCTCTGGCAGTATAATTTGTTAGTTGGGTGTTTGCCGAAAAAGTCTGGACTACAAAAGTTTACATCTTGAAAGCTCATGAAATAAACATATTATCTAAAAATTGTGATTATTTTTATTTTATTTTTGTTACTTTCAATGGAAATTTTAGCTGCAATCAATTATGTAAATGCAAAACTACAGTTAGCACTTAGCACCAGGTTTGTGTGAGGATGATAAGAGGTATTCAATAGTGTTTCTATGCTAACAAGATGGGACATCTGTTTGATATTCAGCTTTGTTGTGGTTCGTTGAAGTTGTTTTTAGTAATTCATATAATAAACTACTATCCTTGGAATTGTCATCATGCATCTAAAAGGTTTTCTAACCCTACGTTGGGTAGGTTTATTTAGGACTTCTTCCCGACAATCTCTTAATCTGTGATGCACTGGTTCTTACTTGGTACCAAACTGTCCAATCTGTTTGTTTATACTTTTTAATCAATATTGTCTTTGTTGCTTGGTCATAAATACTTGATAGCACTAAGATTTTTGTTTTTAATTGTAGATTCTAGAAATGCTTGAAATCATCCAGTTTGAATCACCAGATATTACATTAAAGTCTTCTCAGTTCGTCTCTAGTGTAAAGTTCGCATCTCTGGTAAGATTATTTTATTTGATGTTTTAGTACTTGGCTTCCATTATACTTTCAGCTCTTATATTCTTTATAGGCTGAGGACATACTCGCCAACCCGGGAACCTCTGAAAGGGGTGTGTATTATCGTTCAGAGCGTGGGGACCGACTTATTGACCTAGCTTCTTTCAGAGATAGACTTTGGCAGGTTCTTTCTGCTGTAGTCCTTGTTTAATTTGATATCCACTTTTGATCTGCTGGTATAACACAGACTAAATGATATTGACTTTATGTTTTCTTTCTCCCCAGAAATTCAATTTGATCAATCCCCAATTAAGTTCTTTTGCGAGTGAAACTGAATTGAATGAAATAAGAGAGGCGATCCAACAATTATTGAGATGGGGATGGAATTATAACAAAAACCTTGAAGAACAAGCTGCTCAACTTCATATGTTAACAAGCTGGTCTCAAATTGTTGAGGTTTGCTCTAGTTTTGATGGGTTTCCTTGTTATATTTTTTTATTTGTTACAAGATCTTTTTCCCCTCGAGCTGGTGAGAATTGGCATTGGCGAGTCGATGGGTGGTTGAATTAGTGGTTGACCATTTTTCTATATATGCATCATACATGTATAGAGATCTTTGTACATAAATGCATTTTTCTTCCACCTTGGTTAGAATGTTGTGAGAATATATTCTAGGAATATATTCCTCTGGTAGCTTCTCAGTCATGACAAAATAACTTGCTAATTATCTCAGATGCTCTGTTGCCATTCTGTTGTTCGTTCTTCCCTTTTTCAGATATCTGCATCCCAAAAGATTTCATTCATTGAGAACCGATCAGAAGTTTTGTTTCAGTAAGTAAGCCTCCTTTTCTTTCTCAGCTTTTGATGCACACTCATTTTTTCTCAGTTGAGTTCCATGTGGACAGTTTGCTAGATGCCTCCTTGAATGCTTCTGGTTCTTCAAACTGCTCCTTAAAGATGTCACAAATATTGACACAGGTTAGATTGCTTCGTCGCTGAACCGTGCTTTGGTCTTTTTTTCTGTCCTTCCCTTCTTTTTCTTTTTCAACTTTTTTGCTTGATGTGCAATGACTTGAATTATGAGTTGTTTCAAGGTTGGTCTCACATGCATGGCCAAACTGCGTGATGAAAGATTTGCATTCCCTGGTGGCTTAAATTCTGACACTGTTACATGTCTTGACATTATTATGGCGAAACGGTTATCCAATGGGGCTTGCCATTCTATTTTGTTTAAGCTTATCATGGCAATTCTTAGACATGAATCTTCGGAAGCATTAAGAAGGCGGTATGACTTTGACTTACAATTGTTTGCATGACAAAGTACTTAAAACAGGAAATGTGTCTGACCCTTTTTGTTATGGCCAAATCAGCCAATATGCTTTGCTTCTTAGTTATCTCCAGTATTGTTGGCATATGCTTGATCCAGATGTTCCCTCGACGATTCTACAGTTTTTATCAGACGACGAACAAGACAATGGAGATTTGAATCTCGAAAAGGTTTGCTGACTTCAAAGTAAACATTTTTTCTCTTTATAGACCATGTAATTGAATAAACATGTCATTTCTTGCAGATTGACAAAGATCAGGCTGAATTGGCTCATGCAAATTTTGCTATCATGAGAAAGGAAGCGCAATCGATTCTTAACCTGGTTTGTACTTGGATGATTATCTATTTTTTTTGAATTTTATTTGATTTGTTTGGTCTTTTATTTAGAAAATATAAACATAGAATTGATAGACGAGAAAATTATTATTTAATATAGTTCTCAATAGAGTGTACAAAATAAATGCACAGAAAACCTCTAATAAATCAAATCCCTAAAAATATGAGTGAATATCCTATCTTACTATAATATAATAGATTGCCTAAATAAAAATCAAATCTCAGTTTACTAAAAATTAAAAATAAAAGATAGCATGTCGAGTTGTCGACACTCTCCCTCATGTTAGTGCAAAGATATTTGTCATGCCGAACTTGTTAACTTCATCTTCAAAACATCGTCTTGAGAGGCCTTTGGTTAGAATATCTGCAACCTACAAATTAGTGGGAATAAAAGAAGTGCAGATTATTTATTGTTCAATCTTCTGTTTTATGAAACTTCTATCAATTTTTTTTATAGGAAACAATATTGTATTAAATATTTAAATGCTATTAGTTACACGGAGCAGACAAGTCATCTGCATTGGAAGAAAGGAAAAGCAAAAGTTTTGTTCATATCAACAACATATATAACTCCAATCCCTCAATAAATATGAGATCGATAAATTTTAAAACTCTATATGCTTCCCAATTCAGCCATATGCTCGGATTTTAATCTTGTTCCAACACTCTTCAACACTTTTCTAAAATCTTTCTATTCCGCTCCAGCCAAAACCACTGTCAAAAAAGTTTATCTCTCATGCCAAGTTCGTGTTCAATATCTGCATTAAATAGCTCGTGTGAAGATCTTGGAACAACCCATACCAAACCCATCTCCTCCAAAGATCTGAGCCAAAATTTCTTTCTTCATTCCCAAGCACTTCCACCGCACATAGCAATTCCACTTGATACTATGATGTGTTGTCTTTTACCTTGCTGAATGAATTTAGTCACTTTTAAAAACTGTCTCGGTTATTGAAAAACCTTTGAACAGAAAAATCTGCATTGTTGCCCCTATATTGGTTAAAATTCGAACACGCTTTGGGATTGTTGATGTAGTCCCATAGTTTCGAACGCATCCATTGTGCGCTGCTGAAATCTGCTTCTGACAAGCAACTCGCATTCATAGTTCTTTTTGTTAGACAAATTGAAGACCCTCAACACCCATTCTGATTAGAACAATTTTTGTTCAACCTTAAATTCTTCCTCCAACCGAGAATAATATGGATCGCGATACACTCTGCAAGACTAATTAACATCCCTACTTGTAAATCTCTTCACCGACTGTTTCAAAGAACCCCAACGTAGCATCTCAAGGAAAGAAAATATCAAAAGGGAAGAGATCGGCCTTAGAAAGATTGAAATGGTATGGCCTCAGCTAAGTTGAAACAACTAAGGTAAAGGATGACTCTGGGCGGAAGAGACCGAAGGGTTAAACGATGGCTAGGATGTGGGACGAGATGAGAGACGACTAGAAAGAAAGGCTACGGTTCATCGATTGTTCATTTACTCCTGGAGCCATAGTCCATAGGTCTAAATTCAGCATTCACATTGTTTCTTGCAACAACATTCTGTTTTTTGCTCATTCACGTCATTGGGATACCCCACGCAAAGGTGTTGTAGGCAGATGTTGATCTCCTATCACTGACTGAGCCTGCCTGGTCAGCATTAGTACCTCAAATTTTCTCGACTCGGTTTTCTTGAAGAAGATTCCTTTGTCTGGTGTTCATTTTAGATACCGAAGAATTCAATGTACTACATCTAGATGCTCTTTACATGGTGCATGCGTGAATTGGTTTATCAAGCTTACAGCAAAGACAATATCTGGTATAGTGTGATACAGATAGATCAGTTTCCCAGCTAGTCTTCGGAGTTTTTGAAGGCTTGCTTCCCACACATCATGGGCTGTTGGCCAAAACATAACGGTTTCCCAACCGTTGGGTCCATGGAATTAATACGTCACACTTTTCCGACCGCCAAACAATATATTTTGCATCACTGGATGTCGGAGCTTTAAATTTCTCCATTCAGGTAACCTAGCTTCCGTTTTCCATCGATCACCAGTCGAACGGATTGAGCCCATTCAAGATAGTTCTCCCGTTCAGTTTATGAATCGTTATTTGGATAGAATTATCATCAGAGAGAACAAGATTTGAGGGCAGGGATGCTGCTACACCAGGATGGGCAGAACCTCTGTCGTTGTCGCTGCTGGAATTTCCATTGCCGCCGCCATTGTGACTGGCGCCGACCATGGCATCCTTGAAATTCATGACTGACAGTTTTTGGTCCTTGGATAAAAAATGACTGATAAGCAGTTTCCGATACCTTGTAAAAAATATTAACGTAGCAGTGACCCTACTAGGCTAAGTTATTGAGTCTTATGGTAAAAAATAGAAGCTTTACTTCTTGGTATCATAATTTTTTTGGTGGATATAATTTGGATGGCGTTGACTAGTTCATATATTTAATAATTGTTAACTTTTGTAGTTGGGCACGAAGGATTTTTGAGTTGGGTTGAGAGATTCTTCCGGGTTTTTTTTCTGTTCATTCTTTCTACGACTTTCTTCCCGATTTCCAACTTTCTTTTATTCTCGTATTACTCTAATATCTGAAATGTACCTGTCCCACATAAGGTTCAAGTTTTTTCGTGGATTGTGGCTTTTGGGAAACTGCCGACTTGTGATTCGTTGCAAAAAAAGTGGCCTATCAGTGCCTTATGCCCGCAATGGGTAGCTTATGTCGGAAGAAAGAGGAGAATCATGACCATCTATTGTTGCATTGTTCTTTCTCGAGTGGTATATGGATAAAAGTATTGCAAGAGTTGGGTTTCGAACGGACTTTCCCAAGAAAGGCACATGACTTGTTTCTATGGAGTCGGGCTTCCTCGCTGGGAGAAGATCTAGAAGCTTTTGGTATTTGGTAATTCATTGCATTTTTGGTCGATTTGGTTGGATATGAACAAAAGAATTTTCACAGATTCGTCGGAGTCTATGGACGAGGTCTGGGAAAAGATCAAATTCAGAGTTGCGACTTGGACGACAAAGTTGTCAGAGTTTAATCACATGTTTAATTCAAATCTAGTTAAGGATTGAAAATTTATATGTTCTTGATACTAGTGTAGTAATCGCTTTTCTCATTCTTTTGTGAGGTGTTTTGCTGATTACTCATCTGCTTCTCTTGTAACCCCTTCTATTATTATAATAAAGTTTAGTTTTAAATCAAAAAATATATTTGTTAACTTTTGTTTTTAATAAATTCACTTGAACTTTATGGTTGTGAGTTTGTATCAATATATTATATTTTTGCTTTTGATTAGAATTTGATTTTTTCCACTGAAATTTTGATTAAAGGAATCATTGGAGGTTCCCCTTAATCGCTTCGCTTTAGTTAGAGTTGCATGGCTTAGTTTTGTCTTCCTTACGTTTGGGAATGTTTGGTGCAGTTGATTTGAACAGATTATCCTTTGGCCTTTCTTATATCTGTGGAAAAATTCTCCGCGCCCTCTTGATTTGATGTCATGCGCATTTATGTTTTGTGTTTTTAGGTATGGAGAGAGAGCTTAGGCTTCAGACCTCTTTTTTCTCTTCAAATCAATCTTGAACTGAAGAAAAAAGTGGCTTCTTGTTATAAAAAAAATCCCAGGGTACTTTAAATAGGACATAGTTTAGCTGGGAGTTAATACTGGAACTGCTTGGAGTGTTTTTGCAGTGTGCTACTTTATTACTTTCTCGGTCTCGGGGAAAACTCCAGAAGGCAGAGATTAGACTAAGGCTTCTTATTACAAGAATATGCATGAGTTGTACCAGTCCAGGATATCTCCAACTAGTGACATACAAGACTGAAAACATAAAATGAACTTTGATAGTAGTAAAAAAAAATAGTGATCTGCATGCCATGTTCCATAAGTTTTAATTTCTACACCTGCACCCTTTTTTGCTTTATTTCCTAATCCATCTTATTTTTGGAATTTAGGTTTTAAAAGACGCCACTCAAGGAAGTGAATCTGCAAAAACTGTGTCACTATATGTTTTAGATGCGTTAATTTGTATTGATCATGATAAGTTCTTCTTGGGCCAACTTCAGAGTCGAGGATTTTTGAGAGCCCACTTGTTGAACATCAGTAATTTTTCATTTCAGGTACGCCTGTTCCCCTGATACTCTATGGCGTAGTGATTCTTTTGCTGCTCCATAACCATCCGAAAATGTTTGCAGACTTTTATGCAGCTATTGCATTTAATGATGGAAATTTTATGTTTGTGTGTGTTCTGAAATTAGACTAGATGTGTCTAGTTAAATAGTCTTGTAGTTGATAGTAGATAAAGACAGTATAACTCATTGTCTTATTTAAGTTACGTGTATGTACTTATTACATTGTTTCTGCTATACTGATGTAAATAGTGTGCTGATTGCAATGTTTTGTCGTATATGCAATATATTATTTTTTCGTTGGAAAATTTCTTTTATGCGTATGACGTCACATATTGTATGATTATGTGGCGAGGTTTGGGTGCCACATATAGTGATTAATTTTCAAGAAGGATAGGCATCAGAACTTGGCAAGCTGTTGTTGCAAATCTTGTTGACAATATCCTTGGGACTTTTTAATTGTTAGCTGAAGACATGCCTTGTTCTGTTGAATGTAACCACTGTCCTTATTAAACAACTTGTAAATAATAAAAAACTGATGGTGATGTTCATACTGAATCTGATTTTTCATTGGTGTAGGAGTAAAGTTGTTCTGTTCTCACTTGAGTACTTTGGAGCGCAGTTGAACTGGAAAAGTATTGTTGTAGATGTGACAGTTAAAAGATCTGGTCAACTTTTGAAACTTGTTTGTTAAATAAATGATAATCGTTGAAAATAGGTTTTTTTTCTACTTTCAAATATTCAATGGTAAACCGTTGGCCCTTGCGTTGCATCTATTGCCCTTATAACATGCGGATGAGGTATTTATATGATTGCCCATTTTCTCTGAAACAATATGGTTGGATATTTTAATAATTTTGGTCAAATATTTGATCTTTCTATGATTTCTTTTCTTGCTTTACATTGGGTCTATTCATGTTTTTTTAATTACTCATACTATGTCATACCTTTGTCCAATGCCAGGATGGTCTGTTTTCTTTAGATTCAATGCAGCGAATCTGCACTTTAGAAGCAGAGCTTGCCTTACTTTTGAGAATTAGCCACAAATATGGGAAGTCTGGGGCACAAGTTCTTTTTTCAATGGGTTCTCTGGAACACGTTGCTTCGTGCAGAACTCTGAATCTGCAAATGAAGGTTTTTTCCTTCGGTCACCCTCTTTCAAATTGTGTTCTAGTCACTGACTCTGGTGTCTAGCGAATCTGAAATTTTTTCCATTTATCAGGGAAATGTCCAGCGTTTTGATACGAGGATTGGGATGAATTTATCTGTTAATGTTGATAAACAAAGAATGATTGTTGCTCCTATACTGAGATTGGTGTATTCCTTGACTTCGCTGATTGATACTTCTGAGTTATTTGAGGTGAATTATATTGGTATATATAAGAAAAATACTTTTTTTATTACACTTCATGCATGTGTTGATGATCTCCAATAGAATTTTCTTGAGTAGAATTTTCTCTGTAACAGATTTTAGTTGAAGTCATAATTTAGGCGCCATTTGAAATGCTCTATGTTGACCTCCTCAAGTTTATTCTGTAACGGAACCTTGAGATAGAAATGCTAGATTTTCACAGAATTAGATTTCAGCCAATTCCGGCTGAAGGCAGGTAATGGAATGGGGAGACCTATAGAATTGCATGATAATGACCTCTTCTAAGACCCTTTGTTTTCTATTTTGCATTAATAATTCAAAGCTAGCTGCTGTTTTTGTCCCTACTGTCTCTATAATTAACTAATGAGGAGCTTGGAGATCTATTATCTTCATTATGTTCTTCTAGAGTGTGATTGAGACAAAATCCATGTATGATGTATCACATAAAGTATTGATGTGTATGATCATTTCTGCTGGCCACTCATTGGAATCTAGAATTTTGTTTGGCAAGTTATGTTTTTGTTGGTCTTAGAAAAAAATGGCCGAAGTCATATATGTGGTATTTGTTAAGATACATTTGAGAGTATGAATCTCGTAGCATGAATGTTTTTTTTCCTATATTAAAGTTATTCTTGGAATTAATGGACCATAGATGTGGAATTCTCAAACTTCCGAGAACCCTTGCATTAATTATTGAGAGTGAATTGATTGCATAGAAACCGGTGTGTGAGTGTTTCATGTTTAAACCACAAATGTAAAGTTGGTCAAGTTGACTATTCAAAAGAATAAGTGTCTTTAAATGTTCAGGCACAGTTCTTATTTACTTACTCATTTTGATATTGATAAAAATTGTTTCTTCAATCTCTTAATCCATGCGGCATGATTTATGATAAGATATAAAATTTGAGGCTTTTAAAAAATCTTACTAAAGGAGCTATATTTTTCCAGAGACAGCTGAATGCATCTACATTTTGCTTGGACATTTTATTTCATTGTACTTTCTTCTTCTCTATCTCTCTCTGTTCTTTTATTTTTTGTTTCTTTGAGTTTACCATGGAAGTAAATTCTGTAAATCTAAATTTTTCAATGACCATTGTGACTGAGTTGTAATTTTTCTTTCTGGGCATCTCTGGGTATTTGATAGGTGAAGAATAAAGTTGTACGCGAAATATTAGATTTTGTCAAAGGTCATCAGTTGCTCTTCGATCGAATTCTCCGGGAAGATCTTTCTGATGCTGATGAATTGACAATGGAACAAATTAATCTTGTTGTTGGCATACTTAGCAAGGTAAAAGCCAACAAAATTAGATCAAACTTGTTTTTAATGTCAGACAAATGGCTGTGCTTGCCGTTTGTATATCTTTGGGTTAAATAATGGACTATATTTTTATTGTATGGTGTTTAAGATACAGTTGAAAATACACGATGACTATTGAAATTATGTGGCATGTCGTAACTGCCAAACAGTACAAATTGCAGTCCTTTTTTTGCGGTTGTTGGCCTTTATTTCGTACTGAGGGTTCTTTCTGCATATGATTTTTTAATAACTTTTAAGGTTTGGCCATATGAAGAAAACGATGAATATGGCTTCATTCAAGGGCTATTTGGGATGATGTGTACGCTTTTCTCCCGCGATCCAGATGTTTTTGCTTCTACCCAATCATCGCGATCGGAGGTAATGAAACTGAAAATTCTCCATTCTTGTTCTGTAGACAGCATAGAGTAGTAGTCTATACTATAATAAAAGTTTGGATCTTCATGTTTATATTTCCCCTACTTGTTAGTGTCACGGATATTAATAAATCTTTAAGGTACAGTACACCTATTACAAACCCTGGGCATGTAACTGAATTGACCAGTTGGTTTCCTGCTGTTACAACTGTTTGCCTTAAACCAGACATTGTACCTAAAGTTCGAGAATCCTTGAACACAAACACTAAGAAATGAGCAAAATACCTTTCACATTGAAAGATAAGTTTTTAGCTATTAATTTCCTTGGGTATCTTGATATGTTTTTATATGTTTAAATTAAGTTGTTCACTACGTCACTGAAGTTTGTGGTTTGTTCAGCTGTGAAGACTTAGATGCTATATGCCGGAAGCCTTAATTTCTAGTTACCAGGGCTAAATCTCTTTTCTATATAGCGCTCGATTTTTTGAAAAAATTGTGTGATCAGAATCACTTGTAACATTATTTTTTTTAATGAAACGAAATTATATTAAAATAGGAGAACAGAGTACAAAGAGACAATACAAGAAACTACTGTCGTCAATAACATAAAAATATTCAATTTCTTATAGATCTGAGATACAGAAATGATTAAACTCTACAAGCTTTCTCGTCCAACTGGCAACCCTAAACCTAATATTTTCCCGAACCTCGGCTAGAGAATCTGCTATATTGTTGAAAATTATTCTGTTCCACTCCACTCTAACCAAATTGACCAAAATAAACAATGAATTACTACATTCCAAAAGGTTCGACATTTCCATCCGTTAGGTAATTCTGGGTCCAAAAGAAACGTATCATGCGCCGCTCTTGGAAATATCTACTCCATACCCAATTCGTGCTATACTCTGTTCCAAATTCCACTCGTGAACGAACAATGTAAAAGTAGCTGATCTTGATTCCCTCTTTGTTTCAGCAAAGTGTATACCAGTTCAGACATAATGCACAATTGGACCATCTTTTTGCAAAGAATCGCAACCAAGGGAAATTAAGAAAATTACTGACCGGAAAAAAAAAACTCACAAAAAATCTAACAGAAAAAACCCTGAAGAGTTTCCCAGCCAAGCCCTAAAATCCGCCATACCCAACTCCAAATGAAAAGTTTCTAAAACCCCTAACAAAGTACTCAACCTATCAAATTCAACCTCATTCAAAGCCCTTCTACTTCTAAAGCGCAGATCCCAGGCATATGTGGAATTAACTGGAAGGTCCACTTTAATGATGAATCTGTTGATAGGTTTGTTATGACTCGAGGAGATCTGGAAAAAAGATGAAAAAGATCTTTGAATGACAAAACCCTATACCAAATATCCTCCCAAAAAACGAAAGATATTCCCTCTTTTGAACACCGCCCTAACTAAAAGATGGAAAACCAGGTAAGATCGAGAGATAAATTTTCATGGATTTCTAAAGTCCTATTCCTTGCCAACCCCACGTCCCAACCATTATCTTACGATCCTTAAATGCTAACTTTTGTCCACAGATATTTCCTTTCCACATAACATTTCCACCACCATTTCTTAGAAGTGTTTTATTCCTCAAACAAATATTCCCTATTCCCAACCACTCTATCTTTTGGCTTGCAAACTTGATCCCATGCAACCAAATGAAATTGTACCTTCCCATTGGTTCATTCCCACAGAAAATCCCGCGTAATCTTTTCCATACCATTTATCACACCTGATGGTACTTTAAATATAGACATGAAATACGTTGGCATTGCACTCAACACTACCGCTATCAAATTTCTTTCCTTATTTGGTAGATTTTTGAAAAAAAAAAAACACTACCGCTATCAAGCTTAATCAGCCCCCGATGATAAAAACGCTTTTTTCCACCTTGCTAACTTCTTTGACATCTTAGATACCACGGGTACCCAAAGGTCATAATTCCTAGAATGACCTCCCAATGGTACTCCATATATTTAATTGGTCAATCCTCATTTTTACACCCAATCTCTGAAGCCAACCCTTCCATTTCCGAACAATTTAATCCCAAAACATTTTTTTCCAAGTTAATATTCAGTCCTGACTTCTGGCTAAAAGAGTTAAGTATCTCCACTAAACAAAACAAATGCGTCTGATTTAAATGTCTCTGTCAAGTTACTTTTGGTATCCTCTTATTTCTTGGGATCTACTAATTTTATCCTCACACTTCCTCACAAATCAGGATTTGCAGTATTGAATGGCCTCAAACCATCCCTCTCATCCAGCCGAGACTTTCTTTCAGTTGTTACAACCTCAAATTTTTTCTGTATAATCATATCTTTTTCGATTTATCCTTGGTTAGCAACTCATCCAACTGGGCATGCATGTTAATAATGTTATGGCTGCACTCATGTTCTAATAGGAGTGCATTTCATTGATCATGAAAAGATAGTTTTGTGTCGGTCTGTTAGTGATCCTTTCTTTGGGCTCTATTGTTTTCTACACTGAAAAAGATCTCTACTGTGAGTAGGAATCTATTGATATGTGAGGGTCTAAGGGGGAGCCGGTGACATAGAGCACTATAAAGTCTACTTTTGGCCTGTTTAGGCTAAAATGGTTGATTAGTGATTTCTGATATATTACTGATGTTAAATAGTGAATTAGCTTATGAACCACCATACAAGTATAGAAGTATACTGCTTAGGGAGAGTACGAATTCGCTGTTGAGTAATTGCGTTAAGAATGATCATCATTCAAGTTTTACATTTCCTAGAATTTGTGTACGCTTGAAATAAATAATATTTTATGTTTGAGTTCAGGGAGTGTTAGAAAGTTGAACATCTCCAAATTAAGTAAAACTATAAATGATATGTTCTCTCATAGATTTAGGTATCTAACAGCTGAAAAGACTTTTTCTTTTCATTTATATGTATATGTATATAACGCAAAAGCACATTATCAAAGAGACCAATTTAAGATGCTCTTGCTATATTAATATATAATAACGGCAAGACTCTAATGTCAATTTTCTCTCTGTGAAGTATTTTGACCAAATTACTCTTCATTTTTAATAAAAGTGATACAGTGCTAAAATGGAAATGTAAAAAAATTATTTACAAAATAGACTTGTAATCAATATAATTCTCTCTTTAATTGGATATTTCTATATACTTATATTTAATTTACTTACTAATTATTTAAAATTTTCTATGTCAAAATATATTAAAATTTTTGTGATATATCTTACATAAGCATCATGTATGCTCATTAGACTAGTGTTTGTTAAGTAAGAATACGTTACGAGTGGTCATTTTGGTGTGTTACCACTCTCTTACAGTAATCTTACTTGATTTTCTACCTCACCTCTTTTTAATAATTTAACATGGAGTTAAAGTTTATCATCGATAACATGGATGACAACAATCTGATCAAATAATTTGTAAGACACACATGTTGCGAGTGATGTGACTAGTATAAAAGCATATAAACAGTACATACTTATCCAAGATTCTTTATATCAATGAAATTGCTATAACCTTTTTCCTTGGTTGATGGAGAAGAAAACGTCTCATCGTCCAATGAGCTAACGTAAAATAAAGTGATGACTTGTTATAGCAGTTATCATTATTATCCAATTTACAATCTATGTAAGATTTGTACATTGGATGTATCTTCTTTGTAAAACACAAATTCAGCACATGAGATGCAGGTCTCACTTCATACATTCTTAAAGCACACGTTCCATTGAACTTATTGATTTGTCTGATCCTTTCACCTGTGCATGAATTTCAGATTCAACTGAAGGCTGAAGCTAGCATATCCCGCCTTTGTTTTAGTTTAAGCTCTTATCTTTATTTTCTTGTGACCAAGAAATCCCTGAGACTACAGGTAAATGTCAAGGATGCTTGCTATCTGTGCAGCTCTTACTGAACAAAATGGAATTTAAAATTGACGAACATGTTCTCTGATCATAAATTCCTCGATAATAGGTTTCAGAGGCTCCTACAGACTATCGTGCTTCTGCCGGATGCCAGCCACCTACGCTGACTTTGCTTGTTTTCTTTCTTGGTACTATGACAACGGCTATTGAAAGAGCTGCAGAGGAAAAATATATACTGCTTAACAAGGTCCATGATATGCTTTTTTAGATTTATCTCGATATATTTTATTCTCAGACCTCGGTAATTACACAAGTTATGAAATATGTACTCTGTAGATTAAAGACATCAACGAGTTAGCAAGACAGGAAGTTGATGAAATCATCAACATGTATGTACCTCATGATTGTGTTTCATCGCCAGAAAATATACATAAAAGGTATTAAGCAGTCTATCCTTCTCTTCAATCACACATACAATTTCTTAGTGGTTAGTGGGGGATGTGAGCATCGCATTGCATTATTTGGCTTTTCTCCTGCATCTATACTCTTTTGTAAGGGGAAAAGGAAGTAAATGATCAATATATTTTCCGTAAAAGGAAGTAAATGATCAATATATTTTCCTAGCTTGCTGTCAGTCAGCTGTTGATTGGAACTGTTGTAGTGCTTTGCTTTTATTATGGTTGTCTCCGAAATTTGAATTTAGAACGTCTGAAGGTATGAGTGTGATCTTATTCAGTCCAGTTACTATATTAGCAAAAGCTTATTGGCTTGACCATCGTCGTCAGCATCTGCTTTTGATATATTGTCATCACTTGTGCTTGGTGTAATTTAATTTGCAATAGAATCAACACGGTTTTTTAATCTATTAACCTCAAGCATTATGATGTACACGGTGGCTCCTGCACTGAATGTTTAGTGAAGATTGAGTGTAGCGTACTCAATCTAATTATGATCACAGTAGCTTGCTGACCAATTAAAAAATTTTCCAGCTTATCCTGACTAATGGCTGGTAGGTTCGGTGATAACTGAAGTTCACCCTTGTTTTACATGTCTGACCATCGTTAATATCATCACCAAATAGTACCCCGAAATCCACCTATCTTATAGTATCATACTAACGCTTCAACCTGACAAACCATTCTTAATGGAACATCGTTAACTTTATTTGGTTTTAAAAGAATTTACAGGATGTCCATAAAGTTGAGCAAAAAATGGTTCGTCTTACGTGAGGATTTGTTAACCTAAACAGAAACTATTTTGGAAAAAAAATCTTTCATTTATGTTCAGTACTTGAATGGACACTCCTATATGAATTTGTTTGACTGAAAAATAAAATAAATACAAAATTTCCTCATAAACTCACTGACACAGTGATTATTTTTTATACCACAATTTTTATATTTTTTTGAAAAAATTTCACTCATAATCTTGAGGAACTGGACCCAAAACTGATGTTTTCAGTTTTGATAAAGCAATAACCGTGCCTGCCATTCAGTAATTTGATTAAGATAATGTTTTGTTCTTTTGCTTTGTCATTATCTCTTAATTTTGCTGACTGGTCTTTGTTTTAGTGCATATCTGATAATGGTGTTAATCTTTTGAGCATATCCTACTCGAGTTCACATTGTTCGTTGAATGGCTTAGTGTTATAATTCGAGATTATTTTGCTAGCTTGATTTAGATCACCTTTTTTGAGTTCATTTTTGCATCTAATATAGATTATGTCATGTATCAAGTTAAACTATATCAAGCTTAAATTTATATAATAATATCAACAACTTAATGATATTCTCTCTCTAAATAGGAGATATATTGCTATGGTGGCGATGTGCCAGATCGTTGAGCACAAGAATCGACTTATTATGCTTTTGCTTCTGCTTATGCAAAACCTGATGAACATTGTCCTTGCTCATTTCCAAGATAGGTAAAATTTTCTCCATGCTTCGACACCAGTGGTGGTGAAATTAATCTCTTTCCCTGATGTAAATTTTCTCGACAGTGCATATATAAGTGATTACAGCCACTCTATGAAAGTAATTGCACATAGCACCCAACTTGATGCCAACGAGGACCTCCATACGCTGTGTCAGAACTCAATTCCAGTTCTTGAAAGACTTGAAGCTCTAAGAGAGGTAAACTCCCTTCTTTTGTACTCGTGTGCTATTCATGATATTTTCTTTGCTAACCATATCTTTTAGCTTTTAAAAGATTGTATCGTATCTTTAAATTCCTTCGCTTTTAGTTTCACCAAAAACTAGATACTACCATTTAATTTACGAACAAAAGACACTGGTAGATACCATAACTATGAACAGAGTTGGATATATGTTTTGCCCTCCTGTATCCTCCATTTTAGCTGTCCGGTTCGATTTGATATATTTTATGCGACTAACGATGAAGTTGGTGTACATAGTGGAATCTTAATGGGCATAGTTAACTGCAAATGTAAATCACGCCACATTGAAGAAGAAAGTATTTACGTAGTGACTTGAAATTCATAATAATGGTCAAGTTGAAGAGTTGTTTTTCCTTTCAAAATTTGGTCAGCACCATCATTTTGTAATTCATCAGATGATTTTGTAATTTGTATTACGAATGGTTCATTCATCTGCTGCATTATTTATTATTGTGCTTCTATTTTTTCGTTTTTTATGTATGCATTGTTGGTGGATATACAGGATAAAACAGGGCAGAGCCTCAAAATTTTTGGTAGATTAGCCCGATCTCTCAAGGAAATAGCAATTCAGAAGTTGTCAACCTAAAGAGATCCTGTGTCCCGTTAATGGCGTTTCGTAGTTATATTTATGTTGTATTAAAAAATAAAGGCAGGTAGATAATATTTCTCCCTTAGATACAGGTCTTATAACATTTTTTCTCTAGAAAGAGATGACTAATTGTATTATATATTGCTACATTACATTGGCTTATTTGACTTTAATTTATACTGTACAATACAAAAAGTGAAATACTTGAGTGAATTGGATCATTGTTTTTTTGTTGTTTGCTGAGTAAATATCTAGATCAAAGAATTAGTTTGTAAAGCACGTTAGTGAATTAAATACACACAAACTCGTTCGAGAAAGTGTTGATCGAACTCCTGAACATTTGTTAAAATGAGTTTGTTTGGAATGATATGGTCGACATGAGTCACTGGATGACATTGAGTTGAGCTCGGAAATAGTTGCATAATGTGGTATTTTTGGTATCTGATTTAATTGTCTGAAATTATTAATAATGATAATTTTTTAAGATTTTTTTGTTCTAAAAATTGAAATTTTATACATATAGCCTGAAACTTATTATACCCATGTATTATTTTATCTATGTTTTTGTTTGATATATAACTAAACATGCAAACACAAACAAGTTTTCCATACTTAATCTCCAATTTAAGTATAATTAAGCATGTGATGTTTAATGTTTAATTTCGATTATTCTTATACTCCGTGTTCTTTAGGAAACTGATGATTAATTCTCTAAATCAAACTCAAATAGAAGGCCTTTCTATAATTTGGTGTCTCGATAAGATCGGGTTGGATTCAGGTATTACTCTGTGATGTTATAAAATTTCATCAAATTAATATCTTTCATTTTGCACTTTCAAATAATGATTTTTTACTGCATAAATGACAATTACATATAAGATTTTTATCAACGGTAAGTGTCTTGTGAGTAACGTCGATCCGCTCCATATTTACATTGAAAAGTTATATTTTTTCACACAAAAAATAATATTTTTTCATGTATAAAATAATTTTATAAATCTGCTTTACAAAATTAATCGGTGAGATGATTTAAGGTTTTTGTATTTACCAAATGATTAATTTAATGGTGATTGCTTGTTATTAGAATAATTTATTTTTATGCATAATTAAATTGTAATCATATTTATTTTCAAACATAAATATATCAAAATCATGATTTTTTGGGTCATACTCATATTTCAATTCCGGGGCTCCCGGATGGATCTTTATTAGATGCAATGTGCAACAGGTAAGTACTTTTTTTTTTTTATAGTTAACTGTGACATTTCAGTTAATTAGGTATATATATTGTAACCCTCAAATCTCAATTAAGAAATATGATGACAAATATTATTAATTACAAAACAACCAAAAAAATGATGATAATTGTAATAATCTTTATTTATTTATTAGCGTGATCATTTAAATATATTGATCAACAACATATATATTACATATCTATAAATATTAATTAATTTCCACTATCTTCACATTACAAGGAAATCTCAAAAACCCACATTAGTTTTTTTTCCCATTCCAAGTGCATGAATGCGTATATATGACCTAATTAACAAGAACAGAACTGATTAATAAGGTTAATAGTCGTCAATTTTCTTCCCTTTCCCTCGATTCTGACTACACAAAGAAGGGATTTTCTCCTTGCTGAACATCAATCGAAGTGTAAGGACTATTGATTTGAAGCAACTCTTCAATCATTTGCAATGCAATTCTTTCTTCATCATCCATCATCAGTGCTTCATTCCCATAGCTTTCCTCTTTTCGTTCCGTGTTAATCGAATCCACGTCGACTTTTGCTCCAAACTCAACGTCTTTCCCATCATTTTTCTTCTTAAACTCGACCCTCGTAACCCATTTGGAATCAGAAGTCGGGCCTGCGCGTTTCTGCCACACCCCGATCCTCGAGTTCTCGGTATCGAGCCTCAGACAAGTAAGTGATGGAGAAGGTGCCTTGCTGCACTTTCTTAGCTTCGCATAGAGGATTTCTGACAAGGGTTTTGATGATGGAGTCTTATTGACATCGTTCTTGGTACTCTTCCACTCGTCGTGGTCGGGATTTGGAATCACTGGAAAGTTCGTCTTTGCATTCCTTCCATTCATCAAAATGGCTGCTTCATCGTATGCTCTCGCCGCCTCTTCTGCTGTGTCGAATGTACCTAACCATACCCTTTTCTTCCTGAAATTAAATCGAATTATCTAACATAATAAACGTGGATATACCGATTTAAAAAAAAAAAACCTCATATTCGAAGAAGAAAATGTACGTATATCTAGATATCAAGGTGTGTGCATGGGACTGTGATGTTTAATTTAGAAAATTACGTAAAAGAAAATAAAATAACTGAAATTGATTGATATATGGATAAAGCAACACTTACAGTAGAGGGTGGCGAATTTCAGATACCCAAGATCCCCAATGGCGTTGCCTCACACCCCTGAACTTTTTTGAATGAACCATAATTTCTTATAAAAATATTTATATATATATATATTTGTGTGTGTATTGAAAGCTAATGAAGTTTGTTTGTATATTTATGAATATCGAAAGCAAACTGAGAGGTTCTATATATATATATATATATTACGTACGGAAGATTAATGATTGAGCTCTTCTTCATAGTGTGCAACCACTTTATTAAATCCAAGATTTGACTACTTAACTTAATTGTTTGTTAGTTTGCATGTGAAATTATTTTAATTATATTATTGGCTAAAATCAAAACTTACCTCTTATAATAATAATAATAATAATAAGTTAATTAAAAAAGTTACAATTATTAATGAACAACATTTTTTCAATAGGGATTAGCTAAAGTTGTCTTAGAGATAAGAAAAATTATAGGGTGTGGTTGCATCTGTCTAATCCATATATTACTTTAATTACATCCCACATGGAACCAAATTATAGGTTTAATTATCAATTGATTGTTTTATTTTACTTCTTTTTAACCTTTTTCTTGTGGAAAATTCTAGCTCCTAATTGTTGACACATATTGAGCCAATTATCTAGGAAAATTACATTTTTTTGTTCTATAATTTTTATTTTAAAAAAAATTTGGTTTTGTTTTATCATTTTTAGTATTGTAACTTGTATTTTTTTTTTTTTAAATCCAAGTTGCATTTCATTAACTAAAAAAGGACCAAAAAAGAAAGAAAAATATAAGTTAAAGGACCAAAATGGAAAAAAATGCAATTAACCGTTTACAAGATTGACAAAAATAGAAAAAAGTGCAAATTACATAACTAAAAATTTAATTTTCTCCAATTATATAGATAATTCAGTCCGACTTTGAATCTTTTATATAGGTAAATTAATATCGAGAAGTCTACTTAAAATACATCTAATTTAATAAAGTTAATTTACATATATAATAGTAGCACGTGGCCTCACTCCTAAAATTAAGGTATACAAACTCAAAGTTAATTGACAATAAATAATTACTAAAAACCAACTCAATCTTAAAATTAGGAACATAAACTCAGATTTAATAAATCAAATCAACTTAATAAAACAAATAAATTCTTTTTATATATATATGTTTGCAACATTTCAAGTTCATAACTCAAATAGCTAGCTAGGTTGATCTTGAACGATGACCCAATAATGATTATAGATCAGGCAGACCTAATTAGCTTAGTGGCCTCGAAAGATGACCTAATAACCACCTAATTTGACCATAAGACTTTTCTTAATTAAAATGTTGGATTAAATATTTGTTCATTTTTAATAAATGAGATTTAAGTTATCGTAGTTGGGGTTACGTATAATTGGTGTAGAAGGGGAAATTAGGGTACAAGAGAAACAGTAATTTCGAACCAGAAGTGGTCTACCTAGAAATTTAGGGTCTTTTCCATTAAAAAAAATGGATGTTGACTATGAAAAAATTAATGACAGTATCATGTGAAGCCGCCAACCCATGTTTCCTAGGGCTGCTCATCAATTGTGACATACGATAATGATATACAAATATACATACAGATCATGTATGATGAGTGATTGGTGACCACATTCTTGGATGCAAAAGCTTTTGCCCTACAAATTTTATTAACATGCATTTCTAGGAGTTCATTCTCCTTGCTCTATAGTCAATAAAGATGATCAAGACAAAAATTTTGAGTGTAAGGTTCGTGAGCCTACCTCTTTTGGGTCCTGTAACGATAGCTCATGCAACTTTTCTCACAGAATTCTCCATTCCTGACAGTGAAGTACGTGACTCCCCAATCTCGAACCCAAGACTTTTGTGTACTTGGATTAAAGATAACTTATACAAATTGAGCTACACGTACTCCACTGTTAGGAGTGGTGAATTCTTTGGGTAAAGTTGCATGGACTATCATGAAGGCTGGTTCGGCCCATGGGCCTTACAGTAAGGGTCGGAAAAATATTTATTAACATGCATATTTTGGTTTAATTCTGTGTTAAACCAAAATTACGGAGGCAAACATGTCAATATAATTTGTATTTGTTCATATTTTTATATAAAAATTAATCATATTTCCAAAATATATTTAAATCAACTTGATTGAGTGAGATATATATATACTTACATATGTTTTTATACAAATTAAGAAAATATTAGAAAAGTGAATTTTCTATTTTACTTTTATTTAATGAGTGTGTTAATAAGATTAAAAATTTATTAGAAGTAGTTAATCTATTAAATTACAGAAATAAATTGTGAAAAAAATATAGAGAAAATAATACCATGAAAATTGAAATATATATTTGCAGACGAAATTCAAAAATGTGAGCCTGAAAATAACTTCAAGTATATATCCAAAATTTTTCAACATAATTTGCATCTAAATGCTAAGAGCAACTCCAACGCTGAACACCATTTTGGCGCAGTATTCAATGCTCCAATGGGGCTGCGCTATTTCACCAATGACCCTGCGCGGGGCAGGGGGTCATTTTTTTTTAATTTTATTTTTAAATTTTTTTAATGTGTATTTATTATAAATAATTATATTAAAAATTGTAAATATTATAAAATAATAGTATAATATTTATTTTAATAATTAGATATTTGAATTCATATTAAGTTTGGATTCATATTAAAAATTGTGGGAGGAATATAGTTGTTCAAATGTTTGAATTTGGATTCATATTAAGTTCTAAAAATAAATTATCTCTATTAAAATTATGTCAATTTTAATAATGAAGCATTTGGATTAATTCGTATTATAAATATTAGAGTTAATATATATAAGAATCAAATAAATAAATTTAACTATTAATAAAAATATAATTATAATTATAATACTAATATTAACATTAATTATAATTATATTGTTAAATTTATAAATAAATAGTAAAAAAAAGAATATTTTAGGAATATACGTTTTAGTGCAAGATTTGAAGTAAATGGATTGGAGATGAATGTTATATTTGGTGCACAAATTGAACTATTTTGATGCAAAAACTGCACCAAAATAAATTTATGGGTTGGAAATGGCCCGAGGAACGAGATATATGTGGTAAGCTCACACAATTTTAAAACAAAAAATACTTTAGAATTATCGTAAGTAGTGTTTGAATTATTAACGGGTTTCGTGAAATATTGACAGGGTTTAAGCTTGATTTGCTCAACTTCTCTGTTGAGAGAGTTCTATGATCTGGGAAGAGAAATTCATGTATTGGAGTGTTAGTTTAGGTATACGATGCTTGACAGTTGTTTATGTTCTTGGATCAGTCATTTCCAAGCTTGTATGAGGTATTTTGTCTGATTTTAATCCTTTTAAAAAAAATCGCCTAATTGTTTTCTTTACATAATTCAAAAGTTAATCTGTTGTTGTGAAATATGAATTGGGTTTGTGCTGATCTGTGTTCTTGATGATTTTGTGTTTTAAAGTTTTTCTTTTGTCAAGATTTTCATGTTAGTTGTAGGAAACTTCATCTACTGAACCCTGGGATTGTTATTATTTCAACAGAAAAGCTGAAATTTCATTTCCGTTGGCTGAAGCGGATAACTTTGTTCCTTTTAGAAACACATGTAATCACTGTCTCCACCATGATGTGAATTTAGAATGTGGAATTTTTATGCCATTTGATTATATTGTTTCTTGCATGGACCGTAAATTTTATCGAGGTAATAGTTGAAGTGTTGAACCTAGTCTTGGGGCAAGAAGGCAGTTGCGCTCCATCAAGTGGGAAAAAACCTTAAATTTTTACTATTATTTTCTGCAAATGGAAGTTCTCTCCCGCTTCCCGTGGCCCCTCATGCAATAACTCGATTTTCCACTGCGCTTGGACACTGTTGGTTTGAAATGTTTGATGCCACTATTATTCCAAAAGTGGTCCCATTTTATCTTTGTATGCAGAAAATTATATCAGTATATTTGACATGAATTGTCTGAAAGCACGAACTGTTTGATATGTTTGTATTTATAAGACACTTGCCTTCTGGACAACCATGTTAATGTAAAAAATCATTCACTTGGCTGGTGTTTATTAAAAAAAGTGTCATAGTAAGTTGTTTATATAAAATTTAATTTGATAGTGTTGTTTATGTGTAGAGGTGCAAAACTTCTAGTAAAGATTATATTAAATTTAATCATGATGCTTTATGCGAACGACACCTGTTAAGTCCATTTCTTGACTATACACACAAATATTGCATATTAGCACAACAATTTTTAGAGGTATATAAATGGTATGTGAGTGCACATGAATTATTGTCAAGAATCTATGTTGGTAGGTGTCTGTTTGACCATTACTCTAATTTTCTAGTCATGGAAACATTTCTGGCAAATGTGTATAAACATGGTCTGTAACAGAACAGAAATTGTATCGGTTGCTGTGTTAAATCCCTAACAATAATTGCGGATGAGTCATCAAAAGGACTAAAAATTCAAGGACAGACAGTGAACAAACCAGTCATTTCAGATGACTTCTGGAGCACGAGCACGTATGACTTGGATAATGGCACATTTCCATCCCAGAAAATCTTGTCATCGATCAGTGTATCCAGTGGCATTGGAAGCTCCAGCAATTCTGAATTTGTAAATCATGGCAAGCCTATTGACTTTACACTTGGAAAAATTTGATGGATACATATTATGAATAATGTGTGGCATATACATGAATCTGGAAGGCACATCTTAGAGTACAGTACCCAATTAATGCTGAGGGACTCGGATGCATTATTTCTTTGTTTTTAATATTTTTTGGTGGTTCTGGCAAACGTTGGCAATACATTCAAACTTGTTTATCATCGTTGTTTCTACAGTTTTCTTTATGCTTAGTTTCTTACACAGGTCTTATCCTCCGGAACCAAAGCAGGCTTCTGTGGGTTGGCACTCAAAAGTCTCAGCACCAAGGAAAAGTTAGGGAGGCAGTATTGAGGTACATAATTGTGCATGCATCCTTCTGTCTTGAGCTGTATATATGGATGAATAACAAACCTGATGTCAAAAAATTTGGTGGATCAACTTCTTGGCATTGTGATTCTAATTTGTGGTAAATGTTGGTTTGTTATATTATAACTTATCCCTCGTGTTAAGAGTTTCGTTGATTTCTTTCACACATTTTAATGTACTTGAGAGTACAACTTTTGACCATGTAAATTAATAGTTGGAACACGGCTTATGAAGGCCTGTTGGGGACTAGCAAAAGGTTTCCTCAGTCTGTTCCTCTCCCTGTAAGTCAGTTATCCAGTTATTGGTGCTTTATTCATTTCTGTTATTGATGTTTGTAATATAGAGTCTTATTAATAAACCAAATAACTCTTGATTCCAGGAAATGGTCGATTTTCTTGTTGATATATGGGACCAAGAAGGGTTATATGATTGAGGAAGCTCATGTTTTGAGATGGATTATTTCTAGACTGGTATTTTCTGTAAGTTTGGCCTTGCAACACGATTCAATGTACAGTTTGAAATAGAAAGAGGGGGTTTGAAATGTTGGGAAATCGAGTAGTTTCAAGTGCCATCATATTGCAATTGTGTTGTGCCATGATATTGTGGTTTTAAGTTGTACCATACTACACTTGGTCTGAATTTGTTACCTAATATGGTCAAAGCTTTGGGAATTCTCTAATTTATTATAGTATTCGATGGATTATGGATACTACCATTCTCCTGATCTCCTCTAAATCCTCCTCTTGCGCGTAAAAATGTCGAACTCTGAATCACAGGCCTTCAAAAAGATCCCGCTTGCAAAATTAGTACACCCGTAAAAGGCCAAATAAATCGAAGTGCAATTTTTGTGGGAAAATAAGTATGATAATGGCAAACCAAGCGAGAACTTTTGTTGATGAGAACCATTCTCTACCGTAGGTGCCACTGGTGAATTAATAGAATCCGAATTCAAATTCAGGATTCTTGCCCTCCTTATGCACTGTTATATTCCTTTTTTTTCATGATAATTAATTAAGTTAAGCAAACGAGGGTATTTCTTTCAAAAAATATATATTAGTCAATGATAATTGATAAATAAATTATTAATTTTTTGCTAAATGAGTTTTTATTTATATGAGGAATTAGTGAAAAAAAATTAGAAAATATAGAATTTTGATATGATGCATACCTACTATGCACACTTATATGAGCACCAATGAAGCGTCGTTCACCTATTTGATATGCAATTTATCTATGTTTCATCTTACCCAATAGGTGTGTAACATTTAATCAGTGCTCACATAATAATCTACGCGGTAGTTATGTAGTATATCAAAACTAAATAATAAATTGGACGATGATTTATCATTTATCAGTGATGTTTTTTTTAAAAAAAAATATAATGAGCTTTTTAGATTTTGTTACTATTTTATCTTTGTTTACATCATTAATTACATGTACATGGAATACAAATACAAAATATATTAAAATTAGGCCTGAGAAATAATACCAAAAATTCTGTAAATATGTTTTTGAAAATCATTTTGTCAAAACCCATAAATTTGAAGACCGATTGGGCCTCTATTTCTGGGCTGTCTCTCTTCTTCGATTCATCTTCTCTATCACCGATCTTCGATGGTAATCTCTTTTACAAACCCTCGATCTACGTGAATGTGATATTCGTATAAATTTCTAATTAATGGTTCTATATTTTGCTTATTTCTATGTTTAGCGCTGCTAATATTCTTATATTGTTCTTTTTTTCAATCACCGTGTCTGCTACTTGAAAAGTTGTATTTTTAGTGATTCTTTTTTTGTCAATTTGTTATATTCTTGTTGTGCAGCTTGATGTATTTGAGTTTACCCAAGGTTGATTAGACATACTGAAAGTTAGTGCACAAGTATTTGCTTTCTTTTAGATTTGGAATATTAGATATAGTTAACGGCATGCAACATGCAACTTTTATTTATCTTCGTCTGTTGAATTTTTTTTTACTCAAGGCAATCATTCTATTTTCTCATCCCTAACATATGTACATACCAAAAAAAAAAGTTGCATATCTTTGTGCTTGGGATGTCTACTCTACCCCTAACTTCTACAGATCATTTGAAATGTATATGGTAAAAAACACATCTATAGTTCGAGAACATAACATAAGGATCCATAATACTTCTATATAGAACACATATCCAAGGTGTTATGCAACAAAGTTTTATAAATACAGCACGAATCTTTATCAGTGAGACGGATCAACATTGATCATATTTATAATATAAGTAATATTTTTAGTATAAAAAATAATATTTTTTCGTGGATAACCCAAATAAAGATCTATTGCACAAAATTAACTCTAGAGACCGTGTCATTGGAAAGGACCGAGTTTGGCAAATCCAAAGAAACATGCACGATGAATTGTATTTGCTCAAATCGATCAAAGGCTGGAATAAAAATAAATTATATGAAAATGGAATTACTAAATAATTTCACTGCCCAAGTTGACAATAACAAATATCCTAGTTGACCCAAGTTTCTGGATTATATATATGTTGTGAATTTCATCGAAACATCATCCTTCTAGCCTGCCTTTTGATTCATAAAGTGACTCAATTATTGTGGAATAATAATGATAATTCAACCACAAACGGAAAGCAAAATTCAACTAATAATATTATTAGTGTATTGACATATAGCTCTTTAACAAAAGGCAAATTGAAATTTATTATTTTTTTAATTATCAAATTAATTGATTTTTTTTAAGTTTTAGGAAAAAAAATGTTTTATTATAGTTGAGACTTCTAATATGAAAATCCACTCTAAATATGTTGGCAAAAACTTGTGTAAGATGGTCTCACAGATCGTATTTTGTTAGACGGATATCTTATTTGGATCGTCCATAAAAAGTTTATGCTAAGAGTATTATTTTTTATTGTGAATATCGATAAAATTGACCCATCTCACATGTAAAAATTTGTGAGACCGTCTCACAAGAGACCTACTCAAATATGTTAGTTAATGAACGTGTGTTTTCGTAGTAGTTATATATATATGTGTGTGTGTGTGTGTGTGTGTATATACACAAAATTGGAAAAAAATCTTACAAAGCACGCGGTCACCTGATCAAAGCAAATAGATACCAGATTTTGCACAAGTGTCGGACTATGGTGCTGTGACCGGGACACCCGGTTCCCGGTATTGATTCATTGAACCATGCAAGAACTGAGAGAAGACATGCATTGATTTATCATGTATCTGAAGACTCCACACCAAACCAAATATATGGCAATTTATATAATAAATGATAATAAGGAAAAAATTTAATCGAAATAGTTAAATTCATGCATGTTGGATTATTCCCAATCATATAAATGCTACATTTATATGTCTGCTGTGAGAAGAAAGCAAAACAGCTATGTTTTGTCGTCCTTTTCTCAACCTTTTTTCCCCTGCTGAGTTGGGGTTCCTTGACGAAACCTTGGGTTTCTTTTTCTTCGAATGCTAATCTCTACTGAAATCTTGATCTGGGTTTCGTTGATTCTTGTTAAAAGTTCTATCTTTTTTGCTCTTTTGGGGGTTTCTTGTGAAGAAAAAACATGCCTGCTCTTGTTAATTACAGGGGTGAGTGTTATTTTTAATGGTCTTTTAAGTTGTGATTTGGATGCTTTTCTTATTCATACAATTGGAAAAGTTGTGTCTTTGGATCTGTGTTTGCAAAATTGTTCTTCATAGTTGTGGTGTAATAATGTTTAGTCGATGGATTTTTCTTTTCGGTCATGGAGCAGAATCCCTTTAATTTCTTGAGGAATTTAGTGCTTGTGAAATTCTTTGCTTGGTTGGTCTATTATAATGATAATAGTCTTCCGTTTCTGCTTATGTTTACAGTTAGGAACATGCTAAAATTCTTGAATTATATGGTTTTCTCCGTTTTTCCTTCTGTGTAGTGGATCTAATTTGCTGTTAAGATCTTTAGATGGATTTGGGATTTCCAAAATTGTGTTGAGAAAACTTCACCATGTTTCTTGATTTGGGAAACTAGTGTATAATTATGTTCCAATTATCATGTATTAAATTCAAATTTATTAAGCATGTGTAGGAGCTATAAATCACATAGAAATGAAAGAGCATAGTTTCTATATGGATTTACTACATTAAAGTTCATAGTTTTACTGGTTTTGGTGAAAGAAGCTGCAGGGCTTTGGATTAGACATATATCTGACTTTATCATCTCTGTATCAGGTGATGATGATTTCTACGCTGGGAGTAGCTTTTGTTCCAGAGATTCTGGGTTCAAGTTCTCGTTTCATTCTAACGAGGAGATCTACTGTCCTTCTAGAAAACGGTCACGGGTTAGTGTCCCAGACATATTTGGAGGGAGACTATACGAGTATAAGAAACCATCCATCGACAAACTCCCTGATGAATGTTTACTTGAGATCTTCAGTCGCTTACCTGGGGGCCGAGAGAGAAGTGCCGCTGCTTGTGTTTCCAAGCATTGGCTGACACTTTTGAGCAGTGTACGAAGTTCTGATTTTTGCCGAATCAAAGCACCTGATGGACAGTTGGACACGATGAACATGGACAAAGCTTTAAACGAGGATCTTGACATAGAATGCGATGGATATCTAACAAGGTGCGTAGAAGGCAAGAAAGCTACAGATCTTAGGCTTACGGCTATTGCTGTTGGTACTTCAAGCCATGGAGGACTTGGAAAACTTTCGATTAGAGGAAGCAAATCTCTATGGAACGTCACTAACCTTGGTTTGTCGGCAATTGCTCGTGGATGCCCTTCTCTCAGGGTGCTTTCATTGTGGAATCTTCCCTTCATTAGTGATGAAGGGCTATTCGAAATCGCAAAGGAATGCCATTTGTTGGAGAAGCTAGATCTTTGTCAATGTCCTTTGATTTCGGACAGAGGGATAGTTGCAATTGCAGAGAGCTCTCCCAATTTAGCTGCAATAACGATTGAATCTTGCCCAAAAGTCGGCAATGAGAGTCTACAGGCAATTGCTAAATACTGTCCCAAGTTACAATCCATATCCATCAAAGACTGCCCATTTGTTGGAGATCAGGGTATTGCTAATGTCATTTCCTCAGGTTCTACTGTCTTGATGAAGGTGAAACTGCAGGGCCTGAATATCACCGACTACTCTATCGCTGTTGTAGGGCACTATGGAAAAGCTATCACCAATCTTACTCTTAGTGGGCTTCAGAATGTGAGCCAGAAGGGATTTTGGGTAATGGGAAATGCTCAAGGTCTTCAAATGCTGTCATCTTTGGCGATAACTTTATGTCGAGGTGCAACAGATTTGAGTCTCGAAGCGATGGGAAAGGGCTGTAAAAACCTGAAACACTTGTGCCTTCGTAAGTGTTGCTTTGTGTCCGATGATGGTCTTGTAGCTTTCGCCAAAGCTGCTGGTTCTCTTGAAAGCTTGCTATTGGAGGAGTGCAACAGGATTACTCAAAATGGGATTCTGAACTCTCTTTCAAGCTCCAACTCGAAACTAAAGTCCCTTTCCCTGGTTAAGTGCATGGGAATTAAAGATATATATCAAGAATCTGTGACCCTTTCTCCTTGTGAATCTCTTCGATCTTTGTCCATCCGCAGCTGTCCTGGATTTGGAAGCCGTAGCTTGGCCATGGTTGGAAAGCTCTGTCCACAATTACATCACTTAGATCTCAGTGGACTTTGTGGAATCACAGACGCTGGTCTTCTACCACTTTTCGACTGTTGCCAGGTTGGGCTTGTTAAGGTTGATCTAAGCGAATGTGTGAACTTGACCGATGAAGTTATATTTTCTTTGGCTCGATTTCATGGAAAAACACTCGAACTGCTAAATCTTGATGGTTGCCAAAAGGTTACTGATGCAAGCTTGGCAGCCCTTGCAGATAGCTGTCCTTTACTGAATGATCTTGATCTTTCAAAGTGTTCAATCTCAGATTTTGGTGTTTATGCTTTATCTTGTGGAGTGCAACAAAGTTTACAGATCCTCTCGTTATCTGGTTGCTCTATGGTATCAAACAAGAGCATGCCTGCTCTTGAAAAACTTGGAAGAACGCTAGTTGGACTAAATCTACAGCATTGCAAATCTATCAGCGGCAGAACGATTGAATTACTTACGGAGAACTTGTGGAGATGCGACATCCTTTCATAAATCGAGAAAATCACAAGAAAATATCGCGCGAAAGAGGTTTTGAAAGGTCTGCATAAACGATAGAAGCCATTCTATCTGTTGTTTTTGCCCTCAATAATCAATATATTGGGGTATTCGGATAGCTCACTTGACAAGGTTGTTTTCCATGGAGACCAAAGGCGTATGTTTTTCTTTAATACCCATTTTTCCAGGCTTCATTGTATTTGACAAGCCTGGTTCATCCTTTTTAGTCTCTCATGCAAGAGGCTACCTCTTTCGTTGCCATTGGTTTCCTGAGAATACTGATATCAAGCCTTGCTACTGGGCCTTCCCTGCATCGTGTTCCACTTCAGTCTCAGAAACCTCATGCTACTGCCTATTGCATGCTCTCAATAAAGCTTCCTCGAGTCTGCCTCTAGAACTGTTGTATCATAGGAGTCATACGTATGTTCAGAGTTATCGTTCTGTGTCCTCTGGTGTCGACGTTCAGTAGTACTCTTCTTTGGGCAATTATACAGATATTGGGTTCCTGTGACCTGAGATTTCGCCGTGGGAGCCTAAGCTCATTTTGGTTTCCACGACAGATTTCTATGGTTTTTTAGTGGGATTATCGAGTCCTATTTCTTCAGGTTCCTTTGTCTTGTAATTGTACCTCTGATTGTTGATACTGTCTTTGTATGATATAATAAAACTGAGTGTGTTTTGTGCAACTTAACTTTATGTTCTCCTTGAATTTTCATCTCTTTCGTCTGGTAAGATTTTACTGCAACCATGGTTTTGTTGAAAAGTCGGAAAGAAAATTTCTCTTTGTTTTGTTTCGTTTTGAGTCTCTCCTAGATAAAATCACAGTTATCAGTCTCTTGTTCAATTTATATTCCCCTAAAAATATTTTTATACATTTTTATCACTCTCGGCTAATGTGAAAACAGGTCGAGCTATTCATGAGTAATTCAACTGAAGCTCGGTCAACCCTCGAGCTCGTGCTCGGTTTGACCGAGTTCGAGTAGCAAAACAAGTCAAGCTACTCGTGAGTAGCTCAAGCTCGGTTTGACCGAGTTTGAGTCGAGTTCGAGTAGCTCGAGCCCGCAATCAAGTCGAACTCGAGTAATTTGTGAGTCTGGTTTATATATTTGAAAGTATATATTTAGTTATATATATTTACATGTATATATACTTATAAATTATATTTTAAAATATAAAAAAAAATCATTAAAAAAATCAAAATCGAGTTTAAACTCGGGAGTTCGAGCTTGAAAATGGCTACACGAGTCGAGTTCGAGTAATTGAAATTTTTTTCGAGTCGAGCTCTCAAATAGCTAAATTGCACCCTACTACGGTATATCTATTACGTTCTTTCAATTTCTTTGTCATCTTAAAATATTCGATATATCTATTACATTCTTTCAATTTCTTGTCATCTTAACATATCAATTATAGATATATAATGTTATATCGATTCTATTATGATTGACTAAAGTAAGATAATATAACCAAAAAATTTCTTACAAATATGAATTTGAATGTCGAGTTTTAATCTATATGTTAGAAACTATCCAATCTCTATATACGTTTTATCAATGAAAAAAAAAGAGGAAATTCACATTAATTTCTACTTTATGGGACATCGAAGATAGAGGTCAAAAGGTTCAAGGAGAGAACCAAAACTTCAACCTCAATGGAGGGACTCTTGTAGGTGACATTCACATACAAAAGGGATCAAATGACCCTTTGAATATTTCGTCAATTAACATAAACCCAACCCTTTAAAAAATTAACATTTTTTTCATATTCTTGATATCTTATAATTTAAAATAGCTTTATGTTTTTATCTTGATTTTATATACTTTCGATTCCGATCATCGAACCCAACCGGAAAACGTCGTCGTTCGATTTTGATTTTAGATGTTGATGGAAAATGAGAACATTTTATGACAGCAGCTTGCACTCATAGACAGAATTCAATGAGTTACTACTGCTGACAATATTTAAAAGTAATCAAACTAAAAATATGTGGGATAAGTGAGTTATTGTCGGGGTTTTACAGATACAATGGACTGGTTTTTTTTTGGGTCCATATGACCACGACCTATTCCAGAGCCTAGACTTCTCGAGTTTTTAAACGTCATTCGATTGGTATTCATTTTTCATTTTCTTATATTTTAATTGACTATGATATAAGGCTTGATTCAGTCTAAAAGTTTAGATGAATGAATGACAGTGATAAAAAAAAATTCAGAAGTGGTTTATTATGATAAGACTATGATTTTTTTCTAATGAAATCAAACTAATTCCACTAAGTTACAAGATAGAAATTAAATCAAATGACCAAATTAGTTCAATTCGATCTGTTTTATTTGGAGCCGGGAAATGAATAATATAGTGGGAAACGTTTAGGTCATGTGTTCTATATATTCAGACATGGACTACATATACTTAAATTAATAGGGACCTTTGGATCCATCGTTAGGGTAATGTCTATTACTCTAACGATATCAGAGATCACTTGAATTCGGTTTGTATCTTTTACACAATATCAGAGACAGAAGACTGATGATGCATCTTTTACACAATATCATAGATCACCTGAATTCGGAATTCACTTCCCCACAAGATGTCATGGGCGTTTGATAAAACTGAATAATTTATTCTCAAATATTTATATTGTCTATATGATTTTGTTAACTATCTTCGTAACAGTTGCATAAGCAGAAAGAAACTTATCGAAGTTGAAGTTAATATCTTCGATCGATAATGACACAAAATAGACTAAATGAGCTAGCTATGTTATTGATTAACGAAGAAATGATATGAAAACTAGATTATACTAATTTGATGTATATTTTTCCTCTAAAATAGTTATATGATTATTATTTATGTAATTATTTCAAATATCTATTGACTTATTTTTTATGTAATATATTGTTTCTTATATATTTATGTATTATTTATACTAACAAGAGAACCCATTTTTAAATTTTCTCTTTAGGTCTCATCGAACACAGGTACGACTCTGCTCCAGCCTAGCTTTGCTGCGACCTGGAAGCGCCTCGCTACTGACCAGAACTCGATACTATGGCTAGAAACTCTCAAATTTAGACTGAAAACGAGATGAAGCACTTCAATTTTATGCCAAATTTTGAAATCTAGATTGATTTTTCATAGGCACGGATTCAGATGGTCCAAACCCGCATGGTTCAACGTGTCAACAGCATTTTGACAACAAAGTAGACACTTGGTTTCGGAAGGTCCGAACTTGCTATGTGTCGATGCACTTTTGACATGCGAACCGTCTTGCTTGCTCATTGGGATCGATGGTCCGATCTGGGGTCGTTCGTCTACAATATATTTCAAATATTCCACAGAAATGTCACCTCACCGCTGTGAGGTGACATATAGTTGAGTAGGTCTCTTGTGATACGGTCTCACGAATCTTTATCTGTGAGACGGATCAACCCTACCGATATTCACAATAAAAATTAATACTCTTAGCATAAAAAATTATAATTTTTCATGAATGACCTAAATAAGAGATCCGTCTCACAAAATATGATCTGTGATACCAGTCTCACACAAGTTTTTGCTTGTATAGTTTGTCCAATTGAAGAGATACTTGAGTTCAATAAAAAAAGATCTCATCCCATGAAATAAAATATATATATCCCGCAAAAATATACACTAGGCTGAGAAAAATGAAGAGTGGGCTCCTGTTAAAGCCCAAGAAAGAATGTTAAAAAGACTCATTAAAAAGGAAACGTGTGTTTAAACTTTTCACAAAAAATTTTTTAACACAGTTTTATAAGTCAATTTTGTGAGACGAATTTTTTATTTGAATCATTTATTAAAAAATATTATTTTTTATGCTAAAAGTATAACCAATAATTCAGAAACAAATTCATCATACACTTATTCTCAATCTTATTGGCATGTTTGGAAAGTGTGAGCCAATAATTCAGAAATAAATTCATCAAAATATAATTATTTAACCTCGAATCCAAAAATATTTGACAGGTCGAGAAGATAAGATGTTGGCAAGTACAATCTAATGTATCAAGACAAGCAAGGTGATTGGCTAGTAGTAGCTGGAGATGTGCCTTGGGTGTAAGTATACTTACATGCCTTATTCATATATATATTTTGGTGAAAAGAAGCAAATAGTAATGGCTCGCGATCTTGTTTTTATAAATGGATTTTGTTTTTGTTTTGCAGAACTTTGGTGAATTCAGTGCGACTTTTGAAATTGATTAAGAAAATAGAATAGTGACGTGATGAATATTAGGGACGAAGCTAAGATTTTGGTTCAATATAGACAGTCAAACTGATATCAGAGTGTGATGAATTAATTGATCTCGTTTTCTTGCTAGTGTAATGCATATCTTATAAACTTGATGATTTTTCCATTTAGTTAAGATATTAATAATTATTCATCCGAAATATAAATTCTACATTTTTTTTTCATCCGTAAAAAATATAGTCAAATTTCCATATTTAGTATTATTTTCTCTGTTCGTTTACCAATTTACCAGCACCATTAAATACATTAACTAGTTCTAACAATTATTTTATCATATTAAAACATTCAAAACGAGAACTTTCTTTTTGCGTAAAAACATATATATAAGTTTAAATATATTGGACGGAATGAGTAATATAGAACTAGTTTTACATGGATTACTCAAGAAAGAGTATGACCAATATTAAGCAACACAAACACAACAAACACAACAAACACAACACAAATCAAAATCCAAAACAAAACTGAAGTATTGTTGAATCATATAATGGTACAAATCAAACTATCAAGACTAAATCAAGATTCCCGCAACAAGTATCGACACAAAAATAACAACCAACATATTACAACTCCCTATAGTCACCATGGGGCCTGAACCGGAACCCGGTGGTGGATTCGGCACTGAAGGTGAGCGCGATGGTGCCGGAGGCTGACCAGTTGACGAGTTCCCGGTTACCCTGACGGCCAATTTTTGCCCAAGCGAACAATGTCTTCCGAGGGTGCAGAGGAAGTAGTGGTCCCCGGTGGCATTTAGGATGACGTTCGTTGGACCGGTCGTGAATATGGAGATGGGGTTGGTACCACTGCACGTACCGTATGAATCTTCAGTCACTTTTGCTACATCGTGTGTTCCGGTGGCGAATTCGAACACTGCATGAAATGTTACATGTAAAACTCTAGCCAAAATTTGAAATAATGAACAAATAAATGTTAGTATATCAGAGGAGGGCATTATTTACGCACCTAGAACATCCCCAACTCTGAAAACATGTTGAGAAGACCAGTTCTCGTAGGTGGAGGAGCCGTCAGGGGGTATCCTCCAACCCAAGGTATCTCCGATCGTATAGGTGGCTGCCGCCGCATGTCCCACCAGATCAGCGGCTGCAGCCACCACCAGAACAGCCAAAAGAATCCGGTGATTGGTTTCCATTTTCCTGGACGACATATTCTTGTTCTCAGATGCCTACTGTGTCGTTATTTATTGCAATATATCTATGTTTTAATTCTATTTTATTTGATGTTAAGTTAGTTTGATTTCTATTAATTTGAAGATACTTATATATATACAGAGGGGTGGCACTTTGGAAAAATTCTACGCGGAGACTTCTACAATTCTTTCTGATATTTTTTTATTAATGATGAAAATATCTAAAAATATATGAACAAAAAATTTTAATTTACTAGGTTTTTATATACCAAAGAAAAAAATACAATTTCTATCTATGAAACCTTATATAGTTAATGGAAAACTTGTTCTTCAAATGTACGTAATACCGTTTGATTTTGATTTTGGAATTTATAGAAGACAGTTATATACGGATAAATTTGTATTTTGACCCTCTATGTCAATACTATATCAGCAATCTCGATGGAAAATATTAAAATTGTCGAAAAGTTGGAATACAGAGAATTAAAACAGATTCACAATTTCTTAATAATTTTGATGATAAAATATATTCGTTAGAAATTACGAACTCTTTTATTAGTTTTAGACGCAACAAATCATATAATATTTCGTCTCGAAACGAATTTGATATCATTCTTCACTCCACAAAGGGCAGACAAAGTCTTGCAACATTAGATTATTATCAAGTGCATGCCGCCGGATGAAATGCTCAAAGCCTAGCTTATTGATTGCGCGTGTGTTGTTTTTTCCTTGTACGGACTACATATCAAATTCCTTTTTTCTTTCTTTGCATGTGAAAGGAATTTTATTTCTTGATATATTTTTTTTTTATCCTTAATATTTTGCCTTTCTAGACATGAGGATAATCTCGAAATTGATGATATGATCTCATATAAATTCAATATGTGATATAAGACTATATTTTGATATGACTCGTAATATCTTTAAGATATGATATCATAATATCTTTAAGATATGATATCACAATATCTTTAAGATTTTATCCTTGTTTTAAAAAGAGTTTGTTTCCTAATGAAATTGTATTTCTATGTTAATTAGGACTCAAAGGAGAAGAAACGAAAGTGTGAGAGAGTGACGATACAGAGCAAAAACTTTCGGAGAGACAGAGATGCATTTGTACGAAGAAAAGGTTTTCTGATTGAAGCCATCTCGTGATTGATAACTTGTTGCTGTGAAGTGCTGCCAACATCCGAAGACAACACCTAATCACCGTGTTGATTAGTGTGTGGACTTTTGAAGATTTTTTTTCACTTCTCAGTTGATGCATCCTATGTATTTTGGTTATACGGTTTGTTAGAGGTTTAGGATGCAATTTGTTACTCGCCTTAATAAGGGAGTTGTTTTATTCTTTCACTAGTATTGATTTTTGTAAACTTACAAGTTTTTCTAGTGAATTATTTTGCCCTGAGGCACCGCACAAGTATTTTATACTTGTGTGTGCATAATTTACATCTCGTATCTCGTATTATTATCATTATTCCAGCTACGTGTAGGTGTGTTAAAATCATAATTTCCGCTGCATGTTGTCGTGGGTGTTATAACACCTACGCACAACACCTACATTCTGATACACACAACACTCACTCTCAACTCACACATACACTGTGGAAACAGAACTTTCAATTGGTATCAGAGCTTCCACTTGACGCTACTAAGTGAGATCCTGTTTTGTTTTGTTTTCAGAGTGAAAAGGAATTATGGAAGGATCAACAAATACTGTTTTTAGGCCTCCCGTGTTGGATGGATCAAACTATGCATTGTGGAATGTAAAGATGAGGGTTTTTATTAAATCAATTGAAGAAAGAGCTTGGCAACGTGTACTTGATGGTTGGAGTCCACCAAAACTCGAGGATGCTGATGGAGACACACGGCTCAAACCTGAAAGTACATGGACTGTCGATGAAGTGCAAACTTCAAACTTTAATTCCAAGGCTCTCAATGCTATATTTTCATCTGTTGACACAAGGATGTTTAATTTAATCACCACTTGTGTATGCGCCAAAGATGCTTGGGAGATACTCCAGAAGCACTGTGAAGGATCCGCAAGTGTGCGTAAAACTAGGCTAAGGATGGTGACATCAAAGTTCGAAAGTTTGAGAATGGAGGACAAGGAGTCTATTCTTGAGTATGACTGCCGGTTGAGACAACTCTCAAATGAATCACATGGCCTAGGAGATCCCATACCAAATGAAAGATTGGTGAACAAGGTTCTAAGATCTCTTCCTGAGAGATTCAATGTCAAAGTTTGCGCTATTGAAGAATCTAAAGACACTTCAACGATCAACTTGGATGAACTAATGAGTTCTCTCAGAACTTTTGAGATGAATCTTGATCTACAAAGGAAGGATAAAGGGAAGACAATAGCCTTTGGAGCCTCAACCGAATCTTATATGATGAAATCCTTCAAATATCTAAAGAGGTGGATAAGTCTGATTTAGGTGAAGAATCGATCTCTCTGTTTACTAAGAAATTTGGTGATTACTGGAAGACTATGAGAGAAAAGAAAAAAATTGGACAAAAATCTGAACTGCCCAATAACACCACTTTTGCAAAAGCTCAAAAGTTTACTCCTATGAAAGGACAGTTTCGACCAAAAATCGAAGTGCAAATCCAATCTAATGTCAGAAACCTGGACTCGGTGCAATGTAGAGAGTGTTCGGGATATGGACACTATGCCAATGAGTGTGCCAATCGACTTAGGAAAAACAAAGGCATGACTGTCACCCTGAGTGATGAAGAGTCTGATGATGATCAAGGATCAAGTGAATATGAAAATCACACATCGTTATCTTCTGTGATCAAGGAAAAACGCTCAATGCAAATCAATCCTTTGGGTGTTGCCATAGGTGTTGCAATACCTGGCCGCAACACCTCTTCGAATTCAGTATGTCTTAAATCTACAACCCTTGCAGAGGCAAGTCAGTCTGAAACTCAAGAGGTAGATGGTGATGAAGTCACTCTAGAAAGTGTGCAGACGATGTACGAAGAATTATATGAAGACTGGATCAAAAGAACTAAAGGAAATGCAATTCTCTCCAAAGAGAATGCTGAGTTAAAGTCACAAATTTCACGACTTGAAGTAATCTTAAGCAAGAAAGATTTGGAATTATGCAAAGTCAAAAAAGAACTTGGAGAAGCAACTCAGATTCTTGCCAAGATGAATTCAAGTTCATCCAAACTTGATTCACTTTTGATGATTGGACAAAATGACAAAGTTGGACTTGGTTATCCGAACAGTCTGTTCGAAATTGGAGAATCTTCCAATACTGAGAGAAAACCAACTGTTTTTGTCAAAGGAAGTGTTGAAACCTCAAATGCTACACAAACTGAAAAAGGTGCTCCATCTAAAAGGCAAATATCTACCAAGAAGTCCAAATCCAGAAAACGCCACTTTATCTGCCACTATTGTTTTAGACCTGGTCATATCAAACCCTACTTCTTTAAACTGAGAGATGATTACAAAAGATGGGAATCAGAACAGGTGTTGCCACAGGTGTTGTATAACACCCGACGCAACACTGCCAACAGAAAACCGACGGTAAAAAGGGTTTGGGTACCAAAGGCTAAGATTCAATGTTCCGTTATTTATACTTCATTAAAGACTAACATTGCAGGAATATGGTTCTTTGACAGTGGTTGTTCGCGCCACATGACAGGTTCTAAAGACCATTTGATTGACTATGTTGAACTGAGGAGTGGTCATGTGACATATGGTGGTGGTGCTAAAGGAAGAACTGCTGGCAAAGGAACCTTGAATGTTGATGGACTGCCTAATCTACACAATGTGCTTTATGTCGAAGGGCTTAACTCAAACTTAATAAGCATAAGTCAACTTTGTGATGACGGTTTGCATGTTAAGTTTGATAAAGACAATTGTGAAGTGTTTGATAATTCTAATACTCGTATTTTGACAGGTACAAGGTCTGCTGATAATTGCTATCAACTTGGAGAAGACTTAGTATGCAATCATTCAAAGGTGAGTGAATTAAACTTGTGGCATCAAAAATTGGGACATGCAAACTTCAAGACATTAAAGAATCTTGGTAAGTACGATGCTGTGAGAGGTATGCCTAATTTATCCTCTGGAATTCCGTATGTTTGTGGTGCATGTCAAAAGGGTAAGCAAACACGTGTTCCCCATCAAGTGTTGCAACACTTTGGGACAACACGGTGTCTTGAACTCTTGCACATGGATCTTATGGGTCCAATGGAAGTGGAAAGTCTTGGAGGTAAGAAGTATTCATGCGTTTGTGTGGATGATTTCTCTCGCTTTACTTGGGTAAGATTTCTTAGAGAAAAATCCGATACATTTGATGTTTTCAAGAAATTACATGCTAAGATTACTAATCTACATAATCTGAGGGTTGGTAAGATAAGGACTGACCATGGTAAAGAATTTGAAAACTCACACTTTATATCATTTTGTGAAAAGAGAGGGATAACTCATGAATTTTCGGCCCCTAAGACTCCTCAACAAAATGGAATAGCCGAAAGGAAGAATAGGACACTGCAAGAAATGGCTAGGGTCATGTTAAGTTCAAAAATATTTCAAAGAGATTTTGGGCCGAGGCCTTGAACACAGCATGTCATATTTCAAACCGTGTGTACTTAAGGAGTGGTTCTACTATGACATCCTATGAAATCATCATGGGAAAGAGGCCGAACCTTAAGTATTTTCATGTCTTTGGGTGTGTATGTTATGTTTTGAATGACCGAGACCATCTTGCAAAGTTTGACTCTAAAAGTGACAAATGTTTATTCGTTGGTTATTCATCTAATAGTCGTGCCTATCGCGTGTATAATCTGAGAACAAGAACGACTATGGAGTCTATTAACGTTGTTTTTGATGATCATGCAGATCTAACGGGAAAATCAATCGAGGATGATATTGATGGGCTGCTGAACGAAAGTGAGACACTGCCTAACACAGATGTTGCACCCGGTGTTGTAACACCGGAGACAACACCTGCACTGGCAGAATCAAATGATGAACTAGGAAAGTATACTGAGAATGATGACAGTGTAACCAATGAAGAGATTGATATTCCCAGCAGGGTTCAGAAAAATCATCCATCATCTCAGATCATTGGAGAAACATTTGGAGGAATGCAAACGAGAAGAAAGGAGAAGGTAGACTATCGCAAAATGATGGGACTAGTATGCATGACTTCCGTATACTCTCAAGTAAGTCACTCTTGTTTTGTTTCACTCATGGAACCCAAAAATATAAATGAAGCCTTAAAAGATGAATTTTGGGTTGATGCAATGCATGAAGAACTTGAACAATTTGTTAGGAATGATGTGTGAGATGTGGTTCCCAGACCCGATAATGTGAATGTTATTGGAACCAAATGGATCTTTAAAAACAAAACTGATGAATCTGGAATTGTTGTGAGAAATAAAGCTAGGCTAGAGGCTCAAGGGTATACTCAAATTGAAGGAATTGATTTTGATGAAACGTTTGCCCCTGTTGCCCGGATTGAATCGGTTAGACTTTTACTTGCTATTGCATGTTACATGGACATAAAATTATATCAAATGGATGTGAAAAGTGCCTTTTTGAATGGCATCTTGAAAGAAGAAGCTTATGTAAGCCAACCTAAAGGATTTGAAGATCCACACCACCCGAACCATGTCTACAAGTTGAAGAAAGCACTCTATGGACTTAAACAAGCTCCAAGAGCATGGTATGGAAGGCTTACTGAATATCTGCTTGACTTAGGCTTCAAAAGAGGTGGGGTTGATAAAACCCTTTTTATTCAAAAATCGAAGCATGATATTCTTGTGTGTCAAATTTATGTGGATGACATCATTTTTGTGCTTCTTCTCAAAAGCATGTTGATGAATTTGTTAAATGCATGTCTACCACATTTGAAATGAGCATGGTAGGAGAATTAAGTTTCTTTCTTGGATTGCAAATTAAACAAATGCATGATGGTATCTTTCTATGTCAATCCAAGTATGCCAAGAATTTGGTGAAGAAATTCTCTACTGAGAACACTAAGCACATGAAAACACCAATGGGGTCGACTGAAAAATTGTTCAAAGACGATGTTGCGGCAGGTGTTGACAACACCCAGTATCGCAGCATCATAGGCAGTCTTCTTTACTTAAGTGCAAGTAGTCCCGACATCATGTTTAGTGTTTGTTTGTGTGCTAGGTACCAGGCTGATCCTAAAGTCACTCATCTAAAAGTTGTCAAAAGAATTTTGAGATATATAGCCGGGACAATTAACTTAGGTTTGTGGTACACCAAAGAAACAAACACAAATCTAGTGGGGTTTAGTGATGCTGACTGGGCTGGAAATCTAGATGATAGGAAGAGTACCACTGGAGGATGTTTTTATCTAGGTAAAAATTTGGTGTCATGGTATAGTAAAAAGCAAAATTGTGTATCTCTGTCCACTGCTGAATCTGAATATGTTGCAGCTGCTAGCTGTTGTTCACAACTTTTGTGGATGAATCAAATGATTAAAGACTATGGTTTCAATAGTGACACCTTAATTGTATACTGTGACAATTCAAGTGCAATTAATATTTCAAAAAATCCAGTACAACACTCTCGAACGAAACACATAGACATTAGACATCATTTTATTCGAGATTTGGTTGATAAGGGTACAATTCGAATGGAATTTGTTAGAACTGAGAACCAACTGGCTGATATTTTTACAAAACTATTGGATTTTGAGAGATTTTCCAATCTTAGGAAGTCTCTCGGCTTGTGTGCACAATGATCACTCACGGATGTTGTCCTCGGTGTTACAACACCTGTGGACAACACTCAGCATGCATGTGCATTTTATTTTTAGGATGCTAGACATATTGCATACATCCTGTTTTGTGTGAAGCCTGTACAAGTGAAGGATACTGAATGGTGTGCTCTCAGTTGTGAATCAAACTTTCTATCAAAATTTTCTAAAGTATGGAGTGTGCTGAATCTAAGTCATTAAGCTGTGAGGATGTTCGTGTACCACATGATCTTGTCCAATGTAGAAAATGACTTAGAAAATTCTTGAGCAATAAGGTGAAAAATAGAAAAAAATTTGTTGTTTAGAAGAAAATGGAAAAAGCTACCTAGAGGAGTCCAATGAAGACCGTTCTTCTAGTGTGGGAGCTACCACTTCTAATTCAAAATACAGATGGAAAAAGCTACCTAGAGGAGTCCTATGAAGACCGTTCTTCTAGAGTGGGAGCTACCATATCTGAATTAAAAATGTTCAAGAAAGTTTGAGTCCAACTTGTGAGTGTTGCCAAGAGGTGTTGCCAACACCTAAGTACAGACTGATCACAGTTTGATCACATGCGTGTGCATTTCATTTTTGATCATACTTTAGGCATAAATTTAAGTCATTCATACTGCTGTTATGTGAATTCATCATGACCAGTGGACTATCAGTTTTTAATTCATGAAATACGAAGAAAACCCTAACCGACTTAATTTTGAAATTTATTGATTTCTAACTGTTTGTGGGGTTAATTCGACGTGGTGTTTTATCCTGCCTGATTTCTTGAAATAATGATGACACTGTTTCAGAAAGTTACCGTTGGGTGAGAGTAAAAATTGAGTTGAAAAGGTGCTGAAGTTGCGGCTCAACAGAATGTTACCATTGGAGAGGTGTGCTTAAATATTTAGGGATAAATAAGGAACAACTTTACGGCTTACTATTTTCCCTCATATTCTAAAATCTCTCCTACCCTAACTATTTGTTTTCTTTTTCGCGCAAAAATATCTGTGTTCTTCGTAATTTTCTGTCTTTTTCGAACTTCCCTACTTTGCTATTCTCTATTTCGCAGATGGCTGGCTTTGATCCTCAAGACATTAGGAGCGAAGTGGCTGACTATGAGCTTCTGCTGGGTGAAAGTGTCCATTCTGGACAAAAAGGGGGAGTAGATATGTAGATACAGATATAGCTGGAACCAGTGGAGCAAAAATGGCTGATGATGATGGCAGTAATGAAGGATAATGAGGTTTTGAGTTTTTTTTTTCTCTCTTGATGGTTTTGGTCTCTCTTGATGATTTTAGTATTTTAGTTGTTCTTTTATTCTCTCTGATCTTTGTCCCTCCTGATTAATGAACTATTTCGGTGTTATGATCTGAATGTTGCAACATCTAACATACAACACCTGTGTGAACTGTATTTTTCATCAGGGGAAGGCTTAACGGTAGAATTCAGGGGGAGTCAACTAAAGTTGGCTGAGTCACTGATTTGCTAACTCAGGGGGAGCTGAGATGTACAACCATTTTTGGGTTGTTTAGTCCAGAAAGGCAAAAAGGGGGAGATTGAAAGGAATTTTATTCCTTGATATATTTTTCTTTTTTATCCTTAATATTTTGTCTTTCTAGACATGAGGATAATCTCGAAATTGATGATATGATCTCGTATAAATTCAATATGTGATATAAGACTATATTTTGATATGACTCGTAATATCTTTAAGATATGATATCATAATATCTTTAAGATATTATCCTTGTTTTAAAAAGAGTTTGTTTCCTAATGAAATTGTGTTTCTATGTTAAATAGGACTCAAAGGAGAAGAAACGAAAGTGTGAGAGAGTGACGATATATAGCAAAACTTTCGGAGAGACAGAGATGAATTTGTACGAAGAAAAGGTTTTCTGATTGAAGTCATCTCGTGATTGATAACTTGTTGCTGTGAAGTGCTGCCAACATCCGAAGACAACACCTAATCACCGTGTTGATTAGTGTGTGGAGTTTTGAAGATTTTTTTTCACTTCTCAGTTGATGCATCCTATGTATTTTGGTTATACGGTTTGTTAGAGGTTTAGGATGCAATTTGTTACTCGCCTTAATAAGGGAGTTGTTTTATTCTTTCACTAGTATTGGTTTTTGTAAACTTACAAGTTTTTCTAGTGAATTATTTTGCCCTGAGGCACCGCACAAGTAGTATTTTATACTTGTGTGTGCATAATTTACATCTCGTATCTCGTATTATTATCATTATTCCAGCTACGTGTAGGTGTGTTAAAATCATAATTTCCGCTGCATGTTGTCGTGGGTGTTATAACACCTAGGTACGCGGCTTCTTTAAAAGTCAATTTGTATTTTACCAAATTTCAATCTTAATATTTTTTTTTTCGATTTTAGACATTTTTCCATATAATATTGATACGACGTTTATGATATATGCATCGAAACGCGATATTTACATGGATATTTGCAAATTGTTTTTAATTAAAGATGGGAATATGGAACGCATACTCAAGACAAGTTGTTCAGTGTGCGACATGTTTACGTCACGGAAATTTGTATTGATACATAAATAAATACTTTATTACGTAGTATGATCCAAATTAAAGTCAAATCGGAGGACGAATTCCGTTCAGTACCGGCTACATTTATATATAGTAACTATTTTAATTATGTATGTAATCCCGAATCGAAATAACTTGCCAATGATATTAAAGTTGGAGAGAAAAATAACAGTGAATATGTATTACGTGTGACGGTCTCATATATTTATATTTTATATTAATGAGACAACAAAAAATAATATTTTTTTGAGTCAGTTTGAATTTGAGATCTGTATCTCAAAATTGACTTGTGATCACGTATCATGTGAGTTTTTTTTGGAAAATAATGTAGAATTAGATGATTGTTAGTTTTTTTATATAAACTTTTTAATAATTTATATACACGCGTGTTTGAATTTATACTAGTTGTATATTTTTAATTGATGTACGAACTTGTCTTGATTGATTAATCATTACCAGTTTAATTATATTCATTGAAAATTTCATCCGTTAGTCATAAGAAGCAAGTGTCCATGATCAAATTTCGACCGAAGAATTGTCAATTCTGTATGTATCGATTATAAAATGTAATCAAACAATATAATGTAATATATAAATTATAAACAATAAATGGCATTTTAGATTTAGTCAAACATTTATTTTCTGGTATAGGATATGATGTAACATTTTGAACGGTCTGACCTAAAAATATCTTTAAGATTGAATTGGTCATCCGAGTATATTATATATTAGTGTTTTCGGAGCACACGTTGCGTATTTATACAACCATGACTTTGCTTTAAATTTGTTATTTTTCATCAATTTTTGTATTTAAGCTGTATAATAAAAATATTTTTGTAAACAAACAAAAAAAAAGTAAATCAAAGTTTGAAAAACAAAAAATCAAACTAAGGACATTATTGGAATATTAAAAAAGCCTCACCAAATACAGTTATTTTTAAAATCCCATGTCCCCAATCAGAAAAATATTTTAAAAAAAAATCTCTAGTCATACTTAATATCAGAAATTTTGAGTTTGTATATATAAAATCTTGGAGTTAAGGCCGGGTTTTGACGGAAACATTTGAAATCCATGAATTTAAATGTATTTTTATTATACTAGATAACTTACACACACAAAAAAAAAAAAAAATCAAATACATCTCCATATTTATTTACATTATAATAGCTAATCACAACAAGTTTCAAATCATATTAAAATGTTGGAATCATTTGTGTAAGGTATGGGGTATATTTTGTTTGACAGTAAAATGAGTAGGATCATATGTGAATGTAAATTTGTGTTTATCAGAGTTAAGTGTTACGTGAAATGTTACAACATTTCAGACAACATGCAACGGAATATATAAGTTTGTAACACCAATTGACTTTAAGTAAATACGATGGGACGGAATAAATTTTTCACAAATATAATACTTGTGCGGTGCCTCAGGGAAAAAATAATCACTAGAAAACCAACGAATTTACACAAAAACCAACACTAGTGATTTTAATCAAAAATCAATTTCCTCAACATATTGAAAAAATCAAATGCTTTCTAAAACAAAGAACCACATTAAAACATTATATATGGAAGCAAAACACGATGTCAAAACTGAAGCAACAAAACAAATCTTCAGTCAACTCCTTCACAGTTGTTGTCTACGCATGTCTCCTGTTATCTACGGATATCTCCAACAATCACGACAACATGTAGATTCAACACTCTTCGATCGTCAGTAACATTGGAGATTGTTTTCTCTAAAGTTTATGGCTTGCAAATATGCAATAATATGTATGTGTTTCTACGTAAATCACCCCTTTTATTTATAGTCTTAGAGTTTATTAACAAGTAAACATACACGGTATGGAATGTAAGAGTTTTATTAAAAACAAACTATATTTAAACAAAAATACCATAACACAAAAAAATCTTATCATAATTATCTCATTATCGAGAAAGGCAAAACCATAATTAAATATTCAAGATCATATCAACAAAAAAAATTGATATTGAGAAATAAATTTAGTACATAAATTATATTTCTCTTCAATTTGAAATCTATTGTGGTTAGTATTAACAGAGTGTAAATGAGCAGGAGATTCATTCGAGTTTCTAATCTTGAAGTTCTTTAACAATTAAAATGATTCAATCCAAATCCAACTTAAAAGACATCAAAATATTTTTATCTAGTCTAGAAGAAAAAAGTACCAAGAATGATAAAACAAATTCTCTCCAAAAATCTCAAGATCGATCGGAAAAATATATAGATATGTGTAAGCTTAATTAATTCGAATTTCAAGCTTCAAAAATTCACACGAGGTGTCACACTCACACCACAAACAGCCACACCTATGGATGGCTATATATCATACCAACTCGATCGGTCTACTTATAAAGTTGTATATGAGGGGAATCTCTTACACTCCTAGCTTGATTATTGATCAGTTGATGCATTCCGTCCGGTCTCTTTTTACGCCTCCCGACTGGCGAAAAACGAGTGTGGTTCGATAGTATGGCAAGATCATTAAGGTCTTGAAGTTGTATTAGAACCTTCACAACATCGTCCATGGAAGGCCTGGATTTCGACTCCCTGTTTAAGCAGTTTTGAGCTAGCTGTGATACCTTTTGTACCCCTTTGATCGAGTAGTTGAGCTCGAGTCGTGGATCGACTAGTTGATATATCTTTCTCTTGTCAGATAAATATGGTCGCGCCCATGTAACAAGATTCTGTTCCCCGTTGGGTCTTTTCTTGTCCATCGACCTTCTACCCGTTAGAATTTCTAAGAGCACGACGCCTAAGCTGTAAACGTCGCTCTTTGATGTCAAGTGTCCTATGATAACAAGAAGCCAAATTATAGACATATGGCTAGTAATTGATGTCTTGTCTCGTTTTAACTAATGAATATTGATTCAAACTGATGTAAAAGTTGGTTCTTATCATAAACTCTTAGATGTCTCGTAAGATACCTGTCATTACATATTCTGGAGCAGCATAACCATATGTTCCGACAACTCTGGTCGAGACATGAGTTTTGTCTCCTTGGGGGCCTGCTTTTGCTAACCCAAAATCTGAGAGCTTTGCGTTATAATCCTGAAACATGTGTTGGTGCTTTCAACAAATAATTTCAAATCCATAACAGTAAAAATATATATTTCCTCGATCGGAACATACGTATACGCACCGAGTCGAGAAGAATGTTGGATGTCTTGAAGTCACGATAAATGACAGGCTCTGGAGCCCCGTGGAGGAAGGCTAAGCCTTTGGCTGCTCCAAGTGCAATTTTGATCCTGTTGGACCACGGTAGTGGTATGGTCCCTTGGATATTTTTACAACACATGAACTCTTTTTTAATGCCAGCAATTTTGATTGGATGCAAGTACAAAATATACAATAAACTTCAATATTTGGCTATTAAGATCTTGCAGATTTAATTTTGGAAAAAATGAAATTATTCTTTAGCACATTTCGAAGTTAGAAGGGAGAGTAAATGGCAATTCTTATTCTTATATAGTAATTAATATGAAGATGATTTATGATGTTTATAATATACACTCACTTCGAAAGAGATGATTTTCGAGGCTTCCACGAGTCATAAATTCATAAACAAGTAGTCTTTGATCATCTTCAATGCAATATCCGATAAGCTTAACCAAATTAAAATGGTGAAGCTGTCCAAGAAAGTGTACCTCTGCCTGCATTCAACAAAAACATGAGGATTTTTTATTTTTATTTTTTCTTTTGGGAGGGAAACGCAATACATGCATATATCGTATCAAACTTGAAATCTTGATATCAGATCAATTACAAAAGTCATCGGTCGACTGCTCACTTGTATTCAAACGTTGATACTGATCCGGTTTTTTATTCGAAATCCCAAATAATCCACTCCAGATGTATATTACGATATCTACTTAATGGTTTTTAATTTTAAGAACTTGCTATAAAATCATCGTCTCCAGAACAAAATATGCGATCCCTTCTCTTCCAAATTTGCGTACGTTTGGTTTATCATTCAAATTTGTCTATTTATATTATTTTAAGTCTTGTTCCTCGAAATGCCCATCTAATGGAAACATATATAAACTTCAATAATTTATTCAATATTGGAAATAAAAAATAGTAGCTAGTAACTACTAACTAGCAACGGTTCTTCAAATTTAGACGAGGTCAAAAAGTATACGAGATTTGTATAACAATTTTTTAAACATAAAAAACTCAATATAAAAATTCATTTTATCAAAATATCATTTAAAATTCAAAATATAAAATCTAATGGGATAATAATATAATCTCACGATATAATTATTATAAATATCTATGTACGATCTACGGTATTTATAATTATTATTATATATAGTATAGGTGTATGTATTAATGTAACAATAATTTTTTAAGCGGAAAAAAGACGCACAAGCAGCTTTATATATACTTGTGCACGATAGATAAAAAATTATTATTTTTATTAAAGATGCTTAAAAGAACAAACCTTTGTTTTAAAAAAGATTTTGGCTTAACTAAAAAATTTTTTACCAGAAATTATTAAGGTTTTTAAAAAATAAACTGGAACTAACCACCCATTCTCTATGGCCTTGAAGCCCATCCGGCTTCAAGTTCTTGACTGCAACTGTAATGCCCGAGCCAGGCTTGGCCGGTCCCGTTCCATTCTCTTCAATCCACCCTTTGAAAACATACCCGAATCCGCCCTCCCCTAGTATACTATCCGGTCTAAAGTTTCCGGTAGCGGCCTTTAGTTCTTGAAAACTAAACTTAAGAAGCTGGCATGGAGGCTTCTTTATAAGTAATGGCGGTGGATCTTGATTATCAGAAGAATATCTTGCTTCGTCCGGAACACACATTTCCCGGTTGCTGGCGTTCAGGTACCGAGTCTCTGTAGCTGCATCCATGGTTGAACTATAATGTTTCGTTGGTCCAATTTTTTTTTTTTTTTTAATGTATATCAAGATATTTTCTATTTTTGCATGTTCTTAAGATTGTATTTTTTAAAAAAAAAAACAGAAATGAAATGATAATGAGAGATCTTTAAGGAGAACATGTAATCATTAGACTTGAAATTTTAAGTATCCACTAAGAAAGCATAATTTAAAATTTTCATTTGAAAACATCGAAAAAGATTTCAGTAGATTTGCAGCAAAATATTGGTTAAATAGAAAAAATTATTACTCACTCGACATGAGTAAAATCGTATAACAAAAACATATATCCCTCAGAATCCTTGGCATGAAAACATAGTATAAATCAAGAATATGAGCATTTCTTCGATGACTTTTAAATTTAAACACAAGAATAATCAAGATCATTCATTACATGATACTATCACAAAAACATGAAAATTAATTAGAAGATGACGAAATTACCTGCATCATAAACAAGACTGCTCCGCGGGATACTGCTACCTGAGTTTCTTGAATCGGAACTTTTGACAAGAACCTCTAATGCTGCTCTTCAGATTACCCCAACACCCACACTGCTTCTCCATGGCCACTCTCAAAAGCACACCTTCATTTTAGTGGGGGAAAATTCGAGAAACTTGTTATTTAACATGCCCATAAATAAAAAAAATGAAAGAAAAAGAGAGAGAGAGAGAAAAGATAGAAAAAAGGGAGAAGGAATTTTTGGATGGGTGAAAATTGTTCATAATGATGGCAGTATTTGTATACAAAAAGAACTTTTTTGTAGCTCCCACCACTTTTTTAGCCTGTGTTGGGATGCATGCCCAGTTTCTTTCTTTCACTGTCCCAACGCTTGCTGGTTCTGTTAATGGAGTGTATATATAATTATATATAAACACTCATGAGTTAACGGTTCAGCTTCTTCAACTGTATCTCTTTGAATTTCCAATTAAGGGTTAGGTTAATTACTATATATATAATCATAGTAATCCCATCCGTCCCATGCTATTTTATAAAAATAAATTTTTTAAAATCGATATTTATTTGAAGAAAAATAAGATTTTCGTCTAACAAAATATGAAATTTGATATACTAACTTTTTTTTTTTCTTTTTTTTGGGTATTTAGAGAGGAAATTTTATACGGAGTTGTTTACTTAGATGAAATTTTATACGGAGTTGTTTACTTAGATTTTTTGTAGGATGTCTTCACAGTTGTATACTCGTAAAATGAGTCGATTCGTTCCATATCTTCAATTTTTTATGAGGGAATCAGATCGCAAATACGTCTCGTATAATTAATTTGTGAGACGATCTTAAATTAACCGAGGCAAACTACAGTTTAAGCTTCTGGAAGTTATTGGTATCAAGAATAAATTTGGTAAAAAAACCTTAAATTTCTAGTGCTTCATTGATTGATGTTGGAGATGTATAACTAACCACCAAAAAACACTTTGGAGTATTATTGTAGGGTTATGTCCCCTCCAACATAATAATTATCATCTTTCGTTTATTGAATTTGGACATTATTTTTCATTATTAGGAATTCAAAAACCCTTACCTCTTCACGAGGTAATAACATATTTTTGGTACGTTTAATGTAATCTAGGATTCTTGGAAATTAAAATTGATATTGATAATAATAATAATAAAGATCAATAGAGAACAACGATAAATTCTCATGCTCGGGGCCGCAAGGTGTTTGATTAAAGATTGAAAATATGGTTTGATGTTGCTGAAATCCGAGATGGTAGCTAGGTCATCTTCACTTGGGGAGCTCGGGTCAGACCTTCGAATTTTGAAAGCACAAACAAGAACGTTAGAAGGGGGCCGGAAGGTTGTTCCGGCGTAGCCCCTCCGACGGTCAAGTCAGATAATAGAAAACTGATAAAGTAATTTGTGTGATGAGAGAAGTGAATATATGAATGAATAAACAATAAATGAAACCTGGTATTTATATGGGAAAAAAAAGAGTCCTAATTTGGTAGATTTAAATTCTCAGAATCTTTTGCAAAATTTGGTTAGATCTTTAATGATTTGGTTGGATCTTTAATGAGCCTTACTCTTTTGGGCTCGATTTCCGTGGACTACCCGCTAAAATCGAATAGAGGCTCTTTGGGGTACGAGCGCGGTTAGAATCTGGGTATGATGGAGCTCGGCTTGGGAGCTCGGCAATAACACTTCCAATCGACCCGATTCCACGATAAAGGAGGTCGGCTCAGAAACTATTGGGAGGTCGGCTCAGAAACTGCTGGGAGGTCGGCTAGGATAACATCCCGGATGACCTCCTAGAAGCTTCAGACCAAAATGAGGTATCTTACGCTGTGTTGTGTCATGAATCTGACCTCTTAGTTTTTCCGAACATGGGGCCACTAACTGTTTGGGCTACCGAGAGTGGGCCGAACACACACTCGGTCCGGGGGTATCACGGTTCTTTATTATTATTTGGATCTCAAGTTCTATATATTTAGGCTATAAATAACATATGTATTAAAACAATTTTTATTCTACTGTAAATGCCGAGAACATATTTTACTTATCGGGTTCTGACATACATAAAATCTAAATTCGAAAATCGAATATCTATAATTTAAAAAAAAAATATTTAAATTCATAAATTTCCTAATCATGCATCATTTCGGTCTTCACGGCACTTATCAATACAAGAAAAACACTTATTAGAGACGGACAAATTAGTCTCCACAGTCAGTATCTAATTCGGTTACGAATCTTTTTTTTTTTTTTTTTGTAGTGTATAGAAAATGAAGTAATATGCATGATTAATTTCATAGTTTGATTTTTTCTTCCCGAAAACATCAATTCTCACATGCACCTATTAATCCAAAATGCATCAAATCATCTTTTGAAAATAACAAAAGGATCGAGTGCAAAAGGCGAAAGGCTTGGTGGAAGGTCATTACAAAGTGCCTCGCAACTTGACTAATGCCACCTGAAAAGGAGTGATGCCATTTATCCCCACTACAAATTTACATTTTTCTCCATGAAAACCAATAATTATATTTATTTTAATTATAAAAAAATTTCTCACACACACACACAGAGTATTAATTTTACAATTTATAGACATATAATATTTAATATTTGACGAGGTAAATTCACATAAGGCCATGTCCTAATTTATTTGTGTGAATTGTACAAGTTTTTCCTTAAATCCATGTCTTGATTTCCATCGATCATGTTGTGTTATTCGTTTTCTATTCAATCCATATCATTATGCTTTATATTTGATTTTTCTGAAAAATCAATCATGCTCCATCTTCATCTAATGAACTCATACATTCTTGATTCTTCCATGGATATATTTCGACGATTTCTCGTTTCCTCTTCCTCTTCCTCTTCTTCTTCGTCCTTCCATTCGATGCAAATGAGGGACGCTGCAAGAAATCGATCAGCTATGGCCTGCCATTGGGTCTTATCCCCACAGGCGTCCGTTGCTACACCATCAACCGCACTTCCAGTATGTCACGTGAAAATTGCGGAGAATCGGATTCCTGAGCTTGAAGGGGAGTTTTTCGAGTGTTTGAGGTCGGCGCGCTTAGTGCTAAATATCTTTCCAAGAATTATAGATATATGTCAGACCGTCTCACGAGACAATATAGATATCATAAACATCTATTTTAATTAATAGGGAATCTATCACGCAGTACAATAAAAAATAAAACATTGATATGTACAGCCTATTACATTGTTCTATTCTATAATTTTTCTCTCTCAGCAGTGATGTGTACACACATTGTGTTGAATGCATATAAATTAATTTTTTTTGTACAACACCTTTTATTTTTAGTATTTTAAAATAAAGTTTAAATATTATCTTAACAAATTAAAACTTTACGAATGATTTTTTTTATAATGTATCTTTAATTAAAAATATTATTTAAATAAAATGCATTTTGTTTTTTTTTTTAAATTTTAAGATATTTTATATTAACCTTTTCCAATTTCTTATATTAGGTATAATATTATCATCTCATCTATGTTATTTTTAACATTTACAGCATCTTATAATATATATTTGACAAAAACTTGTGTAAGACGGTCTCATGGGTCGTATTTTGTGAGACAGATATCTTATTTGAGTTATCCATGAAAAAGTATTGCTTTTTATTGTGAGTATCGGTAGGGTTGACACGTCTCACAGATAAAGATTCGTGAGACCGTCTCACAAGAGACCTACTCTATATATTTTTTACTTTTTAAATTAGGAGTAATGTTATCATTTTGCGATTATAGAATGACACCGAGATAGTTATTATATACATATTCGAATTATGATATAGTATAGATATTATTCCATATTAAAGTTATAATTACTTTAAAAAAGGAAGCTAGTTTTTGTTGGTATATATCACAAGTCGATGCGCTATATATGCTTGTAGCTGGCTCCTCGCTTTTTTCTCTCCTTTTAGCCCTCATTATCTGCGCACAGTGCACGATGAAATATTTATTTGTCCTTATAAAATAGGAGTGATTACAGTTGAATCTCGGATTTCGTCTCAAACTTAAAATCTGAATAATTTCGTATTTCAAATGAATTATAAATTGTCATACACATGAACAATAATATTATAAAAATATATATGTCTTTCCACGGTGATGAGACGATCACGTGGATCAATGGTAGTAGTGTTGTGCACAACACCGGATCTAAACACCACCTCGGATCCTTCAAATTAATTTTTCCTGACCAATTTTGTTGCTGACAAATTTGAGTATCATGTCGATTTTTTCACTTAAATCATTTTACGAGATAATACTAAGGTGGTGTACCTGAGAACGTATAATTGCTTTTTTGGCGGCACTGCGAGTCTTAACTACAAACCCAAGAAAATCACACAAGGAGACCAAAGACATGCATTGGGCAAACCGCAAACATAAATTTGTCTTGAAGCCCAATAATCGAGCCCTTTAATGTCAATTCTTGACCTACAATTTGGTCACCTCGAGCAAGAAAAAAGAAGGAATTTCTTACTCCGAACAGATAATATTTGATTACCGTGCAAAATCTAGTCTAGCCAAGGAAATTTAAGGCAAGCAAGACCACTAAGCCTCCTTGTGAATATTAGACACTCTTCATCCGAAATTCACAACCTTACAAGCATACAAATTTTGAGAATTTTTTCTCCCGGTGTTGTCCAATTTTGGAGCTTACATTCTATCTTCAAGTGATACATGCAGACCAAAATTATGTCCAAGTGATGGAAATTATTTCCGTTGCTTTATTACATATATTACAATATTTATCGTTCAGAATATACTATTATATGTTCTGATTATCATATCCAAAATACGGCCAAATCAAACGATTCAAATTTTGTTTATAGTCTCCACAAAAAAACTGATTTTATACAAGAACGACATACCTATTTTTTTTCGTCCATAGACTATTCTAATAGACATCTAAATACAATCTCCACTGTTCACAATTTAGTTTACTTATTTTTGAATGTGTTTTTCAAATTTAAGATCTATCTAACGGTTGAATAAGTCTAAAAAGTTTCTGCAAATTGATTGATTTTCAGACGATAAATTTTAACTTATTCTTTCTTTGATATTGGAGCATAATTTTGTAATCGGGCTTTCTATTTTTAACTCGTGTTATTATTTTAAAATCGTCTAGCATATATTTTATGTATGATTCTTGAAATATGTATATTTGAAGCAATTAAATTTATAAACAAATTATAGAAATATATGTTGCGAACATATTATTCTTATCTCACATATAAAGATTAAAATTTAACAAATTGATATCAGTTAACCACGAAATTCATTATTTGGTTGAAAACAAATTTTCAAATATTAATCATTTTGCTGATATTTATGTGTTTAGTGTATTGGTATGTAAATGTTATTTTTTTCATACTTTGGAAACTTCAAACTTGATTATTTTCACTTTGTCAAATAGAAATGCACATATGCTTAACTTTTACGATTCCTATCGTTTTTCTCATCTTACTTTTTTTTTTTTTTTAATTCTCATAAGTTTTTTTTTTTATCTGACTTTCTTCGTTCTTAAAACGAACCCAGAAGTGAAGAAAACCAGATGTCAACTTAAGGTTTGCTTTACATTTCCAGAGTAAAATTCTCGATGAAAAACCCCAATTTCTACCCTTATATAGCCCACACCTCAGCAGAATATGAAGACGATGTTGATGAAGATGAAGAGAGCCCTGATCAGAATTTTGCCCAAAATGGGTATTATGAAAACTCGAAGAGGCACCCCAAGAAGAGAAAGCTAGAGTCATTTGTCTCTACTTATGATCTGACTCCTGGCGAGGAAATGTGGAGTGAGGAGGAAAGCTTTGTGCTGTTGGAAGTTTGGGGAGAAAGGTACATGGAGCTAGGAAGGAGGAGTTTGAGGTATGAGGATTGGGCTGAGTTGACTGATAAGGTATTGGAAATGAGTAGAGTTAAGAGGACGGAGGTGGAGTGTAGACACCAATTGGATGTTCTCAAGAACAAGTACAAAAAAGAAAGAGCAAAAGTGGAAAGTGGGCATGGAAGCAAATGGGTATTTTTCAAGAAAATGGATGTTTTGTTGAACATGAGGACAAGAGGTCATTGTGGGTTGGGCTGTGGGGTTGATTCGGGGGAGTATGTTTTTATGAATCCACGTGTATACTTGGACAGGTCTAATGTATTGGACGAAATGAGGGATAGTCCAGGGCAGTCAGACGAGGATAATGAGGATGAGGTGGAAGAGGAGGGTCTGGGAGGTGAGAGACAGGAAACTGAATATGCTCGGTTGTTGGCTGGATCGGTTCAGAAGTTTGGACAGATATATGAAAAGATTGAAGAGAGTAAGAGGAAGCAAATGATGGAATTGGAGAAGATGAGACAAGATTTTCAGAGAGAGTTAGAGTTGCAGAGGAAGCAAATTGTTGAGCGTGCTGAAGCAGAAGTTGCTAAAATGAGAAAAATGGAAGATGACGAGCATGATACTACCGATACTTCATTGGAGAGTATTGAGGATTGATGCAGGTAACTCAACAACCTTCATTGTGAATTGGAATGTGAAGGAATCACCTCTAAGTTTTTCCTGTGGCTTTCTGTTTTGTAGAAAATTCTGCTGTTTCTCGTGGTTTCTTTTGTTTCGATATCTCTTGTTTAAATGATGATTGTTGGTTTTGTTCATGATTTCTCTTAGAGGTATTGGTCATGCTTTTCTTGCTATGATTCTCACGTTGAATATCTTTCCGTGTGTGTCTTTGGTGCTCTTAAATTCCATGTTTACTCTGAACCAACTTTCTTCTATATTTATTTTGACTTTTCTGTTGTACTGATGAATTTATTTTGCTTTGCTTCGTGTTTTATTGGTTTGTATTCATATTTGTGTGCAATGATACATCAGTGTAGAAAATATGTTTATTGACCTTGGTCAGGATTTTAACACCAGGTGTAGAAACTTATATTATTCTTATTGTAGCTTAGTTTTGGATGGAAAATAAAAACACATATAGTTCATGTTGACTATTTTATTGTGATGCTATATTAATATTGTGGCCCCAATGCCAGAATCCAGGGAAGTGTGCCGTGAAAGAATGCAAGAATTGGGATATCAAAGAATGAAACAATGTTGGCAATCTTATGTAGAAAAGAACATAAATGACAAAATAATTGTAGACAACGAACTTGCTGTTAACTATGTATAAAGTACTAACTTATGTTGTAAATTGAATCAAAATAGGTTTGCCCGGCTCGTCATTATAATAGTCACATCAGTACCTCCTATGAAATATATATTGTAATGAAAGAAGTTCAAATATGAACGATTGCGAGTAAAGGCCAAAACACTGTACAGACATGGTTATTAATGGCACAAGGTGCACCAAGGCGCCGAGGGGTCTTGGAAAATTCTCGCCCTCGTATATCAGACAACCTTTAATTAAATTCAAGCATAAAAAATTGATTTAAAAATTGCATAACCTGAAAGTTCAAATATTCATTCATCATAAGCTTGCCAGTGTGTGGGTTTAGGTTGGAGGGTGTTAATTTGATTTAAACTGTTCTGGGACTCCTTCAAAGTTCGAACCCTAAATATATAAGAACCCTGATTTTATTAGAAAATGGTAGTAGGAACACTATTCATCTGGGCTTCTCTTCGATGTCAGTGCGGTTGCAGTGTCCTTAGGTGCGCACACTTGGGACTGGGACTTGGAACTTTAACTATACTGAGGACAATTGTTGGGACACTTATAAGATCATTTGTGAAAATGTGGCAGATGTTTGCTTTCAGTCTACTCTAGGAAACTATGAAATTTATGCCTTGTATAATATGCATGACTAAAAATTTTATTTTAATTATTTTGCTTGTCAGTATTCGGTAGTTGAGGTTTTTATCTGCAGCATTATGAATATAATTCATCTATGCACCATGAACTGGATACGAAGGAATTGGTAGATGTAGGAAGTGAGTATGAAGTAACTACCCCATTCTTGTTATTATAGATGCAGTCAAGTATGTACATCGGCAACCTCAATATGCTTGATAAAAAAAATTTCAATGATTTATCTGCTCGGTAAAAGAACTTGCCGTCGGCAATAGTGATGGAAGTAAAAGTAATAAGCTCAAACAAAGTTTTGTATGAAAGTAGCCTTAATGATTCTATTGGAGCCGACCAATTTTACATACGGCAAATCTTCCAGGCAGAATTTATATTGAACATTAAATTTTTCAGGAGATTCTTTGGAGGGATTTCGATAGTTTATTACCTTGATGTCCACTGGATTAGGTTCCACCCTTCAAAACAGAATATGGGAGAGAACTGGTACAGGGAAAGTTACATTATAATGTACTACTGAACGCCTTACTTCTGAATTATCAGGTGCATTTTATTTCTTTTGTATTCACATTGCATCCTTAGATATTTAGAATTGGGCAAGTTATTAAAGTCAATATACGTTACTCCCTTGTTTGTACATACATTAGCACTGCACCATATTTTTACAATTATGCTTTCCTTTCGATCTTTACCTGATTAACTGTGAAGATTTGTAGTACAATTTGGTGAAATGCGCAAATATGGTATATTTAGACATAATTGATACATTAATTCTGGTCTGGCTTTGTTTGCTGTCAAACGTATTGTTTGAGATAGAATTTACATTATTTGGTTATTTAGGGTCTAAACTATTTTCATCCACCTTTTAAACTCTTTAAGATAAGAAAATTTATTTGCAAACCAATGGAACTTATAGATGAAGCCTCGATCCTAGTTATTTTTCAACAACGTCGGGCGGGCCTCGACAAAAGATAGGAAGCCTGTTATGAAAGGTGAATTTTTTGGAACATATACTTGATTTAAATCAAATTACAAAAAATGTTGGAGTAGGTCTATCTGTAAGACGGGTCAATCCTACCAATATTCACAATAAAAAGTAATATTTTTCATGATTTTTTCATTGATAACCCAAATAAGATATATGTCTCACAAAATACGATCCGTGAGACCGGCTCACGTAAGTTTTTGACAGAAGGTTGAAACCAAAATCTTTGTAAGGGATAATAGATTGCTATTTGTAAAATTTTCGTGGAAGGTTCATAATTTTGTGTTATATATCCAAGTGAAGCATTTTTTGTCTGATTGTGGGGGTTTGCTACATTGGTGCGAAAGCTGAGTTTGAGTGTGAGAGGATTCGATGACACAAAAGCCACGTGTTGCTTTTTTCCACACTAGTCCAACTCGATAAATCTCACCGGGCCCATTCCAGCTATTATGTTATATTTTCCTCCCGTTTCTCCAGCGTAACTCCCAAGCACCAAAAATCCCCGTTTGGGTTTAATCTTTTTATTTCGAATATTATATATATATATATACACACACACACATGCACGCACAGAAACCAAATTAAGTACTGTTTTGTGCATATTTCAAACGTATGGATTTACGAGAGAACAAATAATAATTTTACACATGATATATTATATAATTCTACTTAGAGATATATTTGTTGTATTTATAATTTTCTTATGTCAAATTATTTAAGAATGCTAATAGTTGATGTTAACTTTTTAGGATATCTGAGTTGTTGAAATAGATAAAAGTTTAATAAATAATCATGAGTTGAATCAAACTTATGTTTGAATTGAGATATTGATGCAAGTTCTTTCTTTTTGAATCAGATGGATTCATATTTGAAAGAGGTTAACAATAAGTTCTTTCAAATTTTACTATTTGTCTTTATGTTAGAGGTGTTCCAGAAATGTTTGTGATCGAGTAAATAGTTTTACGAATAATGGAAAATGGAAAGATTTGTACAAACAGAATAGCTCATTTATACATAATGGTAAGAGGCCGCCCTTATATAATCATTGACCATACAAATGAACTGAATAGTTAATCTTTATCAACTTGATCTTGTTGTTCGTGACAACAAACATGCATGAATCATTTCACGAAATATCTGTCCACATAGTTAGCTCTCGATATAGTCTAAAGGCTCGATAGTTAGCTATCGGTCTTCCAATCGAAAAACAACAGCGATGAAAGTAAGTAGGTGCACTGCCCATAATTTTAGAAAGAGGACTTTCTTGTACTTACTAAATCGCGCTAAGATTGACTCCAAATTTATTTAAAATTTCAATTCAAAATTGTAATAAATTAAATTTTCACCAACCAACCAAATTCTAGCTTACTATTGGTTTCTTGTTTTTTCATTCGCACCCAATGCTCCTTTCTTTCTTCTTCACTCTTTATGCGCTCTCAAAATCCACACTCCTTTCACTTTTTTTTCTAACATGCCAGTACAAATTCCATTGAATAATCCCCCCCCCCCCCCCCCCCCCCAACATTTTCATCCTATCATTTTAATGGCATTGATTCGGAATCAGACTGCTCTGGAAGCCGTTTTCTTCTTGCTGTTACTGAGTTGCCGCTGGGTTCACTCGGAGCCCACTCAGGACAAGCAAGCGCTCCTCGATTTCGTCTCGCGTGTCCCGCATGAGAGACGGCTCCAGTGGAATGAGTCCGATTCGGCTTGTGAGTGGGTGGGTGTCGGGTGCGATGTTACAAATTCCTCTGTTTACTATTTGAGGTTACCGGGTGTTGGCCTCGTCGGGGAGATTCCGCCGAACACGTTGGGTAGGCTCACGCAGCTCCGAGTGTTGAGTCTCCGTTCAAATATGCTGTCTGGTTCCATTCCGCCGGAATTCTCCCAGCTCATATTCCTCCGCAGCTTGTATCTGCAGGGGAACCAGTTATCCGGCGAATTTCCGATTGAGATTACAGAGTTATCTCGGATGATCCGCCTCGACCTGTCATTCAACAACTTCAGCGGCCCGATTCCGTTTTCTATCAGCAACCTCACTCATTTAACCGGTTTGTTTTTGGAGAACAATTCCTTTAGCGGCAAAATCCCGAGTGTAGCTCCTCCTGGTCTCGTAGATTTCAATGTGGCAAACAATAATCTCAATGGTTCGATCCCTAGCGTACTTGCCAAATTCCCGGCATCCGCATTCGCTGGAAATGTCGATTTATGCGGCGGCCCATTGCCTCCGTGCAACCCATTTTTCCCTTCGCTGTCCCCCACCCCTACATTACCTCCAATCCTCACTCCAACCCATAAAAGGCACAAAAAGTTATCAGCAGCAGCAATAATTGCCATTTCAGTCGTCGGCGGAGTACTGCTTCTGCTGCTCATACTAGCATTAATATTCCTTCTACTGAGAAAGAAAATATCAAGAGAAAAAACAACAAAAGCGCCAAAACCAGACGCTGCATCCAGGGCTGCAGGGCCAGTGCTCGACATTGGAACTTCGTCGTCGAAAGAAGACATCACAGGGGGTTCCATTGACGGAGCGGGAAGAAACAAACTCATATTCTTCAATGGCAATGGATACAGCTTTGATTTGGAGGATTTGTTGAGGGCTTCTGCAGAAGTATTGGGAAAAGGAAGTGTGGGCACTAGCTACAAGGCGGTGCTGGAAGAAGGCACAACTGTGGTGGTGAAGAGGCTGAAAGATGTAACGGTGGGGAAGAAAGAATTTGAGCAACAAATTCAAATTATTGGGAATTTGAAGAATGAAAATCTGCTGCCACTGAGAGCTTTCTACTTCTCCAAGGATGAGAAATTGCTGGTGTGTGATTACATGCCTGCTGGGAGTTTATCTGCTCTTCTTCATGGTAAGTCAAATTTGATTCTTCTTCCTCTCTCTCTCTCCATTTTTCCTGGTAAATTTGATTTGCATTTCTTTTATTAGTTTAATTTTCTAAAAATTCACATACTGATTATAAATTTGCCGTCTTTTATTTAAGAAAAAAATTGGGAAATATGGAATTTAATGGTCAATTACAGACATGTGGGATGAATATTGTTCACTAGTTTCTTGCGCAATTGTCGGCTTTTTGAAAGAACTGTCTACTACTTTTGAGTTTTTTTGGTTAACAAGCTTAAGGGCACCATGCTCCATGCATGAAAAATTATGCGGAAATTTGTAAATTAACTTTGGTCAACTGTTTTTTTAAAAACAAAATATCTCAAATTTTATTCATTGGGTCCCACATTTACGACTCAAGATCAAGAGGACGAAATGGGTTTCAAAAATAAGTCAATTTTCATAAATATTTCTTAAAATATAATTATTGATTTGCCTACAAAAAGAGTTCATCTTTCCCTGATTAACTATCACCTTAGAGCTACCACATTGGTGGATGTTATCCACCTCATAAAAAGTCGTAGGGTTCACATACCACGTACACATTACATTAACACATTTATTCTCCCACATCTATTTTAAAATTCACACTCATTATTTATAGGTCTCGCTATACACTCATTCATCTTATTCTTATTTTAAATTAAATAAATTCAATTTCAAATTTTTTAAGAAATTTAAAATATTATTATTTTATATTAATAATAATATGTTTTTTATATATTTAGTACGTAAAATAATTTAATTTTATGAGTGTCACTTATTTAAAATTAAAAATTTATTATAAACCTAAAATAAAACCGTACAATATATAATAATAAATAACACTTGCATAAAACCGTCGCTAAATGTCTAATTTTTTTAAAAAAATAACCGGACAGAGGGGCATTCATAAAATTCAAAACACGTGGGGCCCGCGTGTCAGAAAATCAGCGACGGTTTTTTCAATTTTTTTAAAAAAATAAACTGACACAGGAGCGCTCATACCCTCTCTCCTGTAACGTCCACTCACAATGGAGAGGCATAACATCCATTTAACATCCCATTATGGGTGTCCTTATGATGATAAATCACAAGTTGCTGAAGATTAAAGAGTGGTTTTAAACAAATAAATTACTACGTATAAAATTGTTTATGAATAGATTCAACTGTGTATCATGTACTAATAGTTGAAAGTTTTGTTTTTGTAACTATTTTAGTTTTTAAATAACTAAAACTTATGTTTTTTTTATAATTACGACAATAATTTTATTTTTTATTTTTAATTTTGGAATCTGAAATCATCAATCATGCTGCATCATTTTGATTTAATTCTTGAGGCTTTTAATTAGTGAAATTTGAAATTTTGTAGTCGCTAAATGATAATGATGGATACTTTGTCCCCTCCTCTATTGGGGACTTATTTTAGTAGCTAAATTATTCTTATTCATTATTGATACTCACGGGAAATTTAGGGTCCGATCCACGCAAGCGTCACTAATCCAGACACGGGCTCCAAAATTACCCTGGGCCTGAAATCACAAATAAGACCGTTAGGAGGGGGCCAGGAGGGTATCCTGGCGTAGCCCCTCCGACGCTCAAGTCAGAGACTGAGGATATATGGGGGAGCAGCTAAGGGCACTGCTGAAAATAATATAGTGAATCCCATAACTGAACACTCAAACCTGGTATTTATAGGAGAATACATGGGCCCTTGATGGGCTTGTCTTCCTTTTGAGCTAGGGATGGGCCAAGGGTAATGGGCCCATCCATGGGGTATCACCAGTCTCCCCTCCCGAGTCGAACTGAATTGTAGGTTCAAAGTTCGATTAGATGTGTTGTCCTCGGGTCACCGGGTACGAGTTGTGTATTTTCTTCCGGTCGTTTGTCAGTCTCCAAAGATTTGGAAACAAATTAAATCATATCGCAATCTTGTTATAGTTTTCTCTTCAATTCGTTCACCAGCTCTCCCCCCCATGCCCGAGTCCTCGCCTCGCTACCCTCGCCGAAACCCCATTCAAGCTCGCCCAGCCCCACGCATCCAAGCGCCCAGCCCCGTGCGCCGCGCTTCGCCATCCTCCCGCTCGTCCTGCCGAGCTCGCCCAGCCGAGCCCCCTTCCCCTCGTCTCCTGCCGAGCGCCCATCCGAGCCCCTCGCTCGCCCAGGCACCCAGCCCCGCGCGTCGCGCCTCGCCATCCTCCCGCTCGCCCTGCTGGGTGCCACGCTCGCCCCTCGCCCAGGCCCACACGCCCGCCTCGCCTGCCTCGCCGTCTCCCTGCCCAGCCGAGCTCGCCCAAGCCCACGCGCCAGCTCCTCGCCACGCTCGCCCCTCGCCCCCTCGCCTGCCAGCACCTCGCCCAAGCTTCGCCCTCGCCACCTCGCCCCCTCGCCTAAGCTCGCCCAGCCGAGAGCCCACGCTCGCCTAGCCAAGCACTCGCCCTCGTCGAGCGCCACGCTCGCCCAGCCAAGCTCTCGCCCGGCGCCCCCAGCATGCCTGCTCGCCCAGCCAAGCTCTCGCCCGGCGCCCCCAGCACGCCTGCTCACCCAGCCAAGCGCTCGTCCCCTCCGAGCGCCACGCTCGCCCCCGCAGAGCGCCACGCTCGCCCAGCCAAGCGCTCGCCCGGCGCCCCTAGCACGCCTCACGCCGCTCCACCCTCGCCCAAGTGCGCCTGCTCGTCCAGCGCCCCCCATCTCGCCTCGCACACCCGCTCAGCCCGCAGCCACTCGCTCGCCTCTTCACACTCGCCCAACGCATCGAGCGCTCGTCCAGTACGTTGAGAATTTTGATATATTCTCTTGCGAATGGTTGTGTGATTTCTGAAAAAATTATGGGGGCGTTGCCCCCACACCCCCACGACCTGACCTGGCAGGTCGATCCCCGTAAACTCTGCTCCCCGTAAACATCTTTTGTTATCGACTAACCAAATAAATTTTTCTCTTCCCAAACTTTGCTCCTCTGCTAGGCGATGTCTTAGCAGGAAAATAAAAACTCAACATCTCCACCCTCTAACTCCTCTGCTAGGTGACACCTTAGCAGGAAAAATAAATTTAATTCTCCTCATCCACTCTTCTCCTCTGCTAGGCGATGCCTTAGCAGGAAAATAACATTTTTCTCCTCTCAAACTCCGCTCCTCTGCTAGGTGATGCCTTAGCAGGAAAATAAAAATTCACTACCCCCACCCTCTAGCTTCTCTGCTAAGCCGGGTCTTAGCAGGAAAATAAAATTCAACTCCTCCATCTAACTCCTCTGCTAGGTGATACCTTAGCAGGAAAATTTAAATTCAACACCTCCACCCTCTAACTTCTCTGCTAGGCCGGGCCCTAGCAGGAAAATAAAATCAACACCTCCATCCTCTAACTCCTCTGCTAGGCGATGCCTTAGCAGGAAAATAAAGTCAACACCTCCACCCTCTAACTCCTCTGCTAAGCCGGGCCTTAGCAGGAAAAATCAAACTCTCACCTCATCATCTCCTAACTCCTCTGCTAAGCCGGGCCTTAGCAGGAAAATAGAATCAACACCTCCACCCTTTAACTCCTCTGCTAAGCCGGGCCTTAGCAGGAAAATAAAATTCAACGCCCCCACCCTCTAACTCCTCTGCTAGGAGATACCTTAGCAGGAAAATAAAAATTCTTCTCTTCCACTCTGCTCCTCTCATCGCCGACTCTGCTCCTCTGCTAGGCGATGCCTTAACAGGAAAATAAAGTCAACACCTCCACCCTCTAACTCCTCTGCTAAGCCGGGCCTTAGCAGGAAAAATCAAACTCTCACCTCATCATCTCCTAACTCCTCTGCTAAGCCGGGCCTTAGCAGGAAAATAAAATCAACACCTCCACCCTCTAACTCCTCTGCTAGGCGATGCCTTAGCAGGAAAATAAAATCAATATCTCCACCATCTAACTCCTCTGCTAAGTCGGGCCTTAGCAGGAAAAATCAAACTCTCACCTCATCATCTCCTAACTCCTCTGCTAAGCCGGGCCTTAGCAGGAAAATAGAATCAACACCTCCACCCTTTAACTCCTCTGCTAAGCCGGGCCTTAGCAGGAAAATAAAATCAACATCTCCACCATCTAACTCCTTTGCTAAGCCGGGCCTTAGCAGGAAAAATCAAACTCTCACCTCATCATCTCCTAACTCCTCTGCTAAGCCGGGCCTTAGCAGGAAAATAGAATCAACACCTCCACCCTTTAACTCCTCTGCTAAGCCGGGCCTTAGCAGGAAAATAAAATTCAACGCCCCCACCCTCTAACTCCTCTGCTAGGAGATACCTTAGCAGGAAAATAAAAATTCTTCTCTTCCACTCTGCTCCTCTCATCGCCGACTCTGCTCCTCTGCTAGGCGATGCCTTAGCAGGAAAATAAATATTCTCCACCTCAGCCTCTACTCCTCTGCTAGGCGATGCCTTAGCAGGAAAAATTTAACTTTTCTCCCCCCCACTCTTCTCTTCTACTAGGCGCAGCCTAAGCAGGTAAAATAAAATTCATATAATCCTCATAATACAAGAACAACCACGAACTTAATATAAGAACTTGGCTTTATTAAATATCAACTGATAACGTAAGACAAATTCAGGAACGAAATACATCAAAAATGAAGTAAAGATGTTCTCTAAGGTGGTAAGCGTTCCCATGCCTCTTTAGAGCCTTACCCAGCGCATTCTCCAACTTTCCTCTCAGCTCCTCTTGTACCTCCACAGGACAAAGTTACCCATTTTGAAGCTTCTCCGAATGACTCTACAACTGCAAGACTGAGCTCAAGCTTCCATGCGAATGCTCGTGACTTCTCTTTTCTTCTTCCTTCACGATTCTTTCATAACAACGACGTGCGACTTTTTGGTCCCCGCACAGGACTCCCAACTCCTCTTCCCACAGGAAACTTAAGCTTCTGATGATAACTGGAAGCTACTGCTCTAAAATCCTTCAGGGCTGGTCGTCCTAGAATTCCACTATACGCTGACTGGGTATCTACTACAGTGAAGGCTATCACCTTTGTTACCCGCCGAGGATCAGTCCCCAAGGATAGGGGAAGAACAATCTGACCCAAAGGCAAGATGACGTGTTCTGCAAACCCATACAGCGGGGTGGATACCGGCTCAAACTCAAATCCTCTCATCTTCATTTGATCCAACGTGCTCTTGAACAAGACGTTCACGGAGCTTCCATTATCAATAAATATCCTTGCCACATCATAATTGGCAATGGTGGCCGTCACCACCAAGGCATCGTTATGTGGAGTCACAACGCCCCGGAGGTCTTCCGGCCCAAAGCTGATGACGGGGTCTTGTGGTAAGTCTGCACCACTATATATCTCAAAGTTCTCCAATTTTCTCCCATGTGCTTTCCGAGCTCGCCCAGAGTCTCCATCAGTAGCACCCCCCGAGATCATATGAATCATTCCTCTCGTAGGGTGGTTATCCTCATTCATTCCCCTCCTCGGTTCCACGAGCTCCTGAGGGACATCTTGACATCCACCTTCCCCTCTCTGCTCACCCATCCTCTGATTTATCCATGGAGGGCTTTGACCACGCCTAGGGGGCGAGCGAGACCTTTGTCGACTCCTTAATGAGGATCCTTCTCGTCTATCCCGTGAAGATAATCTAGCACTGTACCCAACCCTTCGCGACTTCTCCCACCTCCCCGCGGGCTCCCTCACCTCCATCACCTCGTCCCGACTCCTATCTAGGGGAACATGGGATGAGAATTGTCTTCTACTACTAGTTCTGTCTTCCTCTCTTTCCCCCGCACCCCTCTTCCTTCCTCCTTTCTCCGCTCCCTCAACTCTACTTCCTCCGGGCCGGCTCTCCATCCTTCTGTACCGTTGGGCATCTTCCAAGTTTACATATTTCTCAGCTCGAGCCAACAGATCATCATAGCTCAACGGAGGCTTCTTGACCAACGACTTGAAAAACTCCCCTCCCCTCAGTCCTTGTGTGAAGGCACTTATCATGATGTCAGGGGTAGCCGCTGGTATTTCCAGCGCTGCACTGTTGAAACGCTGGACAAATTCTCGCAAAGTTTCATTCTCTTGCTGTTTCATCACGAACAGGGTCAAATAATTTTTCTGGTGCCTCTTGCTGCTGGCAAATCTGTGCAAGAAAGCTGTAGCAAAATCGTCAAAAGACTGTATGGAGTTGGGCTGCAGGGTATTAAACCATTGCTGGGCTGACCTCACCAACGTGCCCAGGAACACCCTGCACCTGACTCCATCTGAATATTGATGTAACATGGCCGCATTCTCAAATCTCCCCAAGTGTTCCTCGGGGTCAGTATGTCCATCGTACTCTCCCACATTCGACTGTCGAAAAGTTGGAGGAAGTTCTTCTTCTAAAATGGCTAGTGAAAAGGGACTTTCTCTCTTGGGTGCCGGTGCTCTGCTTCCCAACTGCTGCCTCAACATCTGTATCTCCCTCCACATCTCCTCCATCTCCGGATTCTCCTCACTTGGGAGGGGTCGCGTCTCCTCCACCCTACTCTGACTGCCCTTCACATTCTCCTCTCGCTCCTGGCGAGCGGCCTGCTCTTCTGCAAATATAGACTCTTGATTCCTCTTCATGGCCTCATCCACTGTTCGAGTGATAAATTGGCCCAGCTGTTCCAGGGTCAAGTTTCCCACATTCTCATTGGGATAGGTTTGCTCGACCCTCGTCTCGTGGATGGGCTGCTCAGTTCTGGCCTCTTGACGAGGTTGTTCATGTCTCGTCTCAAGATGCGGTTGTTCTTGTCTTGTCTCAACATGAGATTGTTCGGGTCCCCTCTGAGGACGCGATGATGCCGAGGTAACTCTTCTACTTCCTTTCTTGCCTACCATCTCTACGTCTCAACTCAAGTGTTCCCACAGACGGCGCCAAGTGATACTCACGGGAAATTTAGGGTCCGATCCACGCAAGCGTCACTAATCCAGACACGGGCTCCAAAATTACCCTGGGCCTGAAATCACAAATAAGACCGTTAGGAGGGGGCCAGGAGGGTATCCTGGCGTAGCCCCTCCGACGCTCAAGTCAGAGACTGAGGATATATGGGGGAGCAGCTAAGGGCACTGCTGAAAATAATATAGTGAATCCCATAACTGAACACTCAAACCTGGTATTTATAGGAGAATACATGGGCCCTTGATGGGCTTGTCTTCCTTTTGAGCTAGGGATGGGCCAAGGGTAATGGGCCCATCCATGGGGTATCAATTATTGTTAGTGTAACTGATCTAATTGGGTGTCGTAATTATGTGTCTGTTTTCATAATGCGTAATGCATGTGACAACATAGGTGTGATTTTTAAATGTCAATATAAAATACATAGCACTTATAAAATGAAGCAATTTTTTTAGATAGTGTAGTTTTTTTAATAACGATGGAACCCCCAATAGTTCCTTTTCGGTGTGTATTGGTTAATATAGTAGTCTGCGAACTACTTTAATTAGGGTAAATTACATACTCGTCCAAGAAAATATTAGTATGATAATTGAACTTCTGAGTTTTGACCATTGGTCAAATGCTCATTTGATATGTTTCACCAACTCGGACACCCGAGACAATATGTAGTATGTGGTTTTAATATCAGGCAATAGTGGTGCCGAGTATTTAATGATTTGACTAATACAATAGAAAATGGTTGATCAAAGAATAAAAAAACAATAAAAAGGTTCGACTTGTATGGTCAGGTTGCTGTACTCCCGGAAGAAAAGGTAGCCCACCCATAAATCACTCTTCATTTCTTGTTGGGAAATAAAAATTTTTGGTATACCCTTAAGGATCTACACTATTTTCTTTCCGTTTATTTTTCATATATTTACTCAGACGCACTTCTTTTAAAGCAAAGTTGATAGGAGAAAAGTTGATGTTAAATGATTAGTCATTTGTTATATGATTCTTGCTTTATTTTTTGCGGAATAAGTTTCAAGTGAATTCCCAAATGGAATAAACGTTTCATTGGAGTCCCCAAAGTTCAAGTTGCAATAAAGCTACTCTCTCCAAAAAAAAAAAATACTTGCCCTTTACTTTTCGTCCTTTTCAATTTAAACAAAACCATGAAACAATGATGACTGCATACTTTTTCTCGCTTCTTCTTTTATCTAACTTTACCCTTTTGTAACGTTACATTGATTCAACATGAAACATAAACACATACTTATGAATGTCATGGTTAGCTTATAGAGCTTTTCGGTATTTTAGCGTATGATTCACGTCTTAACACAGTTAGATGTGTTCCATTATATCTTAGATGAACTCAGACTAGTTGCGTGATAAAGAACAGCCTATATGTCGAATGTGCAACAGTTGTATATCTGATAACTAAACTGGCTTACCTGCTGGTATAATGGAGGGCCGGGATATGCTAAAGTGATGTTACTTTGATATTCATTGTTTTCTGCACGTATTCGCATAAGAGCTTATTCCTATTGTACGATACAGGTAGTCGAGGTTCGGGTCGCAGCCCACTAGACTGGGACAGCAGAATAAAAATAGCATCATGTGCTGCAAGAGGACTAGCAGACCTTCATGCATTTGGAAACTTACCACATGGAAACATCAAGTCCTCGAATGTCCTCCTCAAACAAGACAATCTCTATGCATATGTATCAGATTACGGGCTCAATCCCTTATTCTCGGGCACGATCCCTCCAAATCATCGCATCACGGGCTACCGCGCTCCTGAGGTGCTTGAAACCAAGAAAGTCACATTCAAGTCTGATGTCTACAGCTTTGGAGTACTCATTTTAGAGCTATTAACAGGCAAATCGCCTAATCAGCCTTCGTCAGGTGATGAAGGGATCGATTTGCCTCGATGGGTACAAAGTGTTGTACGCGAAGAATGGACGGCCGAAGTTTTTGACGTTGAACTAATGAGACAGCACAATGTGGAGGAAGAAATGGTACAGCTTCTCCAGATAGGTATGGCCTGTGTAGCCATGGTGCCAGACCAAAGACCAGCAATGCAAGAAGTTGTCAGAATGATCGGGGAAATTAATAGAGACCATACCGATGACGCCTTACGGCAGTCATCCGATGATGCATTACGAGGGGGATCAGACAGTCAAACGCCTCCAACAGAGCCAAGGACTTCTACCCCGAGTGGCACAGCTTAAGTTACAGCTAAACTCGATCCGGAAATCATGTGGCTAATCATTGATTCATTATGGTGTTTACATTCATTTGTGATCCTCTTGTTTTATTATATTATGTTTTTAATTGTTTTTTTTTATAGAGGTTGGGATTCTGGGGATTTTCTTGAACTGATTATAGTTGACCATGCTAGGTATTTAGTCGTTTCGTGATTGATTCTTTGTGCAGTAAACTTAAACCCTTTTTATCGGTGTCTGTTTCTTGCATTTGATTTTTGACAATTTTTCATGGTATTCATTTTGATAGCGTACCATCAGGGGTTGATGTGTATTTGTCGTTTGGTCCGAGTTTTCAAGCAATGTAAATTTATATAAAATATTTTTTACAGTATGAATTTTGAAGTTTATGTGAAGTAAAATAATATAATTTTGTTGAATGACGAGTGAAAACGAAAACTAATGTCATGTTTATTTCAAAAATAGATAGAAAAATATGAAAGTCTTATATCTCATTATATATATATATATATATATATAATTGAAATGCGACTGATTTTGATAGTCACTTGGTAAACTCAAAATATAAATTTCGCCATTAAAAAGCATAATGTCTCACCAAATTCTGGGATGCTATATTGAATAGGAAACACGAAGAACGTTTTTGCCAAGGCAAAATAGAGAACCATCAGAAAGAAATAACCATTCAAATTTCTTTAATAAAAATTAATGCAAAGATAAAGCACCGGGAAAAGAGAATAATGATGGAAAGACTAGCATGTATATTATTGCAGAATTATACCCCTACCTCTGCTTCCTCGTCCCCTTCCTCTTCCTCTACCTCTTCCTCTCCCTCTCCCTCTTCCTCGAAATTCATCTCTACCGACAGCTCTGGGGTCGTCTCTTTCGAAGTTGAACATACTCATCTTTATATTCTCTGCATCCACCATATAAGAACTACTTTGTTCCTACATAGATCGAAACAAGAATTGTGTAATAGAGCCACAACACTTTAATCACACAACCAAGAGGCTACACAAACTTAAGAACACAAAAGAAATAAACTCTAATTTGCAAATATGTACATCCTCCCAAATATGATAAATTGGAACCATTAGCACTAGTGCAATGATAATGGTATTACCATAGTAATCCTAAAATATTAGGTAAATTGTCATCATAAAAGAGCCATTAAAGGAGCACATCGTTGAGAAGAAAATGGTTACTTGAATATCTTCAAGATCTAATTGCTGCTGAAGCTGTCTTGCAAGATCTTCATCTTGATCGATACCACGACATTCATTTGTTGTCCGAAGATCATTTCCGGTTTTCCTCCTCTCCCATTCATCTAGAGTGAGGAAAGCTGATTCTTCCTCTTTTCCCTTTCCCCTATATCTCTGACTTTTGGAATTACGACTGTTATGGTTAGGCTGAGTTGATTTCTGGAGAAGTTTTTGGGCGGCTACTTGATTTTGAACAGGTACAGACGCAGTCACTGTGACAAATTCAGTTATGTTAAACGTACCAAACAGCAAATATCAATGTTGAATCAAACCTTGCATCAGTGAAGAAAAACAAAAGATAAAATTGGTACATCTTGGGTGAAGTTAGACAAGTAAATAAGTTGTACATGACAATTGTAGTAGCACTGATCTAGATTTAGTGACTAAAAAATCTTGGAAATTTATTCTGGAATATGAGTTAAGAAGATGCATTTTCATCATTCTTTTACTTAAAAGGTACCTCTTTCTCATATTTTCATCATCAAGATTCACGCCTAAATGAGTCGAGATGACATTGTCAAATACAATGTCAAGGTTCAAACCCTGGTACCGTCAAACCCCCTCCCCATTGTTGTAAAAAAAATGTTATTACTGTTGAAGACTTGGTACGGCATAAATGACCTTGATATTCTTGCCACCAAGCATGTGCTTCTGAGCGTACGCAAAATAAAAACTTTTTAAGATATATAAATTGTCGCATAAGAAAGTCCTGAAGAGTTGGTAGGCTTAAGACAATTAGTTTGTAACTCAGCTGTACTCAATGTACCTTTTGGCCGTGTTAGGGAGCATGTTGGCTTCTCCTCCTCTTTGTCAACGTTAAGAAGCAGGTTTACATCAGTTCCACGATCCACATTCAGGTCATTGCTCATCTGAGTCGAATTGGAGCATCCATCTTTCCCAGCCAGTCTCTGGCCCTTCTCACTCGAGGATGACCCAGAAAAACCTGTGATTTAGGAGGACCTGTTATAGTTATTAAAAAACGCTTTATAATTCAAAGACCACTTTGTCCTCATGGACTCTAGTTCTGTCACCATCTGTGACCTGACAATAAATTGTAGGAATTCATGTACTCAGAAACAATGAAACAAAAATGCTTTATATGTCAAAATATTGAAAGAGAATCAACATACCATTAATCGAGGTATACCATGTCAAAAATAAGATAGCCATTGCATAGACTTTTTAAATTGAGAAAAGACAAACCAAAATACATACAATACCATATTAGTCACATCAAATTACCATGTCAAATCTTTTCGATTTGTTCTTATATCTATGCGAAAAATAGGTTTGGATGTTTTTTTACTTATGGTCTGCATCATAAAGTTCATAAAATAGATAAGTAAAGCATAACATACCTGTGATTCCTTGCTTAGGGGCTTGAATTTGGAGTTTTTCAAATGGTGGTGGACAACTTGATGCATTTTCACGAGAGAGCTTTACAGTGTGATGAGAGTTGACCAAATACTTGCGTTTCATTTGTGATTCTTCATGTAGTGACTGAACAACACCCCCCAAAATTATTATTACCTTACTGTTCAAACACACAATACCGCTACGTACATTAGCTTTGTTGAGCAGTTGGACCTGGCAACTCAAGCAAAGAAGAAAATATATTATCACAAATTTGGAATCTTATTTCTCTGGTAACAATCATACTATCAATCGTCAAGTCAGATCTCAGGAGGTAGCGCTAAAATTACATTCAAATAACTTTCATCATATTATTCATGTGTTTGCGTACATGAATTGAAATATAATTAGTAGTGTGTATTTGTACACCTCTCGCACTTCAGAAGCATAAACCACAATTCAGTTCCAGATGTCAGCTTCATAAATAGCATTAAATTTGCAGTTCTAAAAGAGGGTAAGCCAGTTCTTTTAACAGCAGTTTTTAGCTCAACACAGAAGCAAAATTTTATATAAGTATCACAAAAAAAGAGTTTGAAGCAAAAACTATAGATGGCGAAAAGCCAATGGCAACTCCAGTTCAGGTTAGCAATCTAAGAAAAGCTCAATATTTCTTCAAACTACCTGCGCTTGTAGGGGAGTATAGAAAAATATTCAACATTAATATCTCTTGCGGACTAGGATTTTATTAGCTTTGTACTTCCATTCACTCGTGCATTTATTTATGGGAAATTATATAATTATTCGGTTTTAAAGTCTTTGAAAAAGCTAAGCCAACAGGCATTCTTTCATAACAGAAAATGTCAAAATTGCAAATAACGGCAGCATGTCTTAAGCCGTTGCCAATTGAGTCACCCATCATATTATGGTAAAGTCTTTCAAAAGAATACACACACTTATTGCAATAGTATACAATTTATAAATAAATTAAATTCATTCCAATTCCCAATCTCTTATAACTCTCTTCTTGGGTTATTTGGTTATGTGCATCAGAATACACATGTTAGACTATAAAACAGTAACATTTGAGATTCTTGTTAACTTTCCTCATATCTAGCATTCCCGAAACCAGAAAAAGTAGGGTCTGGGGATTGATTAAATCGAAAGGTGGATAAAATATTGAACATTTTGCAAAGAATGTGAAACAATAGATCTCAGAACGTTTTAAATGAACACCTTAGTCCCAGGGATAACATCTTCACGCAGTGATGGAACATGAGATAACTCTACAGCATTTGCTTCAGAATGCCCATCCGTCAGCTTCAATAGAAGTAGCCGCCGATTGCCTGAATTTCCAGAAGTTTCGCCTATAGAACTCCGGGTTATATCTCTACATGAGGACACCTTCTCAGCACACAGTAGTTCAGTCAATAGACGATAAGAGTACGTATTCATAAAAATATTCCTGGATTTAATAATCCTTATTGCAAACCAAGAAACATCCCAAATTTATCCATTTTATTTTTGTGCATTTTGGGGCTACTTACTATGAATTAGCATCAAACCGCATTTATCTTTGAATCAAAATCATCTACAATGTACCTGAAGGACCATGGGTCCTCGAATATGAGAAGCTTTACACAGAGCAGAAGCTTCGGGTAGAGATTTCCCGCCAATCGATCGCAAATCCATGTTGAGGAGTTCCGATTCTATTGAATCGACGGTGCAAAAACCGCTACCTGAGAACAACTGAGCGCTGATCAGCCCTTCGATTCGTTCGGGATCGCGAAAACACCAGCCTCTGGATGTGAGAGCTTGCAGGAGCGAAGGGTTGCTGCTGGAATCCATATCTGCTGCACTTGGTTTGATTTTTGGAATTTTAGACTCTTTTTCGTGATTTTGCTCGTTCTATATATATATATATATATATATATTATAGTATTTATTTCCCTATTATTTGTGCATCGTCTAGCTTGTGGATTATTCTGCAATTTCTCTCAACAAATCATTTTTCTCCGCTATCGTTTGATAGATGAATTTGTGACTTTTCGCATATTATAATTTTTACATTTAGTGTCAAATAAACAATAAATATCACACAAAAACTAGCTCGTATTGTCGTATTTTATAGACAATATCGATTAGCAGGAGCCTATTTATGTCGCCTTTTCTCAATTAACATCACATTCATCGTAATTTTGTGAGATTGGTAAACATAACTTGGAATAGAGATGGATTATACAGTTATTATATAAGTTCAAAGTTGCCCCCTCTAGCTTATATGTGTACTTTTTCTTTGAAATTTATTTGTCTTGAATATGTGAACAAATCTTATCAAATTGATTAATACTGATCGAAATATGGAATATTTTTTTAGAAGGTTTAGAGGTTGTAAAAACAAATCGTTTTTAGTTGGACTCGTTTATTTTTTTAATTCAAACTTAGCTACTGAGCTTTTCGAGTCAATTCGGAGTGCACAGATTTGCTCCAATTCATGGTGAAACTTGTAATCCATTTGCTCACTCGTACGCCTTTTACGTTTTCAGCTAGATACCGAAGATTTATCTTAAACGCTGTACAATTGGTATCTGCATCAATAGAATGATCATTCATATATTCATCTACTGGTTACATTAGATAACATTTAGTGTACTAAGCGTGCGCTGTGCGCAGAATACTAAAAAAATAGAATAACAACATAGAAAATATGTCACAATAGATCATAGAAAATATGTCACAATAGATGCAACAGTTCAATAGAAAAGCTCTGATGAAAGCAAGTATTCTGTTATATTTGGAGCACAACCAATGGAGTCCCCGTGTATTCTACTAAAAGTCACATGGTAAATATACATTAATCATGTAGAAAATGATATAACATCAACAGGAAAAAGAATAGTTTCAGGTTTTCGAGTCAAATATTCTACCAAACTTGTGCCCTCTACAATTAATGACCAAATAGTACAGCATGCTACACCATACAAAGTTTGACAATATTTTTACCGTTTAAAACAAAATGGAGACGGTGCTAATCCAAGAACATAACTAAACATTCTTTTAGAAAACTAAAAGCATTACAGTTACAGAACACCGTATTTAGATATCACCTAGAATACTATCCAAAAAGCATAGAGTAAACTGTATTTCACAACAAACATGGCAATACACTCACAACAGTTCGCCTCTAGTGAAATGATCACATAAAAAATAACATTATGTTGCATCTGTAAGAATGTGGAGAACCAAACTCATTCAATGAAAATTTTGTTTTGGACTAGTGGAAGCAATTTGCCCGATTGTTTCATCTCATAGGACAGGTCAATTTCCATCAATCGATGATTCTCTTTGGACCGAGACATTGAAAATTGAACTACCAAATCATCCCCTTGTTGGACACGTGGAGGAGGGTGTAGAAGGAACACCTGAAGAAATACAAAAAGTGACCGAATAATTCTTCAAGAAATGGACAGAAGTTAGGCGAGAGAGGGAGTAAAAAAGGAAACATCTGCTGTGACTTCTATTTATCAACGACTAGAACACGTTATTAAACTTTCAAGTATTTTTCATGGCTCTTGAAATTACCCAAATGAAGCAATAAACAGTAACTTAATTTGCTTTACTCATGAAAACTATCATCAGGTGAAACAGTAGATACAAATCTGAAGTGCACCAATGCAACTTGGGATATGAGTTATAAAGAAATTTATTTTTTTTATATCAAAACAAAATAGAATCATCAGTTATAGATGCATACGCAGCCTCAACAGCTAGGCCTCAGAAGAAGCCTAGCTTTTTGGTATTTCACGCACAATTAACTGTCGTGAATGTTAGATTTGTTGACCCTCTTTTGTTTCAAGAATTAAAAGAATGAGAATCCATTTCAAGAAAATCAAACCCACAATCACCTACAAGCCTGTAATCCAGCTATATTTTAATATGCTTAAGCTTGCCCTCCTATTGACAACAGAACTTCACATTTGTATGAAGGAAAGAACAAGTGTGGATGCTACCAACCTGCTGGCCCCAATGTGTACCAAAATCTTCAGTTGGGGCAGTTGTCAACTCAATTTCCTGTTGAGCTGGATTTGTGTTGCTACCCTAGACCGATAATTAAAGTTAAGAAAGCAAAATTTAAGATATCTTCTGAATGTTTAACATCAGAAATGTGAAAACTCACCCGGAAATGGACATCAAACCATCCGGCAAAACCACATAATCTCGAATTCTCTGTTGTGATGGATGACGAAAAGCTTGCATGAACAGTTCGTATATCATTTACAGTGGCTTTCAGGCAATCGATCTCCTTAATAACCACAGTTGTTCCGATAATATGATTTGGATGAAGATTTTTCCAAATCGATGTCTACAGAAGCATGAATGTTTGTTTAGATGGAGGAACAGACCTTTTACAGTCATAATCACTAAAATCACCCAAAATAATTTCGAAAAAAGGAAACAATTCTAGTATCGCACGAAAAAATTGAAACCCTAAAGGAGGAAGCTGCAACACATAACATTAGATCTCCAGATTGCACCCCCCCACCCCACCCCAACACTTTTCTAGATCTTATGAGCGGCAAGAAACAAATGTGGTAAAGAGAAGAATAAGCTATGTTTAGAAAGACTGGTTGCACCAACCTCCAAATAGTATTTTCTTTGTTCTTCAGTATATGGCTTTGTCAAAACACTCATATCAACACCGTAATAATTTTTAGTCTCGTTAATAAAGCAATACCAATCATCCATGGACCATTCATAATCTTTCATTTTCTGGTCTACTAAACCAGAACTGATAGGTGCCATCCACATTCGAGCATGACTTGGATACCTGCAAAACAGAAGTGTGATAAGTCGTCGAATAACCAACAACATATCACACATCAAATCCATATTGTTCATCAAGACAAAGTGATGCAGTCGACATTCTTTCCCTTGGTCATGCCTAAGGAAATTTACCTCACACGCATGCTCTATTTGGTAACAAATGAGAAGAAAAATACGATGCGTTGATATCCAACAAGCCTATATAACAAACTTTTTAACTTTAAAAGGCCTTTGATACCATATAATGTCTCTATATCTCAACGATGTTGTTAGATTGACTACAGAATGAACCATTGTACCGACCTCACTCTTCTCGGGCATCTAGAACAGGGCCCTATATTTCCCTCAGGCAGCAGATTTATTCTCTAAGCTAAGAGAAAGACCAGGAGTAGTAATGGGGGTTGGTAGCAACATAACAAGATCATAAAAATGAAAGAAAAGATGTTTGAAAGCTTTATAAAAGAAGTGAAGAAGCAGCAGTGGTGAAAGATGTCAAAATACGTAAACTTTTGAGAGCAAGAAATCAACAAAAAATAAAAGGGAAAAAAGCTATACAATAATGTTGGAATCCTAGGTATATGGTAAGGACACATTTATATTTCTGTTGTGGTAACCCCAACACATTCATCCTTGCTGTTGTAAGTGATTGAACATCAATAAATTAGACTCTCCCTCCACTATTTGACTGAGACCATCCGCTATATTCTTTCTTTCATTGTTTCTAACTTCTTTATCACTTTCTTTTATCAAAATTTCCTTCTTTTAGCAGATCTAGTTATCCATGATTGCTTTTCTCCAACTTTCGCACTCAACATGTTCCATGTCATTTAACCTTTCTCACTCACTTCAAAATTTAGCTTGGCCCAAATGTTCTCTCATATGCTTTCAACTTGCCAAAATCACTCTTCTACAATTTCTCACAAAAACACGACTGGCAGCAATCCTTTCACACGAGTCCGTACAGAACACATTCTATAGACCAGGCATTTTTGAGAGTGAACCAAAACTAATCAGTGGTTACACTTAAATGCCACTACAACCTAACAGCATGCAAACGATATACGGTCACCATCTGAACTCCATATTTTACTTTCAATAGGTATGACACAACAACACCAAACACGCAGGCCACTTGAAATATAATACCAGAATTCTGCTGAAATGTTGATGAAACTTTATTTGGAGAAGAAAATGAATAGAATGCAAGGATATATTCTGAAGGTTATGATTATCTAGTGTCATTCCAATGCTTTTGTAGGACATACACATCTATCTATTGCATATAAGATAAACAATTCAAGGCAACGGTTAAATGTCGTAAAATTTTAAACAAACTATGGAGAGAAACATTGAGTGCTGAAAGGTACAGTAGAAACGTAAATATAAATTAGCAGAAGAACTCACATAACTCCATTTGGCTTTAGCCAGCGATCCCGAGCACAAATTACAGAGTCAAACATTGATTCCCGCAGAAGAAAGTATCCCATCCATTCTGAAATAATAACATCAACTGACCAAAGGAAATGTCAGATGCAATGTAAAATTATCAAAAAACTGAGAGAGGGATTTAGATACTGCAACAAAGCAAAATGGAGAAAAAAACAGAAGACTACGACCTAACCTTTTTCTGGAAGATTAACATCTTCAATTGATCCCTCAATCACTTCAACAACATTGTGAAGATTGTTTGCTTCAACTAGTTGACGTGCATGCTCTGCCATCTTGGTGGCTTCCACAGCATAAACTTTCTTTGCCCCCGCCTGTGCAGACCATATAGCTAGTATACCGCTCCCCGCACCAACATCTAGAATAGTCTACGCCATGTTCAAACCAACTCTATCAAACGTACGAGGGAAAATAACAGCCCATTCCAAATTCTTCAATAGTTTCTTTTTTTCTGATTCTAATTATTTGCTTTCATTTTGCACATCTTTCTAGCATGCAAGATGCAAAATTGTAAACCTGAATTCTCTCTCTAAGAAGGTGTTTGGCATCGTATAAGTTGTTATATGAGGTTATAAGTTGTTAGGTCTAATTTTAAAAATAAATTGTTAAAGTGATTGGATGAACTTATTTTAAACAACTTAAAGATGCTAATGTGTTTGCTACTATAAGATCTTTTTATTGTCAAAATTATCAAAAAGAGTATAATATTATGAGTTAATATATATATATATGTGAAAATAGTTTTATAATTTTAATATTAAAAAAACTATTTTAAATTTATACTTAGAAAAATTGATGTTCTTTGGGAAAAAAAATATTTTTTTTAATGTGTGCAAGTAAAATGTTAGATTAAAAAATTGTAGTTACTAATTTACTCAATAAAACTTTTTATGTCTTAATTAAAAGATAGAACAAATTCAAATTCGATAAATAGGAAGATTTAAAAAGCGAAAATAAAGTCGATATCTAAGAAGATATATAAAGATATTTTAGAGAAGTAAAATATTAAAATAAGATCTTTTCGAAAAAAGTTGAGATAAGTTGTTTGCATGCTGAAACAATTTATTTTGACGGTTTATAAGTAATTTTCAGCTTTTTTTACGAAACAAATTATGAAAACTTATAAGCTCTAAAACAACGTAGAAACCATTTTTTTTTAGAGCTTATTACCTCTATCAAACACCCGCTGAGTCTGGTAGACAGTTAAACCGGGAAACTATAGAAAAATACAACATGAACGGGAAACGAACAAGCGTACGATCAAGAGATTTGAGAAAGGCATAGAACACTAAACAAAGCAAAAATTAAGCCGCGAGATTCTCAAATCCAAAACATACCTCCCATACAAGAATAAAAATCATGCTAATAAACAGCGACAGCTCAAATATATCCTCAAACTAGCAAATCACCATGCGTCATTTATAACCAGGAAAAAAAAAAGTAATACGCTATGAAAGCTACCTTCTCAAAGAAATGGTGCTTGTTCTGGAAGACGGCGTTGAAGTAAGCATCCATTCGAACTCGGTCACAGAGCATCTCCTTCTGGTGGTAGAGAAAGCCGTAGGTACAAAAATAGTTTGCGAAATCAACACCCTTGTCTACGGCGGCGGGTTCGCTAGTGCTACCCATCGCTCCGCGCCACTTGCCTTTCAAACGAAGCCAAGGCAGTTTTTGTAGAGGTAGAATGTTAGGGCAAAGGAAAGCGTTCTGACGAGTGAGTATTTATATGCGCGTGGAAGCTCGCCAAGTTTAGATTTTTACATATCAAGATTTTGGTTCCGTACATTGTTATAAGCAGAATTTGAGATGCAAGGGTAATTTCGTCACTCAAATTAATGAAAAAATAAAATAAAATAACGAATAAGCATTCCATCGAGTTCACAATCAATATCAGGATCATGAAAATGGCTAAATACAAACAGATTTCTTTTCCCTTTGCTAGCAACAATATAATTATGCAGTAAATTCTGGTTTTTATCCTATACAAATTCATTTTTATTCCACATTAAGAAAAAATATAAATATTAATTTTAACGTAAAGCCAACTCCAAACTCCCCGCAACTAAAATAAAGTTAAAAAATTCAAGAAAATAGAAGGTTGAGCAAGCCGACTCGAGACAGCCGAATGAATACTGGTGGTTCAACGGAGCAGAAAAACCAAAGTTACAGAATCATATATACACACAAGCTCACAATACCCATCCAGCCAATATAAATGTCCAAACCAAGAAAAGAACTGGTGGAATATTGCGTGTACTGAGACGCATCTCTAGTTCCTCAAAATCAACTTTCGTTTGAAACAACAAAGAATCATCAATCCAACACAACCAGAAAGAACTTAAATAACACGAAGCCAAGCTAAGAGATATAGAAAGACAGATAATTTACAGTGACTTTAAGTTCTTTGCATCTCTCCCCCAAAGAAGGGAAAAAAACCCAAACTTAGGAAACAATAATACTCGTATAGGATTCACAGGAGGATGATTAATGACCAACAAAGAACGGAGGAGTTACATTTTACGAGAAAGCCAACAACAATGACATGTCACTAAACACTCGTCGGGTGCTGACTCATGCTCCGATTCTGTCAGCATGTTTAGGCCTCCACTCAGTCCTTCCCTTGATGACTTCACCACCACCCTCTAACCGCAGCAAATGCTGGCACTCAACAAAACCAGAATTTGCCAGATCACCAATGCCCTTATCCAGTACAGAACAGAGAGACTCCAGCACACTGTCCCTTGTGCATTCCCTCCGGTACTCTAGAGTTATACCAGCAAGCTCATGAGTTTCCACGACAGGCAATGGTGCGCTCTACAATGGAAAAAGACATGTAACGAATGCAATTAAGTTGAAGCAAGTCACAAAAGAACACGATGGACCATTCAAAGTTGGATGATACGCTGTGTATTTATTTGATGGCAATATGGGAGATGCGTCATTTTCACATATTCCCGGGACTCTTAATGCTTTCTCCACCTCCAATTTTAATTTAGTTTATTTACTTCTAAATTTGGGACTTCACTTTCTGAATCTCTCGGAAAACATGAAAGTTATGGCATTATTCCACACTGATCACGTTCATGGCTATGAAGCCACAGGTTTCCGTGAGAGAAGAAAAATATATAGTAAAAACCTGAGACACTGATAAAAGCTTGGTGGGCCAAACATTTATCTTTTATAAGGTGCAGCCAGTGACAAAATGAAAAAGAGAAACAAAAAGATAGAACTCCAGAGAGATTGCACATGACGCTCACTTCATTGCAGATACAATCTTCACTAGAAACACAATAAAGTTGGATAATTCTAACATTTTCCAAATCAAAGAAAAAACTTGTCAAAATGCACTAAAATTGGAAAGGGGGAGGGAAGGGAAAAGGGAACAGGCTGCAACTTGTTTGTGATAAAAGTGTCCTTTCATGTATTCAAAGCAATAAAATGAGTAAAGCATAAGTCGGAGTAACAAAGGAGGGAAAAAATGTTCACCTCAAGAATCCAGCCAACGTATTTGACATTATTCACATGTTGGTTCACATCTAAATCAGTCCATCTTGGCTGCACACAAGTGATAAGTTTTAAAGGAAGGTAAAGAGAAGGGAACATGTGGTGATACTTGTACACCAAATAGTTTTTGAAAACAAAATAACCGCTGCTTACAGTTAAACCAGTACGGATATAATCTGCAGTTGTATCATCAAGTTTTGGTAGCTTCCTAGTTTCCTGGTCCACCACGGGAGGAGAATCCACAAAATAGCCACCTATTTCATCTCGAACCTCATCCGGCATTTTCGCTAATCTCCTGGTCTCTTTATTCATCATCACCCATTGACTGATGACATGCGACAAAATGACAAATATTTCAGTTAATTAAACTCGAATACCTGGTTGGACAAAAATCAATCTTTATTTCCATTACTTCAGAACATGATTACAGCTTTGAAGTATGATAGTCATTTTCCAGTCATCACCCACATACGCAAGTTAAAAACTTAAAATAGTTATTTGGTAAACTTGTTATATTTTATTCAATAGTAAAGTATAAAAGATCAATAGAAAATCTGCCTGAGTGAAGGAATAAGTTCTTAAGGAATATAGCAAATCTAAACCTGGAAGCTCTTGTTAAGACGTCTCCAGTGTTGCGATCACGTATAAGCCAGTCTCGGCGCATGCCATTCTTCCCAGAAGCAGCTACCCAAGTATCTACCTGAATAACATCACCCCTGCAAGATAAACATATAACTTACTACACAATGTGTTTCGAGTCTATCCACCACGTGATAGAAAACTCAAGGTTTTTGTCAGTAATAACTTACCAAGTAGGATAGCAATCCACGAGAACCTGCATTTTAGCAACCACCCAAATTAAATTTCTTTTGGACATCTCAGGAGTTGAACCAAAGCCATCATTGAGCAGTCCTGCAGTCTTTACATGATTAAGAGCTGTTTCCTATAGAAAAAGTTCAGAGTTTGTCAAACAGGAGACTTTAAGTTTTCAGTGATTCCCGACTAACAAAAAAATTAACAGACAAGTAAATGCATCTCAATAAAGAAATCATTTTGTACCTGCAAATGATTCATCAACGTCTCTACAGAGACAGTTCGATCAGCGCCTATTTCATATGATCTGATACTGAAGTTTTGACGAAATATCAAACCATTCTGCATGATGCTCCCTAAACCAAAGGGATCATCAATCACATCTAAACGTTTCGGTTTCCAATCAAGCATCATCCATTGCTTCTCTGCTGCCAGAAATATTGTCGTGATGGCAGCAAGGAGCATGCTCCAATCAGGTAATTGGTTGATAAAAGTCCTCGGAGGAGGGGATGAGATCACCTCGTCTTCAATCTTATGACCATCCATTACTCCAACCCTTGTCCCATTAACCCTGGGATTGGCTTGTGCGTTGGCCTTCATCTGTAAACGTCCTGAAGATGTGGATTTTGACTTAACACCATTCCCAAATGCATCAATACTTGAAGGAATGTTTCCTTCATTCTTTCCCGTTGCTTTTCCAAAAGAATCTGAAGCCGGAGAAGCTACTGAGAAAATTGCAGACGTTGCAGCAGTCGTCACCATGGTAGCGTTAGTAGAATTTTTCAGGGTGAGCTATGACAGGATGGTAGATTCGAGAATCGACGGCAAATTGCTACCCACGAGGTTACCCCGGAAATTAGTCCAAAGGTGACGTATCAACTCTGCATATCCATTGAGATTTACAATAAGAATCTATAGACATTACCTATAGACTGATAATAATAACTTGTTATTTATAGTAACCCGAAAGGCTTAAGAAAGACTGTACACCAAGAATTAAGGAACAGGAATAAATGTGGATATTCGCCATGCAAATCTCCGGCTGAAAACGTACAGAATAACAATAAGGGAAAGGCAATGAGAAAAGGCCAAAGAAAAAAAAGGTAAAACATGATTTTCATCCTCACGGAGAGATAATTTCAAGCAATTCACATAAATATAGACGATTGCTCGTGGTCAGAAATTTGAAATTTACCAGCATGAAACTTCTTCACGAGAAGTTTTAAATGCACTATCCTTCGAAGCTCAAAGACGGACAAAAGAAAAAAAAAACACTCTTGTGCCAAAACAAAATGAGACCCATAAATTTAGAACACCAAATTCGGATTCAGTCATCAAACAACACGATAGCCAAAAAAATCCTCTAGGCGCCTTAAAAGGGACAAAAGCCAAGACGATACAAAGGCAGATCTGGGTATTCAAAAACAAAACAATACCGCTGTAGTTACCCCCATATTCAAATTAAAAAAAAACAGACTAATAGTATTCCTTCTCAATTTAATCCCGCCATTTTCCAAACGTAAATCTAAAAATTGCAGAACATTCAATAAAAAAATGGCCAAAAGAAACCCACCATCCCAATGTAGAAAAAAATGAGAGAAAAAAACAGGTGAATCGAACGTACATCGATGAAATAGGAAAGAGAAATCACCATAATCTGATCGGCAAAACCCTTGAAAGTCGATTTCCTTCTAGGGCTTGCGCAATCGTCGATGGTCTGCCCCTCCTCCCCTTGGATTTTTTTCTCGGACAGAATCTTCCAATTAAAAAATGTTTCCCGGAAGATTCTATTTTCTCGAGGTTTATTGGAAAAAGGCTGGAAAATTCTCCAACGAAAAGAGAGAGGGGAAAGGGACAGGTGATCAGTGAGTGGTGGGCATTTCCTCTTTAATAGCAACGGAGAAGTGCTCGAATTGCTAACCTGGCACTCGCGCCTCCTCTTGGACCCGACCCATGTTTGCAGCCTTTGTTCATCGTTCATGCCCATTTTCAAATTTGGGTTTTTTTTTTTTTTATCAAAACACTGTAATTTTATTGATATCTTATCAAAATAGGATGGTTTAGAATTGCTTCATAAAAACAGTAAAAAAATGAAAATTAAAAAAATAGGTTTGCCCGCCCGTTGAAGAGGTCGGGCCCTTGCAAGAGAAGGCTAGAGTGTGTATTATTTTTATTATGGCTGTCATTCTGGTAAATTTTGTAAAAATAATTTATTTTTTTGTTGGTATCTAAAGCAAATATTTTTTTAGAATAGAAAAGATGGTCTACAAAACATTTGATTATTCACGGGTAAGATGAAGTGTTCTGCTTTGTGTGTGTCTCGTTACTTCCTGATGTATAGAAATATATATTCAAACATAAATTAATAAATCAACTAAACAAATAAAACCCTCATACGGCGGGCTAGCATGTCTAGCCTCCAATCATTCGGTCCGAACCCGCAATCCAAGTGAGCTTAAGTCGTTTGGTCCGTCTTCAAATGGGTTGATATTTCATCTACCAACTAGCTTATTTTATATGATACAATGGATTGGTCCGAGTAACTTAACCCCATTTTGATAGCTCTAATTGTGTGAACATTTGACATTGCAAATATTATATTGCATTGTTGAGACTCTTGATATTTTTATTTTCTCCGTAGAAAAAAAATCCAATTTATTTGTTTGTTTGGGAATACACGAAATCTTACATGCCTTTCTCGAAAAATAAAACATGTCCGTGAGACTGCAGGAACAGCCAGCCTTGTCAACCAACCAGCTCTTTTGATCTCTCATCGTTTGGAGCCTTCCAGGTACCATGGCGTCGCCGGCTGATCCATCGACTCAGTAAGTCTGCAACGAAAAAATCCTTAACCACTCGCTAAATTCTTGTAAATTTGTTTATTTTAATCGAATTGCTTTGTCTGTTTCCAAAGGAACGCCTTTAGGAAACAAAAGAAAGGTCCCCCGTTCAAATTTTTGGCTCCGCTAATCTATGCTCCTGTTCTTCCTCTCAGTAAGTCATTCCCCTCTCCGTGTGAGTAATTTTCAAATTGGGTCGAAATTGTGTTCAATTTTCTAGAGAGACTGGGATTTAATGCATTTCAGAGTGCTATAAGTGTATCTTCTTTAATAATCAAGCTTTTTTTTTTTTACTTTTGCATGGGGCGACTGCATTTTGGGCCCGGTTTGCCCGCGCCCATGCCCTGATTTGCATATCCTGATACCTGGCTTGTGTAAATTTTAATGCTTTACATGCCTAACAGTTCGGCTTTCGCTCCGACATAGACCGGTTTTGAGGGATCGATTGTTTACAACAGTCTTGGTTGGTGCCTTTGCTCATGGGTTCTACTTGGTGTATCCTTTCTAGTTATTTTTCTGTATTTAACTATTTATCTATCATTAGTTCATTGCTACGAGTGTCACTGTTTCTATCCAGAGGCTTGATTTTGTGTTTGTTGGCCATCATCTTAGGCATTGTTTTTGCCAACCTAAATGGCCTAAACATGTGCAATTATGCAGATCAAACATCTCATTAACCGAGATACAACCATTGGATTTATTAAGTGCTGAAAAATGTAGATTTCAAGTTTGTGATGTGAGTTGTCTCAGTAAGAAGTTGATGTTATGCAATGGAAATTAGATTAGATGTTTGATCGATTTATTGGTTGATCTCATGCTGATTTTTTTTTTAAGAAAATTAGATGATCACGAGAGCTTTGTTCCTCAAAACATTGGATCCTCAAGCGCACTCCGCCGAATGTTAGACATGTAAGATTTCCATCCTGACCAGAAAAATATGTCGCTTATGCATCATGTTAGTAACAAGAATCAACATAAAGATACGTGAACTGATCCCTAAATTCTAGAAAATATGTTGCATTTAAATTCCAGTTGCATCTTGCCTTATTGTATCAATTATTTAAGTGATAATCATTAGAATTCAGGTTGCATTTGAATGGTGTTGGTATCTGGAGATTTCAATTTCATTCCATGTAAACTTAAAGTTTTGTATGAGCAATTGTAATGGATTTTTTATGCATTCAATATCGGAGTGATCTGCAATCCAAGTTTTATATCTTTTCCGCAAATCAAATAAGTCCACACAGATCAAGTTCTCCAAGCAAACACAATCTCAGGGATTTTGTACAGATATTATACTGTGAACCTGAGGTTATAGGAAGCAAAAAAATGTGAATGAAAATACCATCTGGTCCAATTGAACTTCTTATTACTATACAGTTTTTTTATGGATGACTTACAATCTATTTGCGTAGGTTAGGGTGATTATCGCAGGCTCTCCCCACCAATATATTTCTCAATTAAGTTATGTGCATGGCTCTAGCTTTCACATCACCTGCTTGATTTCTGTTCAGCAAGGAATGCTCGAAAACGAGGATGATCTTACTTTTCTCTGCGCCGCCCCCCACCCCCAATTTTGCTTGGAGTCACCATTTCATAAAATAGTCATGGATTTTTTTTGATTCTGCTAGAATTCGTGTATACACCGATCCAATTATGATAATTTGGGATTCAATAGAACAGTCTTCCTTCAGTTGGAGCTGCCTGTTAGGACACATCCCGAAACCTGACATAAGTTTGACATGATAATATCGGGTTTAGGTTTTTAGAAGTTTAACATTGGAGCATAAGATATCTTCCCAATACGAAACTTGGCCTTCGTGTACGTCTTGACTCTCTACTGCTTTGATACCTTGCTCTGCCAAAATTGATTGGTCATTTAGAAGATGAATCATTTTGGTTTTTACCCTGGATTGGATAAAACATTTATTGAGTTCAAGGGCTATAAACTTGAAAAACGTCCTCCGAAAACCATTAGAAAACACGCTCTGTCGCTTGTAGAGTAAGCAACTCTTTTTTCAGCTTGCTTGTGCTTCTGTCTTTTTTATCCCATCTGATGGATATTCATTGTTGACCTTATACTGAGTCGGCAATTTGTTTCTCAAGATAAAGAAATCAAATTTAGGAGTGTTGCGATTTATAACATTGTCTGGAATCATTTCATAATGATTTGGCCTGGTTGATATGCCAGGTCAATAGCTATTCAAGTAAGTTCTGATGCATAAACAATTAAAGACTAGTTGTAGAATCCCTACTCTAAAGTACAATGTGACACTTCTTCATTTTTTTAGTAAAATATTTGCTTCTGCAAACATGTAAAGAATCCAAAAAAAAATTATTTTGCAAACTCATACTTTCGTCTGGATTTTTGGGCCATGTTCAGTATAATATGGAATACTAACAAACACTTGGTATATCTGCTCTATCGCATTCCTGGTGGCCGCTTAACTTGTTTATACTTGTCTAAGCATCGCATTAAATTTCCAATTGTTGTTTTTCAACATGGAATGATTTCTAGATCTGACATTTTAAGTATAATTTCATTGGTTATCCGGTATGGAATATCCTGTATATTTTGTGATTTTCTGATGAAGTCTGAGGGCATACTGGAATGACTAATGAGTCTGGTGATATTGCTTTTAACATAACACTCCTAGCTGTGCTATGGCACTTAAGATCATTCACTTCTTAACAGTGCGGCAGTTGGATTTGGTTGTACTTAATGATATATGATGACCATTAAAAATTTTTATGGCCTCATTTATTACATATATGCATCTACCTTGATGATCTTCAATTTAATGTTTGGAGTTGTCTGCATTCACATTTTTCAACAATTTTAAAACACTCAATAGTTAAATATCAACATATAAGAATGACATTTATGATTCATTGTGTTTTATTGTTCTTGCTTTACGTTGTTCCTCCTTAAGCAAATGTTTAGAACAGATCTTTACGATTCCGAGAGCAAATGATTCGGCGTGAATGAGCATGGACTAGTTCAACTTCTGGGAAAGACTGCTTGCATGATCTGCTATTTTATACCAAAATTTTCATCTTTTGAAATATTTGATTCTCCAAAATGAAATGCTGAGTCGGGATTTCTTGAATTGGTAGAGTGTTTCTCCTTTTAAGGTTCATATATGGTGATAAAACATCTGGTATGGTCCCATGCTTAATAAAAATATATGAACTCTGCTGCTCAGTTTCCATCTATTTTAGTATCGAAGTCGCTAATGTGAACTCTTTTAATTCAATTTATTCAAGTTTGCTGCTACGAAATTGTGCTTTTCGCTTGCAAAAGTGTCTTGAGACTCTTGACAGTGGAAAATTCGATCCACTACCCGAAGGCCAAAATCCATGGCACATGTATTGGCCAAATGGGACTGATCAATGTTGATTAATCTCGTATCCCATCATGTTGGATCTAGCAATGTGTAGTACTCACCTGCTAGCGTCGAGCATACTCTTGACAGAACATGAGTTTGAAATTTTTCCAAAATTCGACTTTCTTACATCTTTGGCCAAGAAGGGTGCTTGCATTATTCAAGTAAAAAAAAAAAGAAATTTAAGTTCATATTTAACTTTTGTGAAGTATGATTTCCATCCGATGTATGAGATCTTCGTATCCTATCTTGTGCTCATCTGGACATTTACCCGGCCATGCATGTTTTTGCGATGTTTACAATCTTATGAAGAAGCAACATACTAAATACTAATATTTTAAATTTTAAAAAATAAAGTTTGGAGGTGATGTATTCTTTGAGATTGAAACTTATTATTTTTTTCTAGAAGTAAATGAACCTTGATTTGTCATTCCTTTTAGTCAACAATCAAGGGCTTTTTTAAAAATAATATAAATTAAATTTTTTTTTATTAAAATATTGTAAAAATGTTATGAAAATATAGCAATCCGGATAGATTCTTCTGGATTCTAATTTTTTTTATATAAAAAAAGGTCACGGATTCAAATGAATCCGTGACAGAGAGCCACAGATTCTGGCTACAGATTCTACGTTGCGCAAATTTCCTCCGATTTATTTGCGCAAAATTTTTAAAGGTTATCACATGTTCTTGTTTTAGGTTGTGTTTTCCGATTACGTTGCGTTGGTTTATCGAACATCAGTAATTTTGAAGTATTTGACATATATTAATTTATTTTTATTATTCTTGAAATAATTTTGTTTTATAATGTTATTTTTTGGTAAGAATGTTTAACAGTGTTAGGTGATAATATTGTTCGTCGATTTTGTCATCTATTTCATTCTAGCGACTCTTAAAAGATAAAGTTATTATTTTTGTTGATAATATAGAAATTATTTTCTATTTAGTAACATTATTATTATGAGAACAATACAAAAATTTATTTAGAGAGTTGTTAGTTGTACGAGATAAATTAGCATTTTTTGAGAATTAATTAATTAAGAATAATTATTTTGTTTGCAATATGAGATAGACATTGTATAGTTTTAAAATTTGTTCTCTCTTATTGGAATGATTGCAATAATATTTGAGTTAGATTACTAAGTGTCGGTTCGAAAATGTTTACCAACTATATTATATTTTTTTCCTCTTTCTATTTCGATAATAAACTTTAAAAAATAAGATAAAAAAGGCAATTACCTTTTTTAAAGAGGAAAAACACAAGTACTTGAAGGAGACGTTCCTTTGAATTTGGAGAGTTACGGAAGTTATTGTTGGTTTATTTTCAGACGTGCTGTCCTATACTTTTATGTTTTGACAATATTTGTTGAACTATAATATTAGTTTTATTTTTTACATATCATTATAGCCTTGTCGGTTCATCTTCCTGTTTCAAAATTTAATTTTCTTTACTGAGTACCTGCAATTAATGAACATTTCACTGAGAGAAACGATATTTCATATAAAAATTATTTGAGTAGGTCTTTTATGAGATGATATAATCTCGTGGATGTATATTTATGAGATAGATTGATCCAATCATTATCTACAGATAAAAATAATATTTGTTCATTTGTCAATTTGGTCGGAGATCCGTCTCACAAATTGACTCGTGAGACGATCTCAAAGATTATTTTGAAATTATTTTTACAACATAATATAAACGAAGATAGTTTGTTTTTTTAAATGACATTATTGAAAATATAGATTCCTTGTCCCTTGATTTTATGGTGTTTGATTTACTTAAGTCTTGTTTAACCATTTTAAGTTGTGACAGACAAAATTATCATAATTCTAATTTGTACAAAAATATATAGTGTTTTAGATATTTATTTTGATATTTGGTTTTTTTTGTGTGGAAAAAGTTGTAAAATCAGATTCTCCTAAATCTAATGAGATGTAATATCCCGAGCTTCACCCTTCCCACCCAACATTGGCCATTGCTTCTATCCCACCACACCCTATTTCTTAACTCCTGCTGAAGTGGGGCTCTTCTCAATCCTCTAAACTAAGATAATGAAATCCCAAATCACAATTTGGATCGATGGATTCGAAATTTTAAAAATAACTATATAAATTACTATAAAACATGGCAAAAACTTGTATGAGACGGTCTCACGGGTCGTATTTTGTGAGACGAATCTTTTATTTGGGTCATTCACGAAAAATTATTACTTTTTATGCTAAGAGTATTAATTTTTATTGTGAATATCGATAGGTTTGACACGTTTCACATATAAAGATTCGTGAAACCGTCTCATAAGAGAGCTTACTCATAAAACATATTCAAAACATGTGACGGTGGAAATGGTCGCGGTGATCATAGTATAGTTAATATAATATCATTACGAAAACATAGTACAACGTATATGAACAAAAAACAATGTATAAAAATGCGAACACCTAGTAAAACAGAAGAAATTTCATGGTATCTATAAACTACTATCTAAATAATGTATCCAACGAATAATATGTAATAATAGATATGAGATCCACTCGAAAATCAATATATGACGCATGTATTGATAAATGTATTTGACGGATTTCAATTTTACCTAACAATGAATGTATTTGAAATTCATTTTACTTAGTGTTACAATTATGTATATAAGTAGTGTATCTGTTTCTTATTTTATTTATCGTTTCGTTGTTAACAATAAAAATATAATCGAAATTCATATATTTCAAATCCATATGTCCAAATGCGACTGTAACAACAGTGACACAAACATGAAGTCAGATAATTTAAAATCGACATTTTACTAACTTTTTTTCCTATTATAATTCAAAATATTGTCCAGATTCAAATCAAAAGGGAATATAACATTTTCACCAAAAAGGTCACAAAGATACAGAAACGAACAATTTAGGCTCAGCCTCAACAGGATTAAATATCCAAAATCTAACGCGCATCCAGTTGGCCGGCCAACCATTTCCACGCTTTATACCATTTCCACATACTTCTAATCTAAATCTAGAATATGTTAAAATTTAAATACACAATAATAGATTTAAAACCAAACCAACAGAAAATAATTAAATGTATTAAATCGTGAAAACAATAGGTTTCTTATGAGATGATCTCACATATCTTTATCCGTAATATGAGTCAATAATGCTCATATTTATAATAATAAGTACTATTTTTGACATAAAAAATTAATACTTTTTAACGAGTGACTCAAAAAATATATCAGCCTCACGAAATTTACTCGTGAAACCGTTCGACAAAAGTTTTTGTGTTGTTAAAATACGATGAAAAATTGGAACATATGCATTAATCAGAGAGCAAAAAAATACTATAGTTTATTTATCAAATTGGGATTTGAAAATAAATAGAGTATTAAATCGATATGGATTTAAAATATCACGTAACGGACATTAATAGTATATATATATTTATTTATTATAATAAAGTAAAGAAGCTGAATTTAAAATTTGAGTACATATCATAAGCTTTACGTTAGGAGCGCGTTGAGTATTTATTAATGTGATGGTTGAGATTGAATACAGTTGCCTACATTCGGTTGGGGACTTATCCTCTCTTATTTCTCTTTTTCTTCATTTAATATACCAAATTACTCAATATTTATATTTTATATTAAATTTGTTTTAAATAGATAGTTTCTACAATTATTATCTATTTAATATTGTGCTAAAGATGAATGCTTGCGAAAAAAAATTATCGAGTTGATTAAGTAAGTGGACGAACAATTGATCATTGATCATCATGTATTTGATTCTTTTTTACCAGATTTTACAAAATGTGCACTGAAAAATAACGTCTGCGAATTTCAATTTCCATAAAAAAAATTAATTTATTGAGTGTGGAGTGCCTAGTAATTAGTATCTTGGTATGTTGTTTATGCATTCTATAAATTACTCTAATTTTCAATCATCGATAGTCATGCCCTCTTTGGCTTGAGTTATTTTGTAAAACATATGACTCTTGTGCTTGTTAGAGTAATATAAATATTGTTTATTCAAAAAAAAAAAACAATAATAATTCTAAATTGTAAGTGTTATATATAGATGTTGAATTATCTATTTTTATTAATATAAAATACATATATTTAGTTTTTAGAAATAAATTTTATTTTGGATATAATATGTTTTTTCCCCTTGAAATAGGATATAAAATGTCATATATGCAATTATGCAATATTCACACCCTGGAATTATTGTCACTTGTATATAGAATATGGATTAGGTCTATTGTGAGACGGTCTCACGAATCTTTATTTGTAAGACAGGTCAGTCCTACTGATATTCACAATAAAAAACGATACTCTTAGCATATAAAATAATATTTTTCATTGATGATCCAAATAAGATATTCGTCTTACAAAATACGACCCGTGAAATCGTTTCACACAAGTTTTTGCCCAAAATATGTGCATATAGATTAAGAAAGAACTTGTGGATGTAGAGATTTCCTCCACCTTTTCTTTTAAATTTTGTGTAAGTAATGCAGAACCCCATTCTTTACGTCAATTCTTCTTTTAAGCCAATAATCCTTTTTCTTTTACGATGGAAAAATAATTACAAAACAATAGACAAAATCGGGTTTTTTTAAGGGAAAAAAACAAAACACGCGACCAATATATTGAGAATAATTTTCTCATTATATTAAATTTTGAACCTTCCACATGTCTAGCATTATTTCCTTATAAAAAACTAACATTTATTATCAGGGAAAGTTGGTGAAAAATCCCCAATCAAAACATTTTTTTGGGTTTACTTCGTACCCACAAAATTGTGGTACTATGTCATACAAAATGTGGTACACTTCATGTGCAAATGTGGTATACTTCATGTGGAAATGTGATACTAAAAAAATACTCAGGGACTGAATACAAAAAAAATCGACGGCTGAGAACTGAATGCCAATTTCCGGTAATACAAGCGGAAGTTGGAATAGGCCAAAAAATTGGGCTATTGCATGACACCTACGGCAAAATTACAAATTAGAATACAATAAAATATGAATATATCATATTTTTAAAAAGTCATCTTCTAGAACATTTTGTATAAATATTGAAATCATAAATAAACATCAACAAGGTTATTGACTCTTACATCGACTAGAATAATGTTGATCGATTGTAATCGAAACCAAAATTTCAAATATCTAGTCTTAAATAATAAAATTATATATATATATATATATATATATTATTCATTGACAATTTAATTTAATTTTATATTTTTCATTTTTTTTATAAAAGTATGATAAATTATAAATAAATTAAAAATAGAAATAGAGATAGCGAGAGGGTTAGTGAGTATATATAATATAGTGGGATTTGAGCTGTGATTTAGCTGTCCAGTCTTCCGCTTTGCAAGCTGTTTATCTCTCATATTCCTTTACATACTCTCTCCAAGTCCAATTAGCTCTTTTGTCTCCTCCACTCCTCTACCGCTGCCGCCTCCGTGGCCTCTGCCTCTGCCGCCGCCGCCCGTATCCCATATCCGACCTTCATTTTCCGCCCATACCTTGGTCTCAGATCTGCACATTCTAAGCAGAAGGAGAGCTAGAACTACTTTTCAGAAACTAAGCACTAAACGCTCAGAAAAACCTTGTTGCATGTCTGATACTGTGAAATGAAGCGAAAGTTCAATTCTTGTAGTGGGTTTTTGTATTTGAGCAGTCTTTTGTTCTTTCTTCCTTCGCTGTCGCTTTCTTCTTCGGAGACAGGCCATGTTCATGCTCATGCATTGCATTCCAATGTCGAAATCAGCAGGAATGGACCGCTTACAGATTCGGAAGCTCTTTACATAAAAAGACGGCAACTTCTCTACTACATAGATGAATTCGGTGATAGAGGAGAACATGTGAAGGTTGACCCTTCGCTGGTGTTCGATAACCCGAGGCTAAGAAATGCGTACATTGCTTTACAAGCTTGGAAACTCGCCATATTCTCAGATCCCTACAACTTGACTGGCAATTGGGTTGGATCTAACGTGTGCGGGTATGAAGGGGTGTTTTGTGCTCCTGCACTTGACAACCATTCAGTCCTTACGGTTGCTGGTATTGATGTTAACCACGGCGACATTGCGGGGTATCTTCCTGAAGAGCTGGGTCTTCTCACAGATCTGGGTCTCTTTCACATCAATTCCAACAGATTCTGCGGGACTGTGCCGAAGAAATTCAAGAACTTGAAGGTACTGTTCGAGCTTGATTTGAGCAACAACAGGTTCGCTGGGAAATTCCCTTATGTTGTTTTAAGCTTGCCTAAGTTGATTTATTTGGATATAAGATTCAATGAGTTTGAAGGTACCGTTCCGCCCGAGCTTTTTGATAAGCCTTTAGATGCTATATTTATCAACCACAACAGATTTGCTTTTGAGTTGCCGGATAATTTCGGTAACTCCCCTGTTTCTGTTATAGTGTTGGCTAACAACAGGTTCCATGGCTGCCTGCCGGCGAGTCTTGGAAATATGAGTAATCTTAATGAGATTATATTTATGGACAATAAATTGAGGTCTTGTTTTCCGAGTGAGATTGGATTGTTGAAGAATTTGACTGTATTGGATGTGAGCAATAATGGCTTGTTGGGCACTTTGCCGGAGAGTATCGGTGGACTGGTGAGTTTGGAGCAGTTCAATGTGGCACATAATATGTTTTCGGGTGAGATTCCGGCGAGCATTTGTGAGCTGCCTAGCTTAGAGAATTTCACCTATGCTTATAATTTCTTCACGGGCGAGCCACCGGTGTGTTTGGCTTTACCCGCGTTTGATGACCGCCGGAATTGTTTGCCTAATAGGCCCGCACAGAGGTCCCCGGGACAGTGTAAATTGTTCTTGTCTAAGAAAATTCATTGTGGGGCTTTCAAGTGTCACCCGTTTATTCCCACTCTCCCACCGCCGCCGCCTCCTTCACCACCCGTCGTGGTGGTGCAGTCACCTCCTCCGCCAGTTTATTCACCACCGCCACCTTCACCTTCACCTCCTCCCCCGATTTTTTCGCCTCCACCTCCTGTTTACTCTCCTCCGCCTCCGCCTCTTTACCCACCTCCTCCCCCATCTCCACCACCACCATCACCGCCTCCTCCTTCTCCACCTGTTTACTCACCACCTCCCCCATCTCCACCGCCACCATCACCCCCTCCTCCCTCTCCTCCTCCACCTACTTACTCACCACCTCCCCCATCTCCCCCGCCACCATCACCCCCTCCTCCCTCTCCTCCTCGGCCTATTTACTCACCACCTCCTCCACCACCTTCACCTGTCTACTCACCTCCTCCTCCACCACCATCGCCTCCACCGCCAGTTTACTCACCACCACCTCCTCCACCGCCTCCGTCTCCAATTATTTATGCGCCTTGTCAGTGGCCACCGCCACCTCCCAATACCCCACCACCTCCACCGCCTTTGCATTCTTCTCCGCCACCAGTTACTTATTTGTATAACTCGCCTCCTCCCCCACCGTTATCCTCGCCTCCTCCCCCACCATTATACTCGCCCCCTCCACCTCCCGTATATGTGTATCCATCTCCACCCCCTCCAGTACACCATCCACCACCACCACCAACCCCGCCTATTGAGCCTCCTCCTCCACCACCTTGTATAAAACCACCCCCTCCACCACCACCATGTGAAGAACACCCGCCTCCACCGCCATATGTGTACAAGCCTCCACCATCACCTTCACCTCCTCCTCATTATCACGACAATTCTCCACCGCCACCCCCACCACCATATCACTACAATTCTCCTCCGCCACCATCACCTTCACCTCCTCATCATCACGACAATTCTCCACCGCCACCCCCACCACCATATCACTACAATTCTCCTCCGCCACCATCACCTTCACCTCCTCATCATCACGACAATTCTCCACCGCCACCCCCACCACCATATCACTACAATTCTCCTCCGCCACCATCACCTTCACCTCCTCATCATCACGACAATTCTCCACCGCCACCCCCACCACCATATCACCACAATTCTCCTCCGCCACCATCACCTTCACCCCCTCCACCAGCTCCATTATATGAAGGGCCACTGCCACCTGTTGTTGGCGTATCGTATGCATCCCCACCCCCACCGCCCTTCTATTGAGTCTTTTGAAGAGGGACTTCCTCTAAACCACCATACCCCAGAACTCAGAAAACAGTCCCTAAATCACCAACACATCTATTTATCCAGTTCTCATTTCTCAAAGGGCTCACCTTAGTCTAGTGGCAATCGTGATTCTCATTTCTGGGATGAGAACAAACGACACACAAGATCAAAGTAGAGATCAGGCGAAAGCATATTGTTCCGGGAATATGTGTAATGCATCATTGAGGATTGATTCTTGATAAATTGTTTTGAAGCTTGGTTGTGGAAAAAACAAGAAAAGTGGTGATCAAATAGTGGAGACGACATGTAAATCCGTATTTATTATGTATGAATTACGTTGTGAAAAATAAAGTAGGTTTTGCAGGAAGTGTATGTATAGCCAGAGAACCACATCAAGAATCAAGAATGGCTAGCTGTGTGCCATCCCCTGTGATGGAGTTTTCGCTGTTACTCGTTATGTCGTACTATAATTTTCTTTTTTCCCATTTATAGAATATTTACGATAATAAAGATGACGATGATTTTTACACACCATGTGTCTTTTTTCATTTTTGCAAGTTCTATAGACTTCCCCTATAATGTGTTCGCTCCAGTTTCATCTCTGCAAAATGGAAATGCACCCCTCCTTTTTATACAGTCGCTTCTTGGTTGGCGTGTATAGTTACATCTTTCTTGTATGTATATGTCAACCTGAGGAATCGTACATTAAAGTGAAGTGTATGTCAGTGGCTACAAACAGTACGCATTTATGTTTCGTATGCTATTTTCGTCGGATCATTACATAATAAATTAAACAAATGAAATATTTGTGATTTTTTTTTATTTTTTTATGAAGGCAAAGATTTGTTACAATTGATCTCAATTTCGAGATCTAATCTCAGTCTTACATATCTTTTTTTAAGGTGGTATTTGTAAAAAAAAATAACATATTTTAAATGTTTCAAAGCTTCAAGGAATTGACAATGAGACAATCTACGACTGTTAAACCCGTGCTGGACAGATAGAAAAAATTGAAAGATTTTAAAAATCGAAGTTCAATTCTTTGAGCCAGCTTTAAAAATCGGGTGTGTATCATAAATCAACTTTATACACCAAGTATAGCTCATCTGTAGTGTACCTTTTTGCAACAGCCACCGTTATTGAACTTGGACCTAACTCAACCCCAAAAGCTAGCTCTTGGGGCTGAGTTAGGTCCAAATCTCATTCTTAACATGATATCAGAGCCAGGTTCCACCGTTATGTGTTGGACTGCCTATAATTAGGCCACCCGTTCTGCCCATAATTGGGTCATTTGTAAACTCCACGTTCCAGATGTTCATTTCCTGGGCGTGAGAGGGGTGTGTTAATTGTCCCACATCGGTTGGATATATAACCTTGGAGTTGTATATATGGGCTTGGACAATCCTCCCCCCCTTGAGCTAGCTTTTGGGGCTGAGTTAGGTCCAAGTCTCATTCTTAACAGACAATCTCCACAAATGTTACCGACACAAAAAATTACTCTCAATTCATAGATCGCCACATCTAATTTATGTTTGTACTTTTTATATATTTATTTATTTTCTATATTTTGTCAATATTTTAATATTTGAATTTCAGAACAAGCATCCAACTACATTCTCAAATGGAAAAAATCCCATAAATTTTATACGACTTTTTTTTCTACTTTATGACATTTCAATTATCACAATTATATATATATAATTTGAAATTCGGAACTTATTTTATAAAAATGTTAAATATTATTTTGTCGTTTATTAAAAAATACGCAATCTATATATATAATAATATTAAAATTCACGCACACCATGTTTATAAAAGTATAACATAATCTTGTTAATTATGTAAACAAGGAAGAAATAGTGAATATATTTTGTGTGGATTTGACCCGAGGGCACTTCGTTTAATTTATCACTCACCGACAACGAGACGCTCCAATTTTGCATTAAAATCCGCCGTAATATGTGCAATTGCCTTGTGTCATGCACTTCCTACAAATTAACTAGTCAACCATTAACCTCTGTTTTTAAAATTATTATTATATTCAGAAACTTGCTTTTTTCCGACATAAATTAATTTGGGAATTCTGTTCCATTTTCCAAAAGTTCTTTGCTTTATGGGCCAATAAAAATAGTGACAATGCTTTTTCCGTAATTTTATTTTGACTTGTTGTAATTTTGATATGTTATCAGAATTGAGTTTTTTTTTTCAATTTTGATTATTTGTTTTTCAACTCTAGTCATTTTTCATTAAAGTATTTAAGCGACGATGAATATATTAGCACATGCAGAAAAATATTAAAATTGAAAAAAAAATAACATACTAGAGTTGAAATTTGATAAGATGAGACCAAAATATCAAATATCCACATATATATATATATATATATATATATATATATATATATATATATATCAGTCTCACAAAATAGGATCCGTGAGACCGTCTCACACACACACACACATATATATATATATTAAACGTTATTTTTTTAGGAAATTAAATGCCTATTCAAATTAGAGCAAATGATTTCGGTTCTTTCTACTCATTTACATGAAATCGATGTTAGTAAGAGAGCAAAACATAGAGTATATTTTGAAAATGTCATTAAATGAGATGGATACACTCTTTGGGCCAATAAAAATTTGGACCAAAAATAAGCAGCTAGGGTCCAATAACATATAAGATACAGAGCCCATAAAAGCTCAAACAGTCTCTATTTTCTTTTTGCTACGATAACTTTCACTTCCCATAATATCTCCATTTCATTCTCCGATTCTCGCGTTGGTTTCAATCCTCGTAAGATATTTATTTTCAACTAGTGTCTTCTCTCAAGCGATGCGTATATGTATATTAATTTATTTTTGTGAAATTCGAGAGATTGTATTAAAATCTAAAAAGTCAAAAAAAAAAAAATTATGATAATTTTTATGTACGAGCGATATTTAATTTAAAAATTCAAAAAATATTTAATGTTTTTTTTTTAAATACAAATAAAATATTTCATAATTTGAGTAAAAAAATCATATTTTTTTTGTTTATAAGAAAACATAACATAACTCCGAAACTAGTTAGGTATTAATGATAAGAAGATCAAATCCTATCAGAAACGATATCGGGCTATATCAACAAGTGTTGAGATAGGTTTATCTTGTGCACAAAAAGACAACGGTTGCAAATTTCATTATCATAAAAATAAAATAAAATAAAATAAATTTCAAATTTCTCAGATGAAATATAAAAAATATAAAACCATGAACAGTTCAGCCGCGGCTCTAGAATGATATCTGGTCCAGTCAAATATTGTTTACACCAGGAACCATATATTTAAAGTCTAAATTACGTGGCTACTTTTTTACCACCTTAATTTAGATCCAAACCATTCAGGTTTAAGTACCTAATATTGAAAGAAAATAATAAAGATAAAGCAAAAAATTGGATGTGTAATTAGTAAATCTTAAACATATGCATTACAATATCTCACAAACCAAAAAACTTGCAAAATACTGACTATCTAGAAGCTTTAAGTTAGTTTAAAACCTTGGACTGTTCCAATATCATCATCGAATCTGACGCAATTTTGGTCATTGAAACGTTGAATAGTTTGTAGTCAGATTCTTCTAGTCTATGTTTAATCGTATAATATTGTAAATTTCTAGTTATAGAATTTTCTTCATTACAGTTTGTTTTTGTTTTTAGATTAGTCAATCAAGTTGTTCTTGCTCTTGCTCATAAAGCTGCTTACATGTTTTGTCACATCTCGACATTTTTTTTTATTATATATGGGGCTTAACTGAATAGCTCTAATTTATGTCATGATATATTCGTAAAATAATGGTAGGTACTTTTTATGATATATATGAAAAATAAATTTTTTTATATTATATAAATTTATAAAAAAAAATTAAGAATTTCTATAACAGAGACAGAATAGTGTCTTGGTCTGTTTTTGGATCTTTCAATTTTGTCCTTATGTGATATCAATATTACACTTTGGTTTTTATTTATTTTTAATTTCAACAAACGCTTTGTTTTTTTTTTTTTAATTACGACAATTCAAATAACATTTTAATCCCTCGATAGTTTGACAAAGTTCATTTTAATCCTTATATAATTATACAATTTTTTTTACACCTATATTCTACCCTACCTCTCGATTCAAACGCTTCGTTGTCCCATTAAAATCCACATTCGTTTTTCTTCGTATCATTACAGCGTTGGAATTGACCATCAAGTCCTCACGTTTGTTCCTTGTCACCTCGCCGCTATATTCTCTCTCGCCTATTCAACACAGGATTATTCCTACGTAGTCCTATTGTCTATCTGACAACGAAAAGGCGCTGTCTTTTTTTTTTTTAATCTCTGTACTGATATTACCATTCCATATATCTCCACTTTCCAAAGTCGAGCTGTAAAAGTACGAACCGAGATCTACCGTTTGCCAAAAAGCCTGAGCTCCGTTGATATTTTGATTGTCGCTTTCAATTTCTTCCGATCAGGCTGCTCAGGTACTTGTACTGATTCGATTGAGATTTTTTGTTATTTTTTTTCCTGGCGATGAAGGGTTTTCTCTTTGATGTTGTGGCGGCTAGTCAACTTTGTTGACTCTTGTTCTGATTTTCTGTTTATAGTGGGGAAATTAATTTGCTTGTTTACCTGATCTGATGGTGTCGAATTTGGTAATTTTGGGGTTGGACTGTGATTGAATTGGTTGGTTCTCTGATAGTCAGTGGTGATTGTTCGAAAAGTGGGGAGATTTGTGTAATTATCGTATTAAGATGGCGAATAGGCTGAAGGAGGATGAGAAGAATGAGAGGTTTATAAGGAATCTTCTCAAGCTTCCTGAGAATCGCAGGTGTATTAACTGCAATAGCCTGGTACGGTTCTTTCTTCTTTTACTGTTCTTGATTTGCCGTGATTGGATTTTCATCGTTCTTTGTGGAGTGTGTTATCTTAGTTGAAATGCTTGATTACTTGGATGGTATCGGAACCAGTTTCTTAAAGTTAAAGGTTCGCTCGAATAATTTGGAAAGCATACAATATTATGAATTGAGGTGCAATTGGTGCTTATATGTAAAATGGGCCACTAATGAAGTAGTTAAAAACGAAAAGATAGCCATGATATTTTTGTTGGTGGCTTATGTCTCGAATTTTCTTAAAGTATGTGACAAAAGTGCGTGCATTGTTTGTTTAATGATTCTTAGTTTATCAATCCAAGAAATTTGTCCTCCGAATTGTTATTTTAACAAGGGACAACATTGTATACAACACCACATCCATTTATTATACTTTGATTTTAGCGTTTACATTTCTGGAGTCGGGCTTTGGCTTAGTTGAATTGGTTCATGTTGTGGTGATATCTGACTTTGACACTTGGGAGCAAGTATTCGGTGAGCAGTCAAATCGGTTGCCTTTGATTCCCACTAGTTGCAAGGTGCAATTATAGATGGGGCATAGTTGGCTATTGACAAATGTCCCTTGCCAATAAAGCGGTCGAAGTATGATGCTTAGTTTGATGCACCGTTTTAAAGAGATTTTAGTAGTACGATTATGTTAGTTATAGGCTTTTTGTTAAAGCAGCAAATGCTTAATCTTACTGTTTTTAATAGTGTTTCTTTTGTGCATCATTGTGGAACAAGTCTAGATGATATATTTCATAGCATACAAATTTTTGAGTATCTTTAGTTTTTAGACAGGGTTAAAAAAAAGAGGAATAGGTGTGGTTCAATAGATGCCAGTTTACCTTTTGTACTTTGGATAAGTCTAATGGCTGAGTTTCACCATTCATTTACTCCTAGGAGCATGGTGGTTTTCAGAACATGCATTTTGATTCTTTTGTCCTGCTGTAATCTTTTGGGTGCATGGAGCTAACTGTTTTCTTTTCTGCACATCAGGGGCCCCAATATGTGTGCACTAATTTTTCAACATTTATTTGCACAACCTGCAGCGGAATACAGTAAGTCACAATGAGTTTCACTCTTGCATCATCGAATGTCAATTTGCTAACATGGTTAATGGTACTGTTCTCTGTGGAGTTTCACTTTCACTATGAGTATTTTTGACGTTAATTATGCATTTGAAAATATGTGCAGCCGAGAGTTCACACACCGAGTGAAGTCCGTATCTATGGCTAAATTTACCCCACAAGAAGTTAGTTCCCTTCAAGGAGGGGGCAACGCGGTATACAATCAACCATTCTCTTTCTGCTAGGATTATGCAGTTTTTTGGGTTTGTTTAGGTGTCCCGTCCCTCATTGCTTTTTTTTTTTCATGTTTGTTCTGTCCCAAATAGAGTGCTAGAGAAATTTATCTGAAGGAATGGGACTCCCAGCGTAATTCTCTACCTGATGCGAGGTTAACAATGAAATATTCCTGCACATGAGTTCTGAAATTGAATCTTTGTGTTCAGTTAATGTTTACTTTATTTATCATTGTTGTTTTAAATTTACGTGTTTCAGTAACACAGAGAGGTTACGTGATTTTATCAAGCACGTTTACGTGGATAGAAGATATACCGGTGAGAGGAACTCGGAAAAGCCTCTGAGAGCAAAGATGGTATACCTCATTATATTAAAGTCAATTTTTATGATGATTTCTTAGAGCAAAATTTGGGAGCTTCTCTATGAAATGTTTTAATATGCATATGGTATCACCCAGGGAGAAACTGAGGATTTCAGTGGGAATAGGAGGATAGACAATAATCAAGGAGGTTCTCGAAGTCCACCTTATGAGGAAACTTTTGAGCGTCGTCAAGATAGGGCTAGTGTTGGTGGAAGAAGTCCAGGATATGATCAAGACAATAAGCAAACTGGTGATTATAAACGAAGTCCTCTTCGTGCTGAAGTGTTCAATGACTGGAGACGCGAGGATAGATTTGGTAATGGAAGGAGGTCTGATGATGGAAATTCTGATGGAAGTTCTAAGCTTGGAGGTAGATCACCAGATAATCAAAGAGACTCAGACATGTCCAGCCCGCCTGTGGTCCGTCCTGTTAGAGATATTTTAGGAGAAAATGCTGACTCCTCTTCGAGTTATTGAACCTCCTCCAAAAGTCTTTGGTGGCAAGTCAACAGATGGTTCAGCACATACTCAGGTAAGATCTTCCTGCACACGTGCATTGGTATGTTTATTTCTCAGTTTCTAAAAAGCGGCCGGCGGGCAGCCACTCACCGGCTGCCGCCTAGGAGGGTTTTCTTTTTTACCTAAATATCTAATTTTTTATCTTTGCATCTCTCCAAAAATTCCACTATATAGGATTCAAACTTAAGCCGTCTAGGTGGGTTTTTTTCCACCTAAATATCTAATTTTTTTGTTTATTTCCGTATTTTTCCAAGAATTCCTATATATTGGATTCAAACTCAAAATTAATGACATGTTTTTTCTCTTTATACTATACAAATTGATTGAAAAATTCGTCAAACAATCTTTTTAAAAAAATAAAAAAATTTTAAAAATAAAAAAATTCTATATATATTACATCAGGCAGCCGTCTAAGCGATTTCTAAAAATCGTTCACCACCCAGATGGAACTTTGCCATGTCCAAGTTCTAGGCTTGCATTGTTGAAAGAAAAAGAGTGTGTCTTGGTATTTTGAGTTTTTCCGACTGCTGTGTATTTATAAAGTTCAGGAGGTATAAAATGGGTTGCATGGGGAAGAAGATTATAGTGCAGTTATATGGAACTTATATCAAAGCAACTTTTATTATTTACTTTCATGGGAGATGAGATCAATTAATGTTATCCTTGTATTCTTGATATTAATTGCAATTTATCTGTTCTATCCTTCTACCACAACTACTATATATTCACAGCTGTTTTTGTCCAAATCATCTTCATCTTCTTATTCTTAACGTAGAAAATGAGTGGCTGACAGTTTCTTTTTCAGAGCACTGCATCCTCCAGTAGCTTGGCGTCCTCGGAGGGGAATCCATCTATGATCAAAGTAGAGGCTTCATTCATTGATTTTGATTCTGTTCCTGAACCTGTAGTGGCAGCAACTGTCCCTCAAACACAACATTCACCTACAAATGCAGCTCCTGTGCAGCAGATAACATCTAGTGATAACAATTGGGCAAATTTTGATTCATTTCCTGAGGTGAAAGTTCGGACGCCGGTTTCAAACTCAGTGGAATCTTTACTTTCAGAGTTGTCAATTGAAGTATCTACATCTGGTCCCCCCGCCCTTGCGAGCAAGTCATCACCTTTCCTTTCTAGTGGCTCAGAGGGCTTATCTCTTGGGTCAAACTATGGAAGCGTTGCTCGTCCATCGTTCTTTCCCTCACATGGTACAAGCTCGTTTGCTAATGCTCCCACTGGAGGGCAATGGCCTATCCCGGATACTCATCAGGATTCTATGTTCCCTGGTGCTAGTGGCCTGTCTGTTCCTCAATCAGTGGCTACTATCAATGCAACTTCAAGCGACAAGGTATGCCTAGTAAAGCATGGTATATATTCCATTTCTTTTGATCTACTTGAGAATTTTAATCTGTCTCCTGGGATTCTGCAGCCGTTGAATCCACTTGTTGGACCAATTTCCCATGGCCACCCCGGTGCAGCAATTTCTCAAGCGGGACAAGCCACTACTAATCCATTAATGGGTTCAGCTTTTGGATTTTCTTCAGAACCTACATTGGAGGAAAAATCTGGTGGAAGGAAAGAACTGCCTGCTGATTTATTTTCAATGACCAATTCTTATTTTCCACCTCCAGTTTCTGGCTGGTACTCAGGTTCCCCATATGTTGCTAGGGTCCCTATGCACTATAACATGCCAATGGTAACTTTATAATCTTTTTATTCTCAATCATGCCACCATTTTTATTTCAAAGGAATCTGTGCGTGATTGAATTTTGCATCTGTGATTGGCAATATACATTTTACCTCCCTAATCAATTTGATAACTGCCCTTATCAACAATCACCCACTTATTATCGACACTGACAATAATATCATTGCTTATTGAATTAGGGTCAGGTCCTAATCTTCTTATTGCATAAAGCAAATGGATCTTATCTTTCCAACTGCCTACACCACCTCATATCTCACCTGTCAATACCAATTCTCTGTGCTGTGAACGTCCTTCGTCGTCCTCAGCTTTACCTACAATATCAACGATAATTGCAAAGGTCGAGGCTTTCCATGTGTTAATTTGTACCCAAAATTTTGCCACCAATTACTACGGCCATTGATTGAGGTTTATATAGATGATCCTAGTGGAAAGAAACCATTTGAGTGCTAACAAGAAATTTATCAGCTCTTAAACAATGGGAAACCCCATCCTGCATTTTTTAAAACTTGAGCTCACATGACCGCCAAGACATTAGAAATGGCCTCATTTGCTTCTACCTGTGGATGAGCTAGTACTGCTACCTCATCTTGACCATATTCCTCACGATCTAGCCAATCTAGTGTTAGGGTGGATGGCAATGATGGAAGTAAAAAATGGAGGAAATCTCCCAATGGTTCTAGTGGCTTGTGCCATAAAACCAGTACAATGTTAAATAAAATAAAATAAAGTTGAATGTCATTTAGAGGCTAAAACTATTAAGCCTATATCATAATTGAGAAAATGGTGTGTGAGATTCATCTCATCATCTAACAAGCAACGTGTATTAAATGTATTTTTGAAATTTTTGAGGGTTTTCCCATCTAAGATATTTGCCACTGGGACATTTGTTCCCTCTTAATTTTCTTATGGAAGTAATTGCTATTGAACTTTTTTTATTTTGTTTAGTGAATTGAATATCATTTACAAACGCTATGGTTTTATTCATTTTCAGGCGGTACCTAATTTCCAGCAAGTGCCAAGATCTACAAATCCTTTCGATTCTAGGAACGAGCGGGCTCCTGTTCCAGCACCAACAGTATGTTCGTGTTCTGGTTTAATTGATTTTAGAATATCGTAACGATGCTTCACATAATTCTTTAATGTGGACCCAGGTTTGAATCATAGATTGATGTTTTTACATAAATCACCCTGAAAATGTAGGTTAATGAGATGCTACAATAGGGTATTACCTGCACTATAGATCCAATGGCCACATCATAAAATAAAATTAACCCAATAGCGAACGTTGGATCTGTTTTGATGGTAATGTTCTCGGTGGAGCAAGAACTCAATTGGTAATGTATGTAAGATATTAATGACAGATGCAACTCTGTTGTCAATGTAAAAAAACGTCATCCATTTTTCATTAAATCCATATCAGTTTCTGAATCAGTTGACTCAACTCCAAAAGCTAGCTCAAGGGGGGATTGTCCAAGTCCATATATGCAATTCTCATGAAACTTATCTAACCGATGTGGGACAATTAACACACATCCCTCATGCCCAGGAATGAATATATGGAGCGTGAAGTTTACAAATGACCCAATTATGGACAGTCCAACATATAACAGTGGAACCTAAGGTCTGATATCATGTTGAGATTGGGACTTGGACCTAACTCAACCCCAAAAGCTGAGAAGGATTGTTCAATTCCATATATGCAACTCTCAGTGAGTTTATCTAACCGATGCGGGACAACTAACAAGCATATACCTAAAAATACACCTCCCATTCTATAGATGCACCTGATAACATTGAGGTTTAAAAGTGATTAAATAAGGGTTTGCTGATAACCAAGTTCTTGTTAAAGTTGTGGAATCGGAAGAGATGGGCAAGTAGTCCTTTAAATATTTGTTAATCAATTTCTGGTTATTGTGATCTGAATCCATTTCTTCCATGTGATGTGAAAGGTGTGTGAAATACACTTGTATTCTAAGGAAGGAGTTCACTTTCCAAACAGAATGAGTTCATATAAGATGTATATGGTCATACATTAGGTTTATTGACCACAAACTAATAAGTAATAACTAGCTGACTATCAGCATCGTCCATTTCTACTCGTTTTTTTTTATCTTTTGTAAATTATCTTATCATTTTGCTGCAGTTTCCTTCAGTGGGGTCCTTGGTACCCAAAAGTGCACCTGCGTCAGGCTTACTTCGCGCCTCGAGTCTTGGTACTCCGTCATCTTTTCCATCATCAATGCACACTCAGTCGCCACCATTTACACAATCAATCCCTCCAAGTAAATAATCTACTTAATATCTTTCATTTCGTTGGAGCAGAATACCATATATTTTTTCCATGTTTCATCATTTTCTTAATTGTTTTATCAGCTCCATTCTTTGGACAAGAACTAAGTGGCAGCACAGCTCACAGGTAAGATTATTCTACAGGAATAGTCTGCTAAGCGTCTGCCACCATGTATGTTGGTCAAAAAATGATATAATTAGTATTTCACCTTTGATTTACGCTTATAATATATGCCACACTTATTAACACCTTCCGAAATTTCCCAGGCCATTTGGACAAAGCCAACAATTTGGTGGACTACATTCTGCTCCGGGTAACTTCACCTCCACAGGTGGAAACCCATTCGGCTAAAAATGGAGCTGAACTGAAATAACTTTGGTACGAGCACCATGTTACTTTATTTCATCTCTTTCTAGACTGTATTGTAAGATTTCTACTCACGGTGGTGAAACCTACTGTATTCACAACTGGACAAAAGGTTCAATTTTCCTTCTCGACGTTACTGCAAAACGAAGTTAAAGTATCGGATCACGGGGTCAGCAATGGTAACAAAATGATCGAATAAAGTGTATCGTCATGTAGCACATTTTCTTGGCGATGTTGCTCTCCGAGCATTTGTAGCATATCTTTATTTGCTAGTTTGTTGTATTTTGGTGAGTTTTCTTTAGTTTGACAGATTCATCGACTTTGTAGGGTATAGATGTGTATTGATATTTCATATTCTTTGTCAAGTGAACTACATATGATGATGGTGTATTGTGTGACCAAAACTGTCCAGTGTTATGTCGTATCTCTTTTATTGTGTTTTATTTTTAAATGTTAAATCAGTAGATTTGGAAGTGTATATTTTGATATTGTTAAATGTGTGATTTCTCAACTGATGTCTTTATTTGCTGAACATATATATAAACTACATTTATTATCTGGATAATTAACTCGTGATCTGAAACTGAATTATACCCGACATTAATACAAATACATATATATATATATATATATGTATATATATATATATATGTGTGTGTGTGTGTGTGTGTGTGTATATATGACCAAGTATGAGTCACTTTATAAATATAAAAAATTTAAAGACAATAATTTTTAATGTAAAAGTTCATTAGTTTTATTCTAATGTACAACTTTTTAAAAATATTATTCTAATATATATAACTATAAATGAATGAAGTTATATAAATAGTTTTATAAAGTTTTTAGTATTTATATATCTAATTTCAAAACATACTGTCTTATATCGGAACTAGCTTGGTCCATCCATTATCGTCATTTTGCGAAGCCTTGGATGGATTGAAGATGAACGAGAACATCTATCTAGCTACATACCTTTTACCTACTGTCTCGAATTCGATCATCAAATTGCTTACAGTTTCTTTTTGGAAAAATATTTTAAAAACGTTTTTAATGTTTTATAAGTGAAAAAACTTAAATGCATGTTTGGATTAGATTTTTGTAAACGTTTTTGAAAATATTTATAAAAAAAGTGTAAAACATATTACTTTTGACTGTAAAAATGTTTTTATAGAGTAGTTGTCCAAACATATATTTGTTATTAAACCATTTATAAAAATTTTGTAAAAATTGCTTTTATAAATATTTATCCAAACAAAACATCACATGGTCAAACATATTCATATATACGTGCAGGGACGGAACCACACTACTTTTCAGGTCCAAAAAAATTTTAAATAATTTATATTTAAAATTTTGGATAAATTTGATATTAGCCCGTGTAGATCGATTTTAAATATTAAAGGATTTTAGAGTTTAAAATTCTTAAAATCCTAGCCCGGGTAGAATCGAAAGCGTACACAGATACAAAGCTAGCAGCAATAATTCGACAGATGGTTTACAGAATGCTTGAGTGATTGTCCAGTACTGCATGAATTAAAGAGGAATTTGACATTATATCTATAGACTTGATGAAATTATGGCAATAATATGCATGCAACCATTTTTCTTTAGTAGTCACAACATCGGATTGTGATGGAGCCCCACCCAAATTTTAATTTTTTTTTTGTTTTCTGTATTTTTTATTTTTGTTTTTAAAAGGTGGGCTCCAGCCCCACCCAAATTTTAATTTTTTTTTGTTTTTTATGTGTTTTTTTATTTTTGTTTTATTTTTTTGTTTTGTTAACTTTATTTTATTGAGGTAAATTTGAAGAATTTTTGTTAATATGAGTAATTTTTTTAAAATAACCTTCTGCAAATACCTATAATCAAATTTGACTTTCGCTCGCATTTTGCTCAAAAGGTTGAAGAACTTAATGTAAGTTGATTTTTAAAATTAGCTTTAAATTTCAAATATATTTTTAGACTATATTTACAATAACACACAAATATATTAAATTTAACTAATATGATAATACAATTATGCAGTTGCTACTTATTTTATTATATCTTTATTTAATTTCTATTAATACTAAAATTTTTATAGAATTTTAATTTTTTTTAGTATGAACTGGTATATGTATATAAGAATTGATTTTGAGAAAAATAAAGTACTATTTTGAGAAGTTGCGCAAATTTTCCATGTGAATCGTAGTATGTGATATTGTATGATTTATCAATTATTTGAATTTTGTGCATAATGACTTAAAGGATGTATCAAGCCTTTTGTTTTCTATTAATGTCTATATTATTCTTTGATATTTGTAAATATCATTTTTTTTATCGTTGGTTTTAAAAATGAAGTGAACTGACTTTGGCTTTTGACCAAAATGATTCTTAAGAGTAAAAAAATTTGAAAAATCTTTTATGGAATTAAGATAAGGTCATACATCAATTCAGTCTATGGGTGAAAAAATATCGATTTCAACCCAAATAACTTATCAAGCTGAATTCATTTAAAAAAATCAATGAAACTTGTTAAAACAACTCTTCGTAACAAGATGGAAGCATAGTTTTTCGGAGATTCTATGGTAATTTACATCGAACGAGATTTTGTTGAAAAAATTGATAACAATTTAATAATTAATGAGTTTTATTCTAAGAAAAAGCGAAGAACACAACTTCAGTAGTGTTTTAGCTCCTTGTTTTTGAAGGTATTAAATACTCTTGTTCTATATTTCCATGAAGTCAATGTTTACATATTTTTTATTTTAAATTTTTAGTTAATTATTTATTTTATTAAATACAGTATAGAACGGAGCCAGCCCCAGGTAATTTCGAATCCTGGCTCCGCCCCTGGTGATGGGGTGACATTTTTGAATTTATGTTGGTTCGAACTTACGCCTTTTTCCGGAGAAGTTTATGATACTTCAATCGACTTATTCTTAGGAAGTTGGATTCTTGCAAGTAATATTGAAGCGAATTAGTCCTCTCCTTCCATCTTTGAACGGCTAGCTAGCCGTGCTTTCATAACTGGATGGGACATAATTTTCTAACTTAACTGAAAATACATGCAAGGAAATGGTTGCAGTTGTAATTATGAATCCGGGCTCCACGCTCTGAGAAACGAGTTCTTTGCGCAGAGAATATAATAATTGATGATTAATTAAGATTCCCTCTTATCGAATCTTTGAGTCAAGAAGTTCAAAGTCCTGGCTTGCCACGTCAGCTTGATCCGGGACCCGCTGGTCAGGGTCAACAGGGCTGCTCATTATGGTCGCATTTCGACCCCATGTTTGATGTTTCTTTCTGTGCATGGGGATACTCTTCGTGTCCATCACACACACACACACACACACACACACACACACATATATATATGCAAATCATGTAAAACCAATAATGTATAGCCATAGCCTTCCAAATATACGAGAACGTCTACTTAATTCAATCAAGGTCCTTTGTTTCACCCCAATGTATATAATGATCAAATTAATATACATATATATGTGTGTGGGCACGCGTACATGGATGTCAAATCGAAAGGAAATGGATGGATGGATGACGGTGGACATTCACATTTCATCTTCAAATAGCTTTTGAATTATTGCAACCAAAAAAGAAAGGGAATCTGACCATGCAAGTAAGAATAGAATTTGTCAATGGATATGTGCACTAAATATAAGGAATTGATTCCTGACCATCTCAACAATTTAATTTCCTTCGACGTAAAACTAAAATAGATAACGAAGAACAAGTACTCGTGAGTTGTGATTTCTTAGATGTAATTGAGTTTTTTTTGTTTTGGACTTTGGTTTTCAGATAGATGTAATACACATAACACATGCATGTAGTAAATATTGACACGGCTAAAGAGACCAATGTGTTAGCATCAGGTCGTGGTCAGTATTGATCTTGTCCTAAGTCAGACTAAAGTAAATGAATGGGATCGTGCATTATAGAGTGAGCGTAGATCGTTGCGGCAGATCGTTGGGAGCTTCGACTCTCATGCGACATAGGGAACCCTACATATGATCACATGCATCTTGGCCTTTCCCATTGGTGAGCAGCAAATACCAGCATTACCGAGACGAAGTCACGATCTACCGTGTCGCGCTGTGCTACTTTTGGGTCCTATAATCGGAACAAGAATTGAGTCCACGTGATTTATTTTCATGAATTTATCGATGCCGTTGCATATATAACACAGATGATCGAATGCATAACCTTGAAGCTGTCTGATTTCTAAGAGATTCAAACTCTCCCCCTTTACTTGATCATGTCCCCCAAGATTCGAAATAAGACCTGATGGAAAAAACTGATGTGGAATCCACGCTTGCATGCATATATCCGTGTCAAACACCCCTTGCATTCGAGTGCCCACAACTAAATAACAGCTTCCCTTCATAGAACCTGCCCGCAATTAAAGGGCACAGAATATGTAGCATTTCAAAGCAATTATATATTCTTCTTTCACACAATAATTCATGCACAAGGAATATTCATACATGTGATCTAGAAAAAGTTCAATGCATTATTCCACTGCCTCGTTTTCTTGGAAATTTAGTTACCCGAGAAAAACTTCGCTTTTGGGATCCAATATTAAGGAAACTCAAGGAGGAAAAGACTGTTCAGGGCCCTACAAATTTTTGTATATATATACATGGCTCTCAACCCATTCTCGAAACTCACCAACTTCAAGATCTTGTAATGCATTACACTATCCCCTTCACTAACTCTATAGCTTTCACGATATCTGCAAAACCATCTCTTCCATTTTATACTCTTAAAACACTTTTCATTTTCTTGGCTGAGGTAAGACACTCTTTCATGTATGTATTTACAATTTTTGTCTTTCTTTGAAAATATACCAACATATAGAGTTGAACAACATGCTAACAAGGAGAGGGCCATGATTTTTGTCGAGAATTGGAATGAGGAAAAAATAATTTTTGATCAAGGGTGATCGAACTAGGGGGGAAATCAGGATTTTGGTCGATTTTGTTTTGTTTTGTTTCATTTTGATCGACTTCCTTCATGTTAATGGGCTTGCCATTGCTTTACACTGTCAAAACTCGAAATAAAATACTCATCAAGTTTTGGGTGTTTTCAAGATTCTATATATATCCCCATTTTTCAGTTGATCAGCATATACATATATATGAAACCATGGTGAGTAGTTGATTACGTTTCTTGGGCCTGCATCAATCTTTTGGATATTGAAAAATACATTTGATTATATAAAAATTTTATATTTAAGAGCCACCGGACTCCACCACTACTCAGTTCAAAGACATATTCACATTTGATCTACTCCATTAGACTTGATAATTAATTTATTCTCATCGTACAAACCAATAGCTTAATTATAAGTTCAATCTTGACAGGTAAAATAAACGATATCTAAAGACGAGAATGAGCGGGGTAGGAGATTGGATGTGTGGTGCATGCCATCACCTCAACTTCAAGAAACGTGACTCATGCCAACGTTGTAGTTGTCCCAAGTACGCTACAGAATCTGATGTCTCCTCGTACGCCGCAGCATTGCGGAAGACAGAAATGTTAGCCGGAGACTGGTATTGCGGCGCCATGAACTGTGGTGTGCACAACTACGCGAGCCGAACAAGCTGCTTTAAGTGCGGAGCATTGAAGGATTATTATGGGTATGGTGCGGCAGTTGTTGCGTCCGCTGGCTACGGATACGAAGCCATTCCTGGCTGGAAAAATGGCGACTGGATTTGCTCAAGGTTTGTAAATGTGGTACTAACATATATTTATCGAAGAATTCCAATTTTCTAAAAGACGAAAATATAATTTTATTTCGAGTTTTAGTAAGATGATCGTTTGCAAATATTTTTATGTCTGAATCATGAAATCTAATACATGAACGAGTAACATATATTTATTCGTAATACGAGTCAACCTATGCTCATATTTACAATAAAAAGTAATTTTTTTTTACATAAAAAGTAATTTTTTTCATGAATGACACAAATAGAATATTCGTCATTCAAAATTGATCCATAAAACCATCTCACACAAATTTTTGTGTATATAAATTGATTCAGCGGAATGGGATGCGGCATGCACAATTATGCTAGCAGGACAGAGTGTTATAAATGCAGGACCCCAAGAGATTATGGTAAGCCATCATATGTATCATATTTTATGTAATTTAGTGCTAAATTTATATTATATATTTATTGAATACTTATATATCATGTATTTATAATAATAATAATAATAATAATAATAATAATAATTGGAAATTTACTAATTAATAATAGCTCTTATTTATCATAACTTATTATGTCATTTAATAATTATTTCATTGCTCTATTTTAATTTTGGTTTTCTTTCTTTTACGTTCAGGAGGAGCAATTTGAGGAAATTAAACCAAGGCAGGGCTGCATTTAGAGTCATGAAAAGGATTATCAAGAATTTTTAGACCCCTGCCTATTTCTAAGTCGCTACTATTTTCTTTTTCTTCTTCATTGTCTACCAAATTTTGAATAATATAAGGTTTCATTATTATTGTTGCTTCATTAATACTAGTGCACCGACGCACGCATTGCGTGCTTGTATAATAATTTTCTATAATTTATTTTATTTATATTTAAATGAGAATCAAAATATAATTATAAGAAATAGTGAGAGACTACACTGTAATTTTGATATATAAATTAAAAATAAATTGAAAAATAAAAAAATGACTTCAGTGAGAATTGAACATATAACCTAAACCCTAACAAACAATAACTATATCCACTGAACTATATATAACTTACATTAAAATTTTAACATTTTATTAATATATATAATTATTAAAACAGACCTTGACACCAAAGTTAGTTACTCTAAGTGTCTCAAACTTAATAAAATAGTATAGATATATATGGCGCAAAATGAATATTGGTCATCGTTTTTTACGACCATAGAAATATTAAATTTTATTCTAGTACATGTTTATAGTAACATTCAACGTTAATGTATATAGCGCATACACGTATGATATTGTAGGACATAAAAGTATATAACAGTTGAATTAGAAGATTCGGATAAATATGAATGGATGAAATATTTTATGACATTATTGAGATTCAAAGAATATACATGAAGTTTAATTGAACAAAGGATGTTGGTTTCAAGGTCCAAAATTATTCCCTTAGAAAAGGCATCACAAGTATGATAAACTGATATGTCAATAATTTAGAGAAGATAAGAACCAGATGCGCCTCTTTAGGCATGGAGGGATTCATTGTCTATATACACACACACACACGTGGTGTTAGGCTATTGTAAAACTTATGTAGTTATAAGTCAATTAATAATTGAAGGCAAAAGCTTATGTGAGACGGTATCACAGATCATATTTTTTAAGACGGATATCTTATTTGGGTCATCCATGAAAAAATATTACTTTTTATGCTAAGATTATTAATTTTTATTGTGAATATCGGTAGGGTTGACCCGTCTCACAGATAAAGACTTGTGAGATCGTCTCACAAGAGATCTACTCATAATTGAATTGGGAGAAAAAAGGGTTGAGCCGAAACTACTTGATAATATTGAATCATGTTTTATGACATTAACACTGTCAATTTTAATATCAGAATAATTTAATCATTCTACTTAATGAATCGTTATTTGAACTTTCATGATTCTATAATTACTTTAGTCCCTAAACACATTTTCGATGCAAAGTAAGTATTACCCCATAGAAAAGTTATGTTCATTGAATTTTTTATTTTAAAAAATTATTGCAAACAACTATTATCTTTAAAAATGACAAAAAAATTATTCTTCGAAAAATTTGACAAAATTATCTTACTTAAACAATGGTAAAATATCGTCGAAATTTTTTAAAAATATGTCCTTGAAATATTTAATTTAATACAATTTTAACATAAAATGTGTGAAAAAACATAGTAAAAAAGTTGTATCAGAAAAATATTTTTACTAAATAAATATAAATTATAGTGGAAGTGGTCGTGGCATGGAAGCATTCGAGCAGCAAGAACACACTTGTCACCCCCACGTTCCACAAACTCAATCGACTCATCGCCATACGATCAAACCAAGGATTCAAAGAATTTGATCGCTGTTATTATGCTCTCGGTGTCTTTTGCTTCAATCGCCATTTTCTTCTCGAAAACGCAAATCAAACAGAGTTACAGCCCACTCTTCCTCAGCACAATGAGCCTCTATTCTCATGCTTTTGCCGGCAACCCCATAAGAACCAGAACACCCAAACAGACAGAACCTTTTTCCCCGCAATCGGCGCTCCAAACCTTAAAGACCATCCTTTCGAGCCAATCCCACGAGCCCATCTCTCCTGATTTCAAGGTTTTGCCTTTCAGAAAGGGCAGGCCTTTAGCCGGCACGGTTTCGGAGAATGGGCATAGTTGGCACCTGGGATGGTTGAATTTGGGTGAGTGTAGGGGTTTGTTGGAGAATTCTGAAGTGGGTTTGAGTGAGGATTCGTTGGTTTATTTGGGGTGTAAATACGAGGATGATGCTGTGTACTGGGCTATCGATGTGTCCGAGGCGAGTCAGCTGGTGAGTGAATTGGGTGAGAGACAGTTTTGCTTCGTGGAGCTGAGGACTCTAATGGTAGCCACTGATTGGGCTGATGCCAAAGCCATGGGTGAGCTTGCCATTGCTGGGCACGTAAGGTTTCTTTACCACTTCTACATGTTTATTAACTCAACTTATGGAGAGTTCTGCTTGCTGTTTGATGCGAATTAACGTGCAGTTACAAGGAAGAAGAGGAGTTTATAACGAGTTCTTGAAATTATACAAGTTGTATAACCACTTGTGTTGTTTTTTGTCTGTCTAAAGATGTGTAAACTATTGGCAGTTAAAATAATCAGGATTGATCATCGAGTATGAGCTGTTGAAGTCAACTAAGAAAATTAAGTTAGAAAGCGGAAAGCTTCTCGCTTAGGACACTCTTCATATTAGTTTGTGATTGATTTTGATGAAGTGATATGCTTGGCCTAATAGAGTCCTCCACACTGACCACACATCATTCCACACCAATCATCACCCAATCCTAATATAACATAGGGAAAAAGGGGCGAGGATAAGAAGGTAAGAAAGCTCGTTGGATTCTTCCCTTCCGCTGGAGCATTCATTTTTTCTAAGGACGACGGAATTTTAAATGGGCTTGGGAATTATTGCTCTGCAAAACAGCGATTCTTGTTTCTTAACTGAATTAAAAAATATATTGGCTTTCATTGTGTTTAATTTTGGAAGTGTAGCCTCCACTTTTTGTTTCCTAGTTTTGGGAGATGCTGTATGCAGCAAGAAAATATTCGTTTCAGTTTACTGAACGTACATGAAACGGATGGTCCACTATTTTTAACCAGTTCTATGTACATCCTTTTATTTTTTTGTCTCTTGGTTCTCAAACGCTGAAGTAACTCTGCGATTTGCAGACTTGTATTTGAAGTTTCTGACTTCTTATTTTATCAGGCTAGAGCCTTGCTAGAATGGCATAACTTATCTCGTTTTTGTGGGAGTTGTGGAGCTAAGGCAGTCCCCATGGAAGCTGGGAGACGGAAGCAGTGTGCAAACGAACTGTGCAAAATGAGGTTTTATCCTCGTGTTGATCCAGTTAGTATCTGACATTATGACTGCCAAAAAAAAATATGTTTCTAAAACCAATAATATGTATTCCTTCCATTGTGCCAATAGGTTGTTATTATGTTGGTTATAGACAAGGAAAATGACCGTGCATTACTAAGTAGACAGTCAAGATATGTACCTCGTATGTGGAGTTGCCTTGCAGGCTTTATAGAGGTCTGTATGTAAGGATTTGCCTCTCTTGAATTTCTACTCCATGCTCTCTAAATCTATCGAATTTCCAGTTATTTTCCTTCTTCCAACCCAACCCCAAGTCCCTCTCTTTTCCCGATTTTATGACCCTAATTGGTAAAACTAGCCAGGAGAAAGCTTAGAAGAGGCAGTAAGGAGGGAAACGTGGGAGGAGACTGGCATTGAAGTTGGTGAAGTTGTGTACCACAGTTCTCAGCCGTGGCCTGGTTCGCTACTTCTTTTTATCCCCCTCCCCCTCTCTCTCTCTGTGTTTGGCGTCAGTTTTTTGAATCATGGATTTACCTTTATTTAAAATGAACAAATGAAGATAAAATACATTTCATAAAACAGCCCTGAACTTTTCCATTTGGAATATAGTTAGTATTTCTTTTGGGAAAAGAAGGAAATAAAGGATACAGTCTACATTGGATTTCAGTATCTTAATATTTGCCTTGTATGTGCATAACTGCATTTTGCATTTACTAGGCTTAAAGTTTTCATCTTGTCATGATATTCTTAAATGATGTAGTGCATTTTGAGTATTGGCGTGTTATTTAAAACAAGTACCACATATTTAGACCATTATGATCCTTGTTATTGAATGGCTCTAAGTCCCGAAGCAATAAATGGGTAATTTGGGCTCTATACGGGTTTGTCAAGTGAGAAAAAGAAATGGCATGGTAGATCTGAAAATTACTTTCATTTTTAGAAAATTCAAGGAATGTTCCCGTCATAAATCGTTATATGTCAACTTTGTTGCGTCTCATTTGGCTTTAACTGATGGAGTTGTGAGAAGCGTCAAATTATGGGGTACCACCGGTTTTCAGACACTGACTTTGTCCACACAGTGGAATCAAAGAGCAAGAGGAGCAAATGTTGAAATTTACCCAAATATTTGGTTCAAATGCTAAATTTAATTTAGCTGGCGTGCTTTCTAAAGCAGTCCGATTGGCTCTGCCATTCCTGTTACGAATTTTTTTAAGGCTTGCTCTAAACAGTGTGTGGCATGTGTTTGCAAATCTCATCTGGTATAGATGCCTTAATTGTACTAGTTTCAATTGTTTCGCCTCAGTTGGACCCAGCAGCATGCCATGCCAACTAATGGTTGGGTTCTTCGCATATGCTAAATCAGTTGAGATACAAGTGGATAAGGAGGAGCTAGAAGGTAGGTTTTCAAACTACACTTCAAGTTCTTTATTTTCTGTCATCTCCACATCATTTTAATTGTCAATCACACACAATTTTCCCTAATATAATTGTGGCCGGAGATCTACAATGTGCCAAGCCCCTCACAATCAACTATACTAAAACTCGATTCTAATTCAAGAACACTCAAAGACCAGATTAAATTCGAAATTTTGTACTAGTTGGAGATCGAGCTCTACTATTATTTCAATTTGAGCTTGAGCGGGTCAACTCGACCTGGATGCACCCTAACTTGTTTATTTACCATGGAATGAACTTATTCTGAAGTACTGATAGCAATGCCACCTATGTATAGATGCTAAATGGCATAGTAGAGAAGACGTAAAGAAAGCTCTTTCATATGCTGAATACAAGAAGGCTCAGAAAAGTGCAGCTGCTAAAGTGGAACAAATGTGCAAAGGGGTCGAAAAGGGTCAGCAGTTGTCTGCAGATTTCAGCATCGAAAGCGGCGAGCTTGCTCCTATGTTTATTCCGGGACCGTATGCCATTGCTCATCATCTAATCACTTCTTGGGTCAATCAGGTTGCATCGAAGGGTGTCGAAACACAGAAACAAGAGAGTGGTTCTCAATCGAATTTGTAAACTTAGAAAAGGTATCCAAATTATGGAAAATAAGCATATTTCCTGAACTTTTGATGGTCGCAAATTGCCAATTCATTTTCTACTTTATGTATGGTTATTTCATTTCTATGTATAATTCTATCACTCGGACTATCTTCGTTGGATGAAGGATAACACTCCCACTGTAATATTTAACGCAAGATGCACAGAAAATACTGGGTAAATTATCAGTACCTTTTATAAAAAAAATTGAAAATTAGTTTGTGTGTGTAATCTATATCTATATTCTATATCTATATAAATATATGAATGTGAATTGTGAATTTACATAAATATTTTTATCTTCATTTAATAATAATCATTAATACATGTTTTCTTTTTCATATATTCTTTTAATAATAATCATTAATACATTTTTATTTTTTTCCATATATTCTTTTAATAATAATCATTAATACATTTTTATTTTCAAATTTAAAATTTACCTTTTTCATATATTCTTTTAATAATATTCTATATCTATATTTCTATTATCCTTATCTTCATTTAATAATAATCATTAATACATTTTTTTTTCGTATATTCTTTTAATAATAATCATTAATACATTTTTATTTTTAAATTTAAAATTTACATAAATTAATACATGTTTTCTTTTTCATATATTCTTTTAATAATAATCATTAATACATTTTTATTTTTAAATTTAAAATTTACATAAATTAATACATGTTTTCTTTTTCATATATTTTTTTAAAAATAATCTATATCTATATTAATATATGTTTTCTTTTACATATATTCTTTTAATAATAATCATTAATACATTTTTATTTTTAAATTTAAAATTTACCTTTTTCATATATTCTTTTAATAATATTCTATATCTATATCTCTATTATCCTTACCTTCATTTAATAATAATCATTAATACATGTTTTCTTTTTCATATATTCTTTTAATAATAATCATTAATACATTTTTATTTTTAAATTTAAAATTTACATAAATTAATACATGTTTTCTTTTTCATATATTCTTTTAATAATAATCATTAATATATTTTTATTTTTAAATTTAAAATTTACATAAATTAATACATGTTTTTTTTTTCATATATTCTTTTAATAATAATCTATATCTATATAAATATATGAATGTGAATTGTGAATCTAAATATATCTACAATTCACATTCGAGATCAAATTCACAGAAAATCACTATCATAATGTTATAAATTGTTAGTATTACGAACATTAAGGTAATAATGAGAAGACGAATAGAGATGAGTGTGATTAAATAAAATTAAATTATTAATAAATATTAAGGTCATATAACACATTTTTTTCCCCATTTAGAATGTAGATATATTTAGATTACTTATGTATCAACAAAAATACGTGATTGATAGAAAATATTTGTATGTAAGTGATTTCATTGCAAACATTTAAGTTATTTAATCAATTTTCAATATATGATGCTAAATATATATTACTAAATAATATATTATATATTAATCTATTAAATATATAACTTTCATTTGTGAGCTTACTATTATATTATTTTTTTTGTTTTACAATTTGTCATGATAATGGTGTTATTTAAGTCATTTTTTATCTTAGTTTAATAAGATCATTAATAGTGTATTTAACTCAATCAAACTAATTATTATTTTAATTTACTTTTAAATTTAATTTTAATTACTTAAATTTATACATTGCCGTCAAATAATAATAGGAAGACAAAGGGAGATGAGTCGGATTGAATAAAAATAAATTATTAATAAATATTTAGTCAATTTTTTTATAAATGATGCTAAATAAATATTACTAAATAATATGCTCCATTTGACCATTTTGTATTCTTGCAATGAGATGAGTTATTTTACCCTAGCGTTAACATGTTTAATTGTTATATGTCATTTGTATTGATCATGTAATTGTGTTTGGATTGTTTATGTGATTTGTTTGTTTGCACAAAGAAAAGAGAGAACAAAATCAAATATCCAACAAAAATGGTTATTTTTTAATTTTTTATTGTCGAGATATTTTGTTAATTTTTAAACACATAATGCATGTTTTCTGTTTGCTTAGATTACTTGGTTTGAAGTGACTTAGAAAATACTAAAAAAATTGAAATATTTCTTCGTTTTTACCTTATATATCAGAATATCAAGAGATAATATTTTTTATTTATTGGGGCAATTGCAATTAGAGGAGTTTTTTTACCCTAGCGTTAACATGTTTGATTGTTATATGTCATTTGTATTAATCATGTAATTGTGTTTGGATTGTTTATGTGATTTGTTTGTTTGCACAACGAAAAGAGAAAACAAAATCAAATATCCAACAAAAATGGTTATTTTTCAATTTTTTATTTTTGAGATATTTTGTTAATTTTTAAACACATAATGCATGTTTTCTGTTTGCTTAGATTACCTTGTTTGAAGTGACTTAGAAAATATTAAAAAAATTGAAATATTTCTTCGTTTTTACCTTATGTCTCAGAATATCAAGAGATAATATTTTTTATATATTGGGACAAATGTATTTCCAAACTTCTGTCTATAAATCAATATTTAAAATTTTTACGACATTATTATATTCTCTAATCAATTTGTTTTACTTAGATTGATAGAAGGCATTTTAGTTTGAGTTTTTATATATTTGCTTATATTATTTTTGTAATATTATTTATTATGAAAATAATAGGTGAACTACAAAATTTGGTAGGTCTAAGAGTCCTCTGGTGAACGACAAATATGGATAAATTATTAAAATATATAATATCCAGTAGATTTTTGGCATGCGATTTTGTTCTAATTCAATGATTATGCATGATTCTAAATTTTTATTATATCACAAGTTAACACATGCCTAATATTTTTCTATGGTTTAAGAAAAATTGTGTGACTTCCTCCAATATTATCTCGATATATTTCGAGGTGACAACAAGATTGTTTTTGTCTCTTTTTTTAGTCAAAGTGTCTAACCAGCTAATTCATAACATATATGATGGTAGCATAGAAAACCCTCGTCAAATAAATTCACTTAGCCAAATATTGAAATTCAAATAAAATTCTACAATATTTCATCAAATTAATTTTGACTATCATAAAATGCTCATGAAATCTAAATGATTATATTATTAGATGAGAATCATGAGATATTGAATGAGACAAATACTTTGACATATATTTGAATGATATCTCATATGCATATCTTAATTACATTATTCGTATCTCTTCTCAAGATTTTTAAAATACAATAATTAATTTTATATATCGTTCCACAAGATATAAAATATTATAAAACAAAATATAAACTCGATAGAAGAAAATTTGTTTAGTTTCAATGAATAATATAATATTATGTTCTAAACGCAACAAATGAGATTGAAACTATATCATCCTCATGACATGATGCACGCAATCATTATTTCAAAGCTTCCAAAAAATGACGATCAAGATGGCTTTCTTCAATTGCATCAAATTAAATGAGGACAATGTTGATAATATTGATACTAAATATATAAAAATGATATCACAAATATCACAATATTTGAAGAAGGTGCAACATCATTCATTGGTTATGTTGTTGAAGAATATATAGGTTATACATATTTTTAGTTACAAGTGAAAACTTATCACGAGAAAAGGCATTTTTTCTTAAGAGTTAATAGTTGATGATTGTCAAAAGCGGAAAAATCATTTAACAATAAAAAAATAGTCGGGAAAATAAGATTATCAGATAAAAACAATGTAGAAAACAGAAAAAATGGCGTGATAAAGAAGCAAACTACGAGCATGTCAGATCCCCGATAAAGATTGTAAATAATATAATAGATGTTAAAGACGATCAGATACTTGCTGAACATACCAAAATAGTTATATGCATATTATAACAAACTACGACAAAGAGTTGTTGAGTTGTCAAAATCAACTAAGAAGCATATTGAAAAGTGTGTCAAGTGGATAAGATAATTTATCTGATTCATATACCGTCTATGGTCATGATTTTTTATTTTTTATGACTTAGTTTGTTTCAGTTGATAAATGTTATTAACCATGTTTTAATTCATTTAAATATTATCAAAATTTCGTACATATATTTTCAACAGTTTAGATTTTTACGTGCAACGCACGTACATTTTTCTGTATAGTACATAAATATTATAATATTTTATAAAATTAAAATGAAATATTTTTGCCTGAGTTGTGATTTGGTGATAAGAAATTCCATGAACGGTGGCTTTCCACTTTAATAATAAATTACCCAAATTCGAAGGACAGCCATGTGCATCACCAATCACGCCATTTTGCTAGCAAACGCTTTTTCCCCACACTACTCATAAAAATCAGATTTATTTCCAATAGACTTGTAATTTGTTTTCATTAAAAAGTATGTTGATCTTTTCTTTTTATTAAATCACATGTAAATTATTAAAATGGTTCGATGATATTTTTATTTTTTTTATGATGATGAAACTCGCAATCGGTGTCTTTCGATATGCATTGAGTAAATTCTGTGCGAAATACACGTCCGAGAAAATATTTGTAAGAAAAATTGAACTTCTTACTATTGATCCAACATTCACATACCACACCAACTCGTTATCCATTCTCGAGCGATGCAATGTTTTTTTATGTGATCTTTACATGTCTCCCATAACATAATGACGTAATTCAACAACACGTCCCATAAATGATCGATTTATATTTTAGAAAATAAAAATTCATCATTTTTTGAAGATGGTAGTTCTTTATTTTGATGTCATAATTTTTTTTAAAAAAATACTTCTCATAAATGTTCATAAAAATATCTAGAAGTCACACTCGCAACAATTGTAGACAAGACTCCATCAAATGGATGAATATGTTTATAAATATATTCCAGCTGGACACTTTGAATCAAAATCAAATCAAACAAAAAAATGAGAATATTAAAAGAAAATTCTAATTTGAAAAGATGTATGGTCAACATTTTAGGTGAGGCGACTAATCCCTACCCAGTAGCCTGCCGACTTACACTAGGAAAAAGACAGAAACTATACAGCTTGTTTAATTATCCATATCCAATTTCTTCAATGTATCCGGTTTTACATGTACATTGCACTTTGTAATAAATTAATACTCAAAAATCAAGAATCGAGGGGGAAAAATGGAAGAAATCAAATTCTGTGTGCAGCTTCATCTGAGCAAATATGTGCCCTCCCTATCAAGTTCCCTGAACAAATAATGTTATAAAGATCCATTTTTTGTACACAATAATCGAAATCTATTGTCACCGTGCCCCCTCCGTTTTCAACTTGCCCATCTCCATTTCTCTGGTTTGTTGGGCTTCACCGCTCGAGCTGGACGGATATAATCCGTATTCGCTAGTTGGATTGCTGTATTGGCCACTGCTTCCATAGTCTCCGCTAGCGAGTGCCAATTTCCTGAACTTTTTCATGTCATCGTTGTATTGGGTGGTGTCGTAATCCGAACTTCCATGAGAACTGTACATGGAGCTGTGCCCCGGTTTGATTCCTTCATTGAGATCGGATAGGGATAGGTCTCCTTCCAAAGCCCTTACCACCTGGTCAAATGGTGGAAGAGTTTTATACAATATAAAATATAATGAAAAGTGAAAGCAAAACGACACAATATGCTCAACCCGGAATATTAAAACCTTAAGTTAAACCATGAAAGAAATGTATCTTCACCTGGCTCATCCGAGGCCTGCGCTTAGCTGAGTGACGCACACAAGCAGCTGCACAAGCTACAATGCGAGCCATCTCGTTTTGATTATAATCCCTTTGCATCCGTGGATCAACGAGCGCATCAAAGTTTCCATCTTCCAGTGCTCGGGTGAGCAATGGTCTTGCCTGTATCACAAAAACCTTTCGGTTAATGTTCAAACGAACATGGATTTGGTTGAGGTCGAGAGCTGATGTAATATAGTTTTGGGAGTGAAAACTCACCCAGTCTACCAAACTATCATCCATGAAAGATTGACTGGTGTCAACCGGACGTCGTCCAGTGATCAATTCAAGAAGCATGATCCCAAAGGAAAATACATCGGACTTTTCAGTAAGCTTTCCAGAGCTAGCATACTCTGGAGCCAAATACCTGTATTATAGGTAAAAGTTAGCATAAACTATAAAGAACATCCAACCATAGCAACAAAGCAGCAATACGCTTCAGGTGCAGCAAGATTAAGTTTTAGAATTTAATAAGTCAAGAAAAATTTATAGCTAATGCACAATAATAAAGGCAATCATTGCACAAGCTTCCAAAAACGTTTAGTTAATACAAAAACTACAAGAAAAGAGCAAGAATGCCAAGATGTACTGATCAAGAATGCCAAGATGTACTGATCTGATAGACTAGTCACAACGACCAGCAAGAATGAGAAAAGGATTTGTTCATACCCAAAAGTTCCCATCACTCGTGTGGAGACGTGAGTATTCGCATCGGAAGAAAACTTAGCGAGACCAAAATCTGCAACCTGAGAGAACAAGTTGAACGATAAATTTTTAATTTAATATAAAATTGGATAATTCCTTATCAATCACTTGCCCTAGAGTACAATTTTTTGTACTAATATTTCAATCATGAATGTTAAATACTGTACCTTTGCTTCAAAGTTAAAATCCAAAAGAATATTGGAAGCCTTGATGTCTCTATGGATGATTTTTGGATGACCTATCAGAAATATATCGTCTTAGAATAATAAACTTTTAAAGAACAAAAAACGTATTCCATTATTCCATAAGTCGAATAATCCGTCTATAAGTGAAAACTTACAATCTTCATGAAGATAAGCAAGTCCTTTCGCAGCACCTAGAGCTATCTTCAATCGTGTGGGCCAATCCATTGTAGGTCTCCCGTTTCCTGAATGTAAAGATTTGCATGTTTTTCAATAACATGACAATTTATACCTTTAAACATAAAACCAAGACCAAGAAACATAAAAATGAAATGACAGCGCAGAAGAATTAGACACAATGGGACTATGCTATCAAGCAACGAGGCCAAAAATTTTCCATGTATTCTACGAACTCAAGCTTTTCCTAGCCAATAATATTCCAGCAATTAAGATAAGTACATCAGTTGAATAAAACTAACCATGTAAGTGAAATTCCAGGGTGTCATTTTGAACAAACTCATATACGAGCATTCTCTCCGACCCAGTGATGCAGTATCCAACCAATGAAACAAGATGCTTATGATGCACTCTGCTGATGATCTCAACTTCAGCCTGAAACTCGCGCTCCCCTTGTCCACTTCCAGCCTTTAACTGCTTAACTGCAACCTCTTTACCATTTGGCAGCACTCCCCGGTGCACATAACCAAAACCACCTTGCCCAAGAAGATTGGCGGTTGAGAATCCGTCCGTTGCCATTGACAACTCTTCATAAGTAAAAGTGCTTTTCGAAAACCCTAAAGACATTCCTGGTGAAGGCTGCGGAGCCAGAATTTCGGGGCCTGAATAATGGGAACCGGAACCTCCACTGCTGCTCATGTACCCTGCTGGCGGAGGAGGTGGTGGTGCACGTGCTGGTGATTGAGGTGGTCTCGTGAAACCAACCGGCGGTGGAGAATGTTTAGGTGGGATTGTGACAAAATGATCACCTGGTGCTGGTGCACTCTGCTGCCAATTGTGAATCGGGTTTCCATACGGCTCAGCTTTATCAAACACCAAAAATTATCAGAAATTAGCAAGTAAAAGTCATGCTTGTTAAAGGGTATGGAGATAAAATTAAACCACGCAGAAACTTGAAAATTTTATTCAAATTCAGCCATTAGCATTTTCTAGAACCTCAGACTTGAAGCTACCTGCAAAAGATTTCTCCTCTTCGGCAGCGACATACTAGTTGATAATTCGAATGAAATTTCAAAAATTTATGTGAAATTAATTACCTTTAGGCCCAAGGGGTGGTGGTGGAGGTACGTAGTAATCAGATTGTGGTCTTCTTCTCTTTTTCTTGCAGCAAATGAAAAGAAGAGTCAAAACCGCAAGTATTACAACGCCTCCAATAGCTATCCCAACAACCACTCCCGTCGATACCCCCGACGATGACCCACCATTGGAAGACGGCGCAGCCGGCGGGGATCTCGCCGTACCTCCCGATGGCGGAGGTGGAGAACTCCTACCTGATGGCACTGGCGGGGAGGGAGGGGAAGGCGGCGACGGAGGTGATCTTGATGGAGGAGGGGGTGTTGTCGGGGTGAGCGAAGGCAGCGGGGGGGCCGGAGACGTGTCGGATGCAGGCGGAGGAGGAGAAGTGGAGGGTGGTGGCGAACTGACCGGAGGAGATGGAGCGGGTGGGGGATTGGTGGCAGGTACAGGCGGGGGCGGGGAAACAGTGGCAGCGGGTGGTGGGGAGTTGACGGGAGGAGACGGAGCGGGTGGCGGCGAGGTGACTGGTTCAGGCGGAGGTGGAGAGAAGGTGGATGCCGGTGGAGGAGAGGTGGCATTGGTTGGTGGAGACGGCGGAGACACCGCCGGCGCAGGCGAAGACATTTTGTGAGGAGTGTAGAGAGAGATAGGTATTAGCTTGAGCTCCTCAGAGACGTGTAATGAATTAGTTATAAGGGTAGGAGAGAAAAATAGTCGTTAAGCGCGTCGTATTTTTTGGGGGTGTGACTGTCTTTTTCACACGCTAATTCAATCATTATTTTATTTTATTCAATTATATTACTATTTTGGAAAATTGTAGTTTTAATAAAATACACTTGCAATTAGGTCTCATTGTCGCGTAGGAATGTAGAGAAAGTCGAGTCGTCTTAATTCAATCTTTAACCATTTGGCTCAAAAATTAGAATTAAGGATTGGAAATCTTTTTTAAGTCGAATAAGCTTCTGTCTTTTGATTAGATTTTTTGTGAGACGGTCTCACGAATTTTTATCTGTGAGACAGGTCAACCCTACCGATATTCACAATAAAAAATAATATTTTTTTATGGATTACTCAAATAAGAGATCTGTCTCACAAAATATGACATGTGACTTACCCCTATCTTTTTACTCCGGAATTCGATAATTTAAAGCCCTTGAATTTCTAAGTATGAAATTTTAGAAGCTCGACTCATTTACATTTTCGGATGACTCGTATGCATATCAATTTGATCGATCGGCCGCGGATTTTATAACTGAATATGATTCGAATTAAAATGAATGCAAGAATATGTCAATATAGCCAGTTGTGTCGGAGGTTAATAAACATGTTCTTAGCGAAAATCTTTCGACAAATAATTTTATTGCTAAAAACATGTGATAAATAATTTTCCCTCTAAATTTTGTTTTGCTAATTGTAAAATTTAATTATGATACTCACGGGAAATTTAGGGTCCGATCCACGCAAGCGTCACTAATCCAGACACGGGCTTCAAAATTACCCTGGGCCTGAAATCACAAATAAAACCGTTAGGAGGGGGCCAGGAGGGTGTCCCGGCGTAGCCCCTCCGACGCTCAAGTCAGAGACTGAGGATATATGGGGGGAGCAGCTAAGGGCGCTGCTGAAAACAATATAGTGAATCCAATAATCATACGCTCCAACCTGGTATTTATAGGAGAATACCTGGGCTTGTCATGGGCCATTCACCTGTGGGCCTTAATGATGGGCCGGATCTTGATGGGTTCATCCCTGGGTATCACCAGTCTCCCCCTCCCGAGTCGAACTGAATCGTAGGTTCAAAGTTCGATTGATTGCGTTGTTCTCGGTTTACAACACGTGAGTTGTGCATTTTCTTCCAGCCCTCCGTCAGTCTCCAAAAAGTTGGAAACAAATCAAATATCAATCCTAGCACCGCTTGATCATCACCTCGCCGCCTGCACGCCAGCCCCAACAGCGTGCGTCCGCCCTTGCGCGCCTCGCCCCCTCGCGCGCTCGCCCGGCGCCCTCGCCCCGCGCGGCCGCACAGCTCCCGCGCGCCACTCCCTCACCGCGTCCGGCGCCCTGCCGAAGCACTCGCCCCCTCGCGCACCACGCTCGCCTGCTCGCCTGGGCGCCGGCTCGCCCGCGTGCCACAGGCTCGCCCTCAAGCCCTCGGCCATGCCTTCGCCCTAGCGCCTGCTCGCCAGCACCACGCCATGCCACGCCACGCCAGCTCGCCCCTAGCCCCTCGCCTGCCGCTCTCGCCCTCGCCCGTCGAGCGTCTGCTCGCCGCGCGCCGGAGCGCCACACGCCAGCTCGCCCGCGCCCGGCAGTTCGCCCGGCACTCCGGCTCACCCGAGCGCCTGCTCGCCCCCGCCACGCCACGCCAGCTCGCCGAGAGCCTGCCCGCCCGCCACTCGCTTGCCCTCGCGCCACAGGCTCGCCCTCAAGCCTTCGGCCACGCCTTCGCCTCGTCCAATACGTTGAGAAATTTGATATATTCTCTTGCGAATGATTGTGTGATTTCTGAAAAAATTATGGGGGCGTAAACATCTTTTGTTATCGACTAACCAAATAAAATTATGGGGGCGTAAACATCTTTCTGCTCCCCGTAAACATCTTTTGTTATCGACTAACCAAATAAATTTTTCTCTTCCCAAACTCTGCTCATCTGCTAGGCGATGCCTTAGCAGGAAAATAAAAACTCAACATCTCCACCCTCTAACTCCTCTGCTAGGTGACACCTTAGCAGGAAAAATAAATTTAATTCTCCTCATCCACTCTTCTCCTCTGCTAGGCGATGCCTTAGCAGGAAAATAACATTTTTCTCCTCCCAAACTCTGCTCCTCTGCTAGGTGATGCCTTAGCAGGAAAATAAAAATTCACTATCCCCACCCTCTAGCTCCTCTGCGAAGCCGGGTCTTAGCAGGAAAATAAAATTCAACTCCTCCATCTAACTCCTCTGCTAGGTGATACCTTAGCAGGAAAATTTAAATTCAACACCTCCACCCTCTAACTCCTCTGCTAGGTCGGGCCCTAGCAGGAAAATAAAATTCAACTCCTCCATCTAACTCCTCTGCTAGGTGATACCTTAGCAGGAAAATAAAATCAACACCTCCATCCTCTAACTCCTCTGCTAGGCGATGCCTTAGCAGGAAAATAGCCCACTCTCTAACTCCTCTGCTAGGCGATGCCTTAGCAGGAAAATAAATATTCTACACCTCACCCTCTTCTCCTCTGCTAGGCGATGCCTTAGCAAGAAAAATTTAACTTTTCTCCCCCCCACTCTTTTCCTCTACTAGGCGCAGCCTAAGTAGAAAAAATAAAATTCATATAATCCTCATAATACAAGAACAACCACGAACTTAATATAAGAACTTGGCTTTATTAAATATCAACTGATAACGTAAGACAAATTCAGGAACGAAATACATCAAAAATGAAGTATAATATTCTCTAAAGTGGTAAGCGTTCTCGTGACTCTTTAGAGCCTTACCCAGCGCATTCTCCAACTTTCCTCTCTGCTCGTCTTGTACCTCCACAGGACAAAGTTACCCACATATAAGCTTCTCCGAATGACTCTACAACTGCAAGACTGAGCTCAAGCTTCCATGCGAATGCTCGTGACTTCTCGTTTTTTCTTCCGTCATGATTCTTTCATAACAACGACGTGCGACTTTTTGGTCCCCGCACAGGACTCCAACTCCTTTTCCCACATGAAACTTAAGCTTCTGATGATAACTGGAAGCTACTGCTCTAAAATCCTTTAGGGCTGGTCGTCCTACAATTCCATTATACGCTGACGGGGTATCTACTACAGTGAAGGCTATCATCTTTGTTACCCGCCGAGAATCAGTCCCCAAGGATAGGGGAAGAACAATCTGACCCAAAGGCAAGATGACGTGTTCTGCAAACCCATACAACGGGGTGGATACCGGCTCAAACTCAAATCATCCCATCTTCATTTGATCCAACGTGCTCTTGAACAAGACGTTCACGGAGCTTCCATTATCAATAAATATTCTCGCCACATCATAATTGGCAATGGTAGTCGTTACCACCAAGGCATCGTTATGTAGAGTCACAACGCCTCGGAGGTCTTCCGGCCCAAAGCTGATGACGGGGTCTTGTGGTAAGTCTGCACCCCTAGATATCTCAAAGTTCTCCAACCTTCTCCCATGTGCCTTCCGAGCTCGCCAAGAGTCTCCATCAGTAGCACCCCGCGAGATCATATGAATCATTCCTCTCGTAGGGTGGTTATCCTCATTCATTCCCCTCTTCGGTTCGACGAGCTCCTGAGGGACATCTTGACATCGACCTTCCCCTCTCTGCTCCCCGATCCTCTGATTTATCCATGGAGGGCCTGGACCACGCCTAGGGGGCGAGCGAGACCTTTGTCGACTCCTTAATGAGGATCCTTCTCGTCTATCCCTTGAAGACAATCTAGCACTGTACCCAACCCTTCGCGACTTCTCCCACCTCCCCGCGGGCTCCCTCACCTCCATCACCTCGTCCCGACTCCTATCTAGGGGAACATGGGATGAGAATTGTCTTATACTGCTAGTTCTGTCTTCCTCTCTTTCCCCCGCACCCCTCTTCTTTCCTCCTTTCTCCGCTCCCTCAACTCTACTTCCTCCGGGCCGGCTCTCCATCCTTCTGTACCGTTGGGCATCTTCCAAGTTTACATATTTCTCAGCTTGAGCCAACAGATTATCATAGCTCAACGGAGGCTTCTTGACCAGCGACTTGAAAAACTCCCCTCCCCTCAGTCCTTGTGTGAAGGCACTTATCATGATGTCAGGGGTAGCCGCTGGTATTTCCAGCGCTGCACTGTTGAAACGCTGGACAAATTCTCGCAAAGTTTCATTCTCTTGCTGTTTCATCACGAACATGCTCAAATAATTTTTCTGGTGCCTCTTGCTGCTAGCAAATCGGTGCAAGAAGGCAGCTGAGAAGTCCTTAAAAGAACGTATAGAGCTGGGCTGCAAAGTGTTAAACCACTGCTGTGCTGACCTCACCAACGTGCCCAGAAACACCTTGCACCTGACTCCATCCGAATATTGGTGCAACAGAGCCGCATTCTCAAACCTCCCCAAGTGTTCCTCGGGGTCAGTATGTCCATCGTACTCTCCCACATTCGACTGTCGAAAATTCGGAGGAAGCCCTTCTTCTAAAATGGTTAGTGAAAAGGGACTTCCTCTCTTGGGCCGGCGCTCTGCTTCCCACCTGTTGTCTCAACATCCGTATTTCCTTCCACATCTCTCCAATCTCTGCATTTCCTTCGCTTGGGAGGGGCTGGGTCTCTTCAATTCTGCTCTGCTGGCCCTCAACATTTTCCTCTCGGTCCTGGCGAGTGGCCTGCTCTTCAATGAACACAGATTCTTGGTTCCTCCTCATAGCCTCATCAACTGTCCGAGTGATAAATTGACCCAACTGCTCCAGGGTCAAGTTCCCCACATTTTCATTAGGACGGGGTTGCTCGACCCTGGTCTCTTGACGAGGTTGTTCAGTTCTTGTCTGCTGATGGGGTTGTTCCTGCCTCGCCTCAGCATGAGACTGTTCGGGTCCCCTCTGAGGACGCGATGACGCTGAGTTAACTCTTCTACTCCCTCGCCTCCCTACCATCTCTACGTCTCAACTCAGATATTCCCACAGACGGCGCCAAGTGATACTCACGGGAAATTTAGGGTCCGATCCACGCAAGCGTCACTAATCCAGACACGGGCTTCAAAATTACCCTGGGCCTGAAATCACAAATAAGACCGTTAGGAGGGGGCCAGGAGGGTGTCCCGGCGTAGCCCCTCCGACGCTCAAGTCAGAGACTGAGGATATATGGGGGGAGCAGCTAAGGGCGCTGCTGAAAACAATATAGTGAATCCAATAATCATACGCTCCAACCTGGTATTTATAGGAGAATACATGGGCTTGTCATGGGCCATTCACCTGTGGGCCTTAATGATGGGCCGAGAATTTGGGCCGGATCTTGATGGATTCATCCCTGGGTATCAAATTAAGTTTGTCTAATTTTTGTGTGTGATCGCACATCTACTCACATTAAACACATAAATTATACAAAAAAAATAATAAAACATACAATATAATATAAAATCGATATAATTAATTATATTATAGCCTTTTATAGATTTGAGTCAAATAATTTCGATATTGAATTATCAGGTCTCCCACAACACAATCTCACATGTTTTTATTATTGAGTCAGATCAATTTTGTCAATATTTGTGAGATGAGTCAACACTGTCCATATTTACAATAATTTTGACATAAAAAAATAATATTTTACATTAATAACTCAGATAAAATAAATATATTACAAAATTGACTCGCACATGAGTTTTTGTGATATTGAATATTGTTCTCTTTAGTATTTTCATAAAAAATGGAATAAAAACCACTGAATTAACAAAAGCTATCTAAATCAAACTTGTGATTTTTTTAAAAAATAAAGCTAAAATTTTCTGGTTACTGAACATAATTTTTTTAACAAAAATTTGTGTGAGATGGTCTCACGGGTCGTATTTTGTAAGACAGATCTCTTATTTGGGTCATCCATGAAAAAGTATTACTTTTTATGCTAAGAATATTAATTTTTATTGTGAATATCGGTAGGATTGACCCGTTCTCTTTTTCACAAATAAAAATTTATGAGACCGTCTCACAGAAAGACCTGATCTTTTTTTAATATTCCACTGTCGTTATTTTGCTACGATACGCTACAGTTTAAGCTCATTGAATAACGCTTTAGATAAATGAGCCGACCCAAGGAAGAAATTCATATACATCCAATTGCTCCTCCCTATCTGGAACTCCGCTGTTCGCAAGCACACCACTTAAGAGGTTTGGATTCGTCATAGCATCGTAAAAGCTCGGGGGTCATATTGAAGGTTATATGTTTTTTTTCAAAAAATTGATGCTTTATTGATTTACTTGTCATGTTCTCTGAAATCTGTTAATTTCCTTCAGTCCTGGTAATTTTTCGTGAAAAAAAAAAGATGTGGATGTTTCAGTAAATTAAACTTAATAAGATGAAATCAAATAAATCGTAGTATGATATTGGAACTTAGAATTGGTTAATTATTGCATGGATGGACCAAATGCACGAGCTAAAAGCTCGTAATCTCTGTACCAAAGGGGAATGCTCCATTGTTATATATATATATATATATTTTAGGAAGTATAATGTATTTCAGTGATACAAATAGTTTTTCTTTGCATTCGATGGTGTTTGATTAAGTCATCAGATTTCTTTTGTAATTGGAAATTTTTGTTGCAGTGATGCTTGAGAGCGTATAGCTTGGGCATACAGCCAAAAGCGGCCTTCTTTAGAGATATCTTTTTTTTCCCCGTGTGTGGCTCTAGCAAAATGTACATAGCGAATATGCTGCTTGAAGGTCTGAAGAAGTAACTATGGATTGAATCCATGTGAATTGTCTCGCATGATAAAAGAAAAAAATGAAGTTGGTAAATTTGAAGAATGTTCAGTGAACTAAATGGTGATGCCTTTTAGTAGAATGGATCGGGTTTCCTTTGAAATCTGCTCAAATGCTCAAAGACAGGTTACTTCTTAGTCTTGTCATCCATGCCGCCTCCTCTAATTCCCACGAGGCATTAATATTTCTTGTTATGAACCTGAACATAAAATGCTTCCCAGGTTTTATGCTTTGGAGCAGATCCTCCACTGTCGTCTTTATCCCAGAATAACTGTGTTTCTTCTTACCTGAAACCTCAAAAGTCCTGCATTTATTATGAGAAGGCAAGGAATAAATTGGTTTTATTTCATGTGTAAAGCCTTTTTGCACACACACATGCATACATATATATTGTCTATGTCTTAAATTTTTCTTCGTTTTTAACTCAAAAGTTCTAAATATGCATAGCTAAGGGAAGTCCCAGCTCTGAAATACCACTGTTGTCAAAGTAGCCGACCCATAAGTAAATCCTGTGCTACCGAGAAGTAAGTGAATTGTGTTGATTGAAAGTATCATATAATTTATATTTTTTCCTTGATTTGAAATATATGCTCTGCAAATACATGCTTAACTTCCTTTATTAAAATGACTCGCCTTTTCTATGAGTTGGCTGGGGAATGCGAGCATGCTCATGCAGAGTTACTTCTATTCATTTTATCTTTTAACAATTCACATGGTATTTATTTTCATTATTCTTTTTAAAAAAATATTACGAAATATTCCTTGAGAACGAGTGCAGGAAAATAATTCAGAAGACAAGAAAGAAGGAGCAACACTTGTGGCGTAAGAGAGATTCAGCTGGTTCAGGACAAAAGGCACTGAATCTTGTTAGAATTGTATGTGTAATTAGCTTTTCACTGTTTGGTTCTTCTATATAAGTCAGCGTGAGCATAGAAGTTGATATTTAGTTGCATGGTGTAATATTTTAATATTGAAACTGATTCGATTAATTTAGTAGATTTCTGGACTACCAAGCGAGAAGGAGCAAGTATACAGTTCCCTTGATAAATGGATAGCATGGGAGACTGAATTTCCTTTAGTTGCTGCAGCAAAGGCTTTAAAAATCTTAAGGAAAAGGAATCAGTGGCAGCGAGTTATTCAAGTATGACACATTCAATCAGCCATTTGAGTTTTGTATCCTGTGTGGATTTTCTTAAAAAGTTGGAACTTTTTCCTTACGAAATGTGGCTACAAACTTTGTTGCAGACAGTTGTACTTCCTGTGATGAATCTTGGACGTCAATTCTTGTGTTGCATTTAACTCTATCCATCCACTAGTATTCAGCTTCATTTTTCATTGGCCGCTTTAATATATTGGAGCATCTCAATTTTATAGCTGATATTCGAGTTATTTATTGTCATGCCATACCCCAGGGCTGTGGGGTGGTAATTTGTATAAGTAAGACTGTGCACGATGATTTATGTTATCAACTATTTCATCTTTGTACTCATTCTTTGAAATTGACTAAATTACTGGAAGCTTCTATTGTACACTCTGATAAACTCATTCACATTGTCGCAACATTCTGGTGTGGGATTATATGTTGATTTATACTAGTATCTCGGTGATCAATTATCTTGTATTGACTTTTCACTCTTTAGTGACTTTTATGCTTCACTGATAATGCTATCTGGATCAGGTGGCCAAGTGGATGTTAAGCAAAGGGCAAGGAGCCACATTTGCTACCTATGATTGCCTTTTACTGGCATTTGACATGGATGGAAGGCCAGACGAGGCAGCGACATTATGGAACATGATTTTGCATGCGCATGATCGCTCTATATCAAAGATGCTTTTTTCGAGAATGATATCCTTGTATGATCATCATAACATGCCCAACATGATTACAGAGGTGATTGTTTTCCTTGATTTTGATTTAACGAGTTCCTATTGCATCGGCTGCTATTTCCTCTCTGAGGCGTTTATTTGCATGTAGTTCGTGATTATCTTTTTGTATTTTCTTGATGAGTTTTACAATCATTTGTTGATTTCTTTCTCCGATCGTGCGAGATCAGGTGTTTGCTGATATGGAGGAGTTAGGCGTTAGGCCGGATGAAGATACGGTGAGAAGAGTTGCACGAGCCTTCAGGGCCTTAGACCAGAAGGACAAGCAGAGACTGGTAATAGGAAAATACGGAAGTAAATGGAAGTACATTTACTTCAAGGGGGAAAGGGTTCGGGTGAGAGCATGTTCAGCTGATGAAATTAGCTGTTTGGACTCGGGCGAAATTGACTCTGAACATGCACAGAATTGAGCCAAGGAAGAAAAATCTCGCTGTTCTTTCTACACAAAATACACTCGGTTTGAGCTATGTTTGATGTATTTCCCATCTGGTGTAAATTTTAGTTATATGCTTCATTCATCGGATCTTATTTTCGGAAAACATGTACTGCAAAACACAATCGTTTCAGTGAACGAGCAAGCAAATTCATACAGATTAGAAGAAAGAGTAAGCAAACCCTTCCACAGCCTTTATATATATATCATTCTGAATGAATTGTGCTCCTCAGACAATAAACATATCGATATGTGATAAAAATAATGAGAAAATATACAGATTACAGACAAGAATTGCAGGATGAACGATGCAAATAATTGTTAAAATGAATAATTATATGCAAATTGAGAATGCTAGAAATTAGTTTTGTTTCTGTTGTTTCTGCCTATCGGTTTTCAACTTTTGAGGAAACGACTCCGTTGCATTTGCAGAGATTTTCTTCTCCGAGAATATGGGCAGCAGAAACGTTTGTGTAGCAATCAGGTCCCAGGAAATGTGCAATCTGTACTCGATAAAATTATGAACGCGCAAACTACTGAGAGTGAAACGACGGAAACCCAAGTGTTTTCTGTGTACATCTCCATGGCGTCGGTGAAAGAAATACGGGTACGACTCTCGGCCCAGTTACGAAGTCTATCTGCTTCTGCAGCATAGAGAGCTCGTCCCTGAAATAAGTAAACATTCAGCATAATTAGAATTTCATGGATTTCTAATATCAGATTGAGGAAATGATTTCCCAAGACTAAATATACAAAACAAGCTCTTATGAAGATGAAATACGAAACAATACACCATGGTTTCAATTAATCTAGACCATGAAGAAGCACTGGTTACCTGATCATCGAACCAACGGCCACGTCGCACCCAGGCCGTGACCAGAGCAAGTAATATTCTTGGAGGAGTCAAATAGTTAATCGCTTTGCCACTTCCCTTTACGACACGCATTCGCGGAACTAAAGTTCTAGCAACTGTCTCGGGAAGCTCACAGATTATGTTAAACATCTGCTTGTTCTGAATACTCGAACCACTGGCATAAATACGAGAATTAGCTTTTCTTAACAGAGACGAGAACCAAAAAAAAACCCAGCTTATGAGAGAAATGATTAATATCTCCAACACTGCTTCTCCAGACATAGCAAAATCTAACAATTTACAAAGCCCGAATCATATAAGATCGAATAGGACCATTTCTATGCACAGATTTGAGAGAGAGTTGAAAAACACCAGGGATTTTCAGTCGTTCCAAATTATGTTACCACCAACACAAGATTTCCACACATCCCATGTCACTGACTTGAAAGCTAGAAGGCTCGTATAAGATTAACAAGACCATTGTTTGCACAGATTTGAAGAGAGCTGAAAATTACAAAGGATTTTCAGTCGTTCAAAGTGGTGCCACACCAACACGAATTCTACACATCCCATGTCACTCACTTAATTGTAAGCTAGTTGACATTTGCCACCAGGGGCGGATGCAAAACTTCAAGAAAGGGGGAGCAAGAATTGTAAGGGAAGGACTGAAAATCATTTGAAATGAGATCTTCCACCACCACCCCTGCTGGATTACGATTTGGTGTGCAGCATAGAGCACTGAATTTACCTTAATAGCAAATCTGTGAGGACCATGCCTGGGGAGGCTGTGTGAACTCCAACTTTTGATCTCCTCGACTCCTTTAGAAGCGAGGACTGAAGCTGCCTAAGACCACATTTTGTCGATCCATAACTATATTCCCATGAAATGAAAAGAATTCATAGTCAGAAAGTTGGTATTAACTTTCTAAACAAGATAGATCTCTCATTGACCAGAATTGATGTTATCATTTCGAATTTAGAAAAACACCAACCAAATACTGAACTTACACAGCAGTCAGTGGGGTACTTGATCCGCCCGACCCTGCACCGTCCATATTAAACACTTGACCACCATTGCTTTGGGTGCTCATGATCCGCATGGCTTCACGAGTGCAGAGTATTGATCCAACCAAGTTTGTGGAAACAATCTGTCAAAATTTTGTGGAATATACTTAATGTCATCGGCAACAAAATAGATATAATGATCCAACAAACTAGTTCCCCTAACTATGGAGGACGACCTATTCCATTCGTAGCGCAAAAAGTTCAGTTCATTTCATTCGAAGGCAAAGGAAAACCTGTTGAATGTCATCATCACTGAACTGCATCAGTGGCCTGAAACCCTTGTTTGTCCCAGCATTATTCACCTGTCGAAGAAAAATGTAAGTACCAACCAAAATTTAACAACCGATGGGTACGGTACACTATAATGGCCTTTTAATGCTCAGAATGTTACAAAATTCATAAAAGCAAATCCTGATGATGATAGCTTGAATGCAGGTTATTCCTGTATTACCTCGAAGACCAGATACAAAATAGAGCTGAACCGGAAACCATAAATGACTTATAAAATTGCTTACCCAGATATCAACAAAACCAAGTTCATTGACAGCAAAATTTGCCAACTTTTTAACATCTTCTGGGTTAGAGACATCACATGGGATTCCCACTACTTTTGCATGTCGTAAACGTTTTCTCGATGAAGAACCAGTGGCAATCATGACTTGATTCAGATTCTCTGCTAGTTCTTTGATTGTCTCATTGACAGATTCAGGGCTGCCTCCAGCAGAACCGAAAAATAAATAAAATGTAACACAGAAGGAAAGAGAACCAAACATAAGTTCTCACCATATTAATTTAAAACTCACCTGCGTGATGTAATGACAACCTTGTCACCTGAAAGTAAAAACTCACGAGCCAAAGCTTTTCCTAGCCCTCGTGTGCTGTATCATCAACAAAATTTATGCATGAAATCATACTCATGTTAGTGTAATTTTTTTTGTTTCAGTGAAATAAACTAGTGATCTACTTTTCGCACGCAAAGAGAACTTGCAATGATTTGTTCGCTTCTTTTTTTGAAAGCCAATCTCGATGACTGACTTTTATTGTTCACTTCTTTTTTTTATCAGCCATTTGAAAATTTCATCCTAGAATAACTCTTTTCAAATAATTAATTAATAAATAAATATAAAATGTACAAGATAACACATCCTTCCAACCAATCTTGCGAAACAACATATTGACAACCCAATATAGATCTCGCCATCTCGGTACGAATAAGCCATATAATTTCCATTTACGCTAAATAGTTTTCGTCCAATCAATAAACCAGTAAATACTGTTTTTGAGATCTTTATTCAGATATGTCCAAACTCCACTCATAATTTGGCATTCTCTCACAAATTTATTGATGGTTAAATCTGGCAGTAACCATGGTTAACTAGATTGGAGCATGCCACGCAAAATATGGACCGGAAACTATAAACCCTTGAACTTCGTGGTAGCTCCATGCATCAACAAGTGTCACCAGGCACCACAATGTATGCTCGTGAAACTCACTATATGTTTTCGACTGGATTTAATTCAAGTACGTAATGAAATTCCAACAATAACTTTGAAGCGACAAAATGTTCATTATGCAACATTTCAAACTTCTAGGAGCAATGAAAATTATATCACATGCATACATTGCGTTACAAAAACCATACCTTCCAGTGATGACAACATTGCGTGGACCACAACGACTAACTTCCTCCAACACCATATTGGAACCAATCATAGTCCCAATCACAATTCCTCCTAACCAGCTATACCATATCAATGCATTCATTTGATCATCTCCACCTTCACAAAATTTTCAAGAAACCCGATTCAAAATCAATTACTTAATACAAATAAATTTTTTTAAAAAAATTGCAGTGTTTCATATCAGTGCACATGGTATGCAAAAGCTAACCTGACAACTGGAATCCAGTCAGCAGTATAACCCCAGTGCTTAACATGGTCACTATATATCTTCCCATGTGAATAGATAGCTATCGAAAAAGAAGGGAAATTATAAGTGCTTTCTTGTATGTTGGCACAATCACATAACTTCATAGCTTTAATTTTAATGAAACATGAATATGATTAAATCAAGAAAAGCTCAACTTATGAATCTGTTAATTTCATAAAACAGATTACCGCATTCTCCTCCAACTATAGAGCTCTAGTATTAAAAAAATTTAATCTTGCTGTCACACCTAATCATATTTTTTGGTTAAAAAGCAACTAGAAATTAGTATTTCTATAAAATCACACGCAAACGTCTAAAAAATAATGAACTTACGGAAAACAACTTCTCCTCCAACTCGACCAATTCTTCTCTAAACCTGCTTTTTGACAGCAAACTAGGCTTGGAAACTCTCCAGACAGCATTCCTAATTGCATCCACCCATTTGTTCACACTCTTTCTCGATCCAAAACTATTACACTCCTGCAATTTTCCAAAACTTTCTTCACTTTTCTCATGCTTCTCTTTCACTCGAAATCTATTTTCAGACCTGAAAGACCTGCACGGCATGACCCAAATCCTTCCCCTTCCCTTTACACAAACTTGGTCCCACATGAGACAACCACGGCGTAAACACAACCGTGTCGGCGGTGGTTGGCCACAGTGGAGGTGGCAATCTAGTGATGGAAGGTGCATCTTTGCCACCACAGCCATTATGGATAACAAGCCTCACTTTATGCGTGTATCTCGCCTTTTATCCCGCAAAGTTTTTTCATAAACCAAGGATGTTTGTGTTCATAAACAAAAAAGTGCTCCAATTTATTGGGATTTCTCTTGGTATTAGCAAAATATCTAGCTACGGCAAAGATTTGGTACAAAGTTCGGTAATGGAGTGAAAAGTAAGTGTGATGGCCACACACGCCACTGCTCAAACCTCATCTGGACTCGCTATAAACAGTAAGGACGTGGCCATTTTTTGTTTGTTTTCCTTTTCTTTCTTTTTTTTGGAAGATTTATCTAAATATAGAGCTACATATCCACATTCAAAAAATAATTAAAATGATAAAATTATTTTAAATTTATTTTTAAAATATTTTCGAATAAAATGTGGGAATATTTTTGTATTTTCAAATATATTATGTAACCCAATTTATAATTTTTATTATAACTGTATGATTTTCCTTTGCGTAATGAGCACAAATTTCTTGCTTAATCACGCTAACTGATTGACTTCCATGCTGGAATATGTTTCAATGAATTAAACTTGTCCTAACTTATATATCCAACAACTCCACTTTTATTTTGATATATATCTATATATATATATATATATACGGGTCCCATGAAAATGATGTAATAATAAATATAGTAGTACTTTACAAAATATATATTTTTATTATTTTGACGGTGGATCAACAATCATGACGAGCAAGGAGTAAATTAAAAAAAATCAATTGTTTTTTAGTCAACTGAAATTATTTGTACGTAGGATTTGAGCTATTATATTCAAATATTTCTTCTGAAATAATATTTTTAAAAGTCGAATGTCAAATATTTCGTCTAAGAAAGTGTGCACTAATTTTCTTATTTTATATATGAAATTTGAAGTTTTTGGATTTGAAATTGTATACATTTCTCTCTTTAACTGTTCAATTCATATTCTTGGACGGTACGCGACGTTGTTTGCGACGAGAATGGCAATTTTGCTTTGTTTTTCATTTTTCTTGTGGTAGAGAGATGGAGTTTGTCGTTTGTTTTAAGTCCAAAATATTTTGAAGACAAAAACTGAGCACTTCCTATTTCGATTTGATGCACCGACATGGGCGACCCAACCATTATATCTGAGGCCACTTTGGAGTTTGGTTTATTAAAATAATTAAACGTAAAAATAGAAAATAGTTCAAATTTGGAAATTTAAATGTAGAAGAACAAAAAGTAAGTAGTTCCCCAACGTCCAAATGCATTATAAAACTGAAGCACCGGATAGCGAGAGGAACAAAATTCAGCTTCACTCGAAATAATGTCACACCCCGAATATAAATAAACAAGCGCAACATAATTTTGTTTCATCAAAGTAAAGCAAAAAATGCAGAAACAAAAACATGTCCTGAAATTCATTCAAGAAAAAAAAAATACATTTTTAGAAATTAAACATCTCAGCCCCTTAGATGTTCATAAGAAGTGTGATCATATCCACAATCATCACAGGTCTGTAGAGTTGATCATCATAGATATTTCTTTCTGATCATGTTTAGCGATTTACGGAGTATAATTCCTTGATTGTCGTATACATGTGAATGTATATGTAGCTGCTCCTCCAGTTCTTACCCCAAACAATATCAAGAAACTGAATAAGGATGTGTGGTACGAAAGGAGCAACACGATTGGTATCGCTTCAAGGGAACGAGTCGACGGGTAACTGAATATTTATACTGTCAACCAGATAGCGAAGCTTGACCATGGTAGTGGGACGAGCGGGCACAAATCAATTAGTGTTCTTGGGCTTACTACACCAGCTTCGAGAAACAAATAAGCTAAGTCTGAAGAGCAAAAGTTCTACGAGCAGATCGATACCACCCTCTGCCTGAAATTCTACTCAATGCATGCACACTGAATAATTTGAAAAAAAAATGAAAAAAAAAAATTCTAATGAAGACTTCGATTTTGTAAAAAATACGTCAGTAGCTCAGAGAGTTGCATCTTGTGCTCAAAGAAGAGCCCTTTGCAAGACTCAGAGGTGTCAGAAATAAATAAAAGCACGAGTCATCTTAGCCGCCGTCAAATCCAATCAAGATAAAAAGAACAGTTTCATTGAGAAGATTTGCAAATAGCAAAGGTTTTCAAAAAGCAGTCTCTAAAATTGGCGGAAAAGATTTTTCTTTTATTACGTGAAGAAGGGGAGAAACCTGAAAAAAAACAAAAACTCAAATAAAATAAGAGAGATGGGTTCAAGCAATCAAAAAGCATTAGCCTCATTGAGAAGATTAGACTGTCCACACAAAATTCAGACATATGCTTGTCTTTAATAAATTTATAATCATAGGCTAATCTTCTTTAAACTAAAAAAAAAAAAAACAAATGAACAAAAGCAACGAATATGGTAACAAATACACATCGTTTAAGATCCCATTCCACAAACTATATTTGAGAGAGGAATTCCGATAAAGGATTGATACAATTATCATGGGAATCAACAGATAAGAGCGAAAGACTAAAAACAATTTTAATCACTGATGAATCATGTGAACTATGCTTCAGATCATCACTTGAAACCCTTTCAAAAATTTAAGGAGAAAATGAAAACAAGTCCAAATAATTAAAAGGGAAAAAGATCCAGACAAATATAAACGAAGCACGCCGAAAAAAAATCAGAACATATCTAAGATTCAATAAAGCGGTGGCCTCATAGAGCTGGGTTAGATTGATAGTCCACATATTCCATATATAACAAATATTTATAAAATTAATCGGAAAGAGAAATGCAAACACCGGTCAAAACACATCAAACACTGGACGCAGAAACAATATATATCGAAAACGATTATGGACTCAGTTTATGGGTGGTGATATATCAGGATGGTCGGCAAGGCATCGAGATGCCGTTACGACGAACGAGACCTTGTCACAATTGATCATCATCGCCTAATTATATACAGGGAAAAAAAAACAAGAACCAACGTAAATTGAGGTGCTTAATCGAGTGCTGGCACGAACATCGCGGCGCGGGGCGAAGAAAATGAAAACGATTTCCACTCAGCTGCAAGGATTAGCAGTAATTATGGAGTGGCAGCTGACAGAAAGCTAGGGCTTTGAGAGTGTGGGCTGGCGGCGTCTACAAGAATTGAAAAGCCCGTCATCCACTTACTTGAAATACATGGATAGTAAAATTACGGTTGGGCTCAAAAATCCCGGCTCCTCTTAAAATTTGTGGTGTTTGTCATAGTGGAATATAGATCTGCACCGAAAATTATATCTCTCATTTTTGTCGAAAAATTACGATATTAAAAATATTTATATTGATATTATATTAAAAATTTTGTATATTTGTATACCTATACTCGATATATTAAATTTTTCTTATGTATAATTAATATATCGATTATACCGAAATAATCTCGGTATATCGCCGAAAATTTTCAAATTTCTTAATTTTATTAGTAAGAAAATTCCGATATCGATACAATATCGTATCGAAATTTTGATAAATTCGGTATTTTAGTTAAAGTAATTTTGGTATATCAAAAATTCGATATTTTCTTTCATCATCCCTAGTTGTTTTATTTCCGAATTATCATTTATTAATTATATTTTCTAACTGTTGAAAAAATATATGAAATTTAATATCAAAAAATAATAATATTACTTTATACACATAAGCAAATAAATCAATTTATTATGAGTATTGACAATGAACAAACTAATAAGAAGTAAATTAAGAAAAATAATGAGAAGTAAATTAATGATAATATTAATAAAAATATTTAAAATAGCAAATTGACCAAATTAACGACGATAAACAAAATTTCATAAAATAATTTTTAAAAAATTTGGGTTGGGTATAATTTCTATTAAATTGAAATAACCAATCAAACTGAAACGGTTTGATTTTACATTTGTATAGACAGATTGTTAATTCGATTTGATTTCAGTTATTTTTTTTAAAAAAAAAAAATCGGTAAAATTAAATGAAATGATTTTTTCAATACATATTATTTTTTATTAGATACGATCTTATATTAAGATTTTAAAATAAAACTTATGATTTTAAAATTTAGGGTCACCGTAATTTTTTTTAAATAATAATCAAGTGGAAATGAAGATGGAGGAGTCTGTAAATGAGTTAGAGTTCTTGAAAATGTGTTTTTTTTTATATGCTAAAATTTATGGTTTTTGAACTTCTGTTAGTATATTTATTTAAAAATACAAAAATAAACATATTTTCAACGTTAGTTCAAGGTAAAAACTTGTATGAGACGGTCTCACGGATCGTATTTTGTGAGACAGATATCTTATTTGAGTCATTCATGAAAAATTATTACTTTTTATGCTAAGAGTATTTATTTTTATTGTGAATATCGGTAGGATTGACATGTCTCACAGATAAAGATTCGTGAGATCGTCTCACAAAAGACTTACTCTTATTTCAAATGTCAAAACCATTTATTTTTTTATATATAAAAATGTTTTGAAAATGTTTAACTTATTTAAATGCTTTTTTAACTACAACTTATTGTGTCCAAACTAATGAAAGTGCTTTTATAAGTTTGGACTAAAATATTTGAATTGACGAGAGGATTCCAACCAATTTGATACTCACGGAAAATTTAGGGTCCGCTCCCGGCAAGTGTCACTAGTCCAGACGCAGGTTTTGAAATTACCCTGAGCCTGAAATCACAAATAAGATTGTTAGGAGGGGGCCAGGAGGGTGTCCTGGCGTAGCCCCTCCGACGCTCAAGTCAGCGACTGAGGATATATGGGGGGAGCAGCTAAGGGTGCTGCTGAAAACAAAAGAGAATGAATAACTGAACAATCAAACCTAGTATTTATAGGAAGATACCTGGGCCCTTGATGGGCTTGTCTTCCATATGGGCTAGGGATGGGCCAAGGGTAGTGGGCTCATCCATGTCTTCCATCTGGGCTAGGCCCATCCCTAGGGTATCACCAGTCTCCCCCTCCCGAGTCGAACTGAATCGTATGTTCAAAGTTCGATTAGTTGTGTTGTCCTTGATTTATCGGCGACGAGGACGTACCGTAATAGAAAAATTTATTTCGTTTGTCGTTAACGAACAATGTTTGCCGTTACGAAAATTACGGGAATCGACCTGCCCGGTCAGGTCGTGGGGGTGTGGGGGCAACGCCCCCATAATTTTTTTTTCTTCATTCTCATTTCTCCCTGCTCTGGTCACTAACTCTCCCTCTTACGCCTCATTCGCACGCTCCTCCGCTCGACCGCCCGTGCGCCCGGCGCTCCCACTCGCACTGCAGCCGCGCCGAGCGTTCATCTGCACAGCACCGTCCTCGCCTGCTAACGCGTGCCTCACCACCCTCGCCAGCCCAGCACCCTCGCCCCACACACGCAGCCTCGCCCACATCCCCTCGCTAGCCCTGCCGATCTCGCCCCATGCCCTCACCCGCAGCCTCGCCGCTCGCCCATCACGCCCTCGCCTCGCCCTTCACGCTCGCCCATCACGCCCTCGCCTCGTCCTTCACGCTCGCACAGTCCATCTCGCCCCACGCCCTAGCCTCGCCCTCACACGCAGCCTCACCGCTCGCCCATCACGCCTTCGCCTCGCCCTTCACGCTTGCCCAGCCTATCTAGCCCTCCCCCCTCGCACATCACGCCTCGCCCTCTCACTTCACAGCGCGCCACGCCTCCGCCACGCTCGCCCAGCCCATCTCTGCCGCCCATATACATAGCCTCGCCCACTGCTCCCACGCTCACCCTCGCCCCCGCTTCGCCCCTGCCCCCACGCTCACACTCGCCTCAGCCTCGCCCCCTGCCCAGCTCTCGCCTGCCTGCGCGCCTAGCCTTCACGAGTGCCTGCGCCCTCGCCCTCTGCCACGCCGAGCACTCGCCTCGCCCACAGCACGCCCTGTCGGGCGCCCCTTCCGAGCGCGAGCGCGCCACGCTCGCCTCGGGCTCAGCACTTGTTCGTTCCTGCGATCCTATCTTTCGAGTATTTTGCATTTCAATTTACTGCTTCTCACGAGTTTATCTTTGATGTTATTAAATCACCAGGGCTAATAAAATATCCAACTCTCCTTCTCTTCTACTAGGCGATGTTCTAACAGGAAAATAAAGATTCAACGTCTCCATCCTCTAACTCCTCTGCTGGGTGATACCCTAGCCGAAAAATAAATATTCAACACATCCACCCTCTAACTCCTCTGCTAGGTGATACCCTAGCAGAAAAATAAAGATTCAACACCTCCCACCTCTAACTCTCCTGCTAGGTGATACCTTAGCAGGAAAATAAATATTCAACACCTCCACCCTCTAACTCCTCTGCTAGGTGACACCTTAGCAGGAAAATAAAGATTCAACGTCTCCACCCTCTAACTCATCTGCTAGGTGTGATACCTTAACAGGAAAATTAAAATTCATCACTCCCGCCCTCTAACTCCTCTGCTAGGAGACACCTTAGCAGGAGAATGAAAATTCAACGTCCCCACCCTCTAACTCCTCTGTTAGGTGATACCTTAGCAGGAAAATAAAAATTTTCTTCTACACACTGCTTCTCTACTAGGCGATGCCTTAGTAGGAAAATAAAAATTCAACACCCCCACCCTCTAACTCCTCCGCTAGGTGATACCTTAGCAGGAAAATAAAAATTCATCATCCTCACCCTCTAACTCCTCTGCTAGGTGACACCTTAGCAGGAGAATGAAAATTCAACGTCCCGCCATCTAACTCCTGTGCTAGGTGATACCTTAGCAGGAAAATTAAAATTCAACGTCTCCACCCTCTAACTCCTCTACTAGGTGATACCTTAGCAGGAAATTAAATATTCAACATCCTCACCCTCTAACTCCTCTGCTAGGTGATACCTTAGCAGGAAAATAAAAATTTTTCACACTGCTCCTCTACTAGGCGATGCTTTAGTAGGGAGATAAAAATTCAACACCCCCACCCTCTAACTCCTCCGCTAGGTGAAACCTTAGCAGGAAAATAAAAATTCATCACTCCCGCCCTCTAACTCCTCTGCTAGGTGATACCTTAGCAGGAAAATTAAAATTCAACGCCTCCACCCTCTAACTCCTCTGCTAGGTGATACCTTAGCAGGAAAATAAATATTCAACATCCTCACCCTCTAACTCCTCTGCTAGGTGATACCTTAGAAGGAAAATAAAATTTATCTCCTCCCCAACTCTGCTCCTCTGCTTGACGATGTCTTAGCAGAAAAATAAAATTTTTCTCCTCCCCAACTCTGCTAGGCGATGCCTTAGCAGGAAAATAAAATTTATCTCCTCCCCAACTCTGCTCCTCTGCTAGACGATGTCTTAGTAGGAAAATAAAATTTTTCTCCTCCCCAACTCTGCTAGGCGATGCCTTAGCAGGAAAATAAAATTTATTTCATCCTCAGAATACAACAACATCCATGAAATTAATATAAGAACTTGGCTTTATTAAATTTCAACCGATAACATAAGACAAATTCAGAAATGAAATACAGCAAAATTCAAGTCAAGATTAATATTCTCTAAGATGATAAGTGCTCCCGGGCTTCTTTAGAGCATTAACAAGCGCATTCTCCAACTTTCTTCTCTGCTCCTCTTGTATCTCCACAGAACAAAGTTACCCACTTAGAAGCTTCTGCGAATGACTCTACAACTGTAAGACTGAGCTCAAGCTTCCATGCGAATGCTCGCGACCTCTCTTTTCTTCTTCCTTCACGATTCTTTCATAACAACGACGTGCGACTTTTTGGTCCCCGCACACGACTCCAACTCCCTTTCCCATAGGAAACTTAAGCTTCTGATGATAAGTGGAAGCTACGACTCTAAAATCCTTTAAGGCTGGCTGCCCCAGGATTCCATTATACGATGAGGGAGTATTCACTACGGTAAATGTTATCATCTTTGTCACCCGCCGAGAGTCACGTCCCAAAGATAGGGGAAGAGTAATCTGACCCAGCGGCGGGATGGCATGTCCTGCAAACCCATACAGCGGGGTGGAGACCGGCTCAAACTCAAATTCTTCCACCTTCATTTGATCCAACGTGCTCTTGAACAAGACATTCACGGAGCTTCCATTATCAATAAATTTCCTTGCCACATCATAATTGGCAATGGTGGCCGTCACCACCAAGGCATCGTTATGTGGACTCACAACGCCTCGGAGGTCTTCTGGCCCAAAGCTGATGACGGGGTCTTGTGGTAAGTCTGCACCACTATATATCTCAAAGTTCTCCAATCTTCTCCCATGTGCTTTCCGAGCTCGCCCATAGCCTCCATCGGTAGCACCGCCCGAGATCATATGAATCATTCCTCTCGTAGGGTGATTATCCTCATTCATTCCCCTCCTCGGTTCGACGGGCTCCTGAAGGACATCTTGACCTCGACCTTACCCTCTCTGCTCCCCAACGCCCTGATTTATCCATGGAGGGCCTTGACCACGTCTAGAGGACGGGTGAGACCTCGGTCGACTCCCGGATGCGGATCCTTCTCGTCTGTCCCGCGAAGGAAATCTAGCACTGCGCTCAACCCTTCGTGACTTCTCCCACCTCCTCGCGGGCTCCCTCACGTCCATCACCTTGTCACGACTCCTATCCAGGGGAACATGTGATGAGAATTGTCCTCTACTTCTAGTTCTGTCTTCCTCTCTTTCCCCCGCACCCCTCTTCCTTCCTCCTTTCTCCACTCCCTCAACTCTACTTCATCCGTGCCGATTCTCCATCCTTCTGTACCGTTGGGCATCTTCCAAGTTTACATATTTCTCAGCTCGAGCCAACAGTTCATCATAGCTTGACGGGGGCTTCTTGACCAGCGACTTGAAAAACTCCCCTCCCCTCAATCCTTGTGTGAAGGCACTTATCATGACGTCAGGAGTAGCCGCTGGTATTTCCAGCGCTGCACTGTTGAAACGCTGGACAAATTCTCGTAAAGTTTCATTCTCTTGCTGCTTCATCACGAACATGCTCAAATAATTTTTCTGGTGCCTATTGCTGCTAGCAAATCGATGCAAGAAGGCAGCTGAGAAGTCCTCAAAAGAACGTATAGAGTTGGGCTGCAAAGTGTTAAATCACTGCTGGGCTGACCTCACTAACGTGCCCAGAAAAACCCTACACCTGACTCCATCTGAATATTGGTGCAACAGAGCCGCATTCTCAAATCTCCCCAAATACTCTTCGGGGTCGGTATGTCCATCATATTCTCCAACATTCGGTTGTCGGAAACTCGGGGGAAGTCCTTCTTTCAGAATGGCAAGCGAAAAAGGACTTCCTTTCTTGGGGGCCGGCGCTCTACTTCCCACCTGTTGTCTCAACATCCGTATTTCCTTCCACATCTCTCCAATCTCTGCATTCCCTTCGCTTGGGAGGGGCTGGGTCTCTTCAATTCTGCTCTGCTGGCCCTCAACATTTTCCTCTCGCTCCTGGCGAGTGGTCTGCTCTTCAATGAACACAGCTTCTTGGTTCCTCTTCATAGGCTCATCCACTGTCCGAGTGATAAATTGACCCAACTGCTCCAGGGTCAAGTTCCCCACATTTTCATTAGGATGGAGTTGCTCGACCCTGGTCTCTTGACGAGGTTGTTCGGTTCTTGTCTCTGATGGGGTTGTTCCTGCCTCGCCTCAGCATGAGACTGTTCGAGTCCCCTCTGAGGACGCGATGACGCTGAGTTAACTCTTCTACTCCCTCTTCTCCCTACCATCTCTACGTCTCAACTCAAATATTTCCCACAGACGGCGCCAAGTGATACTCACGGAAAATTTAGGGTCCGCTCCCGGCAAGTGTCACTAGTCCAGACGCAGGTTTTGAAATTACCCTGAGCCTGAAATCACAAATAAGATTGTTAGGAGGGGGCCAGGAGGGTGTCCTGGCGTAGCCCCTCCGACGCTCAAGTCAGCGACTGAGGATATATGGGGGGAGCAGTTAAGGGTGTTGCTGAAAACAAAAAAGAATGAATAACTGAACAATCAAACCTGGTATTTATAGGAAGATACCTGGGCCTTTGATGGGCTTGTCTTCCATGTGGGCTAGGGATGGGCCAAGAGTAGTGGGCTCATTCATGTCTTCCATCTGGGCTAGGCCCATCCCTGGGGTATCACAATTGATTCAAAATGTATGGATTACAAATTATTATATTGGAATGTGGATTAGAACTTTAAACAAAAAACTATAAATCAATGCTTTTTTAAATTTTAAATGTCTGGGAAATTTCCAAACGATCATGCTACAAATTTTGTTAATCTAATATACTTGGAAAAATACGATGATTTTTAAGGGCCGAAAACACATACAAAAGTAGGCTTTGTATGTGTTCAGATATGACGTGTTAAAGACATGAACATGAGAGGTCAACTCTCGCGTGATTCTCTATGTGTCAACTCTATGTTGTATTCATTTATTATACAAAAGTAGGCTTTGAAATGTGATTCTCTATGTGTCAACTCTCAAACGAACAGGTGGACCAAAACAAGTGAAAAATAGAAGACTGATTCGTGATAAATGAAAAATGAGAGACCAAATCGAAAAAAATAACATAAAATGACATGCAACGTGGCGCACAAGTATACGCAAATTCCTCGATCAAATCACCTACAAAAATTTTTGAGTTGAGACGTAGAGATGTTCTGCTGTTCTGTTGAGGCCGCTTGATCTTGAACTTTCTGTGTGGTTCTTTGTGGTTCTTCATCTTCCAATCTTAGAGTACAGGGACCAACTTAAGTTTAAGTTACTAGGATTCACAAATCTGTCTATCTTGTCAACTTAAGTCTAAGTTATTAAGATCCAATATTACTGTTCAAAACGTCACAGTTCCAATGCGGAGTCTCAGATATATTTTCACGGGCAAATAGCATTTTACACCCTTGCGAAATTGCAAAAAATTACGACATTTCCTGTAGATTTTACATCCCGAGTTTTCTAATATCAAGCACATTTAATCGTAGTGTTTTTAAAATTCAAGCAAATTTACTCCGTTTGCAAGGGGTCTGTCTAATTTTAAAAAACCCAGGGTTTTAAATGAAATTAATTTTACATAGAGGGTTTTTAGCTTTTTTGAATTTTGACAGGGGTTGCTGATGCAATTTTCCCATATTTTCCTTACTGCAACCATTTGCCTCTGCCTTGGGTTTTGATTTCTCCTCTTATGGACAATATCTATTTGTTGCATGATGTTGCTATTTTCTTTGATGTCTGATTTGTGAAAGTTTTCTATAATACTTCTAAAACTGTCTTTCCTCTTTTCCTTGTTTTTGTTAATTTATTTGTTTCGTGTCTTAGACAACAATTTAATTTTTGTTGAATCATACAGGTGCCTTGTGAAATTATTTGTCTCGTGTCTCAGCCAACAATTTAATTTTTGTTGAATCATACAGGTGCCTAATGTGACAGATGTTGGACTTACGCCGAGACGAATAAAGAAAATTGCTGTTATTGGTGGAGGATTAACTGGTTCTGGAATAGCCACAACTTTTATTTTGAGCAATATTTATGTTGTTCTGAAAGAAATCAATTCTGATTATCTTCAGAAGGGATTAAAAGCAATTCAAGGTTAGTTAGCATGTGTTTAAATTAATCTTGTAGTTTCAAGTTATAAATTCTAGCAAGAAAACATATGCAATTGTACCTAAGGAAGAAATGGATATAGTGTGATCTGACAATAAATATGAATTTTTACAGTTCGGTGGAGGTTCAAATATTCTCATACTTTCTTCATTTTTCATGTGGTTGTTATGCTGCTTCATACTTTGTATTGCAGTCAATGTCCGAGGTTTGGTATCACGAAAAAAATTGACGCTGGATAAAGCCGAGAAGGCTCTTTTGATGCTTAAAGGTGTTTTAGACTACTCTGAATTGAAGGATGTGGATATGGTCATAGAGGTAGGGCAGATATATAGTGTGTTTGATTTTCTAGAGATATTTGATTTTCTAGAGATATATCTATCAATTCGTCAAATCAAGTGTTTTTTAGAAGGATGCGCGATTCCAAATTATCGTTCCATCGGTGCTTTTTCCACGACTTATTTTACTGAGAATAAGCTGAACATCTTATGATTTTTATTCTAAGAAGCTATATGGAAGTTCGAACTAGAAATCACTGAAAATATGATTTAAAAAGAGTTCTCTTCCATCCATGATTCACTGTCACCGACAAAATTAATTATTGATTTTGATGAAGGAAAGAGAAGATAAGCCTCAATTGATTTGCTACGATGTTTGTGGATTTCCTACATTGTTATCTTTGCGAACTGTGGCTACTAAGAATTAATGTCACAGTTCCCATTTAATGTTCTGCTTTTCTTATATAATTGTCTTAATTGCAGGCTGTCATTGAAAATATTTCCCTAAAACAGAAAATTTTTGAGGATGTTGAGAAGGTGTGTGCTTCGCACTGTATTTTGGCATCAAACACATCTACTATAGACCTCAATATAATTGGAGAAAAGACCAAAGCACAAGATCAGATTGTGGGTGCACATTTTTTCAGGTTGACTCCTTGACAAATTCTGGAATTTAATTCCTCAATTTCACCGAGTTGAAAAAGTAAAGATTAGAAATTATGAATTCTTATTCTTGCTCTTGAGCAGTTCGGATGTTGGCCAAAAGAGCATAGCAATTTGGAGTTTCTTAATATTTGCAATGTTATGATCATTACCATGGCTGTAATGTGGATGTGAAGTGGTGTGAAGATGGAAAAGGACTCTTTGTTTTCTCTCACGAATTGAAATAGAATGTGCTACCTTTGCATTATGTCGGATTGATAAAACACATATAAATAATATTCCACCTTGGTTGCCAAAAGCTTTTTGTAATCCAATTCTCTATCTCCTTTCAATGTAGATGTCATAACTTTGAGTCTAGAAATCTGAACATGGAAAACATATGTTTTGGTCATATAATAATTCCTCTCTTTCTATTAAAAGTCACCAGCCTCGCCTGCGATGCCTTGCCCCCTCATTGAACCCTTTTTTCAATCTGTTAGGATCATATAAGCCACACTGAATACCTTCATTCCAAGTATTCTTGCATTTATATGCTTAGACGGCACTATGGAGAGTTCAAGGAGTTTAATTTAGTTAAATCAATTTGGAACTGTGTATTGTATCGTATTGATAGCAAATTTTGTTTTAGAAATGACTAAATATACTCCAGTTGCTGATTGTGTTGTCACTCTTGACAGTCCTGCCCATGTAATGCCTCTTCTGGAGATCGTGCGGACAGAGAAGACCTCGCCTCAAGTAATTCTTGATCTAATGACAGCTGGAAAGACCATAAAGAAAGTTCCTGTTGTAGTAGGAAACTGCACTGGCTTTGCTGTGAATAGAACTTTCTTTCCATATTCTCAAAGTGCACATCTTTTGGCTAACTTGGGTGTGGACGCTTTCAGAATTGACCAGCTAATCAGTGATTTTGGCCTGCCTATGGGCCCATTCCAGTAATTTTCTTTCCTTTACGTCATGTATGCAACATTAGCCCTTGCATGTCTGTCGGCGACTAGTTATGGCATTTCATTATTGAGTTATTTTATGAAAAGATGTATTTCTCAGTGGCTATTTTATCATATAGTGTTTAGACCCGAGGAATGTTCTTAGAAATCACGTTGATTGAGAATATTGATTCTTGGTAGAGTTTGTTTTTTCACTATGTTCATGTTCCCTTCAGCTGGCAGATTATATATGGAAATGGTTGTAATACCTGGTGCCTTCCAGGCTCCAGGATGTCGCAGGATATGGAGTAGCTGTTGCAGCAACAAAAGAATTTTCTTTGTCCTTTCCTGATCGCACTTTCATATCTCCACTGGTTGATTTGCTTATGAAAAGTGGGAGAAATGGTAGAGATAAGTTATTTTTCTTGCTTAATTTAAAGGTCTTGCATACATCTTCCCTTGCTAATTGTTGGTGCAACTTTGTGCAGGCAAAAATAATGGAAAAGGATATTATATATATGGGAAAGGAAGCAAGCCAAAGCCTGATCCTTCAGTGCTCCCAATAATAGAAAAGTCTAGGAGGCTCACGAATATCATGCCCGGTGGGAAGGTCTGAAAAAGATTTTAAGTTTTCGTTTGCAAACTTGATACGTGATAGTGGTATATTTTGTTGTCTGTTTAGACTTGCTCTTATTCTAAAATTGTATGTGTGATTGAAACTTTTCTGTTATTATCTTTCCCATAAGATCTTCCTTGCAGCCTATAACTGTGACTGATGAAGAAATTATTGAGATGGTACTCTTTCCTGTGGTGAATGAGGCATGTCGTGTTTTGGATGATGGCATAGTTGTCCAAGCATCAGATTTGGATGTTGCTTCTGTTCTTGGCATGAGTTTCCCATCTTATCGGTCACTGTCAGTTTATCACAACAATTTTTTTTTTTAAACTGATCGTTTTCTTCTGGTTTTCTATTCAATCTATGAACTCCACAACTAAAATCATTTTTAACTTTTACACAAGTTTTCAATTTAGTCTATGAACTCCGCAACTCAAATTATTTTAATGTTTACATAAGTAATCAATCGCATGGACCATGTGTCAAGTCAAGTCTTCAATTTTATCAAAGATAGAGTAATGGAGAATAAAAGAAGAATAAAACTGACCACTAAAAATGCCCAGAACTTGATGAGGACATCATGTTTTAAGTTCATAAACTTAGGATTTTATCTCCCTTTTAACTCTTAAATTTTAACTGCTGTAGCCACCAGATGAAAGATTAGACAGTTGAATCTGAGCCAAGTGGTTTTCTGAAAAATGGACTGATAAATTATGCTTGTAAATAGTTATCCTGAGTATATATGATTTCTGTAACCGTGTTCGGGTGGCGGTACTTCTGAATAAAATGGCATATTGTAAATCGGAGAAAGATCAATGACGAGGTTTATCTTTTGTCAACAGTGGTGGTATCGTTTACTGGGCAGACACCATCGGGGCAGACAATATATACAGAAAACTCAAGACACTGTCTGAAGTGTGGTAATTTCTTCAGACCGTCGAACTATTTGACAGAAAGAGCAGCAAGAGGCATCCCATTGGTAAATATCCCTCCAAAAGCTTAAAACTACTTAGTTTAAAAAATTATTTAAAATTGCAATTGCAGCATTTTTTTTACCTTCTGAATCAGCCAGTCTTAAAATTCTTAAAAATCTCAGCAATCTAATTACCAATCCCCTGTGCTTATGTACTAACCAATGTAAACGCCAATTACCTTCAAACTTTTGTTGTTTCTCTTATTTTTAGCCTGAGTCCCCACATTATGCGAATGCTTTCTCACCCCATGTTTTCATGATTATGCTCAATAGTCAACCGCTGTGTTTTCTGGTAACAAGAAGTTCTGTAACCTGTTTTCTCTCTTGAAGTGCAGAAGCACGCGTGTATGTGCGTTTCAAATCTTCTATATAAATGAAGTGTGTGTTACACAACATGTGAAATTTCGAGTTATTGTTAAAAAGTTGTACGAAAAAAACATTACGCATGTTGAATATATATGCTGACTCAATGGTCTCGTTTCTGCAGAGTACACCTGCTCCGACATCTTCAGGAGCTAGGCCACGCCTATAAATGAATTGTCCATCGAAGTCCAATTCAATAATCCCGAGCAAGCATCCTCTAATATGTAGGATGGCGTGTATAATAAATAACACACACCTCTATTTGATATTTATCTAGTGAAATCCATAATGTCTACGTTCCTTGTGAAAACATGAACAACGAAAGTTCAATTGGAGGGAGCACAAACCCCCAAAGATTGACGCTTGTTTGTCTTTTCTTAAAATTATCTAGCAAGACTAAGGGTGTCAATTCGGATGGGTTGGATTGGGTTGAGTAATATTATTATTCAAAATTTGCTCAACCTGAACCCAACCCGAATCCGAGCCAACCCAGAAACTCTTAATCCGAATCAACCCGATCAACCTGATTTTGAATTTTTTATAATTTTTTTAAAGAAAATTAAATAAAATAAAAAAATAATATTTTAATTTAAACACATAATAATAAAATCTCCATATATATGATTTAAATTTGAAATTGTAATTGTAGAAAAGTAAAGTATATTTATTAAATCAAACAAACAATTGTTTAAAAAATAAAAAATGTTCAAAATAATATTAAATTATGAAAATTTATAATATAAATATATAATAAATATTTTTTCAGACATACAATATATAAAATTGTAGGCAATATTTATTAATTATATATATATTTTTTTAAAATAAAATTTTCGGGTCAACCCGGGTTGACTCGAACCCAACCCGATTATTTTTTCCGGGTCAGTTATTGGGTCCAACCCGATCTGACCCGAACCCGAAAATCACAAACTCAAACTTGGTTTTTTTCGGGTTGAATCGTGTCGGGTTGGTGGGTCGTATCTAATTTTGACGCCTTTATATAAGACTTTCCATTACAATTCGCGGAGTCCACATGCTTTGTCTTAACAAACATTAAATATTTATGAGGGTTAAAATTGTGCTCAAATTATGGCGTATAAAATTTTAAATTATTGAGCCAATAAAGAATTTCAATAGACATAACTTAAGAATCATTTTGTTATTATTATTTTATCACTATCATTCATTCCTTTTTATCATAAGAATAAGTATAAAATATTGTTAATTATTATGTTCAATAATATTATCATTGCCATCTCACATTTACAAGAGAGAAACGTTTGCGAAGAAGTCTGTATATTAATTACACTTTTTATATGTTTATTATCAATTAGAGAATATAGATATAGATTAATGTTTGTTTTGAATAATTACGGTATAAGGTTAAAAAAAGAGTGAGAGACTAAACTATAATTTTGAAATAATGAATTAAAAAAACAGACGATGAAACCAAATCATTTGTTTATATAATGGGAAACTTAGAGCGTGTTTGACACAATTTATAAACTTTGAAATTTTGTTTGATAAAACTTTTTAAAAACAAATTATAAGATGTCAAAATAATAATATGCTTTTAAAAAATTGGATACCCACCTTATTTTTTATAATCTTATTTAAATATTTGTTAAAGACCAAATTATTTTTGTATATTTTATAATATCTCAAACATACTCTTGTATAACATAATACATAAATTGATTAATAGTCAATTATTGTTTTTATTTTCAATATAAACTCCATTATAATTAATATCATAATTATACAGTTTTTTGAAATCATGAATCATATTATATCATCAAGTTAATAATAGTAATAATTATGTGGCAGGTAACATGGTTCTATAGTTATAATAATGCATCCTGTCACTGCTCGGTTGTCACAAGTTGGAAGTAAATATCTGCGCAGAAAATGGACATTTCAACCTTAAATTGGTATTAATCAATGAATACATAGAAAATTCTATCTGAAATCTGTAGTAACAATGAACCCTATACTGCTACACCGAAGAAAAGCCAAATCAAACTACGGCCTAATGTTACAGAGATGCAACAGCATGTTTTGGGTGAATGCCGACTAATCCTAACCACATTATAGTTCACGTTCAGTTTTCGCTCTTACATTCCCATTTTCAGCAGCCTGGTGTTATTTTCTGACGGGTTCATTATTGACAGCAGCAACATCTTGACTGACTGTATAAAGCATCCTTGATGGAAGAACAGAATGTTTTGCAGCACCATTGCTTATATGCTGCTGACTTGAAGTTTCAGTTCTTGTAATTATTGTGTCATTGCTGGTTAAATCATTCTCATTACCTGAATCTGTCTGTGCCAATGAAGAATATTTGGCTTCTGCAGAGTGAAAAGGAATATTAGTACATTCCCAAGACGAAAAGAATAATCACGTTCATCATTCATTCATTTCTTCCATCTAAAATTTTCTAAATACCATGAGACGGTTGAACGTCATATTTTAAATTAGCATATACAGTTATCAATTGGACACAAAAAACTCTTGACAAATGGGAAACGAGTATAAACAATACATTATAAGAAACCTGTTGTTCTCACCCAAAGTGAACCACAATGAGATGAAAGTGTCATTTCTAGACTATGCCCTCAATTTCTTTTCCTTAAGAGCTGCAACATTTAAAAACCTGAAGCACTACACTTTGAGAATGGCTTGAGGTAATTTAAAATTTCTCCACGGGTTTGCACCAATACAATTTGAGAAAGTCCTTAGCGAACGGAGCCAACTATTCTAAGATTAGGACACTACTACATGCGAATATCAGAGTTAAAACCAATCATGAAATTCTGAACTTATTAGCGACGGGACGCTCATGCAAAGATTTTACCTCTTTTTTTTTTCTCTTCAAAAAATTCGCGCAGAGTTTCACTGCTATTATATCAATGGGTGGCGGGCAAAAGATTTTAACTAGAAAGCGACCACTGAACTAGTAAACTAGCAAGCCGTCCTATTCTATTACCAGACATAATTACATTACAGATATACAGATGTCCATCTATGAGTTCATTGAATTGATTGCCTGCTTCAAGTTTTATAAAATTTCAGATGCTCAATCATGTCCATACTCCATAAATTTAGATAGCAAAAAGTACAAAATTAAAAGCAGAGAGGATGAACCTTGCCTTTTATATTTCCTAAAGTTATGAGCCTGTTCAGACAATCTCGTAAGGTAGTTAAAATAATTCTTTCTTGCTCTGGATATGCTTCAGCCAGTCTTTGATCACGTGGTAACTGTGATAAAACATTGTTATGGCCTGCTAATCCATTAGGAGAAGCAGTAGTAGGAAACATTGCATCTTGTTCGTCACATATCAGAGCTAATGTACTAGGAGACATTGGCCTTCCTTTTGATAAATCAGCTCCTTCAAAACCACTCTCGACTTTAGTGTTTTCATTCTGGTTTCCACTTGAAGGATCGCATATTAAAGCTTCCTCCGCCACAGAAAGCTTCAGGCTTTGAGACAGATCTTGACTTGATGAAGCCGGTGAATTTTCTCTACAAATCTCTGTACTATTTTCTACTGGTTTTCTCTCTTCTGCAAGAATGCACGAAAAATTTCAGACATAACCAAGGAACATCTGATTATTACTCAAAAGTCTCTTCCGGTGCTTCTCACGTGCATAAAAGAGCAAGCATTGGAGAATGTTATGATCTAAGGATGTATGTAGTTAATGCACAAAAGAACAGCTAAGGCTTCTCTTTTTTGTAATGTTTTGGATACATAATATTTATACTATCACCAAAAGTTAGAACCCAAAGCCAATTCTACCGGGAAATCAATAATTCTACATTTTTATGGCCTCTATCGGAAGGATATAAATTGGACAAGGATACACAATACATAAAAAGGGAGGCATACAAAGACAACAAAACGTGTTTGAATGCTCAGTCTGAACAGTTTACACTACACAGGAGAACATGTCACAAACATATTAATTAAGACAAGAAAGCCAACAGTAATATGGTGTTGTCTCATGCATCTTAGATTTAAGGAACAAAAGGAAAGAAAAACAAATAACAAACACAAGCCCGACAATTCCCTCATGAGATTGTTGAACTGTCTCGGACACTATCCCATGTTGCATAGAGAACATGAGATGGATGGAGAGAATTTTACTCGAATCTCTGTTATTGATAAATATATTTGCTGGAAATCTTCCTTAAAAAATGCCATGTGATAGCAAGTAGAGTGTTAGTGCGTTATCGAAGATGCTACGAGGTAATGGGTAACATTAAAATCAAATGTAATATTGACTCAAATAAAACACAAAATAAATTGGATTATTTAAAAATCCATGTATACCGGAAAGCATCTTTGCAGCTTCTCCCCCATACACCACGAGCACCGAGCAGAGTTCCTTAACGTCCTGAGGCTGAATAATGTCAGCCAAGAGTGACCTTTCAATACAATACAATACAATAGTAAGTTGCTTTAAAGCATACTCCAAATGAATCTCAATTGATATTCATGTATACCTGTAAGTAAACTTTGAAGGGCCCAACACTGATACATTACCATGCTGGGGACCAGAAAGTGAAGGCAGTGAAGGTCCTGAACCCTTAATTTGGTTAGCCTGTCAAAAGAGAAAAAATATCCTATTTGATAATCTTTATTCAAATATAGTGAAGAAGATGTTAACCAGAAGTAACAAGTTTAAACCATCTATCCACATTAAGACATTTCAACTCGCAGACATTATTTTCAACAAGTCCCCATTTATTTCCCACCAATCATATGTGTCGATAGAAATTATCATCATTACTGGTTTTTCCACAAGATAGTTGCAGAAATTTCAATCGGGCTCTCCATGCCACACATGGAGTAACAAAATCTCATATTACTTCAGGTTCAAGCATTACACCTAGACTCGCACTCGAACAAATATATATCAATGTAACAGTGTAATGGTTGAACCCAAACCATTAAAGAAGCTTTCAGTCAAATATTTTGACATCTGATCTCATAATAATAAAAATCCCTTCAAATGCCAGTGTAATGATTTACTTCATCTAGAAATTCCTCAATATATTACAAATCCCTTCAAATGCCTCAGTGTAATGATTTACTTCATCTAGAAATTCCTCAATATATTACAAATCCCTTCAAATTCCACAATGCCTTAAATATATCAGCACTTGTGCCATATCATGAACCTTGCCTCAGACATGAAAATATTCCAGCTAATAATTTTTACTATCAAGTACACGCTCCTCATTTAGAGTCGTAAGCATGACATTAGCATTGGACTTCACCTCTTTAAAACATTTTACTGAGTTCAAATTTTCCAACACAGGACAGATTTATATTTTGTGCTCGTGAGATTAGGCACCAACTTCCTCAGTCACCAAAATGCGGATATGTAGCAATAATAAAGGTACAAAAATAATACGCCAAGTGCAAATAGGGATCATATAATTCATCTCTCATGATTTATTGGTGCAGTTTCAAGTGAAATTTAATGTTTTAGATGTCTTCATTTTTACCCTTAACACAGTGATATGTTAATGTAAGAGTGTGCTATATCAACACACTTTAGCACAGAACTTTTGGAATAAAATTTGAATTTTAAAGAAGCATTATGCACGTCTTAAAAAAGAAAACATGAACATTAATTTGAGAAAGGAGTAAAAACCACAAAATGAACAAAGTCCATGTAGCCTTGGACTGCTCAGACATACTCTAGCAATCTTGTTAACCGCATAATGCAAATTATATCTCGAGAAAATAACAAAAATTTACCTGTTGCAAATGCCCAAGCATGCGCACTGGATCTTGCTTTATTGATCCAAAAAAAAGCTCTTGACCTTTTGGTTTCTTGTTCAATGGGGGAGACCCATAACCAGAAGATCCAATAGCACCTGTGATGGCAGCATTTGCTGCCTGCTGGATATATGCTATGTTGTTTCCATGATCTCCATGAAAGAGTGCTTGCCTCTCCTCGCTTCCTTCATAGTTTTTGCAGTCCACACATTTGCAGTTTTCAGAACAAAGTATATTAGCTTGGAAGCACTCACAGTACTTCTTGAGGCATCCTGATTTCTTACAGTGACATCCTTTATTATGCTTTCCGGTAATTAAACCTTCCCTGGCTTCCTCCTACACACATAATGTTATTGCATGCAATAAACAAAAATTAGAAAATTAGGAGTTCTGGACATACTGGAATGCATAGTCATGCCAGTTATATGCGTACTCCCACAAATAACTTGACTTATGCTTATACTTTTGTGTCAAGTTAATTTGAGTCTCCATCCTTTTCTCCTGGATACTATGATTCACTCTCATGTGTGTTTCTAGCAGTAAATGCCCAAACCATCTTCAGCATATGGACTTAATTTTATCTTCAATTGCCAACATCGAACCTTTTCTCAATTATACTCGTTTCTTTTCAATACATTCTTGTGTCACGCCTATTCTGTCGAAACATTCATCTATAAGAATTACCCAGAACCTCGTCTGAACGATATTTTGCAAAACAATGCCCTCCAAGAAATCAGAACATGGGTAGTCAGCGATTACATGGTTATAAACCTAGGTTTGACTTTCAGTCTCCTAGGAAACTTGAATTTGAAAGAAATTGCTTGTTGGGAGTACCAAGTACCACTTGTATTTCTCTATGTGAGAACACATTTCTTGACGGTCAATTTCAAGGGCGGATTCCAAAGCTCTCAATTATAAAAAAGAAGTTCAGATGATAAATGTCATTGAAGGAAGTGAGAGAAGCAAAAACAAAAACAACATATAAATCAATCACATCTAAGCCAAAAATCAGAACTATTTAAAATGGATTGTAAGGCAATAATCCCGAGCTAAAGCTTTATAGTATAACAATGCATGTTAAAAAGATGACATAGAGCTTTTCACAGTACCCTGCTGTCCCGAGCTCCATGTGGGCTACCGGCTATTTTTGGCCTGAACGCATTAGGATTGCGCTCAAGTGTAGCTTCGACTGCTTCTCTTCTGGCAGCTTCATTCTCAACATTGTTGTGACAATTTACACAGTTGCAGCCATCACAGTATGTTCCAGATGAAAAACATTCACAATACCTGACCACGAAATTGTCAGGACATGCATCGAATTCATTCCGTCAAGATAGGAAGTAGTTTATTCACACACTATATACTCAATAAAATCTAAAGAGCTTTACAAAAATGAAATAAATAAAATAAAAACTAAGGAGATTATTGAAACCATAGGAACACCAACAAGCCAAAATTATCAAATTAAATATGCTAGTGAGTAGTGAAAAATAAAAATGGTGTAATGACAAACATAACCTCGCAAATTTTAGTTAGATAATTAGGGAATAGAAATACCTTCATAAATGGGAAATATCAAATTCATTCCATGTGAAAGTGCAACATTACATGTCAAACACACAAAACAGTTTAATGAATGGTTATCTAAATCTTTGAATAATCATATTAGCTTCATTACCCCTTGTCCCATGCTGTTAATGGAGGACTCTTCAAAACTAGGTTATGCTAATTATTCCCCAATAGCAACTTGTATACAGATGCAAAACATATTCCACGAAACAGATAAAGCTAACCTTGTTCTATCGTCAAATGAATAAATCCAAACAACCACACAACAATCACAAACTTATAATAAAAAATTTAAAGTTATTCAGTTATATCATTATGCTTAACCTCGTGAAATGCCTCACATAGAAAATTATCATATTTTTGTTATATATTCACATAGAATATTTGCGCAGTGTCTGGCACTTTATTCTGAAAATAGCACACAAAGTTTACCACCAAAAATCGAAGCAGATAAAACATTCTACTTATAAACTCATTTGCCACAGAACAAAGAGCATGACAAAGGGCAACCACTCACAGTTTCAAACATCGAGAATGTTTACAGTTACACTGCTTTGGTTTCTTTGGAGTACCATCTTTTACTTCATTCAGATTTGATCTTGATCTTGCTCTTGGTGATTCAGGTTTCCTGTGCAAGGAAGAGAATTCATTTAACTTGCCAGCAAATAAGTGTCCATAGTCCATACAAAGAATAGGAGAGGTGTACTTCAACTACTATAACACATTAAAGAGAGAAGAAAATATAAAAAGACAATCAAACATTTGATCTTTTGATCTTCATATACACAAGCATCATAAAGCAACATCAAAAGAGACGCTAGGGAATCTTCATGAGACATGATGCAAAAAGACTCTTCTAAATCAGTCAGTACACAAAATTAGGATACATAATCCACAAATTTGCTGCAACTGAAAGTATATCAAGTGAAAAGGGAAAAAAATAAACGACAAGGAAAGCTTCTCATGAGCAAAGACCAACTAACATCAATCTCCAAACGAAACACAACAAAAATATGTAGATAATTTATAGAAAGAAGTCATCACGGACAAGGTAAATGAAATTTCTGCAATAAATGCTTATTTATTGGGTCATAATAATCCAACGAACCCAAAATTCCTACAAGAAAGTAATTCAGACAACTAGAAATCTAAGGAACGGAATTACTATCTTTTGCAGTGATACTTATTCATGCATTTTACTGCCAAGAAAGTTATCGTTATAAAATAATCTATTTCCACTTTTCTCCTATTGAAATAGATTTCTCCTATTGAAAAGCTCGGAATTTTTTATGAAAACTTAAGAATTGGCCAACGAAACCTTAAAGGGTTTTAAAAATCAACAATCTGATGCTTCCAAGACTGAATCATTACGACAAAGTTCGATAAAAAAAAAATCAAGTAGTTGCTGAGGCGTTTACACAATAGGGCGTATAGTAGGATGAATGGGTGGCGCAGGTGGCCGCGGAGGCTGTTGCGAAGTCATAAACAGCATCTGTGGCGGTTTTGCTGACAGCTGCTGTGTCGGGTGACTCAGATGGTTCGGCGTTGCTAACTGAAGTGGCTGAGGGTGAACGACGCTCGACGCGCCGCTGCTTAAGCCAGTAAAATCGAGCTGTCTCACAAGCTTCCTCGCCGGGAAATCCGCAGCTGCCGGCGTTGCAGAGTCTTCCGATTGCGATGGCCGATTCTTGGGAAGGAACTCCCCTCCCTCTCTTTGCTCCATTCAAAAAATAATTTCAAAAAAAAAAAATTCCAAAACCCAAACTTAACAATACAATTCACCAAACGGAAATTTTTTCGCAAGTTATAAATTTCAAATAAACAAAAGTCTAATTCTGCGAGCCTTCCTTCTCCCAATTAGACAGATTTCGAATTACAAACCTATCAAAATTCAAAATTTGAAAACTGAAGACTCTCATAATCCACTCAGCTTCAGATTCACGAAAAGAGAATTCCAAGAAAATCTCCAGTCTCCAAATTATCTCGATCAAAGCTACGCGAATCTACATACGTACAATTCATGAATTGCTGGGAAAGTGATGATTTTCGAAAGGGGGGGGCGTTGAGCTCTGTCCTCCCTCTCAGGCTTCGCTTTTGAAATTCAATTTTTGTAATATTTTGACGGTAAGATCAGCATCGTTTACACATCCAACGGCTGTTATCGAGTACGTGAATCGGGCGGTGTAAATTCATAGAACCCGAGGATGTGGCCTTTCTACCGTTGATAACAATCACGTGCGCTAGATTGAGGGCAACTCTATCTTCACAATTTCGTATTTGGGTTGATGTGAAATAGTAAAAATGATTCGTTGGTTTAGAATTTAATTCGTGAGCGAGAAGTAGAGGATAATTGCTCCGTGGTTGTTTCATCAGATTCGTTTTCGAGAAAAGGTAAAAAAAATTAACATATGGCGCTAAACCAGGCGACACCGTTGACTTGTCAGGTAAAAAGGCAAGTGGCTCAATATGCTGTTTACAAAACATATAATATTTTGTGAAGTAATGCATACTAGTAGATCGCATGCGCTTGCGTCTGTAATAATTTTTATAATTTATTTGATTTATATTTAAATAAAAAGCAAAATATAATTATAAAAAATAATAAGAAACTATATTGTAATTTTGATAAAAAATAAAAAAATTAAAAAATGATCTCAATAAAAACTGAACATATAACCTAAACCTCAATAAACAATAATTATATCAGCTAAACTACTTATAAATTGCATTAAAAATTTTAACATTTTATTAATATATAAAATTATTAAAACAGAACATGACACCAAAATTAGTTACTCTAAGTGTCTCAAATTTAATAAAATAGTATAGAAGTATTGATATTTTACACAGCCAAATTGCATATCCTTTTTTACCTAATTCATTGCATATCCTTTTTTACCCAAAATTTTTTATTATTAAAAAAATCAAACTAGTTAATCCGATTATCAATATCAGGGATTGTTCCGTTGCAAAATATGTTATCAGATGGGCATGATAGGGGTGGGAAAGGTTACATCCAAGCTTAGCAATCCTCCTAAGATGACGACACTTTCACCACGAAAGTCGAGAGTGGCATTTCATGCAGCACCAAACTTACAACAGTAAATTTGTCTAAATGAACAAATGGAACACAGTAAGGCCAAAAAGACAAACGTCACTCTACCACAATCTGTACGTCTCAATACTCCGTCGGCACGGTTATAAAATAAAGGAATCATGATACAGCCACCTGTGGGTTGGGGTTTGGCATGCCGCATGAGCTAGAACCCCTCTGCCCTGACACCCCGCCGATTGTCTCTTCCTCGGCTCAGGTATATATCAGCCTGATATTCTTTAGGAGGTGCCCTAACTGGAGATCGGCTTCTTTCTCTTACAAGAGTACCCCAGCCACGGGTAGGAAGTAGGGGCGGTTCTGGAGACGGAGACAGCACTCTCCTTCCATAATCTCCACTTCTCTCGTTCAAGAAATCATCCCTACCACGATCTCTGCGGTCCCATTCTAGCAGCATTGATGGTCTATCGTACTTGTATCTATCATTATAATCATCTTCGGGAAAATCTCGCCTCTCACTTCGAAATGGATGAGGATCGAGGTATCTGGCTTCATTTCTGGGTGATGGTCTAGCAGCTCCAAAATCTCTAGGATCATGCCTCGGCCAACCACGGGTAGGGGACTTGTAGCTGCTATTCATGATGCGTCCTGGAGAATGATTTGGAGGACCAGGAAAACCTTGCCTGGGAGGAAATGGGGGGCCAGGATATCCCCTCCTGGGACTGACAGGTTGTGCATAGCGGGACCTGTTGCAGTTGTTACAATAATCTCGCCTCGCGAAATTCAAATTTTTGCACCTGAGAAAGGGTATAAACTATGTCACGCATTGAAACAGGTGGTGCTCACATGATTTAAGAACATCATCATAGCAATATTTAAAGTTTAAACTCTGGGATGCGATAAATTCCTTGCTGCAATTCCGTTGATCGATACTGCATTTCAAAGCCTGGTTTTGTGCTGCCTTCTGTGGTTCATTTGACATGATTACAAAACCGTGGAATACAAATCCTGCTGAATTGCATCCCCCGATTAACAGAGGTGACAAAAAGTATTAGAAGCAATACCCTACATTTGTGTGGATCGCAGACGTAGCTTGCCGCTTGGAAAGGGAGATAAGAGATAAAAAGTATTTTTTTACTCCAAAGCCCAATTCAGTCTAAAATTAAATACCAACACCATCAAGAACTTAGTAACATGATCTAAAATTTACATAATTGTGAAAAAAAACCACACCAAATGTCAGTAAACTAGGACTTTGGAGGGAATGCTAAAAAGGATTTGAGGGGTACACGTAAGTCATAATTAACTACTTCCAATATACAACAATAAACAGGTTCATATTCCATAACCATGACATGAAGACGCAGACTATGTTGACATGGTCATCCAAGTGAAGAAGAGTACAGTAAAGTAAAATGCCATACAAGTGGCAAACTAAGTTGCAGTTCTTATTACTCAGTCACTTAACAAGCACCAAGGCAAGATAAGATGAGGTGCACAAAAGATCAAGTCAAAAACCACGAGCGAAGATGGATAAAAGTATGGTACTCACAAAGGATCTGAGCAAATCCAATCCCCTTCTCTTGGCCGCACATTTGGATTATTTCTTGACAAACCTTCAACTCTGAATGGACCAGGCCGATGTCCAGACCTGTCATAGCCTCTACCAGCAAACCTGCCACCATCCCTCACGCGGCCATATGGGGGTGAGGACTCTCGATATCTACTAGGATTTCTACGTGGTGCACCAGTGGAGCGTTCAAAACCTGGACTATAGCTACGATGTGCACCCCTACGATGCAGAGGAGAAACAGAACTTGCTCGCATTCTATAACCTGAAAAAAGCAAGTGAAGCCCAAATACATAAGCACCCAATTATATAAGTAGAGGCACCAAGAATTGTGTCCAATGCAAGCCAATTTTGGAAACCCCGGATATAACAAGCACAAATTTCAATCGCGTCAACAAGCAGTCTCCTTTGTTGAAGCATCTGCTTGTCAGAATGAAATAAGACAGTAGGGAACAGAAGTGTAAAACTGCCCTTGATATACCTTCTCAACTCTATGGATGATAGACAAGTAAAGAAAACTGAAAAATACAAGGAACTTGACATGGACTTAACCACACCTCAGAAGACCAGTATCAGATCTATGAGAACGAATGGATTAATTACTAAAATTTACATTGTCAACCACTACACATCAGACAATGGCCCCGTCCATTAATAATAACTTATCTGGTACTTAGGTGATGCACTATCCAATACAAACACAAACTCCTTTCATGCTTCCATGTGCATACAGAAACCTCCCAGTGCACATCCCAACACCACCTCTGAAAACCTTCCAGATATCTTATTCCGGAGAAACAAAGTTAAAAACAATTACGGAATGCACGATCAATAAGACCATAAATCAATCAGATGAACAACATCCCACCACAATTTACTAGCCAAATGATAAACAGAATCCACCAAGTACCACCCATCCATAGTTCAAAGCTGCGAAATCAGAACTTAGGGACTCACTCCTGCTTTGCTGTGCAATTTCATCCCCTAGCCCTCATAAGCAACAGAGTACCCCAATGTACCAGCAACCCAACTTTCAAATGCACTGTTATGTTAACCATTAATCCTAACACCATGCAGCACATCTCCCCAGACAGTCTACATTAACAAGTCGTGGCAGTATTGCACCTAAAACCCTCTCTAGATGAGTTCAATTGCGGAAGATCAACATCTCAATTGATCGAACGAGCCCGAGCACATACATCACAACCATCCAAACTTCAAAACAGGACATAACCATGATGGCACATTGCTTTGATGCCAATAGTTAAAAGTCATATATATCTACCCAGGCACGTATATGAACCATCCTAAACATTAAAAAACCAAACCATAATCCAACATTTCACTTGCGCCGAAAATTCCTTTCATCAAAACCCAAATTCCTGCATGGCAGTATTCACAGCTGTAGAGAACCATGGAAGAACTCATTCGCCAGTCAACATTTCAAAAGTGAAAATTCTTGAAACAGTACACAAGGCAGTTGTAGAGTGTTTAAAGCTGTGCCACAGTATTATAAACACCAGTCAATCACATTAAGAAAATGTCAGCCCAAGGCAATGAGCAATCAAAGTACTATGGAATATGTTCATAATAAGAGCATGAATAGAAGGATAAAACCAGCCGTGGAAAAGGTCTCACGTCATCAATAACATGTGAATCAGTAATATCAAAGTATCATATCAAGTAATTCCTATCTATTTCAAAACTTACAGGAAACTTATCTTTCCCAAATAAGTAATACAGAACTGAATGTATTTGGTACCATGACATCAAACCTCATTTGCTAATTTATCAAAAATAATCTTCAAAAGAAGCTATTCTTGATCTTCGTTTTTGAATCAAGGAAAAATTAATTATATCTCAAATCATGCAAGAAGTCTTATATTTGAAGGATTATTAATAATCAGGGGATACCAAGCAACCATGGCTAAATTACATCAAGGCTGTATGATAGGAAGGTTAACTAAAGGCAATTCAATTTCTTTAATTAGAATCTATTAAAACAAAATACTTTAGTTGGACTTATAGGGAGATTGAAAATATTAAAATCTAATATCTTTATAATGAGTCAATGACCCTGACACTCACTTAAAAAAGACCTCATATCAATGAAAAGATTGAAGTTAATAGATTGAGGCCGCAGTTTGTATTTTCCAAAAAGCAATTATTATCCAGCATATTACAACATGGAGCTTCAGGACAAGAATGAAAAACTATCTCAAATTCAAAATACATCAAAGTATACATTGGCTCTTTTCTAAGTGTCAGATATTAAGAATTAATGCACCTCACTTCAATGAAGTATAAATCTTGCTTTGAGTCCTGGCTCTAAGGAATGTGTGCACCTTGTGCCTATTATAACTGTGTAATATACATATAAAATGAAAGCTGCCATAGGCACGAGGACACAAAAAACCATGCAAGTTAAATACCATTTGTGATATAAATATCACTAGCCGCACTCGTTTCTACTTTTCTAGGCACACTTCTCCTTCCAGCTGACATAGTGGTTTATTGGGGTTGAAGGACTTGGCGCTGTCTTAGACTGGGTCAATCAATTACTTATCCTAGACATATGAAGAATTGGATTCGAGATACTGGGTTAAATTTTCGTATCCATTGCGTGATCAAGAAGGATTCCAACATCTAGGTATTTTTCTTAGTCCCTTCGAGGAAGCCCAAAAGGTAATATTGTTTCTTTTGCTTTCCGCCCAGATTTCAATAGTTTAACAATTTTAAAAGATGCTAATAGATATGGTTCAACTAAGACAAATAGTCTTAGATCCAATACACAAGGATGAACTAGTTGATCGACGTTAGATCAACGTTAAATACAAAAATCCCAAATTATCGAAGAGGAAAAACAAATAAAAATCACAAAGGTTAGGCTCCATGAGATAATCCAACAAATAAAACAGTAAATGTTAAAATCTTCCCACAAATAAATCACAACGTAAAGGATAGAGGCAAACCACGATAACCAGAACGAGAGTTTCGAGGCAGGTCGCGACGAACCTCTCCAGGCTCGTAATCGCTCCCAGCACCACCGACACCAACGCCGCCTTCGCTGCCGGCGGGACGTACGACAAGGCTGCTCAACTGCGGCTGGTGCGGCGTCGTTTTGTCCTTCACCCGGGAACCCATCTCCCTCTAGGTTTTGCGTCAGCGTAGTATAAAAACAAAATCAATACAAGCAAACGTGTCGACCAAAACAAGGTCGTATGCAGGCCCCTAATGCCTTGTTTGGTTGTCATGAAAGAGAAACTAATTTTCTGAAATACGTACAATCAGAATATTTAAAATATATGTGTTTATAAATATTATTTCTACATTGAAATTTGAATCTCAGTTTATATTCATTAAATTAAATTACACTTGTGCTTCCATCTTACTAGTCAATTTCATACGAATTTTGTATTCGATTCGATCAACTAGAAAATATTATTTATTATATCAAATATATTATTTTTTATTATAAATATAAATCGATCGATCGTTCACAGGAGACCAATTATTAAATTATATGTCTTTTTGATTTTAGTAGCAAAATAAATAATTGAAATTTGAATCTCATTTTATATCCATTAAATTTTTTGATATTTTTTGTTTCTTATTCCTTGATTTTGTTTAGGTTTCTACTCAGTTTAATTCAAATTCACAATCTTTTGCTCTAAATTTTTTTTGTCTAATTCAAAATTATTTTTTGCATTCATTTACAATTCACTATACACCATCGAACTTATGGTAAACACTTATGTGAGACGGTCTCACCGATCGTATTTTGTGAGACGGATCTTTTATTTGGGTCATCCATGAAAAATATTATTTTTTATGCTAAGAGTATTACCTTTTATTGTGAATATCGGTAAAGATTCGTGAGATCGTCTCACAAAAAATTTACTCCAAAATTATTTTACAAATATTTCAAGTATTTTGATATCTTATTAAACGTCTAATATTATAATTACTTATTTACCCAAAAAATCAAACTTTGAAAAAATTTGGAGTAGTCTTTTTATAGCGCACTGAATCGGCTGTGTTGTCGGTTAGTCGTGTCTTCTTATGTAACTGTGGTGAAGTAGTATTCCACCTGTCGCATGTCAACACGACACCGATATGCACAGCAGCAATTGGGATGTTTTGAGTAAACTTTGGTACAGTTTCCCTCAGCAGCAACTTCAAGTACTATCGCGTCTGGAATTTTTTCGGTTGACGCTCTGGAAAAATTGCAAGGGATCAAACAGTGACCTTGCTTTCTCAACAGTTTTGATGTGTTTGGGTTGAATTTTAACGGCGTTAGTATACAGAAAGCTAGGATCTGATTTGGAGTAAGAGAGTCTGTATTTGTAAGGTTATGGAATTCAATTTCTGTGACACTCTGGATTGAAGTAGTTTTAATTCCTGGGAAACTTGCTTGAGTCCGAGAGCGGCGATATCCGGTGACATGGAAGATAATTCAGGTGAACTTTCTTCGCTGATTTTATCATTTTTCTCCTTGGTTTCAGATCCCACGAGAGAGGGCAATCTCGTAGACAATCCCCGCCAAAATATGAAGTCAAAGAATATACATATATATATATTCTTTTTCAAATTTGTAATTATCTAACACTTACACACCCTCATGGTCAAATGTAAGAAATAATACAAAACTGAGGCATGTATGCAATGTTAGAATTTATTGGATCCAGAATGCTCAAGCATCAGAAACTTGCTACAAACTCAGGATAAGCCATTGCTACTCGGCTCACGAAAACTGAATTGAGAAGCCATTGTCAGTAGTGATGAACGTTGAGGAGCCAAAATCATCAAAATCTGAATCTGAATCAAAATCCTTGAAGTCGTTCCATTCAACTGACAGGTCCTCATCCTGATTCCCTTGTTTCAAAGGGATCCTTAAATCAGACAATGGCACAGGTAAAGGTTCTTCATTTAGATAACTGTCATGAAGTAATTCCATGGCAGTTGCTCTGCTTAGAGGATCAAAACACAACAGTTTTTTTACCAGAAGAATTTCATCAGGAGATCGAATACGCATCGAAGATTCAAGACCAATCGGCTTCTCTACTTTCCCAAATGAAATTATTTTGTAATCGGGAAGTTCCCCACAACCAGGCCAAACTTCTTCCGATACGTTGCCTAAAACCCTAAAAATTTTACCCAGCTGGTCCATATCAGAAATTCCCGGAAAAAGTGGTTCCAAAGTCAAAAGCTCTGAAAAAATACATCCAACGGACCAGAGATCAATCTCTAGCCCATAATTTGTTGATCCATAAAGTAGCTCGGGTGCTCTAAACCACCGAGTTCCAACACAAGATGTAAGGGAGCCATTCCAATCCTCGCCATCATCCTCGGCTTCGTAAGAATAAGAATACTGGGAAGGATCTTCAATATCACTGGTGGCGCATGTGGCAAGACAAGAAGCAGCTCCATCATGGGACACACTGTCTTTATCAATATCACCTGGAGCGTGTTTAACTCTTATCTCATCTGGCTCCGCATCACATTCTTCAACATTCACTGTTTTATGCTCATGTACCAACTGACCACCTGGTACAGGAACAATTTCTGTTGGTTGAGATACAGTTTCTTGAAATGATTGTGGCTGCTCGTGAGATTGAATATGTCCATCGTCAGCAGCAAATCCAGGAGCAAGAAGTATCCTCGCCTGCGCAGAGATAAAAAAGATGAAATAGTACCCGAGGAATTTAAATACCATCGACAAAGTGAATCCACAGATAGAGCAGAAGCTCGAGAACATGGTACTTCTGATATTTCTGTCAAACAAAAATCGAGAATGTAAAAGTATAAAGGGCCACTCTGCCAGCCATGCCTTCAATTACGCACTTCTGGATAATGTTTCAAAATACAGAACATATATTTAAAGTAAGCCTATGTATTCAATTGGGTAAACTTCACAACAATATTTTATACCCTGAACATGTTTGATATATCCGAAGCCAGAGTATACACCATACACCTTGTCCTAAAATTTGGAAGTGACCGGACATGCTAGTCACAACAACTAACCACAAGCCAACAGAATTTTATACGACACATACAACAATTCTCAACAACTGATTCCTGATTTGAAAGAGATTCAACCATTAGACCCGAAAATGACGACTAGAAAAAAGAGGTTCAGGAATTACGCCATATTTTTTGACAGAACTCCTGTATAGCCTCATAAAAAGAAAAAAAGCTAAAACAGAAACACTACTTGATTTTAAGCATTTAAATACATGCCAATTTCTTTACCGTCTCTCTAGCAGATTCACTGGTCAATACTTCGTCAAAAACATGAGATTATGAGAACAAACCTCTCTCATTCTCCCCAAGGAAGCTTCTACATTAGCGATTGTGGCTTGAGCTTATTCACATGGCTCCAGACAAGTTTCTCAGATAGACGTACTATTAAATTACGTAAAGATTAAAAAATATATGTATTATGGCCTAAAAGCCAGTGTATCGACCTATATGTCAAGCTCTTGCACAAATCAAAAGGTAAAAAAAATACGGCCACATACTTCTCAAATAGAAATATCTGTAAACATAATTCTAGGAACCAAAAACAGTACACCTGAAAATTTTGCGACTGAGTATATTAACACGTACAAGACACGATAGTGTCAGCAAAATCCACAAAAGGCACAGACACAACAAAAGGAAAAAGCAGAAAGGAGAAAAGAGGAGCAACATTGATCATACCTGACCAAAATCCGCAATCTTGAGAACCCCCTCATCAGAAATCACCAAATTAGAAGGCTTCAGATCCCTGTGAACAACACAATTGCGGTGACACGCGTCGACTCCTTGTAGAATCTGAACCATCCATCGCTTCACCTCCCCGACACCGATCCCATACTCCCACTCCTTCTTTGCGGCCTTAATCACGGCCCCCAAATCAGTGGGTAAATACTCGAGCACCAAAACCGCATCTTCGTCGTCGCTCCAGAAGTATTCTTGCAAAACGACTATATTGGGGCAATTCTGGAGTGTCTGAAGGGCCTCTATCTCGCGAAAAGCGGACTGGTAATCATGCACTTCCTTGAGTGCGACGGTGATTGAATCAGAACGGCGGCGGGCTTTGTAGACGTCGGAATATGCACCGGATCCCACGCGCTCCAATATCTCGTACTTAGAGGTGATTTCACGCCTGGTGTGAATGCTCCAGCTCTTCGATTGAGGCGGGGAATCCTCCATTCTGCTCATCACCGGTTCAATGTGATCTGTGATTTTGTGAGAAAGAAGAGAGACAGTCTTAGATCGTTACGGGCCCAAACACATCACGAATCTGGCCCATCACTGACGGCCCAAAAGTATGGTTATGTGAATATCATCATTCGTTCATGAAAAATAAATAAAAATCAAATCACAGTCTCGATTTTATTTCTTATTTATTTTTATATTGTATTACACTTACAGTTTAAAATTAATTTAGCTAAATATATATTATATCATGTAATAAATATTTTTCAAAAAAAAAAATCTAAAAAATATATTGCCATCAAAACATAGGACATGTCCATTCTTATATGTTCCTGTAATAAATATTTACTTGTAGAAGGTTAATTTTGAAACATAATAACTAGTGTATGTTAGATAATTGCACGGACTTATATAAATTTAACAAACACAACACAAAATAATTTGAGCTTAATTTGTAGTTTAAATATATAGAAAATAAAATCCGACCTAGAAAAACTCGATATTGTTAAATACTAACTTACTACATAATTTATCGCTTTGTTACCCATATAATCTCTCCGTCCCAAATTTTATATTTTATCCTTGTTTAATGAGTGGGTCTTATGTTAGGACCGTCTCACGGATCTTAATCTGTGAGACGGATCAACCCTACCCATATTCACAATAAAAAATAATATTCTTAGCATAAAAGGTAATATTTTTTCATGGATGACCCAAATAAGATATCCGTCTCACAGATACGACCCGTGAGACCGTCTCACACAAGTTTTTGCCTTGTTTAATTCATTTATTTTTCAAAACTTAGTTAATATATATTACTAAACAACATAAAAGCTAATTAAATTTAGATATATATATATATATATATATATATATAAAAGCAGATTTTTTGTCAAAAATAGTAATTTTTTGCCAAAATGTAATTTCTAAAAAAAAGAAAGATGTATCATGAATATTAAAATATGTGTATTGCAATAAATGATAATTTTATTTATTGTTTGCATTGATTATATCAATTCATTTAGTTCAAATTTGAATTCAATTCATTTTTATATTAATTCAAATATAATTTATGTATTATATGTCTTTTATTATTATTTTTTCAAAATGAAACTAAACTCTATTAAAAACATAAATTACATTAAAACTTTTACATTGATTATATCAATCAATTTAATTTATGATATGATTTGAAAAAAAAGTATTTCTCATTAGTTTTATTAAATTTGATTTAAAAATATTTATTTATAACATGTTAAAAAATAATAATATATATAGTTTCTAAGAAATTAAATAATTAAATATGTATTTAGGTTGGTGGTCGACATTAATATTTTAAACACGATAAGAAACATGTTATTGCTTAGGATAATACAATTAATCGACATACATTTATATTTAAGAAATTTTTTCAAAATTAGCGGAAAAATAGTTTCTTATTTTAATTTTTTATAATTATATTATTTTTTACAATTTAAATATCTATTTTTTTTATAATAATTAATTTTTAATAATATCATTCGGTGCATCGCACGGGTTAAATACTAGTATGAGTAAAATGGGTGAAGTTTTCTGGTTCAATCCTATTCTTCGCAAAAATACCCACGTGTCAAAATTTTGACAATTAAAAAATAAATTAATTAAAGTATGGAATCTAAATCGCACGGGAAACCGTTGCGAATCTAAGGATGGTCAACTTTCACGTCTCTATCATGACGTAGATGTGTAGGGAAATTCCACGGGTACAGCAAAAAGAGTGATGAACCAACGGTGTATGTTGAGCTTGTTTATGCATCCGTATTAATCTTCAGATTTCGATTTTCCTGTTCACAAAATCTTGGTTGATCCAGAGCCGCAACTCCAACGGAATCAAACACCTTACTTGTTCTCTCTGTTATTTTAATGAGAGGCGCAGAGTGTTGATCGTTGTGATTTTCGTGTTTTTATTCGAATTCCATCTCGCCGATTTTCCTTCAAGGTACGATCGAGCTTCTTTCATTCACTTGTGTTTGCTTGAACGCCAAGCTTCTATTTGCTCGTGTAATTTGAATTATTATTATTATTAAGAATATAAATATGAAAAGGGTTTCCAAAAATAAACCTTTTTTATTCGCTGTAACGAAAATTATTTTATACTATGATGGAAAAAATGTTAACTAATACTTGAAAAGCCCTGGGTTGTGTTTGGTGAGATTTCTTTATGTGATTCAGAGGGGCCTTTTTAACTTTCTTCGGTATGTTGGGTTATTTATGATCCTATCATTGCTCAAAGGTATTATTGGTTGCTCGATATGATCCCACTTGTAGTACTTGATGATAGAACTATCAGTGGCACTTTGGTATTTGTTTAATTAGTGGATGCTGTTGCTCCTTTTGATATGCTTATTGATTCTTTGACATAAAATCTTGTTTGATGTGTGAAATTGCCATCTTCTCGTGTTTTAGTCTCGAATGTCCCAGTATATGAATAGTTTATAATTATATTTTTTGTCCTAGTGCATTCTGGAAACAATATGCATGTATCTAGAATAATTGTACAAACAACATTGCATGGACAACAGATAGTCAACGGTGATTTAATATTGTTGATATGATTCTTAAAATTATCAAGTAAAAATTGGTTACAAATGTAATCTTTCATTTGCTTGAACATCAGGCACAATAGTCATTCACATGCTAATGTTTCTTTTACACTTTTTTATTTGGTCGTTAGTTTTTTTGGGCGTGTAGCATTTTGATTCTTGTGGTACGAACTTACTTTTTTAATGAATTAGCTGACACGATCAAGTTGTTATAATCATTATATTGTCTTTGTTATGTGAATTTGAAAAGTTGAATACCAATGTGAAAAAAATTATGTACTTTTCTATATGTTTCCCTTTTTTCCCCACTAACTTGAAGGTCGAATAAATTCTTCTAAAAATTGAGCTTGTCCGTGTCCTTGTAACTTTGTTTAGTCTTGTTTGCTGGCATCAGAATCATCTGATAATGATTTTCCTTGTAGAACCGGTTTGCATCTTATATGTTGTTTTTTCTAACATTTGTGATAGATTACTGATATGTAATATTGCAAGTATATTACTATACGATTGACTGTTTTTTTCTGCTAGAATCAAGCCTATATGATTTTTTCCTCACTCTGTTGCTCGAGTTTTCTATTTCAGTAGAATAAGAAAGGATCATGGATCAAAAGAATCCTAAATTTGAGCCTAGAAGAAGTGCTTCCTTTGATCTTGTAAGAGCTGTCAGTTTTCCGAGGCGCTTGTCATTGAGTCAATCATTTCATTTTCATCCTTCGATAGATGTGGACAGTGACAGTGAGGCAGTATCAGAGGTGGGGGATATTGGTGATAGGGCATTTCACAGCAACAGAGGCATTGAAAGTGACAGGAATCGCTTATCTCTAGATATCTGGTCAGAAAATGGAACTGTGGTTCCTATTCAAGACGAAAAACTTTTGCAGCCTTCTGGGTTCATATGTCGTGACCCTACTAATTTGAATTATTCTTCACCCGTATCTCCATTAGCTCTAGATATCGTATCCCCACTGTCGAAGGAATCATTCATTCAATCTGAAGATAAATACGAAGTTAGTTTATTTGTCTTCTCCGTTATTTTTTGCTTCATGGTTCAGTTGGACTAGGAAGAAGCTCTCTATGTTTGTAATATTTAGCTTATAGATTGAGCTTTCAAATAGAATTTTCATCCACTGCTTTTCCTTTGCACCGAATTTTTGTAGGATGACAAGAGACCGTTGCCTCGGTTGTTGGAGTACATCTCATGTCTGCTATCTCTTGCTGTCTTTGGAATTCTTGGGGTATTATGCTAATTTCTTAAATTTTGATTCCCTAGATACTATCAATGAAGCACAATATTTGGAACACGTAACTGGAAAATATTTGGGTATTATGGTTTAAAGTCAAACATGAAAATAGTTGTAAATTTATTTCAATATTAATTTAAGTTTCTAGATAATATCATAGTGGATGTGTCGAAATAGTTTCGTCAGACTTGAATGAGATCGAAGACAAGCCTTGCAGAAGATTTCAAATGGTTTTCTGAGATTTGAATTTTATTTATATAACTGATATTCACTATAGAAAATGTCTTTTTTTAATATGAAATCGTGGCCTTATTATATGGATGCTCTCATTTGACAAAAAGTGATTGGTGAGGCACTCTAAAACCAAACTGCTAGAATTTGTCTTCAGTAAGAAAGCTTACTGTGCATGCAAATTGCTGATGTTCATTCCAAGCGTTCAGTCATTTTTTAAAGAGGTTTCTGGTCTCATCATATAATGTAGCAGGTAATAAACCAATTTTATATCTTGAGCTTCTGCAGTGAAATTTTTATCGATATACTTGAATTATAAGCAACCATATATTAAAACGTGACGCATGAATAGTTGACAGGACACATGACGTCTGGTTCATACCTAACTGATCCATTTTAATACATGTCCTCAGCAATATGTTTGTCGGGAACAAAACATCCATGCTGAATTAATAGTGGAGATAGAAAAAAATGATTAAATAGCTGTTATGTTAGCTGCATAAACCTTATCTTTTCTTTCATAATATTTTTGGGCAGGTTCTAGCTAGATACTGTCTTCAAAAACTTTTTGGACCACAGGTAGTTGGTGCTACTAGTGATCAGAGCTACATGTACCCAGATCTTCCCTCAAACATGGTTCATTCTTTGTCTCTCTCTCAGTTCAATCATGTTTGTGTTTGTATACCGAGGACTTATGATAACTCTCTTGATTTTTAATTTCACCATCTTGTAGAGAATATCTTAGCCTTCTCTTAATATACTCGATTATATTGTAGTTTGAAATTTTTAAAGCATAACTTATGATGCGCCTTTTTTTTATTTGTATACTTTCACTTTCGGAACTTGAAAACTGTTGAATAATCTAAACGAAGTGAAACTGGAACATTTAGATGTTCTTTAGTCATATTTGCCCATCATTTAAATTGATTGCGCATGCTTTCTGTTGTCTATGTCTGTTTTATCGATGATTGCTTGGTAATAAGTACCTTTTCAGCTTGGTTCGTTCTTGATGGGCTGGTTTGGTGTTGTATTCAAAGCAAGTATTTCCAAAGTTTCAGATCAACTAGCAATTGGGTTGACAACAGGCTTTCTAGGAAGTTTAACAACATTTAGTGGTTGGAATCAAAAGATGCTTGACCTTAGTGTCAATGGTGAATGGGTCTTTGCTGTGCTTGGGATTCTTATAGGTAAAAGAGTGGGTTTCTTGATGGAAAAATTCTGGAATTTTTCATCTTGTTGCAGGTAATATTAACAGAAAATCAGAAATATCAGTGTTTGAATCTTGACAGGCTTGCTCCTCGTAGCTGGTTCAATTGCTTTCGGCATTGAGACTGCCAAAGGGTTCGGATGGCTTTGCAGATATACAAATGTTAACCACTTCTTTCGAATCTCATTCATGCATAAGTGCCTGTACTTCTAACAGGTCTCAGTGTCTCTGGACATTTACGATGACGCTGGTGTTGATCCTAGGCCTGCTATGGGGTGTGTTTGGAAGTTTGGAGAAGAAAGAGTTTGATTCAGGTGGAAGTGACGCTCAACTGTTCTTAGCTTGCATTGTTGGACCTTTTGGTGTCTGGATCAGGTGGTGGTTAGCTCGTTTCAATGGTCGTGGTCTAGGTAAAAACGGCACATTAAAATGGATTCCCTTTGGGACCCTTGCTGCAAATGTTCTTGCAGCCTGTATAATGGCCGCATTGGCCACACTCAAGAAAGTGGTAAGAATCCTTTCAAACTATTTCGGTGTTCTCTTGCTTTCCAGTATACTCTAGTTTGTACACAAATGCAATGGGAACGCAATGCATTTCATCACAGGTAAAAACCGCAACCTTTAACACTGCAGCAACAGGCATCCAATTTGGGCTACTCGGTTGTCTGAGTACAGTTTCAACCTTCATTGCTGAATTTCATGCAATGAGACAAAGCAAGCATGTGTGGAGGTCTTATGCGTACGCCGCACTTACATTTCTCATTTCCTTTGTGTTGGGGACTCTAATATATCTGGTTCCTGTCTGGACCAAGGGATATAACTAGAGACAAGATGACCAGACTTGGTTAGCTTTTTATGCTCGAGTTACCGGAATTCTGTGATGCAACTGTGGACTGGCTGCTGGTGGTTAGCTATTGATTTGACTATATCATTCAGCAGTTAGTACTTAAGGGCGGCCTCCCAATGTGAACCTATTCTGGTTATTGATCATCATATACCATTGAAAAAGTTCGTGCTTATGCTAACTGGTGCGCCTGCCACTGCTTTAACTGCATTGGAATTTCTTGAAGATATCGACTATGATCTGCCAGGTGACACTTGACTTTTTTGCCTTGGGAGAACCGTCAAAGTTTGTAACATGGGCTAAGAAATTTGGTGAAGTTCTAAATTTAATACTTTAAAGCCCCCCAAAAAAACTATTCTGAGATCTCTGCGATTCTTGTTGCTCTCCGATTCTTTCATTTATTGCACACATTTGGTTAGTTCGACCCAACCCCTAGGCTGATCAATGGGAAAAAAACGTCATTTTTCAAGTGATGCAGTACATTAACCACTTGAAAATACACGTGATCTCTTACCACCATCGAATCAACTCTTGGCTATTATCCAAAGAACAGAGTCAAATAAATCAATTTATGGGCAAGATGTTATGGTCAATGATTCAAGATTCCTTATTTGGCCCATCTTCTGTCCGTTGTTCATGGATCATGAAAAGACAGTATTTGAAAAACAATGAGAGCTATTATATAAAACGGAAGATTTTATGACCGTGTATAATGTATCAATAATTAAATACAGCATAAAATTAAATGTAAGATTTCATGACCAGATATTATTAATTTGATAATATTTAACATAACTAACTATGAGAGATAGATCTCTTTATATATTATTATTGGTCAACTTTAGAAAGGCGCGTCTTTATGGATCATAATTGAAGACAACCACTGACATACATATATACATATAATAAATTTTCTCATCCCTAGATTTCTTGTAAATCATACATACGTTAAACATATAAAAATAAAAGGCGAACTGAAATAAATCATATTAGATTTTGATCGGACAACCCATAATTCATTAACCTTAGACATTCACAAAAAAGACTTGGATTTCAGCCTATTAAAGCGCACAAGGCATCTCGATACAACATTTTCTTAATATTACATCGCTCGAATTCCAACATCATACAGGTTCAGAGGTTTCTAGAGAACTGGCTTCCCCCCTTCAGCAACAACTTAAGCTTGAGCGCATTAAGTTGCAAGCAAGTTCGCCACTTTCCTAAGCATCACAGCCACAACAGATGATACCCCTTCTGCAGAAAACAAACGAGAGATTTAAAGAACAATTGGTCGAACGAGACTGAACTTGTGTAGACACGCAATATTTTTACTGTAACACAACCAAATATCACATAACTAACAATTCTGATTCAGAAAATCGAAACTGATGCTTACACAATCGAGCAACCACTATTCCTGTGCCGTCTCTTCCTTGGCATTTCCTTTCTCCGAGGAGGTTGAAGCACAACCTTAATCGCGGTATCAAATACGGCTTTCACATTCTGGCAAACACATCAAGAATATTAGCTTTCAAGCAAGAAATCTTTTGGCCATCTGACTATTTGTACAATGAATAACGACCCCAAATTGTTTTTTGCAATGTTAGCTAACCTGCTGAGTCTTTGAGCTGCATTCTATGTAAGCCGCAGCACCAATTTGCTTCCTCAGTTCTTCCCCCTGCAAATTGACCATTTTAGAAATTATAATGCCGATTGGGAAACGAGAAAAACAGATAAGAAGAAAGCAAGAAAAGGCATACTTGGGCAGTTGTAATGATATTAGATCCCATGTGATCAGCTAGATATCCTCTGTCTTCACGAAGATCTGTAGTAGAAACAAAAACCAAGTTCAGATTATATGCTGGGAAGCGAAAATTAACCTTCTATGGACAATTTTTTTTAGTAGTGAGGTAATCAACGGTTACAATGTTTACAAGAAACAATCTTTGGTCCTTCATTACATATTGTAAATTCAAGGCTTACCAAACTTAGTTCCAACAAGTACAATTGGAACGTTTGGTGCGAATCGACGAAGTTCAGGCATCCACTATAATGAGAATCAAAACAAAATGTCATCAATCAATCAAGAAAAATGAAGACGAAACACGCCAGATCATTCTTTTATAATGAGATATAAGTACAAACAAGTTTGTTTTCGAAATGAGTTAATCAAACTTCCTTTAATTGATAGTTAAAAAGAAAGTAGTATTCCACTTTATAACGTGGATAAGAAAAAGTTGAAAAGGAAAATACAGCACGGCCAAAATGGTAGACGAATAATTCACAACAGTAATAAAATCATTTACCTTCTTGAGGACATTTTCATAGCTGGCCTTACTGATTAAAGAGAAAGCTAACACAAATATGTCAGCACCTCTATAACTCAGTGGCCTCAGCCTGCTATAATCTTCTTGACCTTTAATGTAAAGAAACCAAAAACAAATAAAATCATTACACTTGGAATAAACTAAAAACAGGACAAATTCAAAACATTCAAATTATACAAATAATTTCCTCAGAATCTCGCATTTGCTACGGGAAAACAATACCTGCAGTATCCCACAGCCCTAAGTTGACAATGCTGCCATCTACAGCCACATTAGCACTAAAATTGTCAAACACTGTTGGAATATAATCCTGTCACAAAAGGAAGATTAAGATTAGTGTGCGTGAGTGAGAGAGGGTATAGGACTGAAGTGAACAGAGTAAAAAAAACCACCACAAAGAAATTAGCAAACCCAAAAAAAGTAACAGGAAACAGCATTTGAGACAAAAGACGTGGTATTATAACCTTAAACATATTAAAACCAACACAGCTTAAACGATGCAGAGTTAAGAAACTAATTAACTACAATCCATTGCTCAAAAAAAATTATTTACGAAAATGGCAAATTAGCGAATGCTTCGAAAAAATCAAATCTTTACAGAGAGAAGAACAAGAAAATAAAAAAACAAGACAAAAGCTGGGAAACGGTGAAAGAAAAAACCAACAGTAGGAAACTTGTTGCTAGTGTAACATATGAGCATGCAAGTCTTCCCCACAGCCCCATCTCCCACTGTGACACATTTGATAAACTTTGAGGCACTCATTCTCCTTGAATTTTGAGCTTCCACAATGTAGCCCTTTCGCTACAAAAACTCAAATTTCAGAGCAAACCAAGTTTCAAAAATAAAATAAAAAGGGATTCTTGAAGCAAAGATGGACAGAAAGAAAAAAGAGTAACTCAAAGAGAAGTATATTTTTTTTAAATAAAAGAAGGGGACAAGAGAAAGAGGTGGATATAGAAAGAGATGCCCCTATTGCAAACTTTGTAGTTCCAAGAAATTACATTAAAAAACAAAGAGACAGTGTGCGCAGTGTGTGTGTGATAGAGAGAAAGAGAGAGACTGACATTTTTTGAATAATAACAGCTCAATAAATTTTAAAATCCAAGGGGATTTTGTTTTCAAATGTAGAAAGGGACCCAGTTTTTGAACGGCCCTGAGTGCTCTTTGGGTTTAACGTTGAAATGAATTGAACAGTTGGTAGACATCTTTTTATTCCATGTTTGTCTCCAGCTATGGCAGATCTTTGATGTCCTTTGGTATTAAATATCCTGTCCTTTTTTATTCAAAAACTGCAACCGCATGTTTATTTGGTTTAGTTGTTTACTTATATACAAATTTATATTTGAAGTTCTTAACAAAAATTACTGGGACGTTGAGTTGTTTTTCGGTGTGATCCCATGTGATGTTTAAGTCAGAGACCAAGAAGATACAGTAAAAAAAAAAGTAATTGAAGAAAAAAGGTATGCAAATCAATCAACTAAAGACAATTATGGGTATTTACAGGTGCAAATGAGAAAAATTACTTTATATAGACATGACTATGATAAGAGAACTTTATTCGTTTTGCTTGAATATTAACACTAATCTGATATCTGAGTGTGGAGATTATTTTCCTAATTAAATTGGATTTGATGGATTTATATTCGAATAAGTAAATATGATCATGATTTTATCGAGATTTGACGAGTATTCTCATGGACGTGTTGGTTTATGGCCAGCTGAAAGGTTCTTGGCGAAGAGATCATGTCAGCGTGAAGGGCTCTGGCACCTGACCACAGGAGGTAATTTGATCGAGTAAGGAAGATCGAGTATCGTGGGATATCTATAAAAATAAAAATACGATCAATATATTTTGGTAAGATCTACAAATTTGTTATATTTTTGAAGATTCGAAGACCAACTAATAATAATCTGAAATAAACAAAAGTAAAGTTAAAAACCCGAGACATCAAATTGGATTGTCAAGTCATAGCAATTTGGAGAAAAAAGTTTTGATAAAACATGGTTCAATTATTATTTTATTTTTTTGTTTTTTAAAGAAAACAATTTTTGTTTTTTTAAATGTGGGCTGAAGTGACATTTGCAGAGATTTTGGTCGTAAAAGTTGAGAAAACGAGGCCCACTATTAATGGACTAGATTACTAAGCAATTAATTAAGCCAATTACTTGATTATTTTAATTGAGATTAATATGTAACATTTCACAGTAAGTAGACTTGAAATTGTATGTCAAATAAATACATGAGTAGCTCTCTTGTAAGACGATCTCACGAATCTTTATATGTGAGACGTGTCAACTTAATACTCTTAGTATAAAAAGTAACATTTTTCATTGATGACCCGTGAGACCGTCTCACAAAATACGACATTTGAGACCGTCTCACACAAGTTTTTGCCTAAATATATATTGTACATAATTTCTTTGTTGCATTCATTGACTTCAAAAATTAATTGATCACGCTTCATTTGAACTAGTGATGATGAGAGAAATGTTATAACTTGTACGAGACGGTCTCACGTGTCATATTTTCTGAGACGGATCTCTTATTTGGGTTTTTCACGAAAAAATATTATTTTTTATTCTAAGAGTATTACTTTCTATTGTGAATATCGGTAGGGTTGACTCGTTTCACATATAAAGATCCGTGAAACGTCAATTTATCTAAAAACTCGGAAATAATATTTATTTTTAATATATTTCAAACATTTGATCCTTGCAATTACTTAAAAATATTTTAATGTTTGATATTGCCACCTGACATGACAAGTTTATAATATCCGTTGGTGAAAATAAAGCAAAAAATTAATGTTGTTTGAATATTAATAATGGAAATCTAATACTTTGTTTGATATAAAATAGACTCTGCAACTATTACTTTAATACAACCCAAAAATATGTTAGGCTCGAGACTTGGAAATTTTCGGCAAATTATGCCACTTCGGTGGAATTACTTTAAATTTTTTTTTTTAAAAAAGGCAAGAAACATGATATTTTTTTAAAAAATGTGACAAAAATTGGGTGTCAACTAATAAGAGCACGAAAAAAATTGATAATCAAATGTCGGAGTGGCTAAAAAATATAACCAACCACTAACAGACTAAAAAATGACTTTGGAGCCAAGTAAAACACAAAATGAGCAAAATTCTCATTTACTAGTATATTGTACTCCAACATCCCACAGAAGATAAGTCTAGAAACAAAAGAGAATATTAGAGGTATACAGGGTTATCGGAAGGAAAAAATGGAAACCCAAGCGACTTGCAGGCAATTACAGAGCCTTGAGTATGTCTTCAGCGCTAGAAACGGTGAACTCCCCACCGGACTCGACATTAGCAATGGTAACTTTGAGGTCCTCCACCAATAGGGCAAATCTCCTTGACCTGATTCCAAGTCCTTTCTCGGAGAGGTCAAGTTCAAGGCCAAGTGAAGTGGTGTATTTCCCGGAGCCATCAGCAAGAAACTTGACATGCTTGTTGTCGGGGTAAGTCTTCGCCCATGCCTTCATGACAAATGGGTCGTTCACTGTAAATAAGAGTCACGATGCACGGTAAACTTCCAAGTCACAATTATTTTCAAATTCTTTCCCAAAATTTCATTTTCACTGCACTTTCATGTTTCCCCAATTCAATCATATAATTTTAAATCTAAATCTGATAATTAGCACATACATAATACTATAAACTTTAAAAGAATGTAAAACTCTACAGTTTAAATATTTCAACACATAATATGTGCTGACAACTACATCAATGCAACCAAAACAAACACATGTTTCCCTGTTCACTTCCCACATAGACAATTTTGGGGTTTTTCAACAAAAAATTGCATTCATAGTTGAACGTAAATGTTTGTGATTCTGCCAGCCGTGTAGGCAGTATAACGGATTTTATTTTTTGACTAACCAACGTGTGAATCACCATTGTATCCTGGCAAAAATAAAAATAATGACCTTTTCATTGAACCAATCTTTCTGACCTGTTTGCTAACAACCGCTTTAGAGGAATGATCACTACAGTGCAATTTTTGGTTAAAACTTAAAAGACATTTATCTTTTGGGATACATTTCAAGAGATTATTACAGAAAACACAAATGAACTTCTTGAGTTCATATTTGGATTGAAGACAACCACTGACAAATTCAACATGTTCGTTCAAACAAATAAATATATATATATACCAACCATAAAGGAACTATTGATGCTTATTATAATCAAAGAATTTTGGGATCATCAATATCAAGTAAATTTCAAAGGACATGTAACAAATAAATAAAAGGGTAAATCTTTCAAGCAAGCAACAAATAAATAAAAGGGTAAATCGGCCCTCAACTAAATAATCCCTTGAGGGATATAATGGTAAAAATCAAATATCACATTGATCAATCTCAAGTACTCAATTGAGTGTCCGATAACGTAAAAACAATTTCAAATTCGACGCCCAATCCCTGCGGAATTTAAACCACCGATAACAGAAAAATCCTAATCCTAACTAGGAAAAAACAGAATCATGTATCAATTAGATGTAAATTTCGACACACCACAATTCTGGCTAAAAATCGAAGAAAAAATACTATTAAAACACAACTGGGAACTAAACATACCGCTGATGCACAGGATTTCGTCAACACCCTTTGATTTCAGCTCATCTGATTTCTCAATGAAACCAGGCACATGCTTCATGCTGCAACCATTTAGCTCCAAAATCACAAAGAGTCCACAAATAAAAGGGGGGGGGGGGGGGGGGCGCTCAATATACATCGGGCAGGCGCTAGGGATTACCTGCAAGTAGGGGTGAAAGCACCAGGAACGGCGAAGATAACGACCTTCTTACCAACGGCGAGGGAGTGAATCGACACGCTCTGGAGCTGATCCTCTTCGTCGAAGTACGACAGTGTTCCGTCGGGGATGACGTCACCAACTGCAATAGATGCCATTGATTCACGGCTGCTGCTATGATCTCGAAGCTTCGTCTGCGATATAGTCCGATTGGTTGCGTCGCTTAGCCTGGACTGGATTTCTACCTCAAATATATAGGGGAAGATACGAACGTGCCCGTGGACGCCAAATGAAATTTCTCAGATGGGCTTGATAGAGTTTTGGCGTCCGCCCTTGTCGTAACGGCATCTATAAAATATAAAATAAAAAATAATCAAATCAAAGGATACCATTAACGTGAGTCGAACAAGGCAACAACAATCCATTTTATAATCGATTGACTGACCCAAACCAAGGATGATTTTGTCAATAGACAAATACATTAAGGTACTAATTTTATGTTAGTATGAGCTTAACTTGTATACACACATACACATTTAAAGCGTTACAAAATATAAAACGTCCTAGGATCAAAGCGTGTCGTTTTAATAAAATTTACATACAATGATAACATGCAAGTCAAATATTTTAAATCTTATATATGTCCAAACACCACATTTCTGGACCTCTCTTCTAACAAGCCCAAGAATTAAAAATATTCGGTGGCTCAAAATTCAAAACTTCTCCAATATTTTCAACCAAGACGTCGTCAACTGCATTTTAGGTTATACATAGAACTTTATATTATTTAATAAAATAGACAATTTCAGTATTTAATTTACAAGAAAAAAATATAAGGAATTAATGGAGATCAATTTTGGTGTTGGATTCAACCCACCAAAAATAAAATTCCAGCTAGGAAATGACATATGATTTGAGTAGGTTTGGATATAATTAAGGTCACGAGGGACAAGACAAGAAGAGCATTATTATGAAACATGTCGTTACTATTTTTTTGATACATATTGAATAAGCTCCGGACAATCACAGTAGGTTAGAGTAACCCCGTGTAATAGTCTTGTCCGAAAAAGTGTCGGTAATAAAATCATTGATTAAACATTAATCTATTCCACCAACTCAGACACACCGTCAAATTATCAATTAATAGTGCTCGGAAGGAATGAATGTAGAGAAAATGACTTTTATGGATTTTCTCTCTTTTGAAGTTCTATTTTGAAGATATAGTGTGAATTATAATTTTATTTGTTGATGAAAAGTGAAAACAAACATTTTTTATATGATGATGGTTAACGAAGAAAACATAGATGAGATTATGAGAAGATCTGGCGGCCCATTTACAAAACTTTTGAATTTAACAAGTTGATGACTTGGGTTGGGCCTACATTTGATTTCAAGCACACTGTTAATTTAGGCCCAAATGATTTTGTCTTTTAATTAGGATAGCGATATTATAGATATGTACACACTCACATGTCAATCATGATCAAGATGATGATAACTCTTGTGGAAATAAAAATGATATCATGATCAGAAGCAATGAAGAACGAAAGAATAATCATATCAATATGATATATGATTGATTGGAGTACATATTCTTAAGGGATTGTAATCTTAGTTTCTACATTTATCTCGCATTAAATCCTCTCAATATACGTATATAATAGAAGTTGTAAACCTCAATCAGCAGCTCATGTTGAATTTATATATATATATATATATAGGACTCGAATCTGAGTCATTACAAGGGGGAAACAAGGTGAGATCATTAGAACCAAGGCTCGGTCTCAGCTCATGCTGAATATTGAAAAGCAACACAGAGTGTATTTCTTAAAATTTTTCTTAATCTATTAATGAAAATTAATAACTATTATTTATTATTTTTATTGTATAACTAACATTTTTTTCCTGAAAATACAACTGTTTTTTCTATGTTTGATAAATATGATTTTTACCATTTATTTAATACTTTTTTTTATTATAAAACCAACAATTTTCTGCTTTTGCTATCAATGTATAGGAATTCTTGCAAACAAAGGGATTTTTTTTTATATGTGCGTATGTGTGTGTGTGTGTGTGTAATTTTAAATTCACAGCTGGAATAAAATAGCACTCGAACAAAATGTATATATAGCATCATAAGCAGTCAGCCTAGGATTTTACAGCAGGCTGACTGTTAATGATGTTACATCATTTTCAAATAAACTTATAATAAATAATAATTTATACAACAATTTATCGAATATTTGCAGCAAAAGGAGATGGAGCCCAGTAATCTGCAGCATTATCACTTCCCAAATGGAACGTGCAAGAAACTGGAACAAGGCACAATCCTCTGCTCCTCAAGTCTTTGTTTGCTTCCTTTTTATCAGATTCCAGCTGCAAAAAATATTATTAAGAATTATTTCACTCGCACATGTTATCTTGTACTTTCTTCTCAGATAACCACATGCATGCTATGCTCTTAGAAAATATCATCTGCTTTGCAAAAGTAGAGAGGTAATAATTCGATTAAACTTATTCCATATGTCCATTATTAGAAGATACTACCAATTCCCTCCATGGACATGGGGCACTACAACTATTCATGCATGTTGCACATTGATAGAACTGTGAGAATGATTGATTATCTCTAGAAAATTTCACTAAAAAATCGTTTAAATATATATCCGGCAACCAAATTTGTAGGAAACAAGGTACTATTTATAAAAATACCCATAAGGAGAGAAATAAAATGATCACGAAAAAGCATTTATATATAGAACTAATTCCTTACAGGAAGTTGATTCCTCAGGTTTCTTGATCCACTGCCCAAATATGGTTGGCTTAGGGCCTGAAATTAAATGGGAATGAAGAACTAATGTATTTAGAAATTAGCAACGCAACATTTATCAAATCATGACCATTTCATTATATTACAGTAGAGTTACGAAATACTTGTACTTCATATTTTTTTGTTCTTACTTCTTAGCAGGCCTGCTTACATGCAAGCAGGCTACTTTGTTTTAGAGAAATCACTTGCAATTTGCAAGAGATGATTTTTCAACAAATTAAATGAGTTGAAGTAAAAATTGGTTCAAGGCCTTTTATTTTTAAAACCTCGAAGTTCTTGAACTTTTTCAACTAGAGGAGTATCCCAGGGGAGCTCAAAAATTGATTTTCTCGCAAATACGTATCCATTTTTTGAGCAAAAATATAGTTTTAGCCCCTCTAGGAGAATATAAGCACACCCACGTCTTCCGAGTTTTCAACATTCGATGTCTATATCATATATTTGTCATCTCTAAGTTAGATGATATATAGTAGCATACGCATGCCGTTGGCAAAGAATGTAATAGAGAGGGGCCGGGTTGGGGGGGGAGGGGTTCACCTCAATCTGACTCTGAAGGAATCTGATGTATCCAATAGCTTCTAACAACACAGAAGCTGTGTCAGTCTGCAAAAGTAGTTTTCATAAAATAATCAAAATCATATTCCCTTGCATTCCATCTTCTGTTTATGCAACATATATAGTCATATTGCTATATATAGAGTATAAGCCATCTGTCTCGATGACGGGTTTGTTGCCAAAACCGACGTCAAGAAATTTAAGGGTTCAATCAAATTTTTTTTGTTAAGAATTTATTCAATAATTCTTACCTTGCCGAATGGTGAAACAAGCTGGTGAATGGCTGTTATTTTGTCCCTCAGTGTTTCTTTTCTCACCTGTTTAATTTCAAAGATGAATCAACTTCAAAGGAATTGCAAGAGAAATTTCTTCTTTTTAAGTTTACGTGCATTAATTTCACGCATATTAATTATCTTTCTTAATGCAGTTGTGTGGACAAGATAATTATTGCAAAAGAATAAGCAAGTGTACTGCGAAGACAATCAGGAAAGACAATATAGCAGTGATCCAAAACTCAAAAAGGTGGGATTCACAAACAGAAGCAAGCATGCAACAAGTAGGGGTCTGATAAAGGTTTGTTCAAAATCTTCTATATATTTAATTTCATCGATTGGACATTCCAAATATCTTACATTAATTACTAAAATGGTTTATTGCAATATGATAAATAATTTTCTCAACAAATAAAAATAAATAGAAGCCAAGTAAACAAAATAGGCTATTAATTTTGTTGTAATTGAGAAAATAACATAAAATATCAGAAAAGATTGAATACACAAAAAGATAGAAACAAATGGCTCAAGTTACCTTGAATGTAGTCTGTGATGAGGTAGGCTGAATCCTAGCTTTCTTGTTTGCCCCACCTCTTGCCGTGCTGTTGCACTTCACAAAAAAAGTTGACATGATAAGAATTCAAATTGGTCAGACCGATCTTTTTGGTTTAAAAGACTGTACATTATTAATGGGAAATTTTTTTATAATCTTTTTTTTCCCTGGCTCAAAGTTAATTGTGAAATATTATGTTAACAGTGTAGTGTTTTCTTAAAAAATTAAAAAGTGCATGTATTAATATTCACTGAAATAATTAATTGTGCAATCTAAATCTTGCTCAATTCATCACCAGGCTATTATTTAATTTAACTAATTTCATTTGCCATTGGAAATTATCTTACAACACTTGGTTTCTGATAATTATCATCAAACTAAAATATGTACCCGAAGTGGACTCAGGAAATCGAGAGGTGTGGAAAAAATGTCATTTTCATCTGGTAATTAAGTTTCGCTAAACTAGATTTTACTTATCTAATTAGCCGAAAATAGGCCGTGGTACAATAAATTGGCCGAAGTGCATGCTACTATCTCACTGGTGTAATTAATAATTGAAGTGAAAAAAAAAATTTATGACTTAACTTCGATAATTTATTCTATGCAATAATTTCAGAAACCCTACTAGTTACCATCCAGCATACCTCAGATGAAGGATCTGAATAATCACGGCGATTAACAATCTTCCATTCCGATGATTTGTGAGAAAAATCAAACATCTCGCCGCTCAAATGATCAGTAGTGACACACGACTTTGGTGAAGATGCAGATACCATCTGATGAGCCCAAAAATTAAAGGGTTTTGAATTTCGAGCGCCATAATTTTCCAAGTTTTGATCTTGCTTTAAATCAACAAAACACGAGTAGTTGTTCGAGATTATCTGATTAATCAGTTGTTCTTCGTAATATTTCTCCATAGTTTTTGCCTGCATCTGCTTCGTACATGTTGAGGACTTGCTACCTTCTTCGTCAACCTGTTCTGATCCTCTGCACCTCAAAATATACAAGAATAAATTGGATAGTATACATAGAACCAAGATTTTAGCAGAGAGGGACATACAGACTTCATGTATTTTTTTGTGAACTTTACATTTTTTTTATGACTAAAATCAGGGGTTTATTTGAAATATAGCAATCAAATGAGTTTCAAATTTCATTTTTATTCTTTTGCAACTGTATAATTTACTTTAGATGGCCCTTACCCGAGATTCTTATTCACCAAGTGTAATCGAGGAAAATAAAAAAAGATGTATAATATTGCATGAATATATGAAATAGAAGTCGCTGAAACCGAGTACATGCATCAAACAGAGAAAATGAATCTATATATATGTAAAGAAAATATACAAGAGGAGTTGGCTCCATGACTCAGGAAACTCTTGGATATCATCATTCAACTGGTGAGGAAAGTAATTGTGCGGCGGCGGCGCAGCCAAGAGAGAGTGGTGTTGGTGGCGCGGTGGCGTGCTCATATTCGTTGTGCTCCGGTACCAGTTGGGGCTGCCGGCGGCCACCACCTGTGAGCCGTGGGCTACAGCTTGATTCATAGCTTGCTTTTTCGAACTTGACTTTTTTGTTTTGTCTTTTGCTTTCACTTTACTTTATATTTCTTTGGATCGACCTCTCAAAAGAAGAGGGCCTTGTAAAAATTTTTTGTGAATCTCCTCTGCACTTGATTAAATAGAGGATTTTAAGAAACGGAGATTATGAAGTAACAATCATATTCATGGGGGATTTGAGTCTAATCTGTCATCTATATATATTTGATTAAGTTTCTTAAATAATTATGTCGGGTGAGCTGGTAAATTGTTTTACAGGGTCAATTTTTTATATAAATATTTTATTTAGGTCACTCGTTAAAAAATATTACTTTTTTTTGTCAAAAGTATTACTAAATATGACCTGTCACACGAATCAAGATGTGTACGACCGTCTCACAAGAGACCTACTCATATAAAATAAGATAAAAAGTTACCTTATTTTCCAAATTAATTAAAGTTCCTAAGGGGTAATTAATTAAGAATTTAAATATATAGAAGCACGGACAATATTCTTCAACGTGTTATATTAATATTGACCGCCCTAAAGAAATGAACGAACAAAAATTCTTGTCATGTGCGCTAAAATTTTAAAATAAATAAAATTGACATAACAATTTCAAATCAAATAAGTATAACAAATAATTATAATTGTAAAATAAAATTCTTTTATGTATATATATATATATATATATATATATATTAGTTAGAATTCAAAAAAACAAAAACTAATTTAAGAAAATCAAATCATTATTATACTTAGACAAACTCAGTCAAGAAAGTGTTTGTAAAATGAATCAAACTCTCGACTATTTGACCATACGTACATTCACATACTTCACCAACTCAGACACACATGAAGTGCAAATACCAATACTTTGGTGTGTGTATATATATATATATATATATATATAATTTATATCACATGTAACGTGAGAATTTCATAAATTAATGATATTATTCTCCCACTATTCCTTTTGTTGGACGTGTGTTGTTCTATCTAATCGTGCTACATTAATTAAGTAGATTAAAGTAACATGTTTGCTCAAATTTTCCTCTCTTTCCTTTTCCCCACTTTCTTTTTGAAACATGTTTTCTTTACTTTAATCTCTTGCTTTTGCTTTATCAAAATAAAAGTGTTGATTATTTTTGCTCAAGTTAAAATACGAATTACGGGAAAGCTTGGAGGTAAAATGAAGTACATCCTAAGTTTTGTCCATGTGTTTATATTATTTCAATTGAATTTCCAAATATGTATTTCAAAACTAATTAATTAACCTTAATTAAGTTATTATAGAGAATCTCCACAACAAAAACTTTAAAAAAAAAAAACAAATATATATATATATATATATATATATATATATAAATTAATGAAACATCAATATTAATTTTGGTGTCACGTCGTCATTTTTCGATGTTGTACGCGCGACCAATCTAAAATAAAACAAATGTCCTTCAAACTCAACTACCAAGTTACACTCGTCCAACTCCTCCTATAACCAAGAATATTATTGCCGTAAAAATAAAAATATTGTAACGAGGGGAAGAATGTTTTTCATTTGATAAAATTGTATTTGTACACTTTTAAGGAATTTGTCGCTAATAGACAAAATGTCGAACCCTTAATTATTATATAGGGAGTGGCAAAGTATAAATAAATCAATGATTTAGAATAAATATTAAGGAATGGGATGTCTGGGCCGTACTGCCAAATTCTTTCTTGGGCATACACCTTTTATTCCCTTCTCGTTTTTATATACAATTCCACTCTTTTGTCCTTTAATTTCGAAAACTTTCCTTCTTGTCTTTTTCCTCGCCATAGATTCTATTTTTTATTTATTTTTATACAATATATAAAACCTTTTTTCCAATTAATCATCACTAAAAATACCTTTTTCTATGTTAATTTGCCTCCCATGTCTCCTATATGTCTTGAATTTAAAGTAAAATCAATGTTCGAGTCAAAGTTAAATAAAACAATGATGTGAAATCAGTCCATATTTTATCATCACACTAAACAACTCCATAATAATGTTTGTAATTTTTTTTCCTTTTCTATTTTTGGATGACGTGCGAACCCGCAGTTGTTATCATTAGAGTGCACCGGGTACATCCTCGTACTGACGCAATAGGTTGTAAAACCACATTAACAAAGTAAACCGTACTGGCTCTGTGCGACAAACTCGTCAGATAAGATGTAGGAAAAATCGAACTTCGGACAATTTGTCAAGCAATCGTCTACTCAACCAACTCGGCGCAGCATTTCTCGCTCTTGGCAAATATGTGTATCTATTTCTCAACTCTAACCTGATGGATGACTTGTAAAAAAAAATATATATATTTCAACGATGAAGATTTTTTTGAATGGATTTGAACTATTTCTTTCGAGTTCGCATAAACTATACACGAAATATATTTTTTAATAAATTAAAAATTTTAAAATCAATATCTAACAACTGATACAAGTAGAGTTTGAAAGTGAGGGCCGTCGATTTAAATTTGAATGGATTGAGAAAAGTTTCCAGTCCGATAGAGCTCAAGTTCCGTATTGGGCCGGGCCTTATGATGTTTATGAAATTGGCCCAAAAACTCGCACGAGTGAAGCCAGAGCCACCGACATTTGGTAAAAGGTCTATTTTTATTTCGAGGGATTTTATTTAAATTTCTTTTTGTTTGACGAAGGAAATCACCGCCCACCCACGTAAAATCAATTCATTTTTTTCCCTGAAAATTATTTATTATAAATTTTTTGTGAAATTTTATATTCAATTTTCTTTAATAATTATACCACTTCACCTTCTAATCACTCTTTTCCACATAATAACAATATAAATACTCTATTTATTTATTTATTTTTCAACCATTCTTAAATTTAAATACATTATCCTAACACCATACTAAAATTCTCGACAACCCAATGCCAAAATTCTCAATAGATTGTGATGATATCAATAATAAATAAATAAATTTCGTTTTTTTTTTCTCTTTATTTTGTTTTTCGAAACTATATAAATAAATATATATATGTACGGATCCATGGAAACTTATTTTATTTTTTATGTGCTCTAATTATTACCTCAAGTTTGAAGAGTAACGGGGAGTCAATTGATAAATTAAGGTTTTCACACTTCAATCATGCCAAATAAACAATTCTCAAGCTTTAATCATTACATCAACAATTACAAATATATAATTTTATACTTTCCACGTGTTTCACCAAATCTCACGTTCGCATTTGAATATAGATAATAATCCTTATCATGAGTTTGCATGCATATTTTTATACTTCATATTTCAAGACAGAGATGTTTTGCCCAACTGAAAATGATTCACCATTAGTTAACAACTCTCATTTTTTTTTTCCTCCAAACTTATCAAAATACAACTACAACAAAAATAATAATACAAATTTGTTTTTTTTTTTTATCTTCATATTCGTATTTTTGCAAATTTGATCATCTACGTTAACAAAACAAGTTTTGGTGTGTTATCTTAGTTTTTATTTTAAAATTTATTCATTCTTACAACGTGACGCTGATATGTGCAGCACAACATGAAAAATGACTAAAATTTCAAAAAATCGAAAGATATAAAACTAATACTTAAATATAATAGTATATCGGACCAAAATCACAAAGAAACAGACGTATTAGACCAAAAATACAATTTTTCATAATAATAGAAGAGGTCGCTTTTTTATTTTAAAGTATGATGTGGCAGATGGATGATATCTTTTAAAAGTATATTTGGTTTATTACTTTAATATGTAAAGTTAGAAGACAATTGTGTAATCCTCCTAGCTATACACACACAGAAACATAAAGTACCGCTTATCTTTTTGTACTGAATAAATTTATTAATACAAGAAGCTCGCACAGAATAATAGTCGATGATAAATGTACAACTCTTTATATCAAGCATACCTGTTATTTAAAAATTAAACCGTAAGACGGGGTAATCTACGTATTTGTTAACACGGGTAATACACACGCTATCCTTTTACATGTGCGCATAATCTACAATAGATATTCCTCCATATTTATATGTCGGAAATCGAATCATGGTGTAAATTATTAATTAAATTTTTTAACCAACATAATCCCTTGATTCGTTAATGTCTTGCTTTCGAAAGGTAGTGCAAACATTTCTTTGCTTTAATTATTATATTTAACCATTCAAACCCTTTACATATAAACACTACTACAAAAACGCAAAACATCTGTCGTCGTATGCCATTTAAAAACTGTTGTAACTGATGGTGTTGTTGAAAGTGAGTTCAACGACAACGGTTTAAAACTGTTGTCGTAGCTATCATTAGCGACGTTTTTTCATAAACAGTCGCTAAAATTAGCGACCGGAAATCATAAATTTTCAAATTAAATTCCACATATAATTTATATAGCTAGAATATTTTTTTCTTCATATAATTTAAAAAAATTAGAGTTACATCGTTACCATCGACTATAACTTTTGATAAAATAACAAGCGATCTTAAATTTTTTTTACATGAAAGTAAATTTTAATTCAAAAGGCAAACAATGATCATGAATCATTAGCAATTTGCTCCAATGTTAATATCTTAAAATGCTCAATTTGCTGTAATTATAAAGTCAACTATTTTTTTTACAAAATAATAAAGATTATTATTTCACAATCTTATACTAAGTATTATAAATTAATCTCGATGTTTGCAGTTAGATACAAGATTAGAGAATAATTAATTAAAATATAATATAATAATTATGACACTCTATATATTAAATAGTCTGGTGAAGTAGCTAGTCAATAGCCTTAAAAAAATACCAATTGTTATAAAAGTAAAATGGTAAGCATCCTATAAAGACTTTGAAGAATTTAAATATGTGACTTAGAAGCAATGTTTTAATATATTCAACTAATCGTGAAATTCGTGGAGTCACTCCACATGACAGTTTATAATTAATAATAATAATAATAATAATAATAATAATAATAATAATAACAATAATAATAATCATATTAATAATAATAATTGTTGCATTTACTTTTCTATTCGAATATATACTTCCTTCCACGATATCTCTCTTCTCATCGTTTCCTTTCAGAATATAATTTTGGAAGCCTTAGATCTAGGCCAAAAAAAAAGTGTTGGGTAAAAAATAGTGAAAATTATTTTTTTCGTATTTTATATTTGACGCTTTCGATTTTAGTATATTGTGTTATCAGAATTGATTTTTAATCTCGTACTTTTTTTTTTACATTGTTTTGCAATTTAATTGGTGATTTTAGTTCATTTTATATAAAAGTGTGTAAGGATTATTTTGTCCGACAGATGCTCAAAATAATAAGAATATCAGAATATGATGTAAAATAGTAAATTTGTGTTTAATCAGAATTAAATGTTGTGTCAGATGTTACAACATCTCGGACAACATGCAGCGGAATATTATATTTTGCAACACAAATTCACTTTCAATAACTAAATGGAGGAGATTAAATATGCACAAGTATAAATACTTGTGCGGTGCCTTATGGCGAAAATTAATCACTAGAAAATCAAACCGATTACAAAAACCTAACACTAGTGATTATGACAAAAATCAATTTTCTCAACAAGTTGAGAAAATAAAGCTTTCTAAAAACAATCAACAATATTAATAAGAAAGCAAAAAACGAGATCCCTAAAAACACGAGCAGCTAAACACGATCTTCAGCCAACATCGTTACGGATGTTGTCTGTAGATGTTGTCAACATTCATGGCAACACGTAAACCAGCACTCTTCAAAACAGCAACGTCTTTGTAGAATTATTTGTCTCTGAAATCTCGACGTGCAAAAGTGCATGAGTTATGCATTCATGAAAACCTCCAAGCGAAGAGTGGAAAACAAAACGGACGACTCCTCTTCAAACCAGCAACGCCTTTGTAGGATGTTTTTCTATGAGAACCATGTCGTGCACAGTGCATGTATATTGATTGAGAAGAGAGAAAAGACCACCAAGAAGATCTCCCACGAAGAACTCCCACGAAAATTACCTCCACGAAAAACTATCTCCACGAAAATCTCTTTCACGAAAAATCTCTTCCACTAAAACTCTCTGAATTTTTCTTCGTCTCTCTCTCTCTCCCCTTAGCTTTTGAATCTCCATCTCTTATTTATAAATGTCTCATCTTCTATGATTTATCTTCAAGAAGATCTATAAGATATGATATACAAGAATTATATTAGAAACAAAATCAATAATATCATATCATGTAAATCATTATCATAAATATTATATCTATAAAATCTTTATCATAAACATAATATCCAGAAAAGTAAAACACAATATTCCACATAATCTTATCAAGATGAAATTAAAATTAAGGAAGATATTATATCACAATAAAATCTTAACATAATTATCTAGAAAGGCAAAACCATAATTAAATATTATACTCAATCAAATCAACAAGGAAAAGATAATATTAGAGAAATCAATTTAATATGAAAATTATATTTCCCTTCAAAGTATTTACGTGACACTCGACACAAATCAATGAGATATGAATATTACATAGAAAACTATTATATATATAAAAAAGACAAATGATCACAATTGAGATTTTTCCATAAATAATATCAAATAAATAAATTATTAATATCAAAATGGTACAAAAGTTTGACAAGTTAGCCAAACGTTTTATGTAATTTATTATTCTTGATGTTTTCCACGGTCGAACCTTATCATAGTATTGCAAAGGTGGCATGCGTTGAGCCACATAATCTAACTCAATGGAATCAATTTAAAAACCTGTATTTTAACAGACTAAAATCTCTCCACTTTTCCTCAAAAAATAAAAATAAAAAATAAATTTTTTTACTAATGCGAGTTTGAATCGTCCATGTTTTGTTCTTATTGACATTCTCGGTATATATTATCTTATGTATTTTTCTATTCAACGATCAGTTTTAGCTTATTAAATGAGCATTAATGCAAAGACATTGTTGTTGGTCATTCTTTCTTGCTTTATCGTACTTTTTATTTAATGAGCAGATAGACATATATCAAATGTAATGGAAAACGGTCGCTGACAGCATAAAGTAATTAGCTCTGTGACTTTTGTGGAAAATTTTCGATCTTCTGACATCTTGTTTGTTGGGAATGGTCAGTCTACCGACGTTCTGAAAAGTAGATAACATCCTTGTAAGATGTGTTGAGTTGACTGTTTATAGATATTTTTGGATATGGTGAACGATTGATTAGTTTTCCACAAACTAATGAGCATGAGGCAGTCAAGTAGTTTAATATTGCGAAACTGGTTGAAAAGATTCTATTAAAGATTCGTGAGACCCTCTCAGAAGTGACCTACTCGTGAAAAAATATAGCATATATATTTTGGACTGATAAATATTAGAGAAGAATTATAGCATTTACATATAAAGAGCACCAAAAAATAATGCCTCCATAAACAAAATTTTGTGAAAAATATCAAATAATCCATTATAAAAATATTCATATATCTAATAAATTTGTGAATCAAATATATATCTAAAAATATCCAACCAAAATATCTTTCAAAAAAAGTCAATTTGTTTCAAATCTAAATCCACTCATTGTGATTACTAATGGGCGTACCATAATTTTTTTCTGAAACAAAAATTTCAATCGTGAACTGCTGTTGAGCTCCTCGTTGTCACGGTCTGACAGTTTCAACCCGCGACTTGCAAGAACTTTAGCAAAGAAAGTTGTGGACACTTGGTAGCATCCGGAATGTTTTGAGTGCTCTAGCATTCTCTTGAAGGAGAATGTTCAAGAGAAATTGAAGAGAGACTTGAAGGTTCTAGGTTCATGCAGAATGACCTAGATCGTTGTGGACAACACTTGAAAATTCTAGATTCAAGTGGAATAACCTAGAATGTTATGGAAAATTTTGAATCTAGAAGCTTTCGGAACAATCTAGCAAGCTGTGGAGATTTGGAGGAAGATCTAAATTATCTAGGGCTCTCATATGTAGCGCAGATGACAATTGTAGGGACTTGATATCCACCCACTAGAAAGATCTAGATAGTGTAGAAGACTTATATATAGATGTAGGAGATCATTTGTAATTCATTCAATAATTCAAAAACTTAATAATTCATTGTTCTCTCAATCAAGTATTGAACTTTCTCTCTCTACAAATTCTACAATGTCACTTGTATATAAGGAAATGTAACATATTTGCATAGTTAATTCTTTGTTTTTGTTAGATACATAAAAAAATATAAGATCTTAGCGAATCAATAGAAATTGAAAATTTTCAGTTTCATATATCATCCACAATCTAAATCCTAGTTTGCATCATATCATTAATTTTTATACTTGAATTTTAAGAGTAGTACTCTTATTTGAATTATGTTATAAATAAAAGGGAGAATAAAAAATTAGGCATGATATGGTTTAAAGCAAGTAATATTTAATTAAACGACATAGAAATGGTATGGTATCATGATATGGGGCAATCAAATATTTATATTTATTCAAAGAAACGTGAGGAGTCTTACTAACACTTTCCACCACAAAACAACTCATAAAATATGACCCACAAATCGTGCTTCGAACAGCTCGATTAGATTTGGTGCATGGCAACTCTATTTTTAAAATAACATATTATATGCTTTATGAAAAATATGTGACTTTGAACTTTGCACCAAGTAATTTTTTTTGAACCAACAAGGATATTTATCCTACACAGTTACTTAATAAATCCATTTACACCATTTCGAAATTAAATTTTAATTACTAATTATACAACAATGATGTCAAAATTAATTTAAAAGATTGTGCACCTAGGTGGATCAAGTTCATATTGGACCGTTATTGAACGTAATGGAACAAGTTGTGAGGCTTGACTCAAGAACAATGCATATTTGGTATATTAGGTATATGAGTCGATTCCATAATCCTCATGTATATGATGGATTTTTCAAGATTAAATATCAGGGAAAATTGTTGATTTAATCATATAAGTTATGTTGTTTAATTCTTCGTCTTCTAATTTGTCAAAGTTGAAACTTAGTACTATAAGTTTACTTTTACTTGATTTTTTCTAATATCACATAACATTTTTCAGTGTCACAACAGCATTTTCAGTGCCACATCATCGTTCAACAAAAAGGATAAAAAAAATCACCAAAAACCCATAAAAAAGAAGAAGTTAGAGGACGAAAATTGAAAGCATAACAATTTATTGGGCGAATTTGACAATTATGCTGAATTATAGTATTATTCATATAAGACATATTATGATTTAACTCTCACATCTAACATAACTGTAGATTTGTAAAATGATAGATAAATATAAAAATGACATTCTTTCATTTAGATTTGTGTTGATATCTATGGTTTTATCTCAAACAATATATTTTCCCAGTCGTGAAACAATCCTAATAGAGGACATGACATCTACACGATATCAACTTAAATGCTTGAGATCTTTCCTCGTATATTTCATTATTTGATAGATATTTTACTAAATAACAAATCGTGTGGATTCATATATATTAATTGTGTTTTTAGATATGATCACCTAGATTATTTTTTTTTTTAAAAAATACTCATCAATTTCAATACATCACATTGTTGACATGTGTTAATCCAATGTAACTATCCTAAATTTCGAGCAATTTGAACCAAAATTATCATCACAATGAATATTTTTTAAAAAAAAAAATTCACTCGTTCCTCGAATCTTTGATTTTTTCACTAAATTTTATTTTATTTTTCTATCTGTGTTCAAATGCAATCTTCTTCTTTTGTTTAAGAAAATCAATTGATGGTAAATACTACATATTAATAGCAAAAACTTGTGTGAGACGATATCATGAGTCATATTTTGTGAGACGAATATCTTATTTGGGTCATCCATGAAAAAATATTACCTTTTATGCTAAGAATATTACTTTTTATTATGAATATCAGTAGGATTAGATGATTGACATGTGTCACAGATAAAGATTAGTGAGACCGTCTCACAAGAAACCTACTCTTAATAATGTAGAGCTTAAAAAAGCAATTGATATTGTAAATATTTGCATCATTAATATCAATTTATTTGCATATATTTAAAATATAATATTAGATTGAGTATTGCTTTGTGAAATATAACATGAGATAATTATGTTCATGTACCTAATCCGAATGCAGCTATTCCAGAATTAAAGTTTAGATTATGATATTAATACTTACTTAAAAATCATATCATACTAAATAAATTCAAAAATGGATCCGTCAATTTTTAGATAAATAATATAATAAGCGACTTTTTGGGGAAATATAATATATAGACACTTCTTGAAATGGAAAAAGAAAAAGGAAAAAAAATCTAAAAAATGATACAAAGCAAACGCGCATATAATTGTCAAAAGCAAAAAAAAAAAAAATAATTGCATAGAAAAATCAGAGACGATCACACTCAAACTCATCTGATTTCTTCGATAGGCAAGAATATAATAAGAGGGATTTCATCAAACTGTAAACGCAATGAATCACATAAATCTACACAAAATCTGATCCAGCGATGTTGCAATAATTCATCACTGAAACCAAAGTCTTGACAGCTTAAAAGGCCCGGCATCTGAATATTCCATAGCCAGAAGTTTTCAAGAAATTTCATTACACAATATGGGAAGCAATTATTTTGGAGAAGGAAATCGTAGCCATGAAAGAGGGCTCTCTTCTTCTTCATCAAGAAAAGGCAAAAAGAACTGTTCGGATAAGCCGAAACAACCACAGAGAGGACTCGGGGTTGCTCAGCTTGAGAAGATTAGGTTACACAGTGAATTGGGTCCAAATTATCCTCCTTCTGCCCATAACCCTTATGCACAGAGTTTCAGCCAGGTTTTTAAATGTCTATTGTAATCGTTTCTGCTGATTTAACATATTTTTTTCCTTTTTATTTTAGTAATCTTTTGATGATTCATTGATGGAGGATGGATTCATATGCTTTGCTGATGATTTAAACCAGGAGGATATGAGATCACGAAGCTCGTATACATCGTCGTCTTCCCTTCCTCCTTATGGCTTTCCGGGAGCTCATGGAGTCAGGGTACAACCATTTGCTGACATGAGATTTATTCAATTCGTAATCATAAGTTATCATGTTTTGAAAAATATGTAAATTAGGATTCCGTAAGATTTTCGTGCAATATAATATAATTCGGGGGTTTTTTACTTGATACTGGAGATGATTTAGCAGGTGGATTTGATCGTGTTTGTGATCTTTATCATGTTAAAATAATTCTCATGTTTTTTTTTACAAAAAAATTTTGAACTGTCTATATTATCTTGTAGCCCTAGGGTCAAAAATTCTATCCAAGATTTTAGGAGAAGTTGAATTAACTACTATCACTATATATTAAGGTTGTGACTCTTCAAAAAACAAAATTTATGGTATTTCTAATTGTATAGATTTGCTTGCACAAAATTGTTGTCTCATTGAACAAAAAAGCTAAATGATAATATTTAAGGTTTTATTTTTCTCTTTCAGCTACCATATATCCTGTATTTTGGGTTAGATTAGGTATCATAGATGGATGTAAACTAATTTTATGTTTGCCTAAATGCTTTTACTTGTCCCTATATTGAATGATGCATCGCCGGCACAAGGTTCGTTTCATCCGTCTAGTTATCATGAATCATTGCATCAACGAGCATAGCACATTTCAGTCTTTTCATCTATTAATAAATGTATCCATTCTAGAATTTGAGATTTGTTGCACGTATTAGCTTTAGAATTACTATGATTATTCAAGTAGCAGGTACCGTCAAAACAAATTATGATTGATTATTGAGATATTCGTAATTTCGGAGTCTGTATTTGTTCATACTTGCCTATGCATGTCTTGATATTTGGGACATGCATATGACTAGTGGCAGGATCAACTAGGTAGCATTCCATGTCGACTTTTGGCACTACATAGACCAAACCAAAACAACACCAATTGTCGTTCGCACATAGTATGGTGATGCGTCATTCAGTATAGGGACAAGTAAAAGCATTTAAGCAAATATAGAATTAGTTAATATTCATCCATAATACATACCTCAATTAATCCAAATTGCACAATATATGATAGATGAAAGAGAAAAATAAACGCTTAAATCTTATCATCATTTAGATTTTTTTGTTCAACGAGACAACGATTTCGTGTATCTAGATGAGTAAGCAAATCTATAGATTTAGAAATATCATTATTTTTGTTTTTGAAGAGTGGCCGCCTTAATCTCAACTTCTCCTATAAGCTTGGATAGAACTCTTGACCTCTAGGTTACAAGATCATATAGACATTTCAAAAAAATTTGTAATGTTTGTTTGTACATTTTTAATCAAGTAAATTTGATGATTTAATCTTCCAAACATGTTCTTATTTCAGACGCCCTTCCAAGATTTAGATAGGGCAAATATCAGATACGGAGAATCCCAACAAGGCCATGTCGCAAGGTTTGTTTGTACATTTTTAACTTACGTTATTTTATCTAATCAATTAACATTCATTTAAAATCTCCTGTTATATCCCATTTTATAATCAATTCCTGTAATCTTTTGTTGTGTTTTTTGCCGAAACGTGATAGAAACACGAACGCATTTAAGGAAAGATAAAGAATCAAATGTGACATAGTAGTATTACACTTGGGCGACGACGCATCAAATATATCGGTTCTTGTTAAATCGTTCGAGATCTATTTATTTTCGAGTAGGTCTCTTGTGAGACGGTCTCACAAATCTTTATCTGTGAGGCTGATAACCTTACCGATATTCACAATAAAAAGTAATACTCTTAGCATAAAAAAATAATATTTTTTCATGATTGACCCAAATAAGAGATATGTCTCACAAAATACGATCTGTGAGACCGTCTCACACAAGTTTTTGCCATTATTTTCATGTATATTTATGTTCTTTGTTCTTGCAAAAAATATCAGGTCTAGAATTAATGCAACTAATTATAAACAATATTATTTGAACTAAACAGATGGCCACCAGGCAATGCAGGCGTAGAACACCTACATTTTGTGCAGCCAAGCATGACTACAAGATCTTTCTTGGATCCCAATATTGAGGTACTACGTTGCTTTGGAACTTATATTATTAATGGAAAAAAAAAAAAGACAGAAAGAAACATAATTTAGTGTTGAAATAACATTCAATTATTTACTGATTATTACCATTGTCGTGATATCCATAGCGACCATACAATGCGAATGACGAGAAGGACCGGGGCGATTCGTTGGCCTACAACAACAAAAATTCTGAATCCAGTGGTTCTCAGGACATAGATTTGGAGCTCAGGCTGTGATCATTTAGAGAGAAACTACTGGATGTTCATCAATCATCGACTCACGAAAGCTGTTCATATATTTTCTTGTTCGTGTCTATTCGAATTTCGAAATGTTGAATATGAATTTGCACTGACTGCAGAAACAAAAACAAATTGAGTTGTTTGGGCTGGAGAGATTGCCACATTGTGCTTGAAATTTGAGGTATGATTATGCTGTTGGCGTACCGTTTTCTCGTACTCAATGAACAACATAAGTTTAATTTTTTTACCCTTTTACGTTCAAAATGTTCATTGGATGTCGTATGATTTAAACCATTCATATGATGTTTTAGAATGGTTTACATTTGCATATATAATGACGGCTCCAACTATTCCAAATTTTAAGTGAAGATAACTCTTCTTGTAAATTCATACGAACGGATTTTCTTCATTCAATCGTCTAATCAGGTCCACGATCAGAAACCGAATTTCCTAGTATAATATAGATCACGCTAAAGATCTAAACAGCCTTGTGCTTCCAAGAGAGATGTTGTCGATTTTCTTACGGGTGGGGAAAAATACCGAATTTTCGGTATATCGAGGTTACCGTAACGAAAATACCAAAATTTTTGGTACGTTACAGTATTGATACCAAAATATTCGGTTCGTTAATGATATGAAATTTGAACTTTCGTTATATATCGAAATACTGAAATAATATACATAAATTTTAAAAAATATATAATATTTTTAAATAATAAATTTTAAAAAATTTAAAAATTATAATATATTTTTTTGGTATAAAAAGGTATATATCGACACCATATCGAAATTTCAGTATCCAATAATTTTTTGGTATCATCGATATGCTATTATACATATCGGTACTATATGCATTTTTCGGTACGGTACGGAATGTATTTTTCGGTACAATATGATATAAATTTTTTTTGTAGACAAAAATTTGTGTGTAAAATTTTATGTGTGTAATGCATTTATTGATTATACATTAATTAGGACTCTCTTTTTATTAGGATATTGTTTTTCATTATTAAAAAATTTTCATGTATATATTTTTCACTCTGGAAAATACTATGCATAATTAAATTATTATCAACTTTTGATAATATAATATATATACATATACACATACACACACATATATATTTAGTTATGTTTTAAATTAAATAATTGTTATATTTAATTATTACAATAATTAATTATATATTTAATTATTACACTAATTATTAATTAATTATATATTCTAAACTCTTCTACAATGTTCCATGAAAATTTTGCACCTAGTTACCACTATTAATTTGTTATTTAATTAGTAAATTTTAAATTTATTAAATAAATAATTGCGAACTCATTATAACTCCGATCGGTAATCAGACATCGTCAATATATCGAGGGTACAAATCTCGTTAACATAGTGAAAAATGAAATTTTCAAATGACAATTTCTACTGATCCATTTTTTGCAGTTGTCAGTTATGTGAACTCATTCACTAAAACAAACATTTTCACTTTCCTAATTTTATTAGCAATTAAGCTAAATTCTACAACTTCCATTACATGAAATTAACTTATAAAATCTTTTATAAGTTTTGATCTCTATCAAACTACACTCGTCATATTCAAAACCTTGAACTTGACTATTTCAATCGAGACACATAATTCAATAGTTGTGTTGTCCTCAATGGTTTAGAGATGCAGTTAGTCTTGGGTTCACAACTTAATGTGATTCAGAACAATATTTGTTCTTATTCTGGCTTGTCTTAATTAGTTTCATTCTTTTCATCAACTCCTTTATCAATGACGTCAGAACTGAAGTCTGATTACATCCATTAGATCATGGTAAGAGCGATTAGTAGCATCGTCCAATGATCATTCCATGCATGAATATTAAGTTATGGTTAGCGTACAATACGGTCATTTCAACTCATATATCTCGATCGAACCTGCAATTATTGATATATTGAGAGTTGAAAATGAATTCAATAACAATGTGATATATCTTTGAGGAATAATAGTGACATGATATATACAACTGAGGAAACGTCTTTCCAAAATGCACATGTCTTACTATGGCCAGAGATTACTTGCATCATTAACTCATCAGATCACATATGATATCTTCACTCGTAGGTCAGTAGTGAATCTTCGACTAAAATGTCACTACACTCAACCTCACCACCCGATGATCCTCAATAGAGTTGGTAAACGGATCAATGTGCAATTAGTATGTAAAGCATTCATGTTGTCCCGAGTCAAAGGACTAACAATGTTCAACTATAACTGAGGATTATTTCACTCGACAAATGATAACCACTTGAAAATTTCGAGAGAGAATCGTTCAGTTCATTGTCAAATGGTTACTCTTCTGTATGAATGGACATCTATATATCTTTACCATTGAAACATAACGTTTACATCACATATGGTAGTCTCAAACTAGAACGAATTTTATCCTTATTTTAGATGGCTGATTCAATAGGATCCATTTTAGAATATACAAAAAAAACGCTTCCCAATGATTTTCATGATATGAAGCATGTGGAGGGCCATTTCAAGATATCGTGTTCCCTAATTATGATCGATTTTCTGTTTCTGGAAATTGATTATCATGTTTGTTAATTTCTTATATATAATTATAAAGCAAACTTCGATTTCGAATACGTATGTTTAATATACAAATTTTAAATTTGGAGATTTGTTTGGATTAATCAAATCTCTCATCCTAAGACCTCGTGAACTTTAGAACATGACAACTAAATTTATTTTATATTTTTTTTCCCCGGTGATCTTCTTCAAGAGATTCTAAAAACATTAAAAATATATTATATGATTTCATCTTACGAATCAATTTTGTGAGATTGATCTCCAACTCGACTTGATCCAACTCATGGAAAAAATTATTTTTTATTTCAAAAATATTTTTTTCTCTACAAATATAGATCAGATCGACTAATTTTACGAATATAGACATGTGATATCGTCTAAAAATTTTTTTTATCTAAACATTACTCAAGTTTCTTATTAGTTCCAACATTCATGATTACTTTGTGTTATGATTGAGATTTGGAAGGTGTATTTATTTATATTTTAGTAGACGTCCCTTTTTGAGATGTACCAACTTTATGAAACAAGTTTAGAAAAGTTTATTGACTTAAATTTGATTAGTTTCATTGTGTATTGTTTTACCCTTTTTCTCCTTGGGGGAAATCTTTTCACGTTTAAAAAGTATTTCTAAATTTGGTCACTTCTCATCACTATATTGTATAATAATTTTAATATATTACACGTTGATATTTAAAAACTAATCTAATTTTAATATATTACAAAACTTTTGTTTAATTCAAAAGCCCACGAAAACGATAAATATAACATCACGATTTCACAATATTGGTCATGATATCAATTTTTTAGACGATGTTTCTCACGGTTGATAATCATAAGATGACAAAACCGTCGGTTTATAAAAAATCGTCGCTAAATTGAACTTTGTCACGGTTTTCAACCGTAGATAAATTACGATGTTTATTTAAATCGTAGCTATAATTATAAAATTACACACAGCTTAATAAATTACACATTTTTTTTGAAAAGATCTTATACTATATATTAAGTTTGAGTCTAACCTAAATAAATTAGTGTTAGGGTGAATTTTGCCCCTATTTTTTGGCATGACAAATTAAAAAGTGTAAATATTTGTTAAGGGCCAAAAAATTTTAAATTTACAAATTTAATTAAAAAAGTGAGAAAAAAAATTAAAAAGGAAAGGAAATGGAGTGAGCTAAATTATCGTTTTAAATTTTTAAAAAAAAAATGTTCTCAAATTTTAATTTATACATTTTTTAAATGTTAAAACAATATTGGGACCACACAGAATTTTTAATTGGAAAATAATGACTTCCTAAATATGTTCTCAATTCACATCCATAAAAAGTTAATAGAATTAAAAATATTAATTATTAAACTCGTCTCCCAAAATCTAAGTTTACCGTTTTACCACTCGACTCGTTCTCATTTACCACTATAAAAATCCCATGCACCAAAGATACAAGGCAACAAGAGCAAAATGAGGCAATTAACCCTTTGAAGCTCCTTAATTCAATGGCTAATTTGCTGAAAATTCTAGTTCTTTTTTCTCTCCTCATCGGCTGCACCACCGCACGGACTTCAACCGTTAACCATTATGGAAGCGGTGGTACCACCGGCGAAGGAGAAGCTCCTCACACCGGAGAAAACGAGTACGGATCAAAGGATCCAGCATATTCCCAAAACACGACAGGTGACGAGGATCGTCAAGACGGTGAATACGAACCTAAAATCGTCCCGAAGAAGACGGTTCTAACGACAACAAATATCCATCTTTGTTTCCGAATCTCCGGTTTCCATTCTTACCATTTTTTGGGAATGTGTGGAAACCTGGAAAAGACCAAGATGACGAACCAGCTGAAAATGCTGCCACTGAAGAGGCGAACTAGACGTCAAATTCCTAGGTTCTTGGATGATTCATTTTGAGGATCCCGGGGTTTGTGCTAATAACAATGCTGTTTGGTACGAATACGATACAACAAATCTTGGTTTGTCTGACATAGAATCTAATCCTAGGAGATGCAAGCCAGGGGTTGGGGGGAAAAAGAATGATCCGAAGCAGGATTGCACTGCGCATGCCATAGAAAATGATGTGGAGATGGCTGAAATTAGAACCTTAAAGGTTTGATATATGCTTTGTTTTGTGTGTGCAGTGTGAGAGTTGATATTGCATGCATGCCCGAGAGAATCTAGGCTTTCATACAGGATCATGAGAATAATTTGATGTTTTTTAAGGTGAAAATTTAATTTTTTGCAAAACTCGTGTGCCAGATTTGAACATTTTTTTACTCGAGGAGGCCTTGCATGCAACATTGAGTTAAAGTGGTCGATGTTTTGGTTCATATAATTTTGAATGCGATCAAAATCAACTGTGGTATCTTGCTTCATATATTTCTTAATTTCATTAATATTTCTCTCTTAGCATGAGTATGTAGCAATTTATGTAATACTGCTCGTCTCTATCAAAGCATTTGAAAAAAAAGTAAGCACGAAATATTCTATTTAAAACGATATAAAAGGCAAATAAGATTTGCTTCACATTTTTTATTTTTAAATTGACGAGAAAGGAAAAGATGTGAATATCTACTTCGCAAAATAATATTTTTTGAACTTTTGACTCTGAGAGGAATATTTTATTTTTTTATTATTTTTTGGTAAATTGATATTACAAATTAAAGATTTTGGCTTTTTATATTATGATTTCTTGCTTGATTTATATTTCAATGATAAGATCTTGATTGATTTATATCTAGATATTATAAGATTTGTTTTTAATATTTTAAGATATTTTATCCTTATTTCAAATAGTTTAATCTCTAATGAAAATCTCGTTTCCATATTTTCTAGAACTCTTTTATGGAGGTGTTTCTAGGTGAAGCATGAGATATATATATACACATATAGAACGGATGGCCACATAGATGTGGTAGAGAGAGAGTTGGACGAGAGAGCTATATTTGCTCTACCGTTTTTATGTGATCGAATGATCACTTTATTATTGTGTAGCTGCTAAAGTTTTCTGTGATCCGATGATCACTTTTGCAAGGGCACAGCTGCTGGAGTTTTCGGGAGCGTACGTAAAGGTCGGCATAAGAGTTCTTGTTTAGAAAAAAAAAAAAATAGCCGAGCATATTTTGATGAGACGTTTTTGTGTGATCGGGTGATCACTTTACAGCGTAGGAGAGCTGCTGGATTTTTTCTGAACACACACAGAGTTCAGATATTGAATATTTTCATGTGAAGACTTTGTGTGATTGAGTCACAGACCTTCCGTGTTGCTGATTGGTGTTGACAATACCCACGAACAACACTGACGCAGAGTGTTGATCAAAAAGTCTTCTTTTATTTGTTTTAAGCAACTTCGGTTTATGCATCTAGTTTTTATGTGGTTTATTTTGATGCATTTTTAGTTCCTTGGAGTGTCAAAGAATTTGATTTTGTTATTCTAACTAGTATTGTTTTATGTAAAAGATTTATATATTTTTAGTGAATTTTTGCCATGATATATCGCACAAGTATTTGTACTTGTGCATAATTTAAATTTGGTGTTTATTTATTAAAAGTTTACGCGTGTGTTAAATAATCAATTTTCGCTGCATGTTGTGTGCTCGTGTGACGATACCAAAACACAACACTAACTTCTGATACACACAATATTTTAATTTTTGTATGTTTACGAGCGACATTCCTTTCCGACTCAATTTCATAAATAATTCAGATGAATTCCGATCCATGGGTCCTCGAAAGGCGCCCTCATATCCACTGGTGGCAACCAGGATGGTTTCCAAAGCATCCGAATCCTTGAGCCCTGCGAATTCTGCGATTTTAAAGAAAACCATAACGCTCTGATTGGCAACAGATGGTATGCAACTCAACATGCACTCGAAAATGGCAACTTCGTCCTAATCGGTGGCCGTGCCTCACACAACTATGAAATCTTCTCCCCTGACCCGATTGAATCTTCGACGACAATGCTCGGTCTCCCTCTCCTAGCCGAAATAAACGAAAGGGGAGAAAACAATCTCTACCCTTTTGTAAAACTCCTCCCAGATGGAATAAACCTCTTTGTTTTTGCAAACTACAAATCCATCATTCTCAACCCATATACGGGAGAAACAGTTCGCGAGCTCCCGGACTGGCCGGGCGTGACAAGAAACTACCCGCCATCAGGTTTGTCGGCCCTTCTCCAATCGACCTCAATGAAAATGACGATGAGAGTAAACTCGAGGTTGAAGTGATTGTCTGTGGAGGAAACACTCGTGATTCTTTCTTTTATTCCGATATGACACGCCCAAGAAAATTCTTTGCCGCTTTTAAAGACTGTGGAAGGCTTAATCTGAATAAGAAAGGGTCTAACTGGGAGAAAGAAGACATGCACTCGCCTCGGGTTATGGGGGATTTGCTGCTGCTTCCAACTGGAGATGTGCTGATTATCAATGGCGCTAAGGCAGGTACTTCTGCATGGAATGCAGCAGATATTCCTAATCTGAACCCAGTATTGTATTCTCCTAACAAAAAACCGGGTCAACGGTTTAAAGAGTTGGCCCCATCAAAGATTGCTATATATCACTCGCCTTCTGCTGTTTTACCGGATGGGCAGATTCTTGTAGCTGGAAGTAACACAAATCCCTATTACATGCACAAAAAAGCTGACGATCCGGCCATGATATACCCCACCGATCTTCGAGTGGAGAAATTTACGCACCGTACTTGGCTCCTGCGCTAAAGAAACATCGCCTGGTGATAGTTGAAGATTATTCTGACAAGAAACTTAAGTACATGGATAAATTTAATATTCACGTTCAATCAGGTGCAGGAGAAATAGATTATATAACAAGATTAAGGTTACAATGTACTCACCGCCTTTTACAACCCATGGCTACTCGATGAATCAGAGGCTTCTGATTTTGAAGCTGAAGAAAGCTGGCGATGGTGGAATTACCGTGGTTGCTCCACTGTCTGGAAGGCTTGCTCCTCCGGATACTATCTTCTCTTTGTTGTTCACCAGGATGTGCCTAACCGTGGAATGTGGGTGAATATTGACTAGAAAACCTTTGTTTCTTTAAAATATGCTGTGTCTAACAAGAAACACAGAAATCTCACTGTTTGTTCAATCGCACTTGATTCTTTAACTACATTATGTTGTTCAAAACAGGACGAGCTATAGGAATACAATATTTATTGCATACTGCACACTGCCGAGTAAACGTGTTTTCATTGTGGAGCATGCCGGTTAAAATTATCTCAAAGAAAGGATGACATGTTCCTTACATATGTCTAGTAACTCTCTATACAGATACATGACAGATATACAATCTGTTTAGTAAAGAATGCAAACCACATGAATGGCTGTTTGCCATGTGAGAACAAAAACAAAATTGCAAATACCATCCTTTATTTTTTATTTCAGAATGATTGGATTCTCCATGTTACTCTACATGGATTCCAGTGAAAACTCAAGTAATTGTAATGAGTGCAAAGCTAGGATGCCTGCGGATTGAGTGAACACGTTGGTCTCGAATGAGAAATCCTAAATTATGCATGCAAAGCTAAACTTTTATACTCTTTACAAATTTTCTGATATTATATCCTCATATTTTGATTAATCTCAATACATAACAAGTGGACCTCAGATAGCTTATGACGTTGAAAGAAATTTCAAGGGTTAGCACTCAAGTACCAGTTTACCACGTAAAAAATTACTGATACACCAGGAAATATGGTCTTTCAGCAACCCTTTATGAAATTACATATATGGTTTAACTCAAATAGTAACTCACCAGTATCAAAATTATTGGCATATATAAGAAATTCCAGGTTCTATTGGAGGATTTAGTCCATTCCCACTGGCCTCAAGTGAGATTTTCCATATTTGATAGAAACCATCCAATGGCAAGGTCAGGTGTTGCCAATATCACTTCAGGATGGTGCTTTTGGCAACCACACCCACTGAAGAAAAGCTTGACGTATGAGTCCCAATATAGTGAGGTGACGGAGATGGAGAGTATGGGAAAATTGTGCAAAATCTTTACAGTTTCATAGATGCTGATCCAAGATAATATATTTTGGGAAATTTTTTATTACAAGTGTTCTGTTCAAAGAACAACGTAACTATATTTCGTTTCAAACAAAAATTACAAGAACTTTCATATTGAGAGATCTCGATAATTATTTTTTCTAGAAATTACTTCGAATTTTTTACAACAAAACATTTTAATTTTATTTGCTTACAAATAGTAAGATTTTGGTGGGGAGATAATAATAATAATAATTAAAAATTAAAAATTGTTTTTAAATTTAATTATAAATTATAACGGTGTCGGCACAATTTGAACTCGATCGAGCTCTTGAACGAGAGTTATTGTACACCAGCGAACTTGGGAGTAATTTTGAAATATGATAATATATTTCATAATATAGAATAAAATTATTTCTTTAGTGTTATAGATTATTATTATTATTATACAAAAATGTAACCTAAATGTAAAAAATAATATGTATCAATAATTTATAAATAGGTATTTTTTAGACAAAATCAAGTTGTGAATAAAATGATATGAAATATTATGACTATTTTTATTTAAGAGTAAGATTTGCCTAGAAATAGATGGGTGGGAAAATAAGCTTGGAATATTATTCATAAATTGCATTATTTTGCTGAAAAATCTAAAAAGGTATTCTAAACATTTCCAATTAAAATACACGATTCAAGAAATACATTAAAAATGCAAATTTGGAAAATGTGCATTATTCACGAATGTTTTTGAAAAGGAAAACGAAACATCCCTCCAAATTATAGCACATGGCGAGAACAATGAATTCTAACTTTAGCCATAAATCTTCTCTTGATGATGGATTCGACGTATAAACCAAAAGGGACGAATTGGATACATATTGGTATGTTTCTTCATTTCATCAAGTTAAATAACTAAATTAATTAACCTTGCTATTTCGCTCTTGATGTTTGAATAACAGCTTATAGTATATGAGCATTGTCTCCTCCTGTGTATCTATCAACTTTTGAGTTCATTTGGGACAAGGTAGGTGACCAAAATATAACACAGGCCTGTTTTGTAATAAGCTTTCATTCCAAGACTTCACTTTCATTTCCAGAAAGCCAAGATTGGTCTGTCAAATCCGGATTTGGTACCGGATAAGCCTGACGTTATGTTTTCTACCCTTTGGAACCCGATCTGCCATTCTCAAACAAGATTTCCAAAATCAGAAACTTTCTAATGTAACTTCGAAAAAAGTTAATAAGCCGGGGGTATTACCTTGTCTAGCAGTATATCCTGAAAATCTTCTGGAGGTATCTCAATATTTTTATAGTTAGCAGCAGCAGCCTGCAAAATAAGCAGATGGATGTTTCAAGAGAAATTTGGCCAAATAAACATCATGTGATTTTGCTTCAATTGTTTAAGAAGAAAAACTCTGACTCGAGAAATAATCATTTTTACATCCATTCCATAAAACTCTTCAATGGTTTGGTTCATTGATTGATAACCATGAGATAACGTGCGGGATCGGATGATCTGTTTTCTCAGATCTAGTATAGAAGAAAATTTCTTATATGCATTTAGTTGGAAAAGAATATACCTCAGACACGAGACGATTCTTATAATAAGAGCTCCACGGTTGAGGTTCCAAAATGAAAACACCACCCTGCCACAAGAATGCACAGTTCACAAACAAATTTTCAGGTAATATATATAAATAAAAAGCGTGTCAGCACCGTAAAGGCAACTAAAATATAACTGTGCACGTGAAATACCGGTAGGAGATGTGTCCAGACTCTCCTGAATAGAGTAATTAGCCCATCGTCACCCCAGTTCAGATGTATCCATTTGGTCACACTTAAACTAGCGACGGAACAAAAAATTGTTTAGTCACAAAAAAGAGGTAAGTAAAACTTAATGTGAGTGGGAGAAAAAAAAAAGATTACACATGATTCAAACAGAAGGTTTTTCTGAATAACTTGAATCAATTTTCAAGATATGCCCTTTTTTTGGGGTTGTATGTGCCATATCTCGGTTTGTTTAGGATTTAACTAGTAATATGAGGTCGGTACAATCATAAGATTTAGAAGATCATATCATTGTAGCCAGAACTATCTCCTAAATATTACCAAAGAACTGCACTGTAGTATGTACTTGCAGGAGGACGCCAATTCTGAATAAAATTTCCTTTCTGAAAAGAAACTATCTTCAACAGATCTTTTTTCAATGCAGCTTCTGTCAGCGACTCACTCGCATGGTTCTTCAAGCCATTTACCAACTCTGCATCAGCTGATGTGTTATGAGTACTTGTCTTCACGAGTTTCCTGAGAGTCCAATATGCATCCCGAACTCGATCTGAAACATAATGAATTATTTTTATCATTTCCAGTCTAAAGATAACATTCACAAAGATTTTGTACTTGGTATCGCAAAACAGTAGATCCACAATCGTACATGAAAGCTTCATTAGCCGAGAAGAATTGCTTAGAACAAAAATTCTACTGCCAAGAGAATAATGGCATCCAAATTAAATATTTCTTGGGTACCACAAACACTACTTTCATTTTGTAACTTCTGAACAGTAAGTGTGGGGGAGGAGAAAAGCTATCATATACACCTCGACTTCACTTTTCTCAGAAAAAATACAAAGCTGACATGATAATATAAACTGACTGCCACGCGTGATGGATCATTCCCATAAAAAGGAAACTGTTTCGATTATTTACAAACTAGTTCTATTTATTAACTTGTCATCTATTTAGATAGATACAAAAGCATGGTAAGCAAATAAAAAAATATGAAAGTACGAATTGGTCAGTGGATTGGTTAATCCAACAATAATACCAAAGTTTTGGAAGAAAAATAACAGTTTTCCAAGTTTATCAACTATGATAAATAAAAATAATAATAATTGGTGCAAAAGAAAGGGATGCATAGAAAATTCACGGCATTAAATTTGAGCATGATAAAGAACTTCATTGCTGAAACAGAGAGCAGAAGTTTCACAGCTCCTATACTCGTGTATTTGACATTTGCACATGTTATTAACCTTTCAGCACTAGATGGTTTGCACTAAAATTTTGAAACAGTTACCTCCATCAATATCAACTCCAAGAATGCTCCTGCAGCCAAATGCTTTTGCTGAAGAAAAAGGACAGAAATCATGGACTCCTCACAGGCCATAAAAGTAAATGATTAGTAAATAAAATCAAAATGCGCAAAACTTTTAGGTTATGGCGTAATTGATTACCAATAGCAATTGTGATCAACCCACTGTTACAGCCAATGTCAAGGCAATCCTTTCCCTCAAACCATTCACCCTTCATCACCTGTAATCTAGGATCTTCGTCCAAGTCCTGACCAACCTTATAACACCATAGAAATGACAAATCCAACATAAAGTGTCAGGCAATAAAGAATCAGACAAAATTTTAGAATTTTACCTAGTATCACAGTACTATTTGTGACAAATGACAATTACTGATCCGAAATCTTCTACAATTCAAAGGCAGAGTTCGGATGGTCAAACATATATTATTATTCTATTTAGTCAAATGGCAGAGTAACCACAGTAAGATTACAAAACTCAGTGAGAAGCCGAAGAGATCACACCCCCAGGCCTCAATACATACACCATAAACAAAACAAACATTAAATAAATTGATATAAAAGCAACGATATTACATAACAGAATTCAACCTAGACCACCATCACCAGAAATTAACGATTTGTTTCAACTAAAAAAAAAGAGGAAGAGCTAAAAGGGTGATCGATTATAGCAAATATGAACCTAAATAAGAAAAGAAATTTATTCATTCACAAGTAATAATCCAACATAACAACTGAAATAATGGAAACATATATGATATAAGTGAAAAGTGTTGAAAAGTGTTGAAAAGACGAGAGGGTACCCTATATCCATAGTAGTTTCTGTAGTTTCCAAAGATTGCAACTTCTTTTTTATTCCTTCTCTTAGAGGATTCCTGTGGTGTAGAACACGTTACAGCTGCTTTGGGCTCCATGTTTTGCTTATCGTCGTTGCTTCTCTTGCGACTTTTTGAGTGTCTGTTATTGCCATTGTTTTCGTTTTCTCCAACCATGTTTCACGAACTGTGTGCCACCTGAATATATAAATCATATTTTAATGCAAATCGTATTTAAATCGCCTCTCGCACCTGCTGAACCAAATTTCTCAGGGCTTCTCTGCGAAAAGAGTATATAGGTTTACCTAGCTCTCTCGAGCCAACGAACAAAATGTTACCGTGGAGAGCCTGGCGGCAGAATCGAGGAGGTGTATATAACAAGTAGAAACAGAAAAGTTTTGTAATTAAATTGAGTTTAGAAGAATGGGTTCCGAGCAGAAACCGAGGGTACGCCGAAAATTTAGAGAATCTTACCAATGGCCGCGGGTAAAGTAACGGCGAAGATGCGGAGGCGGGCTTCGCGAAGATGCGGAGGCGGGCTTCGCGTAGATGATCAACAACGGCTGGAACAAACAGATAGTTTGCAACCAAGAAACAAAAAACTGAGAAGAGGGTTTTACAATGGGCAATTGAAGAGTTTAAGTAATTATTAAAAATTAATTTCATATTTTAATCTCATTTTATCTTCTTAAATAATAATAAATTATAAAAGTACCAACTATCACTCAAGCTGTTACATGTAATTAAAATATTAAGAGTAAATCTCTTGTGTTTGTAAAAAAATAATAATTTTTTATGAATGACCCAAAAAATAGATCTGTCTCATAAAATACGACCTGTGAACCGTCTAACATAAATTTTTGTCAAATATTAATTACATCGTTATATTCAATATTTTATAAAATTATTCTAATTTAAAAATTAACAATGTGTGACACTTATTACTAATAACAGCATTCATTGAATTAAAATTATTATGATATCACAAGTAAACTATTTTTTTATGTCAATAGTAAACTTACAAATTTAATGAATTTTATAAACTGTGAGCTTAATAATTTATTTGAAACGAATGCTTTTATTATAATATTATCTCTAACTATAAAGATTAATTGTGTTATATTATATTATATAGGTGAAATATTAATTTTAGTCATATATGTCAATATGATATTTAAATAATTAAATAACTGATATCATGTTAAATTTTTATAACTATGTGATTAACATAAATGTGTTTAACAAAACAATAAAAAATTAACAATGAAATTAATTAATTAATTACATAATTGTTGAGAAATGACTACAATTAATCGACAAAACAAAATTACAAAATTATAATTATTCAACATAGAAGCTAAATATTTCAAAACATTATTGTCCAAAAAAGTTATTCTCCTCATAATTTTTCAGGTTTTTGCGTGCTTAAACATGGCATTTGCTTCGTAAAGTTGTATGGTTTATTGTTTAATCGGTATTTGATGATGTGGTTTGATAGTAAAATATGCGATTACTATAATTATTTATTACAATTGTGTTACAATCACTTGGTCTCGGTTGGCTCCCAGGTATCAGGTCGAGCCATACAAAGTGCAAATTTGCGTAAAGAAAATTTTGTCCAAAAATAAGTACGAGTCTACATTTGACAGAAAATATCATATAAATTTTGGAAGGACAATTTTCTTTGTCACACGGTTCTATCAGAGATTATTTATCCTAACCAAACACAGTTCCTAATCGCCCACTGCTCTTGTAACTTATCTGACACACACAATGCAATTTGATTGACAAAACGGAGCTGAATGAAATAACTGATTCAGAACTCACGGGGCATCATTTGAAAAGAGCAGTAGGGGCGATGTAGATCTGAATCCCTGCTTCTCTCCACGGATTGGCACTGTGATTTCTAAAGGAAACTCACTCACTCCAATTCTTTGAGAAAATCCAAGTTATCGACAAAAACCTGCAAGGTTCGTGTGAAGAACATGTATTGGTCAAATAACCGTGTTATGATATAATAACTTAAGACTTCCGTTGTAACAAGTCCACCACAAGCTTTGATGATGATGATGAATGAATAGTCTATGCGCATCAAGTGGTACAAAAAAATAAGCCCGTTGTTGGGTCAAACTCAAAATCCTGTCGACAATCTTTAAATTTCAAAGACGAGCAGTTATCGTTGTAATAATCTGACTTCTTTTTCTCACAGCTGATCTTGAAAACACAGTAACTCAAAAACCAATATAAAGCAAGTTTGGGGGGGGGGGGGGGGGGTACCGTTTTCCAACCATCAGGATCCAGGCATGCAGTAATCTTGGTGCTAATACCAGGTAGAGGTCCAGGTTCCCTTGTAATCTTCCCACCAGCAAGCTTAATTACCTCAGCAGTTCTATATACATCATCTGTCCCTATGGCTATCTGCAGGAAAGAATCAGTCAGCCAAAAGTTTGAATCAAACTACTACAGAGCAAAAACTACAGCGACATCCAAAAAAAATAACCATGCGGTGTCGAGCAGCAAATAACTCACGCATGGCAGATCACAAAAGCAAGAAGTTGCAACAACTATTTTTAAAGATATGTCAAAAATGAATTTATTCGTCTCTCATGTTAAGACATTCTAGACATTTAAACGTGACAAGTTCTCTCAATTTGAAGACTCAAATCATAGGCGTGCATATAATAAGAGATGATTAAATAATTAGATTTTGGCGACCTATACCTGTTTGAATTCTCATCTATCTACTATTGGTCCAATATTGGCTACTGTAAATTAGTTCTGGATAGAAAACACATCGACACACATTAAAATAAAATCGTGCCATCAGTCTTCATGTCGATTGTTGTGTCCAGGAATTTTAAAGAGTCGTCACATCTAGCATTCGTATCATATTACAGCAGTATTATCGTATTGGTTATACATAAAAAAGCTATAGACATGCAAAGAGTGGGCTCACTTAGAATAAAACTCTAACGACGTAATAACCAAACCTGAGCATATGCATTGCCTTTGTCATATTCGGTCACCCCATAGTTGTATGTCAACTCCAATACCGCATTTTTATCTTCGGGGCCATACCCCATCATGGCTATCGTGTACTTTACAGGAGAAGGAAAGCAATCAATTGCGAAGGAAACAAAAGGGGTGGGTTAGAGGATAGATCACATCTAACTCATTTGGTAACTTCAGAAAAGTAATAAAAAATTGAATCAAAGTCATTTCCATCACATTATTTGAGAGAGAGAAAGGGGTGTTTGGGGGGAGGGTGGGGGGGTGAAGAGAGAGAGGATTACCTTGTATTCAGGATTGTCTCGCTTGCGAAGAAGCTCCATTCCAAAAGCCTGAAATGTGAGAGAAAATTCAAAACTCAAACAAACATGCAAAGGTAAGAAAACTTAATGATGTCTTACCCAAAAAAAAAAAAGAACAGTAAATGATGGATAGATCATCTTACACAATTCGGAAGTAAAACCTCATGGCTTTAAACATCATGTAAACCAAATACAATCGTCAAAGGAAGCAATCTTACCTTCTCATGGAATTCAATAGACCGATCAAGATCTCCAACTCGAAGCATCACTTGACACAATGGCTCATGAGTAGGACCTCTCTCTAAAAGTTCAAACTTATAACCATCATGATCCTCTATAAATGCTATTGCAGTTTTCCCACCTTTGACAGGACCAGGTTCTCGCGTAACTTTTCCACCTTTAGCTTTTATTAGCTCTACAGTCTTTGTTACCTATGAATTCCAACAATCAAAAGGAAATCTGTCAATTATTAAGGAAGAAAAGTGTTGAGATATTTGTGTTACTGTATTTTGCTGTTATTCATCAGGAGAGAGGTTCTCTTATTCTAGTTAATTTTTTTACAAAGCTAATCACCGTATCACTATTAAAAAGCAAAATTCTGCAAACAACTATGTTGATTCATGCTGAAAGTAAAATAAAAAGAAATATCATTACAAAGCTAATCACTATTAAAAAGCAAAATTCTGCAAAACAACTTTGTTGATTCATGTTGATAGTAAAATAAAAAGAAATATCATTCTGTGGCACTACGTATCACCAAAATGCAATTATTGTCCAGGTTAAAAAGAACAGAATAATGAGACTGAAAATCACAATAATGGAAGTTTGAAAGTCACAGCTGACGAATCATCGGGCTATCTACAGCATAGCTATAGACATGAACAAAAACTCACATCATCGACAGCAATCCCAAAATGGCCAAAACCAGCACCAATGTCATACTTGTCAACCCCATAATCTGACAGCATCATCGGGGGAAAAAAATCAGAGGTGAGTCAGCTTTCCAAAAATAGCAATATCAACATGCAAAAAAGAAAATTTTAATGCATGTGCAAGAATATCATGGGAAGTCAATAGAAGATTGAAATAACAAAACTGCCAATAGCTTACTGTAAGTGAGTTCGATCACAAAGTGAGAATCTTCAGGCCCATATCCAAGAAAGGCATTGGTATATCTTTCATCAGGTACGTCACGCTTTCTGAGCAGTTTCATACCTAAACACTCGGTGTAAAACCTGCAGCATCATTTTATTACGTTAAACAGTCATTCTACAAAGGCACAACCAGAACGCCCAGATCAAATCAGTTACAATATAAAAAAACATACTTTATTGTCCTGTCCAAGTCCCCAACTCGGTAAACAACATGAAGCATTCTTCTCTTGTCTTTTTTAGCCCAATCCAATATATTTTCTTGTGTTGCAACAGTACTTGCCTGTGCAACATTTCCTGAAGCAATAACTGAAGGGATGGTGACTGCTCCTTTAAAAAACTTACAAGTTCTAAGTCCAAATGATTGCAACTGAGGCACGGCTGCATAATAAACCAATGATCATATAAGTTACAGTTGGAGAATAAATGATACAAGCTCAGTAGTCATATTTCTTTTTGACCCGTAAGCATCAGGTTTGGATGTCATTAACTAGAAAATAAATTCAACGTCATTCTGAGCTTAAAAAAAAGGTAACATCAAGTAGCGCAAATTATGCTTTGTAATATATTATGTTTTACAACAGAGTCTTGAATCATCTGAAACTCATTACTGAGCATTTTAAAGATTCGACAATCCTTTGCAACTCTATTTTCATCATCTAGCTCAGCTCAACTAGACTATATGTGTACTCAAGATATTCACCTTCCACTCTGGTCATAAAAGGTTTTATCTAAATCATAATCACATTACGTCTATTCATGTGTTTGATGTCTCCCTCTTCCACTGAATTTACCAAAAATGTTATCGAGAATCCCATCAAATCCCAATAGCAGGCAACATTAGACACCTCAAACATCTTGATCGAAGAGTGTATACAACTTTTTTATCTCGCAATAAAGCAAATGAAGTATATACTAATTCGCCCAACCAATTAAGCACATGACGGCATATTTCCAATGCAAGCTGCCTAAATAGCACTAATATAGTTCAAGCAGTTGATCAAAAAGCATAAACAAAAAAACACGATCACTGAAAATAAGAAATTTGAGTACATAACTCCAAAAAAATTGTGATAATCGAGAGAACACACCACTTCCGAGATGTACTGAGGTGAGTCTACGAGAGGCGGAAGAGAAGCAAGCAGCCTTGGAAAATCGGAGAGACGAGAGTGAGGGTTTAATCGACGACGCCATTGGAATTATCCTCACCATTGTTTATTATTCTGTCACACGTTATAAAATTTCCAGATTAATTAATATACAGACACACTCTTCTAGAGAAGCAGCTGTGTTCCGCTGCATCAGACAGATTTTCACTGATCGGGTGAATTTCCGAAACCCCCTCAAACTCTTAATAAATTTCACATTGCTCCAATGTCTTCAGTCTGGGATAACCCAGCCCTATTCCTGGGTCATACCGGGCCTACACCATCACCATTGGCTGGATTCAAACGGACGGTATTGTATGCTGGTCTAACCTGGGCTTGGATGAGAACCAAGCTGGGCCACGTACAGTCGGCCTGGCCCAGAGTTTTTCACTCCAGAAGTACCAATCACATTCTTGTTCCTGATTATCTATTGGTTACTTAATCGATTTTGTAAAATTTAATTTTAGATAATTAAGTCAATATAATCTATTTTTAAAAAAATAAAATTTTTCATGCATATGAACGGAAATTAGAGAACATGTTCGAAAGGTAAGAGACCACCACATAATTCTTGGAGATAAATTGAGAAAGGCTCGGGAAACCATCATCGGTAGTTTGAAATAGAAAATTAGCTAATCGATCGATCGATTGGCGTTGTCTAATTGTCGGTCTGATTGCATGGGCTTTATCCATATTAATCCGGGGAACATTTCATGATTATATCTTCCATTGATCTTGTGGGAAAAAAGATATCCCGAATAAACATTTTAATGATATTTGTAAGGATTATTGCATAAAGATTTGATGTACGAACATAAATAAACATGATTTTTTTTGTATATAACGAAAAAGAGAGGTGAAAGTCTAATTATAGAGAAAATATAAAAAAATCACATTCCTCTTCAAAGTTGAACACTTCCATTTAATTCTACCCACAAATCTATCATCATTGATCAATCAACTAGCACTATATTATATAGGGTATCAATCAATCAAAAAATAAAATATAAAATATTGGTTGGTCAATTTTAGTAGTCGACTATTTGATTAGCCACATATAATTCCTGTCTTTTCTTCTGCTTTTACTTAGATATTATATACTAATACTCTATTCTACAGTTCGGTGGATTTTTTCTTTAAAAAAAATAAATAAATAATATAATTTTAATATAATGTTTATTACTATAAATCTTATAATTATTCTTATATATCATTTAAAAGTAACCTAAAATCATAGGTTAATGATAATTCAGTCGATTGAGTGTGTGAGACTTGGTCCTAAGTTTTACAATAAACTTATTTGCTTGATCACCGATGTAAGATAACCTTATATGTGATTTGTAAGATATTGCGTGCACACTTGAATATAGTGGTTATGACCAACATGTTCTTTGTCATAGGGAAACAATGCTGGGTATGGATTATGTGCGAACTGAAACTGTTTGGTTGATGTCATGATGAGTGTTGGGACAAAAAATTATTAGAATGTAAAGTCGTTACTTGAGTTGGATTTTATTTCTTTAAGACGAATTTGCTCGCGTACACGGTGCTTATGGAACACGGCAGTCATCTCCCAATACACAACAAAATTTTGAGTATTTTCAAGTTTCTATATTAGTAACTTTTTCCATTCTAATTGAGATTTATTTATAGAGATTGAAAAACTTCGAAAGAAAATATGCATCACATCAAAATGTGACATTTTTTTACCAAAAGATGTAACTGTTGTTTGTGGTATTCAAATATGAGAGGAAAGCAAGAAAAAAACAAAGAATATGGCTTGTATTATCATCAATGAATGTCACGTAGTATCTTTTCCCTCCTCTAGTTTGTACAAACTTTAAATCACCAAGATCGATGTGTATTAATTCTAAAGGAGTTGTACATCTTTCAATCGAGTGGTAAGGCGCTTTGGTCATTTTTGCTTCAACACATATCTCGCATTTTTGTGTTGGATCGACGTTGTGTTTAGGCAATACTTAAAGTTTCATTAAACGTTGCAAGGTATTAAAATTTACGTGTCCTAAACGAACATGCCATAAATGAGAACACTCAAGCAAGTAAATAGAACTTTTTCCTTTATTACTTTCAACAACATTTTGGCGTATAGCCATTACATTCAACTTGAAAAGGTTCTCATTGAGATATCATTTTCCAATAAAATGACCATTCTTGGTCAATACAACCTTGTTAGACTCAAATACTAGTCTAAACCCATGTTTGACCAACAGAGACCCCGACACGAGGTTCTTTCTTATGTCTGGTACATGAAGTGCATCAACGAGGGTTACTTCCAAACCCGATGTCATCTTCAGTACAACATTTCCGGTGCCCACCACCTCAGATGTAGCAGAGTTCCCCATGTATAGTTTTCTCCCGGCCGATGGAGTGTATGTGGAGAACATCCCTTTGTTGGAGCATATGTGTCGAGTTGCTCCAGTATCAACCCAACACTCGTTTGGGTTTTCCACCAAATTGGCTTCCAAAATAACTGCAGTCAAATCAAGTTGAGAAAAATCAAATGGTACCGACCTTTCTTGAACTACGTTGGCTTGAGGATTTCCCTTCTTTGGCTTCCTACAATCCTTCGCCATGTGATTTGGTTTTCCGCAGTTATAACAAGTGCCTTTGAACTTCTTCTTATTTGGTGGTTGTTGGCCTTGTTGTGGTTGCTTCTCAAACTTCCTCGTCTTCCCTTGAGAACTTGATTCAACAATGTTCACTCTTGCTGCCATTTTACTTGCCTTGGCCTCGGTGCTCTTGTTGTCCTCTTCTATCCTCAATCTCACAATGAGATCCTCCAATCACATCTCCTTTCTTTTGTGCTTCAAATAGTTCTTGAAGTCCTTCCACAACGGAGGGAGTTTCTCGATCAACGCAACAACTTGGAAAGATTCGCTTAGACTCATTCCTTCCGCGTGAATCTCGTGCAAGAGAAGTTGTAGTTCTTGCACTTGACTCATCACAGATTTTGAATCCACCATCTTGAAGTCCAAAAACCTCCCAACAATGAACTTCTTCAAGCCCGCATCCTCCACCCTATATTTCTTGTCAAGCATATCCCAAAGTTCCTTGGCGGTCTTGATTTGACAATATACATTGTACAATGCATTGTCAAGTCCATTGAGGATGTAGTTCTTGCACAAGAAATCACTTTGGTTCCAAGCATCCAAAGCGGCCCTCATGTTGGTATCTGTCTCGTTTTCAGCAACGGTGGGAGGATCCTCTTTTAAGAACCTTGACAAACTCAAGGTTGTGAGATAGAAGAGCATCTTTTGTTGCCATCTCTTGAAATCTGCACCAGAAAACTTTTCTGGTTTCTCTCCTTGTGCAATGGTTACATGTGGTGTTGTAGATGATGATGCCATTGATTTTCTTCTTGCAAATGATCAAAATTCAAAATTCTTCTTAAGATTGTTGTTTGTGGTATTCAAATATGAGAGGAAAGCAAGAAGAAAACAAAGAATATGGCTTGTAGAGGCAAGTGTTGAACACTTTCTCCTTAAGAAGAATTTGCCCCTCACAATGTACTAGAGGTTTGTGGCAATCTTCTCCCAAGATACAACTACAACTCTTGAATAATGAGCACTCAAATATTCAAGTTCTATCACAAGGAAATGAAGAAACTCTCTCTTGAAGAAGGAAGAAGAAGAAGATGCAAAAGATGATATGATATGTTATGTAATGTTTGATTTTCAAATAATCAATCATTTAATGTTTTTCATGTAAAAGACATGATCTTTCATTCATAGGGGGTGTCCCTTGGCCATTGTAACTGATCAAAATCATCAAACAATGCCAAGGAGATGAAAAAAACATCATAAAATTCGAAAAAATCCGAAGAGACGCGCCTGCTCGCGCGCTGTCGAGCAGCGCTCGGCAGCTCTCGGCAACGTCCGCCGAGAGCGCTCGGCAGCTCCTGCCGAGAGCCCTCGGCAGCGCCCGCCGAGAGCGCTCGGCAGGCAGGCGCACCCGCGCGCAGAACCACGCGCGGGTGCGCGCCTGCCACTGGCAGCCGCGCACACCTGCGCGCAGATCCGCGCGCGGGTGCACGGCTGCTACTGTTCATCGACCAATTTTTTTTTTCCCGTTTTCGTTCCTTGCATGTTCCGACTACTCGTTTTAAGTTCTTTCAACATTTGATGAACTCGTTTCGAGTTTAATTCAGAATCACCGAACTTAATATTCGTTCATTAAGCTTCGTTCTTCGTTTCGAATTTTCCCAATCAAACACATTGATTTATTTGCTTAATTTTCATTCATAAAGCACTAAAATTCCAACAGTAACATTAACACCACCTCTTTTCATAGCACAACCATTCAGTGAATGAAACTCAATTTAAATTTGAATTGTAACTCAATTGAGTTTCACGAAGAGGCACTGTGATACATGTTCGTTTGAAATGTCACTTGTCTCATTTCCCACACGTTTCATTTATATATTTTATATAATTTATACAATATATTATACAAAATATAACATTTCTACTCAATAAAATTCAAACCAATATTTATGAATACATAATTAATTTCTCATTCATCTTAATTGTTAATCGAAAAATAATTTCAGCACGAATATTACATAGATTATGAATGAGTACAAAACACATTTTTCCAACGAACAAAACATGAAATCTTATTTCGTGCTTTGATTGATGAATTTAGATTTGTGGGATGATTACCAATCGGCTCAGGAATCTTTGAATGTTGCTCCTCAGCGAAGTCTGGAACCTCCCTTGGCTCGCTGGCAGAGACCGCTGGTAGACCAAAGGCGAATGGAAGTGGATGCTGCGGTGAATGAGGTTACTGATAATTACTCGATCGGAGGGATAGTGCGAGATCATGAGGGCCATATTTTGTTAGCATTTGGCAGAAAAATTCCCAAGCCAGTATCGGTGGTCCATGGGGAACTGGTGGCCATTCGAGAAGGCCTACGCGTGATCCAAGAACAAAATTTAACTATTCATGATATCACAACTGATTCTCTTCTGGCGAACAACCCAGAAGAGGACTTCAGTTACACAGGTGCAATCGATATGGATATTAATAGATCTTTGCTCGGACAACAGAAAATCTCCCTGCGTCATGTTCGTCGCTCGACGAATGTTGTTGCACACACACTTGCTTCGTTTGCTATTTCTTCCCAATCCCCCTTTGTTTGGGGCCATGGGAGCTTTCCTTTTTGGTTGGTTAATCTTGTAATGAACGATCTCTCTACGTCGCAATAAAATTACAAGTTTTACCGTAAAAAAAAAACATCATAAATTTGAAATAACTAGACGGATGAATAGATTTGAAATTTAAACGTAAAAAATGCACTTAACAAAAATATTATATTTATATCTTTTTGATTTTGAATAAAATAGATACAATCTTATTTGTTTTTGCCATGAATTGTAATATATAATGTAAGAAAAAGAGAATATCACATCCGACCGAAAATCCAATAAGGATCATGGCCGATGAATTAAATCTATCAATATACATCGTCTAGGCTTAATTGTACAGTCAATTCTGCCCTGTAATAATTGAATATCCTGCTTTGGAAAGGAACCACATTATTTGGATAAATAATGGACGACGATCCACTCTGGTGTGCCTCGTGGATCGATGTTCCTTTCGTGCTGGCTGAATATTTATCGTTTCGCCAAAACTTGTTTTTTAATTTGAGATTTTCTAATTTTAAAATGAATTGATTTGTTGCTTACAAGTTTAAGTGGCCGGTCTACCATATTTAATTTTCCATATTTGCTTAAAATAATTTCAAGAAAACTTTTATTTGTTTTTCAGAAGATTAGACTTTTAATTTGTGTACATATGATAAACTTATAAAAAATGTGTTAAATGATATAAGATTTAAATATGTAATAATGCATTATTTATTGATTGTAATTATATGTAAATTTTTGGGGATAATACCCATTTTCGTCCTTTTCGTTAACCGCTTTTCCCATTTCAGCCCCTCATGATTTTTGACTGCTTAAATAATCCTTCATGTTTTCAAAATATTCCCGAATTGGTCCCTACCGTTATCCTGACGTTAAGATTAACGTTGACTCCTTTACCTTTTACTCCCAAACTCTACAAGAACCCTAATCCCCAAATTAGACGTATGAAGAAAAGGGAAAGTCGAACTCGAAGAAAGGGAAGGGCGAACTCGAAGAAACACCACCAATTTCTTTTTTGAAATTACAGTTTGGTATATTTGCTAAAGTGGAAGTCGGTATTGGCTAAAAGAAGTATAATGTCTCTTGAATTCACCCCGAATTATGGTAATGTTTCTCTTATTTAATGTGCTGAATTTGAGGAAAAATGTTTTGAGATTTATCACATTTACTTATGTTACTCTTATGCATTTTAGGCTGGATGCGAGAACCCACTCTTGTTACAATTAAATTGTACTACAATGGTTCAATGGACAGCAATCACAAGAGGAAAACGTACAAAGGTGGGAGTACTGAATACTATGATTTTGTGGATATGGATAAGATAGGCTTGATTGAACTCGGGGGTTATGCTGAGCAAGTAGGATGCGTGGAGAAAGATAAGTTCAGATTTTGGCACAAAATCGGTAAATCTTTGAGCAATGGTAGATATTTGGAAAGTGATGCTGATGTGGTTCAAATTAGGAACCACGTCCCCAAAAACTTTGAACTGGAAATTTATATTGAACATGATGAATTTGTTTCAATAAATGAGATAGATGCATCTGGTGTTTTAGATAAACAAAAAGAAGTTGAACCGAAAACAAGGGTTGGAATCACTGATGAAGATGAGGCAGAATTTTATGATAGTGAGTTTGATTTCGATTAAGATGATAATATTAGGGGAGAAGGGGGAAATATAGTCATTGATGGTGATATTTCCAATGATTTGTTTGAGAGAATGCAAGGTGATGAAGGAGATGATGATTGTGCAGAAAGTGACGAGTTAGAGAGTGCATTTGATTCTCAAGAGGAAGATTCACAAAAATTCGAAATGTATGCCTACTCTGAAAATCCTGATTTGAAGCTTGGTATGATATTTAATTCAAAAAAAGAGGCAAAGTTTGCTATAGAAAGTCATTGTATCAGACGAGGGATGGTAGTGAACTTTGTCAAGAATGATAAAAGTAGGCTTCGAGGTGTGTGCAAAAATGAAGGATGTGAATGGGTTATTCATGTATCACCAGTGAATAAGGACAGTTGCTGGCAGATAAAGACATTTAAACATGAGCACAAAAACTGCTATTGGAATGTTAAGAACAAAAACATCAAGTCAAGCTGGTTAGGTGAAACTTTTGTGAGTAAATTGAAATCAAATTCTAAGTTAGGTACCAGAGAGTTCCGAGAAGAGGTTAAATCTACTTTGAATGTATCCCTCACATATAAACAAGCTTATTTGGGTCGGAAAAAAGCATTAAAGCTAGTTGATGGCAGCATAGCGGAACAATTTAGCCAAATAAGAAATTACTGTGCTGAACTAAGAAGGTCCGATGAAGGTGCATTTGTGCTTCTGAAACTGACTAATGGAGATGATGCGCCAAGATTTCAGAGGCTGTATGTGTGCTTCTCGGCCTGTAAACAAGGTTTTAAGGAGTCTTGTAGACCTGTGGTTGGAGTGGATGGATGTTTTTTGAAAACCAATATTGGTGGGCAGTTGTTGACAGCAGTTGGCCTAGATCCAAATAATAACATTTTTCCTATTGCTTATGCATTGGTGGAAGGAGAGACAAAGGATAGTTGGATGTGGTTTCTGCAGTTGTTGAATAACGATATTGGCTTTGAGAATGAAGATGGTTGGACTTTCATGTCTGATAAGCAAAAAGGCTTGATTCCTGCATTTGAGAATTTGTTTCCAAATGCCGAAAATAGATTTTGTGTTAGGCATCTATACACCAACATGAAACACGATGGTTTCAGAGGTGTGGGGATTAAAAATGCTCTTTGGGCTGCGGCTAGGGCAACAAGAGTTGAAGAGTTCAAAAGACGGATGGAAGACTTGAAGAAGATCAATCATGATGCCTATATCTGGTTGAGCAAAAAACCTGAACAACACTGGTCCAAGGTATACTTCAGCACAATTCCAAAATGTGATATACTTCTTAACAACATGTGTGAGTGTTTCAACAGCATAATTTTAGATGCAAGAGAAAAACCAATCATTTCAATGTTCGAAACATTAAGAAATTTGTTAATGGTTAGGTTTCAAACGAACAGATAAAAGGCCGAGAAATGGGATGGTGTGATGTGTCCAAAAATTAAAGTTGTGTTGGCAAAGAATAGCAAGGAAGCAGCTGTGTTTAGTCCTTTGATGGCTGATGAGACACATTTTCAGATCACAGGATTACACCAGCAGCACTCTGTTGACCTGTGTAGGATGACTTGCAGTTGTAGGAAATGGGATTTGACTGGAATTCCATGTGCACATGCTGTTTGTGCTATTTGGTGTAAGCAAGAGAACCCCGAGGCTTATGTACATCGTTTTTACGGTGTTTTGAAATACAAGCAGTGTTACTCGTGCTCCATCATGCCCATTAATGGACCAGCCCTGTGGCCTGAATCCCAGTTAACTCCTCCATTACCACCAATCTATAAAGAAAAAGTTGGTAGGCCAGCTAAGTTGAGAAGGCGACAACCTGATGAAGTTCCTGCTTCAAGACAATCAAAGTTGAAAGGTGTGAAACGAAACAAGTGTCGGACATGTGGTGGGTTTGGACACAATCAAAGGAGTTGCAATATAACTAAAGCAAGTGGTTTAGATAAGCCAACACAAAAAAACAATGAAATGGACAGAGGTCAAATTCAAACACCGCAAAATTACAATGAAATGGATATAGGTGATGTTCTGGAGTTACTTTTATGATATTGAAGTTTCGTATTTTAATTTTTATCTAAATAATATTGAGAATTTAATAGGTGACATTGAATCTGCACCACAAACATGCAATGAAGCCGAGTTTGTTGCGACTGGACAAGGCAACACAACGTCAGATGAAAGCGAAAGATTCATTTCCAATAAAACTGTTGAACGTGTTGAAGCAGCATTCAAAAAAAGGAAAAAATTACAGGTTATAAACTACTTGTTGTGTATTTATGTTTATTTTAAGTGACAATAATTTATGTAAAAGTTTTTGGATTTAAATGTTTATTTTCAGGTAGTACGACAACGAGCAAGTGGAGTAACAATTACTGGCAGCTCTAACAGGATCTCATCAGTTAATGTAAGTGCAAATAAACCTTTTACATTTATTTTCGTGAGTTGGATATGTTTGAGTTTATTTATCTTTTTTTCAGGTCGATAAAGTACTCAACAAACAAACACATGTTATTGTGAAAGGCGGAATGAATTTCGTAACTGTGTCTAGTTTGAGAGCTTCATTGGATGATCAAAGGAAAAAAACACCGACAGAATCAAATGGATCTCGTTCAATGAAAGATGCCGCAAAGGAAAAGGGTACTGAATCATCATCAAAATCTTGAAAGCACTCGATCATCATCAAAATCTAGGATGGTTTTGGAACAAGTGGTTGATGACATGTTATCTTGTTTTATTGGATTCTACATTTTATGGAAGTAGTGGTTGTGGATATGTTATTTATTTTTTGTTGGATTTTAATAGTTGTGGAAGTAAATGTTGTAGTTTTGAAAATCTCTTCATTTTAATGGTGCTGGTATTTGAATTGGGAAATCTCTTAATGGTGTTGGTTGGGCTGATCCAGCATTTTAATGGTGCTGGTTGTGCTGGCATTTGAATTGACACTGCTATTCGTAATAGTGCTGGTACTCATACATCTAAAATTTGGACACAAATAATTAACAATCACAGTTGCAAACACAAGATGAATATTATACATCTTACTCAAGTCATTGTTGAAGACAGATTGTTGCATTGTTAATTCAAATCCCATAATACATAAAAGAAACTTCAGTGTTTACACAAGAGCAGGATAATCGAAAATGATACAAACACATGCATCACTAGCTGTGCCTCACTAGCTGCGCCACCAACAGAAGCAACAACAACTCTATTTATCTTCACCAAGGTGTAGAGACTGTAGTATTTCTTTGAGCTCTTTAAACAACTCTTCCATTTTCAATGCATTTTTTCGATTCTCACGTTCTAATTCCATTTGAGCCTCCACTAAGTGGGCTATTCTTTCATACTCTTTCGGTTTTCCGCTCGAACTTGCATCACATGTTGAACTTGAACATTTTGCCTCGTAAGAGTTAAAAGTAGCAGCTCCACCAGATTGTTTTTTCATGTACTCATCAAAAGATTTCAGTGCCTCTTCTCTACTCCAATAGGATTTGTGAGAAGCTCCACTGTATTTATTCACTTGAAGTTGAGCCTCCTCCCAATTCTCGTAAACACCGGATTTTCGTCCAACAAATACAACATATGTTTTCCTCTACATTAAATAAGAAATTTCAAAAGTAAAAAAAAAAAAATTCATAAAGTAAACATGAAAATCACGTAAGCAAATCACAGAGAAAGTTACACAATACAAACTAAATTTGTAATAAAATAATAATGCTACTATTCTGTTCAAAAATTTTGATAAACCACATTCGAAATTAGAAAAATATCCTAACAAATATCCTAAAATTTTTGATAAACCACCTTCGAGTTGGTCTCCATCATTATCCTAAAAATTTACCAAAATATTGATAAACCACCTTCGAAATTTAAATTCGAAAATGTTGAGATACAGTATATACATACATATTCCATTTCAAAATTACATAAAAGATCACAAAATACGAATGCTATGAACATAATAATCGAGAAGCTACAACAAAATCATGGAAAATAATTAAAAGCCTTTACCATGGCAGATGTTGTAATGGAATCAATGAATCTGTAATTGCTACATTTTCTTCGAGTTCGACATTCCCTTTCCTTCCATCGTTTGATTTGAGGATTAGGGTTCTTGTACAGGTGGGGGAGTAATTTTGAAAAGAAATACTCGACTGACTGCCTTCATAAACAAATGATCATGTGAGTGGCACGTGATATGAGTCAACGTTAATCTTAACGTCAGGATAATGGTAGGGACCAATTCGGGAATATTTTGAAAACATGAAGGATTATTTAAGCAGTCAAAAATCATGAGGGACTGAAATGAGAAAAGCGGTTAACGAAAAGGACGAAAATGGATATTAACCCTAAATTTTTGTATTATAACAATGTATGATTTATTGATTATAATTATATGAAAATATATTTTTTTATAAGTTTATCGTGTGTAAAAAAATTAAAAGACTATAATATAGTAATTTGTTTTTTTAATTAAATTGACTTTTTAAATGGAAAGTTAACATAATAATTGACTAAAGGGATGTAAGTGTCAAAATATAAAATATAAAAAAGACCAATGCCAAATATATGAAGTATATGTGAAGTCAATGCAAAAATCCCAATAATGGATAATAAATATTCAACTCGTGTAATAGAGAACCTTTAATTTTACAACAATTCGCACGCATATCAGAGTTAGCAAGCTTTTCGAATCCTATCTTTTTAGTCTATGCATCTCCTCTTCTTCTACCTGAGACGAAAGCATTGGTTCCTGATCGAACAAGATAGATCACAAATCGAACCCATAAAACTAGGAATTGGAGATCGAGTTAACCCAATCGGAGATTCCATTGAGCTTGAAGGCCTAGAGACAGTCTTTACTTGACTGTCTTTTCACACTCTGCCGATAAGTAATTTTCATGTTTTGAGTCTACATATGTATCGAAAGACTTGTTAAAAAATGAAAAAGGTCCAAAAAGCACAATAATAACTATGATATAGGCTCTCTGCGAGAGCGCCCTAGTGATAAGGGGCCAATGTTAAAATGTCCAACATTCGACGCCCTAAAGAAAAGAGATCCAAAAACACGAAAATTCCTTCTCCAAAGATATGTCACATTCTTTCTGTATGGAGCCACCTTCTTCACCACAACATGCCATCTCCTACCATCACTAGGGAATAGGGACCACCAACCCCTGTTTAGACGTTTGGGCCTAAGTGATTTTTTTTTTTTGGGGGGATGGGAGGGACTCCATTTAAGAAGTGTTTGAGAGAGCTTTTAAAAAATATTTCTTGAATTCTAGTTAGCGGGAAGTGCTTTGGAGTGTGTGAATATTAGCTTATGCTTCAACTTTTATGATTTATAACCAATATCTAAAAGCAAGATTGAGATTTTTTTTTTCTATTTTCTTGTTAATAATTTAAAATTATAATTTGACATTTATATTTTTAAATTTTTTTTATCATATTCTATAATTGCTCTCAGTTTTTTATAAATATTTATGGAGATCAGTAAATTTTATTTATATGTGAGTTTTTAAGAGTTTCAAATAGAATTCATAAAAATTCAATCATTTTTTATTTTAAAAATTCATTAAAAAAATATATAATGCATTTTTATATAATTTTCATTTCCATAATTTTTTTTACATATTTTTTACATTTATACAAATATAAAAAAAATTCATTTGTTTTTTTATTAATTTTATAAAAAATTGCATGCATTCATGTTATTTAAAAAATAACTTTTTATACAAAATATTTAAAATATGATAATGATTATATAAATACATTATCGATGATGTGAGTATCAAAATTTAGATGATTAAAAAGATAAATATTATATGTTAAGGATTTTGTTGTCATTTTACTATAAATTAAGTTTAGAAATAATTTAAACTAAACTACTCAAATTTTAGCTTGTATTAGCTTTAAAATTTTATTTTCAAACACTCTCACCCAATAGAACTTCATTTAGTAGTCAACAATATCCATTAAACTCAACACCAACTAAAAGAAATATACAATTTTTATTTAGGATTCCAAATGTATTTTAACAAAATTAACTTCTAATTCTTGAGGTATTCAAGTTGGTGAAGTATGTGATCGATTGATTAATAATCATAAGTACAATTTTCCAACATATTTTTGGACAATCATTTAACACATGATTTGCCCACAACGATTTCCTGACTAGTTGCATAATTTTTTATGATGTGTGAACTCGTAACAGCTATCCTTCGATACAAATTAGATAAACCCTCATACTATCGAATAACATGCAAATCATGATGGTAAGATAAACTGTACTTGACAATCGTTCACCTATTCCACCAACTCAGACTTTTTCTTAAAGATTAGTAGTTTGATTTGCAGCCTAATCTAAAGTTAACCCATATCTAATACCCACCAGACGATAGCCATTTGTGAGTTTCAACATCATTTAAAAAAACTTCAACGCCAGTTTTAATTCAAAGATGTTAACCGTAATTTTAGAAATAAAAAATGCTTTGCTGACTTTTTTTGCAAAGAGAAAAACTTTATAAAGATGATTGGAACTTTTTATATCAATTTCTAAAATAAAATGAGTTTAACCAAAATATTTGAAAGTCATATACAGATCATAAAAAAATAAAATTTAATATATTGTTTTAAATCTTAACAAAAACAATATATTCCCATAATCACTTATATAATAGACAAACTTATATGAGATAATTTCACGGATCGTATTTTGTAAGACGGATATCTTATTTGGGTTATCCATAAAAAAATATTATTTTTTATGCTAAGAGTATTACTTTTTATTGTGAATATCAGTAGGATTGATCCGTCTCACATATAAAGATTCGTGAGATCGTCTCAAAAAAACTACTCTACATAATAAGTAAAAATAATGATGAAATTAAGAGATTTTGCCATGATTTATTAACCGGACAGCTAAGCAGCTAACAAAGGGTTTGTGCTGTGTACGGTCCAATCGTTCCCACCGGTGGGTCCAGCTTTATCCCTAGCAACAAAATAACGGCGGCGCGTGCAGAATTAAGCGCGTGGCAACTATCCTCCACCCAATGCAAAAAGGTGAGAGAAAAAGCCACCAACCTTTCATTCCACACATGCACATCGAACATTTATTACTCCATTTTCATGACAAACTACTCCTTGCTGCTGCTTCTATCCTACGCTGCGATTTACTCTCTCATCTTCCCAGCTGTTGAAGTATGTACCGGGCTCACTTTAGTTACCGCCCACATCTATTTTTCAAGTTTCACCTAGGGGAGTGTATTAAGTATATCGGTAACGTGTTTTTCTGTCGGATGAGTTTTGTTTGTCTTCTAGTGTATTTTTTGTTTTACTTTTGTGGCGGTCATGAGTGTTATCTTTTATTGCGAAGCTTCTTGTGCGAACTCCAGATCAAGAATTCTGATGAAACTATGCATATGTTAGTAAGGCAAGAATGCGAGTTTTTTTTTTTAGTTTGGAACTACTCTTTTTGTGGAGTTCTTAGTTTCATTTATATAAAGGCAAGAATTGTTCGTGGGTGAGGCTTTGTTTTGATTCTCTTCAAATCGAAAATTTGGGTTGGGGGTTAAAATTTTGGTTTACTGTTTTGATGCGATTTTTTTATTCCAGATCGTGTTTCTGTGGCAGCGATACAGTGCTTAAGAAACCTGATGAACGGAATTCTGTGGAAATTCAGCTACTGGGTTATTCTTGTTTAGTTGTTTTGAGAGATGGGTTGTGTCTATTCTAAGTCATGTATTGGTGAATTATGTTCTCCTGGAAATGATAAGGCGAATGAAAGTGGAGATGTGAAAACAGCAACTGAGATTGCTGTGTTTTCACCTACTCATTCAGATAGCCAGGAAACGGAGACCCGAGATAAGTTGCGTCAGTTAGGTTCGACCAGGGACCATGAAGCCCATATTACAAGGCTATCCAGAGTGTCAGCTCAGTTCTTACCTCCCGATGGATCACGCACTGTGAAAGTTCCATCGTGTGACTATGAATTACGGTGCTCGTTTCTATCTCAGAGAGGTTACTACCCTGATGCCCTTGATAAAGCCAACCAAGACAGTTTTTGCATTCATACACCATTTGGGACTAGCCCAGATGATCATTTCTTCGGAGTGTTTGACGGCCATGGTGAATTTGGAGCTCAATGCTCACAGTTTGTGAAGCAGAAGTTGTGTGAAAATTTGCTTAGAAATAGTAGGTTTCACATGGATGCAGTTGAAGCTTGTCATGCTGCATTCTTGACAACAAATTCGCAGCTGCATGCTGACATGATTGATGATAGCATGAGTGGAACAACTGCAGTTACAGTGCTAGTTCGTGGCAGGAAACTTTATGTTGCAAATACAGGTGACTCAAGGGCAATCATAGGTGAGAAACGGGGGAAGGATATTGTAGCTGTTGACCTTTCCATTGATCAAACACCTTTTCGACCCGATGAACTAGAACGGGTGAAACTCTGTGGTGCTAGAGTTCTCACATTGGATCAGATTGAAGGACTCAAAAATCCAGATGTTCAGTGTTGGGAAACTGAAGAAGGTGATGATGGTGATCCTCCTAGATTATGGGTGCAAAATGGAATGTACCCGGGTACAGCTTTTACCAGAAGTATTGGTGATTCTATAGCTGAGGAAATAGGCGTAGTTGCAAACCCAGAAATTGTTGTCATGGAGTTGACATCAAATCATCCTTTCTTCGTGATTGCCAGTGATGGTGTCTTTGAGTTTCTTTCAAGCCAATCTGTAGTGGACATGGTAAAATTCTCCCTAGTATTTGTATAGTAGCAATCCTTGAATTAAATATCGCTACGAGTGTAAAAAATGTGGATAAAAGGTAAATGCTTTGAACTTTATTTGCTGATGTTATTTAAAGAAATCCACCATAATAATGTTGTTTGTTTCTTCAAATATTGAGTAACCTTTGAATCAGCCTATCAGGTTGCATTCAGATTATATGCTGCTGAAAGTTACTTGAAATTTAGAAACATGTCCAGTTATGGATTAATAAAATAGATGAAGTGGTGTTCTGGTGAAAACTAAACGGAATTTTATCCTCTGGTATCATCAAGATTCCTTTTCTTTTGGTTTAATGGAAAATGGTAAGAAAAAGATCTACCTAAGCTCGTTGCATTTTAGTAAATCCATTTTCAGGGCATGCTGTTCCTTGGTTGTTTATCATTAGTTTTTTTTACCTTTTTTTCAGAACAATAAATTATGGTTCTTTACCAGGTTGCAAAGTACAAGGACCCTCGTGATGCTTGTGCTGAAATTGTTGCCGAGTCATATCGTCTTTGGCTACAATATGAAACTCGTACTGATGACATTACTGTGATAGTGGTGCATGTAAATGGGTTGGATGATGTAAGGAATTTAATTAATTTTGCCTGCACGCTTGATTGTTGATTTTATATGCTCTGATGTCTCTTCTGTCTTATTTTCTCAAACACTTGGACAGATAATTTCATCTTTATGTGCAGGATGCATTTGGCCAACCAACAAAGTTTGATGCCTTTTTGAGACCCCCTATACCTCAAGTGGTTGAGGTCACGGGATCTGAGTCTCCATCTCTTATGAACTGGAGATCAAAAAATCGTGCAAGGAATGATATATCCCGTGCACGACTTCGTGCTATTGAAAGTTCTCTAGGAAATGGGCAGTTGTGGGCTCCTTCATCCCCAACTCACAGAAAGACTTGGGAAGAAGAAGTAATGCGATCTCGACCATTTTTCATTCTCAGAACAATTTTCATTTTCAAAATCTCAAATCACTTACTAAGCACACTTCATCATGTGATAGGCTCACATTGAACGGGCCTTGCATGATCATTTTCTTTTCAGAAAACTTACAAGCTCTCAGTGTCATGTTTTGTTGGACTGTATACAAAGAGTTGAGGTTAAGGCAGGAGAGATTGTGGTTAAACAGGTAGTTTTTTTTCACAGGTGGCATGTTTATGGTCTCTTGTTCATTTTTTCTTAACTGTTTCAGATGTAACTGGATGCCTGTTGGACTAGTGTATTCTGAATAGTGTCTTACTTGGAGTCTACCCAATCATAAGTTACATTCAAGTGAGTCGTGTCTTAGCATTATCATGAGCAAGATGTGAACCACAAATTATCACCGTTGAATAAATACTGGAAAACGGATTTCATACAATGCTATAATCAAGTAAACTCTGAGCCTGGCCAATGGAGATACATTTGTCATAAAGCAAAACTCACTATCAAACTTATTATTTTATTTGAGCTATGTAATATATTTTGCGAAATTATTCAGTTGTACATGGTTAGAGAAATCTCTTAATGATAGTTCTCTACTTATTTAGCCGGAGCAGGCCTTGGTTTTCTTGTGTATAAAATAATTATTATCTTGAAATGTTGTAAACTTGCCAATGTATGACGGTATGAGGCATTTATACCCCTGTGTTGACCATTAAACTGAAGGTGAAAGGACATCTTTTCTCATGGTATATTGGTTTCCTGCCTTTGTTTGTACTTGTTGAATGGGTTTTAGTAGGTCTCTGCTCTGTCCATGTCACGTGTCTGTTTATTTGATGATTTTTAAGAATTTAGAATTCCCGTGATGCTATCATATTAACTTAGTATTTGTATTTTCAGGGTGGAGAAGGTGATTGCTTCTATGTTGTTGGCAGTGGAGAATTTGAGGTGTTTGCAATTCAGGTGATTCTTTGCTATTTTTCTGCAGACTAATTACAGATCTCGCAGATTTTGGGAAAGAAAATCTTCTGTGTTCTTCTGTAAACATCTCAATAGAAATAGCCTTTCAATTGAAACAATGAGAGTTATGGTGATTTATATTTTTTTCACAAGTCTCTTATTTTCAATGTGTGTACCAGGAAGAGAAAAATGGAGAAGTTCCTAGGGTGCTACAACGCTATACTGCAGAAAAATTATCTTCTTTTGGAGAGCTGGCATTGATGTGAGAATCTATTTTTTTTCTGTCGCCTTGCTGTGTAGTCTAAACAATGTTCTCTTTGTGCAGTAAATCTTGCGCTGGGATCTAACTTTGAAAAAATCAATCATGACATTGATACAATATTGTTTTATATGTCCCTTATCTTGATTGTGGGCATTGTAGCATCTTACATCCTGCCTATTATTATCATTTTCCGTTACATGTGGGTCAGTTTGCGGAATTGAGTTTCGATTCAGGTTTTTTTTTAAATAAAAATAATACGAGGTTAACGTTAGATGTAGTAAAGTGGAAAAGCTTCTTTTGTTTGGACATGACTTGAGAATGAGACTTACTCTGGGAAATGAGATTTAAAGGGAAAGGCTTCCAAAAGGAATGGAGGAGATAGTTTTCTCTTTTGTTTATGTTGGCTCTTATCTATGGATATATAATCCTGAGACATATAACTATACAAGTGTTAACGTGGTAGCTACTTCATTTCACCACCAGGTCCAACAAGCCCCTCCAAGCTTCTGTTCGGTCGGTGACCGATGGTACTCTCTGGGCACTTAAAAGAGAAGATTTTAGAGGAATTCTTATGTCAGAGTTTACTAATTTATCCTCATTGAAGTTACTGCGATCAATAGATCTGCTTTCAAGGTTGACTATCTTACAGCTAAGTCGTATTGCAGATTCACTTTTAGAAGTGTCTTTCACTGATGGGCAGACAATAATTGATAAGGTATGCTTCTTTTCTGGATCTGTTTAAGCTTTTTGATTGTCACTCTCATTCACTTTTGTATGTAAATGCAGAATGTGGGCCCCATGGGTTTATACATTATACAGAATGGAGTCGTAAAAATTTCCTTTGATATGGATTCGGTTAAAGGTGTGAACGCTCCAAGTTTGAAGCCTGACGTTGAGAATTTGGATGATGATATGTCTAGTAAGAGCATTTCTTTGGAGAAGACCGAAGGGGGCTATTTTGGGGAATGGATACTTCTGGGAGAACACCTATCTTCCTTCAGTGTCATTGCTGTGGGCAATGTGGTATGCTCCATTTTGACAAAGGAGAACTTTGATTCAGTTGTAGGCCCTCTGCCGAAGCTTTCACAGGCTGATAAGTACGCCTTTTTGCTTGTCATATAAGTGGCAGAATTTTCAAGTACAATGTTCTGCTTTATGCTAATGAAATATATCCCAATACATATGTGCTGCCTTTTCACTTTCTAACATTCATTTATGTATTCTTGACAACAAGTGTATTTTCCTGTTAACCTCCTGTTAACTTTGATTAGGTCAAAGGCATATTCAACCTATCTGTCTTCTGAATCCATAAGAGATTTGGATACTTCAGATACGAAGAAGATCCAGATCGTAGATCTAGTAAGCACCAAATATCTCGATAGATTTCTTTGTTGTTACTGTCAATGTGAAAAGTAATTAAATTCTACTTCTCCAGGAATGGAAAACATGCTTATATTCCACGGACGTAAGCGAGATTGGTCTTGTGCGAGTTAAGGACTCAGGTTTGTTTTCCCCATTACTTCATGAAACTTAATTTTGCACTATTGTTTCTACGGTATTGGACAGCATCACTAGGGGAAAAAGCTTTTCATTCATCTGCCATTGCAAGTTGCAACTTTACATTACCTTTTTCTTTTGCATAATCTTAACTGGGTGAAAGTATTTTTCATTATTTGTTGCTCTTTTCATTGCAGAAAAATTGCTTAGCTTGAAAAGGTTTTCAAAGCAGAAGGTTAAACAACTTGGAAAAGAAGGATTAGTTCTGAAGGAGAAGAACATATTGAAGTACATGAGCCATTCCCCTTTCATACCTCGAGTTTTATGCACTGTTGCTGATCAAACACATGCTGCAATACTTCTAGATACTTGTATTGCTTGCTCTATGACCTCAGTAATTCACAATGGGTTGAATGAAAATTCTGCACAGTTCTGTGCTGCTTCAATTGTAATTGCTTTAGAAGTTTTGCACGAGGTGCGTACTTTAAGAGATTGCTTAAATTTCTCTGGCGCTAACCTTTTTTTTTTCAAAAACATAATTGGGTGTTTTTGTATCTATAATTCAGAATGGGTTTCTTTATAGAGGCGTGTCCCCTGAAGTTCTAGCATTTGATCAGACAGGATATATACAGGTCTGATAATCATTTTTATTTCTCCATCAGTAATATTTTTCTTTGTGATCTAATGGACTCAAATCCTGAAACCAATTGATCTATCCTCACATTAATGAATTTCCTTATTCACTGCAGTTAGTCGACTTCAGATTTAGCAAGCAGTTATCTAGTGATTCTAGTGAAAGAACACACACTATATGCGGTATGGCAGACTCTTTGGCTCCTGAAATAATTCAAGGGAAAGGGCACGGTTTTCCAGTTGACTGGTACGTTGCTTGCCTTTATGTTTTAAATTACAGAGATCAGGTGTTGACAGCTAAGGTCCTTTTCAAGTATCACACTAGAAAATAATTAGAATTTTAGAACACAGAAGGAAAGTGCTTCATTGCACGTGCCTGAGCATTTGTTATTTGTATCTTGAAATAAAATTAACTGCATAAAACACTTTTGAAACTCAATCAAAGGATAGTTCAATGTATTTTTACTAAAGAAAATGTGAAACTACACTTCCATCTGCAACTGTGTATATAACAAGAATGCAATTAGAGGCTTTCATTTACATGGCCTTTGAGGTTGAAATGTTTTTGAGCATGCTTGTAATGTTGTTCAACTATTCTCGAGCTTTGATTAGGAACTGTTGGTGATAGCCAAAAAGATTAGGGATGTCTGTTTATGTTTCTAGTATTTTTGGAAAATGAGAAATGTATTTTTGAAGAAGGATTTAAAATAAGCAAAATGTCAATTTTAGTCTAGTATGTTTTGGTGTGTGACATTTTTAGTCTTGTACGTTTTGAATTAATTATAGTCTTATAACCGTGTCTTTTTTATCAATTTTAGTCTTTATCGTAAAAATCATGTATTAAAATTTATAATTACGTTGTTAATAATACATATGCATATCTCGAGAATTTTTTTTAACCAAATACTTACGGAAATTTAACAATAATATTGGTCATTTAGTTATACGAGAAATGACTATAACTGTTCAAAAGAACATACTTACATGATTATAATTGATTTAAATAAGCAACAAGACTAAAAATTTCACACACGAATACATACATGATTAAAATTGACATTTTCTCTTTAAAATAATTAGAGTATGTTTTGTTCGTGTTTCTAGGAAATGAAAACATTTCCATGGAACACGAACGAACATTGCCTAAAGCTTTTTGAACAATGCTCAGTGTCTTAAATAGAGATGGGAATATAACCCCAGGCCTTGTTTATACAACATTAGTGACTGGAAAATGGGGCCATTGATCATGGACATAGTTTTTAACTGGTTAACAGAAATGGAAACCGAACCTTCTCATATGCCTTGGTGTTGCCAAGCTTTAGCTTCATGTTGCCTGTTTGGCCTCTCTTATAATTTTAGTCCACTGTCCCAAATCTGATTTACCAGAAGTATGCTAACGTGCGCCCGCCCACGTTCCAAAACTACTGCAACCTCTATTCATCAAATAAATTCATCAATGAAGTCTTTATTTTTTATATGGATAAGACCCGGCCATTTAATTTGATCTTCTAAAACTGGTATTACCCCAATTTTGGCTTCCAATTCTAACGCAAACCACATTTAGGGTATTCGTTTTCCTGTCCCTTATACATGTCCTATTTTGGACACGCTTCTCCAAAAAGAATTTTGCTTGACGTGAAATATATACCTCTGACCCTCTTTTACCTCGGTAACTGAAGGGACATGTTTCTCAACAATATCACAAGAATAGTAATATAAATTATGTTTTGACACTCTTTAAGATTTCGTAATTTGCGTCCATTATTTACTGCTTCGTTTGCTGAGTGATACTTGTGTGATATGACTTTCTGAAGATTGTTGCTCAAGGAATGGTTAGATGTAGTGGGGTTAATCTTACTCATCATGATAAAATAGGGAAAATTCCTAATAATTAGCAGCTCACAGCCTTGTATTCGTCTAGTACTTGCGTTTTTTTGGCCGTAGGAAATTGGTTCTCATATTTTGCTTTAATCGTTCATTTTGTGCAGGTGGGCATTGGGAGCTTTGATCTTCTTCATGCTCCAAGGTGAAATGCCTTTTGGATCTTGGAGAGAAAGCGAAATCACATTCGCTAGAATAGTAAAAGGGCAGCTAACCCTTCCACAAAGTTTCAGCCTTGAAGCCATTGATCTCATAACCAAGGTTAATTTATCAAACTAATTCTCACTCAACACATAAGAATCACACAATCAAAGAAAATCTAACACTTCTTAGCACCCAGTTACTTGAAGTAGACGAACATAAACGACTCGGAAGCCAGGGCATCGAATCCATCAAAACCCATCCATGGTTTAAAGACACCGAGTGGAGAGGAATAAGAGAACGAACTATCCAAGCACCACAAGACATTGTCTCTCGTATAAATCAGTTCTTGGAGAGTCACCCCGAGGATATGTTAATGTCATTCCACTCCCCATGTCGAGAGTCAGATCAACTCAACACCCCAGAATGGCTTGAAGATTGGTAGAAGATCCGTTCACTTGTTCCTTTAGTTCAACTCCTTTTTTAAAATCGAGGTATTGGGACCAGATTTACCATTGGTATAGCAAATTTACGTGTTGGTGATCTTAAATTGTTTGTTCATTTATACTAAAACTGCAGTATTATGTACATGATTCAAGTGTAAATTTAGCTGATTCTTGCTGTTCCTTGGTAATCTTTTCTATCTCCAAGCTTGAGTTTTGTAATTACCGAGAACGAGCAAATTTATTTGGTTTTTCTTTTATTTCAGTATTTGAATTGTGAGAATTATTTATAGTAAATTGACCATGTACTCTTGGGACATGATTCGAAATATATAGATTATGATTATAGTTTTATTGTTTATATTGAAACAATATATCAAATTTTAATCCGCACTTTGCTCGCTTAAAAAAATAAATCATAATTAACATGAACTAAATGTATAGATGAATTTGAAATTTTATAATATTATTTTTCAAACAATAAAAATATATCTGAAATTTATAAATTTGATATTGATCAATCGAAACAATTTCTGTTTGTAAGAGTTCACGTCATAGCTTTGTGTATTATTTTTTCGTGTTGGTACAATACGGGCTATTCTTGTTTATTATGTTATCGTAAAATCCATGGTAATATGATTATTTGACAGTCAAAGTAGGCAAAATGTATTTACTATCCATGGTTTGAATCGACCCATATTCAGGCTTAATCTAACTCAAGCAAGAGCCAGACTAGAGTTTGGGTAAACCATTAAACATTTTAGTTAGAGTAAGTCTCTTGTGAGACGCTATCACGAATCTTTATCTGTAAAATGGGTCAACCCTACCGATATTCACAATAAAAAGTAATACTCTTAGCATAGAAATCAATATTTTTTTATGGATGACCCAAATAAGAGATCCGTCTCACAAAATACGACCGGTGAGCTCGTCTCACACAAATTTTTTTCTTTTAAAGTTATTATTTATTCAACTTACTCTCAAAATATTTTTTTTATTCGAACTATTAAATTTATTTTTTTAAAAAAATCTTAATTCACCATTTATATTTAAATGGGATACATATTTTAAACAATTAATATAATTTATTTTAGGGAAAAATATTTTATATTTATGTTTACAATATACATACCTGTATCTCGAAATTGTTTCTTATTAAATGACAAAATAAAGAGTTTTAAAAAAGAAAAACTCTTGTGGAAAATAAAAATAAATAAATGGACTGATTTTGCTAATAAAAGATTTTGTTCATGGTTTTCATGGGTGAAAATGTAGGGAGTTTTTGGTAATTTCGTTTTGTAGTTAAAGTTTCCTTAAATTAGGTTTTACGGGTAACTGGGCAGGTACGAGTACCTGTTTGTTATTCAGAGTCAATTTACTCAATTGGACTGGAATAAGCTGGACCACAATATGGGCTGATACACATTGGCCCAAATAAAACTAATCCGATCTCTATCCCACATTTACAGAAAAAATGTTAATGTTAAGTTTATATACTGTTTACTCCACGCTCTATGTTGTCCCTTCGGGGACATCCGATAAAATTGGAACGATACAGAGAAGATTAGCATGGCCCCTGCGCAAGGATGACACGCATAAATCGAGAAATGGTCCAAATTTTTTTTTCTTCCCCTGCGATTTTGCCCTAATTTCTTATACGATACGATTGCTTTATTTCTTTGTTCAGATATGGTTTGAAATTCCAGTAAATTTTCAGTTTCTGTCTGATTTTCGCTTCAGCCCTTTTGAAAAATTCAGCAATGAAGTCATCGCAGGGTTACTTTGATGTTCAATCTTCATACAGGAAATCAATATGTAAGACTTTTTTTTTCCCATGTCTTTGATTGTGCTCGTTAAACAGGATTCCAGTAATACGTGTTATTTCTCAATTTGCTTGACCAATGCAAGTTTTTGATAGAAAACTCACGGAGGATCGTATTTTTCATTAGCCTTTTCAATTTTGCAATGCTGCTAATAAAAATAATACAGGGGTCCAAAACAAATTCTGGTCCCTCTACGACTTGCAGAATTCCTCGAAGCAAGATGAGAGAAGAGGATTGTTTCATTTCGAAGGTTCCACAAGTGAGTGCGTTATTGCCTCAATCTTGTATGTGTTTCTCTTTAAAGCTTGTGTTGTGGAAAGACATATTTCTTTGCATAACGCAGTGTGATTCTTGTGTTCACCTAGTTCATAGAACATTAGAAGGCTTATTTTGCAATCTAAATATTGGACAACTGCATTCTTATTCGAAACAGTGTTTCATTTGCATCTCATTATTAATATACTAAAGTTGATTATCATATGTGTCTTCCCATGCAACCGGTTTGTGGAAAGCATGACGGCCAGTTTTAAGATTGAAATTTACCTCCCTGCAAAGTTATACTGACACTAATGTCTTCATTTATTCACTGCAGTTAGTCGACTTCAGATTCGATTACAAGTTATCTAGCGATTCTAGCGAAAGAAAATAAGCTATACTGGTATGAAAGACTCTTTGGCTCCTGGAATAACTCTGGCAAAAGGGCAAGGTTTTCCAGCTGACTGGTACATTACTTGCCTTTTGGTTTTAGTTACAGATATCAGGGAGCTTGGCAAAGTGTCTTTTCAAGCATGACTGAAGATACTAATGAGAACATGTAAAAGTAAAGAACTTCATCTCTACGCCAAAGATTGTTCCTTTGGGGTCAGTCGATAAAATTGTAACGATACAGACACGCATAAATTGAGATGGTGTTTTGGACTAATTTCAAACGTTGTAGTTTTATTTCTTTGTTCAAATGTGGTCTGAAATCATCGAGCGCCTGTAAATTTTTGGTTCCTCTCTGATTTTTTGCTTCAGCATAAATATTCAGTATTGAAGTTAAAGTAGAGCGACTTCGAATTTGAATCTTGATACGCAGCTACCGTAGTTAAAAAGCCTCAGACGAAAAGATCTATTTATTAACATCATTATCACAATGAGCTTCTAATTCATGGCAACTTCTACAGTTTGATATTATGTTCTTTTTCAAGGCCAAAGTGTATTCGATGATTTTTAGCTCTTTATCTAGGTTCTTTTTAAAAATTTAACATTTATTTAGTAATGGTTTTTTGAACTTGTTATCCAAACTAATTTACTGATCTTGGAGTACTCGAAGCGTTGTACTCGAAGCATTCATTTTATGTACTCATGAAAGTTAACTACCAACTTATGTGAAGGTCCCTCTTCCAGATTATCGATTTGTAGGAAGTTTTTGAAGTAAAGATCACGCTTTTTAACACAGGAATTCAATAACCAATGGGGGTTTTTGATAGAAAGCTCACGGTGGATCATATTTTTAAGGGCCTTTTTCAAGTTGGTGTTGCAGCTGAAATATGATACAAGTATCCAAGACAAATTATGCCCACAAAAGTTGAATATCATATGTGCTCGAATCGACACGAGAGAAAGAGGATCATTTGATTTTGAATGGAAAGTCACAAGTGAGTGTGTTGGTCTTTGCAGATTTCTTCTTGCTGAGATTGTATGTTCCCCTCGCACGTCTTACGCTTGAGTTATGGATTTTGAAGTTGTGTTGTGTTGTATTATCATTGATTAGTGTTAATCTCCATGAATCAAACATCGAAGACGAAACAGAATGAGAGAATAAAAAAATACATGAGCTGTCATTAACTAATTTGTAACAAAGTAATAGAGAATCTGTTAAGTAGATGTAAAAAATAGTTAATTGTTTATGTTAAATTTCATGTTCTCTTTCATATATTTGCTTCTCTATAATACCAATGCTTCATCTTTTTGCTTACTCATCTGATTTACTACTCACCATTTAATTCATGGAGTTTGGTGACTTTCGAAGTTCAGATTGTCATGTATATGGATTCTTGGCCTTCCCTTTTGAGCTGAAACTGACCACATTGAAGATGTCACACTCTCCTGGGGTAGAGTTTTTGTTGGTTATGTTGCTGCTCATTAACAAGAATGGGTTCTGGGGGATTATGCAATTACCAACATCCCATTCTCATCCTGGTTTTTTCAATCGTGCCCAAAAAGCTCAGTTCTCCAAGCTCGTTGCACGAGGATCACTCCGCGCGCCATCAAGTCGGTTCCTTGGTTGAAATTTTGGTTTGCTCTGGACCATTTCTGCCGGTCTGCGTACTATCCATTTGGTTTGAATGTAATGTCATTGCGCTGGTGCCATCAGGTCCAGGCTAAGTTAAAAACAAAATCAAATTTCATTTATACTACTTGATTTTAAAGTGTTAGTTATGTGATTTAGATAGCATTGACGAATTGGTCCTCGCTTGAGATTTCAAAAGATTCAGATTTTTTTTATAGAAAATATAAACATTGTTTCGATCACGATCAATTGGAAATAAGAACCGGAACAAAACTAGATTATGATTTAATTTTGGAAATAAGAAGTTTGAGTCAAAATTCAAAATCGAAACTGGAATCGTGTTGATTCATTCATACAAGAGATGTAATGTTGTAAAATCATAATAGAAATTACAACCAATGATGCCTAAATGCTAGAATCGTCATCGTACTCAAGCTTCGGGTCAAGCACTCCAACGGAGAGGACAAGGAGATATGGCAAGTGAATCTATTATTTATTGAATTATTATGTTCTTGATTTTAAATTATTATAATTTTGGTTTGATAAATTTAATTTGAGTAGGTCTCTTGTGAGACGATCTCACGAATTTTTATCTGTGAGACGCGTCAACCCTATCAATATTCACAATGAAAAGTATTATTTTTAGCATAAAAAGTAATATTTTTTAATGGATGACCCAAATAAGATATCCGTCTCAAAAAATACGACCCGTGAAACGGTTTCACACAGGTTTTTGTCATTTAATTTTGAGATAAACTAATAAATTATAATTTTTTATTTTTTAATATTTAATAAATATAAATAAAAATTTATCAATATTGTAAATTTATGTTAAAAGTGAATTGATATGAGATAAATAATAAATAATTTAATTAATATGTAATAAATAACAAAACATAATCATTGGTCGACACTCCGATCTTTTTCATTCAAACAGATAAATCTAATTGACCCCTACAATCCGGGCGTGGGTCCCATAATTCCACCCTTCTGATGCTGACTATCGTAGCATTCATCACCATGCAAACACGTGTGCTCTAAATATCTCAATCTACGGGATCTGTTAACTCGAATTTGCTCAACACGATTACAGGTTTCTGGGCTTAATTGTCCCTCGTTTTCGCTTTTTAAATTTAAATTTTTATTTACAGGAACTGCATCTTTTGCTGTATCGTGCAGGTGGCGGTCAAAGATGGTGAAAGTAGGAACCCATTTAGCTTGGAACTCAAGATTCAATTTTTGGAGGGATTTCTAAGATGTTCCATACGTAGAATTTTGATCTTGAATCTGAAATGACTACAAGTGGGCCAGTGTCGCAGGTTTTGGGAAAAGATGATTATTTATTTTTCTCCATTACCCGGTCGCTTGCCATCCTTGAATTCAATTCGGTTGATGGTGAAGAAATAAATATGAATTAATATTTCTTGGACACATCTTTTCTTTTGACTTTTAATAATAAAATATCATTTCTTGGATAAAGTTACATTCTTTATTGATAGTGGCCGGGTTTGTAGGTTATCCATACTGCTTTCATTTCATGGTGTATATATTTGTCCTTCGGTTATGGTTCTTAAACAGAGAGCCGATAGAGACCCTGCTGATTTAGGCAGTTAATTCATTGTCAGTGCAGTTTCCAGGCTTCTTCGTAAGTACTCTAGCTGAAGACCTCAGTTTTGCAAATCTTTTTTTCCCTCCTGCGTCAATCTGGTTTCGTTGCTTGTCGTTTATAGCAATTTTGTCAGATATCTTGACCATTTTAGTCTGATTGATGTTATTTCTAAGTCCTTGTTGTTGGAAGAATATTTTATGGAATCATATGCTGTAGATTCTTGTTCGATATTGATAGTCAACAACATATGCAGTAATGAATCAGAATTTTATCATTGCGTCGATGCTTCATCTACAAATCTTTGTGGACTCGTATCTTTTGAGTTCCTTTGGCCTAACTTTAAGTGATCTTTGGAGTTCCTTATTACATAGCTTCAAGGGATTGTGTTTTTACTTGAGATTTTAGGATTCCTATGTTCTTGTGGAAGTACCTTAGTCAGGAATTTATTTGTTGGATTTTAGTTGTTTTGGTTCGTTACACACGGTTACAAATTTGGGCACTTATATTCTGTTTATTATCTTTCTGTGAACAATAAAATTGATATTTGACAGAGATACGTAGTGAGAATTAAGCTCGAAGGGGATGTTGTGTAGTGACAGATCATAATGTATCATTGTTCACGCATTTATCATATTGCCTCTGGTTGTAGAGTCGAAAGGGTTCCGTTCCACACACGAGTATAAACCTTCATATCACCCTTTGAATCTTGATAAGTTGCTGCTACTCATAAGGAATCTCATCATCCTATTTTGAGACAAAATCTTCACGTATCTAGAGTTTGTAACTTGATCTCGATCATCTCAACTGGTCCCCCCCATTTCATTCTGAAAGATTTTACAGCTTTCCTGGATTGATTTAACATCTTTTTTCAATGTATAATGAACCAGTCTTTATATTTATGTCTTTGATTTTTGAATTCTTTTCTTATATTTCTGCATGTGCTAATTTGGAACTTCGATCTCAGGTTGTACATAGGTCTCTCTGTGGTGCTGTGACGAGCAATATATTTCGGCATTTGATCTTTATTCCATTCTCACAATGGAGGACATCTTTGCCCGCCTTTTATACATAACCTCCTATATAAACCAAACATTAATTCAATTTATTGGTGAGGTTTTGCTTTTGCGTTCTCTCCCCTTGTATCTGTAAAATGTTTTTGTCTCCTGCAGAAGACATGTACCTAGTAGAATGGTGTCTATTTATCTTTTCAAACTATGTCATTGCAGAAGATATTATGTCAAGAGACGTGAGTAGATGGTTTGAAGATTCAGAGGTCATTTCTCATAGTCAGCATCTTTTATCTACTGTTTCCAGTGATACCAAATGTTCTTTTCTGGATCGTGCCTCTTGTTCAATGGATTGTAACTCTACCACAAGAGTTGGATTCCATGAAAGGGGCGACTCGGTGCCGGAGGATCGGCCATCCATAAATTCAAGATTGCAAATTGTAAATACCAGCAGCAGTTATGGGGGTGTCCGCTTCATATTTAAAGGGTAAACTTGTTTCCTTCCGGTTTCTTTGAGGTTTGGCAGTATAAGTTGTTGCAGCTACTGTTAAATTAGTGATTCATATACAAGTAGTTAATTAATAATCATAATATACAATATAGAATTAATGCCAAATCTATATACAAAATACATCTTATTATTTTCCATGATAAATTTTTCATGGTCACTCTTCTTAAACTACGACTTGTTTCTCTAGGTTGATTCTCCCTATTTATTTTTTTGAATGCGCTTGGAGGTTAGCAATGGAATCCTGGAGATTTTCCTGTAACCATATGAGACAAATGCAAGTTCGTGTCAATGGGTATAAGAATATGGCTTGTTTTTAAAAGAATTTCTTACATAGATAGGTGCATTTTTAATAGCATAATTTGAGTTTTTATTGTGTCTTCTAGCATTATATCTCGAGTGCTTAAAACTTTACGTGGATCATCTGATGATATTGGGTGGTTGCAATGTACTCCCGGCATGGCTCCTGTGGAGGATGGTTCAGTTAGATTCCAGGAACTTCTACAAGGCATTAGGTATTGAGTTTACAATTTCTTGCAAGTTTGGAACATTTATTATTTAGAGAAATATTATCACCATGTCAAGTCCCTAGGCTAGTTATTGTCATTATTCAAATCCTAGGTAAGTTACTGTCACTATCTTTCCCTTCCTTTGGCCCCAGATTATTTGTATCTGTACATGTTGCCTTTCATAGAGTTCTTATCATATTTTAGAGTAATTATGTGTTTATTTGAACCACCTATGGTGAGTAGAACTAATAGTCAATATATTGCTAGAAGATCCTAAGGACTAAAATCTTTCTCAATGAATCAAAGCATTTTCTTTGAGGATTTGGAGAATAAGGGTGAAGAAACAAACTTAGAGATGTCCCGGAATGCATAATCCAAGAAGACTGATGAAAGCACATTATCTACTGTAGAGATCTGAAAAATACTTTAGCTTCTTAGGTTTAACAATGAAATTCCACAGTTTAGCCATCTTTTGCAATTTGAATTTCTATGTTCCTTTAACGTGCTTTCCTAATGTCCTTTGTAGGAGCGGGCTGCACAAACTACCCGATTCTTTTGTTTACCTGCTGATTCCAGGTTCAACAAGTTTCTTTGGCTTTGCATGGCGAGTTTTTTTTTTATAAGCAATGCGGTGTTTTTATCATTTTCTGATACATCATGTTCTGTGTATATTTGTTTAGGTCTCTTCAGCAATCACGGTCCTTTATATTTTGTCAGCACCAAAAGGTTTTTCTCAAAGATGGGTCTAGCTTGCCACATTGCTAAGATTCACAGTGAAGTATGAATTTCATTATTTCATAATTTCCAAAACTAACCTGTTTTGGCAATTTTTTTTTCCTTTGCATACGTTTCTTAGTATTGATGAACTAGATCATTACATTTTCTCTAAAATATTGATGCCTTATGATATGAAGGCATCGGTCGAACATAACGCGTGGGAATTAAAGCAGTATATAGAGGAGCTATACTGGGGGTCGGGTAAACGGGTGTTATTGCTTGGCCACAGCAAGGGTGGAGTTGATGCTGCAGCCGCGTTATCTATATATTCGCGAGAATTGAGAAATAAAGTCGCAGGTTTGGCACTAGTGCAGAGTCCTTATGGTGGAACACCTATAGCGTCTGATATTCTTCGTGAAGGCCAGATCGCTGATGTGGAAACCCGGAGGATCATGGAGTTTTTGATATGCAAATTGATTAAGGTAACGTATCACCCCATTCCCATTATTGTAAGTCATAAACCTGGTGTATCCATCAAGAAATAAGGTTTGTTATTTTAAAAGTTCTTTCAGTGTGAAATTGAGGCATCGTTTTGTATAATGTTGAAGTCAAATAAAATATCATGCTATTAGATTTGATTATGTTATAATATCATATTTTTAAATGATATTTATTCTTGTGATATATCTGTAGAAAGTTTTTGTACCATTACATTATTTTCCGCTTGAGATATCATTATTTGTTTTTTTGAAACAATTATATACCTGAATTTACATTTTCCATGTCAAGGGTGATATTCGGGCCTTGGAGGATCTTACGTACGAAAAGCGAAAAGAATTCATCAGAAACCATAAACTTCCCAATAACATTCCTCTCATTTCCTTCCACTCTGAGGCAAGTGTAGCACCGGGCGTCATTGCGACCATGTCACACATTGCCCACGCAGAACTCCCCTGGTTTCCTCGATTTGGGATGGAGGATGCAGAAAATGCAGCCATAGCAGCACGAAGAGTGCCTGTAATAGTCCCTGTCTCTGCTGCCATGGCTCTTTGTGCCCTTCATCTACAACTAAGATACGGGGAGAAGAGCGATGGACTTGTAACGTGTCGAGATGCTGAAGTTCCCGGTTCAGTGGTTGTAAAACCAAGTCGTAAGTTCGACCATTCTTGGATGGTGTACTCTTCATGGACGAAGGATCCCATTGAGCCGGATTCTTGTGAAATGTGTGAAGCTCTGTTGACTATGTTAGTTGAACTTGGAACGAAGATTCAGAATTGAAGGTTAACCAGTGTCTGAAAATATTTGTGATTGATTACGTAGGTATCTGGGATTCTTTTGTTTGTGTTTTGCGAACTGCAGAAATTTCAAGTTGAATCGAGACAATATTTGTTTGAAAACAAGAAGCTGAAATGAATGTCTTAGTTACAAAGTATCATATCTGTCATTTTATTATTATCTAAGCCTGAGGATAGTTTTGGATATTTTTTGAGGATTAAATCTCGCCTTGAACTCAAAACCATCGAATGGAAGCTATGGATAAAATTGACCAACTGGATAATTTGTCTCATCTAAGGTGGAGTTCATTTTTTGTGGTGGACGATCCTTATTACATATTATTATTATTATCTCACTCTTTCACATGTCAGTCTATGTTATATCGAGTGTGTTTCTCTCCTTATTTCAATATCTAAAACTTTGGAGCTTGATTTTGAGATTAATTATTTTTAGCCCCAAAATTGAGTTATGTTTTCTCTTTGACCTTTTCATCTGAATAAGGATTCCAAGGGGTTTGTGGTATGGAAATTACTCTTTAAATGGAATAAATTTATCCACATAAGTTTTATAGTACTTTTTAACATAGTCTAATCAGGGCTCTAAGATACCCGTGAAGACGTTGAACAAGATCGAGGTGTGAAAATGGCTTTAAAGCTGAATTCGTCTTTCGCTTCATTTATCTGATCAAAGCTAGAAAAATGACAGTATATTGTGGTACGGAATTTTTTAAAACATGCATAAGTTCCTCTATTAATCTACAACTTCAATTTCTGTCGTGAACAAATAATTTTTTTTAAAGATATTTGAATACAAAGTGATGATTTAAGATTAGACAAAAACTTGTGTGAGACGGTTTCAAGATTTGTATTTTATGAGACAGATCTCTTATTTGGGTCATCAATGGAAAATTATTACTTTTTGTGCTAAAAGTATTACTTTTTATTCTGAATATCGGTAGGGTTGATCCGTCTAACAGATAAAGATTATTGAGATCGTCTCACATGAGACCTACTCTTAAGATTAAGTATATTTTATTTTTGGATAACGGGAGAATCTGAAGTAGATATTTTCGATGTCTGCTATGGTAACACAATATCATGCAAATTAGACAGATAAATTATACTGAATAACAAGTCTTCAATTCATTCGAGAAAATTTCGATAAGAAAAATCGAATTCCTAACAACTGAGTGTCGATCTGTGAACGCAATGTCACAAGAAAAATCGGGTCGGATAGTGGGGAAATGAAAATCCAAATGACCGACCCATAACCCGAATTCAGAAAACAATTTTTTTTTAAAAAAAAATCGGAAATGTAACCAGGCTGCTCTCTCCCTTGACAATTCACCTTACGCCGCATTCCTCTCCTGCTCACACCCCCTTTATCTCTTCGACCTTCACCATCCACTGCGGGGCTGCCGACGGGAGCTGCAAAGCTCATTGTCTTCCTGAAATTTTTTGTTGCTACAGTATTATCACCTCAGTTCCCCCTCTTTATCAGATAAAATTTGAATCGGTGATAAAAGAATCTGAAAGCTCGATTTCCCGTCGAGGCGTGAGGTTATATTTGAATTCATGTAATTTTTTTGTTTATTTATCTTTGTAAATTAATCTGGTGCAGATTTTTTTAATGCGTTTGTGGTTTTTTTTTTATTCTACCGTGTTTATTTTCTCAATGCCGTCGAGAAAAAATATTGGATTTTTGGATTGCAGTACTGTGATTTGTTTTAAAATTTTTACCTTTCATTTAATATTTACTTGGAATGACAAAGTTTCTGTACTGGTAAATCGGCTCTATTTGAGGTTGGCCATGCTAGTTTTATCCTTTTGTTCTTAAGTTTCTAGCTTTTGATGAAAAACTGTAATGATACGTACTTTTCTGTTACCTTGAAAACAACAAAATGTCGACTTTTTGTAGTCAACAATAGTAGAATGGCCCTTGAGGAGGATCTATGGTGGTTGACGCCAAATCAATATTAGAAGAATTGTAGTTAACTAAATCTGATCAAGTGCATGGGTTTGCTGGACATGGTTTGATTTCTGTCCATTTTTGGAAATCTAAACCCTACTTGATGTTCTTTTTTTACTCCTTAGTTAGCTTATAAGAATTTGGATTTGTGTTCATTATTAAGTTGAGAACAATCAAAATTATATCCCCCTGCTCTTTAGTTCTTGTAATTTTTAGCTATGCAATTTATCTGGCGTGTCACCACATCTGCATGCCCATCAGGTTCTCCTTGTGGAGTAAGCTAGATCCAACTCTACGATTTGAATATTGATTCACTGTTCAGTGAATTGTGAATTTGAATTAGCGTTTGCACGTGTATGCATGTGACTAGAATTTCGTACACTAGTTTCTCTGTGATGGCCTATAGCCGGAGAAGCATCGAGTAATTATGAAAAGGAAAAAGGAGGTTTTCTTCAGATAACTCAACTTGTTCACCATTAACATTTCTTCTACCTTAGAGATTCCAACTTTCATGTATGATTTATTGAAGTTCTTTGCAAGACCTGCGGTATTTTTGCATCAATTGGTGGATCAGGATTTAAGTTTGAGTTTCCAAATAATTTCGAATTTTCAATTTCTCTAACTTTTCAAGGATGTGAAAAAGCTTGGTTATTTCAAGAGATGAACTGAATCTGTTATTTTTGGATAAAGGTAACAGCAACAAATGGCTGTTGATGCTTTCAATGAAAAAAAAGCGTTGGATGATGTGGATGATGATGATGATCAGCCACTAGTATTTAAGAGGTCTAGCTCCTCTTCAAAACAAAACCAGGTGAACTCAGAAACGAAGAAATTATCATCTCAAAAGCATGATCAACGATTGGGGAGGCCGACATCTTGTCAACAATCTCGTAATGGTGAAAGTTCTACCATGCAAAAGGATAATCTGGTTCCTCCCTCTTTTAAGGCACCACCTATTAAGTCTCCTTTGGCAAGTCCAAAATCATCTAGTTCTTCTGCCAAGGAATCATCAGTCAAGTCTTATGCAGCGAATTCTAAAAGACCTATGCCGGTAACAGATAAGCCAAACCCTGATAAGAAACAAGTCAAAGAAGAGCAGCCATTGACCCAAGCTGCTGATGAAACCAATAATTCAGAGGATTCTGGAGATGATAAACCACTCAGTGCTAGGCTTCCTTCTAGCTCCTCAAAGAGCAACTCTAATCATGCCAAACAAGGGCCTAATACTTTAGCTTTGGTTCAAAAGAATAGTCTCCCGAAAAAGGAAGATTCAGATGATGAAAAGCCCTTGTCTACTAAGTTTCAAGTAAAGTCTGATGTTAGGGTATCCATTAGTAGGTCTATTAATTCTGATGTGAGGAAACCTATACTGACCAATGCTGAACACAATGGGTCTAGCTCAACAGATCACTCTCAAAAGAAACCTTCTCCTATTCTAAAGAAGCGAGCTCTGGATTCTGTGAAATTTGAATGTGGATCTTCTGAAAAAAAGCCTAGGATTTCTGATGCATCCATTGCAGTTCCTAGAGCTAAACCAAAGGTAGAGGATGATGATGATGATCATGTCCCCATATTACAGAGAATGAAGAATCAGAATTCTTCAGAAAAGAAATCATTATCTGCTAAAAAAGTCACTAAATCTGTATCTGCATCGGCAACAATGACGAACAAGAAATCAAAGAAGATCGTGAAAAACACAAAATATTCCATTTCGTCAAAGGTTCTTCCCAGCTCTGGTGAAGGACAAAAGTGGACTACTTTGGTCCATAATGGTGTGATTTTTCCACCTCCATACAAGCCTCACAGAATTAAGATGCTCTACAAGGGAAAACCTGTTGTCTTAACTCCAGAACAGGAAGAGGTTCCTCTGTCCTCTCTATCTGTTTGACAGCACATATAAACTCTGCACTGATATTAAATTTCTCTTTCTAATTATTTAAGCTAGTAATTTCTATCTCCCGCTTTATGTTAAATTATCGGAAATAGTGTCATTTCTAATCCTCCTCCTTTTCGCAGGTTGCAACAATGTTTGCGGTGATGCTGGATACTGAATACATGAACAAGCCTAAGTTCAAAGAGAATTTTATGACAGACTGGCGAAAGATACTGGGAAAAAATCACACTATTCAGAAGTTGGAAGATTGTGATTTTACTCCTATATATGAATGGCATCAAAAAGAAAAGGAGAAGAAGAAACAGATTAGCACTGAGGTAAGCAGTGTCCTTTTCGTATGATGAGCATGAATGCCATGGAAGCAGAAAAAAGCCTTTGCTTGCTTATGCTTGATAAACGCTTTGTACCGACAAAAATGGTTTTTTTACTTATACAGAATTCATTTCTGTTGCATACTATGGTGCTCCTGTGAACTGCCAAGTATGTAATCTATATTTTCATAAGGGGCATACTAATGTTCAAATTTCTTTTCCTTCTCAGGAGAAGAAAGCCTTAAAAGAGGAGAAATTGAACCAGGAGGAGAAGTATATGTGGGCAATCGTTGATGGAGTCAAAGAGAAGGTGTGATTTTGTCCTTGATCTATGTGCTGTGATTCTTTCCCACTTAATAGATGGGGGAAAAATGAATTTACTTCTTTGATTGTCTGAACTGTTGAAAGATTGAAATGGCATCACAATTTATGGAAGGCAAATGAACATCGAGGTGTAGCATTTTATTGTTTTAGTTGCATCTTGCTCTCATGTTCTGTTTATCTACGTTGAGAAGACAAAGATTATTACGCCTGATTTATCCTCATCCTTGTACATGATTTGCAAATTGTTATTTTGCATTTCATCGCTTTAATGTGGATTCTACACTTTCGTTTACACTGTTTCTGGGTTTCTGTGGTGCTTTGCCGCGTTATCATTTTCACTTTATGTTATGATGATGCGAAATTTTTATGTGCATTCCTTGCTTATATATGTCTCATGAAGCTGACAGCTACACCATTTCCAGGTTGGAAACTTCAGGGTTGAGCCACCTGGATTGTTTCGAGGCCGTGGCGAGCACCCTAAGGTGTATTAACATTTTCTCAGTAGCAGTAGAAAACATTGCGTCTTTATTAGAGTATTTAGCGGCACACAGGTTTTTACAGTTGAATACTGTTACTTTTCGACAGATGGGAAAGCTAAAAAAACGAATACAGCCAAGTGACATAATCATAAATATTGGGAAGGATGCTCCAATTCCCGCGTGTCCTATCCCTGGGGAAAGGTTCTGCTTTCTTAGTTGTTTTTTCCTTTTCTTTTCTTTTTTCTGAGACCAGGATGAATCTTCTTCTCTGAAAACCTTTAGGAATGATTGTATTTTCTGGTATCAATGTTATCTGGTCTTAAATAAAAGTTTACGTTGTCAATATGCAATATGACAGCTGGAAAGAAATAAGGCATGACAATACGGTGACCTGGTTAGCATATTGGAATGATCCAATAAACCAGAAAGAATTCAAATATGTGTTCCTAGCAGCTAGCAGCACCTTGAAAGGCCAGAGTGACAAAGAGAAATATGAGAAGGCTAGGCTTTTGAAGGTAATTGAAATGTATTCGGCTTATCGAAGATTTACTTTTTATTTGTGTTGGTGTGGAAATCTAATTGACTTGTTTCAAAATCTTTTGCTTTTGAATGAAGAACTATATTCAAGGTATTCAAGCAGCTTATACCAAAGATTTTTCTAGTAAGGATCTTACCAGGAAGCAGATAGCAGTTGCAACCTATCTTATTGACAAATTAGCTCTCAGGGCAGGCAATGAGAAGGTATGAGTAGAAAAGATTTATTATCATGTTAAACTTCTAGTTGTTTTAAATTTCTTGAGTTTGTTATCTTGATCATCAATGTGATTCAGGCTTGAAGAAATTATTTCTTCTTAAGGCACAATTGTTTTGTTCTTGAGTATTGGTTATAACAATTCCTTATGAGTTCTGTATCAAGTTTTATAATTTCCCTTGTCATCTTGTAGGATGATGATGAAGCTGATACAGTTGGTTGCTGCACATTGAAAGTAGAAAATGTAGAACCTGTGCCTCCAAATATCTTGAAGGTAAAGGGACTCTGTTTCTCAAATAATTGTCTTGGTCCGCTGTTTGTTGAGACACTTTGATAAAATTCACTGGTAAAATGGCTGCAGAGAGTGAACACCATTTCCTTTAGAAATGCATCGAGAAATGGTTTCTTTCCTTTTTTCCCTCTTGAAGCTGGATATTTACCCTGCAGCATGCTGCCATATCATCAAGATATTTGAAGTGATAACCTTCAGCATTTTCCTGTTTTTTTCACAGTTTGATTTCCTTGGTAAAGACTCTATAAGGTATCAAAATGAAGTAGTTGTTGAAACTGCTGTTTTCAAAGCAATCCAACAGTTTCGAAACGGTCAGTAAACGATCTTTTGCTTTGCATGTTTGTCATAGTTTGTTATAGGCTGTTCTTACCCATGGACGTGTTGTTTTCAGGGAAAAAGGGTAGTGAAGATCTTTTCGACAAGCTTGACACTAGCAAACTGAATGCTCATCTAAAGGAACTGATGCCCGGACTCACAGCCAAAGTATTTCGGACATACAATGCATCTATTACGTTAGATGATATGGTAAGATGTAACATAGGATTTCTGACCTGAAACTCGTGTTATATATGCTAATCATTGTACAATACTGCCTTTATTTACTCTTCATGTGATGAATATAACCATGAAAAAAAATGAAGCAACTTCTGCTCCTCAATCATGCAGCTGGGTTAGGAGTGAGTTAGGTTGAAGTGAGGACTCACGTAGGCTGTGGAAGTATCACTAAATGGAAATCGTGGCCAATGTCTCATATTGCAACCATTATGATTTAAAAGTTCTAAGGGAAAATAATAACTCTGCGGCATTTTGTGAGTAACTTTATTTCATGAATCATGCAAAAAGTTAATCATAGAGATATGCTGATGTTTTGTCAAACATCTAACTGTAGTTCTTTTCTAATGAAGGTGACTTTGTCACAAGCATAATTTTTCTATGTAATTCCTACACGATCTTAGGCTACTTACTCTACTAGTTCGATCATGTACTTTTTGATCTAATAGTATACTTTTGTGTTGCCATTAAATGGGGGTGCAACATAAACTTAACATCACACACCGGAATGTGCTAAAATAATAGCCAAGCAGGACCTTGCTCACTGTTAAATTATGGCATTCACTTGTGCAATTTAACTAAACAGTTCCCTTCAAATTTCATGCTACTACTTTTCTCTGAATGAATGCATAAGAGAAATCCTAGACAGCCACTCCTTTTCTCTTGTATTGTTGTACATTTTTTATCTGATTATATGTCTAAAATCTGCTGGTGCCTCTGAATGACAGTTGAGTAGGGAGATGAAAGGTGGAGAGGTTGCTGAAAAAGTAGTTGTTTATCAACATGCCAACAAGGAGGTAAAGGCTGTTGAATCTGATGATGGTATGCGTTTTTTCTATCTTTTTATTAGAACTGTTACTATTTGGCTTGTCATCCTGTAGGTTGCAATCATTTGTAATCATCAGCGTACTGTCTCAAAGTCCCACAGTGCCCAGATGTTACGTTTGGATGAAAAGATTGAAGAATTAAAGGTAATATCCTGGATATATTTCTCATACTGATTGGTTATGGCAGACAGTCGGATGTTGAATTGAGTATCGACTATTTTGGTGGGAGAAAAGGGTATTCACCTGCTTTTATCACGTTATACTTTCTGAAGCCATGTGGACTGGCTCAAGTGTTCAACTGTCTGAATGGTGTCTTGTTTTACCTTTTTTGTAATAGCGTCTTTATGTCATGTATCTGTATAATTATCTGCATGCATTATTTTAAACTTCTTTTAGGGTGCTGTGGAAGAACTAATGGAGGATTTGGCGAGGGCAAAGAAAGGGAAGTCCCCCCTGAAGAATGCTGATGGGAAACCTAAGCGGAATATGAACCCTAAAGCGTAATTATAATTCTTTTTATAATTTGAAGTTATACCCATTATTGAGAAGCATGTGGCTGATGATGGAATGTCCTGCAGATTAGAGAAAAAAATTGCTCAAACCGCTGCAAAGATTGAGAAAATGGAACGGGACAAGGAGACCAAAGAAGATCTGAAAACTATAGCTTTGGGCACGTCGAGAATCAACTACCTTGATCCTAGAATTACAGTTGCATGGTGTAAGCGCCATGAAGTTCCTATCGAGAAGGTAAGTCCTATTCCAGTCATAATCTTTTCAAGAATTTAATTTTTGCTTGCTTCTTAGATGGGCGTAAACTTGTGTTGATTTTCCCCTCTTTTGGGTTATCTTACTCTCTCAACGATGATGCTTTACTGCAGATTTTCAACAAGTCCCTTCTGGCGAAATTTGCATGGGCAATGGATGTGGATCCAGAATTCAGATTTTGATATTTTTGAGGCGCAATACATAATGTAAACAGATGAGAAGCAGAAGCAGAAAAGAGGTCATGAGAAATTTGACAAATTTATTGCAGTTTCTATTCATTTTCAGCAAAAAATGCTAATTGTATTAGATGATCTCAATGATATCGTGGGGTGATTTTTCCCCCATCTTTGAGTTAATGTGAGTACCTGAACGTTGTTTTCTTTTCTGTGACTCAAATTACTTTCTTTTTAAGATAATATTGGTAAATGAGTTTTAAGTGGCTCATATATCTAATCACACAATTCTGTCAGCAGTGTAATTCAGTTCATCTTGCATGGTTGTCGGAAAAGAACAAGGGCAAATTACATTTTTTATATAGATGGGTGTGCTTGTGAGTAGCTCAACGCTCGCTCATATTCAGCAAGAGTTTCTCAAACGCCTACTTTTCAAGTTTAGTTTGAGTATCTGTAAGTCAGGTGCGAGTGCTAGGCAACCTTTTTTGTCGAGGTATGTGCCGTTTTTTGGTTAAATTTTGGTCTAGCCACTGACTGCTCCACCAGAGTCGCGCAAACTCGAAAAACTAGACTATCGTCGCATAAAGATACCCCTGTAATTAAATTTTTCCCTCTCCAAAGTACCCATTTCTAACAAATTCTAAAATTATAGTAAAATTTTCAACAAAATCTGCTCAACTCACTTCATTAAATTGGTAATCAGCATTTTATTTCTTCATGGAGAAATCGATTTCAAATTTCCAGCACCTTCATATTTACATATGTTAATTAGATTTAAATTCGATTGTTGTTTTGCATTCAATATTATTTACTCATTATACTGCATTCACACGTCATAAAAAAAAAAAAAACTAAACTGCGATAATTAATTTTTCACAATGGCTTCAAAGTTTCTGAAGAAAATGTACGACTTACCCAAGAAAACTTAAACAAAATTTCAGAACTAATTCATGAAACTCGCGGCATAAAGCTGGTATCTGTTCTACACCAGAAGTTTCTTCAATGAAACGGGGACGTAATTTGAGGATAAATGATCAGATTATAGAGTGTTACCATATAGTGCGTGCCGTATGCGATTTTGTCTTTAAAAGAAAGGTGTGCAAAAGCATCAGAGGCTAAACTGATAGGTAGTGTTTGACATTAAGGTGACTGAGGATTCTATACGAGGCAAGGTGATAGGACTCAATCAATGCCTGCAAGCTTTGATAGTTAATTTATATGAGAAATTTGGTGGAATTTTCCTTTGGTTGCTGTTAATTTTATGTGGTTGTGTTCTACAATAAATGAAATCTTTTTCATGTTGTGGAATATAATTTGTATGGTTAAATACAGGGGAATTCTTGCTGTACCATGGTTCGGTTTCGGTTTTGAAAATTTCTGTCCCAAAAACCAAACGTTTTATTATGGATCGGTTTGGTTTTTTTTTTTTTTTTTACTACGATCTGATTTATATGGTTGGTTATATAAGATTTTAGTAATTAACTGAACTGATTTTGCGCGACAACAATTATTAGTTTTTGAGACTGAAAAATTAACATTAGATTAAAATAAATATGAATTTACATCTAAAATGAAAACCAAAATACAAAAATGTAAAAACTAACATTTTGATAAAGAACTAATGTGATAGATAACTGATGAATGCAATACAAAATAGGTAAATTTTTGTGTAAGACAGTCTCATGAGTCGTGTTTTGTGAGATGGATCTCTTATTTGGGTCATCCATAAAAAGATATTATTATTTTTGTTAAGAGTATTACTTTTTATTGTGAATATCGGTAAGGTTGACCGGTCTCACAGATAAAGATTCGTGAGATCGTCTCACAAGAGATCTGCTATATAAAGTATAAAATCAACTACAATAAAACATAAATTGTTTTCATATCAAATTTATTTCGATAATTAAATAAAGGCAAAAATTTGTGTGAGACGGTCTCACGGGTCGTATTTTGTGAGACAGATAGTCATCTATAAAAAAATATTATTTTTTATGCTAAAAATATTATTTTTATTGTGAATATCGTTAGGGTTGACTCGTCTCACAGATAAAGATTCGTAAGACCGTCTCACAAAAAACCTACTCTTAAATAAAATAACTTATCACCAATAAATACAAAATATTATTAAAACCCCAAATGTATGGGCGATATTCATAGACGGAGAGTAAATTATTAAATGTCCAAATGCAGGGCCATAATTCATACAATTATTTAATTAAATATGGTAGACCGGTTCGGTTTTTTCTGTTATTTGAGGAACTGAACCGAAAATCCGAATTTTATAAATTTTAAAACCGTAACTACCCGTAAAACTGAACCATTTAAGCTGAACTTTTTGGTCCGATCGGTTTTTCTGGTTTAACTGAACTTTTTCCACCCCTAACTCTCATAGAATGAAGATTAGGAACCGGTTTCATTTATATGACACGTTATACTTGTGATATTTTTTTATAAAAATTAAGTCAAACGACGTCTAACAATATGCCCTTTGTGGGATGAAACACACAAACTAATTATATTACATGGATGATCATAAGATTGCATTTATAGAACATAATTGTATGTGGATTAAGTGAAAGCTACTATTTTTTTTATATTACATTAGAATTCATTTTAAAACTTTGATTTCATGGGAGATAGTTTAAGGGAAATTTTATGACTTTCTGCATCCCATGTGTAAATGGTAATCATAATTCAAGATCGAGAAATATTAATCCATAATTAATTGAACACTCAAATGATAGTGGTTGGGTCGTGAATTATATAAAATTTACGTTATATAACATATAAAATTAATGCGTAAAGTTCACCACTCGTCTAGCATTAACTAAAAATCAATCATAATCCATTTTAATGAAAAAAAATACGATTTTTAAATATTCCCTAGTGGGGTTCAGTCTGGGTAGAGATGTCAATGGGACGGGTTTGACTAAACTCAAGACCCTCCCCATGAAAAAAACTTTGACCCATTACCCGTCTCACCCCGGTTAAATATTTTTCGGACCCACCCCACCTCGAACACGAAACGGGGCCGGGTAGACCCGTGACATCCGTGAGACCCGAATTTTTTTAAAATAAAAAAATAATTTTTCTTCTCACATGACTGAATTATGAAACAGACAAGCCTTTGTGGAAAATTAATTCATGTCTTCGACCACACTTAATAATAACAAACAAATTATTTTCACGACATAAAGAATTACATAAAAAGAGAGTTACTAGCTCTCCAAAAAAATATTGACATCCCCAAAAATAAGTCATAACATAATTTTAACAGATCAATATACAATCATCGATTAGGCAATATTTCAGACACATTATTCGGGATCATTTTCATCTTCATCAAGAATGGCGGGATAAGTTGGTAAACTATTTGAAGAATTAACTACAAAATTAAATAGATAAAGTACATTGAAAAAATAAAACTGTCATTTCAAATTGTAAAAAAAATATAATTTAAAAAGAGAAAGTACAGTAAAAAAAATTAAAATGAAAGTACAATAATAAAATAAAACTGTGATTTTTTTACCTTTCACCTCACCCCACAACCATCTTCGCGAGCACATCAATGCCTCCAAAGTCGTTGGATTTAGTCTACTAAGATGAGGACCAACTATTCTTCCACTATTGCTAAAAGCATATTCAAATTCAACAGTTCACATAGGAATAACTAAGACCGTTATGGTTGAGGTGAGCTACAAAAAAATGAAAATTAATAAAACCCTAAAATATGTATATCCACATATATGGGACGGGTATGAGGCGGGTTTTATAGGATCCATGACCCGCCCCATATCCAGACGGGTCTGAAAAATTGGACCCGAGACCCGCCCCATGACCGATTTAGTATGCCCAAACCACCCCATACACACGGGTCCATTGCTACCCAAACCCACTGACAACCCTAGGTCTGGGGGTGGACTTCTAGGCTTCTTCTATCCTACAACTTTAATATTTTGAATATGTCTCTTGTGAGACGGTCTCACGAATCTTTACATGTGAGACGGATCAACCCTACCGATATTTACAATAAAAAATAATACTCTTAGCATAAAAAGTAATATTTTTTCATGCATGACCCAAATAAGATATCTGTATCATAAAATACGACCGTAAGATGGTCTCACATCAGTTTTTGTCAAATATTTTAATAAATTCATAATTGATACACTTTTTCTTCGCATTGAATTTTCTATGTCGGAAAACGTCGGATTTATTTGTCAAGTGAAAATTCGTATTGTTTGAACGGAATTTTCTTGGTCAAGAAAGTCCGATCAAATTTATTTTTCGAAAAAAAATTTGACACACATGATTTATAACCAATCAGTCGTTTGTCATTTTTTACTTATGAACTTGATGTTCGAGTTAATTTCCATATTCAAGATGAGTTCATAATTATAGCCAAGATAGATGTCAAATCCCCATGTGTATTTTGTTCGGGTTCATTTACGAAAATCTAGATTTATACAAATTTCAAGAATATGTGAATCTCCAATCCAGATTGATTATGGAAAAAGCTGGATTATTTTTCAAAATGCAATATGAAATTAATTATTCATATATTTTTGTAAATTTTGTGACCAAGCTTCTATTCAGTAATTAATATCGAAATGATCCAAGCTGCCATGCAAATCTTCACCTGGTCAAGCAAATCGACTCCCCTTTCCACATGTAACGTCAAAGATTACAATTTTCTGAGACCATTTATCCGTTAATTCAAATAAATAAAGAAAATTCTACCATACTTTCTATGCATTGTCCCTTTCGGGGGCCCTTCATAATTCGCAAAAATAATACAATATATGGTTTCCTATGTGATTACGCGTCTCAATCGCTGTGATCGTCCGGACAGATCTGTATTGGGTAACTATTGGCGTTTGACTTTCTCATCAGTGACATTACATACAAGCGATACATATATATATACACACACATATGTATGTATGATATATTTTCTATAATTCACTTGAAGAGTAATCGGATTGTATACTTAATATTGAGAAGCACGTAGTGGTGGGTGTGAGAGAAAGAGAGAAGAAGAATGGAGAATATTTTCAAGGAGAAGAGGGGTGGGGAATCAGTGCTGGACTTGAGTCCAAAGGCGACGGTTGGTGGAGGAGTTGAGGATGCGTACGGTGAGGATCGCGCCACCGAGGATCAGCTTGTTACTCCATGGACAATCTCTGTTGCTAGGTACAACTCTTCTTCCATCAAACTCCTTTTTTTTTCCATGAATGAATGAATATTCAGGTTGATCCTAGTAAAAAGAAAGGCTGCTTCTGTATATCTTAGTGGGAAGTTGGATTTTAGAAAAATCAAAAGTAGGATTTTGAATTTTTTTGGGATTCAAGAAAAAAGTTGGTGTTTTTTATGTTGGTATTGCGTTTCTGTTCTCTAATATATCAGCTGTGTATGTTGTTTGTTGAAGTGAAATCTGATATGATTGCGGTTCTATGTTGCAATAGAATCAAAGTGTAAATATCTTCGACGACAGTTGTGATCTTGATCCTTTTCTTATGAGGAAATTAGTATTCATTGAAGGAATATATGTGCGTGGGTGTGTAATATTGATATTGGGCTATTTGTGAATCTTTTTTGGCTAACATCCCTCTAGTTCCACAGCATATGAACACATTTAAATTTCTATTTATTTTAATATCTTTCTGACGGAAAAACTTCTGTTAGAATGTTAGGTGGTTTCTATGTTATATGAACAAATGTTTTGTTAAATGTGTGTATCTATAAAATTACTTAGCATATGTATAAGCTATGTTATCACCATTTCTTGCAAATCTATGATTCATCCACTAAGTAAAAAACCAACCGACATTAAGAAATCTTGATTTGTCAACACTGAAATGTTGAATCTTGATTGTTTGCTTGATTATGTGCAACAGCGGATATAGTTTGCTGAGAGACCCTCATCACAATAAAGGGCTTGCATTTACGGAGAAAGAAAGAGATGCTTATTACTTGCGCGGTCTCCTTCCTCCTGCTGTTTCATCCCAAGAACTTCAGGTTTGTAATGCCTAATTCATGTCATTTTTACTATTTTTTTTTCCTTTCATATTTTAATGTTTCTTTCCCTTTTACTTGTGCAATACCAGGAGAAAAAGATTATGCATAGCATTCGTCAGTACGATGTTCCTCTGCACAAGTACGTGGCCATGATGGAACTTGAGGTACCATCAAATCTTATGGATTTTCTGAACTTTTGTTTCGGATGACCGAAAACATTTGGATAGCAAAAAATCAGTTAATGAAAGTTAAGCTTCTTGTTTTGCCTGATTGCTTATTAGACAATTAAGCATTGCTGCTCTGATTCTAGTAACGATAGTCATTATATTCTTGAATAGTAGTTGTGATTTGAGTTTAGAAAGAATCATGATTAGTTTACTATTATATCAATTATTTTTGCTGTCTTTAATTTTTCAACTTTCTTGATTTACAGGAGAGAAACGAGAGATTGTTTTACAAGCTTCTCATTAATAATGTGGAGGAACTCCTCCCAATCGTCTACACACCGACTGTGGGTGAGGGCTTGCCAAAAATACGGGAGTCTGTTTAAACGCCCTCAGGGTTTATATATCAGTTTAAAAGAGAAGTATGTCCTGATTTTGTCGTTACTACACAAATTATGGGACCTAGTTTTGGCTAGAAATTTATGTTCATGTAATGTGTAGGGGAAAAATTCACGAAGTTCTGAGGAACTGGCCCGAGAGGTCCATTCAAGTCATTGTTGTGACTGATGGTGAAAGGATTTTGGGACTCGGGGATCAAGGCTGCCAAGTAATGTCATGGACTCATATATGCTAACCATGAACTTATTATGAAGATGTATTTTCACATTAATATTTCGGGGTGTGATTGTGTCAAAGTGTTCTGTATTTTTAATTAGACTATTGGTATTACGTTACAGTGAATGGGAATACCGGTGGGGAAACTAGCTTTGTACACAGCACTTGGGGGTGTAAGACCTTCCGCTGTAAGTATTAACATCAGGAAACAGCATTTCGAAACCATTATCTGTTCTCTATTAAATTTGCTTCTGTTGATTGTTTGGAAATTGGTTCTAATTGGAAAATTTTGGCTTTTCTGAGTAGTGTCTGCCAGTAACAATCGACGTGGGGACAAACAATGAGACACTTTTAAAGGATGAGTTCTACATTGGGCTCAGGCAGAAAAGGGCAACTGGACAGGTTACTCCTGCATGTCTGTTGAACTTTGGATCTTTTTATCCACTTTTATTGTTTGAAAGCTAAAATTTTACATATTTTCAGGAATATTACGACCTGTTGCATGAGTTCATGACTGCCGTGAAGCAAAACTATGGCGAAAAAGTTCTTGTTCAGGTTAGTGATTCTCACTACTTTTGCAGCATAATGCAACTGGCTTTGTGACAAAAGCTATACCTGACAGTAACCATACACTCTAATTTGAACTTTACAATAGCATGGGCAACATTTATGAGTCGTCGTGTTGCATAAGCAATCACGCAGGGGCAAGAATTGTTGCTCCCAAACTTGTTTACACTCTCACATTTGGCTTCGCATGTTCTAATATTGCTGCATTTTTTACTTCATTGCAGTTTGAAGATTTTGCCAACCACAACGCGTTTGAGTTGTTGGCGAGATATGGAACTACGCATTTGGTCTTTAATGATGATATACAGGTATGTGGCAAAGTGTTGGTTGATACAGCTTTGAGATTTCTGTCAAATGTTAAATTGGTGATCCTCTTTATTGCAGGGGACAGCATCTGTGGTGCTTTCAGGGCTTGTTGCATCACTTAAGCTGCTTGGGGGTACCTTAGCTGATCACACATTCTTGTTTCTTGGTGCTGGAGAAGTAATTATCTAAACTCAGATTCAATTTTCTTACTCCTCTTAAAATTTATAATCTTCACAGAAAAAAATCGTCCATCGCCACTTAGGTTACCTTTGCAATTGCAGGCTGGAACGGGGATAGCCGAGCTTATAGCCCTTGAAATGTCACAACAGGTGAGTATGTAATCTAAACAGTGTGGTGAAATATTATAGTAACTCTAAAGAAAGGAAATTATTGGACTGTGGCTTTTTTTGTCATTTAGGCTAATGTTCCGGTGGACGAAACCCGCAAAAATATCTGGCTCGTGGACTCGAAGGTGACAGCAGGATACCTGAATCTCTCTTTATCTCCTTCTGGTAATTCTGTCATACATTGACATGTGTGTGTGTGTACGAATCATGTAGGGTTTGATCGTTAATTCTCGTAAGGAATCTCTTCAAAATTTCAAGAAACCATGGGCTCATGAGCACGAACCCGTTAATAATCTCTTAGATGCTGTCAAGGTTGGTAAATCCATTCTTTGATGCCATTTTTCAATGCAGAAACTCATTTTTTTCCTGTGATAATTTGCTCCTAAACTTCACTATAGGTTATCAAGCCAACAGCCTTAATTGGAACTTCAGGTGTCGGAAAAACCTTTACGAAGGAGGTGGTCGAGGCTATGGCTGCCTTCAATAAGGTAGATTGTTTAACTTTTTTTCTTCTCCCAAAAAAATAACGTTTTATCAATAAATTGATATTACCACATGATTTCAATACCGCAGAAACCTCTTATAATGGCCCTTTCCAATCCAACCTCACAATCGGAGTGCACTGCCGAAGAAGCTTATACATGGACCGAGGTTTGTTGAGTTCAAAGGCTTTGATATTCACGGCAGCAAATCTCATTGATGTAGTATCTTAACTGAAACTCGATCTTTTGTTCCTTGTTTTTTTCTCAAGGGTCGTGCTATTTTCGCCAGTGGAAGTCCATTTGACCCTGTGAAATATCATGGAAAGACCTTTGTACCTGGCCAGGTTTCTTTTCTTTTTCTTTGCCGTTACCATGTTCAGTTTGCTTCTTACAACGAACCGTTCTCAAACTTACTTTTCTCTGTGAAATCAGGCAAACAACGCTTACATATTCCCCGGTTTTGGGTTTGGGTTGGTCATATCTGGAGCCATTCGCGTGCACGATGATATGCTTTTGGCAGCTTGTAAGTAAAAAACCGCGGACTAAAACGCTACATTTGAATCACAATACTTTGAAAATTGTCAGCATCAATAAGGAAACAAACATCAGTGAATAAACTTTTTTATTGCTAACCTGGTATTGTTTTATGCAAAACAGCGGAGGCTTTGGCTGGTCAAGTGACACAAGAACATTACGACAAGGGAATGATTTATCCTCCGTTTGCCAGTATAAGGAAGATTTCAGCTCACATTGCTGCAAACGTAGCTGCTAAAGCATATGACCTCGGTTCTTACCCTACCCACCTTTTTACTCAGAATTCGAGTGGTCTAGTTCGACTTCTACAAAAAACTGTTTTTTTACAACTGGCCTTTTTTTCCCCTCTCTTTTCAGGATTGGCAACAAGACTCCCTCGGCCTGCAGACTTGGTCAAGTACGCCGAAAGCTGCATGTACACCCCAAATTACAGGAGCCTACCGATGAATTTTTTAGTCGATTTACTCTGTTTCGAAGCTTGAACCACTGCCTGATGTTGCTACTGTTGTGCTTTTAAGGATTGATAGTAGTATGTATAATAAAAGAGATGAGTTTATCTGGAGTTGATTTTAATGTAATGTTTGATTCAGTGAACTGTGTTGTTTTTCAAGTACAATGGCAGAGGCTTTGTTGTGAGCAAACAGGAATAATAAGAGGCAAATGAATGTGATGTTTCGTTTGAATTTCTTCCAAAAATGTCAAAATTGTACCCACGTTAGCTCTAAAATCTATAGAACAGCTTGTGTATGATCAATCATTTTGAAGATTTATTTATTTAAATAATGACACAAACAAATTTATCAAAGTATTGAATAAAACATCTTTTTCAATTGTAATAAGATTTAGGAGCCGGGGTTTCCATCTCCGGCTCCTACTTTTAAATTTAAAAGGGAGTTTTCATTATAAAATTTTAATTTTTTTACCAATTAAATAAATAAATAATTGTTTAAGTTGGACTATTTCTGAATGGCTGAATTACAATTAAGCTGATAAAATTATGACTTTATCTCACGAATTAATGCTAATTATTAGATGAATCTATCTATAACTTTTATGAATAATAATATTGAAATCTTAAAATTTTATTAATTTAGATAAATATTTCTTAATTGATAAATTTATTATTTTAAAGAGTTTTTTATTCAGTAAACATTGATTGAATTATATAGTGTTACATCAATGTATATATCATATTATTTGTATTTATAAAAATAAAAATTATTTTTTATTTATAATTATAAAAGTAAATTGCATTAATTGTTTTTATTAATTATATAATATCCATGGCATATATTAATCAAATATAATTTAAAACAATAATATAATTAAATTTTATGAAAAAATAAACAAGAATATAATTTTATTTTATTAAAGTTTTCTAGTTGTGTTTGTAATTTTAGATAATTATTAATTTATGGTATTGAAGATAATATAAATGTAACTTCCAAAAAATATTATTTTACTAATTTATCAAGATTATTAATTTAGAACAATAGTTCAAGTCGGGATCGGGAAAAAATATTATTTTAGATAGATTATTAATTTATTGAATATTTATTTGTAAAAGTTTTTAAAACTTAAAACAATCATAAAGTTTTGCCAATTTTTTGTTTTAAAAAATAACTTAAAATTTTTCATTTACAAATGACAAAAACTTGTGTGAGACGGATGACAAAAGCTTGTGTGAGACGGTCTCACGTGTCATATTTTATGAGACGAATATCTTATTTAGGTCATCCATAAAAAAAATATTACTTTTTATGGTAATAGTATTATTTTTTATTGTGAATATCGATAGGATTGATCCGTCTCACACTATTTAAAAATTAGTAACAATTACTCCGCTGACCCAAATTATAATATACATTTTCCATGGGTTTCCATATGATTTGTTTATCAATATTATTAGGTTTATTTAAAATTGAAAATTAATAATATTTATCAAAATGTATATATTTTTGTATCATTTAATTTTATTTAGTTAAAAAAAAACATCACGGCCAATAATCCGCGATTTACGCCTGTTTAGCCCTTCATTTCATTCACATTCATTCTTTTTCTCCATCTCTTCAAGCTCACGAAGTTCACCGGGTGCATGTTTTATTCTGCGAAGTGACTAATTCATATGTGGTGAACTGATTCGGCATATGTATGCATTATGCTTCCTGATCTCTGCATTTCTGTACACATTGTGCTGTTTGGATTCTGGGTTTTTCATGTTACTTCATTTTCTTGTTTCTTTTTGACAGGTTTAAAATTTTTTTTTTCATGTTTCGTTTGACGGGTTCTTTTTTTTTTTTTTTGTGAGCAGATAAGGTGATTAAGTTGGGTTATGGACGTATTGTTGGTGACATTGTTTGTGGGCTTTGTATTGGCACTTCTAATTGTAATCCCTCGGCTACGTAAATCTGGTTAGATTGTTATGTTATTTTGCAGTGTTACATTTTGATTTGTTGAATTATATAATCTGTTAAACCTTTTCGGTCTTTTTATGAACAATCTGTCACAGGTAGGCTAATTGTTCTTGGCTTTTTACGATTTGAAACTGATCCCTTGTAATTGTTGTGCAATGCAGATCCAGGCAGCTCGCAGCTATCGAATTTTTCAGGTGATAAGGTACTCTAAAGTTGCCATATTGAATATGGCTATGCATTATTGATAACACTTGAAAGGATTAATATATGTGTTTTTGGATTATTGTTTGTGTAAATGTTTCGCAGGTTGAGGTTTTTGTTAATTTTATAAAGAAGGTTAATGTTGACACTTTCAAAGTTTATCTCTTTACTTTGATATCTTTCATCTGTCGATAAAGTGGCATAAGTAATACACATGTTCAAAAGCAAAACTATAAGTTTGTATGGGAGACGAAACGAGAATGGATTTGGATTACTTGCTTATTGGTACATTCAATACGTTAAGAGGAGAAAAAGATATGTCGAATGCCAATATTTTTCATATATATAAATGAAGTGAAGAGTAAACTCACCTCTAGCCAAAGAAGCTTTGGTTGTTTTAAATTTAGAAGTGGTTCTTGGCTTATCGATGTTTCAACGAAAATGAGTGTTCATAATAGTATTTAGGTTTTGTACCTTCTAAATGCAGGATATTTTTCTTCCAATTTTACTTTGGATAAAAAGAAATTCATGTGGAAAGAGTATAACGTCGTAGTGCATTACCTAGTGAGAAATGTGATACTCTAGGAGTTGGCTTCTTTTGATTGATTCATTATTGAGTTTTGAATAGTCTGTGATGACAATTCTACTAGTTTTAATGTACATTGAAAACGAGGAACTGTAATGGAACTTGCAGATGGGGTATTGCAAGTTTTATCGAGGTTATAGTTGACCATTAGCTCTTGGTATTTCCTTCTGCCTCGTAGATGGTTGACATGAAGGTAGGGAAACCTTTGATGGATTGCACATTTACCCGCTAAAGATCTATTTACCAAATTCACGAATAAAATCAAAGATTTTATGTTAGCCTGTTCTGTCTCGTCCCTGCCCCCAATCATTTCAACAATTATATTTTTATTATTGTATGTCACGTCACGAACAATTTTGGTCAATGACTTTTCACATGCACGCGTCAATAATTGAACTGTTTCGATGCTGGCTAGTGTTACTGCTGCAGTTTCCATAAAAAAATTACTTGTTTTTTTTTATCAATGACTCCTTTCTAATTAGGCATCCAAATTGTACACCAAAGCTGAGGTTTCATTGCATAACAAGAGGACTGACTGTTGGATCATCATAAAAGAAAAGGTTTTTTTTTTTGGTTTTTCATCTGCTACAGCTTCTCTTGAATTGTTTTCTTTCTAAAAGCAAGGCTCAAGTGGTCTTTGTGATCAAATTTCATCAACATGAACTCTTCACATTCCGTTTTTCTGAAAAATATAGGTTTACGATGTTACCTCTTACGTAGAAGAGCACCCCGGAGGAGACGCCATACTAACACATGCTGGTGATGATTCAACCGAAGGTTTTTATGGGTAAGTCTTTTTAATATGACAAGCTTTTCACGTTGCTCATTTATTTGTAGTTGGAGCAAGATTTTTTTGCCTTAGGTAGTTGGATTCCTCTTTGATGCTATCTTCGATCGTTCACCTGTGGTCTTGCAAAGTTTTCGGAACAACAACTAATCAAATCCATTCCACATCTTGACAGGCCACAACATGCTACTCGAGTCTTTGACATGATTGAGGACTTTTACGTTGGAGATATGAAGAAGTAACTAATGCAACTGTATTTTTCGATCATGGGCATGTTGTTTAGGTCAGTCTAACTGGATTGTTCCATTAGATCGTACTGTTCAGGTTTAAATTATCATTTTTTTAATGGCGAACTCGTGCGCTTAAAAACTGATTAATTATGGCTTGGAAGCGTGTGGCATTTTCGCTGTAATCCTAGTGATTGTCGAGGGGGGAGTATGTCTGATTAGCTTTTGAATCTTGTGATGTAGAATGAATAAACTGGAACAATCATTTGAGCACGCCATGTTTTTACTGAAATTATAATATGATCACTTTTTGATATTCTTTTATTTTACCATACAAGGTTGTTTGCTTTGTAAACTCAACCACCCACAAGTCACTTGGTAGAGGAGAACATGACGAGGGGGCGAGATGCGTAATTATATAAATTATGGAAATAAGTTATTATTTTTAGGGAAAATCCAACAAAATTCTGGAAAAACGTCACAATTTCCAAGTTTGGTGTACTTGAAAAAAGAAATAATTCTTCTCATTAAAAAAAGAGAAATCTTTTTCGGGGGAAAAAACAACGATTTTTTAAAATTTTCGATTAACAATCCAACCAAAATGTAAAAAATTCACCGTATTATCCCGATTGATTTGTGCAACTGCATGTCATCATGTTACGTATATTATGACAATGTCTGACCGTATTACTTTATATTGTGAATATCGGTAGGATTAATCCATCTCACAGATAAAAATTCGTGAAATCGTCGGACAAAAGAACTACTCAACCGTTTAAAAGAGAAATTAGCTGTGGTCATGAAAACTCAAGTACACGGTACTTTGAAATACTATCTTTTTGTATTTTTATTAAAATATTATCTAAATTTCATAAACCTCTCTCGAAATTACAATTGCATCTCTTTTTATTCCCTTAATTGAGGAAAAAATGTTAATATTTTTTGCACAGTCCACGAGAAGATAGACGTAACAATTTTCAAAATCAAGCAAAATCAAATGTGAATGTTTATATCTTTAAAAAAAAAATGTGAATGTTTATAAACGGAATAGAAAATTGTACTAGCGACATAAAAGTAAAACTCGTAACTTAATTTGTCTAACACTTGAAATTTGAAATATTCACGATCTCACATGTTACAGGCATGATGGAATATAATTACAAGAATCAGCTCAAACAAGAGCCTCCAATCAATTTATTAAAATTACTCTAAAAATAATAACAACACTAACACTTGAATTAAGGGAATCTGATCATTCCCAGAATTTTGTTCCTGGATTTCTTGAAACCAGAAGGACAAAAGAATAACTATATGTAGTTGCTAAAGCACAAATATTTCTACAAATCGTACTTCTTGGGTTGCCTCCACTGAACAAAACTTTTGGACAAAGATAGAAGAAAAGAATAATCGTTTGGAGCTCCTTTTTTCCCATACAAATGCTTGCCTCCTAAATCTGTGAATTTAGGTCCCTTACCCTTGCTTCTTTCAATCTGCAGAATCAAATTCATCATCAAGATTTACACAGTTACATGTACGTTTTTTACTTTCCTTTTTGAGTTCAAGTTCTAGGTTCAGTTTTTATTCCACGTTTCTTCGGTTCGGGGTGAATCTGTCATCACTCATTCCTAACAAAATACCACATCTAGCAACATTCTTGATTTTACACTACTGAGTTAAATTATATCTGAAGCCTTTGTCACCCCATTCTACAGTGAGCTCGTTTTTCCCTGTATGACCTGGATGTTCCGTATCTCCTTCACAACTCAAAAGCTAAGACCCATTTGTTTTGACTTCCGAGTTCCAATTGGAGAAACTGTTTACCATCCATCCCTCCATCACTTCATCTTGATAACAAAAAATATGTCTTTCAATTTTCAACCTTGTTCATTAATCCAATTTATGCTTTATAGACATATCTACTAATAAACATCGTCTAAGTGATAGTTATGATCATGCATCACTAGCTCTAACCAAAAATATCATTAAGTCGGAATAAATTTCGAAAACCATTGGTTTCACCTTCTTCAATAATCCATGTTTTATAGTAACATATAGTAACAAACCACGGTTTAAACATCTTCTGACCGATAGTTATATTATAACTACAAACATTGTTTATATCAGAATTATATCTCCAATACCACAATCACCAATGATTATCTAAGTTACTCCAGTGATCATATTTGAAAATATGGTGACTTATGGACAGATGAAACAAACTCGAAAAAATATTACCTTATTTATCTTGCCATCCTTCAAATGATACCGGATGCCAGACCAGTCGATAGACTGTGAAAAATGAGAACGGATCGCAGATAAAGGATACAGAAAATTGTCAACCAGCATTGCAATAAATACCTGCTCAATCAAAAATCAATAAGTGATGTCAGTGATATCCTACTAGAATTAGCAAATAACAACTTGGGCCTTCTTTATTTTCTATGTAACTTCTACGCCCAAACTTAATTCAAATTGACTATTCTAAAACGTGTCAACCACGTTAAAAATCAGATACCCGAATGAAATAGCATTATCTCATGTATTTTCACAGTGTATTAAATTTAATTTGACTTTTTACAATTTTATTTGAGACATGATGTATTTCTCTCATATGCTTTCACTAAGAAGTAACTTGAGAATGTGCGTTTTCCTAGGAAGGAAGTAACAAGATTTCACCGTCTGCCCTATAATCGGTCCACTTTACATCACTACACGCTACAATTCTGAGTCAATTTTCAAGACTCGCAGATCTTAAACACGAAAGGAAAAAATGAACCACTGAAGAAGAAAAGGACTTACAAGACACCAGTTATAGGATGCAAGTGATAGCGGAGAAGCCTCTGGGGACAACAAATTGCAAAGTAGGACCTCTATTCGGGTCAGGTTCCACATTGAAAGAAGTTCAATTACGGTACATGTAGCATGGCAGCCTACTAATGACAACCCTAAACAAACAAAAACAATAAATTTAAGCACTTTACACCTACAAACTCAATGGTCATGACTTTAAATCATCTGTAGAGGAACCATAATTGGTCATCCTTTAAAAAAGAATAAAAAGGAAACTTGTTAAACGTAAAAACATGACGTATAAAGTTCTTATATTAAAGTCCATTATCATCGCAGGCTTCGGTTAGGAAAGCTCAAATAATATTGAAAATAAATAAGTAGAAAATAAAACAGATTTTTTAAAAACAACCAATTGTTTGAGATATCCATATATGCAGTGTCGCTAGAACACTGGACAAGGAGAATAATACCTTGACCGGTGTTTAATTGAATGGATGCATGAATATACTTAAATGTATATTACAAGAATCGGTTAATCACAAAAGTTGATAATACAAAGAATTCTAAATGTATAAATTCAAAGAAAGAGAAAACAATAAATTAGATAGAATTTTAAGCAACATGGTTAAGTTAAGAATGAATTCTAGGCACATGTAAAGACCCTACTATGCTCCTGCAACAAGAACCTGTTCACCAGCCCCATTAACACAAAATAGGACCTGATTTACACAGAAGTGAAAAGCTCACCACTGCATGGAAAAGCTGCTTCACCAACAGAATACCCTTTAGAATAGAATCTCAGTGCTGCTGCCACGTGTATTGCTGACATAATATATGGCATCACAAATCCCCATGATAAGTAGCAGTGGGTGGAGAATAATGCTCGGTTCATAATCCAATTGACTTTTGTGGTGTATGACTCTAAAACAAATGTTTGCTTCCTCAAATAATTCCAATACCTACAAACATATAACTAAAAAAGTTTGGAAAAGCCAACCAGAATCAAGGACACCGACTAATGGAGAAAATTTTCTTTCTTGAAGCTAAATGACAAATTCAACTTAACAATTCCAGCTGAATTGTACACACCTAGCAAAATTAAGATCGCTGGCAAGTGGATGGGGGAAAACAGCAACTGGTGGTGACGTGATGAGCCTCTTATGAGCCCCTGATAGCAACAACATCAGCAATAATATAAATCACAAACCATTCAGCACAGAGATAAAATGCTTCAGTTGATCTTGTAACTCACATCTGATCTAGCAGGAAAAGAAACACAGTTCACGACATAGCTCAATTAATTAGCTATTATGCGTACTTAGGTCAATTGTCAAACTTGTAACTTAAAATCATTGTTTTAAGTTGAAAAAGAGCGATATACCTGCAATAGCAGCAAGAGTCATGTCATCTGAATAGCCCCCATCTCGAAGTTCTGAAACCACGCCATGATTATCATTTCTAAAATCATCTGCATGCATCTGCAATTAAATAATTCATAATCAGGTTTTTATACATGTAAAAAATGATTTTAATATGCACAAAATGCTTACCATCATGCATCCTCCCCATAGAAAGAATGTCTTCCCACCAGTGGCAAACCCCATAGAACAGGGCTGGAAGTAAAGATGGATATTTAGTTTACAGAAGATTCTGGAAGAAGAAACAGAAACTAAACAACAGATGAAAGGACCAAAAAAACCAAGTACATCGGGGGTAACATTTGGTCCAACCAGTTCATAATGATGTTCCTAAGTAGTGGATTTCTTAAGTCACTAGTCATTTTCGTAATAGTGTGAAACAGCCTAGTTATTTTAATGATATTAACAAGCTGCTCATTTGGAGTGCTAACTCATTCCAATGTTAATTTAGAGTTGTAACATGTAATTCAAACTTGGGAAGAATATATGTTTAGTGAAATGACTGAGGTGTCATACAACGAACAAGCTGGGAACTGATGTTGGTAAAATTGTTCTAGTAAAAGAAAATCGTATCTCTGCACTTGTTCAGGAATTTCACCTCTGACCAGTCATTCAAATTGCATAACAAATCATACTCTTAAACTCTATGCCAAATAATCATCAGGCTATGTCAGTCAGACTCCTAGATGCCCTTGTAGAACGAATAGATTCAAAATTTAAAAAAATGTGGTACTTCGTTTCCCACTCATTTCACTCAGCCCCCAGCCTTACCCTCAACAATATTATAAAACTCTTACAAAAACGAATCCTCAATCCTCGTCTAAATACAAGGCAACAACTCAGAAACGATGATGCAAGAAAGTGGTCGTGTGAGCATTATTAAACGTACCATGTGGTATTCATATATGCAGTAACTTCCTAAACTTCCAGAAGGCAAATCAAGAGGATATCCAGTTTGAATAAAAATCTGCACATTTTACAGTTATACAAGACATTATTTATAAATAAAACAGTTATAAATTTCACAAATCAGGGCAATGACAAAATCATATTTTATTGATATAGAAAAGGTCTATGCATCACCATACATCAGGGTTCTTCTCCATTTCAGCAGCGAGAGCTCCAATTGACCCAGGATGCAGCCTAACATCATCATCTAGAAATAACACATATTTGCTATCTTTATGCATTTTTTCTACCCCGATCTGCAAAAAGTTTAATATCATACATGAAGGGCCTTGCTAGATATGGTGCTTCTTTTTCAGAAGTTGGTGAAGACATTCTGACGAAAAATAGGGTTCAGAAGATGTAATTTTAACAATTCAACTCATTAACTTGCTCAGCGTACTTTGCTCATTCACTGGAGGGAAATTTCTCAGCAAAGCAATCACAATAAGCTCAATTACAAATACGCTTCACTTCAAGTATAACACTAAATTACGGAAAGAGGTTCAAGCCAGTATCATATATGAAGTGACATAAATTTATGATAAGATGTCATCGGGATAAAAATCAGATACATTGAGATGTTTTTTTCCACTGCAAATAGTTTTGCCCCTTCTAAAGCATGGTATAAAGCGTAATTTAAACACAAAATGAAGAGTAATACAACAAATCATTGTATACCAACTGATTATGAATCTTCTGGCTACAAGTTGTTGATAGACCAGCTACTACGATTTTTGTGTCAACATCATCCTGCTCAAGTTCACAAGCTCATGTTAGGAGATAAATTTTGTTTCGAGGGGTAAAATTTTGCAATGAATAACAATATATATTTCTGCTAAAACTTGAAAGTGAATCATAAATAATAAAGCAAAATGTGATGCTACTTCTACTTTGAAGAGTTGGCAGAAAAACAGCAGCTAAAAACCAAGTCCAAAGCATTACAAAAACAGGTATAAAATTTTAAATAGCACTCATTAATCAGAAATTGAATTCTTAAGTTTTTATTTATTAAGACCCGGTAGGCCATAACAAACAATACTACTGCCCAAGCAAAGTGGTACACGTGCAAAGCGCAATGTTAGTCATCCTACAATATCCTTTTTGATAGCTCTGTTTTACACACAACTGAATTCTTTATTATTTTGAGACTCAACTTATGTTCTTTATATTTAACGAATTCCTAAAAGAAGAATGAATCTCTAGATTAAGGAAAAACGATTGACTGCCATGGAAAGACATTGGAAGGGCTTTGAGGTTTTAAACTTGGTTGCATTTCTTTCATGTATAAACTTCAAGAAGAAAGAATACCTATGAAAATGAGAGAATACATGTGAATGGGTATTCTAGAAACAAAAAGTTATGCTTCTGCTTTTTGGACATGAAAATTTATTTTGGAGACCTTTTAATAAATTTCCATAAACTAATCAAATTATGATTCTTGAACTTGCCTCCTATCCTTTGAAGAATTATTACTGCATTTCTAAAACAATAAAAACATAAAACAATCAGCAGTCCAAGTCATTTATTATGTGATATGCATGGGTAAGATGATCCACTCACATGGAAAGAAGTCGACATAATAAACAAAATTCAGTTTCAGCCTTACTAGTAAGTCAATGAGGGAAGCAACAGACCTTAAAGTTTGCCAACAATCGGGTTACGGCAGGGTAAGCAGGGTCCTCTGTACTCTCAACCACAAAAAGAAATTCCAGCGGACCACCATATAAAGATGTAATCTGCAGCATTCACAAATCAAGCCACAACAAACATCAGTATATCTCCATCTTTTAATGATTTGCTAACAAGAATTGGTTTCAACAAAGTGGAAAGGGAACAGAATATGCAGGAGTAAATGTAGAGTGAAAATTGGAAAAGGTCCATTCGTCTAAGATTCGGGTTCAAAAAAATCATCAACGAGCCGCTACTTTAGCTAATTTGAATCCAAAAAATACTGAAAACGTAATTATTACAGAAAGGCAATCAAAATATGTATTGGATAGCATAAACTTGGAACTAAATGAAGAAAACACTTATGTAATTTTTTGAATAAGCACTATCAAAATTAAGATAAATTAACCTGAGTTCTCCAGTTATGAAGATTGTGTTCCCCAAACCCCTTTAAAGGCATCACAACTGTAACCCTTGGCAACTTAACCTGATTAGAATGCTCGAGGTCATTAATGTCATAACAAAGAAAAGCAAAGCTATTTCCACATCTCATGCTCTCTTTCAACCGTTTTATCTCTTTACCCCTGTGGCAAAAAATTCTCATCAATAATGTAAATTATGAGCTTTGTGGAAAGAAATGAAGTAGGAGATAATACATGCCCAGTAAGGTAGCAAATCAATAACTAGACAGTGAACTATCAAATTCTGCTACCTGACGAAGGAAGCCAAAGCCCAGCCAAGAGCAAGAATTAAGCAAATAAAAAATCCCTGTCACGTAATTTCAAATTAATATGGGAACCAAAATGGCAAAAACAAAATAATATTAAAAGATATCGAAACCAAAAAAAAAATCTGTTAGTTTTTTTCCCGAATAACCCAATAAGAACTATAGAAGATCAGTCTCTGTCATGCAGCAGACTATAAATCCAAACTTCCAAAAATTCACATCAACAATATATTACAGAATGCATCATGTTAGGTGGCAATTTGATGGACAATAAAGTTCCATTTTATCCTTCCATATTTTTCTGTTTTCTGCATATAGGGATAAAATCAAAATAACAAGGCAACTCCTCCACCTGAGAACAAGAAAATGAGCATTAAAACTTCTGTGTGATACCGAATCTAAATCGTGCATTTTCTCAGGTTTGATGAAGCACCATTTGACCAAACAAAAGCACTCAAGAAAAAAGTACAGTTTCAATAAACAGAATTAAAGAGTGAACTGAAGCACAACCAATCAAGACTATCAAATACATTTACAGCAGTGCGATGCTCAGTTACAGCACTGAAAATTTTAAAATGAAGAAAATGAAAACAAGAGACGCTTCATCAATCTTCATGCCTACTAAATACATGATATTCCAGATCCATGAGTGAAAGTTCCTACTCATACATGTGAATTTTCAACTTTATAGTTACGTGCCCAGACAATATACCCCAGATTCTAAATTTTTTTGACAACTGAAATTTTAGCACAGCAATAGACAGTTTCTATTTTCTCCAAAGTCATTCATGGATTCCACACACTCAAATGGGATGGTTAATATGAATGGTGATTCGTTTTGGGTTTGACAACAATTGACCTGGTAACAGAGTTCAAGGTGTGAGACTGTGAGTGGAATCGGTTGGGCTTGGCAGTGGCCTGGGATAAGGATTGTATCTCAAAGGGCATGGCATACTAGGACGCGTAAAGTGAAAATCAATATGTAGGACTCCGGCCTCGTATCATTTACAAATATTTGAGTTATGCTATTTTTTTCAGCAATGAATTGTAGAAGTAACACTAAAAAGATTCAGTTTTAACCAAATAATCAAACATTCAACTTGACATCATAATCCCATTGAAGCCATTCCTTGTCTCGCTCACACAATATGTAATACTTCAGTTGCCACGAACTAGCCAGATCTAACTCAGAACATCTTGACTCTCATAAAAAAAATGGAAGTTAAATAAATGAGAGAAACATAACAACCCAATTTTATCCTCAGCCACGTTTCACCATTATCGGCACTTAATTGAAACTCTCAAAAACAAGTACCATAGAAAAAAAACACTGACCACATAAAAAAAATTGCTATTTTTATTCAGATTCGAACCAAGAGAGAAGCAGAATCGATCGAACCGGTGTTCTACATTGCAATAGCATACAAAAGAACACGATCAAACACTGATTTTTCACTTTCTCCACACAGAATACACAAAAAACCACACCTGGATCTGAATGAAAATCGCGAGAGGACTACAGCAAGCTCTGCTGGCAGCGAACAAAAATGCATCCAACGAATCAAAGGCAGACATTTTTACTCACAATGCTGGCACTTGAAAATATTGCAACTATCTCATTCATAAAACTTTTCGCAACAATCAAGACCTGCTGGGACGAATCGGAGCCCTTGAATTCCGGTCTATGAATATATGTACATTGCGTATACGTAACTTGTGTGCGTATTGGCTCGTCTCGCTCAGATCGTCATTAACGGAAACTACAAACGTAGACAGGGAGATAGAAGAGAGGAAAAAGGAGAAATTTGCGAGAGACCGTAATTTTATATTGGGATTGTGGTTAATACTCCCACACAATTTTCCGGTTGCTCAATTTTTCAAATTTTAGGGTTATTTATATATAAAAGATATTTCATATAAATTTTAAAATCGAAGTTTATTTAATTTAATTTAGATTTATATAAATTAAAATTAAATCGATAAAAAATCGAAATTTTATTAAATTAATAATTTTATTTATATTAAATATTTTAAGATGATATTTAATAAATAAAATATTTTGAATAATTTTTAGTTAATTGTTATTTATTTAATTCATTTAGTCTTTATGTTTCAATATTTTTGTAAAATTTACATATATTTATATTATTAATTTAAATAATTGTTTCAAAATCGAATTAATCAACCGAAATAATTGAATATTTTAATAAAAAATAGAAATGAAAGAAAATGGTTGATTCGAATATTTGATCATATATTTTTAAAACGAAAAAAAAAAACTATGAATACAGTTAATTATTGGTTGGGCTGACACGTGAGGTGGCACGTCAGAGTGATAGGGATTTTGCAATAAAACGGAATTTCCATAGCAGATGCTGATTTATAATACGAATCTTCACGTTAACATATTAGCAAAAATTTGTTTGAGATGATTTCAAGGATCGTATTTCGTAAGACGGATTTTTTATTTGAATCATCGATAAAAAATATTACTTTTTATGCTAAGAATATTATTTTTTATTGTGAATATCGGTAGAATTGATCCGTATCACAGATAAAAATTCGTGAGATCGTTTCACAAAAAACATACTCTGATATATTTTTCAATGCTCCTCTCATTTCACAAGCCCATTTATAATATCTTTTTTTATATAAGAATGGGTTGATTTGTTATATATTTATAATAAAAAACAACATATTTGATATTATAAGCAATATTTTTTTTATAAATTTAGTCGGTTCACAGATTTATCTAACAAAATTTTATGTGAGACAATCACATAAAAGTTTGATCAAAATTATATATGATTGTTGAAATTAATTTTAAAATCAAAGAATTTAAATGCTCTCTGATCTTGTGATTCACATCATTGCAATGTGTTCATAGAGTAATTTCAATTTTCAGGATATATACATACAGTCTTGATATTATAGGCATCGAGAGAATAGACAAAAAAAATTTATTCTGGGCTGATTGTCGAAAACGAAATAAATAATATAAATTAAATATTTAAATAAAAATATAATAAAATACTAATTTATGATCAAAGAACACTTACAAAATATTTAATAATAATTACAATTATTACATAGTGACACGAAAAAAATATAAACTATACGATGTTTCAAGTGAACTAACCCCAATACCAATACTCTTACAATATACTATGAAAGAATAATATGATATAAAGTAATAGAATGTACAATGAAAAAATGCACACGCAAACCGTTCGAAAGACAACTTATTTATGATTAAAAAAATTAAAAACTTTAAAACACAAAAACTCCCACATCTATTTTCTAAATGAAAAAAGAAAAATGTATATAACTTACCAGTGAACCACTTGAAAACGCACATAATTTTCATTTTCAAATGAAGAAAATGCAAAATTGATATAGAAAACCATAAAAACAAAATTAAATCATTTCAAAAAAAAATATCAAGAGTCAATTTCACTATTATTTTCAAGAAACACACACTTCAATGTAATCAAACATTTGAAAAACAACAAGATCTCATTTTTTAAAAAATATAAAATCTATATAAAAATTGAATTTTTGGAGCGACTGAGAAGAAATCTGAATGAGAAACTATATATATATATATATATATATATATATATATATATAAAGTTGATTTGGGCTCATGCAATTGTGTGGTATGAGCTAAAGATAATGGCAGTAGGGTATGCAAACTAAATGGACAAATTTAACGTTACCTTGCCTGACATCACATGCTAGACCAACAGTCATTGTAGACAATCATCTGGCAAATACCCAAAACTAATCACCAATTGCTTTCTTGACCATACCAACGTAAATTTTTTCTCATTTGTGGATTTCTCTAATTTGAATCTTACACTTTTAGATAGGAAAATTAAAATCTTGAATTTTCATTTCTTCTTTCCCAATTACATACTAAATTTTAGGCGCGTTTTTAATCTGATGGAACATAGACAGATATATTTTCTATCAGCTATCACAAATGATTTTGAAATGCTAGCATGTTGTATATGTTTTATCAATTTTTCTAAGCATGGATTTTTATTTTTATTTTAAGAAGTAAATTTATAGACCAAGAATCTTTCAAATCAAATATAATAAAACAACAAATTTTTTTCTTAAAAAAAAAAAAAAAAAAAAAACTATTTTGCCCCGGATATCATTGAAAAACAAAACAGGAAGAGGGAAACCGATGAGATAATGAATAAACCAAACAAGGATTGCATGTTAAAATGTCAACATAGCTGTATAAGGCTGTCAAAGCCAATAAGAAAACAACTCTCTTTCATTCCAGACTCATAATATATATATATGGCCAAAACTGTATTATTTAATAATTACTAGGAAATTACTAGGAAAGTGTAATTGTGTTATACATTGTTGACTAACGATCCAAATATAATTACGAAATTATACTGTTTAAAATCGTTTGAAGAGTATTTGTCAATCTAAACAAATCGAAACACGATAGATAAAATAACATCATGACCATAAATACATATGTTCACTTGTTCATACGACAAAATTTTCAATCAACGTGATTATGATATAATGACAACTTTATCAAACCATAAAAGATTTTTTTCAGCCAAATACCATTTATAAAGAAAAAACAATAAAAATAAAATAGAGTAATAGATTTTATCAAAGCCCAAACCATAATGTCACAAAATGATAAGTGATAAAAAAAAATTCTTAATAAACTAAAAGCAGCGTATTATTGTTAAAATAAAACCACTAAAATTGTTATCAAGTTCAATTCAATTGTGTTTTTGTTGACTTTTAACCTCTTATGGATTTTGTTTACTTTTCTATGTTTTGTAAATCAACTGCTATAACTATCAGTGACAAAAAACCTAAATCACTTGCTATCATGAAAGATTTTTATTAGCATGATTGTAATCTAACATAATAGGAGATGGTAAAAAATAAGAATGACTTGAACATTATTAAATATAATAGAACGAATTTCTACATATTTAACATCATTCTTGGAGTAAAACTAAGGGACTAAACTAAAAACTGAGTTAATATAGGTACATATTTTACCTTTCTTCTCAAATGATAAAAAGAAGTACACTAACCAATAAAGAGGCATCACATAAAAATGGATCAAGAATGTCAAGCACAATAAAAGTACTTCGATTTATTTGTGTCATCAATCGCAAGCTTTCACGAAACATCAAAGGTAAAACAAATTATGCATGTGAACAAATGAAATGAAAAAAAAGGAACAAAATACGACATTTGTCATAAAATGCAAAACCTCTTTCAAAATACCACAGTCATCGTAATAGAACGCAAAACAATTTGTTCACATGCCTCTTTATACAAAATACCACATTTCTTCTTTGTATTTTTGTAATTGTTTTCTAAAGCATGGAAAAAACAAAAGTCACAAAGAAGAAGAAAAATCATGGAGAAAACAATTAAAAAAAGAGAAAAAGAATGATAAAACAAGTGAAAAAAGAATACAAATGTAATATTAAATGTCACAAAAATATAATAAATAAATGATAAAATATATTGCACAAGACATCAATTTCTATCAACATAAATACAATTGAATGGTAACTACCAACATGAATTAAATCATGTTAACTTTAACATGGACAATGACTAAAATAACCTCATCAACTATGTCAAAATGCAAAACAAAAGATCATAATAGTAAGCTCACAAATAAAACTCATATATTGATAGATATATAGATATATAGATTGAAAAACCATGTTAACGTCTCACGTGGATCAGAATTATTGTGAGTTATATATATATATAATATATATATATATATATATATATTTGAACAATCTCCCCTTGAGAGTTAGCTTTCGGGATGGAGATAGATCAAAGTCTCAATCTTAACATGATATTATATATTTTTGAACAATCTCCCCTTGAGAGCTAGCTTTGGGGGTGGAGCTAGATCAAAGTCTCAATCTTAACATGATATCAGAGCTCAAATTCCACCGTTATGTGTTGGACTCCCATAATGGGGTCACTCATTCTGTCTATAGTTGGGTCACTTGAAAACTTTACACTCTAGATGTTCATTTCAGAGCGTGAGAGGATGTGTTAGTTTTCAAACATCGGTTAGATCAAACCCCTGAGAATTGCATATATGAACTTAGATAATTCTCCCATTTGAGCTACCTTTTGGGGTTGAGTTAGATCCAAATCTCAATCTTAACATAATATCAGAGCTCAAATTCCACCTTTATGTATTAGACTGCACATAAATGAACCACTTGTTCTACCTATAGTTGGGTCACTTATAAACTTCAAGCTTCAGATTTTCATTACTGGCGTGAGAGACCGTTAGTGGTCTCACCTCGGTTAGATAAATCCTTGAGAGTTACATAAATGGAATTGGACAATCTCCCCCTTGAGCTAGCTTTTGGGATTGAGTTAGGTTCAAATCTAAATCTTAGCCAAACCAAAACCGAGTTCACCTTCAACTTTTATGATAATTTCACAAATCAGATGTAGTTGACTCATTTACTTCTATTGCTCAAGGTGGAAACGACTACAAAAATAATGTGGAAAATCATCGAGATGCGATATTATTCTACCACATAGTTTTAAATTTTCGTAACAAGAGGATTTATGTGCTCCAGAAATTTATACATAAATATTCTCTTTTTAAAAAGATTTAACTAAAAAAACATCAATAATGATTTTAGTCACATATTATTGTTTTTATTCACTAGTACTTGAAATCCCGCAGGCATTTATATATCATAGAGACATTAGTGGATAGATAGTTCTCAGACTTCATGAGAGCTAACTATCAACACTTGAATCCAAGCTTGACTCAAGTATCTGGATTTCAAAATTGTACAAGTTTGTGGCAACTATTTGCAGAAAATAACTCCCATATTACAGTCAAGCTCGACACATAGCTGAAAAATCGGCACACACGATATTATCGATTGGTCGGCCATGAAAGTTATCCCAAAACTTGAGAACGGGGGGTTTAAACTTTAGGTATGGGAATACTCTTACGAAGCTAAGCGGTAAGAGTATTTGATTCATCTGTAAGTAGGAAAGTTTGAACAATCTATAAACTTCAGTAAAAGAACCATGTTATTGTTTGATATCAAACTTTCAACTTCAACAACAGTAAAATTAGCTGAATTTCAGGGCCACGTTCAATAGTTTTTCAGCCAACAGCCAAACCTGCATGTCTAATGGGTCCATAGACCTGGAAGCTGTGGCAACTGGTATCAAAGGGTTATCAAGCTAAGGTGCTATTCATTTGGAAAGCATCTAATGAAAATAAAATGCAGATGCTGTTGATTTATGGATAAGCATCATGACCACGTCCAGGAGTTGAATGAGCGGAGCTGTAATCAAAAGCACGAGAAAGTTAATTAACTTATCAGAATCAAGAAACCCGTAAAACAATTGATCATCTAAGGTAAAGTAATAACTCATCATGCTCGTGAAAGTACTATATATTACTGACTAAAAGAAGAATTAATTATGCTAGAAGGTTGCCGAGAGCCGAGAAAACACAACGACAATGAACCATTAAATATGAAATCAATACCTCAAATAAATATGTGTTCTCTATGCAAGGCTAGATAGTCCTAAATAAATTAAATAATAATGACGAGGTGGTTAATAATTATCAGCCACAGTGGATTTGTTATGATGAAAGAAGAAAATTCATGTTTGAATCAGGCCTGGAGCAGGATCAACACAAACTGTAAAATAAATCAACATAGATGTGATAAATCCATTTCAAACAAGAATCGCAGTTATTAAAACCAAAAAAGGCAGCACCTAGGCTGATGGCTTAGGAAGAAGCATTGATTTATTATTTTAGTAAGTTCACATGTACAACAAATTCTCTTCAAATTTCCAGATTCTCATGTATTTTCAATTTGGGTGATTGACTCCAACGTACCGCGCCTAGCTTTGACCTTTCGCACCAAATCCATGTCATATGTCCGTCTTAGAAGCTTTAAATAAAACATCTACCACTTTTGTGCATTTTGCTTGAAGTTCATACCATTGTCTAATTATCAATTGATCGGGAATTCGTCCGTATGACTAAATCGTGCATCTTACGAAGCAGGGATGCAACCAATTTGCTGTAATCAAGATCAGGAACTCGTAATTGAATCGAGTAATATCGGGTAACATCACCGATCGTTTGAAAAATCTCGAAGTCCATCATTTTGCTCCAAAGTTCAGATATCTCAGGTCAATTCAATCCGCAACCAAAAGATTAGACCAATTACGTGTCGAAAGCTGCGGCACCTACTTTCTTCCTCTTTGGTGGAGGCTTGAATTCCATCGGGCAAATTTCGATTTCAGCTATTAACTGATTAAGCCCTGACTAATTACACTCGCTGGCGGAGGGATGAAGTCCTTACATACTTACATGGGCTAAATATTTGGGCTTTATTAGCCCAAAATTTCACCCAACCCACGAAATCTGGAAACCAATTTATTTATTGTTATTTTAAGCCTGGAGGAATACAGATCTCGTCTTAAATTTAAAATCTTGATATTTAAAACTTTTATCAAAATTTTTATTTCCCGTATCCAAAAAAAAAAAAAAAAAAACGAAATCCTGATGCAAAAAGGAACGAAAAGCTTAACTGAAGATTGACATTTTTAGTATATGATTTCATTGGAGATATTTTTGATTGAGTGCTAATTTGAAGTAGCTTTTTCAAAACCGCCGGTTGCTTCGACGATTTTGTTTGTTTTTAAAATACTTCACATCTGGCGTACCTTATATTTTTGAATGTATTTATTTATTTATTTTTTGTGTTCAAAAATAATAAATGTGCAGAGAAAAAGCATGTATTATTTGACCATGCCGTTGCTGTTTCGATTGCTTGCAGCGTAAGCAAAACTTATGAGCGTAAAACATGCAAGTACTAGTTGTACGGTCAAATTCATCATCATTAGTCGAATGGCATGGGAAATGTTTTTATAATTGAAATATGAACAAATTGTTCTATTTTAAAATAATGATTTAACTATCAAACGTTCAAGTTAAACATTTTTTATCACATAAAATAATATATTTTAAATTTTACAAATCTTAATTTTTATATAAATAATAATAAAAAATTATCAAAATTTAAAATATAAATAATATATTTCATACAAAATAAATTTGTGCATTTGATTCGATCCCACGGGCAGCTCAAGGACCATCCCATAAAATATAGCATGGTAGGCTAATTTTGTCGTAAAGATATATAAATTTAAAAGTAGATTTTTTGTGAGACAGTCCCATGAATCTTTATCTGTGAGAAGGATCAACTCTATCGATATTCACAATAAAAATTAATACACTTAACATAAAAAATAATATTTTTTCATGAATGACCCAAATAAGAGATTTGTCTCTCACACAGCTTTTTTTTACCTAAATTTAAAAAAAAAGCCCTAATGGAAACATATTATATTATTATTATTATTATTATTATTTATACATTATCATATAATTATTCACGAGAGTGTCAGAATCCTGAGGTATCTTTTTGTTTTGAAGGACACATTGCTCCACAAAGTGGTTGCCTGAAAAGCTCCCCACTCTCCCATCACTACATTCCAATTGGAGGCCTTTTATTACCATTATACATTCCACTTTTTTAGGTTAATTTTATTCTTTTCTTTTTTTTTTTACTTTATTTCAAGATTCCGATTACGAATACTGATCTTTTGATTATTGTATCGTACGATTTGTTGACCCATTGATGTAATATTCAGACATTTTTTTTTTGACATTTAAGGATCAATGCGCCAATATTTGTTTATTTATTTATTTTTGATGTTGAAAAATTGAAACAAATTGTTCCCATTTTAGCTATATCGGTGAAATTCTTGTCGTTATTAGTTGAATCATATTTACTACGTGATGTAATTTATATTACTGGTCCTGAAATATTTTACATGTTGGATTTGTAAAGTGCTTTTCATCAGTTCAAAGCCGCACATTTTTGTCTCCTAATGCGGACGTTCACGAGCTCTCCGTAGCTGTGTTTCTGTCGGAAGAAATGTACAGAGAAAAAGAGGTGTATTTTAATTTAAATTTATTAAAATTGAAATTTGAAATTAACTCGATTCAATCCGAAAATATAATTTTTTAATACCGATTCAAGTACGATTGTGCTCCTGAGAAATAATTTTAAGACAAATATCCAATTCGTCCCTCTGCCCGCCGGTCGTTTCTGTGGCAGTACAAGATTTATTTACTTCCTTACTCTTTTAGACTGTTTTTTTTGTAGCAGCTTTCGTACAAAATGGAAACAACCTAGATTCTAACCCGGAATCCCTGTTATTTATTTTTACCACCATCTCAATTGTTTTCGAACACCCACCCTACTCTATGTTTGCAAATCCTCATTCTTGAATTAAGCAGAAAGAGGAAAATATGGGAAGAGCGACGCGGTGGTTTAAATCCCTGTTCGGAATAAAAATCAAAGAAAAAGAAACGAACGAGTATTCCGGTGGTGACAGTAAAGACAGGAACCGATGGATCTCTGGCCATTCCGGCAGTGGCGACGGTGTTTTATGCAACAATCCCACTACCATTCCTCCCAATATTACCCCCGCGGAGGCGGCGTGGCTGAGGTCTTTCTATTCCGAGTCCGACAATGAGCAGAGCAAGCATGCGATAGCGGTGGCCGCAGCTTCGGCGGCAGCTGCTGACGCAGCTGTAGCCGCCGCACAGGCGGCGGTTGCGGTGGTTCGTCTAACCAATCGGGGAAGAGGGAATTCGGTGGTTGGTGGCGGCAGGGAAAGGTCCGCCGCTGTCAAGATTCAGAAACTTTTCCGTGGATACCTGGTACGTGTTGTAATTAAAATTGATTTTAACAAGGAAAAAAAAACAAGATGTATAGTTAGTTTCGTATCGTGACATGAAACATATTGCGTTTGAAATGCATACAGGCCCGAAAAGCCCTTCGGGCTTTGAAGGGGCTGGTAAAAATTCAAGCTTTGGTGAGAGGATATTTGGTACGTAGACAAGCAATGGCCACAGTTTATAGCATGCAAGCCCTCATAAGAGCGCAAGCCAGTGTTCGGGCCTGGAAAACAAGACGCTTCATCGACAATCAAGAGACATTCGCTTCTTGTGAGGCCCGAAAACCCCTGGTGAGTTGTGAAAAACTTTAGAGTGTAGTTCACGAGTTATTTCATAAGTTATGTTTATATTTTGTTATGTGTTCACATTTTTAGGAAAAATCCAATGATGCAAGAAATGAGCATCCAATGGCATTGCATAGCCGGAGGCTTTCTGCATCATTTGAAAATGCCATCCAAATATTCGACGAAAGCCCGAAAATCGTGGAAGTGGACACGGGTTGCCGGACAAAATCAAGGTCCCGGAGAGGCCACGACACATGGATATCAGATCCCGCCGAGGACTCAACTGGAAAGGCGGTTTCTTCTCCATTTCTTAATCAAATTCCGGCCCGGATATTGATACCCGATGGCCGAGATTGCCTCGAGAAAGAATGGGCCATAACAGGGGAAGAATGGCATTTTTCCACTGCCCAAAGCACGCCAAGATTCTCCAGTTCCTGTAGGTGCAATGCAACCTCGACACCGGCAGAGAGTTTTTGTGTGGAGAATTATTTCAGCCCGAATTACATGGCGAATACACAATCATTCAGCGCAAAACTGAGGTCCCAAAGTGCTCCAAAACAGAGGCCTGAGACAGGCCCGAAGAGGAGGCTTTCACTCCATGAGACAATGGAATCAAGAAACAGCTTGAGTGGGGTCCGAATGCAAAGGTCATGCTCACAAGTTCAACAAACCATTAATTTCAAGAATGTTGTGCTAGGAAATTTGGGTAGGTCATCCGAATTTGTTCGGGAAAATTTCGTCCAAGAAAAGACTTGTCCCAAACGAGAAAATGGTCTGTAGACTATAAATATTACATGTTTGAAAGACGTTACATTGCCCATTCTGTGGGGGGCCCATTTCTACCAATTTGAATTGCAATGTAGACTGGTAGGTTGGCTGGTTGGCTGGCTTAGGCAAAATAACTTTCTACGTGTGCCAGTTTTACTAGTTAGCTTCGTATCCTTGAAACTTTCTTTGAGATGCCAAATTCTTCTTTGTCATTTTTTATACATGATTTACATTTTTGCATAGGTCCAATTAATATTGATGAAGTGGGGGACCAATCATGTCTAATCCCGACAGAAAACTCTGGAAATAATCAAGGATATCTAACATACATAATGAATTTGTTCGAAAAAAAGGACAAATTCAGCTCATTATCTGAGGTACGTGTGGATGTTATATTTTGTCCACTTTTTTTTGTTTGGTAAAGCATACATGAACATTAAAATCATGATTTTTTCCTTTTATTTGAAATGAAAAAAAAAACACGTAACATAAAATAAACATGCATCGCTCCTTCGTCGAGCCGTCTAGGCACTCGCTAAACAAGCATATTGTATGCTACCTGATTTTTAATATGATGGCTTTAAGATCATTCCACTTGCATATATGGTATACCAAGATTGATCAAATAACAAGCGTAAAAAAAAGATCACGATCTCAAAATGGAATCAGTAGACGATTGTGTCGGTTTTAAAAGATGCAAACATATATGATGGCACTTATACTCTGAACAGCATTATGGATCATTGATCATCTGAAAAAATTTACCGGAGGCTCCAAGCTGCCAACCAAAATGTTAAGATCAATGTCTTTGTCTTCGAATTTCTTGATAAATGGATGAGTCTGTGGGTGTACCAAAACCATGGTTAGTTAAATTGCTCACAAAAAAACTGTGTTTACCTAAAGATATCTGTGATAAACTGCAGATGGTATGTTGATGAACTAACCAGTAGTTCTAAAGACGAAGCTCTGTCTTTAGGATCCTTCTGTATGCTGCAGACACAAAGAATGCAAGTGACACGATAATTTGAAGAAAAATAACCCTGGGTTTCTAGAGAATGAAAAACGCAGGGGAAATTTTAAGTCCAGCTATGTTATACCTTGTGTCGACTGTTCTCTTAAGTCTTTATATTATTCATTCGTTCAACGTTCTGACAAGGTTATTCTTTAAGATGGTTCAAGACTTGGATGGAAATCAGGCGACGATGTATTACAACTAGTTATTCAAAATACCCGGTACCTTACCACTTTCTTTCATCAAACATCACTTCTTATCTGATAGGTTCTCATCAGTTAATTGAAAAGATTTTGAGAACAGGATTTACTCCATTTGCAAAAATAAAGGTAAAAAGAAACTTTGATAACTGCAGAATGGGGCTTTTAAATTTAGAGAAGAATTTCAGGAAATAGATCTTCGTGACCATATGAAGCCGATTAGATGACAAGATCCTTACCATGCTGAGATAAATGAACAGAACTCTGGAGAAAATTGATCTGGCGGAGCTGCAGGTGGTGGACTTCCAACAATAGATTGCAAAAGCTCATAGAAGCTTGGGCCACTTTGTTGATCTTCGGATTTTGTGTAAGGAAATCGTCCAATAGCACACTCAAGGATCACCAAGCCTAGACTCCAGATATCACTTTTATTGTCATAGGTGCTTCCACTGATTCTTTCAGGCTAAGAGAGGTTGAGAAAAAAGTTCAATCAATTTTCTATGAAATTTTTGCTTTGTTGCATTATTATGACACTAGATGACAAATGATCCAAGAAAATGTCATAAAGAAACGAAGATGAATAATCATTTCTACACGATACTGAAGTTTGTCAATTTTACTCACTGCCATGTAATTGTAAGTCCCGACAAATGTATTGCGTTGTCCCATAGAGGTTGCCAGCACCGCACTAACTCCAAAATCTGTAATTTTTACTTCTCCTTTGTGATTCACTAGCAGGTTTGATGGTTTAATGTCTCTATGTATAACACGTCTCTCGTGGTGCAAGTAAACCAGACCTTGCAACACCTGAATTTAGGTATGATATATTATAGGCTAGGAAGTCAAAACGAGAGGTTGAACTTGTTAAAACTTAAATATGATAGTAAGATACTGGCTAACCTGTTTGCAGACAACAGCAAGATAAGGTTCAAGAATTGTCTTCACTTGTCTAATTATATCAACCAAAGATCCACGGTCCATATATTCAAAGACAAGAGATATAGCTCCATTATGATAGAAAGAGTGATAGCAAACCACAACATGAGGACATTGTGATGCTTGGTTTATTTTGAGCTCCTGGACAATTTGTTTACGGATCTCCTCCTGTATATTCATCTGGATAACCTGCAACACCACCTTATCCCTTAAACATCACGAAATCAAACGGGTGCTACTGAAAGAACCTGATCTCGGGTGGTGGCAGTTCTGCTTTCCTTGCAATCTGACCTTCAATGCAAACAATGTTCCGACCCATTTATGACGTACAAGCTGAACTACACCACCGCTTCCTTTGCCAATGACTTTGATCGTCTCAAGATCTTCCAGTGAGAATTGAAGATCAATCGCCTTTGCCTCTAACGGCTATGCAAAAATTCAAGACAGAATATTGATGATTTGATTTTTAGAAATCGTGAAATTCCACAGATTGAAAATTAAATTTCAGTTGTGAAAAGGACAATAAAATTACATTGTTTTACAAACATAGTTAACCAAAATGTTGCTCTGCGTGGTATTGAAGTTGCAGCAATTCAAGTGCTTGACTGAACATATAGTTGAGTGGAGTTACTCAAGGGATGAGAGCTTCTATGACTAACATGATGAAACCAGAGTAGATACTAATTCATGCAATGCGAGTGTTGAAAATTGAAATGAAAAAGAAACTATTGGCACAACCTCGATTTAAAGAAAAAGGGAAAATCCTTAACCAAAGTAAACATCCATCACAGATCAGATTAGAAATGATTAGGATGCCCTGATTATCTAGTCTTTCTTTCCCATAAATAATTGGAAGAATTATAAGAAAATATTGAAAATTGTCAGCCAGGAAGAAACTGTTACTTGGATATGAGATCTGTGATTTTCGGTTAACCTTATTAAATATCGGAACTTCTAAAACAAGGGCGGACAGTGAAGTGTTCTGATGCATAGAGTAGATTGCTGCTAGCTGAAGAACGAAAGCAGAAGTATTTATTCGACTAGTCCTTCGCACTCAGTCATCAATGTGAATAGGTTCTACGAGGTCTTCCGTCTACCATTACCAACCGGAGCCCAATAAATCTATTACATCAATAAACTGAAGATTCTGAATTAAAAAAAAAAAAGTAGTTATGAATCCTATGAGCATCTTTCAAAAGCAATATTCTTCAAAGCAAAGCCGAATTTTCTTGAAAAAAAATCTAACGCTCACTATATTGTATATTGATACTCACGGGAGATTTAGGGTCCGATCCACGCAAGCGTCACTAATCCAGACACGGGCTTCAAAATTACCCTGGGCCTGAAATCACAAATAAGACCGTTAGGAGGGGGCCAGGAGAGTATCCTGGCGTAGCCCCTCCGACGCTCAAGTCAGAGACTGAGGATATATGGGGGGAGCAGCTAAGGGCGCTGCTGAAAACAATATAGTGAATCCAATAACTGAACACTCAAACCTGGTATTTATAGGAGAATACATGGGCCCTTGATGGGCTTGTCTTCCTTTTGAGCTAGGGATGGGCCAAGGGTAATGGGCCCATCCATGGGGTATCCAAGTGATACTCACGGGAGATTTAGGGTCCGATCCACGCAAGCGTCACTAATCCAGACACGGGCTTCAAAATTACCCTGGGCCTGAAATCACAAATAAGACCGTTAGGAGGGGGCCAGGAGAGTATCCTGGCGTAGCCCCTCCGACGCTCAAGTCAGAGACTGAGGATATATGGGGGGAGCAGCTAAGGGCGCTGCTGAAAACAATATAGTGAATCCAATAACTGAACACTCAAACCTGGTATTTATAGGAGAATACATGGGCCCTTGATGGGCTTGTCTTCCTTTTGAGCTAGGGATGGGCCAAGGGTAATGGGCCCATCCATGGGGTATCATATATGATTGAAACCATTTAGCTGATTGTATCAAACGCATTTAGTTCCATTAAAGTTTTCTAATTCCGCTGTTGAGTTTCCATTTTTTTCACAAAAAGTAGACGGAGAACTACACACACGTGCACATGCTAAAGAAACAGAAAACAAGCCTGGATTGCACAAAGCACAGCAATTACACTGAATCAAAGCAATATTCAGCAAATGATTTAAAAAAGCAGACCTAACAAATAAATTATGCCATAAACGTACCAGCGATTCATTCTCATCAGAAATCAACCGCAGCCCTTTCAGATTCAACAGCAAATTTCCATTGTGAAATGTTCCACTCGCCGTCCTCATTTCAATTAAAAAAAATGAATCAGCATCAATTCAATTTAAAATTCGAAAATTATAGAAATCTTACAGGAAGCTGGAGATTGGGGAATCTTGAGGTGGCACTGAGAGCTTGAGTTCTTTGAGAGGTTTCTTGATCTTCATGATGGTTTTCCGACCGCTTTCTTCCGGTGGTGTTTTGCAACGACGGGTAGTGGAACTTATGTTTGTGCCCAACGGGAAGTGACTTCCGAGTGGGGGAGAAATTTAAATGGAAATAGCCGCCAACTCATATCCATCTCAAACATGACCCGGCTCCGTCACACCCAGATATGTACCCGTCGGGTTAAACCAGCTTACCCTATAATTAACTCACACTGCATATATATTAATAAAAAAATTGAATGCTTTTATGAATTTAATTGAATTTTCTTGATTACACGTATCCACAAAATATAAAAATAAAAATAAATAAAGATATAAAAGTGTAAAACAGTATTATCGATTATTATCTTAAGTTACAAGCCAATAATGAATTCAAAGTAAGTCAAATTTGAATTCAAAACACATTATTTTGAAATCCAACAACACAATTAACACATTATTTGAGTTAGTCAAAAATGGTTGGTTTGATTATGTAAGCAAAACTTCATCTATAAATATCAATCTATTCTTCATTGCAAAATCCTTGGAAAGAATATGATTAGTGTAGAAAAAGTGTATTAAAATCGGATTGTTCTAGTAAAATACTTTGTATTCTCAATTCTATTGTCTTTTTAAATTATTAATAAAGAAATGATCTTCTTGAGAAGTTTAGGGTGGACGTCGCCCAATCTTGGAGTAAACCACAATAAATATTGACGTTCATCTTATTCATTGTTGATATTATGTAACGTTGCGATGATACCTCATTTATTTCACTGATATCACAACAATCTGTGGTTGAATTTTTTTGTTTGGGATGATTTTGTTTGAGAAAAAATGTATAGATTGTGTTGGCATAAAAAAATCAAAATAGTACGCTCAATTTTGAATCAAACACGACGAAAAAGGAGTGATTATAGCTAATAAGATTACTGAAAGCAACTAGGGATACTTTAGTTATGGATTCCGCTTGAAATTTTGTAAATATTAAGATTGTTGATTTTCAAGAGATTTTTTGTTTAGTCTTTAATTGAAAAATCGATACTTCCAAAAGCATACCTATTTGACATTGATTTGAACTCGACTTGATCACAAGTTTGGAAGGGAGATTGAAGAAGAGTGCGTGCAGTGTTTTTATTGTCTTTTTATTTATAAATGTGGATTGTGGGGACTGGGGAACAGACATGCCTCTAATTCGATGTCCAAACGAAGCTGCGATTCGAGGCGCTTTGTCTTAAACCCATTTCATAAGACCTTCTCAAGTCCGCTCCCTGCTGACACGGACTGCACGGCACACCTGACTGTCCTTTCTCCCTCACTCGAGCTTCAAGACAGACCCTTTACTTTCTGAGAATTGAACCGTTGGAGAAGGAGGAGTATCGTTGCAATAGCAAATGACAGCAAAAGGGTGGGTGCTGAAGTATTTAATTCTCAGAAATATTGCATTTAAAATTCGAGAGTTAATGCATCTTCATCTTAAAATTCGAGAGTTAATGCATTTAATAGTTATATTTATTTTCAGCAGAATGGAGCTACTGATATTGCTTGTAGTTTCGGAGGCGCATGTTTCAAGACAAACAAGAATCCAAGTATGTAATTGAACTTCTGGTTTTGCATTTTGTGTTGATCTCAAGTCCTAGGACAGATTCAGAAACCCAGGAATGAGGGGATGGGGATACGGTCTGATAATTCAATGGATTTTGGGGGACACAACAAGCAATTCCATATTTATATGTATAATTTCTGAAAATTTCCATGATCCCTCGTTCCATGATCTTCTCTTCCTGCCCTATTTTGGTGTGTGTTTTATTACTCCTTGGGAAAAACATACATTTGTTATTCTGTTTTGGCAGGCTATGATAACTGCATCTACAAGACATTCGGGTATAGAATTAATATGTTAAAACATGCACTTTTCCTTAGAATGAGCTACATTTTATGACTTTGTTTTATTAACATGCCTTGAACTCGTGGGATGACTTCTGCAGGGGCAATAAAACTGCAGCAGCTAATGCAACGGTCACTTCGATAAAATCTTCATCATCTCTACAACACGTCTGCTTCGGCATTCTGGGTTCTTTTCTAATGGCCTCATTTGTAGTTTTCAGTGGTTTGGGCTGAGCTTGAATAATCTCAATCGTCTCCCAATTTTTGTCCAAATCCAACTGTTCATGAACGAATAGACAGATTCCCAACCAGGATTAGCTTATAAGCTTCAACGTGAAGCCATAAACCCAAGAAATGACAGTTCTTTTGTTGTGCTATAAATTTATTTTAAATGTGCCGGAAGTGCTTCCGGAATTGTACAAATTTCCGTACTCGTATTTTATGGGAATGTGCTTTTGTAGCGCAATAATCGACAGTGTTATTAAAATCACGTTCCACTGCACCCTTTCTTGATTTATGTTGCTGTCATTTAACGGCTAAAAGAAATGTGTGAAACCCAAATTAATTTTTCAAAAGAAGAGGGAAAAAGTTTTAACCGTGTGATCATTTAATTTCAGACAATTCATTTGAACTACGAAATCAACGTGTCTGTATGATTGAAATCATTGGGAAAACCAGTCAGAAATACATAATTTGACACATGAACATAAGAACGATTTTAGAAAATAGAAAAGGCAAAGACCGTGCTATTCGATTCAGACACACGGATAATACAAGAAAACTTACCAAACATCAAACTGCTTTTGTCATGTCCAAGAATCCAGTACTTCAAACACTGTATAAACGTTGTCCCTGAAAAATATTACAAAACCAGAAACTCAGAAAAAAGGCACTGCGGATGCCAATATATTATATTAATAGAAGATTAAACATGAACGAAAAGCAAAATGGAGAACGCCTACCAAATAATTAAAGACCCTGCTCAATAAGATAATCACCAATCTTCTCCACAACCATGTTGCATTGTCCTGGAGTCATGGGTTCATCATAGATGCCGATGATTAAGGCCTGACCGGTCTTCTTGACTGTAACACCTCCAGCTCCCTGCAATGAATGAGCGCGTTCTTTAAAGAAATGAATGCAACTAAAATTAATGTGGTGCCAAAGGCAAATCTTAAAAAGCTACATCAACTTGTGATTGTTTAGTAACAGAAAATCATTCAATGGAAGATTGCACCGCTCTGCCAAATTCTTTCCGGCACCCAAAGGCAGGAAAAAAAATCCAAAAATAGGAAATTATTAAGGCCTTGTCCCATGACATGTTACAAACCTATAAAACCAAACTCTTGTGCTAAAAACGACGACATGGTTCATACAACATTTTCGATTCTTCATTGCGACCTAAAATTTCAGTGAGAATTTCATAATGAAATTGGTTTTTCTTTCAACTGGTGCCGAATAAAATTACTAGAATTTAAATACAACCATCAGAATTTACGTACTGTACATTCAATAAAATTTTGAACGAATGCTTCCACATCAGAAATACTACATCATGTATTTCCACTGCTCAGGACTCGGGAAACAAGCATTAACAAGCTCACAGCAGATATGTTAGAATATAAATGTGTTACCTTCTTCCCTCGAATGACAGCTCCGGGCTCACCTTGAATAACCATGTACTTCGTTCCACCAAGGAATAATCCAGTAGGATCTAGTGTACCAGGACTTCCAAAGTCCTTGATGATATCAGAAATCTCCTCAACTTTAAACTACATTTGAATTGAGTAAAAATATTAATAAATTATAATCATCCAACATCAACAAATCAGATGCCTTGGATCTCGAAACTTTTAACAATGAAATATCTTATAACGAACTGTCGCTCTCACTTTCCTACAACGCGTAAGATCAGAAACGATGATATCGGCACTTCGAAATCGTCAAACAAGGTCAATTATAGTCATGGAAATGGACTGAAGTATATCTTGATGCCAATATGCATTCAAAACATTACAGCTAGCATGATCGACTAAAAAGTTCCCCCAAAAGATCCACTGTAAACAGCGGAGCATATAAATGGCCCTCAACTGAAAAAAGTCGAAGAATTTTAGTTTGCCACACAATTAATTATCTATCCCCCTCGTCGCGCTGAGTTTCTGGATCGACTGCTGCCCACATTCAAATAATAATGATGATCCAACAATAACCGGTAATCACAAGTTCAATCAAGAAACTGTCAGAAAACAAAAGCCCAGTCCACGTGGGGATCGAACCACTCGACGCCGCGCGGCATAATAAACCAAACCCAACTAAATCAAAACCTACACAACCAGCAACAAGCAAACAGTACGCTCAAAAGGTGCAAAATCACAAGTACACATCCGTGACAGTTATAGATCCGAAGGTAGACCGAGAATAAAGCAGCACAACCTGAGGGAAATCGGAGCTCTGGGCCCAAACGCTGCCATCGATGCCAAGAATAACGGTGGAGGCGAGGTGGCAGCCGTCGATGTCGGCCATCAAATGATCATCTATGTACGATTACCACGACATGCTGCAATAATTCGAATAAGCTGAGAAAGAGTTTGAATGGGAGGGATATTTTTATACAGCATGAAATCAACGGAGAAGTGAGGAATGGTCTATTACATAGTAGTTAATATATATATTAATTAATAATGCCCAAACCATTTTTGTGTGCTGTCCCAATCATATTCCATTCCGCCATTAAGTATGTTTATATATATATATATAAACATATTCCATTCCGCCATTAAGTATGTTTATATATATATATATATATATATATATATATATATACTAGGAAAGTGTAATTTTGTTATACATGGTTTACTACCGATCGAAACATAATTACGAAATTATACTGTTTAAAATAGGTTTGAAGAGTATTTGTCAATTTAAACAAATCGAAACACGATAGATAAAATAACATCATGACCATAAATACATATGTTCACTTGTTCGTACGACAAAATTTCAATCAACGTGATTATGATATAATGACAACTTTATTAAACTAGAAAGATTTTTTTCAGCCAAATACCATTCATAAAGAAGTAACAATAACAATAAAAATAAAATAGAGTAATAGATTTTACCAAAGTCCAAACCATAATGTACTTAAATGAAGCACACAAAATGATAAGTGATAAAAAAAATTCTTAATAAACTAAAAGCACCGTATTATTGTTAAAACAAAACCACTAAAATTGTTATCAAGTTCAATTCAATTGTATTTTTGCTGACTTTTAACCTCTTATGGATTTTGTTTACTTTTCTATGTTTTGTAAATCAACTGCTATAACTATCATGACAAAAAATCTAAATCACTTGCTATCATGAAAGATTTTTATTAGCATGATTGCAATATAACATAATAGGAGATGGTAAAAAAGAAGAATGACTTGAACATTATTAAATATAATAGAACGAATTTCTACATATTTAACATCATTCTTGGAGTAAAACTAAGGGACTAAACTAAAAACTGAGTTAGTACATGTATATATTCTACCTTTCTTCTCAAATGATAAAAAGAAGTACACTAACCAATAAAGAGGCATCACATAAAAATGGATCAAGAATGTCAAGCACAATAAAAGTACTTCAATTTATTTGTGTCATCAATCGCAAGCTTTCACGAAACATCAAAGGTAAAACAAATTATGCATGTGAACAAATAAAATGAAAAAAAGGAACAAAATACGACATTCGTCATAAAATGCAAAACCTCTTTCAAAATACCACAGTCATCATAATAGAACGCAAAACAATTTGTTCACATGCCTCTTTATACAAAATACCACATTTCTTCTTTGTATTTTTTTTATTGTTTTCTAAAGCATGGAAAAACAAAAGTCACAAAGAAGAAGAAAAATCATGAAGAAAACAATTAAAAAAGAGAAAAAGAATGATAAAACAAGTGAAAAAAGAATACAAATGTAATATTAAGGGTCGCAAAAATATAATAAATAAATGAAAATATATATATGCACAAGACATCAATTTCTATCAACATAAATACAATTGAATGGTAACAACTAACATGAATTAAATCATGTTAACTTTAACATGGACAATGACTAAAATAACCTAATCAACTATGTCAAAATGCAAAACAAAAGGTCATAATAGTAAGCTCACAAATAGAACTCATATAATCATATATTTAAAAAGAGAAAAAAAAATGATAAAACAAGTGAAAAAAGAATACAAAGGTAATACTAAAGGTCACACAAATATAATAAATAAATGAAAAAATATATCTGCACAAGACATCAATTTCAACCAACATAAATACAATTGAATGGTAACTATTAACATGAATTAAATCATGTTAACTTTAACATGGACAATGACTAAAATAACCCCATCAACTATGTCAAAGTGCAAAACAAAAGGTCATAATAGTAAGCTCACAAATAGAACTCATATATTTATAGGTATATATATAGATATACTAGATCCAGGAAGGGTTCCATCACCGTTGCACATGCGCATACACCTGGTAAAGCAATCAACAGGAAAATGATGATCTGCATTTGCCACACAAATAAAGAGAACCATCGCCATCACAACACACACAAGTAGCCTCAACCCTCTTCCCTTCATCATCTTTTGTTTGGCTTGAGAAAATTATATTTAGATGTTCTCTTTTATGTGCCAATGTGTATCAATGTAGGGGTACTTCGTATTTATAGTTGTTGGAAATTTGAATTCTTTGAATATTCAATGCATAGATTTAATATATTTTGCCCTTTTTTAACTTTATTTTAAATTCATTGGAATTGTGTATAGATTATGTAATTCACTCAAGATTTACATAATCTATAAACAATTCCAATGAATTTTAATAAAGTTAAAAAAGCCAAAATATATTAAATCTATGCATTAAATATTCCAAGAATTCCAATTTCCAACTACTATAAATACGAAGTACCCCTACATTGATAAACACACTGGCACATAAAAGAGAACATTTAAATATAATTTCTCAAGCCAAACAAAAAGATGATGAAGGGAAGAGGGTTGGGGCTATATGTGTGTGTTGTGATGGTGATGGTTCTCTTTGGTTGTGTGGCAAATGCAGATCACCATTTTCCTGTGGATTGCTTTACCAGGTGTATGCGCATGTGCAATGGTGATGGAACCCTTCCTGGATCTAGTTGTCCTCGTCATTGCCACAACATGTGTGCACGGACACCGGCACCGGCATCGGCACCGGCACCGAAGAAGGGAAAAGAATTTGATCCCTCGGGAGGAAAATTGTGACCTTTCTTCATGTTTTATTCAAGTGATGGATTAAAAATAAATCGAATAAAATGATGGTTTATTGAATAATGAATAACATTTGTATTTCAATCAGTGTTTATCTATAAGCCACTAACCTTGTTTTCCTGTATTTCTCATGCCAAAAGCTCAAGTTGTGAATGCATTAGTTGCAGGATATTGTTATAATCTCAACTGGTTAGATCGACGTCGATATCCTTGTGTAAATAGATTAATGAATTAAAATATAGATAGTAGCATTTATCAATTGAAACAAATCAAACCACAAAAAAACAAAAATCATGATACGGTATATAAATCAGAAAAATTATTTTATCCACATGACACATTTTTCAATATGCTTCTTGGTTGATTTTGACAACTCAACAACTCTTTGTCGTAGTTTTTATAATATGCGAATAATCATTTTGGTATACTCGACACGTATATGATAATCTTTAACACTTATTATGTTATTTAGAATCCTCAACGGGGATTTGACATGTTTGTAGTTTGCTTCTCTATCACGAAATTTTTTCAGTTTTCTACATTATTTTTATCCGATAATCTTATATTTCGACTAATTTTTTTTGTTGAATTATTTTTCAGTTTATGACAATCATCAACTGTAACGCCTAACAAAAAATTCTTTTAATCGTGATAAGTTTTCACTTGTGAGTAAAAGTATGTTTAACCTATATATCCTTCAACAACATAACCAATGAATGATGTTGTAATTTTTTCAAATATCGTGATATTTGTAATATCAATTTTATATATTTAATATCACTATTATTAACATATAACTATAAGGTTAATAAATTAGAACGATTTATATATAGCTCTAAGGTTAATATATCTATTCAAATTACTATATTAGAACTATTTTCTCGTTTAATTTGACGCAATTCACGAAAGTCGTCTCGTTGGTTATTTTTTTTAGAACCTTTGGAACAATGATTGAGTTCATCATATCATGAGGATAATATAGTTTCAATCTCATTTGTTGTGTCTAGAACATAATATTATATTATTAATTGAAACAAAACAAAATTTTTCTATCGAGTTTACATTTTGTTTATCATATTTTATACCTTGTAGAACGACATAAAAAATTAATTATTGTATTTTAAAAATTTTGAGAAGAGACATGAATAACGTAATTAAGATATGCAAATGAGATAATAAATATCATTCAAATATATATAAAAGTATTTGTTTTATTCAATATCTCATCTAATAATACAACTGTTTATATTTCATGAGCATTTTATGATTGTCAAAATTAATTTGATGAAGTATTGTAGAATTATATTTGTATTTCACTATTTGGCTAAGTGAATGTATTTGGCGAGGAGTTTTTAATGCTACCATCTTATATCTTATGAATTAGCTGATTAGTTTTAGTAACTTTGACTAAAAAAGAGACAAAAATAACTTCTTAGCCACCTCAAAATATATCGAGATAATATTTGATGAAATAAAGTGCAATTGGCTCAATGTCTCAATTTACTAAAAATTCACAAAATTGATCTATTGTGTCCACAAAGCTTTAAAATTGTTCTCGTACCATTATAAATAGAATGAGAATTGTGTGCACTTTGTTTTTCATGTATTTTTTTTTCTCGATGAAGAATTTTTTCTTTTGGAAAACGATTTTATTCTTTTAGAAATATTGACATTTTATATGACATTCATACAATATAATCAAGACAAATGACATATAACAATAAAACATGTTAATGCTAGGGTAAAAAATTCATCTCATTACAAGAACATTAAATGATCAAATGAAGCATATTATTTAGTAATATTTATTTAGTAGCATATATAAAAAATTGACCAAATGTCTTAAAAACAGTGTTTGAAATTAGTTACATACAAACATTTCTCTCAATCACGTATCTCAATTGACACATAAAGACTCTGAAAATATCTCTATTCTAAATGGGAGAAAAAAGTTTTATATGAACTTAATATTTATTAATAATTTATTTTTATTCAATCTGTTTCATCTCCCTTCATCTTCCCATGATTATCTATCAATAATATGGTAGAGATTTTCATGAATTTGACTGTAATGTATAAATTTAAGAAATTAAAATTAAACTAAATTAATAATTATTTTGATTGAGTTAAGTACAATATTAATGATCATTTTAAACTAACATAAAAAATGACTTAAATAACATCATGAATATGACGAATATTGTAAAACAAAAAAACGGTAAAATAGTAAGCTCACAATTGAAAGTCATATATTTAATAGATATTATTAATAGATAATATATTATTTAGGGATATTTTTTTAGCATCATATATCGAAATTGATTAAATAATTAAATATTTGTAATGAAATAACTTACATACAAATATTTTCTCTCTATAATGTATCTATGTTGATACATAAGTAGTCCAAAAATATATTTGTTTTAAATGAGAAATTTTTTTTATATGATCTTAATATTTATTAATAATTTAATTTTATTCAACCTCACTCATCCATATATTTAATAGATATTAATAGATAATATATTAATTAGGGATATTTTTTTAACATCATATATCGAAATTGACTAAATGCTTAAACATTTGCATTGAAATCTACATACAAACATTTTCTCTCAATCATGTATCTATGTTGATACATAAGTAGTTTAAAAATATCTCTATTTTAAATGAGAAAAAAATGTTTTATATGATCTTAATATTTATTAATAATTTAATTTTATTCAACCTCACTCGTATACATTCGTATTTCCATTACCTTAATATTCGGAATATTAACAATTTTTTAATTTATATCATTATTATAGTAATTTTCTATGAATTTGATGTCAATGTATAATTAAAGTAATTAAATTTAAATTTAAAAGTAAAATTAAAATAATAAATATCTTAACTAAGTACTCCATTAATAATCCTATTAAACTAACGCAGAAAGAAATTTAAAGAACTTCGTGAACATGACAAATTGTAAAACAAACAAAATGGTAAAATAGTAAGTTTACAAATGAAAATCATATATTTATAAAAGTAAAATATATGTTAGTGATATTAGCAATTTTTGAAAATATGTAACATGCAATTAAATTACATTTAAAAGTAAAATCAAATTAACAATTATCTTGATTTAATTAAGTACACTATTAATGATCATATTAAAGTAACATAGAAAATGATTTAAAAAATCTCATGAACATAACAAACCGTAAAATAAATGAAAGGTTTCTATTTTAAATGAGAAAAAGATGTTTTATATGATCTTAATATTTATTAATAATTTAATTTTATTCAGCATCACCCATCTATATCCGTCTTCCCATTATTACCTTAATATTCGTAATATTAACAATTTTTTAATTTATAACATTATTATAGTAATTTTCTATGAATTTGATGTCAATGTATAATTAAAGTAATTAAATTTAAATTTAAAAGTAAAATTAAATGAATAAATACCTTAACTAAGTACTCTATTAATAATCCTATTAAACTAACGTAGGAAATAAGTTAAAGAACATCATGAACATGACAGATTATAAAACAAACAAAATGATAAATAATAATCTTATTAAAATAACGTAAAAAATAATTTAAAGAACTTCATGAACATGACAATCTATAAAACAAATAAAATGGTAAAATAGTAAGTTTACAAATGAAAATCATATATTTATAAAAGTAAAATAGATGTTAGTAATATTAGTAATTTTTTTTAAATATGTAACATTAATTAAATTAAATTTAAAATTAAAATCAAATTAATAATTATTTTGATTGAATTAAGTACACTATTAATGATCTTATTAAATTAACATAAAAAATTACTTAAAGAGCCTTGTAAACATAACAAATTGTAAATAAATGAAAGGATAAAATAGTAATTTAAATTTAAAAGTAAAATTAGATTAATAAATACCTCAACTAAGTACTCTATTAATAATCCTATTAAAGTAACGTAGGAAATAAGTTAAAAATAAGGTAGAAAATAATTTAAAGAACCTCGTGAACATGACAATTTATAAAATAAATAAAATGGTAAAATAGTTTTTTTTAAATATGTAACATTAATTAAATTAAATTTAAAATTAAAATCAAAAGGTAAAATAGTAAGCTCACAATTCAAACTCAAATATTTATAATAGTATTATATATTAGATTAAAGGAGGATATTCTCTAATTTTATTTTGGTTTTGCTCGTTAAAAAAAAAATTAAATTCAAGAAGTGAAAATCATACAAGAAATAACCATTTCAATATTGATTTAAGAAGCACGAGTATATCCTATTCGATAACATCTACTATTTTTAAAGTTTGACAATGAAAACTCATTTTTATAAAATATTTATTTTAATTGACAAAATTGCACCTAAAATTTGAGAAAAAGTGATTGCGATTTACTGCAGCCCTAATCTTCGCCTTTTCAACAGATGTACGTAGATTGAAAGGTACTGTCCGATTACATTGATGTATCGGAATATCCAAGGGTAACTCTTGATTCAGTGGCCAACAATATAGTATAATTAATAAATCAAAAATTATATAACTTTTTTTAAAAGTAATCATTAAGTTGATCACAAACAATCGTCTTATACTTAATTTTTTTGAGTTTTTTTTATTATATTTTGAAATTGTTATAAAATAATTTTATTATCAATTATTATAAATATTTCTCTCTATATAGACCAGCGTAGACGCTCACACTTGACCAAGGAAACCACCGTCCCTAGGATAAAGATGTTGCGTTTGAATTTATAGATATTTCAAATTTATGAATTTTAAAGATTTTTTTTAAAAAAAAATTATATCATAAATTTCAAATTCGACTATAACATGTTTATAAGATATATTTGACATTAATTAATATAAAGTTCAACTTCATTCAATATCATTTGAAGTATTTAATATTTGTATTGACAATACCTAAATAAGATAGAGTAAGTCTCTTGTGAGACGATCTCACGAATATTTATCTGTGAGACGGATCAACCCTACCGATATTCACAATAAAAAATAATACTCTTAGCATAAAAAATAATACTTTTTCATAGATGACCCAAATAAGATATACGTCTTACAAAATACGACCTATAGGACCCATGAGACAGTCTCACATGAGTTTTTGTCAATAAAATATTATTTATTATTTAATTATAATCAATTATATTATAATCCAACCACCTGAGTATTTGGATATTAGGTCGCTTTCATTTGCAGCCATAAAAGAAATTGGTATTACGACCCAAAATACCATTATATGAGAAAGATGTCGATAAATTTTGGAACAGTATCAAAACCACTCAGAAATACATAAATTACTCGCATAAAGCCACAACTTTCCCCACCACAAAATGTAAAGACGTTGCTGTTGATATCAGGCACGGAGGCTATATAATTTCCCAAATACCAAACTGCTTTCGCCATGACCAAGGACAAGAATCCAGGATATAAAAACCGAATAAAAGCTTCACTACAAAACATTCCAAATGCAGAAAACAAGTTTCAATAGCGTGGAGTATAAAAGATTAAGAGACAACACAAGATTAATGAAAATGGAAACGCCAAAAGGAGAATGCATACCAAACAATTAAAGACCCATTTCGATAAGATAATCACCAATTTTCTCAACGACCATGTTGCACTGGCCTGGAGTCATGGGTTCATCATAGATGCCAATGATCAAGGCTTGGCCGGTCTTTTTTACTGTAACACCACCAGCTCCCTGCATCATATATTAACACATTCGTTCAAAATTAAGTACATTCAAAGGCAACATGTCAAAAGCCACCTTCAGTTCTTGGAGATATAGTTTTCAAAAGAATCATGTTCATTCCATCTACGAGTAAAACGTGCACCACCAGAACATTTTCTTTTCTTCACGAAAAAATCCCAAAAGTATATGGCCATATTATGGACCTGTGGTTTCATCCTTCATTTAACTACAATCTCAAATATTATTGACCAAACTCATCCATTCAACCTTTGAAACACATGTGCGGTGTGCCACGTGAAAACCACTTTTAAATATTAAATTTTCAATTAAAAATATAATTTAAATGAATTTCAATGGTTTGGTCTAACACAAAGTAGAAAGGAATGCTTGCATTAACATGTTCTTTATAAATTTGTTCCGAATTTTCTTACTTCCTTTAATAATCAAATATTTTGAATTGAAATTTCTTTTGCTAAAGAATACAGCTCAAGGACTTAAGTTTCCTTTGCTATCCTAATCTCGATTCGAAATTCAAACCAACTGCAAGACTTGTGAAAAAAACACAGATATCCTTGCAAACAAGTGAATTTGAGTAGGAAAATATTACCTTCTTTCCTCGAATGACAGCCCCGGGCTCACCTTGTATAACCATGTACTTGGTGCCCCCAAGGTGTAACCCAGTAGGAGCTAATGTGCCCGGGGTTTCAAAGTCAGTTGTGATACCAATTATCTCCTCAGGCTTAAGCTGCATCGACATTAATTTCACATTAGAACATCAATGAATTAACAATAAATTACTAGATTGACAACACAAATTAGATAGCACGCTCATACAAAATTTGCTGCAGCTGCAAATACCAAGCATCAATGGACATCCTCTTTTCCTATTGGTAATCATTTTCTATTTCTAGTACACTGGATCAGTTTATCGAAAAATGAAATCTTGGATTTTGACGTAGCCACTACAAAAAATTGATTACGATGATCTAAAAGATGATAACTTTAACCAACGACATCGGATTTGTACTGAAATTAACTGCATGAAGTATGCTTTGAAGTGGCTAACACGTGCTATTATCTATCATCGAGGTTCCCGCATGGCCGCATTGCAGCTGATTAATTTTGCCCGTGAGCAGATCGGATGTGCCCTGGGTTTGGTAGCTGCCTCTAAAGTGAGAATAAAATTTTAGGTCTAATTTGTGCAATGAAAAAAAATTAAAAAAATAAAAAGCGGAGATAGCGATCATGGGATCCAGAGTAGCCAAATCAACTTTTTTATTATGCCAAGATTTCCATAGGAAAAATTTCTGCAGCATATTAGAAAACTGATCAATACTCAACCAACACAGTTACTGAATAGTAAACTATGTCGTCTATTCTTCGTATATTCTGTGCACGCCAACATAGACATCACTCAGGCTTAGTTTGGGAGTTGGGATTTGGATGGAAAAGAAACGAAAGAAAATTTAAAAGAAAGGGATGATTTGGAGATTTTTACAGAAGGGAAAAAAGGAAAATTTGTTCTAAATTTAGTAGAAAATTTTCCTTAAAATAAGGGAGGAATGGAAGGAAAACTAAATATTTTCTCCTCCCTTCCTTTCTTTTCCCTCCTAACTCAACATCAAAACTAAGCCTGACTCAAAAAACAACTAAACGGGATCCCAAAATTGTAAAACTCATTCAGTAGCTGGATCGAACGAATCGCACCGAATCAAATCGAGGGACAAACACAACAAAATCAAACAACCAGCTGCCAGAAAACGGATCTCCCACGTCCGATCACGCAGGCATCCACCAGAATTTCAGATCCGAGACTCGAAAGAAGAAAAATGTTATAAAACGGCGAGAAGAACTTAAAACAAGAAAAACCTGAGGGAAATTGGTGCTCTGTGCCCAGACGGTGCCGTCGTGACCAACTATGGCGGCGGCGACGAGGTGGCAGCCGTCGATATCCGCCATCAAGTGGTCGTCTATGTAAGATTGCCACGACATCTTCGTAGAGTTGCCCGACACTGAAGCGTGGTTTTGTTGAATGTGCTAATAAATAGAGAGAAAAGACAAAGTTGAGTAGCGTGAGATTAACGGGAACAGAAAATAGTGGGCCGCATGTAAGGATGTCAAAATGATCCATCAATTTAACATGATTCAATTTGATCGATATGGATCGAGTTCGTTTATCCGAAAATTTTAATTTTTTTTACAAAAATATAATTAACAAATATTATTTATATTTTTATATATGGTATGTCTAAAAAAATATTTATTGTATATTTATAACATAAATTTTCATAATATAATACTTATTTTGAATATTTTTTTCTTTTTAAACAATTGTTTATTCATTTAATAAATATATTTTATTTAATTTTTAAATTTAAATCATATATATTAGAGAGATTTTGTTATTATGTATTTAAATTAAAGTATTTTTTAATTTTATTTAATTTTTTAAAAAATATTAAAAATCACGTTGATTCAGATATGGGTTCGGGTCGAGCGTTTTTGGATTGACTCAGATTCAGATTGGATTTGGGTTCCGAATTGACATCCCTAGACGCAGGTTATATAAATGACGGTGTCTCTCTTCTCGTACCATCCTTTGTATGGGCTAAAGACTTTTTGAAGAATTTATACTTAATATTGTACTTGACTGATAAGTAATATTTATTAATTTAATAGATAAATTTTAAAACAAAATTATAAATTAACATTTTATCTTATCTTATTAATAAAATGTGTGACTTTCTAAAAACTAGCAATCGAGGCGGCGTTGTACATGAATATTAAGTATAACATGAGTTATATAAGTATGCTAAGTAGTAGCATTGTGCGAAAATTGAAGAAGCCGGTTTAAAGTAGTAAGTGTATCTTGCCTCACAATTGAAACGACATAACTATTGATAACATTAGTTCATACACAAAATTGAAATAGTTTTCATGACATATTATCTGTCCAAACACAAAAAACTTTAAATAGAATGAGTGCAAGAGAAAATTATTGGAGTTATTAGTTTTTGTGTTTTTCTTATGGTTGATGACGCACACAGTGTTACATGACTTAACAAATAAATAATAATTATACCTTCAAACATACCTTTCTTTTCGTTTTAATGTATATTTGCACATGCGTTACATATGTAACGCAACAAATAAATAATATTTATATCTTCACACATACTTTTCCTTTCATTTCTAACGTACCATTTATCTAAATTTCATATAGATTCCACAATACAATAAATACATGTAAGATAATAACCATATTCGATGATGGCGAAGCGCTAACAGCATGAACCTGAATTGCCTGTCATTGAAGAAGCTGAAAATCTCATGACTCAATCTCTCCCCTGATTTCTTGTTGCTTGAATTAGGCTAATAGTACAACCTCCTATTAAAACCGTGAAGAAATGAGAGAGATTGTGAAAACTAACAAATAGAAACAAATTAAGCAAACCAAAAATTGATAATTAGAACATTTAAAAACTTAAGTTTAACATACTTAAGCTAGCTCTTCAAGGAATAGAAACACAATAGTTACATCTGTGGTGGCTATGAACGGTGAAGATCGGAGAGTATGGAAAATTGGTTGATGGTCGTTGCATCTCCAGAGATCAATCTTGTCGCATTTGCAAAATCTTAATTTTTTTTCCAAATTTGCATATTCGATAAACATAATTCAAAAATATCTTGGATTATTTGAAAGAGATGAAGACTGGAGTGACAATTTATTCAATTTATTAATCGAGTTACAACTCTATTAATTGGAAGGAACCCCATTACTTTCATGTGATTCAATCACGATCTTAAACATTGGAATATAACAGATTTTCTACGAAGAGAAACGTGATATTGTTAAAAAAATTTAAACAAATCGAGAGGATGAAAATAATCAATAAAATAACTAATTATAAAAACAAACAATAACTGACTGATTATGAAACAAATGCAAATGCATTAATTAAATTTAATTTGTCATGATACATATTGCTAGAAAAAACACACATTTATGAGAATGCAATATCTTTGGTGGAAGTGTTGATATTTTAAATGATACAATATTTTATATATAATGCTCAACAATATATGAAAGATAAATTATAATTTTCATATTTAAAAAAATAATATTTTCCAGCATATTTTGAATCTTGAATAATGATGTCACCGTGAAGGCAAAGCCGCAAATCCAAACGACAATCAGACAATTAAAAAGTGATTTGGAAATGTTCTTCAGTTCTAATCTTAAGATAGTTTGCATAACATTTAAGTTTACACCTTTCACATACATGCTTAATGTTTATCCAACCAAGATTTGATTGTTAAACAGACTCTTAAAACTAAAACTTAATTAATTAATGATAGCCAATACTTGAAGATAAGAAGAAAAAATATGGAGAAAATGAGATATTTAACACCACGTCTACGTATTTCAAAACTCGTGATATCTGAATTATTGAATTAGATTGTGAAATATCAACATTCGAAATACTCATACAATCATATTAAAATATGCATATAAACTGATTATAGTGTCTTAAAATTTTAATTTGTAATACTCATGTGGAAGAGAAGAACGTGAGTACTCGGACTACCGAAGAGGATCGGAACATGGGGGAGATGACGATAAAAAAGAGGAGCAACGTGAATGAAAGAATATAAAAGTCTGAAACATGGACCCGATTTTTGCAACCCAAAGTCTGATAACCTTTCTTGAAATTCCTACACAAACATCATCATCACGACTTATATCATCATAAATTACATAGAAAAAGAAGCAAAGAACACCAAATAGAATATATATAATCTTACCTATATCACAAATTTATTTAAATACAACATATTGAATCTAACAAAATGTTTGGTGTTTTGAATCACAATAAATGATTGGCGGCTCAGAGTCGTGAAGAAAATACAGTCCTCGAGTTGTAGCTACTGCAACCTTCATCGTATACCAAAAATAAAATTTCACATATTTGTAGAAAGCCAAAACAAATCAATAATTTAATGCTAACTTAAAACTCGATACCCAACAAATCCCTAGAAGCACTCGTACAGAAATAATTGATGACAAAACTCGAAAGTATAGGATTTTCTTCAATTTTTCAAGAAGGATCGTAGGATTAGATATCAATCAAATCAAGGCAAATAAAAAGAAAAATAAAAAGCTTTTTACGCTAATCACTAATTCCTCAATGAACCTTGACAATGAAGGCAAAATAAAATAAAAATGAAAAGCTTATCACGCAAAATGGCTAATGCATCAACGAATCTTAACAAAATCTCTGCAAATGAGATAATAGGATGAAATCAATGAGAAACAACGCCATGTAGAAATTATTTTTAAAGGATTATAGGGATTGATAGAAACCAAATCAAGGCAAATAAAAATGTTAACAAAACTCGAATAGTTTGATAAAACTATGTATGTAATGTCTGTTAACAAATTAAATAATGAACATAAAACTATTAGTTGTCGACGTGAGTTAAACAACAAAACAGACAATGTAAAATAGGTGTGTACCTGCATAGGCGATTGAAATGGTCAATGCCTGACCAATAAGCATGTTCTTTCTTTGTTTTATCATGTTGGAGCCAGCTTCCATGTGCTGATATCACTCATAAACTAAGTAAATCTTGTGAAACTTTAACATTAAAAGCCATTGTTACATTTTGTGGCAATGCTATGAAGTAACATGGGATCTGGAATAATGATGGAGGGAGAAAAAGGAAGAAATAAGATTATGCAACTCGGTAGAAATATAATTAATTAACAATAATAATCATATATCGTTAGGATAAATTAATGGATTTGATAGGAAACACACAATTTAGATTTATGAGAAGCATACATCCTATAGAAGCTAACAGCTTCAACAATTTGATAAAATTTTGTATGCATTGTCTTTTAACATATGCAACAATGAATATAAAACTAATAGGAGCCTATGTGAATTAAATAACCAAACATAGCATTGCTAAATAAGTGCTTACTTGTATAGAATCCCATAAATAGAACGATCCAAAAGAAAAACGGTACAATAAGATAATGGAACTAATCAACATAACTCAATTTATGAAATCGAAAGGTTGACAAATACTAAGCATACATTGAAATAGTTGAATTGGAAATAGTAATTACAAATCAAATTGACGATTATTTAAAATCCCAAATCAGCAAAAACTAAATTAGAAAATGAAATAAAAATACATTTGAAACTAAAATTGACAGTAAACAGATCAAGTATTGGCAGTGAAAGAAAAAGAATCTAACGTGGGGTTGATTCAAATTAAATGATGCAATAATGAATTGAAACATATCAACAATTGAAGCGAACTAAATAAGAAAACGTGGTTTTGGTAAGATTTTCTCATACGACTATCAAGTGGAATCGAATGTGACGCATCGTATCAATCGTGTTGTGTGGGTTATTTTTTATTGGCACCGAGAAAAATCCTTCAAAAATCTAGCCGAAAAATAATGCCAAAATTTTCTCAACTCGGCTTCCATTTAGAGGGAATCCAATTACCAACAAATTACCACATTAAAATAAATTTACGAATGCAACCCATATTTTTTCTTAAATTCGAATCAACCAAAATATTCGGTGTTCTTCTAAAAATATAACCAAAATTTATAATTTTAGTTAGCTATTAAAAAAATGTGTACATTTTGTTGAACACTTTATTTCTACAAACAAAATAAATCATCAAACAATATCATTTTAAAAGTATTATTCTCCCCACTGCCACCAGCAACTGAATGCGCTTTTACCTTCACGAATGAAAAATCGCAATTACCGAAAGAGAAGAAGCTCAAATTCATCAAAATACTCGGATTTCAAACTTAAGAAAAGATATTTTTAGTACTTTTTGATCCGGGATTTCTGGTGAAGGAACAAAAAAAAAAGAAACATTTTAAAGAAATATTGACCTCATTTCACTTCAAGCAAAACAATGCGTACAAAAAATTAAGAAACAAAAAAGATAAAGGTTCTTACCGTCGTGTGATAGAAGTTTGGGAGAGGAGATTTAACTTCAAAGAGAATGCGTTGTGTGATAGAAGTTTGGAGAGGAGATTTAACCTAGATTTAAAAATTGAAAAAAGGGAATTGAGTTTTAGTGTTGAGTGAATCTATTCATTTGCACGATTTAAGTCAAAATTGAGATGAAATTATTCCAGAGCGGTTGTCCGTGTTGGTGGTGGTTACCGTTGAATATGTTTATTTTACACAAGGGATGAAGCCCAATCCCGTGGCAGCCCAACTCTATGCCCGACAAACCAAAGCCTAAAATAATTCCATTTATTTCCTTTATATCTTTTTTCTTTAATTTATTGAGCTGTTTACTTGATAATATCTTGTTTTGGGTATATCTAAAAAGTTTTTATAACTGAAATCATATTTAGCCTAAATGATCGGTTCGAAGTTAAAACAGATGGATTCATTGTGTAAGAAGCTCCAACTATCTAGTCACGGGATTCATAATTCGATATATTATTTTAAGGAGTATGTCTCTCTTGTTAGACGATCTCACAAGATCTTTATTTTTGTGATACGGGTCAATCCTACCGATATTCACAATAAAAAGCAATACTCTTAGCATAACAAGTAATATTTTTCATGGATGACCTAAATAAGATATATGTCTCACAAAATACGATTCGTAAGACCGTCTCACACAAGTTTTTGCCTACGAGCTTCTGACTACTCAAATTAATAAAACATTTATTTTCTATTTAGGTCTTATTGCTTAATATGGATCATGTATTATAAAAATATCGATCTCGAGATTTTTGTGCTCTGAAAATCCGAGTATGCAGAGCTCGAGTTAATGTAACTTTAAAATTTTCAAAACTTGAATGTTGAATTTTCAAAGTATGTAACTCGACACCTCTTGAATTATTGATGGTTTTCTCCTTGAAACAAACAACTGAATTTTCATTTACAAATTTTTAAAACTTTATAAAGAAAAATCAATCATAATTTTTTTAAACATTTGCAAATATTACCTTAGAATTATTCAAAGCTCTGGTGATTCGTTCCACAGCATCGAAGGTTTTTTTTTTTTTTTTTTTTATGGATTTTGGTAGGAAAAATTGGACGTCTAGAGAAAATTCACAAGAATAAAAAAAATAAAATTTGTCACAAGTTCTTATTTGCAGGGGATATTGATTTAATTTTCAATTTTTTCACCCATTTATGAGTTTTATTATTTTTCAATTAAACCACGTTAATTTCACTTTTTTATTATTATTATTATTATTATTGTTATTGTTATTGTTAATGCCCATTTATTCTGGGAGTAGGCCCAGACCAAAACATTTTGGCCCAGACGAGTACAAATAGTATCAAATAATTCCGGGCCCCATTGATCCCTTTCACCACCACAATGCCCCTTGTACGTAAGAACGTGCGGTCCTTCAATAACACCAGTGCTAAATCACCTGTCCGTCAAGATAATGCCGCCACAGTCCAATATTAGCCATGTATTAAAACACGTGTTACTATTTTACTCAGCTTTCAGATTCTAAGTGACAGAGAGTGCATTTGGCTTTTTACCTAACCACGGTTAAATCACACCTCTGCAGTTCACATATGTACCAAAAAACAGGAACATTACGCGAACATTCAGAGAAACAATGATCCGTGGCGGTGCCATTATGTACGTTCCTCCGTGGGCTTCCACCGATGCCGTTTCTGATCCTACCACCTTCCCTGTAAGCCTTAAGGTCAATGAAGGTTGCAGTTACGTCGACGAATAGCTACGACTCTTTGTTGGCGCTCCGGCGTTTTTTGCCATCGAATTTGAACGACGCTGGGTTCCCGGAGATGGAGGGGTTCCCGGTTGATGTGCACTCCTGTGACCAGTTCCTTATGTTCGAGTTTAAAGTGCGCAAGTGTGGTCGTGGTAGGTCTCATGACTGGACGGCCTGCCCGTTTGCCCACCCAGGAGAGAAAGCGCGCCGCCGTGACCTGAGGAAGTTTCATTACTCGTCCGCGGCATGCCCGGAGTTTCGAAAGGGTAGCTGCAGAAGGGGTGACGCCTGTGATTTTTCGCATGGTGTATTCGAGTGCTGGCTACACCCTGCGCGCTATCGTACCCAACCATGCAAAGACGGGATGAACTGCAAGCGCCGCGTCTGTTTCTTCGCTCACCGTCCCGATCAGCTCCGCGTCCTGAATCCACTCGCCGACCCGCACGGCTCCGTCCCTTCGCCGGCCGAATCGCCCCCAATGTCCCCGATTAGCATCTCGGTCAACGATTCCATGCGCCAGCTGCAGTTGAGCAAAGTGAAGTCCATGCCTCATTCATGGATGGCTGAAAACTTTTCTCCGATGACACACTTTACCCTACCCGGGAACTTCAGCCTCCCAACGACGCCAACCCAGGTATCGACCCAACCCGGGATTGGCTTTTACGACGCATGGGAGGATGCGGTTCCGGTGATGGAGATGGTTGAATCGGGCAGGGCTTTGAGGGCCAAGATGTTCGAGAAACTGAGCAAGGATAATCCCCTGGATCTGAATCCGAACCCGGATGTTGGGTGGGTGTCGGATCTACTCAAGTAGATTTGATTTTGCAGTAATCTCTGCCATGTACGTACATAGCTTCTGCAAGTATAAAAATGTCGTAATTCTCAGCAAATAATGTTATGATGATGGGGGTGGGGTTGAAAAGTGGAATCTCTTGATTTTTTGGAGGTAAATATTTTGCAGTAATCTCTATCTTTTCCTTCTACTATGGAAAACGAAATTATGTATTGTATTTACTCATCTACTTTTTTGTGAATAAATTCTGGATAAAAAAGTGTGTCATATGATCATAATTTGAATTCGGTATCAAAATCTTTGATTCATAAACACTTAATTTAGACAAAAATTTGTGTGAGACGATCTCACGGGTCGTATTTTGTGAGACAGATATCTTACTTGGGTCATCCATGAAAAAATATTACTTTTTATGCTAAGAGTATTATTTTTTATTATGAATATCGTTAGGATTGATCCGTCTCACACATAAAATTCTTGAGACCGTCTTACAAGATATCTATTCATTAATTTAAGATATTCTCGTGAATTGTTAAATATGTTTACGTGTGTTGTAAGGACCGTGTATCGTATTATCGTAAATCCTATATGATTATCGATAATTCATGAATTTGATATGTGATTATGTATTTGATGTATATCGTGACAATGGAATTGAGGGAATGAATATTGAATATGAATTGACGTTGTAAGAGCTCGAGTGGAGAGGCCGGACGCCAATGTAGTACAAACATAAATATTTGTACAGAACGTGTGGCGCCCGGGTGGTAGAAAGTGACCGCCCGAGCGCCAGGATATATGAAATGTGTGTTCGGGCAGAACATGCCGCGCCCGAGCGGTAATTTGTGACCGCCCGAGCGCGGTGGAATTGTTAGCCGGGGGCAGAATGTCTCGCGCTCGGGCGCGAGAATTCTACCGCCCGAGCGCGAGAGGCGGTGGGATAAGCATACATTCTTCTTTTCTTTCCTCCGTCAGTTGATTTCAGTAAATTCGAGAGTTAAGTTCGAGATTTCGATTTCTTCCGTCCAAATCGACTTCGAAACGCTGTCTAAACGCGAAACAAATTATATATTTGTGATCGTCGCGTCGAGGGCTTCTGACTGAGGTAATTTTCTTCTAGTTCCAGCAGCTCGAAATATTAAAGTGCTGGAATATCATGTATTTGAAGTTGAATTTCTGATATGTAGTAGAATAACCGACAAAAAACTTGTATTCGAAGTCGGAATTGAATTATGATATGAATTTGATTTGATATGAATTTTTGAAGTTTCAAATGATATTTGAAACTCATATTAATGATTTTGGAATATGTTATTGATTGGAATGAGTATGTTATTGATGTAGATAAAATGTAATATCAATATCTTCAGGCTACATCAACTGAAAACGAAGAATTGAGGTATGTTGCGACCGGGTAACATACGACATGTATCTGTATTATATGATATATGTCGGATTGATTTGATTGATTGGAATGAGATTATGTGTCTATATGGCTTATTTGTTGATTGATGTGGCATACATGACAATGAGATTGAGATATCGATGTATAAAATAAATGTTTTGTTAACACACATCATTTTATGCATACATCGATACATGACATGCACGTTGAGCTATGATCCTTGGATACCCTGATATGATTGGATTGGATTCCGGGGTTTGTGAACACAATCGCTATGCTGGTATTATATGACCCGTAAAGCATAGACAATTGTGGCCCCATATGATTGGATATGAGATTTGGGATTTGATGGCGTTTTGCCGACGCTATCATACGAGTATCTCATATTGGCCGGTGTGCCAGCTCGAGCATTGATTTGATAGCGATTCGATTGATTCTGACATGTGCTCAGTGGATGGTCATTTGACCTGATACCTCCACGACATACATGCATTGCATACCATATATCATTGTTTAGATATCTGTGGTATATATGATTGGTTGTTCCATACGGAGCTTTGCTCACCCCCAAGGGGGGCTATTGTTGTCTTTGTGTGTGGACAATGGCAGGTACTCCAGGATATCAGGAGATCGGAGAGGGTGCTTCTGGAAGGAGTCACAGTTTGAGTTGAGGTTTATGTTTTGTTCCCAGTATATATGTATATGTATCTATAGACCGGGGCATGTCCCGAGGATATGAGTTTTTTGTATGTGATTGGCTTTGATTACGTGTGGGCGTGTTTTATGATTTGAGATGAAATACTATTTTTAGTATTCAAATAAAATTATTTGGGCTCATTGTAAAGAAAATTTAAACTCGTTTTCCGCTGTAATTAGTTAATCCTAATCAGATTGCATTGTAATAACGATTATGAGATAAGGGCCCCTACATGTGTAGTGATTTTTTATCACGCAATTATAAGAATTAATAATTATATAAAATTATTTTGTGTGAGACAGTTTCACGGATCATATTTTGTGATACAGATATTTTATTTGTGTAATCAATGAAAAAGTACTACTTTTTATTGTGAATATCGATATGATTAATAGTCTTACAGATAAAAATTCGATTCGTGAGACTGTATCATAAAAGACTATTTCAATCATTTAAGTATATTATTTAAATAAAACGATCAATCATTTTACAAACAAAGTGTCGCTATTTTATAATAATAATAATACCCCAAAAAAAGGATAACTATTTTTGGATTTCAAAAAATAATGTGAGGATAATAATATGTGCAATGTCTGGATAAAGAGAGACAAGGACGGGATTAGGTTAAGGATGCTGGAGATTGGGACTGTGGGGGACACACTTTAGATTTTCTCGAGATTTTGCATCTTTTATGATTTCACAAGGTTATTTTGTATAATTATTTTGTTTATTATACTCACTAGTTTTGTATTTATCAGAGAATATTCCACCTCACGTTTTTTTATTTTTAAGAATGCTTGTACTTATAATTTATCCGTTACTTTTTATTGTCATATTAATAGATTTAGAACATAACTAATAAAATGCATTGTTATTTTTCTAGCACCACTTTGTCAAATTTGACAAAGATCGAATTTGTTGCTCTCGACATTACGGGAAAAAATTATATGTCATGGACTCTCGATGTAGAAATGCATCTTGAGTTATTGGGTCTAAGTGAGACCATTAAAGAATATGTTATCTCATCATCACAAGAAAAAGCAAAAGTTATAGTGTTTTTACGTCGACATCTCATTGAAAAAGATCCTATGACTTTTATGAAAATGATTAAAAAAAAGATTTGAACAGAAATAATGATTAAAAAATCTCGAATAATGTATCCTGAATCTTGATAATTTCAAGCATAATTTGTGTGTTATTTAGGGCATTGAAGTAAACATAATATGAAATGCCAAAAAATAGCACTTGTAATGCTTTCAACCAATTTTATCAATGGCTTGGTCCGAAGTTCGAATATGATCATCTACTCAAATAAATAGAATCAATTGCCATCATATGATCATATCCCTAATCACAAAAAAATACACCGAAGGCTTATTTTCGAGTCGCATTAAGTGCGTCATTAGGGTGATTTTTCCTTAGGAATCAAATATTTTTTTTTATGTTTATAGTGGATTTGATACCAAGATTTGGAGATTATATAAAATTTCGAATTCGAAACCCTCCAAAACATTAGCAAGACATTCTTTAGAACCTTGCTTCAATTTTTTTTTGTTGGCTAGGATCAAATAGTTGATGCTTATAGGTGCACCGAGATTTCGAGTGTACGATAAATTCTCGTGTTCGAAGTCTAGTTATAATGAACCCTCAATCAATACTACATTTAAATAATGTCTGATGATAATGAAACTTCAAGAAGCTTCACATTAACTTTGGATCCAAACTTTGTAATAAAATTAAAGCCGGAGAAAAGAGGTATTTTGACGAAAAGAGAAATGGTAGGGCACCATTAATATGATTTTCTTCAAACATAGATATTGATTCATCATTAATAATATTATTTTTTGAATAATAATAATAATAATAATAATAATAATAATAATAGTAAGAAATATTAAAATATGAAATTAAAAATTACTCTAAAATAAAAAATTTAAAATTTTAATCTTGTACACTCATTTCATCATACACCATCGACAATCGCAAACTCCGAGATTCCCAAACAAACAAACAGTTCGTCAGCGACGACACAAACTCAGAATTCACAAGAATTCGTCACTGATCGTCAAAACGAATCATGAGTTTCATTCTTTATAACCCTTTCCTTTACATACTGTGCGCGCAGCTTTCTTTGTCTGAGCCTTTTCTAACCGAACAGGGGTTACCTGAAATCCCATCAAAATTCTTGTATTTGGCCAAACTCCCTGAGCTTGTTGAGTGGATGGTGAGCATTAGGAGGGATTTACATGAAAACCCAGAGCTTGGTTTTGAGGAATTTGACACCAGCAGGCTCATCAGAAATGAGCTTGATAAATTGGGCATTTCTTATGAACATCCAATTGCTGTTACTGGGGTGGTTGGATACATTGGAACGGGAAGTCCACCTTTTGTCGCCATTAGAGCTGATATGGATGCTTTAGCTATGCAGGTTTTGTGCCAAAAAAATAATACTTTTATTTAAATATTTTGCGTAATACTGTCGAGGTTTTTCTAGAGTTTGATGAATAATTTATGGAAATATATAATCCTGGCTCCGTGTTGATGGTAGGCCATATGATAAAACACCAAATATTGGTTGACAAGATACGCCCCTCAGAGTATTGGCCCAAGGGTGCATCCAACATGTGCACCCTTGCTCTAAGGTAGCATGAAATTTTCAGTCATAGTAGAATCTTTCAAGTATATCAGTCATTCCATAGTTACTTGGGAAATGGATGTTCGGTGCGCCATTGTCTAAAATTCGAGAATTCGGCATCAGCGGATTCTAGATGCCTTCTACTTGCATGCTATATTCGGCATATGCACTCGAATGTAACTTATGACATGAAAACATGCTACATTATCGGTATTGAGTCAACCATATCTTTTTTCAGGTCATCAAGAAACCTCATATCCGAAATACTAGCCTTTTAGGGATAGAATGACATTTTTCATTTATTAGCCTGCCATGATTAGTAATGGAGCAACACTGTGACCCAGAGAAACTGTTAAAAAAATCTTGATCAAACATAAATTTTAAAATATCAAAGCAGGCATAATCTAAGTGTCAGACAACGCATTTTTGGTCAGATGGAGACCATTTTTCCAAATTTATGTTTGACCAAAGTCGCTTTTAATAATCGCTTGCTCAGCATTTGAGCAGACATATGTTTCTTACCCTATAAATCAACATACTAATTGAATCCTGTTTGATCTTTTTTTCTATTTTTCTGAACTTTGTTGATAAGATATTTATTGTTAATTTGTCTTGGCTTTTAACTCGATTAGGAAGCAGTGGAGTGGGAACACAAAAGTAAAGTTAATGGAAAGATGCATGCTTGTGGACATGATGCTCATGTGGCCATGCTTCTTGGCGCAGCTAAATTACTTCAGGAGCATAGTAGTGAATTACAGGTTTCTTCCTTCTACTTTATTTAAGGAACTTTTATTTAAATAGGCTTCGATCTTTTGTCTGATTCATGTAACTTGTATGCCTGAAGTAGTATTTTTGGCTGTTTGTTATAGTAAATGTTATTCTCATCTCAGATGACATCTCACTCTAGAAAATGCAATTGAATTATGGATTTCTCGTGAATGGCAAGTAAGTTAAAGATTTCTGTTATGTATATTTTGGATTTCAGGGTACTGTTATCTTGGTTTTCCAACCGGCAGAGGAGGGGGGTGGTGGTGCAAAGAAAATGCGAGATGCCGGGATACTAGAGAATGTTGATGCAATCTTTGGCTTGCATGTATCGTCTAAATATCCTATAGGTATGGTGGCCACAAGATCCGGCCCTGTTTTGGCTGGCTGTGGGTTTTTTGAGGCGACAATTAGTGGGAAAGGTGGTCATGCTGCCATCCCACAGCACACTATAGACCCGATTTTAGCCACTTCAAATATTATTTTGAGTTTACAGCAACTTGTTTCAAGGGAAGCCGATCCTTTGGATTCACAGGTAAAAAATTTCGATCAGATTTCATGAGACTATTATGGACTTCAGGTAGTACACTTTATTTATGCACTCTCTTCTTTCGTTTAGTGAATATATACACAATTTATGTAGAAGAAATGATCTTTCAGGTAGTCACTGTCGCTAAATTTGAAGGTGGTCGCGCATTCAATGTCATTCCCGATTCGGTTACGATTGGTGGAACATTCCGAGCATTTTCCAAAGAAAGTTTTAAGCAGCTCAAACAGCGCATTGAAGAGGTAAGCTTCTCAACGTGATTAAAATTATGATATGATATGCATCAACTATATATATACAACTGGAGTGGGATAGTTGTGGCATTTCGATCCCGTTACTTTTGTGCCCACAAGATGATCATAGAGATTAAGTTTTTAGAAATTTGTGGTGCTCTTGGCTCATTTTGTGACATTATGTCCAATCGGCTGTTGAAAAGTATAAATAATGGAATTGGATTTAGAAGACAACTTTTCTGATTTCAATAATACTACAGTTGGTTTCAAATTTCGATACGATGTTACATAAAACGGGATGCAAGGATGGATGCATCAAAATCATTATTCGATTCTTACGAGGTTTGGTGAATCTTTATTTAGAATTTTGCAATTCTCGAATGTACATCTCTGACATGTTTATATTTACTTTCAACATCTGCTCCTGCCTCCTTGTAAATAAATCTCATTTTTTTTTTCAAAAAAAAAGTCTCTGCATTCACATGATTTTCAGGTTGTCACCCTTCAAGCTTCAGTTCAACGTTGTAATGCCACACTTCACTTCTTCGAAAACGAGAAGCCCTTCTACCCGGTGACTGTAAACGACCGAAGATTGCACGTGCACTTCCTCAATGTAGCAGGACGTATGTTAGGCAACGAGAGTGTGAAAGAGGTCCAGCCAGTGATGGGGTCTGAAGATTTCTCGTTTTTTGCAGAGACGATACCGGGATACTTCTACTATGTCGGGATGGTAAACGAGACTAGGGGACGGCTTGAGTTCGGCCATTCCCCTCTATTTGAAGTGAATGAAGATGTACTTCCTTACGGTGCCGCTTTGCATGCATCTTTGGCTGCGACTTATCTTCTTGATTATCACTCTCAAAAGGTACCACAAAAGGGAAGCTTTCACGATGAATTGTAAATCTCGGTAGTAGTTTTCCCCATGGGAAACCTTAAATTGATTTTCTTGGACTTTTATAGAATTTAAAAAAAAAAACAAAAACAAAAAATAAATTGATCTATGTCGGAATTGGATTTTTATCTATCTTTATTAATATTTTATTGCTTTCTTTCATTATTGTGACCAAGGGAAGGTTCAAGATATTGATTGCTGTGTGATTGTCATAAAATTTTCACGCTTAAACACCATACACTAAGAGAATGGGGGAATTTAAATAGCATTTGGATCAAAAGATTTTCATTTGAAAAAGTATTTAAGGAGAAGATTTGAAATAATTTCTTTCTGAAATAAATTTGAAATCTAACACAAGAACTCAAAAAAATAATTATTTTGCATTTAAAATTCATTTTCAGTTGAATTTTTTTAAATAAATCAACAAATTCGTTATTATGGATTTGAAATTCGTAGCTTCAAATCCATCCATACAAATATAACTTCAGGGTAAAATAAAATTTTCTAACAAATCCACATTAAATTTTTTTTAAAGATTTAGAAATTTTAAATGACAACTTCCTCGAGTTATACAAGCGTACGACCATTGGAATTTCCCAAATTCTTAGGCATAGAAAGGTATAGGTTTTTCTATATACGCATATCTTACATGGGTTGCTCGATTTTGAAATTCGATTCCCCTTGTAAATTCCATCAACTCTGAAGCTAGGATTCGCGGACAAATTTCGTTCACAGGAAATTTTGAAGTCCAAGTCACCTTGTACTCAGATCTTAGCTTTCATTGTTACACTGGTTAATGCATCAGATACAAGCCAAGATTGAAATTTTGTGAACTGTGCGAGTGCATATCTCTTGCGAGCATGATACATTGCTAATGTTGTGAGTTGTGATCACACGCGCAATAGGACAGACCGTGGTAATTCCTTGATGGAGATTGGAGTGTAAGAAAAGTGAAAAAACAAGGGGGGAAAATTTCAAATTTCAATAAAGAAAACCTAAGTTTTTTAAATTAACATCAATGGGTTATCATCTCATCCTAATATGATCAAATGTACAGGGATCTATACCGAGTGTGTATCGTCATAATCTTTATGTGCTTCAAATCCTTGAACATTTCCACAGCCATAATCTGAAACAGTTTATATCATTTAGGTGTCCTGTAAAAACTTGAGACAGTTCCTCGGCTCATCACTCTACACAAAACAGCACTCACAATTCAAATTAATTCAACTCAAAATACTAAAATTAGAACAGAAACGTATTCAATATATAGTCAAATTCCCATAAAAGAGCTGCTACAGCAGTCAAGTCAAAACACTATGACATGACAGGGAGAAACGATAAATTTCAGGTCTCCAAAGACTCCACCCGCAAGAAATGACTAACTTCAAACTTTACTTCTCAGATGAATTGGGCCCCCTCTTCTTTCCAAAGCCAACAACTGCAAGTAATTCCAAGAAAACCATGTAACCAATCCAGTCAAAACTCTATGTTATCAAATGTAGCATGAAATCTTTAAGCATATTTCACCATTATCATATTCGATAAACCACTAAGGTTGAAACGAAAAAATCATACCAAAAACAGGTAAATTTCATACTGATATTCCATAAAAGAGGGATAATGTCAAATAGAATTCCCAATTCATCAAGATAATATCAAGTACTCTTATAAATCAAAGCCTGGACCCAAAGACAGGATTCTCTCAGCATCGAAACAACTTGATTATTTAAATATTCCTAATCCCCACACAGTCTAGAAAATGGAATTAGGATTGAATACTTTGATTCGATGAATAGATTCGGAAGCATGTTCTCAAATTAATCCAATACTTAAGCATTTGTATAAATTGTTATCAAGGAAAATATATAACAGCTATACATGATTTAAATTTTATAGTTTTGAAAAGCAGTCAAGTCGGGTAGATTTCCCAAATGCTTCAATCCATATGTGCAACATAAATAAACTATTCCAAAGCAACAAATTCAAGTTATAAATGATCTAACTCAATATGTGCAAAGTTAGGATTACCAGCAGTGACGAAACGGCGGTTGTATTGCATACGCTTGTGAGCACGGCCACGTGGCTTCTTCTTCTTGTCTTGCTTCGCCACCTTCGGCGTCTGTCCTCTCACCTTTCCAGCACGTGCCAGCGATCCATGAACCTTACCTGAAATTCTTCCAAATCAATCGCCGATTCTAGATACAAATCAATGATAAATAAAGGCAATTGCAATTTAGGTTCCAGAAAAATTACCCATTATCGATTATTTTCCTGAGACGCAACGAAAGCTCCGAGTCATACAGAGTAGCTACCTCAGCTAAAGATGGAAACTCCAGCGCTTAGGGTTATCTATGCTTGTGTAGAGAGAGAGAGTGTATTGGACTGGATCAAAATTCACTTTTGGGTTTGACAAATGGGCCTAGTTTAGAAAATTTGTAATCCGTGATTTCATTCAACTGGACCGGTCCACACGTAAAAAGCTACTTAGATTCGAAATTCGAATTCTACACACTTGAAAATAATGTTTCTCATCTATACTTGTACGGTGCGTTTGATAGGGGTGATTAGGTGGGTTTATTTTTTGTAACCCATCTAATCACATGTTTGGTAGGTGTGATTATTTAATCAAGTCTATTCTTCCTATGAATGATTAGGTTATATTAGGTGTGATAAAATAATCACTCCTCACCCCCTATGATTATTTATTTCACTCTTAATTCATCCTATTTTTTCAATTTTACTATTCTCCTAAATTCAAGCTCACCACCACTTCCCTACACCGACCGTCGGCGACCACTGTCGTCGGCGACCGTCGCCGACCACCCCTCCTCCTGTCGGCCGACCGCCGCAGCCGCCTCTTCCGGCCGGCCAACCACCGTCGACCACGTCCACAAAACTGGAAGGACAATTTTGTCAATTAATCAAAAGATTATTATTTATCATATTCTTAAAAATCATACCAGACATAATATTATTTTATCCTTATCTATTTCAATCATTCTTTTTATCCTTTCTTCTCTCTTAATCATTTCATTTTTTTATTCTCTAACCAAACCAAACGTAGTCTATACATAATAATACGACATTGATCAAATGTCTTATTTTTTTTGTTTTACATACAATCACAGCAAACTCATCACATGCAAGAAATATTCCGTACCATATGATAAATTATATTATCTTCAGTTGGACTTATCCATTCAACTGTGTGAAAATTGGTGGGAACATCAATGAATGAAATTATGTTGGTGTCTTAAAAAAATAAACTTGTCGGCACAATTTTTTTTTTTTTGAATCTAAAAACGAGCATGATAGTACATTTTTACAATTGCTTGAATATACAGTCCTTCCAAAAATGGAAAAGCATCGTGTATTTGGTATTCTTCATCGCATATGCTCCCAAAAAAATATTCAATGGAGATTCTACCCACGCTAGTAAATTGAGTGGTTCTCCTCCTTCGAATTCCGATCACACCTCTATGATATTGTAATCGAGAATGTTGACTGTTGGATGGTCTAAATTAAAAGAAAGTTAAATTTATAAAATTATTTAATTGTATCAAAGATAAATTATTCTACTGTCAATTTAAAGTTTTTTTATTTTGAGGTATTCATCAGTCGATTCGTTTTATTTTATCTAAGCTAAACTCGGTTTTCAGGTTTTGGAAACATCCGATAAAAAATCCAAACCATTTTAATTTGGTTCAGTTCGATACTATAATATTATGAGTATGTCTTTTGTGATATTTTCAAAAGACCTACTCATAATATTATAGTATCGAACTGAACCGGTCTCACGAATCTTTATCTGTGAGACATGTCAACCATACTGACATTCACAATAAAAAGTAATACTTTTAGCATAAAAAGTAATACTTTTTCATGGATGATCAAAATATGATATCCGTCTCACAAAATACGACCCGTGTGACCGTATCACACAAGTTTCTGTCTGATATTATCTTATACAACAACTCACTGTATTTTCAAATAGAACACTTTTTTTCTTGATACAAAAGAACAAAATAACTCGAAAATATTATAGAACAACAAGATCAAATAAATATATATTGAGATGAAAAAAAAAACCTCATGAATGAGATAAATAAAATGATCAAATAAAACTTACAATCAAACTGTGAGGCGTGAACACTGAATTGCACAACTTTTCATGCATCACCAACCATCTTCAAATCATGTTATTTAATGCATATCATATTCTCACGAATGGCCGACAAAAAATAACAGCAACATCTTCAAAAAAAAAGCACCAATCTTTTAATCATTTCACCGAATAACATTAAATCAACAATTGAATTATAGAGCAACGGATATTAAATCAACAATTGAGTTATGGAGCAATAAAAGTGGAATCTTTTAAAATTTAAGGAAGAAATTGTTATTTAAACTAAACGGCCGATTCACTTGTATCGATTTTTCGTTTTAAAAAAAAACGAAATTACGTGAAATTAAATAAAATTATCTCGTAACTGAATTGAAAAAACGAAAAAAACCAATAAAAAAGATGGTCGAATTTTTCGATTATATCCGAAGTATGAACACACACCCTAGATACTTTAGCTAGACTCATAGATATTAAATTTGGTTGTCATTTTTAGACTAAAATACACTTAATTTATCAATCACACTCCAAATGATAAATATAATATCTTCACAACCACAAATTTAGAATAGGTAGTGTTATCCAGCGCAAAGTAGGGACGGAGATTTGTGACACCAAGCCTTCTGGACTCCGTGACATGCTGTCTTATCACGAAATCACGTATTTGATTGGTGGTGGATGAAAACGGATAGTATTTATACAATTATTCACTTGTAATCAATCAACTTGACGCCAAAATTTCGACTTCAAAACTTAATTATAATAATATCGTCCATGAAAAAAACAAGAGGCTCCGATTTCCCGGATCCCTGAATATATATTTAACGAAATCCATTGAGGTGTAGACCTTATAAAGGTGAGATTTTATTTTTTTTACAAGGCAAATATCAATTAATACATCTGTAAACATCGATAATTTTTTGTTAATATATCTGTAAACTTTTCAATAAATCAGACCTGTCGTAAAATGAGATTGTAAGTATAAACTGTCACACAACCTATCCAATGATATAGTACATAAAGCTTTTGAAAAAATAGCAAAAGTCAGATGAATTTTGGTCAGAAATTTTGCCTTGATCGGTCCGACATTCGACGCACTCAGATCGCGCTCGTACGCTTTTACACAAGTCAAGCCTTTTCCATTGCAAATCGGGCCCAAGATTTGCAACCCCTGCACCAGCGTGCGCGAGAGAGCCTTTTGACCAACCTTTCTTACACTTTTACGAAGTGTAACTCAATATAAGCTCACCAATACTATGATTATTTTCCTATGTGGAATATTTCTCACTTACCATCCACTTATTTAGGCCTTACTTGTCCAATTTTTCATAAAACAAGAATGAGCAATTGATGAACAGTTTCAGTCTTTAGATAAAACACTTTTCAGTAATTTAATTATGAAATTCTCTTCATTAAGGCTCATCAGTATTAGAGGTGTACGAGAAAACATCATGAAAATGCGTGACATATCGACTCGACTTAAAACATTTGGAGTAGAAATGTCTGAAACTTTTCTTGTGCACAACATTTTATGCACTCCAAATCCAACGTAAACCACGTGGAAGGCCTGTGAACCAAAAAAAAATGATGTTATCGATTTATTTAGTTTTTATCGAAATATAAGGCACGTGCACGTTAAACCACAAATCCAGAGCAAGTATAAATCTGCGCGGCCATGGCGCCGGGAAATTCAAAAATCGATCACCTCGCGCCAGTTAAGCTATGTCGGCAAACCAGATGGATTCCGCCCGACAGGCGGTTTTCAAGCACTCCGTTTCAATGGAGGGGGCTTCAGAGATCGTGGGCTACGATTTCAACAAAGGTGTGAACTACCCGGAGCTTATCAAATCACTGGTCTCTACCGGATTCCAGGCCGCTAATCTCGGGGACGCAGTCCGAATAGTTAATGAAATGGTCTCTTGATTCTCTTTACCCTTTTTTTCCTTCTAGTTCTTTTCTCTTTGTTTATCACTTTATTTGTTGAATTTAGTAGCACGAGCGTGGTGTGCTCGTGTGATGATATTGACATTTTACAGTATATTCTGAACTGATAAGTTTCATTAGTGCTCCATAATGGAGGTTTTTTAGCTGAGTGTAGATAACATATATATATGTCAACTACGAATACTATCAGCATTTCCACCATCGTTAATTATTCTGAACTATATATTTTTCTTTGACCGACATTGAAATGCGTCTCTGTTTTGTTGGTACTGTTCCTTATTTGTGATTGAAGCTAGATTGGAGGCTTTCGAATGAGACTCCGACTAAGGATTGCAGTGAAAAGGAAAGAGACCCGGCTTTTAGGGAGTCGGTGAGATGTAAGGTGTTTCTTGGTTTCACTTCAAATCTCATTTCCTCTGGCATTCGGGAGACAATTCGGTATCTTCTTCAGCATCGCATGGTGAGTGTTTGCAGAAAACTCTGTTTCTTGTCCATGTGTCGCGTCATGCGCCAAATTTATTCATATTTTGCGAATATTTTACGCCCTGTGATCCTCGAGTCTCATTGAAGTAAAGTGCTCTTGAATTTCTAGGATCAGCGTGACCAAAGAGTTGCCGAAAGCGGAATTTTTTAGTCTTTTTTGTAGGGTATTTATAGTGGGTTCCCTTTCCATCTTCGGAATTGTGGAACATAGCAAATGTTTTTAACAGATAGTAAGGTGAATCATGAATGGTTTTACATCATGCAATATTACCTGAATTTCACACCATGTGGTGTCTGTCCGACGCGTCGGTAGGTCGATGTAGTGGTAACCACGGCTGGTGGTGTGGAGGAGGACCTTGTGAAGTGCCTTGCTCCCACTTTCAAAGGCGACTTTGCTCTTCCTGGAGCTCTTCTTCGTTCAAAAGGCTTGAACCGCATCGGAAATTTGTTGGTTCCTAACGACAACTACTGTAAATTTGAGGATTGGATCATTCCAATTTTCGACCAGATGTTAGATGAACAAAAACTACAGGTATTGTTCCGCTCGACTCTTTTTCATAGAGCTAGTATATCCGGTGTGCCAAATGATAGATAAATGCATTTGTCTGCGATTTTTTGTTTTCTATCAATTCACGATCTTAGTCCATTACATTTATATTAAAAATAATGTAATAATCTCCGAGAAAGGATTCAAATGTTGATTATGAGATGTTTCTGAGGTCGTGGTCTCGTTCCTCCTATGTTTCCAGAATGTACTCTGGACACCATCTAAAGTGATTGCTCGACTGGGGAAAGAAATCAATGATGAGCACTCATACTTGTACTGGGCATACAAGGTACATGATCATTCAAATGTAGTAAAAAATCAATGATGAGCACTCATCCTTGAGTCGTTCGTTATCAGTCATTAATTCACCGTATGATGTTCTTCCGGTTCTATTATTTATTTATTAGTTCTCATCTCTTGTTGCAGAACAACATACCCATCTTCTGCCCCGGGTTAACCGATGGTTCGCTGGGCGATATGTTATACTTCCACTCGTATAAGCATGAGCATGGTGGCCTGGTGATTGACATTGTGCAAGGTAACCATCATCTTGCGACAGTATATGTTGTTCTAGCATAAGTCATGAGAGGCTCAGTTTATGAATAGATATTCGAGCCATGGATGATGAGGCAGTCTATTCTGGTCTGAGGAAGACGGGTATAATACTTCTCGGAGGAGGTTTGCCCAAGCATCATATATGCAACGCAAATATGATGCGAAACGGAGCCGATTTTGCTGTCTTTATCAACACTGCACAAGAGTTCGATGGAAGTGATTCAGGTGCTCGTCCCGACGAAGCCGTGTCTTGGGGCAAAATTCGAGTTTCAGCCAAGTCTGTGAAGGTATGTTGAATTCATTTCTCTCTCTCTCTCGCATATTGGTAATAATTAATATGTGGATCGAATGCACTCTGGTTTGGCATGTTAATTGTCTTACCTGAGCAGGTACATTGCGATGCAACCATTGCCTTCCCTCTCCTAGTGGCCGAAACATTTGCAGCAAAGCAAAAGCTGATATGATATGAAGAAACTAGTGGTTGATATGTGCCATTATGTTGGGAATTGTTTACGATTTAATTTGTATTGTATTCCGATTTCCATCAGTTGTCTTCTTGCCTTCAAATATAGAAAGCCACTCTTTATAATTATTAAACAGAGACTCGACCCTTGAAGCTTGAGAATAAGATCCAAGTTTTTCACCAAAAGCGACACAGTTCAACGAACAATCAAACCCAGCAAAACGAAAATACGCGTTTTATTCGAGCAACACCATGGAAACATTGCAACAAACCTCTTACAAACGCCGGCATATAGTCATTCCATCACCCACAGGAACTTGGCAAATTTGTATGCGAGTGTCGGCAGCAAGATATTTATTCAACTCCATCACAGGTTTCCGAAACTGTAACAAAAACGGTGGAACAGAATCCTCCGGCATCGTCACCGTTCCTGCCCAGAGCGTGTTGTCGTATATCACTATTCCACCGGGTTTCAGAAGTCCCAACAGCTTTTCATGGTACTCCACGTAATTATGTTTATCCGCATCGACGAAAGCAAAGTCGAATGTTCCGTGATTGTCATCCTGCATCGTGAATACAAGATATCAGACTAAAGTTTTGGGAAATCAATTCGAAAAAGAATTAGTGTTGTTACATCTTGCAAGAGTTTTTCAAGCACTGGAAGAGCCGGAGACTCGATAAAATCTATTTTGTGTCCGACACCGGCCTTTTTGATTATGGGCAAACCAATCTCGTATGAACTTCGATCCAGATCGATGGCCGTGATCTGTAACATCAACCTTTCTAATCAGCCGTAAAACAAAATCATTCTGATACAAAATTTCCATCATTTCGTATTAATCATTATTAACTAGGTCCGATGTATATGTAGAACCTTCCCATCTTCAGGAATGGTGAGTGCAGTTAGAAGAAGGGAATATCCAGTAAAAACTCCGATTTCAATAGTTCTTTTGGCATTGATGAGCTTCAAGAGTAAGGCAATCAGTTGACCGGAATCAGGATTTGTACCCATCACCGCCCTATATATCAAGAATCGACTTGTTTATGCAAAGCTATATATATCTTCAACACTAACAAAACAACAATTCGAGGGCTCTCGATATATATCATGTAAATGAAAAGATGTAAATTATCAGAGGAAATTAAGTTACATGGGATGAGTTGAGGTGAGAGCTCTTATCTCTTTCAGATAATCTGCTTCACGTGGATACACGCTAGTCTCCAGCAAATACTAATTTCGATTTCCAAGGCAAACAAACATAACTCAATCAGTTTTGTGTCACAAATGAACAAAAAACAAATTTAAAATGAAGACAAAAAAACAAAAAAAAAAAGAAACCATGCATGGTTTCGATGTGAAAGAATAATCAGTAAAAATAGCACCTGATACAAATCATGGTTTCGCAACAATCCAACATCCATCAAGATGTCAGCTTCCATTGTTGTTAATTATTACCTTGATCACCAACGTAACCCATAAATAATAATAATCTCAAAACATCCAAAGATATTCAAATGTATAGAAATCGAAGGGAGTAGGATACCTCGCCGGTGTCTGGATTAGTACTGTACGTTTGCCTGTGAGAAATGGTCGAGCTCTTGTAATATATCGCAATCCTCACGTGTCCTACACCCACCGCCTTGTGACACCAACCAACTACTGAGATACTTTTTACTGAGCCCACATACCTCACAAATAAATTCATGACTTCATAATTTTTATTTGACTCTGGTGGACCATGCGTCAGGTGAACTATCTGCATCAAGCTCAACCACAGATTAAATCACAAAAACAAGTTAATTTTGTATTATTTTTTTATTATAAATGTGAATGGATCTTATATTTTATATAATATAAATTATATTATATATATATTTTTTGTTACTCTTTAGACATTGGCCAATAAATGATAAACGGAAAGACGAGAGGATTTTTAACGGAAAAATAAATATGTCGGCAGGGAGGTTTCTGGCTTTTACTTCATTTTTTAACACACCTATGCATCTGTTTTATTAAATTTCATTAATGCTCCGAAATTTATATTTTTAAGATCAAATTCAAAAATATTTAATATATTTTATCGACCTGAGCCGGGTTGAGTATTTTATGAGACGGATCTCTTATTTGGGTCATCCATGAAAAAGTATCACTTTTTATGCTAAGAGTGTTACTTTTTATTATGAATATCGATAGAGTTAACTAGTCTCACAGATAAAAGATTTGTAGACCTTCTCACAAGAGATCTATTCAATTTTTTTTTTTAAAAAAAATCAAGTTTAAATCAAGAAAAATTTATTTTCAATCAATTATGTCAAGTTAAAATTTTATGCATTGATCAAGTTATGAGTCAAGGAAAAAAAGGGTCCAATAACTTGAATATGCAAATTTAGCTAATTAGTTCGACATGAAAAATGATAGGACGATTACTATTCAGGTGATTTGTCTACCATTTCAGATTTTATTTATATTGCGTTTGGATGAATGATTTTTAAATATATTAAAACGTATTTTTATTGTTTAGAGAAGTAAGATCTTAAAATTCAAAGACATTCATTATATGTTTATATAATAGTGTATTTTAATTAGGATGAATTTCATTTTCATTAAATAATAATAATTGGATGTAGATTCTATTTTGTATTATTAATTTGTAATAAGTAAGATATAATTTAAAATTTTATATATTATTTCATTGAAAAGAAAAAAATTATAATCGAAACTTATAGATCTCAAATTCATTTATCAAATTACACTAGGCCGAAATAGGATCGGCTAGATCATTTATATCCAATATATTTGATTTGAGAAAATTACGTAACTACAAATTTAATTTGCACGAGCTAGCAACGATGTCGACGCTTTTGCGGCTTTATTTTCAAGTATTTATTCAATTTCATAGGTTTCGATGTACCAACTTTTTTAAGTGGCCAGGGATTATTTTCTGAGACATGTAGAGTCTCAAACTCCATGTCCAACCTAATTCTCAAGATCAGGAAGATCTGGAAAAGAAAAAACAACCAATTTAAGTTGTTAATAGATATAATATTCCAAATGATAAACGTAAAAATATTGAGAAAATTGAGATTTGGAGTAGATTAATTGAACAATATTTCCAAAAATCATATGGTTGTTCATATAGAGGAAAAAAATCGTCTTTAATGCACGCCGTTATTTCTGTCAAGTACAACAATATTATTAACAGCGCATATATGGGTGCACGCTGTTAAAAATAATATTCGCAGCGTGCTTTTAATGCACGCTGTTGATGACGTGATACAGAAAATCATTTTTCTTGTAGTGTTTGCGCCTAGGAGCAGCACAAAAAGAGAGAGTACAATTGTATTATTGACCCAATGATAAATCACGTCACTAAGACATTTCATCTCAGGGATCTGTTCACTGAGAAATCGCTAGCTCTAACGATGAGAAAACGGACGTCCATGTAGCAGATTTTTTTGTTTTTGGTAGAAATATAGTGATCTATGGAGGCTATTGGACCACAAAATGCCGAATTGTATGCAGTGAAGCATGCAAGGTAGGTATTGTAGCTGGTCCATATGGAGAAATTGGGTGATGGAGTGATCAAAGTGACACGTGTTTTTGCTAAAAAAGACAAGTAACCTAGGAATGGTCAGGGAGTCGGAATATTTCACCCTATCTCATGTGGTACTGCCCCCATGAGAAGATCAAAGGCCCAAATTTAACCACATATATGCGGGGTCCATCAAATTTTTTAAAATCAACGGCCCAGATCTTGTGGGGCACTGCCCCCATAGGTAGCATCGACAGAACCCAGGGAGTCTATGGACTCCATACTTGTTTTTTTTTTTTTTATATTGTCGTTGTGATATTCCAATAATACTAATGCATCGACGCAAGCATTGCAGTTTTATATAATATTTTTTAAATAGAAAAAAAAAGGAAAAAAGATCGAAATTGGAATTAAACCTATAACTTGATGTTTCATGGTGTAAAAATATATTTAAGATTTATTTGGTTAATTTCCGTTTCACATTTGGGTGTGTTGATTTTAGATTGGATGTTTATTTAGCTTATGAGTATGTCTTTTGTGAGACGGTCTCACAAATCTTTATCTGTGAGACGGGCCAACCCTACCGACATCCACAATGAAAATAATACTGTTAGCATAAAAAGTAATACTTTTTCATGGATGATCCAAATAAGAGATCCGTCTCACAAAATACGATCCGTGAGACCGTCTCACACAAGTTTTTGCCTTAGCTTATTCCTTTGAGAGAGTTTTGCAAATGCTGGAAACTGTAAGAAGTGGCGAGGAAATTGGGAATTGTGAGTGATGATTTGTTGAGACATATTAGGTGTGTTGAGATATTTTATAGGCATAAAAGAAAAAATTTGGTAAAAAAATATCATGACATCAAAAACAATTTGCATATATTGTTTATATTTAATAAAATAGTAAAAGATATTATGATATAATAAAACACGGAATTGACGTCATGTACGTGATCATGTCAATAAAGGGAATCCAAATTATTATTATGCCATGCCAAATATTAATATGAAAGTACGAAAAAAAATAAATGTTCACAACATGGTGGGCAAATAGCTAGATGCCAAAATCGTACTTCCATATCCAATTTTGCTGCGCAAGAAAATAGCTCATCATCAACATCAAACATTTGTGTTTTCACATTCAATTTTCAATAGTAAAATAGTCAAAAGCATTAAATCATGAAACTTGTGGCAAAAACTGAACTTGACATTAATTTATAAGAAACATGGTAAGTCTCATTCAAGAAAATTAATGAAACATATACATTTTAATTTGAAACTACGTAGGTAGCCAATCTTTATAAATTTCAAATCTCTTGCTTATTCAATAAACTATTGTATTTCGAATCATAATAAGTAGGATGTAGCATAAAATAAAATTAAAATGGAAGAATTGCATCATTAATCTTTGAATTCACCTTCTCAATTTAAAGAAAAAGAATAAAGATTAACCTTAACGTATAATACATGGGTCAAATATTATTATTGTACATCAATTCTCTTGATTATAAGTTTTCTACTACTCATAAAATCATGGATTCTTTTGAGTGCAACTTCGAGTGTGCGTTCACTCATATTTGCGAAGCAAACCCGAAACCATCCAGGCTCCGAACAATGGCAAGAAGATCCCGGAGATATATTCAATTTCACTTCATGCAATATTAGTTTCCACAAATCTAGTTCTTGTTCTTTTGTACACTCCTCCAACAAAGGGCTCATATTCATCCAACAGAACAATCCAGCATTCCCTTTCAAACACTGGATCCCGGAATTTTCCAACACCGAAACGATCATTTGCTGCCTCTTTTTCAACCTTTCCCGGTTCGTTTTAATGTAATTTTCTGTGAATTGCCGATCCGAAAGCATTGAAGCAAGAAACTGTTGAGTTTGTGAAGAAATCAAAGTGAAACTAGACATTCTTCTTGCGGTTTTCACGACATGGTCGTTGTAAGAATAAATGGTGCCAACCCTAAAACCTGGAAGCCCTAAATCTTTGGAAAGACTATAAACGATGTGAACCCTTTCGGATTCTTGGTATTTTCTCGCCTCAAGAATTTCAGAAATGCTGACAAATTCTTCGGACGAGAATGCTGATCCCGAGTAGATTTCATCCGAGACAAGATGGATGTTTTTACTCGTAACAAATTCAAGAATCCCTTCAAGAACTGGTCGTGTAATCGTCGCTCCCAAAGGGTTTGAAGGATTTGTTATGAGTACTCCTCTAACTTTCATGTTCTTTGACATGGCTTCGTTGTATGCAGATTCTAAGGATTCTTGAGTTATTTTGAAATTGTTTGAGCTTTTACTATGAATTGGGATTATATTTACACCAGTTCTCCACCTTAAATCCCTGTCAAACCTGTGGCATTGTAGTCCAATTATTGAGTTACGTTGGATAAAACTTCTGGGTGAATATAAATATATTGGAAATTTATTTTAGGTACTTAATTAAACTCAAAATTAATACGCTGTATATTTTGTTTATTTTTCTGAAATTGACATTTTCCATCGTATATAATAAATTATGCATTTATATATTGCATTATTAACTTTTTAATCACAAACATGTACTTAAAAATCGAAAAAATAATATTTTGAATTATTATATACCATATCACAAAAAGAAATTATTTTTGGGGAAGTAATGAAATAATATTTTATTAAAATAACTATCCAAATGACATCACTAAAAAATAATTATACCCTGGATAGTATGGAGTTGGAATAAGCAAAGCATCTCCTGGATCAGCTAAAATGAAGGTTAACAACTCATTTGCTGCTGTTGCTCCCGCTGTTATAACAATTTTATCGGGGTCGAATTTCGCTCTTCCCCCTCGAATCTGTTCCATAAAGCTTGCCATTGCCTGCAGATATTTAATTTGCAAGCTTGAATATTAGCTATTATATTGAATATGCCACAGTATATATATTCAGACGATCGAGGTTTCTTGTGGCCATTTGTACCTTTCTGAAAGATTTCAGCCCATGATAATCTTGAAATAGTGCATTCTCCCTAAAGGTGGAAGTTTCGTTTCCTATGTTTGCTGGATTATTTTCCAGGTATTTCTCTACCATATCAAATGAAACCTGCAGAAGAATTAACAACTAGTCAGAAATGATGGGCGCAACGCTTAAGTTTATTTGAGACAGATTCTAGATAGATGAAGTTTAATTATATTTTATATCTTAATAAAATATATTATATAGTAAGTGACATCCTTGAATCGAAGCGTGAAATCTTGATGGTCATTCCTTTTGTTGAATTTGATTTGGTCAACACATGCATTTACGAAAATGCTACTCGATAAATAAAAGAGTTGAAGATCAAAATCTTGATTCCATCCTGATTCGAATTCGACTCGAGATTTCTATAATATTCGAACAAAGAAACTCACTTGATTTTCTGCGAGTCCCATCTGTATAACTCCGGCGGAATCTCGCAATTCGTCATAAGGATTTTCATCATAAGCTTTCCAACCTGCAAAATATGGCGAATCTTCACCGTGTGTTTCTGATAGAGCAACTTTTGATAATCCAACAGACAAGTAACGTTCACTCTCCGCCACCATAACTAATATTTGCAAAAAATAATGAATTATTTTCAGGAAAACTAAAATGGGTTTTCAAAAAGAGAGAAAAGTGCAGAAAAAACAGAAGCGTTTGAATTCTTGAATGAAGCTATCTATTTGTCAAACTCCCTTTTATATATATAAAAAAGAGTTCATATATCATGAAGACTTAATATAATATTAAGGGGCCATGAATATACATCATGAAATATTTTTAATTGGAAAATAACCAATTATTGATTCTATAAAGATTAAAAGAAAAAAAACTCACCTTTTACTTGTATAATTTTTAAGTGTTGGAGACAACTGTACGCTACGTACAATCATATTTTTCAAAGCTTCCTATATATATATCTCAATCTCCACGAGATCCGCATCAAACATGGTGGTTGAATGTGTATATCAGAAATTTTTGATCGGCTTAAACTATATTGTATGATATATATTGAAAGGCAAAAACTTGTATCAGACGGTCTCATGAGTCGTATTTTGTGAGATATATATCTTATTTGGATCATCCATGAAAAAATATTACTTTTTATACTAAGACTATTACTTTTCATTGTGGATGTCGGTAGGGTTGACCCGTCTCACAGATAAAGATTCGTGAGACCGTTTTGGAACTCCTCCCATGCATCGATTTTATATTTTTCGTGTATTAAAAGGTATTTTAGAATCAAATATAGAAATGATTCAGCTTATGGAATGATGGTGGTGAAATGTGTGCATTATGTATAACATAATTATTGAATCATCTAGAATATACATGAATTCGAAATAAAATTTATGTAGAGATTATAAATTTCAACATTTACATTCAGAATTCAAATAAAATTCAAGAGTTTGCATTTGTACACACTTTTAGACAAAGATAACTCTATATATTGGGAAGGAAAAATTGGTTCTTTATATATATTTTTTGTGTGTGGCAATTTTGATATATAATATTTTTGAAATCAATTTTTTGTTATGTGATGTATGTTTATTTTTAGATAATATTAGTCATTTTTCTATGAGAACACAGACATGCATTGGACATGTCAGCGCCACATCAGATCAACACGGGAAAAATGCTTAAATTTCAAAAGAAGAAAATATATTTAACAAAGACTGAAATTTGACATATTGAGAATCAAATTCACGAATAGACAAATATAAATAACCAAAATTGTAAGTTTTGGTATCGGAAAACATATTATTATTGTTGACAAGAACTTATACAATATCATATCTAAAACAAAAAATTTGAACTCCTAACTCGACTATTTTCTTGAAAACAAAAACTTGTGTGAGACGGTATTACGTGTCGTATTTTGTGAGATAGATTTCTTATTTGGGTCATCCATGAAAAAATATTACTTTTTATTGTGAATATCGGTAGGGTTTATCCATCTCATAGATAAAGATTCGTGAGATCGTATCACAAGATACATACTCTTTTTTGAATGGTAGCACACCATATATACAATTTCTTTTAAACATTTCATATCTTTCATTGATTTATTAATTTATTTTATTTTTTCAAAAATAAAACTCTCGAACACTGCACAATAATAATATGTATTCACCTCCATTTCCCCCTTAAACTACTAACCAATTAATCAAAGTTCGATAATTAACACACTATCATTTATATTTTACAGGGGAGCGTAGAATTTATTGTTTGTAATTTAGTCCTACTATTATAGGGTGAGTATATATAAAGATGAATTCTATATGTATAAAATAATTAAACTTGATATTTGCCTTGCATGTAAGTTGGATTAGGAAATTGTGGTTATGGTAATTGCAATTCGAATCATAAAGTTAAAATAATTAAAGAACATAAAACAACTTCGACTTGTTATATATTAACAGCTAATGATGTCTGAATATTCACGGTAAAGCGAATATATGCAATATTCTGTATGTATTTATCCTAGCAACATAATCTACTTTGGATATTTTTGTTAGAGATTCTTTTGTCATGTACAAGATTTAATGTGTTTGTCTTGCAGTTCCAGAGACTAATTAAAATTAGTTCCGACGACTTACGAAAACTAAATCTAAATAAGCATATTTTTGTAATATTTTGCACCTTGTTAGGTGATCCAAGAATCTAAATATCGTCATGTTAAATAGTTTCTTCCATTTATTTATGTAATTTATGTGTATGTGTAAGAACCAGATTTTTCAACCCTTAATTTAAGAGCATATTATTTTGATTATTTTATTAGGACAAGATATACATATTGGAAAATATTTTTATGGGAAATCCTTATTGTCAAGATAATAATATTTACACTAAGGAAAGCATATTTTCGAAATTTCTAAGGATTATGGCAAGATGGGAAGACATCATACAAGATCCAGAGGAGTGAGGCATGGATATTGCACCCAAATTTTCGAAATCCTACTATGTTCTATGCTTAAATATTATGATGCATGGATATAAGGAAGATTACAAGGTAAATTAGAATCAAATCATCAAAGTTTGCTCAAAATCATTGGACATATCCACCCCATATTTTCGAACAAATTAAAGACAATGGATTAAGGAATAAATCCCACACTTTGGTAGCTAAATAACTCAATTATGGGATGAGATTTCGAAGCCAAAAAACATGAGATTTAGGGGCCAATTTGAACATGATTTAGCCACCATATTTAGCTCCATTTCTCTCACCTATAAATACCCCATCACTCTTAGCATTCTTCACACCTTCATTTCGAGATCCCTAGCTGATAGTTTCGAAAATTCCAACAGATGTCCTAGCCGAAACCTTGCACCAAGAATCGTCCAAGAATTAGGCTGGAAAGTGAACCGAAGTGCTGCCCGAGCAAGAAGCAAGAAACAATCCAATCCTCGAAGCCATGTACCTATGTTTTTAGCATTCCAGAATACGGTAAGTGGACTTGTTTTAAAGTTTAAATTTTCAGATTTATGCATGTGTTGTTTTCGAAAATTCATATAGTACAATTCTTTTTCTACTCATTCCTTGTGTCGGTTGTCATGTGATTTTTGGACACCGTGAGGATTCAACTGTATATGAGAGGGAATCCCAAATATAGTATGACCCTTTACGCGATGGGGATGTAATCGCTATATGGCCTCTCTCTCTTAGAGGAGTAAAAATTAGGGACTGATATCAGTAAACCATAGAAAGTAGAGAAATCTCAGTGTCTATTCAATGTTATGCATGTGTTGTGAATTATGTTATGCGAGTTATGTGATTTTCGAGATAATGTGTATTGTTATATTGTGCTCGAACGACCCCAGTTGCTGAGTATTTACCAAAATACTCACACCTTACAATCCTTTCCCAGATAAACCCGAGGAAGAACTCGAGGAGGAGGAGGACCAGTTTTGGGGCTGGTGAAATTCGAGATTTCAATATTTTAGTTTAAGTTTAAGTTTTTATTATTCAGTTGTAAAACGCTTCCGCGCTACTATTTCATTTGGATTGTAAAGACAATGTTGTTTCTTTTGAATTATAATATAAACTGGTTTTGGTTTATATTGTGCTACGAGGCTGGTTGTTTTCGATTGTGTGATTGTTAAACAAAGCCGGTGTCAATCCTGAGTATCGGAGCGTGACAGTAAGTGCATGGAAAGGATGATTCATTAGTTAAGTTCTCAAATGTTCTTTTTATCTCTTTATTTGATCTACTGATGTGCAAGTTTTCGAGTACTTACTCTCGACTACTCAACCCTTTGGCGATTTGGGACCATTATCCTGACTACTCACACCTCAAGCTATTCATCTATTTGAGTCAACGAACCGTCCTTCGTTAATTACTTGCTGCTTAGAATTGAAAAACAATGGAACCATTACATGAATCCACCATTATAAACATGAAAAAAACTTGTGTGAGACGGTCTCACGAGTCGTATTTTGTGAGACAGATCTCTTATTTAGGTTATAATGAAAAAATATTATTTTTTATGCTAAGAGTATTACTTTTTATTGAGAATATCAGTAGGGTTGATCCGTCTCATAGATAAAGATTCGTGAGATCGTCTCACAAGAGACCTACTTTATAAACATTTAAAGAAGTGAATTAACAAGCCAAATCAAAGGTGGCCAAAGAGATTGTACGAATATGTGATCACCAAATTTATAATAAAAGTTGGAGATTTTGAGTTTGAATAACGAAATTTTAGGGAATTGTTTACTCCATATTAGATGAACAGATCTTTATTGATATGATCATTCAATTAATATAATGTAGCTGAATTTGGTCTGATTCTCAGTAAGATTTCGTGTTTCAAGAATCTCAAGAATTTGTTAATGTTTCACCGGCTCATATTTAAGAGATGTGCCAATTGGTTCATTTTATACTAGATTTATGAGGTGTGCTTTATTCCATTGATTAATCATTCTTCAATGGCAAAAACTTGTGTGAGACGATATCACGAGTCGTATTTTGTAAGACGAATATCTTATATGGGTCGTCCATGAAAAAATATTACTTTTTATGCTAAGAGTATTACTTTTTATTGTGAATATCGGTAGGGTTGACTCGTCTCACAGATAAAGATTCGTGGGACTGTTTCACAAGAAACCTACTCTTCTTGAATTGTAAAATATATGAAAGAAAGATCTCTATGAAATTTTTATATTTCAATGATAATGAAATGTGTTCAAAGTAAATATGAAGTGAGCCTGCCAGAAAAGTAGACAATATGTTGGATTGAAACAATAAACTTGGGGTGTTGTGAATTATTGTTCTATATTTTAGGTTATGATTGGATTCATATATAGATAGACAGACACATGTGAATTATTGTTCTATATTTTAGGTTATGATTGGATTCATATATAGATAGACAGACACATGGGAGAACATTCTTGAAATCCATAGATTTGAAATGAATAGGTCGAGAGATGCATTTTAAGTTGAAGCAAAAAAATGTGCTTAATCAACGTAAAATATTTCAAATCATTCATTCTAATTTTGAATCAAAACAGAAATAATATATTCGATGTGTGAATTTGAAATCAAATCCTTCACTCTGAACACAACCTTAAATTATTTGAACCGGTAACTCAGTCCACCATGCCGACAACATGGTTTTGTAAAATAAAAACTTGAATGAGATTTTTGTATCCACCGATGTAAGTTTCAAATACATCATATATAAAGGGAATATGTAAAAAACCAAAACTAATTAATTTAATTATGATAAAATGATCGTCACCAAAATAACAAAATTTTGAATTTGGTTTGATTTGCTTGATTTTTTTGATGAAAAATTCGATCGATTTAGTTTGCCTGGAAAAGACGAGAGTTTATTTGATTTTGCAATATTCGATTCAGTTTACTTCGGTTCCGTTGATACACATCCTAAGCATGAAATAGAACTCCAGAGCCCCAACAAAAAAGGAAAGGAAAAATGAAAGAAAGAAACCTCGACTGCGAGCAGATAACAGATGCTTTTGTGCCATTGGTCATTTAAACAGAAAATTACGTTAATATAATGAACAAAGCTTGAATATTTTTTTTAGGGATCCAGACATTCAAATCATAGTCATGTAATACATCAAGTGTCGAACAAATTATTTTCAGAAGAAAATACAAGGAGAATGTGTAACAAGGACAGTTATTCCATCACTGCAACTCCTCCAACAGCTTTAATTTTCTCTATGATGCTATTTGCCTCATCTTTTGTGATCTGTTGTTTCAGTACAACAGGGGCTTTCTCGACCAAATCTTTGGCTTCCTTCAACCCTAGATCCGTGAAGGAACGTATCTCTTTGATCACTTTGAGTTTAGACCCTGCATCAAATTTCTCCAGCTTAACATCAAATGTTGTTTTCTCAGGTTGTTTCTCCTCAGCCTTGGACGACCCGGATCGTGCCCCACCTTGAGTACTCAAATCCATTCCCTCTACAGATATAGGCTGCAGCTTAGGAAGCGTTAACTTGTCTCTGAGAGCAGGACCAATTTGCATACGTTCTTCCGGAGGTAGGGAAATAATTCTTTCAGCAAGCTGGACAATCTTGTCGGAAGGAGGGGGTCTTGGTCCGTATGGATCATAGAACTCAGGGTACTTGTACCTTTTCGGCTTGGTATTGGGATCTCTTGGGACAAAATCGTGTTGGAAAGAACGATACTGAACTATCCTGGATTTTCCTCGAAAAGAGGGATTGAAACAAGTAAATCTATAAAGAGTAGCTAGTTTCATTATTAGGTTTGTGGAAAAAGTGGTCCGTAGATCACTGAAGGGTTGAAAGCGGCAAGACAAATCAAGTTCTACAGATGATTACATACACCTCTGTATGTCATCACAACCCAGTATTGACTTCGGTACACCGATATAGCCTTCAAAGAGAGCAAAAAAAAGGAAAACAGACCCCCGTGATATTGCTTCTCTGAAACTATAGGACAATAGTAATTAGAGTTGAAGCTAGTGATTTGCAGGTAGACAAGAAAATAAAGAATATAGCATCACGACATGAATACTTTAAAATCACTATACTCAATTCATCATTCTTACACACAAAAGGTCCAAACATTTTCAGACATTTTGGAGCAAGTACTTTATCAAACGTAAACTACAAAATTAGTTCCGTTCCAACTTAATCAATTATTGTACACAAGTTCAAAATTCACCAGTAACACTAAAAGATCACATATGAAACAAGGGTTCTAAAGAACCATCTCCTAGCCAGAACCGTTTCAACAATTTCCAAGGATTGGATCCTACAAACTTCATATAATGGCCCAAAATTCAAAAAAACCTGACTTTATATCATCATCATTCAATTGCACACAGATAAAAGCGTAAAATTGTTTACCAAGGATAAAACTTCTAGATAAGAAATTTATCATTCAAGATCCAGTTTTACACTTGTTATGAAATCCTAAGAAGACGTAGAAAGAAACTGCGTAGGGATATTAATTGCTCAGCCAGCTTCTGGTATTAACTATTGTGAACAACAAACTCCAAAAATGAAACCATAAAATTCAGAACAGAAAAAGCAAATAACAGGAAAAAGAGGCTGAGGATTGAGAATCAGACAAAAGGAACAAAAGAAACCCTCAAGGGAATTCTCCTTCCCATTGAGTTTTTGGGATGTGGAGTCATCGTTGGTCAAAAATGCTACTGGCTAAGCTGCTGAAACTTACATTGCGTCTATGGATATACATTAGGGTTCATTATCCCGTGAGACACTAGCCAACATCAATCACATGGTTTCTCTAGCTTTTAACACCGCACTGATTCAAAATACAGACATGATGAATAAAATCCAACTCAAGTAGTCAAGTTCCCAAACAAAATTTATAAAATCAGCAAAAAAAAAACCCAAAATAACATCAAATAAACAATCCCAGAAAAATTTCATCAGCATTAGAACTCAAAATAAAGTAAAAATCGATTACAACGCAATGGAGGATCAGCCGCTTGTATATTGCTTTCGTTTCCAAATAGTAGGTAAAAGACAAAAATCCTGAAAAAATACCTCGAAATGATTGCCGGGAAAAAGATTAAGGAGGTTGTAGCAACTCCACGGGCGGGTGGCGGCGGGTTAGGAGGAGAAGTCAGTGGCCAAGGAATTTGAAACACAAATCAGGGGTTTATAAAAAAAGAAAAAAAGAAACTATTTAAATAATAATTTAATCAATTATTAGCTTTATAAAAATTTTAAAAAGTGTTATTTACACTTCAAAAATTTATTTTCGTAATATTTAAAAACATAAAAGCGAAATATAAAAATAAATTTTTGAAATGTCAATAAAAATTCCAAAAATTTATTCAGTAGCTAACTTTTAGTAAACATACAATGTTCCCCAAAAAAAAACATACAATGATTATTTATTAGTTAATATATAAAAAAAGCTCTGGATTGTTTAATTTTTTTAAAATTACAATTATTTATTTTTAATTATAAATGTTCAAAACAACAAAGTATAGGTCCATATTAAAAATTATTTTTAACAACTGAATGGGAATATAAATTATATTTTATTATTTGATTATATTTTAAAATAATTTTGTTTTAACTATAAATTGTCAATAAATAAGTATTTTGTGAGACTTTTTAAATCCGTAAGACGAATTGATTCAATCCATATTTATACAAAATACCATTGTTTTTTATATGAAAAATTATAATTTTTTTTCATAGACCGGATCTAATTGAATTTAGTCTCACAAAATTAGGCCGATAAAACTACCTCGCAATAACTTTTGTGATTATACACAGAGTTTGCTAAACACTAGTTTTCTTTGAAAACAATAAAAATATTTAATATTAAAATATTTTTTAATTGTAAACAAATTTGTTATAATTTGTTCTCGAACTTTGTTATAAACTTAAGATATTCGAGTTATTAACATTTGTAGGAGTGTCAATTTGGATAAGTTCGAGTCGGGTTGAAGTGACACGTCATAATATTAAAAACCAATCAATCCGAACTTGAACCTGCCTAACTAGACTCATCCCGATTTTTGTTTTGTTATAACAAAAAATCCCCTGCCCCAAACCTGATATTTTCAAGTCGAATTGGATCGAGTTGGCGGGTCAATTCCTATTTTAAAACCCCTAGACAATGCTATACTATCTTTAATAATTTAATCATAAGACAAAATGGTTCTTGATATAATTTTTTTTTTTTTTGTTTTGTTTTGGAAACAAAAACATTTTAGTAGATTCCGGAGTCTACTGCTGATTCAGTCTTCCTCGTCCGTCGACCACCAGTAAGTCTCCATAAAATTGTCTGGTCTCCATTTTTGTCACTTCGCAAGTATATTATAGGTTTCCATGGAAAGGGGTGTGTGTGCTTTTTTTGTGACCGTGGCTGGTTATTTTCAAGCGAATAACCTGTTTGTCGAAATGCCCAAGGCGATTTCCTCCCCCTCTATGTTGGAATTGGAAGTGTAGAATTCATTGTTTCGTGTAATCAGGTCTTGTGCGACGATTGATAATCGCTAGATGACGAGTTATTTGTGGAGGAAATATGTCGATTATTTGGAAGCAAAGGGGGAAAGGACGATTCTTTGGGACATGATGGAGCCGTACAGGCGACCCAAATCTTTCACTCCGTTGGTCTGCATTTATATTTGTGCTTTCTATACTGGGGTCATTGGCGCTGCAATCACGGAGCAGCTCTACAAGGTAATCAACTTGTTTTGAAAACTCAGAGATGGGAACTGTATTGTTGTTTATTTGATCTACGATTTTGATCGCTCGGCAAGATTGTTACGTAGGTTCTTAGCAGTGAATTATGCTTTGGGAAAACCATGCATATATGTATTTGTATTGTTTATGAATGATTCTTAATGATGAGTGAGTTAGTGTCAAATTCAGTATTAGGGTCCTTTATTTGGTGCCATCGGACGTTTTTCAAGTGCAGGATTTTCTTCGAGTTGTTTTCGTGCCACACACGAATACTGAGTTGCAGATGACCTTTCTGAGTTTCATATTTCTGTTTCTCACTTTTTGCCAGTGTGGTACTCCATTACTTTTGGTCGGTCAGGAAACTTCATGGAAAGCTTGGAAATTTGAAGGAAACTCGTAATAGTGCTCCAGTGTGAAGAGCAGTTCGCTCGGTGCTTTCTATCAGTTAAATGACCGATCTTCATTCTTATAGGCCCTTGTACTTAAAATCTCTTACTTATTTAGTTTTGTTAAAAAAAAACAAAATCACATTCAATCCAGCGCCGAGGATATGTAGTTTCTTTAGTCTACCTAGCAAGGAGTATCCTAGCTTGGCATCAAATAATCCCATTTATAAGACAGATCATCTTAAGTTGTTCTAGCTGTGTTTCTCTGATAATAAAGTCCTGTTTCGTTTATCAACAAATCCTACGTCCTTCTTAATTTGAAATGATTATATGAGCCCCTTGTAACTTGTTTGAAATACCCAAGTAACGAAACGCCTTTCATCTATTTCAGGAGAAGTTTTGGGAAAAACACCCTGGCGCAGAAGTTCCCATAATGAAGCCGATGTTTTATGGGGGACCTTGGAGGGTATATAGAGGGGAGGTTCCTCGATACACCGAGGAGTAGATTGAGGCACTCTAATGGTTGCTTTCATTTGACTGATGATTTTCCTTCTTGTCTTGTAAAATTCACCAAATTTTCTGATTAGTTGCGTATTACAATATTTGAATGTTTAGAATTATATCCATTACATGGTATACAATTTCTTTCTTCTGAAAGAGTGTGTTATTTCTTTCTTAATCTCGTTTATGTTTTTAACCCGCTTGATCTTGATCAAGCAATCGTTTTTTAAACACATGATTTCATTTATTTTTTGACTGATATATAATTAATTTTTTTTAAAAAAATCATGAATATAAATATGATATATTAATCGATAATGAGCTTATTTTTATTATATAGATTTATATGAAACTATTAATTATTGTAATTTTCATACTCGTTTTTCTTTGAAAAAATGAATTTTAATACTTTAATGTTGAACTTGAAAATTTATTCATTTAATTTAAATTTATGGTAATATATTGCGATTTTAATATTTCAGAACTTGAAATTTTATTCATTTAATCTTATATTTGTGGCAATTTTAATCTTTTTATTTATTGCTTGATTGGAAATAATAAAAATTATACTAAAAATTAATTTTTTTTACACGTAAACTCATATTAGTTTCGTTTAAATTTGAAAAAAACTTGAACTTCGATCTCCGTATTTCGACGTGCATCACGCATTTTAGAAGTTAGTGTTGAAACTATATATATAAAAGTTAAGTTAATATATATAAAAAATTTATTTTCATTTTAGTATTACCTCAATGATATAAACATTATTGATATAAGAATTTTTTAATAACATTTAAAATTTAATATATTCATTATATTATATAAATACTAATGAATTAAAATAAAACATTTTTTTATTTACTATGGGGCTTAGTTAATTCTGATTAGGTTGTAAATGAATCAAGCCAATTCGTGAATTTTCGAGCTGATTTGATAAATATACATAAAACTTATCGAACTCGAACATATTCAAAATTTTTTGAGTCGAACTCAAACCTAAATTATTTTGTTCAATAGTTTACAAGCCGACCACGATCATTGATATTTTATTAATACGATATTAAATATATATACATTTCGATCCTTTCAGACATTTCGAGCTTTCAAATCTTAATTTTTTATTCTTAATATCCAAATAGTAATTTGAATAGCTCATAAATAGGATCAAACATTTCGAGCCAAACTACAACATCCCATCGAACTGAACTCGGATAAAAAATTTAAAATTTTCGAACTTCGAATCGAGTACAAACTTGAATATATTTAATTTAAGCCGAATTCGAATATTACATTTGTATTAATATTAATATTCAACTCGATTTATTTAGTTTACACCTCTATTCTTCATGCATCATTTACTACAAATATTTTGACATGCTATATATTAATAGTCTTTTGGGAAAATCTCTTTGTTGCTCCAACCTTGAAGTACCAAATCCCAAGCATTCAAAAACAGCTAAACTAGAAAAAAGAAACAAGAAATGCATCCACAAACAAGAATACTACACCTCTATAGGCACGATTTGGATCGATTTCATTCAATTAAATAATGATACAAAATGGCCACAAGCCTCTATATATGTGCATGCATATATATACAAGGAATGCAAAAAGATGATACCATAAAGCTTTGCTTCCAACTTAGCATATCATACTACACATAAAATTATTAGAAATCAATTGCATTCCTCAAGAACGTCAGACACAAATGCACAACTATAAACGGCTAGTTTTTGGATTACAGAGTACTATGTCACAGAAGATTCAGGTTGCTTCTCTTTAGGAGCCGAGAGGATTTCAAGGTTGAGATCTCCAACACCTCTAGGTGGACCAATGCTGCATCGAGCTGTGTTATGCAATAAGATGGCATCCTTTATTTTCTGAAACTGCGTTAGTTTTTGGTGGTAAGAAGTTATTTCTTTGATGATCATATCGAAAAATTCATACAGTAGATAATACAGAATAAGTTGTATCTAAATGTGCCAATATCCACATACATTAGACTCTACATATTTCTTTTGCACTCTAACAAAAAAATAGTTATATAACATATAATGCTTGTCACACCACAGACCCACAAGCTCAACCTATGCGTAACTCTGCACCACGGCACAGACTTGTAAATATTTTGATGCTTCTACCACAAACCAAGGTAGGACCGTGTTATCACCATGTCAACTATTTCTCTGGTTAGTTGTTTCCTTTCCATTTTTACTGAAACCCACAGAGGACCTTGCTAGAATATATCAATTTTATGTCAATTAGGATGACACTAAGAGACTTCGATGTATTAACAATTCAAAATACGTAATACAGCATATGCCAAAAAAAAAGTAGTTAAAATCTTGAATGGTCAGTGTAATCAAATGCAAATTCTAGAACCTCGGGTTTTAACATTGAAACACAAGTACTTAGATTAACAAAAATTGACAGAGAAACGTGCAGAAGAAATTTTACTCACTTTGGCTAGGGAACAAGAGAAGGCCTCAAGCTGTCCATCTGCCCCACGGTAGAAGTGGAAATTAGGAAGAACCTTTACATTCAAACTTTTGCACATGGGTTTGTTTTCATCAAAATTAACTTTAAGGAACAAAATATCAGGATGTTCCTCGGCTGTTCTGCATAGCTGACAACGGAAAACAGAATTACACTTTTGCATTAGATTAAAAATCTGAAGACTTCATACTCTTATTATACTTCTATCAGCTCTAGGACGAGGGACTTTCTAAGCCAAAAGTTAACTAGAGTGAGTAAGGCTAACTTAACTGCGACACCTTCTCCGAGGACAGTGAAAGCTCTCTTCTAGGCCCCCCTTAAGCCTTTTTTTTGTTAGTTACAAGAAATATATACAGACGTATTTATTTGAGGCATGGACATCACATAAGTTTGTAAATTAGGTTAGTAATGAAGTAATAATTCACCATGGTCCATGAGTACACTTGCAAAATAGAAAAGGTGAAAATTATCTGTTTAGTAAAATCTCTAGATATATATATATATTTAAAATCTTTCGATAGCTATTTCTAAGTTTATATTGGTTTTGATCCCCAAAATAAATCAAATCCAATTTCATGCATTCTCATCCTGACTCCGATATCGGCAATTCGTAAAACGAATAGAAGACCCATACCGTGGAGTATTTGACATTAGAGCAGTATTAAAAACTCTATCTGATTCCACAAGTAAGAAACACACCCTAAAGTTTGACTGAATGTAATTACATCTTGATGTATGAAAAAGATACTCGTTAAGCACTAAGCAAGCATTATCCTATCAAAGCCTATATTGCGCAAGAGGTGTAAGATACTTGAATGAATATTACCTTAGGAAATAGTGCTCGACAAGAAGCACACCACGTCCCATAGAACTCAACTATAACCAGCTTATCTCCAGCCTGACTCAAAGCATTCAAAAATTCTTGTGTGGAATGAATATCGATCATATTCGGACCCGCATTTCTTTCCCACCACTTGGGTGGCTCAGTTTCAGTAACAGTTGCTTGTATCTGATAATAGATACAAAGAGAAGAGATGTCATTAAGTGAAGAAAGAATGATGCATTATACGTACTTAGCATTGTTTTATAAATTTTTTATAACATGATCATCAATTGTACAAATTTCAAATTATCAAGAGTTCACCATTCTCATAGAACACATGCAGAAGGTAGACCGTAACAAGAATAGAAACCATTTTGTAACAAAAAATCGAAGCATAATCCAGAAACTGTGGATCATTTTCCTACCGAGTGATCTAATTTTTGGCCACACACTATGGGTCATTAAATTTTCTTGCAACGACTTTGCTGCACTGTGTTTCAGGAAACTCGAACAAAAAACTGAACAAATGCTATAAATACCAACAAGCCGTTTTTTGATAAAACAATAGAAACTTCAATCAAGGAGGAAAAGACATACATATAAAATAATATATTTAAAGGATTTAAAAACCAACAATTCAAATATTTCAAGCATTTACTGAAGATTTGATTTCAGAAAAAAAAATTGGCATTACAATAACCTTGCATTACTTGGAACCAAAAAGATAACCAAATGAAAAAGATAACAATACTACATGCCAATTCTGAGTGTGTTTGGATACATAAACTTTTTAAAAGAAGAGCTTTTTTGGTTTTGAAAAAAAAAAAGCGCTTTCTAGGTCTATGTTTAAAAAAATACGCTTAAGAGCTGGTTTTAGGATTCAGCACCACCAAACGGTAAATGAGATCCAGACTTTCGGTCAACAATCCGAACGAATCGGCAAGCATAACTTCATGTCAACCAAGAGTACAAAAAAATAAGTGTGCAAATAGAATGGGATTCTGAAGCTTATTAAATTCAATGTGTATCAAACAGCATGAAGTACAATAGACCATACCAAACTATAGAATATATCTAAGTCTTAATTGGACAATCTGCTCTGCTTATTTATTTTTATAAAATTGTGCAACCATAAGGAAAAATTCAAAGCAATTCCAGCTACAGGTGATTCACCAACAGTGGGAAAAAATACACTTGTTTGTTAGCTTGCATCAAGTACTTATCCAATATTTAAAGAACCGCAATAACGATAAATCACAATGGACAAGGAAACCAGTCCCGAATTCTGGCACAAATGTATTTCAGCAAGAACCTAACTGACTACCTACCTTGGTCTCTTCAATCTGCTTACTTCAATGCCACTAAACTCATAAACAAATATATGAATAACAGCCACAGAGAAATTACGTACAATAGCTCGAGGCATTATACTTAGCTCTTTCAATCTTTCTACCATTGAAAATATCACAGGGGAGTCGAGATAATGCTACTTGTCTATCTTAAGTCTTAATCATCTATATCTTGATCTGAATTTGTCAGGAGGAGGTGCATGCTTGACTTAAACTGATGGTAAGATTAAACATTAGGTGACTTATAAAAAATAAGAGAATTTGCAGGCTTTGTTCCAACTGAATATTAAAGCCGATTTGCTGGCATTCAAAACCATTTACAGAAACTTTAACAGAAAATCGTACCTTCTTTGTCAAAAACTCATAATTTGGCAAACATGCCTAATACATGGCATTTTGATCTAAACCAAATCCTTATTGACCATACTGAACTATCAGATTACAAGTAAGTGGATACAGAGGAAATGGAACATCGCTGATGAATTATCTGGTTGAGGGTAAATGTCCCTGTAGCATGCAAGAAAGATTGTATTGTGAACCAATAAACAATTGAGCCAACTGCAAGCTGTCGCATTTAAAATAGCACCTTTATCTAGATGACTGAACCACCACTAGGAACTTAAATTGAGACAAATTTCGTATTAGCTATTCGAATGAAATGTAAGTGCGTAATAGCTCACTGATCGAGTGCTCTTGCGCCGAAGATGAACGGGACTATGCGATCTGAATCTACTAAATAATTAAGATGCTTAACTACCGCTGAAGGGAATAATTAAATGAACAAATAATTCACAACACTGCTCAGATATATGTCCAGACAACACTAATTCAGTCATTCAGATAATTTGACGACCATGTGCACAACGACCGAGTAGTTAGTCACCAATTGTAAACACCACGAACCCACAATCAAAAGTCATCAAGAAAAAAAGGGTAGTGACAAAGACAAGTTTCATCAACAGAGAGGATTTCATCATATTCTAAGTCGACTAATAATAAAAAATTGCAAATTTATCATCAAAGTTCACAATCAATTAATGGCATACAGCCGCGCCAATCTCGGTAAGTAGAAACACTGATATCCTTAAAAACATCAGTCTCATTTTACAACAAAATGAAAATTCAAGAAAGTCGAAGCCTTTACCTTGAAAGATGCTAACTGCTTGCTGGATTTGAAGGGATTTGGGGATAAAAATTCACCACCAACAGATGAGATATCTGAAACAGAAACAATCCTTCTGTGTAATCTCTGGCTGAAAGAAAGGGCCCTTTGATATGAATTCAAAGACGAAGAAAACGCGGTTAAAATAGAAGAAGAAAAGCTCGGAGAATTGCAAGACAATTTCATCAAATCGGCCATTAAACACTATGTCGGGAACTAGAAATTCTTGTTTTACAGTTGGGTTTGTGCGGGAAATACTATAGACGTCTGTGCGTTTCTGTGTTACATCAACGGAAAGGAAAATGGGGGGATTTTTTCCTGGTCCCTCGCACACTTTTCGTGTGTGCGAGTTTGTGAATTTGGAGGCACGGGGAGTGTGCAGTTAGCTGAAAAAGAAAGAGATTTGTGTGAACCAGAATGGAGGAAGCATCGGGAAAAAATGTGGGTAAATGCACCGTACTCTTTCTTGCTACGGTCGACTCAAAACTAAATAAATATAAATTTTAATATATATTTAGAATCTTATATTATTATTTATACTTATAAATTAAAATTTAACATTGATAATAATTTTCTTTAATCTAACTTCATATTTGATATTATTTTTTTCGTATTCCATTTCATAAACGTAAGAATAATGTGGCAAAATATTCCTGTAACTTGTTTCTCCATGGGTTTGGAGGCCCGTGGAGAAAATCCGAAACAAGAAGGTTTCGTAGACTAATTTTCAAGTTGAAGTTCAATTTTTTTTTTGAATGAGACAGATACAAAGATATCATATTCATCTCTAAATCCATCATATTGTGCTTCGAATTTGTATTGGAAAAGAATAAACGACGGTTATATGATGTAAAATGTGTTTGCATGTAGATGATATACATATATTCTATTATTTTTCCATATGTATTTGTGTATCATCCTTCACTTGTGTATGTGATGATCGATAATGGTATAATTTAATTTGCTCCTTGTCAGGATGCTAATAGAGTGATTAGGCAATCCGAGAAACATTCTCAGTTTACAGACATTCTAGTACCTATATTTCGGGCTTTGCAGAGTTTTCGACATAGAAATCTGGTTGAATCTTACACGGCCTTTGAAAAAGCATCCAAGTAAGTCGATCAATTGATGAACTTTCCATATGAACAAACTGTTTGATCGGTGGTAAATGTCCTAATGATGCAAAATTGTAGTGCTTTTATTCAGGAGTTTCGAAATTGGGATTCGGCATGGGCTTTGGAAGCATATATTGTATGTTATTGCGTATGAAATTAGGATTCTTGCTGAGAGGGTAAAGATTATATAAAATGTATCTCTCTCTGTGTAAATTAATGAGCATTAGGTTAATCAGAAGGTGTGTGAACTTATTATGTTATTCTTTGATTTCATGAAGGCTGATATAGAGTTAGCTTTATTTGGGAAAACCCCAGAGAAATTGAAAGGCTCTGGCTCTTTCCTCATGAACGTGTTTGGTGTGCTTGCTGGAAAGGGACCAAAACGTGTGGGAGCTCTATATGTGACTTGTGAACTTTTTAAAATATATTTCAAGCTCGGGACAATCCATTTATGTCGCAGTGTGATACGAAGTATTTAAAAGGCTAGAATTTTTGACTTTGAGGAGTTTCCTGCCAGGGATAAGGTCACTTACATGTATTACACTGGTCGATTGGAGGTATACAATGAAAACTTTCCGGCTGCAGACCATAAGTTATCATATGCATTAATACACTAGTGCTCAAAACGATGTGGTTCACAGTTATGCCAATCCTTTCACAATATATTAGACAGTTTGCTGACAAGTATGAAATTGATTATTTGTGGAATATCACGGGTCTTACTATAATTCATCTTATTTCAAATTTCCAGCTGCTTAAGTTGCATTTTTTAGTTCCCAATTTAGCATGATACTGAAATTTTTTATACTTGTGAAGTTTTCAGTAGGCATCTGGATCTTTTGTACGTATGCTGCATCACTAACTATATAATATTGTTATTTTAGGATGATTCTGAAATATCTTATACCCGTGAAGCTTTCAATTGGCATTATACCTAGAGATTCACTTCTTCATAAGTTTAACTTAAATGAGGTATGATCTCTCTACTGACTCACTGTATTTATCTTTCATATTGGAGGACATGTACACCACAAGAACTATGGTCACACATCTTTTTATAATGCATGACTAATCTCCCATACCACTTTGGTTTCTCGCATGTTTTAGCTTTTGCTTTGTCTCTTGTGACATAACTATCTTTCTTTCAAACCAGAATTGAAGGTGCATCTCTTACCATTATCAGCAAAATTCGATACACTCATATGTGGTGACAATCATCTTCACCTCATGAATATTGGTATAGTTGTGGAGAAAAAACAATATATAGTTCAATCAGAGGAAAAGGTTGAAAAAGATGTATATATACATTGAAACGGTAGAAGTACATTCAGTTAAAGAGTGAACAAGGAGAAAATAATATCTCAAGGATTTCTGAACACTAAATGGTCTGAAGCATGGGGACTGAACTACACTATTCAATCAGATCTATGCAGACTGCAGTCAATTTGATGATGTATCCTATTAAGAGAAGATTTCATGAGTTCCCTAGCGGCTGGCAGTATGGTTTAAAGTATCGTTTTTCCTGTCAAACGATTGAAGAGAGAGCCTGAAGTTTGTGTTGTAAATGTTTGAATAACAGATTTATGAACAAACATATGCTGCCTAATTGTGATATCTGTATCATGAAATTGCTAAGCTTTCTTTCCTAGGGAATAATAATATGCATGTCTTTCAAAATAAATTTACTTCTTGAAACTTCTGCAGTACAGCTATGTTGTGCTTGCTCTCAGTAGAGGCGATCTTCGACTTATAAGACATGCCTTTCAGGAACACGAGGACAGGTATCTTCAGATTCCTTGAACACAGGTTGCTACATATTACGATGATCAATCGTCTTTCATTGCTTCACCTTATATGTCATTATCAGGTTCTTGAGATCGGTGTTTATCTTGTTCTAGAAAAGTTAGAACTCCAAGTTTACCAACGATTGATTAAAAAAAATGTACGTTACCACACATCAACTTAGTTTGGATGAAACTAGCATCCATTTTAAACATCTACTTTGAACCGTTCTGGCAGTTACATCATTCAAAAGCAGAAGGATCCGAATAAAGCTCACCAGGTCAAGTTATATGTAATTGTTAAAGCGCTAAAATGGCTTGAGATCAACATGGATCTTGATGAGGTTATTTTCCTCAAATGTTCGATTTGTCTTGCGCCTTCTGCTCTTTGATACACTCTATGTTGCTTAGGTGGAGTGCCTAATGTCCATTCTAATACACAAGAATCTCGTAAAAGGGTATTTTGCTGACAAGAGTAAAGTCCGCTGTTCTGAGCAAACAAGACCCGTTTCCTAATTAAACTAACCCATAGATATTCATCAAAATCGTGCTACACCACATTTCAGCTTTAGTGCACACCATGTTCGAAATTAACAATCTGTTACGTTACAAAGGGTCGGTTTGGGGCTTTTCCCAATCCACATTTGTAATAACATTGTCATTCTCTATTATTAACTTTTATATTGTCCTATGAATAATATGTGTTTCTTTTTCTTTTCTTTTAAATGAGGATCAAATTGTGTTACGAGATCCACTGCAAGACAAATGTGGCGCATAACTGGCTCTAACTATTATCAATTCTTTTATTTTCCACGTCGTGTTATTAGTTAAACCCTTTATTCAAATATTTCACAAAAATAATATAATTTTATATGAATTTTTTTAATTTATTCGTTACATTTGTAATTATAATTTGTAACAAGTTAATTAATCACACTGTAAATACACAATAATTAATTAAATAAATGAACTACCCTCATGAGATTATTGCATATTCGTTTATGTTGAATGTATGATTTTAAGAAACATACTCTGATTATTATATGTTATGAATCAGGTTTGTGATAAAACTGGCTCAACTGAACTCAACTGGAAAATTCCGTAGATTATTTTCGAGGTTCAAATCGAGTTCAACTCCTTTGAACCCCAATTCATCGTGCATGTTCTTCTAATTGAATTTTGGTCTTAAGAGAGCTGTGTGGTTGATTTCCCCTCCCCCTAATCGGTACTACCTAGACAAAAGAATAGTCTATATAGATGGTAATTACAATTATGCGACAAGCAATTATTCTAGCTGGCTTGTATAACATTTATGGGTAAGATTCTAAATATTCGGGAATGTAGGGTGACTATTTTAGTTTCCCTATATTTTGGAGTAGGCCTCAACGGGCTCACAGATATATTTCATAATAATTTTTTATAGGTCGACTCGAGTCAAGTAGGAGATTCGTCTCAACAATTTAATCCGAGAAATGTATGAGACGGTTTAATAGGAGTTTTTGTGTATATTTTGATGTAACAACTATATCTTAAGTTTCTATGTTAATTTTTTTGGGTAACAAAAAGAAATAATGTATTAGGAAAAAAAAGCAAAGAAGGAAGATAGGCAGAGTGTATGAATAGGCTTCAATTATCTGAAAAGGGAGATACAAGATGATGCAATTTTTGGTAGACCGTATTGTCTGTATCAAGCTACATCACCCATTAAGAAAAATTTTGGAACCAAAAAATTGCTATGTTGCTTATTCATACATCGTAGTTTAGCAAAAAGACAAAAAAAAAAAAAAAATACAGACCTCGTCTATATATGAAGTTCCCGTTGAAATGTAAGTTGTTACTCGGTTAGTGTTCTTTCATCAATGTGATTTGGAATAGTGAAGAAAAAATCATTTTCTTCAGACTTTTTCTTCCTGTAAAGCATTCAAAGTTATCAGAGAAGAAAAGGGAGATTAACACAAGTCATATTTTTTTAGGAAACAAAATGGGTATTTTTAAATTTTAACAAAGAAAATACCGGGGTTCCTTTTTCCAGGTGAGAAGAACTAGTACTCCAAAACCAAGAATCACAGCAATTTTGATAGCCTGCAAAAAAAAAATGATATAAAGTAAAAGTCAGGTAAATTTTCTGCTGAACATTATGTCAATTCGCTATGAAACTGATTATAAAAGGAAAGATTGAGTTGGATACAGATATTTAATCCATGATATCAACCTGAAGAGGCCATCAGGCCATCATTCATATGTCCAAACTAACAATGATCTGATGTTCAAGGCATTACCTGCCCAATTAGTATGTTACAGGAGTCGTCAGCTACCAGGTTCTGGCTTATTACCAATGTCCGTTTCATGTATTTCATATTGCTGACACAAAACAATAACATATGCATATACATACTATGTTATGATCCATTCATAGATGCTTTTTTGAAGCTGCAAATACTGTAACTCATAATACAACTACAAGAGTAGCTGAGGCGCTTTTTTGCAACTTTTCGAAATCTTAATTACAGAACTGAGGATACTATACCTGCTCCAAGATTTCTAACTCCAAAGAAACCTCCTTTTCTTGGTGGGCATTGGCTCCAACATGTTGAAGCTCTACTATTTTCATCACTTGGTTGCCAGCAGTTGTGATACATAAACGACCCACATCGTGCGGGAATATCCATAAACCAGAACTTTCAGGGGAATTATATTCTTCTTTATCAAAGTCCAGCAATTCTGGTTTCTGATCTGAAGTCCCTTGAATATCCGCAACTTTTGAACCTTCAAGACCTGTTTTTGTCTCACTTTCTTTTTCTTCTACAGCTGAAGGATCAGAAGAATCATAAGCTTCTATTTCTTTAGATTGTACCTCGTACTCTCTTCCCAAACATGTAGCTGTTTCTGAAAATGGTTGCCTCGTTAGATAAACCGGTGATCTATCACTTTCTTCCCCACTGAGTTCCACTGGAGCAACTGTTGACTCCAAATGCTTGGGGGCCAAAGATGGTTCGGTGTGACTTGAATCTAAGTCTCCTAGTCCACCAACACTTGGTATCATTTGATTCAAGTGTCCTGTAAACAGGGCATCCCCAAATCCTCTTGAACTTTGATCAGTCAATTTCCTGATGCCCTTCTCATCCTTGTCCTCCAAAGAACCTTCCTTTCCAGCTATACTCTGTTCAGGTTGTGTCGATGCTGCCCATTCAAAGAATGTTTCCACATCCTGCTCCAGTATATCGGAACTTGTTAAAGCAACTGGTGATCTAATACTTTCTTCTACAGTAGGTCCCTCTGAAGTATTTTCACTCGACTCCATTAGGTCCAGAAAAGGTTGGGAGACACTTGAAACAAGATCTTCTTGTCCACCGACATTTTTTAGGTTTTGACTCAAGTTTTCAGTAAGATGAGCAACCTCGGGTTTTCTCAAACTTTGATTGGTAGATTGAGCGACACCCTTTTCATTTTGACCCTGTAAAGAATGTTCCTTTCTAGCTACTATCTGTTCAGGTAGTACAGAAGCGGGCCTTTTGAGGGATTTAACATCCTGCTTGGGAAAAATTTAATTTTTTATCGGAACCAGAAAGAAGTATTATATATGAGGGAAAAAACCTCTCTACAAACTAAAAAATCATACAAGCACCTTAAGTTGACCACTTTCAAATGCGCTTATCATTTTCCTAACACTGCTTGGGGCTTTCTCCATGGGATCTGGATCATTTAACTTGATAACAGGCAATTCCATTTCAAACTTCTCAGCTGGTGTGGTTTTGTGTTCTTGAGACGATTGTGTTTCTGTTTCGCGTGAAAAAGTAGACGAGGGAAGCATCACGACTGCACTCTGCAGCATTCTAAACAGAAGAGCTTGGCTATAAGGGTGTAGCCCAAAATCTGTTCAATTTATTTACTTCGTCAATAAACAATTTACCGACTGCTTATTTCTTAACTGGGGTTTCGGTTTCTTGGATGATTTCTTGTTCCTTTTGGTAACTAGATGTTGAGCCAACAGAGGATGATTCAGAACTCGTTGGCGAATCAGCTGGTGAGGCTTCAGCTTCACGGCTCACCATTTCTGTTTCGAAATTCGTTTGTGAATCTTGAAAAAGGAATCAGTCTTAAACAATCACACACTTCTCCAAAGAGGAAGCTTTGATAACATTTGCTATAAATATCCCAAATGAGAACTAACCTGAGACATTCTGTTCACCATGAGTGGATTTCTCTTCAGAATTACGTGTCAAACTAGTGCTTTCTGAACGGCTAAGGTTAATGTTGGAGGTGGTTGCAAGATTCTTTTTTATAGCAGATTCTCTCTTGATGTAAACAAAAACAGAAGATAATAATCTCATAAGTTCGCGGACTTTTGTTTGGAAACTAAAGATTCTATAAGTTTTATTGATGATTTTTTTATTGTTTCAGCTTCATAGGGTGAGTTCAGAAGAACAAGATCTAGTTAACAAGCTTACAATTTGATGAAGCAGAAAATGATACAAATGACTATTCTGCTTTATTACAAGGTAGTAATCAATTGTGTTTCTGTTTCTGATGTAGTGGAAAAGAACATGGCATTATTTCTAAGCACATTTGAAATAATCCTAGCATTCTTGACAATGATCTAATGTCAGGTCAGACACTCTACTTACTATATCACCCCTGTAGACCACGTGGTCTAGTAAAATATGCTAGAGTTGAGCTATGCAACCCTAACTGCGAATGGGAGGTCAACACATCAACACCTTGATTATTTCTTCAGTATATGCAAGAATGTTTTTCAAACACACTTAACATCGCATAGGAATGAAGAATGATTAAGAGGTACCACACCATAACACGAATGCGATTTTTCTCTTCCTCGTTGAGGACAAATCGTAACTTCAAATGTACTTGCCCGCCTCCTTCAAGCGAGTAAACATCATCCCATGTTCCCTTCTGAATTATTTGAATTACCCTAATGCCTATGCACGATGAAAAAACAGTTCAATTGTTATCAGGAAAATGAATAGGGTGACCTGAGTCTAATTAGAATACTTGAGTCCAATTAGAATACTGATATATAAATGCACCTGTATATGCTATTTCATTTTCTTCGTCATCCACAAGTGTAACAGCCAATTCCTCGGTAAGTTTAGCAACAGGGCTGTAAAAGATCAGTACTTTTTTTGTTCATCACACCTCCAAAATTTCTAAAGAAATCGCATTTTAACGAAGCTTAGAGTCATTACAATAAGAAATCTCCCTTGTCCCGAGTCCGGTAACATCTTTTCCCGATGGAAACTAATGGGACAAAATAGAAAACAGTAAAGAAGACAGAGAATCGAGGAATCCTTCAGTAAAAAAAAATCAAAAAAATCATAAAATTCAAATTCGAAGTTTTATACAAATGATTAATTCTTGCATCAGTGCTGGTTCGAGCTACTTACCTTTGACGGATATTGCAGAAGGGTCTGATGAAGAAGAAACGCCCTTGAATTCCAGAACTACGATAGTGAACCAATAACACAACATGGAGTTCAAATAGTAGAAGAAATCTGCATTGAAATGCCGTAATCTATTTATACCTGAAACTTGTATGGTTCCCGGCATTGGCTCCAAGAAAATACTATGTCAGACTCAACCTTCTTGGAGCTTAAATCAGTTGAATTCTGCATTTGGAAAATCGGAAACGTGACATACAATAAAAATAAGAATGGGTGGGTGCCGGGTGGATGAGGTTGGATGGAATTTAGAAGTAAGTGTGACTTTGATGGGGTCCATTTACTTCAGCAAAATTATTTACCACCTCAAAGTCCTCAAATCTACATCTATATCTTTGTCTGATAATGGACATCTCAGCTCTGAAAATATCAAAACTAATAATCCCAGACAGAAATCTTGAATTTACCTTAGCTTCATTCGTGATAGCTGTAAAAAATAAGGGTCAAGGTTTAATTTTTTATTCGAGTCTTTTTATCTGTGTTTTCCCCCTTTGATTGGCGGTCAATGACGGAGGAGTGTGGATTACCGAATTTAGATTAAGTCGTCACTCATTTACGTCATTTTTATGGTTCGGTTACTCATGTCCATATGTCTACAAAGAAAATCATCAAATCTGCCCTGCATCTTTTGAGATTTGCGATCAAAACATAAGACATACAAAACATTACAGTGTATAGAGTAGGAAATCACCTCTTTCCATCCGAATCACAAATTTGGAAAACGTACAAGAGTTCGGCTCTCTTAATAGTTCGAAACAAGATGCTCCTTGAGTCATATAATCCAAGAATATGATGCCACAGATAGCAGTAATGTCTCTAATGAAATATATATATGCAGAGGGGCGAATCACAGTACAACTAACTGAAGCATGCTCTGTATACAAAGAACGTCCCACCACTCATCAAACACTTGGGATACTTTTTGCACGGAGAAACTCCTTAAGAATGGCTTTCTCTTTGTCTATCCGTAACTTCTTTTCTCGATTATTGGGTTTCACCATTCTTTTTTCTTCCAGCATCCACTTGAAAAGCTCACGTTGCTGATCCTCATGAATAGGTTGTCGAACAATTACAGGTGGTGTAGTAGGCTGGATGAATATTGGTTCCTCATCAGTGAGAGTGGTAACTGGAGTTGGAGTTGGAGTAACTTCAACCGTGGCTTCTTTTTTCTCTTTTACTCTTTCTTTCTTACCTGCCTGTGCGAACATGTAGGCTGGAAAAAGAAAAATGAATTATTTAAGCTTTTCAAGATATCAAAAGCTGCATATAAAGAGACGAAAGAATATTTAGAAGCTACATGTGGGCAAAAGTTGGATCAAATTGCACCCATAATGGAAGAAAAATCACTAATTAGCAAGTTCCGTGGCACTTCTGATATGCAATATCTCGATTGTTAGAAAAGAAATATCTGGTCTCAGAATAAAATCACACTTTCGATTACAGTTTAGAAAAGCCACCACAGAGGTAAAGTTTCCTCATCCAAGCAATCCTGTAGTATAAGTTTTCAAGCAAGGGTACTAGATGACGGTTATGATTTAAGTATGAAGAATTCAAGATCTATTGCCAAAATAGTAATAATTGATACATGTGTTGGAAAATCCTTCAACCATATGATGTGTTGGAAAATCCTTCAACCATATGATTAAGCAACATACATTTCTTCATGATCTTCATACTTCCAAATAATGTTCCAGATGATATACAAAGAATAGTAACATATCAAGTGGATGTTAATTCTTGCTCTAGAATAGCATTAATAAGCTATAAATGTAATAACTAACAGGTTTCTTAAATGGTTGTTACATTCCACAAGAGGTCTAATCTTGTACTCAAAATTCTAAAACGTCCAAGCACATTAGCCATGAGCAACCCCAAGTCAATTGAAGAAACTGCATACTTGAAAAACTGAAACTTTGATATATATCCTGATATATGTATCTTTACATAACACGAACTATGAGATCAACTTTCTCGTACAAGGGTGATGGAGAGATCGCACCATTCGAGCTCTTAACTTTAGCTGCATCTTACATAGGTGAATCCATGGAGGGTCATTATTCAAATAAATTCAAGTTGGATCCCAAAACTTTATTTTTATTTAAATCTTGAGGAGAAATAACAAAATAATTATGTTGGCTGGATGGATGGCAGACTGCAGACAGACCCTGGGTGGGGAGAGATATGGCTTGGAATACAAAAATAAAAACTTAGAAAGGCGAGACTAAACTCCTATGTGAGATATTCATTGAGTGTACTTACCAAGTGAATTTTTTCACGAGTTAGCCAGGCTCCTAATCCGCAATTCCACATAGACAAAGAGCAAGCATGCACAATACGCACAAGCTATTTAACAACTCCAAATCATCCGACCAAGATTCTAGTAAGAATAAAGCATCTAAGCCTAGAAATTTAGATAAAAAATTTTAATATTTTTTTGTTAGTGGATCGTCAGACCTCATACTACTGCTGGATCCACCTCAACGTCACTAGTTGACAGACTACATAAGCACAGCGGGTTCAAATCCGTGAGAGACCCACGGAAAGTCTGTCAAGGTATGCACGGGCAGAGCCAAGTGTTGCTCCCCCGGGCGGCTAACTTGTTTTTTTCTCATATTTTTTATACATAAAATTTTATCTTTTTTTTCCGGTAGCTCAGGGATCCATTTATTAATATTAACTCAATCATTGTTTAGATAATTCTAACCCAAGTAGAAATGAAAACGTGATTCCGCCACCGAAAGGAATAATCAAATTATGGTAATTATACGTATTTACTGTACGTAGCAAAACAACTATGCATATCCACAATATTGGAAATAATCGACGTTTTCTTTTACAATCGCATAACATACATAAACATAAGAACGAGAAAATCACAAAAAAGCTAATGCTGCAAATCTCACGTCAAAATGTAGGTTCTGACACAAACACCTCGTATGCATCATTGCAAGAATTCAAAGCAATGAAAAAAACTGTCCAAGTAAATTTCAAACAGACAAACCACATAAAGACCATAGTGGAGACTCAAGTAACTCATAAGTTCAATTCACAACGCCAATATTTCTCGAATGCAAAACCCAAGAAAGTGAGACAAACCTCCAAGACCGAAGTTTCCGATGAGAAAAACCCGCCAAAGGATCTTGTAACGATTAACAGCAGCTCCACCTAGGGTTGGGAAAAAATATCCAAACACCGAAAAACTGTAACGAAAAAAATATCGAACTTACCGAAAAAATCGGTATACCGAAGTATCGATATCGGCATGAAATATTTTTACCGAAATACCGAAAATAATTTTTTATTATTATTATTTTTTAAATTTAAGTTCGGTATACCGATATTTTTTCGGTATACCGACAAAATTTTCGGTGTCGGTACGATATCGGTATGAACTTTTTCCATACCGAAAATTCGGTATACCGAATGTGCGGTATACCGAAATTTCGGTATCGATATCGAAAAATTCCATACTGATATTTTCGGTACGATATACCGTACCATACCCACCCCTGACTCCACCTGAAATCCGATTCTCCAGTTTCCTCTCTTCCATTTGCTTGTTTGTGAAGAAATTCGTGTGGGCAATTTGATTATATGTGCAACGTTGATGTAGCATCTCTTTAGGCTTTATGGTCTTGGGCCAATGAAAAACGGAAGGGGAAGTCGAACAGGCGAAGCCTATCGGGCCATGTAACTACAAGAGTGTGTCCCTTATCACGGGACTGATTTAAATGGGCCTATTTGATAAAGGCCGGACCGGCCCATAATCACACCTTCGTTTATTTTTATTTTTTAATATATACATATGGGATTAAATTTTTTTAATTCAGCAATTTACTTTAATTTATTGTACGTGAGAACTGAGAACATTAAAAACAGTATCTAAGAGAAGATTAAAATATTTTTATTGAAATACTAATTAATTAATGTTTAGTAACAATTAAAAATAGAGTAGGTCTCTTGTGATACGGTCTCACGAATCTTGATCTGTGAGACATGTCAACCCTACCAATATTCACAATAAAAAATAATAATTTTAGCATAAAAAATAATACTTTTTCATGGATGACCCAAATAAGAGATCCGTCTTATAAATACGACCAGTGAGATCGTCTCACACAAGTTTTTGTTTTAAAAATAATGGCTACAATATTAACTCGCATAATTATCTTTTATGCGTCACTTCTTTTTAATTTATGTTAAGATGTGTTGAATAATAATTTTATTAATATTGTGTATAACTTTCGCACTAAATTTTTAGGATTAATATTATATCTATTATTAAATAAGGGAAATTCTGAAATATTAAAATTTATTATTATATAAGACAAAAATGTATAAAATCATATGAAGATGTTGTAGATTAATTGATAAGCTAAAATATTTAATAAAATTTTAAAAATACAATGCTATATATATATATATATATATACTGGTGGTATAAAGAAGTAGAAATCGATGTAGATCAAATGTATAATTTCAAAGAAGACAAGTGTGAGACGGTCTCACAGATCGTATTTTGTAAGACGAACATCTTATTCGTGAGATCGTCTCACAAGAGACCTACTCTTCAAAGAAAGTTAGATCCGCCAGGCTCTTGTATTGGCTAGATGGATTTGTTGATTGGATCATTACCCATCTGCTGGGATCGAATTTATCATAATTTCATTATTTAAGATATTTCATCTTGTATCTCATTGATAAAGAGAGAGAGAGGAAATTGATTATTTTGTTAATTATCAAATTGTTTTATTTCATATAATTTATGAAGAAATAATAAAATAGTGGTGTATAATGTACTTTCCTCATCTGATTAAAAAGTTTGAGACAATTTTGATCAAAATCTATGTGCATATAGATTTGTGGATTAAAATACTTTAAAGTCTAGGCAAAAACTCGTGTGAGACGGTCTCACGGGTCATATTTTGTGAGACAGATCTCTTATTTGGGTCATCCATGAAAATTAATACTTTTTATTGTGAATATCGGTAGAATTGACCCGTCTGACATATAAATATTCGTAAGACCGTCTCACAAGAGACCTACTCTAAAGTCTAAACCTCATTTCAAGTAATAAGCACTTGCATGTTAAGCACATGAAGATATAAAAAAAATTAAGAGATTGATTTCAATTATAAAAGTTTGCATGTTGAGCCATATGGGTGAGAAGTAATGATAATAATTAATTAAATATACAAATAATAAACACATGGTTTATATAATTAAAGTACTTAATTCATTGAAATGGAAATCAGAAGTTTTATGGATGAAGTATGAACAAGAGATCCATATCAGATTATTCCCTTGTACAAGTTCATCCATAATTTTACAATTTATTTTGCCACTTAATTATTAAATTAACTTAAAAGAAGAATCAACCAAATCTCACTCATCACCATATCTTCTGAACAACGAATCCATAACAAAAAAACAGACTCACACATTTTTAATCCTATCTTGGATAATGAAATAAATAACTAAGGAACCTCGTCTGAGAAGATGTTGATATATTTAGCTCAACCATGAATGAGACCGGAAGATAGAGCCATAAGCAGAATGGCAGCATCCTTCTCATCCTGCGGGAAAACTCGTTGGAACGACAAGTTCTTGCTCAATTTTATCAAGAAATCCTCGAGATTGAGCTTCTTCGGTAAATTGGATGATGACGATGATCCGTCAGCAGTTGCAGTAATTTTGCTGCGTTTCTTGAATTTTGAATCTTGCCCATGCCAGATTTTGCTGATCTTTTGTTTGTTTTGCGGATGCATCTTGATCTTCAACACTGGTGGCGGCCGGCGATCAGCCGCAGCATCCATGACTGTGGCGGCTGCCGCCGCTGCAGCTGCGGCCATGGCCCTCCTCGCCTTCCTTTGTCGAATTCCGCACGCGTTACAAAGGGACTGCATGAACAAACACGATTTATAATGTGTTCATATATATTTCACCAAAGAAAAAAGGTGAAAATACAAAATTAAAAAAGAGATTTTTCTGTAGCCATAAACTTTTTTTTTAAAAAAAATTGCCTGACAGGCTAGCTATCTTAACTATTTTGACTAGGTAGATAGCATGCATGGTACTGACGATCTATCTATCTATCTACACACACACACACAGACGCGCGCAACACAAGAAGGAAAAGAATTATACCTTGGGTCCTTCGGGGCCACTTCTCCAAAGAGGAGTCTTCGTTGTGTTGCAATCAGAACAAACCCTAATCGTGGGGGTGGTGTTAACAACAATATTGCAAGAACTGTTGCTGCTTAAATCAGTTTCCAAAGAAGAAGATGGCCGCAGCTTCTGATCCTCACAAACCTTGTTTCTGCCACTTGTATTTATTTTTACAGCCACCCGATCCTCCTCCACATTCATCTTCGTTTTGCGCATCGGCTCAACTCTGGACGGTTTCCACTTCATGGGATCGCTCCAAAGAGTTAATTTTAAGCAACTACAAACCTTACAATTGGTATCGACGTCGTCGTATGGCGATCCACCATGATACGAATAGCAATCATCCTAGGATCAAGATTGGAAAATCAAATATATATCATGGTGAATCAAAAATAAAATATTACTTGTAAAAATAAATTTTCAACTTGAGAAAGACCCTTTGCCCTACCTCGGTATGGTGATGAGGCTGATAAAACTGGTGATAATTGTAACATCTAGTAGGATCTCGATCCGTTGAATCGAAGAAAACTTGGCCTGAAAAACGAGGGTTGTGATCTTGATGATGATCTTCATTGATCTGCTCTACATCGAAAGGTGAAGGAGAAATGTTTGAGTTCATGATTATGTCGGAGTAGCTAAGCTAGCAATGGATGAGGGTTTGTAAGTTGAGAGATGCCGAAGGTGGATATGATCACTAATGATTTATAGCGAAGAAAACAAACCAGATCGATCGAATATATTTCAAATCTTTATTAAATATGTTATATTTTTTACGTATGTAATATAATAAAGAATTTAGTGTAAAATTGGATATGATCCTGAAATATAAAGAGGTGATTAAAAGATTCACGTGACTTGATGACGACCAAACAAATTGTCTAAAAAGGACAAAACTAAGGAAGAAGGAGAATGCTACCACACGACCGTTTGACGGAACCCTATCTTTTTACATATTTTAACTTTCCATAAGTTTCTATTTCAGCTCCTTACATTATGATTTTTTAGCATAGAAGATTTGTTATAATTGGATCTCAAATTTTATATCACGTCTCAAATTTGGGACCAGCTCAGTAACATTATTAATGGGTTAGAACTTAATTACTCAAACCTGTTAAGAAAAAATATTTTAGAGTTCTTTAGGAAAAATTGTTTTTTGGTCATGTATGTTTGTCTAAAATTTTGATAATCTATGTTATCAAATTTCAATTTTAGTCTCACATCTTCTGAATTTGACAATTTTAGTCATTTTTCATCAAGATTGTTGATGTAATACTATACAAGTCAGAATCAGATCAACACTACATTGATGTCAAGTCGGTGTTACATCGAAAAAATATTACAATTGCATAAATAAAATAAAAAATAGCGGATTAAAATTGAAATTCGATGACATAGAAGATCAAAATTCTTTATGAGACAAACATAAAAGATTTAAAAAAAAAACAATTTATCATTTCTTTATTTAAGGTGCAATTTTTCATACCAATTTATAATTTTATTTTAAGTATGTTAACTTTTTGTATAAAATGAAATTTTGTAGATATGATTCTTATGGTATTATTTTTTAGTTTTGATATCATTATATTTTTTTGGTTAATCAAACAAAACAAATAATTAAATTAATTCTTTATAACCATTATAAGAGGATGGCAGAATAGGAAACCCGCATCTTCTGTAAATGCTGTCATTGATCATTCTTTATGTTAATTTTAATAATATTAAGCTAGGGGATAGAACTTACGTACCCAAAAGTTGTGTAGAAGAAATTTAAGATATTTCCTCGATGAGATTTTTTTTTATCGGAATATTAGTATATTTTGCTTTTGTATGAATAATATTATCAATATTTGGTGACCATTAACGTCATAACAAAAACTTGTGTGAGACGATCTCACGGGTCGTATTTTGTGAGATGGATCTCTTATTTGATTCATCCATGAAAAAATATTGCTTTTTATGCTAATACCATGTTTGGTAGTCATGATAAGGGAATGATTATTAAATAATCATCCCTTATCTCATGTTTGGTTCATTTTTAATTTAGCATGGAGGCCCTTGATTATGATTGAAAGTCCTCACTATTTATGTTATTTGTGTGATTAAATATCCCTCCTCAAATGTGTGATAATGTATAATTCTTGAATAATGATAATGATAAATTAATATAATATTTAAATTTTTATTATATTTTGTTTATAAATTAATTTCATATATTTTTATTATTTTCAATCATTTTGAAGAAAATAAATTGTAATGGAAATATATCTTAAATTAAATTTTTATAAATTTCTAATCTTGTTAATTAATTTTTTATGAAAATAAATATTTATTAAATTCTAATTTATTTTGTTTAATGATTACCGTAATATTTTCAAATATATTTCTAATTAATATATTTAAATTAATTTTAATAAATGTAAATTATAATTATAATTATTTAATTATCTATCAAATTATTTTAAAAATATTTATAATTATTTTAAAAAACAATAATATTGTAATTATTACTAAACTTTATTTAACATTAACATTCAAAATATTATTGCTATTTTAATTATTAAAATAAATGCATATTTATAAATTTATTTCTAATAAATATATTTAAATTAATTTTAATAAATGTAAATTATAATTATAAATATTTAATTATCTATCCAATTATTTTAAGAATATATATTTAATTAACACTTGGAGCATTTTGGTCATCGCAATAAAATTTACAAAATTAATCCATCATTTTAAAATATTACCAAACACCATGTTATTTATCCCACCATACTATTAATCCATATATATCATTTTTTAATCACTCTAATTACTAATCATTTACTTATCTCATCACACGTACCAAACGGAGCCTAAGAGTATTACTTCTTATTGTGAATATCGGTAGGGTTGACCAGTCTCACTTAAAGATTCATGAGACCGTCTCACAAAAGAACTACTCTAACATCATTCACTCTTTATATATCGGATATATGTATATTAAGATGACATGAGTACTCTCTAATTAGGGAAAAATATATTTTTGGCCTTGTATGCATGCTTTTTTGCAATTTTGGTCATATATATTATCAAATTTCAGTGTTAGTCATGTATCTTTTGATTTTTGATAATTTTTCATTAGGAGTACTGATGTCTACTGCATACATCAATGTTGAGTCGGAAAAAAACTAAAATTGCTATTTAAAAAAGAGAGCAAAATAAAATTAAAATTTGACAATATCGATAATTATTGATCGCAAAAAAACAAACATATGTATTCCGGACCAAAAAGAAAGATTTCCCCTCTAAATATTAGTGACTATATATTTAAAAGAGAGAGGAAAAGTTGACTGAACAGGTATAAGCCACGATCATCTCGTTAAAGATTTCTGTTATTGAAATAGTACAGATTATACACTTGCTTTTATACAGTAATATTTTAGCAAAAACCCCATACACACATACATAATCACTGACGCTCTCAGCGCAGAGAATTAATGAAAGTTGTATTCTTGTGTGAGTTGCAGTTTGTGAAGAGGAAATGTCTACTTGCATGGCTGCATCTTCTGGTGATCCTTAGTATTGACAAAAGTCATTAATTGTATGCCTTATGACAGACAAAAAGACAGCAACACCACCCCTTCCCCACATTAATTAATGAGATCGCACTTTTTCTTTAGTGTTTCTCGATTCATATCCTCATCCAGTTCATCGCCAACATGATTAATTTGGGCCATTCTGTCTTCCTTCGTGTCAGTTTTTGGGAAAAATGGTCCTCGATTCTTCTCTTAAACTCAATATCGCCACCATTTTTATTTATTTATTTATGGCACCCGGTTGACGAGTTTTTCTTCTAACAAATCGATGCCGATTTCCGTGCATCACTATTAATTTGGGATTATATGTGTCTCGCCTTAATATAATAGCAGTTCGAAGTAAGGTCATTTTCTTAAAAAAAAAGTTGATCGAGGTTATTTAACAAATTTTCTCAATAATTATATAGACGAGAATTCAGTAGTTTTTTTTTTTCTGATTCAGTTTGATCCCGATCTTTCTTCTAAGGCTAAAACATGGGGGCATTGTCTAGTAATATGTTAATAATATCTGACGTCATGTTATTATTGGTAATGTTGGATACTATATGTCAGCAAAATCCCTTTGTAATAATTAGGAGAAAATTTTATACAAATTTTATGTAATATATTTGGTATTATAGAAATATTGCTTTAATATTTACTGAAGGTTCTATGTATATTTTCAGGACCACATCCATTTAATTGCATCTTCGATATATATATATATATATATATATATATATAGTATATATGTGATTATTGAAGATATCAAAGGGTAAAATAAAATATATATATTTACATTCCAATCTCCGCGCAAAATAAGAGAACATCGTGTATTGATATTCTCATTTTTACATTAATTTTTCGTGTACTAAAATTTTCGGTATTTTAATTTTTAATATATTATAGCTTACATAGCCTTTCTCTGTCATTTTTCTTTCTTTCTTTCTTTTTTTTTTCTTTTTTTTAAAAAAATATTTGTGGTCAATTTGCTTATGATTTTTGCAATAAGATTCCCTTCCATCAGCAATTTTGTGGACAAATTAAGTAGCTGATATCTAGTAATTAGCTAGCTTATTCTTGTCAATATTTATAATTTCACATGAATTTTATTTGTGATGAAAAAAAGTCAAAATCCATAGCTAAGTTTTGAGTTTATATAAGATTGAACGATTGCCGTTTTATCAAAAGTTATAGATGAAAATAATTGTGCAACTCTAATCTTTTCAACCGTATAACAGCTTAAACGCAACATATTTCAATTAGTCTATCATCACCCCAAACCGCTTTCAAATAACTATATATAACAAAAGTTTAACTCTATTAATTCGTGCGTATGGAATAAAATATTAGTTAATTAGGCGATTCTATTGCTAGATTTCTATGATCTTTAACGACATGTAGTTTCTTCGTAATGAAAATTTGTATTTTATCCTGACAACGTTCTCATGAGATCTCATAATCTCGAATTCGATAATCATTTATAAATATTTCCTCCGCAACTTAAAAAAAAAAAGGAAATTTCTTGAATTAAAAAAGAATGCATTGGTAACATCCCATAAACTATGCTCATTACTAATTTCAAAACTATATACAATTTATGTTTATACATTAAGAGTGTGATACGTGTACGTAGCTACTTTCTTGTATTATACCAAAATACAAGTTGCATTTCTCTCCCAAAAAATAAAATAAGATTACACGTTGCATATATATATATATATATATATACCAAAATTGAAAATAAATAGCTATAAAAAATTGTACTTTAAAAGTGTGTATTTATTTGGTGGAATTAAAAAGGAACATAAGAGTTTATTCGATTTTTAATACAAAAGTCAAAATAGATCGTATTTAATATTTTATAAAGTGTAAATATCATTTTTATCATCTACTTTTAAAATATATTAGCAGTTATTATATATTGATCAGAAAAAACTAAAGTAAAATAAATAAAGACTTATTATAGTGGAACTTAACATTTTTGTTAATTAAAAAAAACACATATATTTTTATTAAAAAAGGGTCCGAGGAACAATTCGTCGGTTCTATTCCTCGGATCATTATAGATTTTAAAAGTATTCCATTTTGCTATAGTTTCATAAAAATTAATTATTTTTATAATATTTTTTTAAAAACCCCTTTTTATAATATAATTGTGGGATATAGAAAATAACTAAATATTTATGATGACAAGATGGACCACTTGTAGAGTCGCTTGCTTATTTTAAATTAGTTACTTCATTAATGATAGATTAAAGTAAAATTTGACAAATTATGGTGGGACTAAATTGATATTTTGAATTGTTGAAATTAAAAAAAAATGTGTGTTGAAATTAAAAAAAACAAAAAACAGAAAACAAAAGTGTAATATTAGTATCATATAAAGGTAAAGTTGGAAGAAAAAGTTGATGTCTCTCAGGTGATTACTATCATATTCTCACTCTTAATAAAATAGAATAGATGTTACGGAGAGAAAAGAAACAGCGACAAAGACATATATGTCCAAATGCAAAGTAATCTTCACTTTTGTTCTTGAAAATCCCAAAGGCCATATACATTACACCTCCTGTTAAAATGTCGATTCTGCCCCTTGTGGCCTTTCCGAGTCCGTTTGATTGGAGAAGTCTAAGCAGATCAAAATATTTTTTAATTCAACTTATTTCGACCCCTCCATCAATTTCCTGCGTCTAGTTTGTGCCAACGATATTGCTGTCTGCTCTCTCACTGACAATACGGTTGAGTGGCCACAACACCAACGCCAGGCCCGTGATCCGGGGCCGTGGAGTCCAGAAACATGACCCTGCAGGTGGTCTGTGCCTGGCCGAAGTCGAATTCAAATAAAAAAAATATCCTGATGAGCTGGTGCAAGCATTACAGAAAAATGTAATTTGTTTAAAGATGAGAATTTTCTTTTATTGCAAAGGTGACATCTTCCATCATAGAATCTTGAGTTCTATGTTTTATTACAATATCGACTCTTTTCTCACATCGAACTAGTCTATCTTGACAGAGGAGTAGATTTTCCGTACAAACCAGAGGCAAGAACAGAAGCCTATTGTTCCGGTAAGAATGAAGAACACATAAGAAATGAGGAGCATATAACCGTAGTACAAGATACCCGAGACCAACTTCGTGATCTCCAGCTTCGTGCAGAAATATAAGATCGAATAACAGAAAAGATACAGTGCAGAAGAACCAGAAGTCAAATAAGCCCGCCACCACCACCGGTAATCTTCACAACATAATTGAATGTAGCACAACACGATAGTTATTTCAGCGCATGTTACGAAAAGAATGACGAAAGTCAGAAAGAGAAACCCAAAAATGTAGTAAAATTGGTTCAGCCACACAGATGTTAATATGAAGAAAAGCTCGATTAAGACTGCCCCGTATGGAAGACCTCCTCCAATAAGCATAGCAAAAACAGGATGAGTGTACCATGGCTGAGGAGGGATCGGCCTAGGAATTTTACTCGTTTTCATAGGGTCATCAAAAGATGGTGTTTTTTGGCCCAAGAAACTGCCTAAGAAGACCAGTGGCACCGATATTCCAAACCACAAGAGCACGAGTACAAACGTAGTTCCGAAGGGTATGGCCCCTGAAGATTTCTCCCCCCATATTAGACCATTCAGAAATAAAAAAATGGTGAAAAGAACAGAAGGGAACATGACGGCTGTTTTAAGGGGTATTTTCATCCATTCCGAGCCTTTAAACATTTTGTACATATAACTCGAGGAATAGCCAGCGAATAAACCCATAAAGACCCACAAGAAAACCATGATTGTCATTAGCCCACCTCGATTTGAAGGCGAGAGGAAACCGAGCATTGCAAATATTATAGTCACGAAAGTCATTCCGAGGACCTGGACTCCAGTTCCAACATATACACACGATAAGCTGTAATTGTTAGGTGGTCTAAAGACATCAGCATGCACCGATTTCCACCCAGTTTCGTCCAGCGCTTCTTCTTGATCCAACTGGTTATATTTCACAATATCTTTGTAAAGGGTTCTCATCATGATCAAAGCTAGGATTTCAGATAAGAAAAGGATTATCGTCAATGATTTTATTATTGAAAACCAATGAATCTGATCATATTTCATATGAAGATAAGTATCCCATCTTGATGCCCATCTGATATCACTTGACTGAAAAAGGAATATTACAATTATATTATTCGAACAAGAGAAAATCGATAATGGGACTTGAAATTTGTAATTTAAAACAATATATTTATACCTCAAACGAAACATCGTAGGTGAACACTATCTCTTTATCTCCATCAATTTCTTGAGGATGTATGCCTAGTTTGGTTTGGGTGCTTGGCATGCATGTTGTTAACTTAGTGATATTTTCCTCCCATTTCTCGTACTTATGATTGATGCTGCAAATATAGAGAGTTAAAAACAGCATAATAAGCTTTATATGATTGATCAAGGAAATGGTGAGAAATATATGACGACAGACCTTTGAGGAAAGGCCTCAAACCCGACAACACGGGCAGTGTTAGCATCTGGATCCGGGTGATACTTCACTTTGAAGCTCAGGTGGTTGAATATAAAATATTTCGGATCTTGGCTCTGATAAAGAATACAATGCCCAATCACTCAACAGAAAATGAGATACACTTTTTGAATAATTTGGTTTCTATGAAGTGAATCTTACTCCAGAAAAAGTTGTCTTGAATCCAACTCGAAACCCACGTTCATAAATGTTCTGCTGACTTGCATCCGTCGTTTGCCAAACAACTGCGATTGGAAGATTGTCCAGAATCCTGCACCAACAAAACTAAAATAAAATAAAGCAAAACAATCGAATGAAAAGTATTTGGACGTACTTATAAAGAACAGTGTTACATGTTGACTCGATAATCTCCGTCGATCTTTTTCTTGAAGTTCTTTGACGCTGAAGCTTCGAGATTTACTCGACAAGCTATTTTACAAGACAGTGGCACCTTCATATTGAACTGTAGCAGATTTAAATTCCACAATGTCAAACAATTTATCGTCATAACTACTTTTCCAGAGAAATTGAATACGATGAATATACTCACAGTGTACACGGAATTTTCAATCCTGTCACCTCGAAGAACTTCTCCTAAATTTTCTGCTACGTTCCTAATATTTTGAGGTTTGCAGTAACGTAAGAAGTAATAGTCATATGGAAGCTGTGTCTTTGTTGATGAAAGCTTGTTAACTTTTACTTCAAGAGTTTCACCCTGGATATAAGTCGAAGCCATGCATCGTTCAATATTAAGCACTTAGGACGGACCTATGCTTGGCCCGTCCTAGGCTATAGCTCAGCCCAATTTCTTTTACAATGAGTTATAGATATTCGAGCCAATTCTAATTTTTTTGATAAATATATATAATGATTTAAGCACAGTCTAATTTTTTTAAAAGATATCACGGTACAAATAACTCATAAAAGTTAATAACTAGAATACATATTTAACTTTCACATTGAATAAATGTAGATTTTTTATATTTCAAAGGGTGTTCGGTGCAAATAACTCGTAAAAGTGATAAATTTATTTTATCAATTCTTTTATTTAATAGAATTTAATTTTGAAAGTACATTTAAAATATATTAAAAATAGTTTTGAAATGTACATTTTGAATCTAAGTGAAATTTGTCTTATATTACACGAGTTACATATTAATTTAAATAATATATAAATTTTGAAAAATGATATTGATTAAACTTTTTTTTTGAAAATTAACTCTTCTATTTCGAACAACAGATTTTTTTTTTAAAAAATAACAAAATCATTTTGCAAACTATTTTATATTAATATATCATATTTGATTAAATTATTATATTAATTTCAATTCCACCTCAACTTTACCTGCAATGATTACATCCTGTTCACGAGCTAGATGGTACGTTATTCCAATGTAGGATTTCAAAAGCGGTTCGAAATAAAGTCATCAGAAGGAACGAGCGAATTGAAGAAGAACAGAGAAGATTACTATAGAATTTCAAAAGCGGTTCGAAATGCAGGATAAGAATGAAGATACACGGATACGGGATACTCGATTAATCACCAGGAACGAGACATGATAAAATCAATTATCGATAAGCAACTATTTATCCAACGCTGTGAAAACAGAGTCTCCATGGAATTGAATGCTCAAGAAACACAATAAACATCCACACAATATATGGCAAATATTAACATAGAGAATCGCCTGATGATTCAAACAAACTTCCCACCACTAGTGCTAGATCCTACCTGTAAACCGAAATCTGAGACTCTCCCGAAAACCAGAAATGAAACCATGTTTTGGTTTCAGTTCCAAAATTGGAACTGGAATCCTCCAAAACTGCTACTGAAACCATGTCTCGGTTTTGATTCCAAAAGGAAATAAGAACCAAGGCCTTACGGTTAAGCCCACCTCCTAGAAATAAAAAAAATCACCAAAAACGGGACCATGCGGAGACCGTATACTGTTCTTAAGCTATTCGATTTTGGTTTCACTTTCAACTAAAATCCAACACCATGATTTCAAAAGCAAGACTATCTGTTTCGGTATCATAGTGAAAACTAACTGACACACATGATCAAATACAGTATCAACTCGTCAAGTTACGCGTGATACACAAAAAAACTAGGCATCGGTAATATATCAAGAAAAAATCCAATCTTTCAACTCGAGAACACATAAAATGCGTGTCGCTGGCGTACAGAAACAGATAATTTTTTACCAGATGAAAATCACGTGGAGCAACCCCGGGAAGATAAAACCCATTTGCCGGTGATGCTATGATCAGCAGAAACGGTAGCATTATCACCGTCATTTTTCCCATTCGTTCAGAAGTCTTTTACGTAGCAAAACGTTCATATTTGGAAGTGATGGAGCCAGTTTTAAATGCATTGAAAGGCTTGGTTTACGACATCGTTTAACGTACGACGTCAACTTTCTGGAACTGAGTTGACTTCTTACAGCTAACGGCAGTTATCAACTATAGGAATGTGGAAATTAGCGCTTTTAATTAATTATTACAATTACAATGAAGCGTGTTTGTCACGGAGTTTTGTTTTGTCTCTCACAAATATAAATGGTACATAAAATTTTGGGTTTCGTTATTCATATATTTGAACTATATAATAAAAAACAGCTCATTTCATTTGATTAATATCATATTTATATATGAAATATCAATCATACAAAGGTGAAAAAAATCTCGATTTTACTCAAATAACCGATTATTTTAGTTTTGTGATCAAATTTTGATCTTGATTTAATTTTAAAATTACATGGTTAATTTATCAATTCTAACATCGAATTAGTTTAAAGAAGTCATCACTAATAACCATCATCTTTCCCCCAAATTTTGATATCGAACTTCACTAATTTATCAACCGATTTCATTTAATGGGATAAAAGCTTCGTTATAATTTATTAAATAACAAAAGTATTATCTTCTGTGATTTCAAGTAATATTCGACCGAACCTTGTCGAACATAATAATAACTACAAGTCCTCGTGTAATGTGTAGCTCCCTATTATTTATGAAATAGGACAATATTATCTCTTTGAAGAAACTTTTATAGCTTGTCCAAATTACTCCCTTTCTCTTTCAAAACTCCATCTCCTCTAACTTTATATCCTCTCGAATTGAACTTCATTCATCAAAAGTTTCACCTTTGTACAAGGAACGAACATAGGGTGATTAGGAATCAACAATTGACCATAAGAAACCACCATATATACGTAGTTACAATGTATAACTTGCAGGTATTTTATCCACAATTTGGTAAAGGTAATTGACCATTTGTTCAGGATCAACGAGATCACGTTTACCTACCTCTGCTCACTATATGTCTACAACAAATGGTTCCATATTATTGTAAATTACGTAACAAATTTGTTAGTTGATTTGGAAATAGAAAGATCCACAGCAGACTGAGCAGTAAGCTCGTGTTTATCCTCCTTCAAAAGCTGTTGCAGAGAACACAGTTTCAGGAGCTTACTCGGGTCAATTTTCCACCATATCAAGGAGAACTGAATTTCATGCCGGAAACTGCAGTAATATTCCATCTAACAGAGGCTTGTCAGTTGTCACATGGCGCATGAGCCATATTACTGTCTAGCTTGGCATGGACAAAACATGTAAGAAAACTGAGTTTGAGAACTAAATTGTATAAAAGACCAAAACAATGATTTTTCCCTAATGTAGAAGTAATATTAAAAACCGAGGCTAGTCAAAAACTACTGTTACTTAGGACTCGTACAATTTCTGGATCACAGGCCAAAACGGTAGAACCATACCAATATAGTGTCTAGAGTTTGGATCCTTACACAATTTATAATTAATAATCGTCAACTGATACTTAGGTTGTCATATTCTACCATACTTTATTAGCACTGACTACTAAGTACTTACTGAATTGCCAAAATAAACAAAAACTATAAAACATACAGGCAATATAACTCGGGTCTCTTGACAACAAATTTCTTCATAACATACTCAATGTAGTTTCTATGAATATCTATCTATTGGTCATTCGGTAGGTAAACTCACCTTCACTTCTTCTAAATGGATGATCTTATTTATTAAAAGACAAAACAAGGGAACATAATCCCAACCCAAAAACTAGAAAATTGACAGCGAGCAGAACCTGGTAAAATATAATTACCTAATTATCTACAGAGAACAAACAATCCTTCAATGACTAGGTAGAGAATCTTCCATCAGCAAAAAAATAAACGGAGCAGCGAACGGACCAGCAACAGCGAGTGAGCAACCTTAAGCACGCCTTTTGCTTAAACGCCAAGAATTAGGTTCATGGTATCTGTCGTAGAGGGGTTCAATCCGCTCTTGTCTTTTACGTTTGCTCATTTTTGTAGGATCTGACACCTTGAAAAATCTTGGTGCAAGTTCAACAAGCCACTTCGGATCTATGACAGTTACTTCACGCATATACTCTTTCGTAGTCATCACCAGCTCATGGTAGATAACCCAGTCAGGCTGTCTTTGGAAAAGAGCACTGCTCGGATGAATGTAAACTGGTTGATTCTCAACTAGCGTCCTGTACCCTTCTTGTGGATCTTTCCGAGCAGCATGGAAAAAGAAACCCGCAGCTATGGCCTTCCGGATCTTTGTGAAATTCTTTCCAGCAGTAACAACATCCAATTTGTACCTGTTAGCATAGAACAGGTTTGAGATATTTTATATCTTAAAAAAAAAACAAAGAAAACTAATAAGACCATTCAACTACAGTGCTGTGAAGTAGGATCATTAAGATGTGAACTATTATGAGTAGATGAGAACAGAATGATTTGAACAAAAGCATCAAACAAGAAAGAGAAAACAAATAACCTTCATGTTGAAATAACCAAAACCCTTGAAGAACAATATTATGGTCACTTGGCAAATCAAAAAGGCAAAAAACAAATAACAAAAGACACAGTACATCAGAAACAACTAAAAAGGGTATATTTAATAGCTAGCTACCTCATCCATACAACACGAAATAAAACTCAGAAGCAAGATTCAAGCAACCACCAAGGTTCATAGTCAATCAATGAACAGCAAGCTAAACTGAAGTAAAGGCAAGTAATAAAAAAATGATTGGCATACTTATCCATGATGGATAGAAGCTGCTTTCTCACATCCTGTGCTCTCCTCAATGATCGAGACTGGACAAAATTCTCAAAGCACCACGGACCAGAAAAATTCTTTGCTTTCCAGGCTTCATAGACCGCGAGTAATGTCAGATGGTCTCCTTCAGGCTGGAAAAACTTCGCCCTTTTCTGGTCTGCTTGAGCTTGTTTTTCTCTAGGTCGGTAGAAGATGTTCCCAGTCTGAATCATTGCAATGATTGTCAAAATCTCATCACTACAACCAAGATCAACACTGGCAAGAAGCGTTTTGGAAAGAGGGGGTTCCAAAGGAAACTCGGCCATTTTCCTTCCCAACTTTGTAAGCAGCCCCTCTTCGTCGAGAGCCCCCAAAGTATACAGCTGTTCCATGGCAGAAATGAGGGCCTGAGGTGAAGGGGGGTCCATAAAGTCAAAGGATAGCAGATCGTTAATACCCATAGCTTTCATTGTAAGAGTAGTCATCCCTAGATTGATCCTCTGGATCTCTGGAATTGACGTGGGAGCCATCTCGTTGTGGAACGCACTCTCTGTGTAGAGACGATAGCACTTACCTGGTCCTGTTCGTCCTGCCCTTCCTGCTCTTTGCTTTGCAGATGCTTGGGATATTGGAGTTATCACCAGTGAATCAAGCCCCTGTTTAGGATTGTACACATTCTGCTTTGCAAAGCCCGGATCAATAACATAAAATATACCATCAATAGTCAAAGATGCTTCGGCTATATTGGTGGCAACAACAACTTTTCTCTTTCCTGGAGGAGCAGGTTCAAATATCCTGGACTGCATTTCACTGGGTAGAGCACTGTATACCGGTAAAATGATCAGCTCAGGGACATTTTTTCCTAAACCCTTCATCCTCTCATATAGACACTGACATGCATAATCAATCTCTTCTTGGCCAGTCAAAAACAGAAGTACATCGCCTTCAGGTTCAGTCAAGTGAATCTGTAAGACAGTAATCAAAGAAGCATCTAGGTAGTCACTTTCTGGTTGCTTGGTGTATAATATTTCCACGGGGAATGTTCTTCCAGGAATTGTGAAAATATTACAATTGAAGAAATATCCCGAAAATTTCTCAGCATCCAAAGTTGCAGATGTGACGATCAAACGAAGGTCAGTTCTCCGTTTCATAAGTTGCTTTAATAATCCAAAAAGGACATCTGTGTGAATCGTCCTCTCATGAGCTTCATCAAGCATGACTACCGAGTATTGAGATAAATCTTCATCAATCAGAATCTCCCTCAGAAGCATGCCATCAGTCATATACTTGATTACAGTCTCTGGACCTGTGCAATCTTCAAATCGAATTGCGTATCCAACTTCTTCCCCTAAACGACAACCAAACTCCTCAGCAACTCTCTTGGCTACAGACATTGCAGCCACTCTACGAGGCTGGGTACAACCTATTTTTCCCTTGGTAGTATATCCTGCCTCGGCCAGATACTGTGTTATCTGTGTTGTCTTTCCCGATCCTGTCTCACCTATAACAACTAAAACCTGATTATCATGGACAGCCTGAACAAGTTCATTCTTCAACTTGTAGATGGGCAAACTTTGCCTCTGTTCCTGAAGGGAAAGCTTAGATCTTTGCCCAAAAGTCAGAGCTTTACCGTACGCATCCTTCTTCCACTCTGGCATATCATATGCAGACAATCCAACGCCCCTAAGTTCTTGCGCAAGATGCCTCTCCCCTGTTTCAGGCATCGGGTCTTCCCATGGCCTATTCAGATCCTTTGGAATGGAATCCAACATTGTTCTTTGCTGCTGTTCTCTGACTTCTCTCCTCTCTTTTATAAGAGCAGACTGGAGAGCTGCTGCACGACTTAAAGACCCCTCAGGGTTCTTGAATATCTTCACAGGAGACATGTCAATAGAGTATCGACTCTGACCCTGCAAAAAGACAGGCTCATCCTCATTCAACTCAATCTCAAGTTCCTCTTCCGCACCTTCCTCCTGATAAAGCAAACCATCTGTCTCTTCATCGAACATCGGATACTCCTTTACACCCATAACACCTGAAGCTATAAGTTGCTTAGCCTCCCACATTTCTGGTGAACTCATCCTTTTGAGTGGCCTTCGCGACTGCACAACCACCTCCTCCTCAGTAATTTTGATCCCTGAGAGACCAATCCTACCCCTCATACCCCCGCCATCATTTAAACTTGAAGGATTGATTCTCGAAACATCCTCCTCCTCACTCCTTTTCAAGGGAAGCAAATCCTTTCCGCTATTCTGATCCACATCCCTCATTGACAAACTCAACTTATTCCCACTAACAGATATAACTTTGACATATACCTCCTGATCCCGCTTCACGACATCCTTAGCATTAGCAATCCTCCTGGTTGCCATCTGGGAAACATGCACCAGACCCTCTTTTCCCCTAAATCCCTCGAGCTGGACAAAACAGCCAGTATCCATCACCCTTGACACCCTCCCCTTATAAACTTTGTATAACTCCAGCTCTCCGCTCCTCCTCTCCTCCCTCGATCCCTTCCTCTCCCTTTCTCTATCTTCAGCGTACTCATCCCTCCTATTCGTTTCACTTCTACTCCAGTCCCTGTCCCCATCCCCAACCTTGTCCCTATATCTTCCCCTACCTCTGTCATCATGGTAGTCATCTCTATCCCTGCCCCTGTCACTATCTCTGTCTCTGTCTCTGTCTCTCCGCCTCTCTCTTTTGTCTTTATCCCTCTCCATGTGCTTATTATCCTCCTCATCTTCTTCCTTTCTCCTCCGCCCTCTGGTCTCTTCTTCTATCTCTTTCTCCAATTCTCTCACTCTCTCCCTACCATCCTTAATTTTCAAAGCCGAAAAAGCAGATTTATCTCCCTCCTTAGATCCTTTCTCTGATTTCGACCTCGGCTTCGGCTGTAAAATTGCGTGAATGATAGTAAGCAGTGTCTTCACAAAGTAATCAGGCATTTCCGCGCCATTCTCTTTCAGTTTCCCATCAAATTCATCCTCTGTCTGGCAGTTCCGGCCCATCTCCGTGATGAACTCGGCCAACACCTTATCCCCAAACCCTAAATGCGTTTCTAACTCGCTACACACTTTTGAAACCAGTGATAAATACTCCAATTTCTTCAATCCATCGTCTTTCCTTTCTGATCCCATCTTCTTTCAGATGTAGAATACGTAAAATCGGGTGTGGCGTAGGTTTACAAACAAAAAAGCTCAAAACAAACGATACCTGTGTCGTCAAGAGATAAAATTAGGGTTTTGCCTACGCGTAGGATCAGATTTAGGCAATCTCCAGATTCCGGAAAAGAGACGGTATGTATATGATTTTAAAAAATAACACATATAAAAGCTTATGGGTTTTGATTTATTTTTCAGCCTCGGGCTTTGTTTTATGGGCTTTCATAATATTCCAATGCCAAAAAATAAAAATTAGTCTTGATTTTTCCACGTACAATATTTTTCATATCTCAATCTCATATTTTAAAATAAGTTGAAATCATATGTCGATCATAAGCAATCACAAATTTTTATAGTAAATTTTTTTGAAATATATTTTCTATTGGATTTTCAATTATTATATTAATTCGAATCATGATAAAAGTAAACGAGTTCTTGATCAAAACCAACAAGCCCAAACACATAATTAATAGACACAAGGTTCCAAACGAGAAATTCGATCCGATACCACTTCTTAGGATCAATGACCAATATTTTTGCCAATTTCTGATTTTTCATGTGAAGCTTATATTAACGTGGATCTCATATGAAATTGGTCAAATGTTAGTCTTTCTAGTACGGTGGGATGGTTGGTACCCAACCGTAGAATCGAATGACTCCTCCAAACATGTAATCAATGGCAAGGAGTCTCACAACACAAAATATTGTAAATCCTTCATAAAATACTAACATCACGTTATACTCGTTGCGAATTTACATTGTTATACATGTTTTTTTTTTTTTATTATTATTAATTATAGCTTTGGTGATAAATGTTTATCATAGTAATTGATGATTTTGTGGGTTTTCTTTCTTTTTTTGGTTAAAGTTTGGATTCATTATTGATTACTAATTTTGTGGTTATTTTTTTTAAAATTATATTAAAATTTGATTAAATGCTTTAATCTTTAATCCATACGTGAATTTTTTAATAAAAATATTTTAAAAAAGTTGAACTTATTAAATGATTTTTTAATTTAATTTTTTAGATCAAACTCACATAAAACAATACAATATAGGATAAGCTACTAAACTGATGAAAACATCATATTATAGTATCCTGGTTGATTTAATCGATAAATTCTTGGCCATGGCACTCATTATCGTACGCTGGGAAAGTAGAGTTAATCAGATCGGTGGTACAGGGAGTGGACTGTTTCTGGCTTTCAATCCTTCCACTACTGGCTACAATCATTCGGGCTATCTATGCCATGTGTACGTAGGAAGTTTATTTGGCCAACAAAGCACCTACCGATTACTTGGAAAATGATATGTAAGCCGATAGAAGATGGGGGTTTGGGCTTGAAAACTTGGAGGCATGGAACAAAGCGCTACTCACAAAAACACTTTGGAAAACACACTCTAAAAAAGATTCCTGGGTGAATCATATATATTGTAACTCTTACATTATTTGGTATTGAGATTGCCATAGAGATGTATCTCCACTTATCAAGCAGCTGATTCGAATCCATGATGAGATAGTTCAAAGACAGGGTTCGGTGAACGGGGCAATTAATATGTTGAACAGCTGGTTTAATGGTCATGGAGGTATGTCTTCTGCTTATAATTTCTTTGGCTTGGAGTGTGAGGATTTGGCCATGGAAACCTTTAGTCCAGAAAGCTTGCATCCTACCGAAACATCGCTTTGCATTATGGATGTACGCTCATGGTAAGCTCCCCACCCGCGATAGGCTTGAATTTGTAGAGGACAAAACATGTGTTCTATGTAATGGTGCGCAACCGAAAATTTGGCACACTTATTCTTCTTGTGTCCGATTATAAGAATGGTTTGGGTGCTAATTAGACGTGGGCTTGGAATGAAGAAACTAATGGGTTCTAGAGCCGCGATTCTACGAGCATTTAGATGAGTGTATCGGGGGAATTCTACCCTAGCTAAGATGTGCTGCTCGGCCTTTGTAACTACGGTTTACCAGGTGTGGAACATAAGAAATAGAATCATGTTCGAAAATGAGAAGCCAGATATCTAAGCAACAATTAAGAAGATTAAGATATTCATTTTACGTTGCTTTCCTAGTTCAATGGATGTATCTATAATTTCGATTTATTTAGTTACTTTGTTATTTGATATCTGGGTTGTTCTATCTGCTGATGATGTCCAATGTACTTGTATAATTATTTTTTACCTCATTAATGAATGTCATTTTCATTATTAAAAAAGGTAAAGGCAAACATAAATGACATAGAGTTGAGAGGCTCTTTTGCATTTCAACCGAAATCCAGGGGGAGAAATTCAATTAGTCCAAACACTTTCTAATTTCCAAATCCCCAGTTTATATAGATTAATGAAATGACAAGAGAATTGCATCCCCACTTTGATTCAAGACAATTAATGACTTTGACCTGGCTTATACTTTTCCACGCACCCCGGCCCACCACTTCTCTTTCTCTCGCATACTTTTCATGTCCCCGCTGTTTGTTTTTCTTAATAATATTGGTAGTCTCTTCTCCTTTTTCATCAGTACTTTTCAATTCTCATCTTCGCACACCTCTGGCCCCTTATCTGTTAAATATAATTATCTCTAAAAAATGCATTTCCAATGTGTTTTATATACTAAAACTATGGAATTGAAGTGCATATACATGATGAGTATGTATATAAGGCAAGAAGTGGAGTTCATGGGATCAAATACATGACAAGACGTACAACCTGAAACCCTAAGTCCTGATTTTAATGGACTCCATCTTTCTGCTCGACGAGGGAGACAGGTCCGCTTTCCTTCGACGTATGATTCAATCTGTGGGCAGTTCTTACATATGCTTGTGGTCATTATATTCACCCCAGCCATACAAGTAAGAAGGATCATATTTATTGATGAGCCAATTGTTTGATTATAAGATTTTTCTGAACCGCTCAACTGATCACGAGGCATCGTTTTTCTTACAGTAGTTTCTTGTCATTCCTGGACGGAATATATCACGAAATAAGCAGCCAACATCCGAGCTCGTCGTCTGGAAGCCTGGCCCGGAGGCTTTTCAATGCATATTCTCAATCGGAGAACTATGTGGTTACCCGGTATGACAAATTAGATTATATATGGTGAAATTAATTATAAAAGGCGTGCACACTTTACTTTGATTTGTTTGTCTCCTTGTTATCGGTTTTAGTTAACTATCGTTTCTTCCGAAGAATTCCAGGGTTTGCTTTTATGAACAATGTTCCTTACATGGAGTTAAAGGAGCATGATTTTCAAAGAATGGCATCAAGTAAAGTGCAGCTCGATTTCTATCGAGAAGCTGGAATTGAGGTTTGTATATTCATTCGTTCGCGGATTAATAGCATAAATTTTTTGTGTTGAAAAAGATTTTCCATACGTATACTGCATCATTTTCAGGTTCTGATTAATCTTTCGTATGTATTAGACTTTAGTATTCATGAGTTGTCCTCGGGGAGAGATTGAACTAGGAATGCGCAACGAACCTCCGGTAAGAAAAAACAAGTAAAAATTCTTGGTGAGTCTATCAACAAATTTTGTGGATGAAATTCATTAAAAACAGTGTTTTTTCTTATCAGCTTGGACTAGAAATGGAAATGAAAAGTCTATTCGCGGCCATCGATTTCTCGCAACAAGAAGCAGTATCAACACTAGGCCCTCAACCAGCTGTGGATCAAAACCGGCCTTCATCGTCATCCTCCTCCTTACTGTCACTATCATTTGATAGCCCGGATCAATATTCACCTCTAATGTTCAATATTTCCACCAATTCTTTAGTTCAAGAACCACGAAGAGAAGCAATTATTCAAGAATTCTACATTGAAAATGCGCTAAAATCAGTTCCATTTTCGGCACCAAGCATGCCATTTTCATCGTCTCATCAGCAAGCCATGGAAAATGCAAGCAAAATTCAAAATTTTCCAACTACGATAGAGAGTACTGCATATGCTGCCATGACAGAAGCCATTCTTGCTGTTTTATCTTCCTCTTCAACTTCTTCGCCTACTCAGAATATTGCACCAAATTTGAAAACCAGCCCCGTAAGACAGAATGCTACTCCATTTCAAAGGTATCGAAAGGCTATAGCCCCCGTTGCAGCTCGTAAACCTAAGAGTAACATGTTTAGAAGAGCTGTTGTTTTCTACAGAAACTTGCATTTGAGAAGAAGGCAGGAGCTGGCAATTCAAGAAAATCGGCCTACCCCTGCTCAGTTGCACCACATGATAAACGAAAGGAAACGTCGTGAAAAGTTTAACGAAAGCTTTCAACTTCTAAGATCATTACTCCCTGTAGGATCAAAGGTACGTATGATGCAAATTCCATATTTGAATTATATATATTTTTTTATCACGTCTGGTGTCCCCCAAGTCCCAATCGAAATTCAGATTACTTCCCCAAACATATATGAAATAAAGGGATTTTTCCTCTCTTCAGAAGGATAAAGCTTCTGTCCTTAGCAGCACTACGGACTATCTAATTTCATTGAAATCTAAAGTGGAAGAACTCAGCAAAAGAAACCAGACATTGGAGGGGCAGCTTTTGAATCGAAAAGAACCTATAATTCAAGAATCTGCGGAGGGGTCTTCATCTTCTTCTTCAGTTCAAGAAAGGGTAAATGTTGAAATGCATCGTGCTCCAGAATCGACATCAGAAGCAAGAATCTTGGAGTTGAGGGTTACAGTACGAGGAGAATGCAGAATGTTGGATTTCGTTACTGGGATTCTGGAGTTTCTGAAACAGCAAAAGAATCTTAGCTTGTTGTCTATTGACTCAAAGGCAAGAATGGCGGAATCAGATTCAGTGCATGTCTTGGTATTGAGACTGAGAATTGAGGTATGTCTATGAATTTGTGAATTCTGTGGCTTATCGCATGATGCATTCATGAGTAGCCTTTTTAGTCATGATTAATTTGTTTTAGTAATACACAAAAAATACATGCATATATTTGTATGACATAATTTTGAAATTTTAAATTGATTTATTTTATATTTGTATAATTCTAAAAATTACTTATCATATAATAATTAACTATTTTTAGTTTATAAAAATTTTAAAATAATTATAAATTACTTATCATATAATAATTAAATATTTTTAGTTTATAAAACTTTTAAAATAATTAATACATTAAATTAGTTCGACAAATATAGTTAATTTAGGTGGCATGCATGTACTTTCCCGAAATAATTCATAGTGTAATTAACACTGATCTAGGTGAACCAGTGAGTTTTTGCCTAACATAAATATATTAAATAAAGATATTTCGAGTATTTATTTTCGAGTAGAGCTAATTCTGATATTTAAATATTTTGAGTGGAACTTGAACTAGAGCAAAAAAATATTAAAATTGTTTATCTTTGAATCAAACTCATATTCGAGTCATAAATTTTTTTCGTATTAATTAGGTTCGATTAAGTTCATTTACACTCACAGACATGATCAATATTAAAAAAAATATTGTAATTTATGTTTCATCGAATGCAAAGAATGTTGCATATATATAAAGTTACAATTCCACGAAATAGACTAGAAATTAACTTTTAACAAAAAGATAGGATTTAGTCTATTTTGATAAAATAAAATAATGTCGTTGAAAAGTTTACATATAATTTTAAAAACCCTAGCTATTGCACCCACATGAAGATATCAAGTATCCTTAGCCGCCAGCACAATTAAAATTTATATGTCTTCAATCAGGAAAATTATTAAAATCCAATGAAGAAATGACTTGGGAACTTCTGAATTATGACACTTGTTACCAGATTATTCTTTATTCAATGATTTGACTGTTGAAATGAATTGAAATCATTCATGTATATTTTCCCTTTTTTTTAAAAAAAAGTTATAATTTCTTGATTGATCATTTTCTCTTGTCTTTAGGGAGATGAATTTGACGAGTCTAATTTCCAAGAAGCCGTAAGAAAGGTTGTTGATGACTTAACCAACACATTGACAAATCACCCCAAAAGGTTCTATGTTTAGGTATGTTTCCATCCACCAACATATATATATATATATATATATATATATATATATATATATATATATAATATACGGTGAACATCGCTGACGTGAAGCCATATATACATCTGATAAGTAGACATCATCTTAGTCCGTGCTCACATAGATATCCGAAAATAGATGTTCATCGTTCCAAAAGTTTACATACATATGTACCACAATTTTGATAGCCATTATAAAGGAATGCTTTATTATTATAGTCATGCATTATATATACTAATGATACTTAGTGGGTAATTATTAGTACCTAGAATGTTTCAGATTTTATATTAAGACTTCAATTTAGATTCATAATTTGAGTACGAGATTAATTAATTTTGTGATTTGTATTGGTTGTATTAACATTGTATTTTATCACCCAAGTCATATATTGTATCTTCAAATTTCAGCACTTATATTTAATTTGTGTTTGATTTATTTATGTTAAATTAAATTACTCACCAACTTTTTGTGGTCTAATAATCCAACATCTCTTTTTGTCATTAAATTCAAAATTTGAAATTTCTGTGAATAAATCAAATTCTTTTGTTGCCTATCTTGACTGATAATATATAAATTTATGGGGACCATTTAGAAATCACATCAAATGGAAGTAACATAAGATCATAATACTCAATATATATATATATATATATATACACACACACACACACCTTCGACTTCGAAAGTCGCTTTCATGATTAATTTACGTTTAATCGTAACATTTAATCAAAAGTAACCAATTGGGTTTCCTATTTGAAATATTTTTTTCATATATATACACATATATATATACACACACACATATATATATATATATTAGTTACTATGCACACGCTATGCGTGTGTGTACAATCTTTTTTTATCATTATCGATGGACTAAAGTGAAATTTGACAAATTATGGTGGGACTAAATTGATATTTGAATTGTTGAAATAAAAAAAAAGTGTGTGTTGAAATTAAAAAAAAAACAAAAATAAAAGTGTAATATTAGTATCATATAAGGTTAAAATTGAAATATTGTGTGTTGAAATTGAAAAAAAAAACAAAAAACAAAAGTGTAATATTAGTATCATATAAAGGTAAAATTGGAAGAAAAAGATGGTGTCCTCTCTAGGTAGTTATTATCATGTTCTCACACTTAATAATAATAATAATAATAATAATAATAAGCGACGTATCGTTGATGTTATTCGTTCGACGATATTGCTGTCGCCGGTGTTGGGGTGCGACGTATCGTCGATGTTGTTGTTCGTTCGACGATATTGCTGTCGCCGGAGTTGGGGTGCGACGTATCGTCGATGTTATTGTTGCATTGTGATGTTGTTGAGGTTGATGGCTTGATTGTCCAGAGACAGCAAAGGGGGTATTTCTGTTATCATTCCAGTTATATTTTATATTGTTGATAATATAACTGTTATGTATTTTGATGATGATTGTTGTGTATGCTCACCTTTTGAGGGCTGTTTCTGTTGGGCAGGTTACAAGACTATGCGTGAAACAGGATAGTGGTGAAGGACTAAGTGTGTCTAGTCAAACAGTCCTGTAGTTAATAGTAAATAGAGACAATATGGTTCATTCTTATTTGAGTTGTATGTGTGTATTTATTATACTGTTTCTGCTACACTGACGTAGATAGTGCGATGATGGCATTATTTTGTCGTATATGCATTATATTATTACGTCGTCGAAAATCAAATTTTTATGCATATGACGTCACATGTTGTATAATTACGTGGCGAGGTTTGGGGAGCCACAATTGCATTCGCGTTTCTAAGATGATAGTAAAGGCTCAAATCAAATATAGTATTATTCTGCCATTTAAATACCCTTATTTGCAAGCTTTCTTTGACTAATCACAATTTCACAACACTATGTCATCGGCTTCATTTATCTCAGGGCACATTAAGATGTGAAAATGGTAAACGTCCATAGGCAAAACAGAAGCATTCATATTGTCTATCTATGAAAGTTTTCAAGGAAAACAGCAACCTTATAGGCATCTGTTTTCCCTTTAGCAATCTGATTGTTGGCAATGCAGCCATTCAATACATTCCGAGTGAATTCATCTGGATTTTTCCCATCATCAATCAAACTGCGCCCAATTCAATCAAACACGATAACATATTGATATTAACCAAACCATGGGTCAATAGATCAAGAACAAAAACCTTACTTTATAACGTCCATGGGAACCTGAATGTTACAGTTTTCAGCTAATTTGGTCATGTTATCCAGCTCCGACACCAAAGTATTCCTTAATCCAGGAATAGAAAAGAAATCAAAGCAAAATGACTCGTAAATTAAACTAGAAAGATCGTTACACCAAAGAACTGAACAGTGCACTCGGATCCATGGAGTTATCGAATGAATACAAATTGATGAGATCTTTTCAAATCTGAGTGAAAAACTTACTCCTCAGTCCCTAGCATCAAACAATGTGAAAGATATAAAAAAATTAAGAGAGTAAAAACATTGTATGTAAAATTACATGCGCTGCAGGAGAGGGAGCTGAGCAGCAACGTTGAAAGATGAAACGGTGAGGTAGAGCTGGTGCAGGATGCCTAGGGTTTTCTGGATCGAATAAATGACATGAGTTAAATTTTGTTTCGGATCATCCGCAAGAATTCCTGCAGCGGAGACGCCGGCGGCGGCGGAAGATTGCATAGGAGATAAGTCATCTAACTGATGATGGATCATAGCGCCGTTACCGCCGGACGAGACGCCGCCGGCTTCAGCTGCCGCTGATGCTGTGGTCTGCGAGGAGGAGTCCATGTTCGCAAGATTGGAGATGGGCCACTAGCTGTTCCTGTATTTGTGGTCGTAATCACTTATGCACCCAATATAATATATATATATATATATATATATATATATATATATATATATATATATATATATATACCTCAACGAATGCCACATTCCCTAATAATACCTCATAAGAGAATTCTGTCTCTTTAGAAGTATCACAGGACCTCTGTGACACCCTGTCTTAAAACTAGACCTCAAGGAATGCCACATTTCCTAATAATACCTCATAAGAGAATTCTGTCTCTTTAGAAGTATCACAGGCAGTAATAAGAACTATCAAAGAACTTTATTAGCAGAAGCGAAACGTACAAGTAAATTACTATAAAGTTTTACATGTCCAAACTAACATAGACGGTAAGAGTGACAATGACATAAACATTTCTGACAAACTGACTCATAGACTAAATGACTTATTATACCTTCCAGCAATTTATTCCAGACAACAACTGGCGGGTCATACATCGACATTTCTTTCTTTATCCAAATCCTGGTTACCTGGCTCTGGAAATTACAATAAATAAAGAAAAATAGAGAGGTTAAGTCTTTAAGGACTTAGTGAGAATTAAATAAGGGTAAATATGATACTCAAATTTGAAAGAATGATACAATAGACAAAAGAATCAACATCCGGTTATATGAGAGTACACCAAAATAATGGTTAGTAAAGAATAACGAGCCAAGTGAACTAATATACCAGGACCAAAGTCACGTTGTTCAATGGACTCAATCTCCAGACCAAAGTCCGTTGTCCAAGGCTCTGTTTTGGTCAATCACCTTATCATTCATTCATTTATTCGATGATTAACTAAAACTTCATTCAGTGGAAGCTTGATAAGAGTCACATCTAGTATGATGATATTACAATGAGAATGTTACATTGAAGCATTCACTCATTTCGAAAAGGTAGTACCGGCATGAATAAAGAGTCAGTAAGATAGAAAGGACATTCAGGATGGGGCATATTTCATATGCATCAACGCGATTCAAAGATACAAAATTTATGCACAAGCGTAAGAAATCAATAATCCGTAGTGAATATCATTAAAGAATATGACATATCATATCATAATTTTCAGGCCAAATGCCAAGGGCTACATAAGAAGAACGATAAAGAATGTCCTCACCTTGAGACTTACTATAGATGAGAGTGAGAGTTCCAAGTTCAAGTCAATCCTATTGACCAATGTGATTATCATTAGTATAGTAAACATTTTTTATATAGATTATCCCTAAATTTTTACCAAAATAAAGAATATAACTTCATAAACTTTATTTATTGATTAAAAGTTCATAAAAAATTATTTTATTTATTTAATATTTCTTTGTCAAAAATTATTTTCTAATAGTCAAAACTATCTTTAAAATTTATAATAATTAATATTTGACTTCAAAAATTACAATATTTCCTATAACAACTCTTATTATAATATTAACTGAAAAGAATTCAAAATAGATAATATTTGAAATTATTTTATTATTAATCGATATATATAACATTTAATATATAACTCACAAAAATCATAATAAATAATTTGTGAGTCGAAAAATTATAAAACTTCATAGCTACTTCCAATGATATATTTTTCAAGTATTGAAGGCTATGAACATTTATACAAAGGTTTATAAGATCATATAGATAGTAAATCATATCCGAAAACCATAGTATTTTCTTTTAAAAATGTACAGTACTCATTCAAAAATTACGAAACTTGTACAGTAGCCTAGAATAATATAGAATATGCTTCGGAAAATAAAATTTCGACTTTTCGCCGGCGCGTGTGGTATACTCGTCGGTTCCGGCGGCGCGTGGCCGGCTTCCGGCCACCACGCGCGGCCACAATTTTTTCAGTAACCGTAAAATACGATTTCCTATAACTCTTCTGTTATAAGTTTTCTGAAATTCTCAGCCAAAACGTGCCAGAAAAGGAAAATATAGTAAAACTTACACCCCGACTTCGGCTGCCGGAAAACACTATTTCCGAGGCCGATTCCGGGAAACCAAAGACATGAATGAGAAGTATGACATACAATGAACAATTTTCGTGTTTAAACTAAGGTGAAATACGGTCATAAAAGGTACGGAAATTGGGAATGAAAACAATACCTGAAAAGTGAGTTTTCCGGCACTATTCCCTTCCCGGACAATAGCGATTTCTGAATTTTAACGAAAAATCGGCTGACGATATTTCGACACCTCCTTTTGTGATATATGTCTGGGTAAGTTGAGAGTGTTGTGGAATTTTTATAGAATATTTGGAAGGGTTTTGGGTATAGAAATGAATTTTTTCCTATTTTCTCAACTATTAAAAAGCCTCATTCTCTCACCACTCAAACCCTACTCTAGACCAGCCATTAAAACTCGAAATTAGGCTAAGAAACTCTTGAAATTCATCATGTGAATGGCTTCTTTTATAGGCAAGAAGCAAGCCTTTCCTCCAATCCATGTTGGACATCTTCCGATTGCCGGTTGGGCAAGAAGGGAGGTGTAGTGTTAGTTGAGCAAGGATGATGATGATGATAATACTTTCCTATGTATGCATGTATGAGTAGCTAATATATATATTTAAATATTTGACTTAGTTATTTCATTTTATCCTATTTTTAATAAAAATTATATAATAATTAAATATATACCTAATTATGGGGTATTACATATATGAATCCTATAATACTGTCTTGATTTGGAAGAGAAACATCGATGGTCAAAACTGTTGTTATTTTCAATTCATTGAATGGTGTTTGGTTGTGCATGGGCGTAACATTTATTTATTTCTTGAATATTTAGTGATGATGTCGATATAATACGAACGTTCCCAAGTAACATTACAATTAAAATCCGAAGGTTGAAAGTCAACAACTCAATTTCAAAATAGATAATTACAATATGTGAGTTAAATGTTCGTTTTTTTACGATTTTGGTCTATTATCAAATTCAGTTATAATCTGTGTTTTTAAATTTTTGAAAATTTTAGTATTTTTTCCAATGATATGATATGATATGATATCTCTCTCACACACACATATATAACAGTGGATCGTGTGACATAAAAGAGCTTAAAATGTACAAAATCTAATTTTCATTGTCAATTAAGACATAAGTAAAACTAATGTAAGAAATCTGAAGAATATGAAAACATTGATCCCGATTGAGAAGATTAGAATCTCAAATACATAGGACTTTACTCTTAATTAAGATAGGACGTTGGTTCTTGATTATATTCTTACATCTCTAATCTAAAGTAATTTGATGTAAATATTATGCCCATCAATTACAATTTCAAAAATCAAAGTATGATTCATTAAAAAAAAAATCGTAATTGTACACTTAAAAGACCCTAAAAAGTAATAGTTTAAAAGTAGCAAAATAAATTTCTATTTTTCTATTTGTTAACAAGTTTCAAATCTGAGGAATTAATCTTGTACAGTTGATGGAGACGACCACTTCTAGGAATTCAGCGATCTTTCAGTTTAATACGAGTCCTCTCATTTTTCTCTATGAAATAACCAAAAACAAGACTTTTGAGGAGAGAAAAAAAAAAAACAAAGAGGGGCGTCGGGTGAGGGCTGGGAGGATGATGCGTCCTGAGGTTTGTAATTGACTAATTGCCCAGATTCGAGGAAGCAGAAAAGTTGGCTTCCATAAATGAATTTTGAATCAAGGACCACCATTTTCAAGTCATACATAAAATTCGTTCAACACCTATACATATGTTGAAACAGGCTAGTGGCACGTACCAACAATCTTCCCCAACCTGCCATTAGGAGGCACGGTGCGGGTCAGTCCGCTTTTTTGATAGAAATGGACATAACTCATTTTGATATCCATACAAACTTCAATTTGGAAAAGATGGTGAGATTACATATTCCCTGATAAAAATATCATAGTTCGACTCAATCACTCTATTTAATTTAAAGTATTTGACTTTCATATTACAAAATATTAAGAAATTTAAAACATGAAGATTAAGTTATGATTTCAGTTATGATTCTAAACATGGTTCATTTCTTATTTCTACAAATCGATAACCAGAACAAACCATAAGTCATTGGTTTAAGTTCCTAATAAAATTGAAACCAAAAAATAACTTCGATTTGAATTGGCCTGTCTACTACATTTCTCTACTAGAACATACGATATTTTAAATTTTAAGCTTTTAAGTTGCTTTAAGTTCATGCAACCACGTCCTTGGGGTGACATAATTCAAGAATCAAGATCATCGGATGATTCTAACACAGAAACAGAGGAACAGTACCATATATCACTGCAAATTTCGACAGGGAAAAATTAGGAGAAAAACAAGCGGATATAAATATGGCATTCTTAAATGAATTGCCATTGAAAACTTTTATTAAACATTAACATTGCTGAATATACAACAGAGAACACTTTTTTAACATACAAAACTCAGCCGAACATCAGTGATTGGAAGAAAATCATGCAACCATACAATCAACCGGTTACCTGCTTGTCCAATGTTGCGGACAAGTAAAACTTCGACCAAAAGACCTGAAACACCCACGTATCTGGGATTTTACAATCACTGTGCAGTTCAAGACTTCAACAGCCGACGATGAAGAACACTGCAGGCAAATTGGTTGCAAGACTTGTCCCAAATTCCTACTGATCTAGTTTGCAGATGTCTATCCATGTATAGAAAGGGATCAGACGGAAAAAGCAGATCTTACGCAGCAATATAAGCATATTTCATATCAAAGAGATCTTCTTGATCAAGAATAAGCTTACAATTTTATGCCTCAACTGCAGTAACAAGTTCTTCACCGGTCGTGTCAGATGCAGCAGCATCTTCAGTGATCTCTCCACCTATAGCTCCAATTATAGAATCACTTTTGGCATCTGGTTCAGCATCAATAAGTTTCTCCCTTAGCAATTTCATGAGTTCTTCCCGCTCACTTTCATTTTCAGACAGGTAACTCTTCAAAGCTTCCTTGCCATTAAAATTTTTACCGTTCATGTTAAAGAATGAACCAGCTTTTGTAACAAACTTGTATTTGCATCCTAAGTCTATCAACTCCGATTCCCGACTAATTCCTTTGCCAAATTCGAGCTCAAACTCGGCAGTTCGGAATGGAGGCGCATGCTTGTTCTTTACAATCTTGACATGAACTTGGCTTCCTATAGCCTACAGAAGAAAGAGATTGCTAAAAACACACCCATAATTGAATCACTACAAAGTGCTCTTTAACTCTTATCAGTCTTAGATAGCATGTTACCTAGAACAAACTTGAACTTTAACGACCTATACAGTGTCTTGTAAGGACCTTTATTTTCATCCAACCAAAAAGTGCTTGAACATTGCAAAAATTGAGAAAAGGCCAAATAAGAAGTTCATTCTCGTGCAACATCAAATGACAAAATTGATGAAAATGCTAATATTGGATAGTGTTCAAGAGGAAGTTATCCAGTTTATCACATAATTATATGAATACTGTTCTGTTTAGGAACGTAGGACGACAATGTAAAACTTTTAGTAAAGTAAATTCGAAGTGCAATTTCACTCAAGAAGCCATATTCCGCATATCGAATAACAATTGTTTACAATTAAAAAATAACTTGTCCAGAAAAAGAAAAGAAGTGCCAAAAACTAAGAGTTTATTGTGTGGACGAGGTCATCATTCCATTTTATTAAGATTTCGTTACTCTACAAACGTTTGTATGAGCAAACTGCATACCTCTTCTCCCTTCTTGACAAGCCCAGTTCTCTTAATATTTAGACGTACCGAAGCATAAAATTTCAAAGCATTTCCACCACAAGTAACTTCAGTAGGGCCGCCAAATCCAAAGGTAGACAGCTTGGATCGTACCTAAAATCACACATAATTCATCAGGGATGTAAAAAGAAAGAAATTGAAGGGGAGGGACAACTGAAAGGAGAAGGGATTAAGCTAACCTTATCTAGCTCACGGAACTAAATAAAATTAGAAAGTGGACAAGAAATTTAAAAGCAAAGTACCGTAAGCTCATGAAAACAAGGACAATTACGATGCATGACAAACAAAAATCATAAAGAGAAAGGGAGTATTCATGGGAAAGACATGAACAATGAAACAAGATGCACAGAAAATGTGGATAAAAAGTATTTTCTGCATTATTTACAGTAAAACTGTAACATATTTGAGTAAAAATAGATACAAGGATATAGGGAAATAAAGTGGAACACAGCAGAAAAAATAAATAAAAATGTTGAACGCAATAAAAATTTTTATAGCCCTTGCCTGATTTGTAAAAATTAATATTGTCTGTGAGACAGACAAAGAATGGCTCAATTTGCGAAGTGCCTGACTCATAAGTCTAGCTTGCATTGCCATGTGTGCGTCCCCCATTTCACCATCAAGTTCAGCTTTAGGGACCAGGGCAGCTACCTACAAAATGAAATTAAGAAAAAAAATGGCATCACAAAACATCGCCAATGTCTTTGTGAAATCTTTCAATAACATTATAAGCAGGAACCAAATGTCTTACTTACACTATCCACAACGACGACATCGACTGAACCACTCCGGATTAGGGTATCCACAAGACTGAGAGCTTGCTCACCACAATCTGGTTGTGACAGAAGCAAGTTTTTAGTGTTTACTCCAATTGCCTCTGCTAATGCTGGATCAAGCGCATGCTCAGCATCCACGAAAACACAATAACCTAGAAAAGGACAAAAAAAGGTAGAGAATTTTTTTGTCAATAAAACAAGTATTAGGAAAATTAAAAGGAGACAAAATGACTAACCTCCTTGTTTTTGTGCCTCAGCAATCACATGAAGAGCAAGAGTTGTTTTCCCAGAAGCCTCTGGACCATATATTTCCACAACGCGCCCCTGTTAACCCTCATAAACATCATTTATATAAATTTAGTTATGAAAATTGATCACACGCTTTTAGCAGTCTTGTACGAATGTATGGTGTGTCCTAATATACGTCCACTATATATATATATATATATATAACATCTCTTCAAGGGTAAATGTAGAGAATCCACATGAAGGGCATAATCAATAGCTTACACATAAAGGGTGTAGAAAAACTCAACAAATTTAAAATAGTGTAGTTGTACTTGTACCTGTCCATGCGATACTATAATAAAAATCTGAATAAAATGGAGAAATAAATTGCGAAATAAAAGCACATAGAAGATAATTGATTGGACCCTCGTGAAGGAAAAAAGATTACAATGTGAAAGTTAACAAATTTTAAACTTTCCTTGGCAGTATACAAGGGAGTGCTGACCACATTCAAAGGTTTCCTTTAGTCAACTTACACCACATTCCAAGCTGCATGATAATAAGATCCAAAACCATGACTCCTATACAAGGAGGATGAGGAAGTTGCAGACAATACAATTTGAAGTTCTTTTAAACAAGTTTCTTGGGCATGGGTGCCTTTTTTTTTATGTATAATACCTTTGGAAGTCCACCAATTCCCAGTGCAATATCCAAGGCAAAGGATCCAGTGGACACCACTGGAGTATGCCTCGGAGAGACAGACCGTCCAAGCCACATAATGGATCCTTTTCCAAATGAAGCGGTGATCTGATCCAAAGCAAGCTTCAGAGCTAAATCTTTTTCGGACATGTTCTCTTCACCACAATCACCATTATCTGACTTTGATTTTCTTTTACCTCCATGCATACAGAGCAACATCAACTTACTTAGGAATCTTTCAAAAAAGAAAAAAAGATTAATACAAACTGAGGAATGCAAGAAAGCCCTTGCAAGAGGACCAAAAAGAATTGTAGGAACCCAACACAAAAGATTGCTAATAATATAGAGACAATACAATGGGGTTATTTCCTTAAAAAACCGCAAATTACATATTCATCATTGCCAACCAAGTACTGTACAATAAGTTAATAAAGCCATAAGCTCAAGACAGACATCCATTGGCTTTAGATGATTGTGAATAAGCGTGTATTAGAATAACAATACTAAAACATCAATCCGAGATATCAGATCAGGGTATGGAAGAATGTAGCATTGTTGATCATCCAACCACAAATGGTGAAGGAATGAATGAAAATTTACAAGAAGAAGAAATCGCGCTAGGCACACTCAAAAAGCTCTTGTAGGATTGATAAGATAAAGCTTACATTCTGACATATAATGAAAGATCAATGACATCTTCATCTTTTGGGAAAACTACTTGTCAAGTATGGGCAATAAATTTCATCTAACTTCTCTGCTTAGGTAGGTGACCAGACAACTGAGAACATAATTGCGCAGTTAAAATGTAGGTTCACACACATTCACATATTCCTGGACATGTCGATTAGTTATCAACTATTCATGTAATTAATTCAGCCACTAGTCCACTCTACGCTTATTTGCCAGTGTTCCATATATGTGAACATAAATCTGAAGCAACTAACTATGGAAACACTCATGGTGATATTAACTTGGATGCTATATACTGATCAAATTTATCAAAGATGCAATTGTCGTTAAGTGGGCACAGAATATATTATCATATTAACACATGCGAGAAACAGTCAAGTACAGACAATTCCAGTACCTTTTGTAGAAAATTTGCATGCATGAGTGGATGCTTCCAATATTCCCTTCGGATATTCCTGAAAAAACCGATAATAAAAAATTTAGGCATGTAACGGGCATTTCTGTTTTTCATGGAAACTGAAAGGACAATCCCGAGGAACTGCTCAACAACAAAATAAACCAGCAGGCCACCCCTCCCCCATGTCCCCACTCCGACAGACATAAAGAAGAGCAAGCAGTGTTTGGTGTTCCGAAAAACAGGCCGTAGAATATAGATTGATCGAAGCTGATGCAACAAACCCATGGTTCGTATTGCAACTTCATAACATAAAATCCGGGAATATTTAAAAATATAACCTCCATTTAACTCTCACTTAGATATATGACTTTATTTTTTTAATTAGGTGGTTGTTACTTCTTTACCCTTTTCACATAAAGCCAATAAAAGATATATGACTTTATTTTTTTAATTAAGTTATTGTTACTTCTTTACCTTTTTCACATAAATCCAATAAGAAAATCATTTTAACATAAATCTAATAAGAAACGAATGCTTATGTTTCAAAATTGAAAAAAATTACAAATGTCAACAGATATGTTTTGAAAGAAATGGACTAAAATCACAAATGATGTTTTGTTCTTTTGTTTACGACATACTAGACAAAACGTATAAAATGAATTTTCATTTTCAAGTTTTCATTTTAAATTGAGAAATAAAGAAAAAAATTGGATGCAATGAAGTATTTGGTTGGCTTATTTAATAATTAGATGAAATAGATGAAAAACAAGAGCTCATAAGTTCCAAAATCCCAACTTAACAAGAATTAGAAAAAATTGAAAAGAATAACAAATTCCAGCATGTATATTCTTCCCCATTAGCTCAGATGTCAAAGGAACATGTCATTGAAACAGAGGAAAAATATGAACGTGTAAGTTCCAAAATACCAACTTAACAATAATTAAAAAATTAAATACATATATTAAACTATTGAAAAACAACGGAAATATATGTGAAAAATAAATAAATGTGAAATCAATTCATATTCTTCTACTTTTTTTCGTTTTTCACATACTTTGCAGACAAATGAACAAAAATAACATAAATGATCAAAAAACAAATAACAGAAATTATACTTACAATCATTACCTGATATCATACCGTTTTTTTTTTTGTTATGAAAGATATTTAGAAGAAAGCATAAGAAAAAAATAATCTAGAATATGGGAAAAGAGATAATTATAAAAAATAGGAGGGAAGGCGCTTAAAAAAAGATATGAATATGAGAGAAAATCAATATTTTAGATTAGAGTTAATGAGTAATTAGGTTAGAATAATTATGTTTGAGCATGTAACGGTAATTTTGACCAAATTCATATAGAAACTTTAAATGAAGGTTAGTTTACAAATTAAAATGGTTAGAAGGTCAAAAATCTAAAAATTATCCTATAGAGGTTATATTTCAAATTATCCCAATAAAATCCAAACTGTCTTTTGAGTTATAAGCAAACAACATAACATAAAACCGAACCAATCTTTTTCAGTTCTGAGCAAGCAATTCCAAGAAATGGGAGAAAACAATATAAACACGAGCACACAGTAAAACAACCCCCTCCCCCTAACACATCCTCCTCAAGCAAAAGAACCGATTTTGAAAGCGAAAATATTTTATATCACCACATGGGTCCCTGTCAAAAAGACTTTTCATTTGTAACAAAAAATCCAGCCTCATATCGAAAAGGAAGTTTAATGAAGTGAACCAACACAAAGCTTGTAAGTTAAAAAAAACCTGTAATTGTGGAAACAGGCATCGCCTAATACAAGAAGCGTTTCGAAGAAACCTCGCCATTTCGGATTCCAGCTCAGAATAAATGAACAAACAAACAAATTATAGGGAAAATAAATCCCTTCTCTTTTGTGTTAACCCGCTTTCCACAAACACCCTATAATTTCATCCCGAGAGAGTGGAAGTGGAAGAAGAGAGGGTTTAGGGTTTTTGAGGGGGTTTTCCCTCCTTTTTCAACTCCTCGTTAATGGAGACCATGGATCATGTAATATGCAGTACACGGCGAAGCTTTTCTTTTATTAATATTTGATTATATTTTTAAACCACTTATTCAAACTATATGAATATTATTCTCTCCTCCCCAATTGATTTAATTTAAAATTTCAAATAATATTATATATCATTTAAAATATATTTATAAACTGCAATACAATATAGTTTTTCCTTTTTATCACAAATAACAAATATATTATCAATATCTTTATTCGTAAGACGTATCAATCATCCTCATATATACAATAAAAAAATTTATTTCTGACATAAATTTTAATAATTTTTCGCGAGGGAATCATCTATTTCACAAAATTGATCGACACACGGTTTCACAAAAGAGTTTTTTTATTCATATAATGATAACATTAAAAAAACTCATGTAAAAAGAAATGGAAATTTGAATCTTTAATCTCACACACACACACAAACACATATATATATATATATATATATATATATATAATCAATATTTTACGAACAAGTTATGTCAATAGTAATAAACTCTTCATTAATATCATATTCGAACTCATTGGATAACATATATGTCAGATTAAATAATAATGTGCACTAAATGGCACGTAAATAAAAAATTGATTTTAAAATTTATTTAATATCATTTATAAAATTATAATTACTCATCTATAAATTTACTATATGGGAAAACTTTATTATTTAATAATACACTTAAACATTTAACTTCTTAAAATTAAAATAATTTTTTAAAAAACACTTTAATAATCTAAGAATAGTGTAGGTTGGAGTCGAGGAAGCCGCTGGTTCTTCATTCTTCGACAAGGAATTTTATGATTTGCTTGCCCCATAGGCACATCCCCACTGCCGAACATCAGAGCTCGAAATTCAAACGGTGGCGTTCTAGTGGAGGATCCGAGGCAGTTTCAAACCCTAAAAAATGTCCGAAGCACCCGCCCTGTCGTTCCCGCCTCATCGTCGAAGGCCATTACGCAGCCAGACGTTCCTCAATCTCATCCAACTTCTCTCTCACTGCCACACCGACAGTTCTCGACTCCAAGGTGATTATTTCTTTCGAGCATTCAATTTCGTGTTACTTCGCTTTTGATACCCGACGTGTTCTATATTTAGTGGATTGAAATAAAATAGGGAGAAAGAAGCATTTTCTCTACTTCTCATCTGGATACGTGTTCCTTCGATTGGAGACAAGTGATCGTGCGCTTTTTTAGACTAGTAGGGAGTTTTGAAATGTTGTGTTGAAGCATATAAGGTGCCCTGGGTTATATCAATGTCTGCTTTTTATATTTTGTGCTTCTTGTTACCGGACTTGCGTCTACCTGTATATCAAATGGTTGGTTTGTTTCGAAATTTGGGACGTTTTTTCATGCTACATGGATTTGCTTGGTGAAATTTTAGTAGTAATATGATTCCTGTTTTTGTTGTGTGAAGGTTCTAGTAAAGTTGTTGGTTTAAGGGGAGAGAGCAATGAGAATATCCAATTTAATCATGGTGAGTTGAAGTCAGCTGAATTATTAGTTCCTAATGATATATTAGTTCGAGGAAATGGAATCTATATGAGCATAGCAAATGTTGGCTTTCAGGGCAGAGATTTGATGATGAACGGACAACAATATCGGTATTGGGTCGTGCGAACTTAGTAACAAATGGAGAGGAGGTAGTCACACGAGCAGATAGTATGAGTTGTGGGGATTTCTTGATTGGTGGAAATCTGCATGTTGATTGTGCTGTTCAGATTGCCAAAGAGCGAGAAAATCTGGATAGCTTTCATGTTGGTTCAATGGGTCAGCTGACAGTGGTCAACGAATTCTCTATTGATGATTTTTCTGAAGTTCTCGATTCTTGTTTTGGTGGAGACATGGTTTCTGAAAAACAGAAATTGGGAAACAACAGCAAAGAGAACAACTCTGCATTGGAGGTTAATACTTCTAAAGAATTTGAGCATCAAGTGAAGATGAAAGAGATGGAATTGGGGAAGCTTGTATCTACATCAGGCGTGGATGAAGAGATTGAAGATGGGGAAATATATGTTGAAGCCGGGGTCTGTGATATGTCAGTTGATCCGTTATCTAATAATGCTGCATCATTGGGAAACATATCCATACACACTTCTGAGGACAATGGGTATAAAGATGACTTCACTTGCAAAAGTAAAGACCGGAAGTTTCCGCTACATGATACTCGTGTGGACAAGGAAAATGATTGTGTGAAGGTGGAACATAGAACATCATCCAGGCCATCACTAGATATTCAGTCCCAAAGCTGTGTTGATGGTGATGATATGGATACTCAAGGATTTGATGCTATACCCACCTTTTTGGAAACTTTACCTCAGTCTGGCATAATCCTCCAAAAGCATATCAATGGTAATCCAATTTCTGCTACCGCCAAAAAGGTATGATATGTTATGCATGTTCCTTGTTTTGCTTGATATAGTTTTAAGATTCTTGACGCAAAGTATAGTTGCATTTTCAAATCATTGTTGTCGTTTTATTGTTATTCTTACAAATCATGATGCAAGATCCTGGAACTTTTAGTGGGAAGAGTTTTGTCGGCCTTACCCTTTGGGTAAATTTGCACCAATTTAGTTTAAACAACTTCTTTTATGTCATCGACCCAGTAGATTTTCCAGTCAATATACGCAGTTTTTGGTGTTTGATTTTAATACACATCGCAAAAACGTGGCCAGGGCATTGTTTAAAATCATAAGCTGTAGGAATTTAGTTTTATGCATTTTTAGCATTCATTAGTAACTTGTCAAACCTTGATTTATTCTTGCTATTTTTATTTCTCTGAAATTTCGACAGTACTTTGGGCATGAAATGTTTTTAACTTCTTGTTGCTGCAACAGGCTATGACCAGAATTGAAATTCTTTTATCTTATCTTGATTGGCTACTGTATGCAATTTTTTTGTTTTCGCTGACAGTTTGCAATAGAGTAGTCCTGAAATGATTCAGAGGTGTTTACTATTTCATCATGGTGGTTGGACTCTTTAGATTCGGTTCAAGTTAATTTAATATCTTGTCTTCGCATGCAAGAAATTCAACTTTTATCTTCATGTTAATAGGGGGATGTTATGTGGTATTTCCTCTATTTTACCCTTCTTAAATGTAGCTTCTTTGGAGTTTCATAAAGAGTAAATATTGCACCAATGAGGCACATAGACAAACACCTGTCTCTTCGTTGTTCCTCCTCCATTACAGCACTTGAACAAAACAAAGAAATGTAAAGTTAGAGTGGGAAAAATAAAACCTAGGCACTGGAATGGAAGGAAGGGCAAGTTTCTCTTGTCATTCATCTCTGACGAGATCCCTGAAACTTTTTATCTAATGTGATTTGTTATAAGTAGTTGAAAATATAAGATAATAGAGAACTTTGAGCACTGCTTGGACTTCGAATTATAAGCCATTTTTGAGATATAATATAAACTATTTGCAATCATCTCAAGATTGATGATGACATTTGGAGATCCTGATGCAGGAAGGAGATGGCAGAACAAATAAAAGGAAGAATGGTTCGTCGGCCAAGGAAAGAAATGCTGAGAAAAAGGTTTCTAAAGGAATATATACAACTATGACAATTACAAACGTGATTTGCATATATTAGCTTAGCTTTGATACGTGTTTCCTAATCTTTAATTTAGCTCAAAATTTACTTGCAGAAAAGAAAACGAGCAGAAAAGAACAGGAAGCTTGGTATTAAAAGATTAAAGCTGCAAACAGTTTCAAAGCCAAAAAAGATAGTGTATTGTCGTCACTATTTGCAAGGGAAGTGCCATGAGGTTGTATGTTATCTTCAACTATGGATGTAAACTAACCAAGCCAGTCGCGAGCTATTTGAAACTCGGCTCGGTAAAAAGCTCGTTCGAGATCGACAACTTTATCGAGCTGAACTCGAACTTAAGGATGTTCGGCTCGTGAGCATGTTCGCGAGCTCGATCCCGAACTCAAACTCGAGCCCGAGCTCGGCTAGTTTGTTGGTCATGTGTTTTTGCCTCACATTGCTATTTATTGAATGTATATTATTGAAATACTATAAAATGAGAATCGCACCCCTTAAATTCTTGGATATTAATGGACTTTTTGGCTAAAAATACTCGACGAGCTCCCCGCTCAACGACCTAGCTCGAGCCAGACTTGTTAAATATGAAAACGAGCTATTAACGAACCGAGCTCAAGCTAGTCTCAAGCTTATTAATTTTCAAACGAGCCTAGCTCGAGCTTGATACTGTTGGACTTGGGTTGTTTACATCCCTATCCTCAACCTATGATATTGGCTGGCGCCGTAGGGGTCATATCTTAGTTGTTCATATATACTTGATCCTGCACCTTCATTCCTGTGCTAGGAAATGCGACACTCACATGCACTCGATAGACAAGAAAATAATTGCTCAAAACTGGCTCTTATATTGTTTGTTTTGGTTTGTACAGGGTGAGAACTGCAAATTCTCGCATGATACAACACCCTTGACAAAATCTAAGGTATGACTTTGCAATTGCTATGTTTTTGTAATATACATATCTGCATATATCTCGACAAAGTCTTATATCATGCTGGGGTTCAAGAGCATGCATCCTTACCTTTCACACTGGTCAGTTACGTGCAAGATTGAAGTTAAATAAGAATGTGTGATTGAAGGGTGCATTATGAAATTCAGTGCTATGATACCTTGAAGTTCTTTTGGGGAAGTATTCCTAAAATTGTTTTAAAAAATTACTCCCCTGAACCAAAATGTTATTGGTTTGTAGAATATCTATTGTATGGATCAAGTCCTTCATGGATTGATGGTTTATATCTTTTAAAGAATGCATATCTTATAACTTACAGCCCTGCGGTCATTTTGCCCGTAATTCTTGCATGAAAGGAGATGACTGCCCATATGACCATCAACTATCCAAGTATCCATGCAACAATTATACGTCAACAGGATTTTGTAATAGAGGTGCAGACTGCTTATTTTCACACAAGGTAATATTTTCTTTTTTATTCTAGTTAGTTAAGGTGCCATCACTTGTCTCTTGCTTTCTACTACAGTAATTCGATGTTCAGATGTGTTTTACCAAGTTTTCGAACTAACATTATCGCAGATACCGGAAAACCAGATTCTATCCATGACACATAATGCCTTGAAGCCTGAGTTGAAATCTGAGCAGCGTAAAGGGCCAGACAAAGCAGGCTCTTTCACATCATTAATAGTCAGTAGGCCTGAAGTGAAGTTTTTGCCCCAACTGTATAACTCAAACTCCAGTAATTCCTCAGATATTCTCACATCCCATCAGAAAGACGATGCTAAATTCTCCTCTCCAGGGAAATCTGGTAAGAGCACAGCAAAATTTGTGGCTAAGCCTTTTTCAAGAACCGTTCCACATGCTCCTAAAGGAGTGTGCTTCCTTACCGATATCTCACTCGGTCAAAACAGTAAGCTCAGACTCGATGAATCAGTTCGAAAATCCAGTGATGCTGTTGAGGTTGTCCATGAAGACGACCCAAAAGTATCAAGCAGCACTAATAAGTTGAACATGACATCTGAGGAGCTGGCTTCAAAGAGACCCCAGGGAGTAAATTTCTTATCTTTTGCTCAATCCTCTCTAGATGGTTCCAGTTTGAAGACATTCTCGAACATCTTTTCAGATAGATTTAAAGAAGCTGGACAGTTGGGCTGACGGGAAACAAACTCGTTCATTGCCCAAGAGTGGCGAATTTTTTGAAGATCGTGGCCAGACAAGCCGAAATGCGACAGATTTGTCGTGGAATGGCGAGGCAAATAGAATGCCTGCGTCTATACCCTTGCGTATAAATTCTGTGTCACGGGACAAAAATCAACCAGATGATTCATCCTTGGGGGGACCGGATGATTATAAAGATGGCACTTTTTTGTCATCAACTGAAGAAAAACCAACTACACCCTGTAAGTTTCCTGTTAAAACACACCTACTTGCCTTTGGTGGCCCTTGTGATCAATCAGCATCAGCTGGATGCCCCCAAACTATATCCAGCGCCTTTAAGACATCGCTCTTGTCAAACACACCAAGTTTAGTGCAGAAGGCTGTCCAGTCAACATTAGCCTTGGCAGCAAAGTTTGAGCCTGGAATTAAGTCGGGGCACAATCTACTATGATGGTGAAGCTAGAAAATCTCAAGTTGATAACTTAAATTCTTGAAGTTTGGCGGGACGTTCGTACTCTGAATCTGAAACTGGTCTCCATCAATCCCAGGTTCTAATGTGAGATTGTGGAATTGTCAGCAGATGATGAATTTAAGCAATTTAGTGTCAGAGGAAAGGATAAAATCTGAGGCAGGTTGGATGTTGGGCATATGTTTGTATGCGAGCTCGAATTTTATCAACTGGGTTCAGGATCAGCACGAAGTTTGAAGCCATTATGAGGTCGAGTTTGATTTTGAATAAATAGTTCATTTTTCTAGTTTGATTTTTTACTTGAATCTAAAAATCAAGTTATCCTGGAGTCGGGCTTGAATCATGGGTTGAGACTATAGTTATTTTATCTCAAGTTTTCATTAATATATTATTAATTTTATTTAAATTTTTGTGAATGTTTTTTCCTGCACATATACGTATACCATTTGTGTAATTTTTTACCCAAGAGCAAGAACAATTTGAAGTTTGTTAGGCTCAAACCGCAAACATATAATTGAGATTTCATATTATTTTTTAAAAAGCAGATAAATTTTTTTATAGAATAAGTAGATTAATTTTTATGATACGTGAGTTGAGAATAACAAGGAAAATTACAATTTCGGTTATGTGATTATGGTCATTGTGTTGGATTAAGTTTTACTTAAGTGTGTTTCAATTATTGATAATTTTATGTTATATTATGACGGATGAATTTGAAATCAATAAATTTCAATTATATTTTTATTAATGACAATCAAATAATGATGAAATTTTAAATCTAAAATTTATTTATTTATACGTTAGTTACATAAATTACATAAAATATAATGAAATTCAAATGTGTTGGTGAACTTTAAATTCGTCTTGATTAATATGAAATTTTATATAAGCATAAAATCAATGAATTTGAAATTTATGATATTATTTTTCTATAATTACAAAAATACACTTGATGTTTTTGAAATATGAATTTTGAATACGTCCATCTAAACACAATTTTAGTATTGATATGTTATTAGATACGTAGGTATGGTATGTCATGTTGACACATGAACATAAATGAGATGCCGGGTTTTTTCTGGGGATGATGGCGGCGCTTGCGGTGGCGGTGGCGGTGACGGTGGGAGGCTCGGGGAAAGGAGATGCCGAAGCCAATAGAAAGGATTGGAGAAATGGGGCCACCGCCATTTTTGACGAAAACTTTTGAGATAGTGAATGATCCCAATACTGATTCCATAATATCATGGTGTGGTAGGAGGGCTAGTTTTACTGTCAGGGATCCTCACAGACTTTCCACTGATTTGCTCCCTAAACACTTCGAGTAAGCATCAGTGGGTTGATCATTTTGGTCTTTTATTTATCGTAACATTTCAGTTTCTACGGGTGATTCGTAGCATAGTTTTGTGCCAAGATTTATTAAGCTGACTCATGCCGCATCCATATGTTTAATGCAATTTTTTGCTGGGAACAGATTTATTCTCGGGTTTCCATCTTTATTGAAGTTAAGGGCCGATGGAAATACTTTCATGTACAATATTTGAGTTAAAATAGGCAAATTGTTGTATTTTTCTCCAAGGACGATGAGCCTGTTCATCCATTTTTCACCTGGAGCAAATAATTTTATGATCAAAGGTGGCATGTATCTCTGTTCTGGTTAAGATAATGAGATAAATTTTATGATGGTTATTATATTTATTTTGAGATAGCTAGTGTCTATGCAGTCTTTATTTCTCGCTACAATATTCAGATTGGTTTTGTGAGGGGAAAGTGAAGGATCGATCATGGATTTGTTATGAAAGAGTTTCTATGCATAATAATTCCATATTATCCAGTATTAGCATTTTCTAGCACATTGTCCATTCGTTTCCTCCAATAGTTACTTTTTCTCTTTTCTCAGTGCACGGTTTGATTATTTTTTTATAAAATGTTTCATTTTGATGTCCGCCTTATGCTCGACATTGACTATTATGTCTGATTCGGACTGTAGAAGGCTTCTGCTACTTTTTCCTTTGTTTTGGATTGTCTTAAACCGAAGTGCTGATTATGTTTTTTTGTATTGTTTGATTGGCATTTAGCTTCACTGAAGAGTATTCTGTGTTCATTATGTTGTTTGTAAATGTCAAAATTGATTAAAACTTCTTGAAACATGATAATTTGCAGCAATTTAGAAAGATTTATTCAGGCAGATGGGAATTTGCCAATAAAGACTTTCAGAAAGGGAAGAAGCATTTGCTAAAGAACATCAAAAGATGAAAGTGTGATCCTCAAATCAAACAAGGAGCTATGCATAACTCGTTGGATTCAACCAAGAACAGAATTGAGGCAGAGATTGAGAAACAGAGGTCCGAACAAAATGCTACAAATGAAGAGATAATGATGCTACGGCAACAGCAAGAGAGTACACAAAAACATTTGGTATTTCTTAAACACCGTCTCAACATCACCACAATGAAGCAATATCTGATCATTTTCTTTATGGAGTCCCTAAAGGACCCAATGTTTATGCAGAACTTCATTGAGAAAATGAAGAAGAAAAGGGCGCCACTAGAGATCTTGAAGAAGAGGTGGTTAAATTCTTGTGACTCAGGTGATTGTAACTTAATTGAATCCCCGAAAATTGTCGATGCTTATATTATCGACGATGTTAGTCTTGATGAAAAGACAGTATTATCTTCTGATGAGTCTGGCAGCTATTTATTGAACCAAAAGGCTGAAGCTTCTTCCGAAACGAGTAACTTAGGGGAATGCCATGAAAATTGCTTCTTTTGGGAGAAGCTCATGGAGGACGATATCATATATCAGGAGGAGGAAGAAATGGTAGTACCCACGAAGAAACAATCGGATCTTGTTCTAGAGTTGGAGGATTTAATCGGAACACCCTCCCCATCATGTCCAGCATCCATAGCATAATTTCAAGGGTAAATATCTTATTCTCTCAATGTCAGATCTCGTCCTAGCCGCTATAATGTTTTTTAATACAGGGTAAAAATCTTTACTTAATACCCTTGCAACTTATTGTCGTTTTCTATACTAAATGTAACTTTTTTTATATGATTTAGAAGGTGGAAATAGCAAAGGCCATCCCGGACTGGTTGACTACTTATTTTCTTGTTTAGAAGAAAGAAGAATCAACAGATGATGAATGGAAGCTAGAGTGAAACGCTTTTTGTGTTTTCTTATCTTCTCCATCACTTTTTTCGTCTTGAAGCATAGCTACTAAATTTCTAGTTTCTTGCTAATTTTCCATTGGCATTAAGAGGATGATATAGTTAAAGTTTGAAATGGTTTACGAAACTGGTTAAGGCATTGTCTTGCCATCCGTATCAGATGTTCATCATCGGCTGGGCCGGTGTAAACGTCGATTGACCGACTGTTGGTGCAATCGGGCTCGTCACGATTTGTATGTCCCGATTTGTATGCAGATAGCGCTTATGCTTAGGACCATTCGTTCAACCTGTTAATTTGATCACACAAATCTCTAGTTTTACAGTACTCAATGATCTTGAGCAAAACATTAATCCAAATGCACACAGCTTTCAGCAGCTATCCTTGTCCATGCAATTGTACCTGTTAATTTTCTATATTTGATTTATAAAAAAATTCAGTTTCATGTATGCACCTGTTTTATAAGAAATAATCCATGCAATTGTTTAGGTCTATGTATTGTGGACTAACAAATTGGTAGAGTATAAATTGTTTTTAGGCAAAAACTTGTGTGAGACGGTCTCACAGGTCGTATTTTGTGAGACAGATCTCTTATTTGGGTCATTCATGAAAAAGTATTACTTTTTATGCTAAGAGTATTATTTTTTATTGTGAATATCGGTAGGATTGATCTGTCTTACAGATAAAGATTCTTGAGACCGTCTTACAAAAGATGTACTCTTGTTTCTAATCGCAATCTTGCTTCTTTTGTCCTTGTGCAACAGTTCACAAGAATATACTCATGATACATGTCAATCTCGTTTATATCTATGACAAAAAAATAATATTTTTAACTCAAATCAGCATATATTACATAATATATTTTTAGCATATTAAAAAACATATACTGCACAATATTTTTTCATAATATAACTGTCAAACATGATATTTTTGCTATAAAAAATAATACTTAAACATAAAAGTAATGCGTTTATTGGATCGGTCATATATCCGTATCATAAAAATAATTTATGAGACTGTGGTCTTTTATGTATGTTTATGTACTAAATACTATGTAATAGGTAGTTTTTATGTAAAATTTAGATATTATATTAATTTAAAATTTTAGAAATGATTTTTTAAATTAGATTTTCCGATATTTAATTAGAATAATTTGATAAATACAATAATTTTAATTTTAAAATATATGATTATTTATAAAGTGAGAGATTGTTTAAAATTAGATTAGATTAAACGAATTTTGCATTTAAATTTGAATTTGGATAAGAAAGATATAATTTAATGAATTTACCAGAATACAAAATTGTTCCATATTAAAATTTATTAGGAAGATCCTTAAAAAAATAATAACTATAGTTACGAGGAAGATGAAAAATTGGGATATGAACTGCTAAAGTTAAAATCTTGGCAGTTTTTTTCTCAGAAAAGAAAATCTGGGCAGTTTTCACTCCTGAGTCCTGATCGAGCAACAACCCTCAACAAAAATTTAACCACTTTTGGCTAGACCAAACATTCAATTTCAATTTCGTTTTCATTTTCCCTCGAAATCGGTGCTCGCACAATCTCCAAGCTGTGTTAATCGATATTGTAGCTGAATTTGATGGATGTTCAGTGGCTGCTGGTGTGCCATGGCCTGTTGACAGCTTTAGTTTTAGTATCATTCTTCTGCGGGCAGTGGCCAATTTTCCAAGGCACCTTCATTCAGCGCATCCATTTTTTCATTACATTCGGCGCCTACGATTATCTCCGGTAGTGTTCCTTGGCGGGTTTTATTTTTATTTCATTATGTATGGAAAATTGTATGATGATACCTTTTGAGTATGATGGGTTTTTGTTTTTGATTTGGATGGTTTTGGTGGAACAGTCGTTTTATCCATTTCGCGTGCGGGTCTCGCGGCAGCAATGCAATGCTTTCCGTTGAGTATTATTGTTGCGATCGCCCTAACCCCATTTTACAGGTGATTTTGTGGTATCTTAGTCCTTTAATGATGTTACTCTGTTATTTTTCGGGTTTTTGGTGTTTAACTTTTCTAAGCCAACATGGGTTAAATTTTATTTGATTATTGTAGGCAACAATATACAAGAAAAAAAAGCATCAGTTAATCGACAACCATAAATAATGTGTAATAAGGTTCAAACACAAGCTATGCACGGTCAGAAACATCTGTTAGTTGATGAAAAACCCTGAAAATGATGAAAAACAACGTGTACATAATCCACTATCAAAATAAAATCTAATAGAAAATATAAACTCTACAAATACACATGGATTCATTTTCGATCGCAAAAAAGACACAAAGTTTAAAAATAATTGAATGATTGAAGAACATTGAAGGAAAAAACGAACCTACAATTTGGTGAAATTCTGGATTTTGTAGAACATATGAAAGAAGAAACTGTAAGTAATATGAATTGAAAAGACGGTTAATCAAAGTGTATGAAGTCTATCACTCATGAGGAAAAAACACATGCTTTGTTTATTGGATAACTGCGTGTTGTGCGTGATCTGAGATTGAGTTGGCCCGTTCTTTCCAAAATTACACATTTTGCGCGTTCAGAAGTTTGACTGACCTGTTTATAACCTGTGTGCAGTTGTTATATTTACTAATAATTGGGGCAACTTATTATTTCATTGCAAATTCATCCTTCCGCTACATTCCTGGGTACTACTTGAGTGAAGTGCACAGGTAATAATAGCATATGTTTGTCGTATATATACTAATGAATCTATAATTTTCACTTCTGTGTAAAAGTATTTATAATTTCAGGTACACGAGCTTCTTGGCAGTTGGTGTGGGTATTCTCCTATTTCTATTGACTAGCTTTTCTGATCCAGGGACAGTGAGTTCTGCTAATGTCTCTCAGTATATTTCTGCTTATCCTTATGACAACATTATATTCTCTGAGAAAGAATGTTCTACCTGCAAGATTCCAAAGTAAGTTCATTGTTCTAGCTATTGAATATCATGAACTTATCCCAAACAATTGCTGATTAAACACTGGGATACAAATTATTCTGTTGTTACTTACTCAGGCCTGCTAGATCGAAGCACTGCAGCATATGCAATCGTTGTGTTGCTAGGTTCGACCATCATTGTGGTTGGATGGTTTGTTGACTACCTTTTTTCTTGAGTGTATGGATAGCTTTGAAATTTGCAATTCCCCGCTATCCCGTTCCTTAATATTTTCATTTTTCAGAATAATTGCATTGGAGAGAGGAACACTGGATACTTTATGGCTTTTATTCTATGGTAAGTAGTAATTATTAAGAAGTTTCCGTTTATGAACTCCTTATATTCAGTTTTTGCTGCAGTGTTCTTGCAGTTTATGCCACTTCGGATGTCCCCACTTTTCCTTGTATGTTTTTTTTATATTTTAGGACGTACAGAACTTTCCATTTGTCTGTTTTTCTTGGATCAGATATCTTTTCATTTTGTACTGCGTTGTCCAAAAGCAAAAGAAAGAAAGAAAGAATCAAGGTTGTCACGTGGAGCTGCTGATTTGTATTAAATCACATTTACACATGTAGAACATCATCACGATGAGAATGCTATGCTAGGCTAATTTAAGAGGAAAAACAGTAGCAGTTCTTGGATTATCAAATTACTGTAATTATAAAACAGTAGCAGTTCTTGGATTATCAAATTACTGTAATTATTGGACTTCTTTCAGTTCAACTTCGGCTCTGCCTTAAGCAATTCTCAATGCATATGCAGGCATTTTCTCATCTGTATATATGGAGTGGTTGCACTCGCATTGATTCTTGCTGGAAGGCTGAAGGAGCTGAAAGTTATCTATATCTTAACAGGTAGCATTAGTGCCTTCCCAAATTTTCTTCCTCGGTTGAAGATGTACGCTAATGGCTGAAATGATTTCTTTCTTTCACTCCGTGCTGCAGCTTATTATGGCATCGAAAATTCTTTTAGAAGTTTGGCTCCACATGTTGTACAGGTTAGGGGATTTTTTTATTCTTAGCACAGAACGTTACCTTTTATGGGTTTCCTAGAGGATCCATTGCATTTGGTTTTTTTGGTCAAGTGTGTTCATCCTGTAATGGCTTCTGACATTAGGTCTCTTTCTTTTGATAGTGGTTGCTGAGCGCCTATAACACACAAATACTTATCATGATGTTTCTGGCCATAGTTTTGCTGCTGTTGGCTGGTTTCTTCACGTATCACGTGAAACTGTGCCTCACGAATACTACCACAAACGAGGTAGACCTCTTTCATGTTTCTTTTGGATATAACTGGCCATTAGTCTTTACAGGTGTGCAATAAATGGATGCGCCTTCTAATTTGTGATCGTCATACATTAGGAACATTCTGGCAATTTCATGTGGATTATATTTAGAATCTGAACTGAATTAATGCAGCTGCTGAATATCACTTGCTGCTCGTGTCTACTCACAGCGAAAAAGTTTTAGGATTCTTCTGCCTCCCTCTTTCTGTCCAGACCTGCAAAACCCATCCCCAGTATTAGCAATCGCATCCATGGGTTTTCAGAAATGCATTTCAAAATTTTTATTTACTGACTGCTAAACTTTCTTTCCGAAAAATCAGCACTTGAAATACTTTTTACACCAAAAGATTATAATTTTTTTTCTTTTTTCCTTCTCATCTTTCCTTTACCTTTCTTCTTCCCTTTGCCCTCCTCCAAGCTGCCGCCGCCGCTTCTGGTTTGGGAGAGAGGCTGGGGTTTGAGTTTATGAAAAGTACATGAAAAAAGAATTTAAACAAAGAATGAGGAGGCAGAAAAATGGTCGTTACAACATAGTTTTTCAATGAGACGGTTGAGGGAGAGTAGAATAATAACTTTAGACCCATATGTAAACCATTTTTAAAGCAAAGGAGTTGAACGCAATTACAAGTTTAGTTTCGCCGGTTTTGATTAATACCTTAAAACTAATACCAACGGGAGATGGGAAGCAAAAACTTGGAAAATGGAAGTGATGAATGCTGTTGAACTGCAGAGTTTTAAGTGGCAAGATTACCTGCATTGGCAGAGGAAGATAAATGAGGCCAAGTCTAGTGCAGAAGCTTTAAAAGCTAGTTTGGGTGGATTAAATCAAGAAAGGAAGCCTCAAGAGAGTAGATGGATAGCATTCTTTAGAAGATCGCGTTTAGAAGACCTTCAAGTTGTTAAAAATAACCAATACGATAGAGGATTTCTCAACAATATCGGTGAAGTTCTCTATCCCCTTTCAACTAGGAGGTCGTTTGGGCTTCACAAAGCAAAGTCAGGATAAGGTGACATTTATAGCTCCTTTATTTATTATCTTGACTCGTGCTACATGGCATCGCATTATGAAGAGTGATTTGAATTTTTTTTCGCGATGGTGCAGAAAGATGATCAGGCCCTGAGTTACGAGGTGTAGATTATTCATCTCATATGTATACTGCAAGAGACGTGCTTACTTCATTCTTGAAACAGAAGCTGTGGTTGTATTTCTCTCTTGTTAGTCTTCGAGGATTTCTGGACAATTTTTGACATCGGCCATGATTTTTCTGATTCACTCTATAGCCTTCTTTATTCCTGTATTGAATTCTTCAAATGATTACTGGGAAAAAAAAAACCATCTCCATATCTTTGTTATCCATAGAATTCTCCATATTTTTTAGACATGCACTTCCTATATACTCTGGGGACAGAACTGGTTAGAGACCATTATTTCTCCTCATCTAAAACAAATTAAAATTTTCATTTAGTCTGTTCAAACATTTAATTTATTCCCTATAAAATTCACTTTAATAATCCTCATCCACCTCATCTCGCTTCCCCCCCATTTTGATATTTGGAAAATTTTGTCATGAATTGGCCAAGGTTACTTCATATAAGAGTGTCGTTAATTATACAAATTAGCGTCTCCAGAAGCGAGAAACGTGGTTGCTCACCTCAAACGAAAACAAATGTTACAAATTTGTCCTCTAAAAATCTGCAAGGAACGCTAAAAGATGTATCAATCAAGGTAAACTTTAATGTCAATGCCATTGTCAATGAGGGACTGAACTACAGCTCTGATCTTCCCTTCAAACTTGTCTCTTTCCCTAGGAGTATAAGTTGCTGTGTATACATCAGCTTCTCTTGCTCTATCAGCCAAAATCCGACCTATAGCCAAACACGCAGGTATATCTGATCGTGATTTAAGCACAGCCTTGATATCATTTGAATTTGTACCAGCCACAGCAACTTGTTTGCACGTTACCCTGTGGGTAACTGAAGCAGAGACAAAGCGTTTTGAAATGAAGACATCCAGGGTAAATGGCTCCATAAAAGCAACAGTACGTTGCTTGAAAGATATGTGCTTGGTTGGATTCTTGGACTTCTTCCCTTTTTGGTAAGTATATGGCCGGCTATTATCATCGTCGAGAAAATCTTCTACACCAAAGAAGCTTCTAGGTGCAAGGGAAGGCTGTAACAATACAGACAAGATGGGATAAATAAAAAATTTGGCCCCCATGTCATCGTATGACAAAATGTTAATAGATGAACATTTGATGTATCTGAGCAAAGGGAGGAAAACCACACTAACACCTAGTTCATACATGAAAATTCACACTATTCTATTCGGTTCCAGAACTCTGTTTGTAATTGATAAAACCATAATTTACCTGACCACTGTGAAAACCATGCAACTGTGCACATGATAAAGGCCAAATTTTATCTCTTCCCTTTGTATGCTCACATAACTTGCGGCATACAAGTCTCAACATCATAAAATAACCTACACAAAAGAAAGAATCCTTATATCCCCGTGAATAACTTCAACAATCATAGATTACAAGTAAAGAAACCAATATAGATATTTAAATCACTCAAACTTGTTTGTCCTAAAACACCCTGTCCGTCACCACTCACCCATCTACCCATTTGTTGTCTATCCTAGAATTTTAAAATCTGGAGCTTTAGATTTCGCCTTAGTATAGCAATCTTAGTCATGCCACTGGTCCACCCAACTATCACCATCCACCACCCATTACCCAAATCACAACCTTCTACAAGAGAAATATATAATTTACAACCTCCTGTTGTGAATCACCGAATTCAAGCACAACAATGAGCATCAAATTCTTGAGTAAAATGGATTTGATAAAACGATAACGACTTCTCCCGTAATCTAGGCACATTTTCTAAAAGCAGAAACTAAAAAAAGAAACGCCTTGAGCATTGATTCGAACATGTTGCATGCATTCAAATTTTTCTCTCGATTTGCTCCAAAACTCGCTACCACCAAACCACCACCCCCCCCCCCCCCCCCCAAACACACACACACAAAGTGAACTTCCATTAAAAGAACCCGTAACACAAAACTACTGACAAACCAAAGTACCTGTAGCTGATCAATTTACCAATTCTCCTTCCAACTCAGTGAACGAAAGAGATGAATACAGGTGAAAATAGAACTACTGCGAATTCAAGCGTTCACATCTTTTAATGTAGTTTAGACTCGGCCCATTATAAATTCAGGCCCCATTGATGGTATATTGGCCCGTTTTAGTACACACTTGGGTCCAGACCCAGATTCATGAACCTTATTCACAAGTAGTCCATAGCTATATTCCATCTATAAATCATTTCCAATTAAATTAAATATTTTTTGGAATCTTTATTCTTTAAAAAAACAACTTTAATTAGATACAGCTAAAATTGCATCCTTTTTCTTAGCAAATTCTAACACTTCACGAGGATATTAAATACTTTAATAATTAAAAAGGTGAAAATATATGCTATATCGGAATTAAAAATCAATTAAATCATTCAACTTCTATAATATTGTTATTGAACTATAGAAGAGATAGTTTGGTTCATTTATTGAAACTGATCAAAATAGTTACCCGTAAACGGAAAACAAATTAATGATATATGCTGTCAAAGTGACAAGAAAGTGAGAGATGTTGACGTCATAAACTATATGATGTTTTTTTATAAAGTTAAATCACGAGTTAGTTATGTGCACCGTATTCTAATTCTAGTTACTGCTGATACTCATATGCTGGTCAAGAATCAATCAAGAGTAACATGTAAAATAACCAAATGTAGCGATCCAGCGAGTGTAAAAAAAAAATCTGCAAAAACAAAAATTTAAAAAGGTAAGAACTAAAAGCTGCAAGCTCAATATAAAAAGGATCGTGAACGCAAATTTGCCTCCAGGGATCGAAATAAAGATTATTAGGGGAAAAAACAATAATTCAAAATAAACAGTTGTTCTCCATATAGAGTGTCCTAAGTTAAAACCATGCACAACTTGTAGAGAAACATGTTAACTGAGCAAGAATGTGTGCCTCTGACACAAATATAACACCACCACCTTGCTCATGCCTCTATGCGTCTGTCATCGAGCCCAAAAAAAAACGATCCTTTCACGCGAATTCTGCAAAATGCTTCAGGTTAGTTTTTGAAAACCTGCGCATTGGTGTTGGACAGTTCATCGTATAACCTATGTTTTGTCACAAGTGTCCCAATTGAAAGTTACCTGATATTTGTTCTCCCCAAACACCAGCATCACCACCAAAGAGCCCAAAAAGAGTCTGACACACTTGAAAGTAGAGTTTAGATACCATAGCTTGGTTGACAATATCAATGATTCAAGGCTGATTGAAGATTGTCCTAGCAGTACAAGAAAAGGTAAACATGTGCTATGCATGGGCTAGAATCCGTGATCTGACTACATAGATTACTACAGTTTCCTTTTTTTTAACCAGATAAAATTTAATCATCCAGGAGATGGCCGGAGCCTAGAAATCTTCAACGTCCACAAACTCTTTTGGAGAGCTTGTACCCTCGGGTATTGCAGATGTACCCTTTTTTAGCTGATTCTGCTCGCCATTACTTCCCACCATATTCGATGTTCCAGGTTCCATATCTGCTTTGCCCGGGTAACATAAATCATCGGGATTCAGAGGTAGGGAAGCAGGATCTAGTTCAAAAGAACCTTCAGGTACACCCTCTCTTTCATCACGTTTCATTTTGTGACAGGGAACACGATGAGAAAATTTATAAAGTTCATTAGGCCCTATCAAAAACGAGCCAGACTCACTTTGGTTCGTTCTTTGAAAAAGGCTCACAAAACCTGTGATTTTATCCAAATAAACAACCTTTACACCAGCACCTGCAACAAAATTTGAGAGCACCTCCACGATTTCGTATTTGAACATGTGATTTTCTGGGTTGGAACTCCATCTGATATCTCTGTTACTGAAAAGAGCCCAAATTTCCCCCTTTCTTGGATGAATGATAGAAGAACCTCTTCTCTGCCCTTTTTCAGTGCACATTTGATGTGAAAATAAAAGGCGGCTTGAAGTGATTTCAGTTGTGCCAAACTTGAAACAGCCACAAGAAATGGGTAACTGCTCCTCCGTACATTTTTTGCTAGCTTCATCTTTAGGGTCAGCTTCAAGCCACGTATATCTCAATTTAAATGGAGATCTAGAAATCTCTTTCACCTTGGCATAGTATCTGGGCATGCTATCTAAGTCGTCGTAACAAGCCCATATTTGATTAACACGGAAAGTTTTTTCATCTCGATCATTATCAAAATTATGAAATTCCGTATCAGGACAGTGATAAACTCCCACGTCTGAATTATCACCAGAATATGAATCTTGGTCAGAATCACTTTCTATTTCAACAGTATCAGCATCAACGCGCGGTTTACTGACAGTTTCCCTCCTCTGCCTTACTTCTTCATCATGGTCATTACCATTGTCTTGGCAGTGTCCTTCAGGATGGACTGTTGCCATTTGTTCGCCTTTTGAACTATTTTGAATGCCATGTGTGGAACCTTCACCACCAGAAACTTCCTTTTGTTCCATTTCGATATCTTTTGGCAATTTCCTTGCTTGTGAACCCTCTGCAGGGGAAGGAAAATCATCATCACTTTCATCGTATACCACATGCTGCCTTTTCCGAGTTGATCTCCGAGGGAAATGGACACCCTCAGGTCCAGAATTCATCTCAATCGTCGAGTCGTTGAAATTTTCCCCACCAAAAGCATATTCATTGTCAGATTCACTCAAGGTATCAAAACTTTCACTAGATTCCACTGCCTGCTTCCGGCCCCTCTTTCTGTCCCTCTTCCCGCCTTTGCTTTTTAGATCTCCTGATTCTCTAGTAAATGCATCCCCATTGGATGTCCCAACTGCCCGGGCATCTCCAGAACCACTTCCTGTCTGGATCCCTTGTTCCGGTTGAACTGTTCTCCTGCGGGCATTGCTCCTTGAGTCAGTATCTGCTGGCGAAAATCCTTTTTTAATTTGAGCACCCATTTTAAAGTTTCCCCCCTTTTCTTGAAAAGCAGAGGGTTGATTCGAGCTGGGTTTTGAAGGCATGTGTTGAGTGCTATTGGGTCCCCACTTGGATCCGAAAGGAATATCTTGAGAACTTATTTCACAAGCCATGAAATCCTTTGAGCATCTCTGACAGCGAATAGATTTGTTCACATAATCTCTTGGGTACTTGTATCTAAAACTGCAAAAAGGACACGAAGTCCAGAAATTTTCCTGCGAGAAAGAGCTTGACCCTGCGGCTTGATGCAGATTCAGGCTGGTGAAACCATTAGAAACACTGTTCTGAGCTTTGCGTGTGTTGTTAAACTGAACATTTTTATTTATGTGGTGAGTAGGAGGATATACTGGTGCAGATCTACTCAAAGCTCTTATCTTACTGTCATACAAAGCCTTCTTTGTGGGGTCCGAAAGCACTGCATTGGCTTCACAAATCAACTTAAAAGCAGCCTCAGCACCAGGGAATCGATTCTTATCAGGATGAAGAAAAAGAGCAAGCCGCCGATATTGTTTCTTGACAGTCGACTCATCAGCCAACTTTTCTACTTGGAGAATTTCGTACCAGTCCTTTTCGGATCCCAAAACCCTTTTTAGAGATGAACAGTGAACATCACAGACAGTTATCAGCTGAGAAATATTCTCAAGCTCTGGGTAAATACTTTGCGCCTTCTTAGCAATTCTTCGAGCTACGTCAAAGTCGTTTTTTTCCATCTTCTTCTCAGCCATCTCCATGGCCCGGATGGCCTCTTCTTTGTTGCATTCCATTGCTCTGTGGTGGCAATAGAAATAGCGATCCACACACCAAGTCAATTGTAATAGCAAGAGTTTGTATTCTCCTCTCGCTAAAACATGAAACTTCTGATCTTCATTTCAGACAGAGGCCACCTATCATTTCAATAATTAAACTCTGCAACCAAAATTGTAGATATAAATTTGGTAAAAACAAATTTCAAGTTAAATAATCTGGCAGCTTACTATTTTTTATTCCTACAATGAAAAAACACTAAACATGTGATATAGGTTAAACAAAAGCATGCTGAGGCTTATACAGGAGGGAAAAAATGGAACATGTTCAGTGTTCACAAGGTGTGTCAAGCTGCTTTGTCAAATATAACTTGCGAAGAAAAAAGTGCATTCAAACTTGAAAGTTGAAGCTTTCTGGACATTGGTAAAGATACAATCACAGATCCATCAATGTCTAAAACTTCAGAGCAATCCCAAAACCTAAAACAACAAACATATAAGAATACTATCAACATATGACAACATAGGAATCGAGCACTCCAATAATTTCCATCTTGCATTTTTATGTTAAGGAGACATCTGAGATGCACTGAATAAATAACATGCACAGAGTTTAAACAGAACAGAGACCTATCATTCCAGCTTATTAAAGGCCTCAAGTAGGCATAAACCTAGCAAACAAGCGCACGCGCAAGTTAAGAAAGAAAATAAATCGGCATCCTTACCAAGATTAATTCTAGAGGCTAACTAAGAGATAAAATTTACTGTTTCCTTCTAACAGAGCATTGATGAAACAAAGAAACAGATAAGGCGAAACATATAAGATACCATTTTGGTCAAGCTCCTGCCAGTTGAGTATTTGAAATAAATATGAACCATAAATCTAGGCATGCACGGGTACTTGTTAGAAACAATTCTCAGATACACATGAACGGGTTCCCAAATAATGAGATGATGTGTCGATGGCCATGACTTATCATAGCCATCGGACACCAAGGTTTCAAGCTTGATACAAGTCGATATTCAACTGTAACAATCTCTCCCCAAACTCAAACAAAATAAATGATGCTATAAGTTATAACACATTCAAATACAAGAGGTTGGAAGAAAATTTGTTAAATATATTGAGGATGCTATAACAGTGATACAGGAACAGTTTAAGCTCACTAGTCAATAAGAATGCATAAAAATTCACAAAAGAACAAATACTCGCATATCACAGATGCGAAGATAGTCACAAAATTTTTATTAATAGAATAAAAAAATTCCAAATCACCACCCCAACCCGCATCAATTAGTACCAGTAACAAATTTCCAAGAATAAAACAAGATAACCAAATCTCCCTTCCCCCCTTAATCCTCAAGACTACCATACTTTCAGATTCATACAGACTCATCCATACAGAATGCATCATTGGTCCAGTAATCAATAATGTAAGAGAAATATTGCCCGGTAATCTACAGTGCAGGAGAAATATCATTTAGAGAATAAAAAAACAAAGCAAAAACCGAGGAATCATGTCGATCCGAAAAAACCCTAAAAGTGAGCAACCCGCAACTCAAACCGTAAAACCCATGGACAAAAGCAGCAAAACCGCGAAAATAGAAACTTCACCTACACACAAAAATGAAATGCAAACATATACAAATCAAATACGTACATCAGGTATGCATTAATACACACGCACCTGGCGACGATTCAGTAAAGGAGATGTCAGAACAAGAACACTTGAATTGAATCAGGAGAGAGAAGTTTTTGGAAAAAAATTTGCAGCAGGAAAGAGAGGGAAGAAAAAGTAGGGAAACAGTGTTATTTTTACTAGGGAGAGGAGAAAGGACGAAGGGACCCCGAATTCTTCTGAAATTTCATTTGCCCCAAATTTGTGTGTGTTTTCACAAGCAAGAAAGAAGAGCAGGGTTTTCGAGATCGTCGACGAAAGCAATATATATTTTCTATAAAATAATAATGTGGTAACAATCTATTCATCTTCCAATTGAATTGGGCTTTGACATAAATTCAATTGTTTTGGCCCAACCCAATGGGCCTCTAAGTTTTCAGAATTTCAATTCATCTTCCAATTGAATTGGGCTTTGTCATAAATTCAATTGTTTTAGTCCAACCCAATTGGCCTCTAAGTTTTCAGAATTTCAACTGATCTTAGAATTGTTTTTATCGATAAATGTAAATTTATAAATAAAGAAGTATTGAATACATCATACAATGGATATATACATCATACATCAAAATCCAATTTTTCCGTTTATCCACCGGACGTCATTATTGCTTCCTAAAATATCTCATCCCATGATTACCTCATATTTAGCTCAGCATTCGGGTAAAATTACGTAATCATGCTAAGTCAATGAGTTGACTGAGCCGCCTGGAAGGGTAGTTTCCATGCACCAGCCTAAGAGTCGTTGGATGACCCGCGGAGCACTTCCGAATTGAATCCCAACCGTCCATTTCCAAGCAAACTAATTTACCAGTCAACTCAAACGATTTCTTCGGTGTATCAGAGAGACTGAAGAAATCTAAATGAAGCTCGGCGGCGGAGGCGGATGGAGCGGCTGTGCTCCGGATACGATTGCGGTGGCAGTGAAGAGAGCAGAAGGAAGAGGCAGTCAACGAGCGGTGCGGTGGGCGGTGCAGAATTTGGTGACAGAGGCTGACTGTTTACTCCTGGTTCATGTTATGCCCACCATCACTTCGGTTCCTAATCCATGTACTTTTTAACTTTCCTCCATATATTCCAAAGATTGAAATTACATATGCACACTGTAGTGTATGTATTTCAGTATTTGCGTGATTGCACCACATCAATTTTTAACGGGAATTGCGTTGTTCATTTTGCCTTTTCTGCCACCGATCCTCTTATTAGATAGAAAAGGGGGAAGAAAAAGGAGTCCTTTTAGTGTTGGTTTGTGCTGCCTGAGTAATGCTTAAAATCTGGTGCCGATGACCTATAACTTGATTGAATCAAATCAATATAATCTGGCTTGCCTTATGCTCTGATTGAATTCTTTAAGATATGAGGTATTACATATGTGGAATTCGAGAGTGATTTTGGGATGCTTATGTTTTTCCTCAATTTGCAACCCTTCTGTTGTAACTGGATATTATATTTGCACAAGGTATAGAAATTCATCAGAAGATTTGTGAAGTGGCATGGGATCCACCGCAAACAATTAGATGCGATAACAAATAATCATTCAGGTTTGAGTTGAACTCATTGAAATTCCCAATTTGGACTGTCATAGAGTTTTGATGGAAATATGAATAGTTAGATTAACTTGAACCTCACTAAAGTAAATTCTAGCGAGATTGAATTGTTCTTCACTGCAGAAATAAAAGACAAAAGAACGGATACAATGACTGCTTTCTGTTTCTTCTTCTTTTTCTTCTTCTTTTTCTCTCTGTCTCTCAGATTTAAGAAATGCTTGTTTTTATTACTCGATTATGTTTCTAAAATTGTCCTTCAAATCCCAACATGACTTAGAATTGCTACATGAATCACATTTTTCTTCCCATTATTTATTTTACAGCAGGAGGTTGCGTTCCAATTACAGAGATGGATGCAAATTTGGCAGAAATGTATATTAATGATATGAAAGCCAAATGCGAAGAAAATTTTCTGAAGTTCAAGTTCCAATATCATAACCAGAAGGTAGATATTTCTCATCCCATTCGTCTGTCAGCATCCGTGCAAGTTCATTAATTTTGGAATATGGATATGTCAAACTTTGTTAGATCAAAATCTTGTTATTGGAGGGAGGACAATGCTGCATCTACGCTTCTTAGATATATAACTGATTCGAGAAGTACGAGTTTGGTGCTTGGTTCCTGCTCGTCCAATTATTTTGTGAGGTATAGTTTGCAGTAAGCAGTTGTGTTATTAGTACATTTTTTTGCCCATTTCCCTTCTCAACATGGAAGTATTTTGTTTTGTCAAACAACTGATTTATGTAGTTGTTAGTGTATTTCGGTAGAGGAATTTGTCGTTCTTGTGAATCTTCAACAATTTCATGTAGTGACAGACCCCATCCCCCCACTCCACACCCACCCCCACCCCCCCCCCCCCCCCAAAAAAAAAAAAAACGAGTTTTTTGGTCTTTCTAAAACATGGAAATATTCTGATACCAAAATAATAATTTAGTTCAGATTTGACTAAATTAATGTTGAGTCATCGCTTAATTTTCGTAGGAAGACCATGGAATCTGACGTGCCCTCAATTCTTCTCAAGAATGCTCCTGAAACTTGCCACATTTATGTGGTCTCCGCGAATATGCTTGCACCTTATTCGCTGAATCCAACATCAAGTACCGGTATGCCAAAACTATATGTAGTGGTCGTGAATGATAATTTGTAACCTTATCTGTTTTCTGTTTTCCAGGGAGGAATCTTGATTCTCTTGCATTTAAAAAAAAGGAATCCAGCCTATCTTCTTCTTCCTTAGAGTCCAAATTCGGCACTTGCTTCTCTGATGTACACTCGTTTTCTCAAGAAAATACACACAGATCTTCGTCGTATTCAGGTTCTGTTTTGGAAATTGCTGACCGAATGGGAGATGTTGATATCTCAGATAGCCGAAGAATTAGAGCATTCCCTTCCTTGTCATCTACATACTCAGAGCAGGTGAAATGACTTGTTCTTTTCTATAATAAATGTTTACAACATATTTTCATTCACAGAGTACGCACAGGTACATATTATATGTATTGCTTCTACAAAATGCCAAGTCATTTTCTCAAAAGCATGTTTATCATTTAATAAGAGCTGACCTATATTTTGTAGTCCAACGACATTCAGGCTGAAATAGAGCGAATGCGCCTGGAATTGAAGGACACGGTTTCCATGTATAACCGAGCTTGTGAAGATCTGATCTATGCAGAAAGCAAGGTGAACAGCTGAGTAGTTCATAGCACCCAAATCACATTTCATCTTTCCGCGATTTTAGCTGCTGTTGCTGACGATACGGCATGAAACCTGTCATCTCCTTTTCAGATTATTTTGCAGGATTTGGTTTATGCTTGTTGTATATAAAACCTACTTTTTAATGCATTATGGGGCATGCGGTAGAAGATATTTCAATAGAGCACCATCTGCTGCTATCTGACCATTAAAAAGTGATTATATTTCAGGTCCAAATGCTGTCTTCTGCGTGCATGGAAGAAGCACAAAAGGTAAATGCTGCACGTCGAAGAGAAGAAAGTCTTAGGATAATGGCCATCAAAGAGAGAGAGAAATATCTGGAAGCTCAGAAGGAAGTTCAGATGGCAAAAGCATTGCTAGCAAAAGAGACCTATGAAAAGCAGATGGCAGAAACGAAGGCTCATAAAGAATCACTGGAGAAACAGGAGATCGTTGATGCACTGTTATCAAATGATCCAAGGTACAGAAGGTACACAAGGGAAGAAATACAGAAGGCCACAGATTTTTTCTCTGAGAAAAAAGTGATTGGAGAAGGAGGATATGGGAAAGTTTACAAATGCAGCATTGATTATATATCAGTTGCTATTAAAGTTCTTCGCCTTGATGCATCTGACAGAAAGGAGGAATTTCTGAGAGAGGTTTGACCTTCGTTGGCTTTGTTTTTGCTCAATAAGCTATACAAAGCGACTCTTTTGATTATTAGAATTTAACACCGTTCTTTATACCTAGCACCGGACATCCCCTAGAGACTGGCTTAACCCAAATCGAACTAAAATTGGCTAGTTATAGAATTTGTTTGGCCTTGGCTTATAATCGGAAACGGGGGTCTGCAAGATATTTCTGTCACCTCGAAATTTTGTAGTGATCAAAACTCTGTCCAAACTGCAAGCAAGTTTGATTCTTCTTTATTTTTATGCCTAGTAAATATACATCAAATAACATCACTGAGTTGATTTTGAAAACGACTTTAGTCTTAAATAAGGAGAAATTTTATTTGTATAGCTTCTTCTATCTATTTACGACTTTCATTGTATTGTGCAATTGTTGTTGATGGTTTAACCTGTTGATTTTTTGTCGTGATTTTATAATGATGGCAAATGATAGAGCTTTCCTTGTCAATTTTCCCTCTGGTTGTTCTGTCATCATGTTGAGCAATGATTTATCCTTTGAAATAATTCTTCCTGCTACGTATGCAAAAGAAAACTTATTTTTTACATAGATACTGCGAGAATTTTTAGAATTTTGAAGAAGGTGTCGAAATGAACGTTTGTTGGATTATGCATTGTTCACGCTAAGCATGTGTGTGCGTGTGCGTGTGTAGAAGTGAACACAATAAGACCCCAATTTATTATTTGGCATTGGACGAGTTTGCTTCCTCATCTCCAGAGATCTGCCTCCAACATGTAATATATCGAATGTTTCCAAATTATCATAGCCACAGCAAAATTTACCATAATGCGCTTCTTTTAGTAACACCTTCTATAAACATACTACATACAGGTTGAAGTTCTTAGCCAATTGCGGCATCCCCATGTTGTCTTATTGCTTGGAGCTTGTCCAGAAAATCGGTGTCTCGTCTATGAGTATATGGAGAATGGGAGCCTGGAAGACCATATCTTTCGGAGAAAAGGCAGACCTCCTCTTTCATTGTTTTCAAGATTCCGGGTTGCCTTTGAAGTAGCTTGTGGGCTCGCATTTCTGCACTCATCAAAGCCCGAGCCTATAGTTCACCGGGACATAAAACCTGCAAATATTTTGTTAGATAAATACTTCGTGAGCAAGATAGGAGATGTTGGCCTCGCAAAGATCGTTTCTGATGCAATACCAGACAATATCACGGAATACCAGGACACAGTTGTTGCAGGTACCTTTTACTACATAGATCCAGAATATGTAAGAACTGGAACAGTTCGAGCGAAATCCGATCTGTATGCTTTTGGGGTTATAATCCTACAGTTATTGTCTGCTCGCCATCCTAAAGGTATTATAACCAAGTTTGAAAGAGCTATGAACAGGGGTACCTTATCTGATATTCTTGACAAGTCAGTCCCAGATTGGCCACTAGCGGAAGCACACGAACTAGCAGATATTGCACTGAGATGCTGTAATTTTAGATGTAGAGATCGGCCAGACCTTGAAACTGAAGTGTTGCCGATACTGAAAAGACTTGTTGAAAATGCTGATCCAAGTAACTCGGCAGCTAGAGACAACATTCATGCTCCTAAACACTATTACTGTCCAATCCTTCAGGTGCAAATATCACACTCCACAATTTGGGTACATGTTAGTGGGACAGACTAAGAGAGCTAGTCGAGGAGTTACTTGTGCAGATTAGGAATTTTTTAAAAAAAATTATATTGCCTTGCCAACTTATGCTTATCATTAAAATTTGATATCATTGTGTTCATAGATCTCAGTCTTTCCTCATATAATTTGCAATTCAGGAAATAATGGAGGATCCATACATAGCAGCAGATGGTTTTACATATGAGTATGACGCGATAAAAGCGTGGTTCGACAGATATGATATATCTCCAGTGACGAAAAAAATATTGCAACACAAGATGCTCACCCCAAATCATGTTCTACTTTCTGCCATTCAAGAGTGGAGGAGCGTAACATCACCAACTTCTTGAGAACAGATCATTATCGTGCTACACCCATAAAAAGTTCATTATTCTTATGTTGCAACTGTTTGGTTTTGTAATCTCATTAAATATCTCAGAAACGTACATTCTGTATACACTGCATACCGCATTAGGTTGTAACATAACATTTCAATTTGTGTGTTGATGTATACACTTAGTTTAAGTACATACCGCATTAGGTTGTAACAGTTCAATGTTGATTTATACACTCTGTTTATGTCCATGCATTCCAGTCTGTCAAGAGTCTATTGTATACAAGTACTTATAAATCATATACTATTTTACACCACAGATTAACCTCGTTGCACACAAGGTTTTCTAAAAGTATTTCTCATTGGGCAAAATGCATCAGTTAACCTGCGTAAATTCGAGTGCATTGGCGTCTGGATCCCGTGCGAAAATTGCTGGTCTCCCTGAGCGACTAAGGGTGTAAGGAATGCCTGCATTAGTAAAATACGGTATAAGATTAACACACGTTTACAAACAAACATGGTAACCTGAGAAATCTTAGACAAACTTACCTTCTCTATCAAAGATAGCTTTAAGTTTAGACACATCTAGAATGGCAATGCAAGAGTGACGATCTCGACCCCCGTGTTCCGGCCGTCCCAATAATGGATCGGGGTTTGGAAGCTCCATCAAATGTATCATCTCAGAACCCACCCACAACCAAGCACCCCTGTAGGGCATTTTGTCGTGTGGGCGTGCTTCATTTATTTCAAGACCTGCTTAATTAAGCTAAAGCTGAATCTTGAATATTTCCTCTTGAAAAAGGATAAAAATCATCTTCAACACAAGCTGAGATATTACCAAGAATGTTTTGGTAAAAATGAAGCGATCTTTCAAGGTTTTCACACAAGATCCCAACATGGTGAACGCCAACAACTCCGTAATCTGCACAGAAGCAATCTCTGTCAAATACTGACCGCGAAACTAAACCTTTTCTTATCTTATTTGTCTACATGGTTAATCATTCAGTCGCTTGAACATGGTTAAGCATGAGAAATACAAGATGTAAATGTGGAACCTCCAATTCCGATTTACAAATTTATGAAGGAAAAAAAATGAGAGGAAGCAATACCAATCTTGTCATTAACCGCCTCGACTGGAGGTAAGTCGGCTTCCAAAGATGTTTTATTTCTTATCATCGGAAACTGCCCACAATGCCGAGTGGCAGGTCTCACAAACAAATATCCTCTTTTAGCTGGTGCTTTCGAAGCGAGGGCTTTTTTATTTACAGCATCCACCTACAGGAGAAACAATTATCAATCCATCCATTGAAACATGATGACAAAAATTTGGAGAAGCTGCAACAGATGGACTGGAAACAGCCATCCAATATTGTGCACCCACTTCATCTCAGAGCAGGCCACATTAGCTTTACATACTTCATTTGCACGAATAACCAAATAGAATACTAAATAATTGAAGTCCCCCACAAAAGTTGTTCCCTCCTGAACCGTATCCCTTTCCCAGGTCATCCTTCCTACCATATCAACCCTCAACAAAATCACCAATTTTATCCGACAAGCCAAAGAGAAGGCTTCAAACCCGAAATACTAATCGTACAGCCTCTCTTTTCAATAACTATTATGAGCCCTGTAGCCGGTGACTGAATCTCCAAACCCTCCAACAATTGCTGATTTCTCAGGTACGAGGAGCTAGAGTATTTAATCTAAATCATAACCCGCTATCCGAAAAACCATTTTTATCAAAATCTTGAACTTGTACGAAAATCTTTGTCATAAACTTATCCAACTACTGCATCAAGAACTCATAAATTTACGCGTACAATAACACATATGGATGAAGAAATGGGATCACATGGAGAAGTGATTACCGTCACCTTGTTTAGTGGTATATTGAGAGCAGGACTGAGTAGCGAAGCCATTAAATTGAGCTTAAAATGATGAATTAATAAACAAAATTCGATCTTTTCCGAGCTTGTAACTTTGATTAGTGAGAAACGGCAGGTTAAGAGCTACCGAGTGGCCGCAATTTAGTTCATGGCTGAGGATTCCCAGTGGAAGAGCACCACTCGTGGACTTCTAGGGGTCAATTCCTAAACATGTTAAGAGTACAAGGGTTCATATTCACATAAGATTATTATTATTATTATAAAAAAAAAACAATTTAATTGAAGGGTGACATTTTGTAGAAAAAAATTATAGACCACATGTCAAACTGGATTTTATTTAATAATACATTATTTCCTTTGAAAAATCACTTTGATCATTTACGAGTGAACTAAATATTTTTTATTTTATTTATAGATAAAATCTAAATAAGAGACATTATTTTAATATTAGCCATATAATATATATATATATATATATATATATATATAATACAAAAGTTGAGGTTTTTACTAAAATAGTAAGTTTTCGCCAAAAATAAAAAGATATATCTTAAATCTTGAAATAGGTTTACTGCCGTAAATGATTGAAAGCATTTAGTTTTATGTAATTTTTATTGATATCTTTTTTATACAAAAACTTCTGTATTTTCTTTGTAAAAAATTCAAATGAGAATTGAATATATTTGAAAACATAAACTTTCGTTATTATTTGCATTGATTATATCGATTCGTTCAAATTTGAATTTAATTCATTTAATATTATTTCATATGAAATCTATGAACTATATGTTTTTATTTTTTTATTCAAATTAAACCTGATTTCCATTGAAAACATAAACTACTTTTAAAGTTTTGCATTTTATATCAATTCGTTTAATTTCGGATATGGTTTTGTGTTACTACAATATATTTAGTTGTTATTATAAGTTGTATAAATAATCTCGTCTGATTTTTGCATCACGTCCATACAATCAATTTTCGATCAGAATAAAAACAAAAAATGAGTGCAATGTTCAGTATCACCCTTGAAATAAATCATTAAAAAATTTATTGGCTCTTGAACTCTGATTACTTGCATATAAATAAATACGCAATTAAATGTTAATTCGTTTAGATTTATTTTTTAAAATTCAAATTTAAATCTGACGTTCTTTCAAAATATAAATTACATTTAAGTATATACATTGGTTATATCATTCTATGTAATTACGATTTTAAGTTGTGTGTTGTTTTTATATAAAAAATTTATATAATTTTAATTTTTGAATTTTTTAAAAGAGTATCTGTAAACTACTCCTATTATTATTATTATTATTATTATTATTATTATTATACATCTTAATAGAAATTTAAAATATTTATCTTAATAAAAAATTAATATAAATATTTTTACTATATCCAAAAAATAATTATATTTTTAATCAAAATTTACTCATCTAATAAATAACAAAAAATTTGAATTTTTGAAAAATATTTATTTATTGTTTAAAATTTAATAAACAAAATAATATATGATTTTTAAAATTTTTTTCTATTATTTTTATTAATAGCAATTTCACATAACCAAGTTAAATAAGTCAATTCAACGATAAAATATTGTTATCATCATTTGAATACTGATTTTGTGATCCCTGACCGCCCAAGATAAAGTTTGAATATGCTTTATTTAATATGCTCTTAAAGGGTTGGGTATAGTCGGTCGTGTGGATTCTTTTTGTTCCTGATTTCGATGATTTTTAGTCGATGGTATCAAAAAACTTCTTTTTTGCTTTTCATTGATCTTTTTATTTTCACTACTTTTTTTATTTCTATTCAAATTTAAAAGAAGTAATTTTAACTTGGTTTATTCTGCAGCAGCAAATGCTAGTTACAATATGGCTTCCAACAAAGCCGATTTAGTAATTAGTAAAGCTGAAGTAGTTATGAACCCTGTAGACCATCCCCATGGGGGTGGGGAAGGGAGAGCCCCAATTGGTAGAAAAAAACCCACAACCCCTTGGGGTTATCTCCTGCACTTGGAAGAAGAAGTAGAAAGTGTATTTTGTATTTTCTTTATTTACCATCTATGATATGTGTTCATATAAAGAAAAAAATCTTTGTTTCGCTGGATGGGTATATGTGAAAACTATTAAAAATATCATGAGAAAAGTTAGTATCTAAGTTTAGTTTTTATTAAATAAAAATCTGAAAACAAAAAGACATAGGAAATATATTGAGGACATTGTTGGAGAAGTTAAAATTTAAAATAAATTAGTATTTCACCCGTGTGATATACATAATGTTATTTTATATAATTAATGAATAGATCTCAAGAATCAAATATGAAAAATAAAAAATAAATAAATTTGTTATTTAATCCAATCATTACATATAAAAATGGAAGAATGCTAATAATTAAAAATTTTGGTTATGGATATTTTTTTAGGTTTATTTAAATCCAAATCTGATCAATTTTGAGAAGATTTGTTTATACATAATGAAATCCAATAAAATCCTGTCAAATCCAATTCCATTTTTAAAATTTAACTATTAAAATCAGGATTTACAGATCCAAATCCCCCGGTCATTGATCGTGTGCACATTTACTTAGTTACCTTTATTATGCGATACACTTGCAACTGTACCACGTGATATTTGCAATAAGTTTTTAAAATTATATATTATTTTAAAATATTAATATATTCAATATTTTCTTCGACAACATAATTACTTAAATCACATAAATATTGTACATTATTAGAAATAAAATGCTATATGATTTCAAGAAGAGATTGTTCTCTAACGTCAACACAAATTCAAATATCTTTCTTAAATTTGAAAAAAAATTATTTTATTCGATAGTTCGCGAGACTTAATATTTTTATTAATATATTATAATTATATATTAAATATATAAAAATTTCGATCTTTCATAATGTTTCAAGCTTTCGAAAGTTACTAATTGAACAATGGCAAAAATTTGTGTGAGACGGTCTCACGGGTCGTATATTTGTGAGACAGATATCTTATTTGAGTCATCCATGAAAAAGTATTATTTTTTATTGTGAATATCAGTAGGGTTGACACGTCTCACAGATAAAGATTCGTGAGACCGTCTCACAAGAGACCTACTCCTAAACAATAGTTTGAATAGATCGCGAATAAGTTTGAAAATTTCGAGCCGAACTCGAGAAAAAAAATTATAAAAATTCGTGTATCGAATCGAGTTTGAATTCAAATATATTCGTATCGAATTCGACTCTTGAATTTTTATTAATATTGATCTGATTCGGTTTGTTATCACATAGACTTGACATATATTTGTTTAAAAATAACATTTTTAACGAGCAGAAATATTAAATATATGCATAAAATAAAGATGGTCTTACGAGTTTGAAAATAAAAATAAAAAAAAAAACAAAAAAAAACAGAGAGAGCATCAATCAGTTCGGATACCTGACACACATTTTCGTGACACCTGGCTGTACAAATGTCAAAAGCGGGACCCACGTGGACAGAACTGAATGCCAAAGTACTGTGGGATTCGACACGGAAAGTCCCGTCGGTTGACACACAATTGTTTTTGTTTCTTCGAAACTCTTGAAAAATTAGACGGAGAATCTACTTTTTTTTTTAGGTCTTAAAATGTGTCATCAGATGCTCCATTCTCAAACGGTAAGCGACCCACCTCTTTCTTCGGGATGTCAAAAACGAATCCGATTTGATTCTAACCAAAATATTTCGCTTTGAATTTTAGATTTTTGGGTTTACGTCAAATCGAGGTGGATCCCAAATCAAACTCGTACAAAATTTGTTGAGTCAGGTTAGGTAAACCCGAATTCACCCGCTGTTTTTAAAAAATTAACTTTTTTTTTAGAATTAAGAAATATTGAATATATATTTTATGTTTGATTTTTTTTTTATTGTATATATCGATATCATAATTTTTTTGATATAATATTGATATTTTAAACAATTGTTTATTTATTGTATTAAGTGTATTTTAAATTTTCTACAAGTTAAGAGTTTCAAATTTATGAATTAATTCATGTTTTGATCAAATATTTATTTTTGAGCTTGGGCTTCTTATCGTTATTGATCTAATTAATTTTTAAATAATATTTATTTTGTAAATAGTTACATTTCCTAAACAGTTACTTCTTTTAAGAAATAATTAACAGTTTACACAATTTTTACTTTTAAATTTATGAATAATAATTATCATATCAATATTTTGTTATTGTGTGTTTAAATTAAAATATTTATTATTGTATTATTTTGTTAAATAATAAAATAATAAGTTTTAATTTTTTGGGAAAAAGCTTTACGAGTTGCTCGGATAGGTCAGGTCAGCTGGGTTAGTTTAAGTTCGGTAATTTTCTTGTTTTTTCTTACTTGTAAATAAGGCTGATTTAAGTTAAATGTACTTTCTTTTCTTTTCTTTTTTTCTTGAAAAGGTTATAGGTGTCCCAAATCCCTAGTATTATTTCTATATTCTTGATTTGGGTGACGTGTGGGGATCAAAGACTGGATTTTTCAACACATGGAGGAGAAAGGGGGTAGAATTCTTTTTAAAAAACTTTTCCCGATATTTTATTATTATTTGAATTAAATCTGGTGATTTCAAGAATGGTTATTAATATTCTCTTGAAGGACGCCTTCTCAGATTAATGGAGCCTTTCTTGTAGCCTGTAAGTTTTGATTTAAGTCCTTTTTCTGCTCTGTGCCTCAAGAAGATGCTCGACATTTTGTGTGGGAACTTCCCTGAATTTGTTTTCCTTGTTTCTCCCCCCCTCCAAATCGATTGCTTTATCTGAACTTTTTTGGTTCATTGATTCTCTTGCTTAAGTTAATCTCTTTCTGACTTTATTGGAACCCTTGAGTGATTTTTCTTCTTCTAAATTTTGTATAGAACCTTGTAGCTCGGTAGAAATTCTTGTTGGAGTAATTTGTTGAAATATATATGGTGGTTGATGGATGAAATAACTCCTGTAATTTCTGTTTGCTTTAAGCTTGGAAATCTAATTTATGAGGACTCTGTGCTCACGACTTTTGTTGATATTACTGGGATTGAGCTCATATCCAACACAAGAAGCTTGTTGTTGGAAGTGGAACCATCTATGACTAAACTTCCTCTATCAATTGAACACACAAATTTTACTTCTAGTGTTCTTCAAGATGAAGTTGTCGCCGAGAATGGGTCGAATTTTGATGAATTGAGTATTGGCGAAGCCGATCTTTTGGCAATGAGTAGGGAAGATGAGGGTCGTGTCGTACTTGGTGACCCCATTAATCAAGAACTGAGGAAAGCTGGTCTTATACCATTCGACTGTGACTCGATTCCGGCCATTTTAGATTGTGGATACGAATCAAATGGAACTAACACACCATGTGTGGATGAGTGCGAAGTGTTGGAGGTTGATTTAGGACCGACAGCACTTAATTTCTTGGATAAGGATTGCTCCGATTCAGGGGAATCGCTGATGGAGTCAGTGGTAGTAGAGGATCTTGTTTTGGTAGGAGAGAATGGTGAGACAATGGTCATGCTCGACTTGAGTAAAAGAGTTTCGGAATCCCTTTTCGAGGTTTCCAAAGAAACTAAGATAAATAAGCATAATTTTCCACCTCTTTGGGGATTGGTGTCGATTCAAGGAAGGAGGCCTGAGATGGAAGATTCTGCGGTAGCTTTACCACGATGCTTGAGATTGCCTTCCCGAATGTTGAGTGATAACCCTCACTCAGTGTTCATCAGATCAAGAATTAAATGTCCACCTATTTGGAGTTTATGACGGACATGGAGGTTCCCAGGTAACTCTTGCCATTTTCTTGCTGTTCGATTTTGCAACTCAGTGTGTTTCCATTCAATATATGTAACGGAGTCAATTTTGGATGCATAGGTTGCTAATTATTGCAAAGAGCGTCTTCATATAGCCTTAACCGAAGAGATTGATAAATCTAAACAAAATTTTAATGACATTGAGTATAGCTGGAAGCAGCAATGGATGAAGATTTTTCTTGATTGTTTTCGAAAATTGGATGATGAAGTTGGCGGTTCTCCCGAAATCGATGGAGATATTACCTCTAACCCGCTAGTGGTTCCACCCGTCGCTCCCGACTCAGTTGGATCTACGGCTGTGGTGGCGATCGTTTCTTCGACCCATATCATTGTTGCGAATTGTGGTGATTCGAGGGCAGTCCTGTGTCGTGGGAAAGCAGCCGTGCCCTTATCTACTGACCATAAGGTTAGGCTCAAGTTTATCAAAATCAAATATATTGTGCTGCTGATGATTTTATCTGTTGTTGCAAGATTTAACCCTTCATTACTTTTTTCAGCCTCGCAGAGAAGATGAGTGCGAAAGGATAGAATCTTTGGGAGGCAAGGTTATTAGTTGGAATGGATATCGAGTTTCGGGTGTGCTCGCGGTGTCAAGATCCATTGGTATGTTCTCTTTATACATATGCGAAGAAGTAACTTTTACCCATAAAAAATCGAGTTGAGTTGATATCCTTGGCGCTGTTTTCCAGTAATATTATAAAATTGACAAACGAGAGGGCCATATGTTTTTTATTTTTTAATATTGAAACTTAAATATGCAGTGTTGTTTTGGTGTTATTTTTGGAAGTGACGAGGAGCATACAACAAATCCTCTTCCATGGAAACAACAATTTATGCTTGTCGAGCGATCTCATCTAATAGCAAAATTGTTTAAAAAAATTTTAGATGCCAAGTGTTCAATAAATTTTCTAGCAGGTATACTAAATATGAGAGTCGAGAAAAACATGTTCATTGTCAGGTTAAAACACCTTCGACACTTTCCAACATTCCCCTTTCGTGTAGGTGACAGATATTTGAGTCCATACATCATATCAGATCCAGATATAATGTTCCATCCTCGAGCGAAAGAGGACGAGTGCCTTATTCTAGCTAGCGACGGCCTTTGGGACGTAATGACAAACGAGGAGGCTTGTGATTTGGCTAGAAGGCGAATCCTACTCTGGTACAAAAGAAACGGCGGTACCCTTTCCAAAGATAAAGATAGAGGTGAGGATACCGATCCTGCGGCACAAGATGCAGCCAACTACCTCTCACAGGTTGCTTTCCAAAGGGGAAGCATAGACAACATATCTGTGATTGTGGTGGATTTGAAAGCCCAGCGAAAGGTGAAAAAGAAGATGGTGTAAACTCTTCTAATACATGACTTTGATACTTTGACAGGCACAGCCTATGTAGGATGAGATTGTCGGCCAACTCTCGTTGAAATGATGATAAATTTTAATCTCATTATCACGTTAGTTGCTGCATATTCCTTATTTTAATCTCTAAATATTTTACATATAAAATGGAATACCATATATTTTGCAGTTTAAGCTTTCGATATGTGGAGTCCATGCGTATCAATGGCCAGACTTCACAGCAAAACTTTTGAGAGAACTTTTGGTGCAATATAGAGTGGGCATATTTTCCCTATCACAAAATACAAATGTAGAATATAAATAAACAATTGGAGATAGCTCAAAAAAAGAGAGATCGACATATCAGATCCTCCCTCTGGCTTAATATAGTATAATATAGAGATAATTGAACTTGAGAATGCAAATACGTGTGTTCGTTCCACGTTAAAAACAGATTCTTTCTTGGTTTGAAAAACAGTCTTTCCTTCAGTTATATTTATGTGTTGCGTGAGAAACTTGAGAAAATAATGGTTAATCACTCAAAAGGTTAGATGGTGTGTTTTTCTCAAATTATGTATGATAAACATTTTATTTCAACATTTTAAATGTTGTTTTCTTTGGTCAACAGGTCAAGTTTATGGTTCAATCACTTGATATGTTTCTATGTATTCTTGTTAAAATATATTGTGCCAAGAACTCAAGTAATATAGTGTTATAAATATCTCATAATAATAATAAGTAGGTCTCTTGTGATACGGTCTTACGAATATTTATATGTGAGACGAGTCAACCCTATCAATATTCACAATAAAAAGTATTACTCTTAGCATAAAAATTAATATTTTTTTATGGATGACCCAAATAATAGATCTGTTTCATAAAATACGATCCGTAAGGCCGTATTACATAAGTTTTTGCCATAATAATAATAATAATAAAATCGTGAGAGAGAAACCCACCAACAATGAATTATATTTTTTTATATTTAAAATTATTAACACAAATAAAAAAATAATATAGTTAGACATAGTTTGGTAAATGGGATAAGGAAGAGATTGATAAATAATCCCCCTTATCCTATCTTTTTAAAAAGATAAATGATTTTTATAAATCTATGCTAGTAGGTAGAAATTAAAATTAAATAAATTTTTTTATTTATTTTTATATATTATATAATATGATAATTATATAAATAATTTTTATAAATATCAATACAATTATTAGTATCATTCGATTAACCTTAAAAATTTATATTTGACTTGACTCACAAAATCAAGAGCTCAATTATCATATTATATAATATATAAAATTATGTAAAAATAAATAAATCATGCAAGCACTATCGACGCATGAACAGATAAAAAATATGAACTCAAGCAACAACTTTGAAATTATAAAATTTATTATGATAAAGTTAATTTTGTCATTACAATCTAATATATAAATTTAATCACTCTTATTAAAATCATACCAAACATTAAATATAATATCCTACATATTATTTATCCTTAACTTATTCTTATATTATATATCACATGTTTATCTTATCATATATACCAAACTATGTCTTACGTTATATGATAATGAGAAAAACGTGATAAGATAAAAGTTAGAACGAAAATTTAGATAAAAAAAATCATACCAACACAATTATGGTTCTTGTAAAAATTATTTTTATATTAAAATTTAATATACATGCATACCAAAAATAGATATAAAATAAAGAATATATATTGCTACTCACAGATTATTATTGAATAAAACTATTTTATTCTCAAATTTAATTAGAAAATTTCCAATTTTTTAAAATAATTTCAAGTCTCCCGGCACCCTGAGACCACGTGGATAATAATCCTGACGTCAAATGAATCCAGCGGTGAGGATCCTCCCAAAACGCGTGTAACGCATAGAAAATCGCGTGGAAACTATCCACCGCTTAGAGCTCTGCACACACCAATGCCATGTAGGACAACTGGACCATGATCTGCCACGTGTAGGAGCAAGATGATTCCTTAACGCAAGATGACTCCGAATATTATAAAAATTCCGGACAATCCTTTCTCCATACGATCCGATAAAATAAAATCAAATCAAATCAACAAAATCTAAGATTATGTAGATTTTGCATAGATTTTGTGTTCTAAAGGGAACAGCTAGCCAAGATCATTATGATATATATATAGCTTCAGCCTTACCTTCAAGAGGAAATTCCCGTCTATTGATTATTCTGCACGCAACAAAATTCACAGAGCAAGAAATTAAGCGATATCAATGGAGGCTTCCGGTTTGATTTTCAGTCAACCCCCCTGCTTTTCATCTATAACTTCTTGTAGAGAATCGAAGTACTGTGGCAGAAGCGGAGTATTGCCTGGATTTTATGATAATGCTTGTCTGCAATATTATCACAACCGCGGCGGCAAGTCTAGCTGCGAGGTCTCGTCCATGGGGGTGATTAGATGTGAAAAGGCGGTGAAGGAGAACAAGGGCCCGATGAAGATGAAGAAAAAGAAGCAGATGAAGTTGCTCAAGGGCCTTTTCAGAGATCTATATGCTTTCTCTCAGATGGGTTTTGGATTGGATTCTAATCTTGATCAAGATCTGCTTCATCAGGTCAAAGGCACCACCATGACGGTATGATTCCGTAACCCTCGTAAATAATGTATTTTTCTTGATTTTCCACTCCTTAAGAAAATTCAGATTTCACCTTAGATCGTTTTTTTCCTATATTTGATATGGTAGATTAATGATCATGTTTAAAAAAATCTATGTTCAGGAAGCGGCTGATCTTTTACTGGAACATCTTCAGAAGCTCAGGGCGGAGAAGCGTCTCGAGAAGAAAAGGAGACAAGAACAGAAGAAACTAGGGAAATCCTCCGGGCAGATGCGAAACAGCCTTAATCTCGTCGAAGTGTCGTCCAGTTGTTCAGAATCATCAAGTGACAGTGAATGTGGCGAGGTTATAGACTTGAAAGACCTTAAATTCGCACAGCCAAAGCAAGAGGAATCCGTTCTGCCATCAGTTCTTAATAATGACGCTCTTCCACCATCTCCAATTACTCCAAGCACGTTTACACTTCCAACTGAGAAATCATCAGGCTCCTTAGAGACCGAGTGTTCGAGCAAACTCGAGGTATGCATGGGAGGGAAGTGCAAGAAATCAGGAGCAGTAGCCATTCTTGATGAATTCAAAAAAGCTGTGGGGATTGAAGGCGCAGTTTCAGGGTGCAAATGCATGGGTCAATGCAGGGATGGTCCCAATGTAAGGGTTCTGATCGGTGAAGCTGGTGATTCCAGGAGTGTTCCCATCAATAATCCCCTGTTCATCGGTGTGGGTTTGGAGGACGTGGATAAGATCGTGTCCAATTTTCTTGGCAAGCCTGGCTTTGCTGCTGCAACTTGATTGTGTGCAGTCTTGGATTTGTTAATTCCAGTTTCTTGAAATGCTTGTAAATATATTATTGATTTGTTCAGATTTATGTACTATGTTTAAGGATTGCGCTTGATCATGGTAATAATAGACAGAATATATTATTTACTTTGTTCAAATATATGCACTACTTTGTTAAGGATTGATCTTGATCTTGGTACTAATAGACTGAATGGTAGGTTATTTAGCTTCCCGGTGTTCTCCACACGTATGGACAAAATTTTCAGCAATTAACATGAGATTAAAGCAAAGCAAATGCGTATGTTCATGTATTTCTGAATGTCACATCTCGTGAAGGTTAATTGTTTGTTTCGTAGGTTTCTGAGACGGATGAAATTCAGGTATAAGAAGGAAAACACAATCTCCTATGATTTTCAATCAAATACTGAACACTTCAAAATCTACATTTTCTCCGATTAACCATTTTTTTATACTTCTCGTCCGATGTTCAATGATCATAAAATCTCTGATATCCCTAGAGTAAGATCCAAACCCTCTGGCCCATCTCTTGCTTAAGTGGAATACTCATGATAAGTCTATGTATTCTCTTATAAATACTAGGTTTGAGCGTCTAATTCAGTATTCATTATAATATTTTTCAGCAGCATTCTTAGCTGCTCTTCTTTTATATCCTCAGTCTATGACTTGAGCGTCGGAGGAGCTACGTCGGGACACCATCTATGCCCTTTTTCTAACGATCTTCTTCGTGATTCCAGACTTAGAGTAAATTCGAAGTTTGTGTCTGGATTAACATTACTTGTTGTAACCAAATCTTAAATTTTCAGTGAGTATCACCATGTATTACATGTGGAATCAACTTTCTTTCTTATTTAAACTATATTTCAAGTCATACACGATATCCACAGTTTTTTTCCGAAAAAAGAGAAGAGCAATATGTGATACTTTATTTCAAATTTTTTGAGTATAATTAAGAGCATGTTTTTTATGAGATAATATCACATGTATTAATAATATATTGAGACATATCAATTATGTTCATATTTACCATAAAAGTAATAATTTTGGCACAAAAAGTAAACTTTTTTCAAGTGATTCAAATAGAATATCCGTCTCATAAATTTGATACGTAACATCATCTCATATTAGTTTTTGTGTAGAATTAAAGCCAAAGAAAGGCCAGCATCCATCCACTTCAGATATTGATATATGATCGTGTCCAATTTTCTTGGCAAGCCTGGCTTTGCTGCTGCAACTTGATTGTGTGCAGTCTTGGATTCTTCATTTTTTGTCATATCAAATATATATATATTGATATCGAAATCGAGACAGCTGAAAAAAGAAAAAGATAATACATAAATTTTTTGACAATAATTACATAAATTTGGATTGAACTTTATTTTGGACTGGATCAATTAAATGGATTGAAAATTGTGAAGTTCGGCCTAATAAAAAATGAGATTCGTATGTGTCATGATTGAGGAGCCTGCTAAATCAGCCCAATTTTATTATTAACGGTCCATTCTATGTCTCATTTCCCTTCTTAAGTTCGAGTTTGTTCCATTTACTGCCGGAAGCAGTGATCTCCTTACTCAGCACTAGTCCGGCACCCAGGTTCCACAATTTTTTCTTGATTAAATCAATCTTATTTATGTTTTCGCTATCCTTTCTCTGATTCCTCGTATCTCTTGAATTTTGTTGGCGTCTCTGTGAATACGGGTTAAACTTTTTCTGATTAATAGAATCGAAGTGATGGGAAGAATTGCATGATCCCAATGTATTTTTACCCTAATTTGTATGGATATTGGGATTATCTATTCTTGATCCATTCTTATTTTTATGTGATGTGTGTCTTAATGTATTTCTTTTTCAAAGATTCTGTTTTGGTTTAATATTTTAATTCTCCATAAGTTCATTGTTGGATGCTGTTTGGTTTGTTGTGGTAGGTAGGGTGGGGAGTCTGGGGGTTTGAACTTTTGTGGTGTTCGATTGTTTTCAGTTGTATATTTTAGGACACTAGTAATCTTTCTTAAATCTTTCTAGGTGTTATTCCAGTTGAAGAGGATGGCAGCTCAGCTATTCTACTCTCCTCCTGCCGGCGGTCTTGGCTCTGTCACTGCTACTCGTCACGATGCCAAACTTGGTACCAGATTTGCCGATACTACTTTCCCTAATAGCCTTTCCCTACCCTCATTACAATGTAGTACCATAAAACTAAAAAACTCGGATTTGGTTTCCAAATTCTACATTCCATGCGCTCGTGGTGGTGGTGGTGGTGGTGATATTGGTGTTGGTCGTGGTGGTGGTGGTGGGAATGGTGGCAATAGTGAGTGGAGTGGCGGTGGGAACTCAGATGAGTCCAAGTCTTCGTTGGATGCATTTGGACTTATTGGGGCTTTTTTAAATGGATGGAGGTCGAGGGTTGCTGCTGACCCTCAATTCCCTTTCAAAGTTCTCATGGAAGAGTTGGTCGGTGTTAGTGCTTGTGTTCTTGGGGACATGGCGTCACGCCCCAATTTCGGGCTCAATGAACTTGATTTTGTCTTTTCGACGCTTGTCGTTGGTTCCATACTGAACTTTGTACTTATGTATCTCTTAGCCCCTACCATGTCTTCTTCAAGCCAAAATCTTCCAGGAATTTTCGCGAATTCTCCTGCAAGCCATATGTTCGAACCAGGAGCTTATAGTCTGTTGAGTAGGCTTGGCACTTTCGTTTACAAAGGAACGCTGTTTGCTGCTGTTGGTTTTGCTGCTGGGCTTTTCGGGACTGTTATTTCAAATGGATTGATTAGCATGAGGAAAAAGATGGATCCAAATTTCGAGACGCCAAACAAGCCTCCACCTACAGTTTTGAATGCCGCGACTTGGGCAATTCACATGGGTGTCAGCAGTAATTTCAGATACCAAACCTTGAATGGAATAGAGTTCTTGTTAGCCAAGGGACTTCCAACGTTCTTATTCAAGACCTCGGTTGTGGTTCTGAGGTGCTTGAACAATGTTCTTGGAGGAATGTCGTTCGTGATTCTGGCCAGGATAACTGGGTCACAAAGCGTTCATGAGGTAAAACCTGTTATTGTCGAGGATAGCTCAGTTGACAAGGAGAAGCTAGTGAACAAGAATGACGATTTGCAAACCAGTGAGTATACTTCCAAGTGATCTTGGTTGTACCGGACTCTCTCTACAACTTGATAGAAATTAAAATGACCGAACCTCTTCGAAGAGTCATACGTGTTCCCCCTTTGGTCCTCTTTTGTTGAGCTGGATCGAAATGTTAACGTTGTATTTGGGTTTAGTTTTCTTTGATAATGCATTTTTGCGTGTTTGTGTTTGTAGTAATTGGGATCCTGGTGTTGAACTAGAGTTAGTTTGTTTTTGAATATGAAGTTCAGTGAATCCGTTTAATGATGTTGGGCTATGCTATGGACATCGACTTTTGGCAAAGTTGTTACTGATTTTATTGGTTTGGAGTGCTCTTTCTTAATAAAAACTCTTTTTCATATGTAAAAAATAGAATTCTAAAAGATAAATTTAATGCACATGTGGCTGAGATTATTGAATTATGTAAATAGCATTTTAATGACCGAACCTCTTCGAAGAGTCATACATGTTCCCCCAAAAAGTGGGTTGTTTTCTTAAAAAAAAGATCATATAATGAATGAATATATTATTGAGTAGGTTTTTTGTGAGACGACCTAACGAATCTTTATCTGTGAGACGAGTCAATCATGCCGATATTCACAATAAAAAGTAATCCTTTAGCATAAAAAGTAATATTTTTTTATGAATGACTCAAATAAGACATATGTCTCACAAAATACGACTCGTAAGACCGTCTCACACAATTTTTTGCCTATATTATTTTTAAAAGTATACAAGAAAGTCCAAGTCACAAATATCTATTTTAGAGTTCCATCTGTAGCTTATTTTGAAAATTAAAACATATATTTATTTTCTATTTTTTTATGAAAACACACTTGGAACAAATTTATGTCTTTCTTTTGCAACTAACTTGGAATTTTTTTTTAAAAAAAAATTTGGGGAAGTTACAATTGTGTCAAAACAAATCCACAACTTGCAACAACTTTTAAGTTAAAAAAAATATAAGGTATAGTTTTCAAGAAATGCAAACGACAAAGGAGAAACGAGTAGTGAAACCGACGGAGGCAGGCCAGGTGGGTGTGTTAATTTCTTCAAAGCCAAGCGTACTTGGTTTAATTTTCTTGTAAACGTATTCCCTTCAAGATTTCTCTTTTCGATTATCCTCTTTCAAGAGCTGTGATCTGAAAGCTAGAAACTTTTCCGAGTATATCAATCAGGATTTAACTATACGTCAAGTTTCCTAGTAAGCTCATGTGTAAAAGTTTTACTTTAATTCTGTTTCTCTTTATTCTCTTGTATTGGAGTTTTATGTGTTTTTCGTTTTGGGTTCTTGCGATTGTTTTTCATTTTGTTGATTCAAGCTGTTGGTGTATGGTGGTTTATGCAAAATGGGTTTCATTTGGTATTTAATTTTATGGTTTTTTTCCAGTCTAGTTTTGGTAGTGTATTTGATGGATGGGGGATTTGTGGAAGAAACATTTCAAGAACTCTATTGAAATTCGGATGGACACGTCGACCTTCACCAATTTGTTAAACTCTTCAAGTTGTTCAATCCCCTACACTCGACCCCTCCAATGTTCAAGTATTTCGACTTATTTTCGAAAATTTTAGATCTGATATTGCATGTACGCTAGCAAGAGCTTTAAACTTCCCCGATTTGAACTATTATTATGCGACTCTGGTCTTCTGTTTTCTAATATTTGATCTAATAAATAACTTTATGCATCTTGAACCTGGAAGAACCAATGGAACATGCTGCTTATGCTATAAACATCAATAAACCCAGACAAATAGCTCATCACATTGAAAAACTAATACAGTTATGTAGACGTATTAAGTGTTTGGGAGGGAAAAGAAATGTAGGAAACTATGTAGCTAGTGTTACTACATAGAAATCGAGAAATGTGGAGAAAAGGGAGCGATCAGATTTTTTAGGTCGTGGAAAGAAACAGGATTCATACGTATATATTCATCTTCTGTGTCTTTAGTGATCATGCCACCATTCACATATTTTCCATGATGCATTTTGAATGATTATGAGAAGATAGCATAATGAGTTTCACAATTAGCTCTATATAACACATAGGATGCTGACATGATACAGTCAAGTTAGAGAAGTTCTCTAAAATATCTAGAGAACCACACAATTTCCTCCCTGTCAAGAACTGTCTGTGGTTGGGATAATTGGACTAAATCTATTAGTTCAATAACATGAACAACTACGAATCATCTTCCCCACTAAACCAACTTTTAGATAATTTTCATGGGTCCTTTGAAGGTGCTTTTCTTGGGAGGGAAAGATTCAAGATTGTATTATCCTAGGATGATGGACAAAAATTTGTACAATATGTAAAAAGATGAAGCCTTGAAACTCAACTATTTGAGTATTTTCTTAATACCTGACCAAATCTTTAACAAACAGGAAGTACTTAGACGGTTTTGTTGTTCTATTACTTTTGTAAAATAGGTTGCCTAAACGGAATTTGGTGGCAAGGATCTCAATATACAGAAATATATCGCCTTTGGAGGATCGCCCATGGAGCAAAGTAATTAACTCGAGTTTTTGTTTGTTCTTTTGTTCGATGATTTCATTTTAAACTTAGCCCGCAGCTTTTTCTTTGACACTTTAAATTCTTGGTTGCTCTCTTAAATTCTTTAGGTTTTTTTCCTTTTTGCTGGGAAACGATTTTTTCTCAGCAATTAGTGTTGAATTTTGAAGCTTTATTGAATGCTATTGCTCGCAATACATCATGGAATCATTTGAAAAGTTAACTCTAAATTGTATAATAAATTCTCAGAGTTGAGATTGTTGTTTACATTATCAAACATCAGCCACAGAAACGCGTGTCATCTGACTGTGGTATTAGAAAAGAATTTAGCATTCAACTTTGTGGTTGCTGGGGAACACCACTTGAAAAGTTTTTATGTTTTAAAACAGTCAGCATCTTTTTTAACTGCAATTATAGTAAGGCGGGTGGGAATAAAAAAACAAAATAAGAGCCTTACAAGCCTCCTGATGCTACAATTGGCACTTCTTGGTGTTACAGATGCTTCCATTGAGGAGGGAGGGGGTAGAAATAGCCTTGAAGTAGTCACTTCAGTTTCTGATAAACGTCTTGATCTTTTGAGACCATCAGCTCGATTTTACTCCATGCTTAAAGGTAGTTATTGTTTTTTGCATACTCGGGACATTATTAAAGAGGTGGCTTTTCGAGCTTTTTCGACACCATTTCTTGTTGCCTGATCGAGCCATCATTTCTTGAGTCCTAACTTCTTTCTTGGTCCAAGGAGAGCGATGTGCGGAATGTTGATACACCTTCTCATGCTAACCATTTGTTTACCCATAGCCACTAGCTCAAATAATAGTAATAATAATAATAAAATTATATACTTATATATGCATACACACGTATTGATTTCTGATATGTTATTTTTGGGAAACAGTATCTGAAATGAAGTATTTTGTTTGCATGAGCAAATAAATGTGTCATGTAGTGAGTGCATACATTAAATAACGTTGCAGCTAATGCACCTTTTATTTTACATAATATGTTTATAACAAAACCAACACACACAATGCTTTGGTACATCTTTACAGGAAAAATGGCAGATGCTGCAGACAAAGTGAAGGGAAAATATACTTTGATTCGAGATGAAGATGACTCGCAACTTGGGATATATGAAAAACCCCTTCCTTGCTTTGGTTGTGGTGTTGGATGGTTCTCGTAAGTATTATCCTTGTATCATAAATGGCATGCTATTTTTTCCAAACTTTCAGTGAATGACTCACAGTCCGTTTTTCAGTTTTCTTGTAGGTTTCTTGTGCCCACTGATGTGGTATTACGCTACGATCTTGTATTTCCGAAATTATTACCGTAGGGATCCCAGGGAACGAGCCGGACTTGCTGCTTCTGCCATTGCTGTGAGTATATTCCCTCTCATAATTTGTTTTTCTGATGCCGCAATGTGTAATTCAAGTTCAGAATCATCTTGGTCTCTTGTTTCTATTGCAGGCCATGGCATGCACCATCGTGTTGATAATCATAATCTTAGTTCTACTTCTCTAGTGCTGATCTTGATTCCTGAAAGTTTACGAGCATCAGTATAGAGTTGGACTTGCCCAACAAAAATATAGATAAAGAAAATTCCTTACCGTTGAATTTGAAAGTTCTTCAGAAACTTACCACCAACTTGTTGATAAACATATATTTTCTACTCGTCTCTTTCTGAACTATGGATGGTGAAAAATGAAAATGTACGAAATGCTCAATGAGAAATCATACATAGACACACACCCGTCTTTTTGGGAGAAATGATTCGTTTTCCTCATTTCTTGTTTCTGTTTCTTGTGCTGGATTTTGAAGACATGATTTTTCTGTTAGGGAGTTGGAATTATGGTTTTAATGGGCGAAATGATTAAAAGATGTAAGCTTTAGGAAGAGACTACGTTTTGGAAAGAAGTTACTACGATGGAGTACCGACAAAAATAAGGGAGACAGAAGAGCATTTTGAGTTTCCACGAGTAAGACAAGACCTTTGCTATCGGCAAAAATTAAATGGCAAAGTATATTTTCACATACATCCCGTTTTTAGAAAAAGTTAATTAATCATGGAAATTTAAATCAATACTGCACTAGACAAAAATAGCGAAGGACAAATACGTGGAACCTGTAACGAATTACTTGGATTGAAAATGTCACATGTTTTTACTTCATATCAACTGCGTAACACAACCAATGACTCGTCCAACTATCATCTGATCTACACGCACAATCTGTGTACAAAATTCTAGTAAAACATAAAAATGATCGACAAAAATGCATCGAATTAATATTTCCTCATTCCCAACCAGCAGCGATAAGCTCGGAGAAATTGCTGTGGACTCTTCAAATTTTGTCACAACTCGAGTTTGCTACTGCTACAGATGCAATAGCATACTGGGTTAAGTTCAAGATTGCATTTTAGGAGACCGATATTAGGTCCCTTAGCTGCTGGTGACCAGGCGTACATATTTGCCATCATAGGTAAACCTAGAACTTGAACTTATCTGCACAGCATTGAAGAAATTATAGTAACAAAAGGTATTTATCATTAGAATGTCACATGAGAGTACTTTGGAGGCATAAAACTTTCAACAGTAAAGGAACACAAACCAAGGATTAACACACCTTCTGCTCAAGCATTTCAAAAACTTGGTTCTTGTCTTCCGCAAATCCAGATTCCTTGAGAGATTTTAGAACAAATTTCCCAAGTTTTTTAAATTTCACTACACCATCTGATTCCTGCCACATTCAAGAAAGATGAAACCACCTCATCTCATGAATTATTCTCTTTTTTTACATCAAATAATGAGCCAATAACAGAAGCTTCATCAAAGAACAAAATAACTTTTAAGCAGCTCCATTTTCCATATACATAGCACTTCCTGCACCTCTTTATTTCCAGGTGCCACATAATGCTAACGTTTGCATGGTTAGAACTAACCCACCTAAAACTACCATATTTCTGATTAATAATGCGGAAAACATGAATGATCCTAATAAGTTCATATCATTAATTGCTTAGGAAGTAGATATAAGCTACACAATTTCACAAATGTGATAAACTTGAAAATTTCGAGGAATAAAAGACCAGCGTAACATACTGATTTCAGAAACGAAGTAACCAGCTTTTTCCACTTTATTTTCTTCTCGAGGTTTTCCTTCTCTGAAGTTGAATCCAAAATTGCAATTCCCTTGGTCATACAATTTTTGGCTTTTTTCAAGCCTTTTGTTACCTCTGTTTCGGTTTGTTGTATTTGAATAACTTCACCATTACCATCTGTGGAGGTTTCACCACCAGTCTTCAGCTTAGCACCATCGACTTCAGATGCCTCAAGTTTTCTTTTCTTGTCTGATTTCAATGAGTGGCTTTTCACTTCCAAATTATCATGAAGAGAAGTTACTTTAGATGAAATTTGGTCTCTTGATTCCCATAAACCATTGCTTTCAGGAACTTCATTTATCGCATTCTTTTGAGTCAAGTCCATAGTGCCAACTGCATCTACGGGCTGCTGTTTTGATGCATGGAAACCTCTAGCTTTTGCTCTGTGTTTCTTTCCATCAGCATGAAGAAGCAAGGTTTGCTTGCTTGTTGTTTTGGTGTTACAGAGGCTAAAAAATTAATGAAGTTAAAATAAATGAATAATGCAAAACTGAAGAGAAGTTGAATGTGGTACCCAACATAAACTACCAACTAAAAAAAGAATGTCTCATTTAAAAACCTTGTCCCAACAGGGCCAACTAGCTATCAATTATAAAGAGCAGTAGAAGTAACATGTATGGAAGATATCATGATATGTGAACCCTATCACACGTAAACCAATGTCATCTAGCTTCATCAGCATTGAAGAATCACAATCAGAGGACTATGGTATCTACTTACGGCTACAGACTACTCACTGGGAACGGAAGTTCACAAGATACTTTTATTATAGAGCCTTAAGCGAAACAGGTTTTTTCCAAGGATGGAAGATAGTTGGAATATGCTAGTTCTGCATTTTCGATCACCCCATGCTTCACACCAACCCTCGTGCATATGAGAAAATTACTTTTGATTACCAACTTCTTCAGTCATGGCATGATTCTTTCTACTCAACAAACAAATAGAAATTACACCATGAAGACCACTTGTTGAAGGCATATTTACAAATTATCATACCTACAGAACCATGGAGGTCGGTCTGATAACCCAACATTTACATCGATTTCTGGTTTCTGCTTGGAATCATTCTTGGATATAGTATTAGTCGCTCCATTTGGAGCCTTTCCTTGACCCCTTGGACCATATTTTTCCTGAACCCGAATCATGTAAAACAAATAAAGATATAGCACATACAGCTCCGATTGCAGAAAACAAGTAGCAACAAGATTACGAGTAACCCGTGCAAAAGTAACCAAAAAAGGGAATGAAATCCACAAAGTGAGATAACGTGAGCCGAATGTACCGATTCAGTAATGCACTGAGTGTGACCTTCAACTGTTTGCTGCCCAAACACTTTCCCACAGTCAATGCACGATAACTAATACAATCAGAAACAAACAAACGAGGGATAATTCAGATTTCTCCATAAAACCAGCTCAAAAGAAAAAATGAAAAACAAAAGGAAACGTTGGAACCTTGGAAGCAGAACACATTCTGAAGTGATTATGGAGCTTGGGTTTCTTAAGGTTGTCTCCACAATCCTCGCACTGAAACCACACCATTTCTCCTTCGCTCCGCAACCAACAGATGCCAGAGGTTTTTTATTAGGGTTTTTAATCCAGGCTACTGAAAAAAATTTGTTTGTTTGATCTGTAGTAACAACAACTGGGCCATGTCAAACCCGTTGTTTCAAATCGTAATGGCCTTTATTTCCATTCAGGCCCAAACGAATGGGCCTTTAAACTCACGTTCGTTTATTTTTAGAACTGATAAATATCAAAACAATTATCCAGTTGGATTGGGTTCGGCAAACGCAATTAGTCAACCTCTTCTCCGACCCAACTAGAATTGAGAGCTGAGTTGATGCCAACCCAACCGAGCCCAACCCATTAACCCCTGTCATGTATGTACAATATTTGATGACAAAATCAAAATGTGCACTTACTGTGCTTAATAAATTAACTGAGAGGACTGATTTACGAAAAAAAGGCCAAAAGTAGGCTTCTTTATGATAGTGGAGCACTTGAATAAAAGTTGGTGGGATTGGGATATGTTGCAAAATCCACACAACATGCCAAACCTCAGATGGCTTTGGCTTTGGCTTTGGCTTTTCAGAGTAGCATACCCATATTGTTTGTTAATCATGGATTTGCCTTATTGGCTAGAAATTGTGGGAATTCAAGCTATTTAATCTTTATATTTTGATATATGATCGAGTGTTGCATGGGCTTTTGTATTTTTAAGCATTGTACTATGTATAGAGCATGTATTTTTTGCAAATGATTATGATGCCATGAATAAAAGCAAAATCGGAAAATATAATATTATAGATCAAAAAATTATCTGACTTGGATTATATTTGTAACCGGCCCTTTGAATCCAAAGTGAGAATTGTGTCCCACAATAATTTTAGGAGAGATGAAGTAAAAAAAAAAGTGTCCCTTTCACTTTTCTTTCGGGAAAGTTGATTGTCCAAAGGTGTGCATCGGAGTTTGCGGTTGAAAAAGGGGGTCATGGAGCAGCCAAAGCACCAATATGTTATACGATTTGAATTATATTGAGCTTACGCAAGATTTGATATCGAATTCAAATTTTCACTAGTTTGCATGTAAAAGATTTGTTTTGTTTTAGCATGACTAAAGATTAATCATTCAAAATACAAATTAAACCACCACAAAAATTTATAAATCCAGTCGGTTTATTTGCATTTTCTTTTAAGGTGATGTAGTAGCTTCTCCTATACCGGTCATAACATCTGTAAAGACAAGCATGGTAAAGCAATATAATCATTCAAAATATATATGTCAATTACTTGTCCTAATTTCATTTCACGCAAAAAGAAAGACATTAATCTTTGTTTTCTCGTTCATTTTTCGACTTTTAATATGTACCCACTTGTGTAACAACCAACCAAAAACACTTAGAGTTAAGCTAAATTTCCATCTGCTTCGATATTATTGCCATGGAAGCCGAAGGAGAGTCCTCGCAGCAGATTTGGTCTCCACCCACCACCCTCCTCCTCCACGCCCGCGGCCGCCATGGCCGCACATCTCCAATTTTTAACCCGGAGGCTCTAATCTTAGCCATCCCAATCCTTGTGTTACTCATCATCTTCCTCGTACTCCCTCTATTTTTCTCATATGCTAACCACCAAATTCTTAAGCCCAGTCTGGTTCAAAAAGGCTGGGATTCTATTAACATATTTTTGGTGTTGATTGCTGTACTTTGCGGCGTTTTCGCCAAAAGAAACGATGATAATTCATCTTCACTCGATGCCGGTGGAGAAAAGAATTTAGATTCTGTTACGGATGTTTCAGATGACAATATAAGAAAATCAATTGCAAGTTCTAAATGGTTGGATTTCCCCGACAAGTCAGAGTATGATAAGATGACAAGCAGCAGGTCTTATCCGGATCTAAGACAGGAATCATTGTGGGGATGTGAGAGTAATAGGTTCAAGTGTTTCGATGATTTTGAGGTTAACTTTCACCCGCAGCCCGAAAAACCCTACCACCGTGAGAGGCGGAGTCAAAAGGTGGAGACGGAAGCTGCTGCGGAGCCAGCTCCGCCCGTACGGAGGAGACGATCTGTTCATAGGGGCAGAAATGACGAAAAAAATGAAAACAAACCACCACCTCCTCCAGCAGCACAGTCTCTGCCACCGCCGCCGCCACGGGAACCAGAGTTTATTCCTTCTGTAGCTGAAAAGGCTGAAAGCAATCAAAGGGAAAAGGGTGGCGCCACGAAAGAAATTGCTACAGCCATAGCTTCACTCCAATATGGCACTCAGACGCAGAGAAAGAAGAAAGTGAAACCCATAGATATTTACGAAAGACCAACTGAGGATTCGCTTCCACCTTCCGCACCAGCCCGACCATCACCTCCGCCTACATCTAAAGGTCTCCAAAGCCTGTTAAAGAAAAGCAGCAAAAGCAAACACGTGCATTCTGTTTCCACCACTGCCCAGCCACCTCCGCCGCCGCCTCCACCGCCCAACTCAATTTTCGCTAATATTTTCAAAACTGGAAGTAAAAGTATGCGATCCCAGCTTTCCTCAGCATCCTCTCAGCCGCCTCCACCAGCACCACCACCCCCACCTTACTCTATTTTGAACAATATATTCAGTTCAGGCAGTAAAAGTAAGCGATGCCAAATTCCGTCAGCATCCTCCCACCCCCTTCCTCCACCTCCCACGTCTTCAACACTAATTCCTCCATTTGAGAATCTAATAAGAAGCCGGAGATTCAAGAATTCTGACACCCCAACTCCACCTCTTCCACCACCACCACCACCAGGAATCTGCTCTCTCTACACAGGAAAACCCCCCAAACCAAACACTTCTTCTCACAACGAAACTGCCATAATCGTGCCACCCTCACCTCCACCGCCGCCACCACCACCGCCACCATTCAGAACGCCAGAAATAAACTTTATGCCAAAGAGAGATCTTGCGAGGAATCGAAGCACGAGAAGCTCCCCGGAAGTTAAAAATGTCCATGTCATGACGATAGGATCCGATAGTGGACATTCAATCAGGCCTTCAGTTTCTTGCCCTAGTCCGGACGTGAACACTAAGGCTGACACTTTCATTTCCAGGCTCCGGGATGGTTGGAGGCTGGAGAAGTTGAATTCCATAAATGAAAGACAGAACTCGGTCCTCCTACACATCAAACCGACTATGATGCTGGTGGCAATTCATCGTCTTTTCTTCTTCCACCAAGCAAATTTAGAAATTTGGACACGTACGTTCTCAAACAGACGTGAATAAGGTTTAGAAACAATGGTGTTCGGGTTGTTGCTCGTTTGGTTTTCAAGAATTTAAATAATATTTGAGAAGAATGAAGACACACCAATCAAAATTGAAATTTCAAAAGGTTAATTATATCTTTCGAAGTCCCATTTTAAATTAATGTCATATTTCAAACCACGCAAAACATTATTTTTCTAATCAGAGTATTTCCCTCAAATCCCGGGAACCCATATCACCCAAACAACTTTTATATAATAATGTTGTGCCATGTGTATCCATCGGCGACCTTATGCATGGCCAATGTCACTATCAAGATAGGCTTATTTTATCTGCAGTTTAAATCCAACATGTTAAGATCGCACTACTGATCGATAGCATGTATATTGATAGGGATTAGCAGTCCAGCCTAGCTCAAGTTTATCCCGCGTAAACTTAAATTATGGGTCCATTACATTATTAAAGGTGCATTAGAAATTGGAAATCGATTACATTTTTGTTTTATTGGAAACAAATTCGAATTTGGATCCTTCACCGTCCACAAAATTGGATACAAATTAAATCATTATCCACCCATATTGACTGACAGCCAAAGACAGTATTTAAAACAGACGCTTCAGGCAAAACATCAGCCGGAGCCGAGTTTTCTTTCTCTGAAAAGTGAAAACGCAGCAGCAGGCAAATCAAACTCCAGCCTAATATAATGTATTAATTACTTTTGCAAATGAATCATGAGCCCACTCAAATATAACTTGATTTGTATTATTTAATATCTTAAAAATATATTTTTATCAAACGAACACACGAACTCAAATTGTTGTTTTAAATGGCTCGATATTTAAGCTTATAAAGGAAAACATAAGAAGTGATATTTGACTAAATTTCATCGCACGCGTGCAAAGAAGAAACCAAGCGGAGGTTCCTCACTTTTCTACCGACATTAAACACATATGGAATAACATTCCTGCACGTAGGACTTTGATTCAAGATAAATGGACGTTTTCGACATGTCTGAATTAGTCGCTAACTAAGCATAAGTTTGGATAACTTACTGTCAATGATAGGGAAATGCACCTAAACTCAACTATTTGGATAGAATGAGAAGGCACGCGATAGTAGCTAGATCCGAAGTAAACGAGACTGACTACCAGTGAACTAAACACAAAAACACGAGATCAAGATTCGAGACTAACTACATGGCTAGCTATTTCCACGCAAGATATAATGAAAAGGAAGGCAAACCATGCTTGCCCTAGCGTTACTAAGGGCGTGGTCTCTTATTGCTGCACGACGGGCATTTGTACTGCTTGATGTGCTCGGCCTTGGCAGGAGTGATCTTGACACACTTGCCATGGAACCATCTCTCACATAGATCACATAAGATCCAAAACTGGTCTGAGGAATAGTTTTCGCCACATGCTCCACATAAGGTTTCACCATGCTCATCATCCTCTTCTTCATCAAATCCCTCATCCTCATCCTTAACTTGGACTTTGGAGACCTTGCCCTGAGATTCAGAAAAAGGAATGAACAAATAAAGTTTCACGAGTAACTAACTACACGAAGTTGAAGAAAGTATTAGAAGGATAAAGCTGATTGATTATCGAGCAATATATTAAATGTTAGATATGTAAATTACATGCCCTTGTAACATATGACAAAAATGAAGTACAAGATGGGAAGAGATTCAAATGAGACATGCCACAAAAAGTCCATCAATTCTTTGTCATCATTTTGACATGATACCCAAATTCAATATCAACAGCAACCAGCGGAACATCATGATAGAGCAAATAATGCAGCATAATAAAAAATTCACATAGGAGCAACTTATATGAGAAGTCACAACAACTTGGATGTTTAAACATAAAGGTAGCTTACGACACACTCAGGCAAATACAGATAATTGATGAAAGCAAAAGTGAAATAATAACAACAAAAACAACAATATTGTGGAGCATACTATGGCACAAAAGGCACTGACTATTAGCACGGATATGGAGTAAGAGTATTCCCTCCCTTCATTTTTGTAAACTGTTGTAAATTTGGATCTTTTGTTAGTATACCTAATGGAATCTTTCTAACTTTTTTTAAAATAATAAGTTTAAAATTAAAAAGTAGGGCTCTCACATCGATAATAAGCATTCTGAATCCCGTAGAGTTTCGTTTTGGAAAGAGGGGCAAAGTAAATGAACCAATCGAATTCCATCCTCTACTTGTAACCAAAACTTGAAATAAATTAAAATTGTAATTGGTATCCATATCTCATTATCTTGCATGCCAATGAAAAATAGGTTGGCTAGCTTATTCCATTATTCACCAATGCAGCACAGCCTATCTAGTGATTGGCCTTAATTAAACTCATACGAACTCGAATCATAAGTATTGAGAAGCTAGGACACAAAATATATGAGCATTGACATCATTTTGAGAAAGCAGAAATTTCTTTTACCGCTTTGGAGTTTGACTTGGATTTACTGCCACTAAGGTTTGAAACGAACGATTTGTCCTTCTCTTGCTTCTTTGCAGCTCCTGCCACATCTTCAAATATAGTTGGGAGATCATTTATCATATAGAACAGGCGTTTCCTGTAACCCGATACAAAACAACAATATCAAAGTAAAGAAACAAAAAGAAATTTCACTTCTTTCATAATCACAATTTTAAAAAAAAATTCGCTTCTTTTATAGTTCACAATTTTAAGATCCATCACCTCCGTAATGCCCAATGATAAGAGTTATACTGAGAGGGAAATATTGTATTAATAACATAAAATAGACTACTGCTACGACAGAAATCTTGGAAGCAGCAAAACAAAGTGTCCCAGAGTGACACAATTTCAGCTAAAGCATTTAACAATGGTCAGTTACACGGGAGATCTACTGTCGCATAAATGGCTCTTAAACTTTAGTCAGGAACCGTAACAGGATACAAACTTTTGGTAAAACAAGCAATTCCCTAGGAAACCTGACCTAGAAAAACGAGGTAGAAAAATGAAAAACGAGCAGGATATTAGTTGCCAAAACATTTATTGATAGTATCACCCAAAGTAAATTTTTGGGAAAGCAGAAATCAGAGTGTGAACAAAAAATGTGTAGAAAGAAGAGATAATGTTTAAATTATGACAAATTCGTAGCATGGAGATCGTAGTGGCTAAGAAATATTTATATGCAAAAGTAAATCCAAAAAATGGTTCAGGAGAAGCAACTGTGCAAAATAAAGTGACCGAGTTTCTTGGCTAATAGACATTCCACGAGCTAAACAAAACCAAATAATACAAAACAATTTAATGCTCTTCCACAAAGTTCAGTACTCAAAGGAACCACACCTGTCAGCTTTATCGAATCCAAATCTCGCACCAAAATAGAAGGCAACAGAAAGTAGCCATGCGTCACTGTGAACAGCGACAAGGGCCAACCAATCTTTCTCTTGCATCCCATCTCGAGCAAAGTTAATACCTAAAGCAGGCTCCGGGAGCTCGGGTGGAACCTCCTCAGCAGGTAAATTAACTTCCCACTGCCCATTAGGAAATCCATAAAGGCAAAGGTTTTCCTTTTCTGAAAATTTTCATGTTTATAGCAGGAGTATCACATGATATTAAAAATAAAAACTTTAAGATAAGCATTTTTCATCAAAATATTTAACATATAAATACCCTCCTCTATTGAAAAAAATACATACACTAGTCAGTAACGATAAGCCTTCAGCAGGCTAAATCTGTAACCAAAACACGGAAGGAAGGGGAATAAACTGAGCCTTAAGCATACATTGAAATAATGGTACTTATCTGAATAGGAAGTTTGTTTATATTTTAATCACAAGAAAACAGCTATAATTTTAAATGGTTGAATAAAACAAATTTATCAAAATCTATAGTTCACATATACGAGTGAAATTTGGTAAACTGGATTCCTGTATTGCCTAGAGATCGAATATGAAACTTGGTTCCTTCTGTTTTACTAAGGATTGAAGATTCAAATATCTTCAAGTAAAGTGAAAGCAACAGATAAAGGTATGCAAAGTACTAATATGAGTGTTTTCTTAACAGGCATGCTACAATGGTATATATGGATGCTCGGAGAAATACTATTAGCATCTTATGACCAAATCCAAGACTCGAGTACACGTGCACGCACAGAAATCGATACAACTTATATGAACCATTGTGATTGACTTCACAAAAAATCATGCACTATGAGAAAGAACAGGAAAGAAAATCCTATAACACTTAGTGAACACAAGGAAAACTGAAAATAGAAACTTAACTAGACAAATAACACCCCGAACAAATTCTAAGCGATTTCAGAAAAATATAATGCGCAGATTAATCAAAACATTAAGAAAGCTGATAAAGGAAAAATCACTCACCGGGATCGCACTGCTTATGGAATTCTTCAAAGTCTGGAAAAACGAAAAACAAATGGGGGAAAAAAACAATGTATCAGATGCACACAAAATCGGACAAGCGGAGACCGCAAAGCCAGGAAAAAATACAAGCAATAGGAAAATCACCCACACTACACGTGCTGCGTGATTCAATTAAACGTATCGAGAAATTTCTGAAACACTCAAAATTTAAACACGAAATCAAGGAGTTTACCAGTGGTGAGAGCTTTAACCAAGGCATTACGCCTTCCCTTTAGATCATTGAAAACTTCTTCTACCGTGCGCAGATCATTGAGAGCGCTTCCGTCCATGCTTTTGCTCCGCCGTACACACACAAACACGCCCCGGATGCGTGTTTTCTCCGGCAATGTTTTTCAAATAAGTTTACGATGACCACGGCGAGGGAGGATTAAAAAGGGGGAAAATTAGGGGCATATTCGGAATACTGTAATTTGGAAAATTAAATATTTTTCTCCGATAATTTGTATTTCTCGTTAATAATGAATTTACATTTAGTTTTATAATTTTAATATGTTTCATATTAAATATTTTTCTCCGATAATTTTATATATTTTTATATTTGATTTTTTAAAATATGATAGGCTCTTATAATAAAAATTATGAAAATGAAAATTCATTATAATAAGATTAAAAAAAATTAAAAAAACATTTTAAAAAAAGGAAATTTATTGTTAATAATACCAAAATAAAAAATAAAAACATATGAGGCCTAAACGTTACTTTGTTCTGTAATTTTGATGTGTGTCTGTGGGTTATATATATTGTGTGTATGTTTTGCAGTTATGTGGACCGCACTTCGAGATATATTGTACTCTTTCGCATCAATATGCAAATTCTTAGTTCTCATAATACACATGATACGTTACATAATCATTATAATTTATTCTATTTATATTTATAGTCCTTTATTTGATTGAAAATAAAATCTTCTATTATTTTGTGAGTAAGTCTTTTGAGATATAATCTTATGGATATTTATTCGTCGTGAACTGCATCAATCATGCTCATATTTTCAATATAAAAAAAATAATTTTAACATAAAAAATAATATTTTTCGTGAATAACTCAAATAAAATATTTATGTCACAAAATTGATCAATGAGATAATTTCACATGAGTTTTTGTGATTATGTTAATATGATCAAATATAATTATAATGTTTAATTTTTTCGATAGATCCAGTGCCCGTCGGAATAACATATCTCATAGTTGATCCCCTAATGGTTCTAAAAAAATTGGCAAGTCCATGTTTACAACATATTTAAAATTAATGGAATTCAATAATTGACCATTAGAGTAGAACACATTGCGTTGTAACCAAAAACTATTTTTGTTAATGATACATGTAACTCACATATTTAAATTTTTACACCAAACCAATTTAGATTATTGTAAAACATAAATATCCACATGAATATGGAGACGATTCCCAAATTACTATACGTTGTTATATAATCTCGCGTAGGCGAAGAGAATGTTTTGAGTTAAAATGGGGACACACCCAGGAACTCCTTTGCTTTTTATGATGTTTTTAAGAAAAAACAAGACAAAATTGAAGATGAGCGATGACACCACACAGATGAAATGAGACAAGAAAAGATGGTACTGTAAAACGATGGTAAAGACAATGCAACATTGGCTCTTTCATTACAAACAGAACCATGTCGACTGTTGCATAGCAAGCATTATCACAATAGAGAAACAATCTAGGAGAATAATAAATGTATGTTTCAAATTTAATGAGTAAATTTTAGATAGTCTGATAGATATGATGCGTTGGTATCATGCTATGTACCTAAAGCGTCTAACAATCTCTGCCTCTTCTGAACATCATGCATCCAATGAAAAACACTGGCAAACACGGTATTGGACAATCACAGATAGCTCTTGGTCACTGCAAAATCCAAACAAAGGGCATAACTGCTGAATCCGGCTGTCGTCCTTAAGTGGCAGCAGATCAATGAGCATCCAAATCTGACACAAGTGCATAATGATGTATCAATTTGGACTGGGACATAGAGTAGCTATTAGTTTGAAGAAACAAGATTTCTGATGACTCTCACAATATAAATAGATGGCAAAAAACGAAAAAGAAAAGGTAAAAAATCCCACTGATCTACTTGAGCAAAATCAATACATCTAGCCTCCCAAGTCTTGGTAGAAATATCGAACTCGCGCAGGGTATGAACATATGAAGTCTTTTGGTAGATAGCAGAGGCAAATATACATAAGGCGAGCTAGTTTACAAGAGCAGAGAACTGAGGGAACGGGAAATAAATGGCAAACATCAGTGTCACTTTCTTAACCTCCACCCCAAAACCACCAAAAAGGTAAAACAAGAGGAGGTAAGTTTTAATTAATCAATCAATAATTATAATAATAGATACCGGAATTTGCAACCCTTTGCATTAATTTGGCGCAAAATAAATTTGAAACATACCACTTTCAGAGGAGCCGTCAATCTCTTATCTGGGACGCTCTTTTCAAAGAACTCCTGAATTGTTCTCCAATACCGGTCACCACCAGACAACCATGTATCCATATGCATTCCCGTAGGAAACTCCACAAATAAACACTGTTGATTGCGTGCAGCGGCCTTAGCATATAACAATTGCATGTGCAACGGGGGTACCATTTCATCTTGTAGTCCAGAGAGAAAAAGGATTGGTTGTCTGATCTGCAGTTCAAAGCATCAAACTTTAAACGACAGACATGTATATGGAAGATAATAAATGACAAGAATAATGTTACAAAAATCCTGTCAGCACATATGAGAACATGGCAGAAACAAGAAACCACAATGGAACAATTTGAATCGGATGACAACAGGTCAGTGGTGGCTTTAAAACTCAAACAATTCTGTCGGTATATATGAGAACATTGCAGAAACAAGAAAGCCAGATAGGACACTTTCAATCAGATGACAAAAATGGCTTTAAATTTAAAATAATAAAATTGCCTTTGAAAAAGGATTTAAAGAACAGATGCAAATTCTGGATTGCAGGCAAACTTCAATTCCAGAACCAGATATTCGGATACCAGTACTAACTCCATTATTTCAAGAATAGATCATATTTATGATTTTTACGAATGAACTTGAGTCCAACCGAAGTCAGCTTTCCTTTGACCATTCAACTTTACTAAAATTTAAGCGTTACACTTTAGATCCTGGTCGGCTCGCTCTCTTTAAACTCGGCTGGATAGACTTGAAAACTAAAGTAAAGCTAGTGAAATTGAAGCCAAGTTGATAATTGATGGTCATTACGTCAAGAGCCACAAAAAAGGATACTAAACAGCGTATACATCTAAAGTAAGCCTCACCTCGTTTACTACATCAATGGTACTCCATGGAGAACGAACAAGAAAATTCAAAACCCCGGGACCTTTTGAGCTACTTTTTCCAATAAACCATTTCAGAAAGGGCAGTAGAACTCCGGCCATGTCCAGGATAGATGTGAATGTGTTTTCCAATATTAGTGCAGCCACCTGAAACAATGAAGACACCAGTTGCTCCATGGGTCAAAGTCAGAACACCCCAACACATTTCTAGTAACCAGAAGATATTTACTTCTAGATTTATGAGGAGCAGAACAAGTATTTTATTTCTAGATTTACGAGGAGAAGAACAAGTACAAAAAAAATCACAGGCCATAAACTGCAAAATGGTAAAAATGACAGATTAAGAATTATGAAGACTGAAAGAATACCATTAGGCCACAAAACGAAAAGGAAATTTTTGAGATCACACCTGAAAGTATAACATTATTCTAATAACATCTTTGAACAATTCTTAAAAATAAATAGCAAATAAGTAAATATATACTTGATCGATCAACAATACGAAATGATGCATCTGTACCACATGATTTTCAAATTGTTGCTAAGGTAGCACTCATATCCAGCAAGGGTGAAGAAAACAATTGGATCAAAAATCTTTTTTTGCAGAATCAGAGAGTAACAAATATAGTATATAAATGAGAAGAAAAGAAACAAAAATTCAAAGTCAAAACTAAATGAAAGGAGGATGTTACAACATTGTTTTCTTCTCCAGCCTAAGGTACCAGTTCCAGGTAGAAATTTATTACATTTTCGGCTTTATTATAGAAGAAAAAAAGATCATAACTGTGAAAACAACAGGAAAAAAATCTCTTCCATGGAGATACAACTGAAAACTATAAGACCTGTCAAAAATTACAGTCTACAATTTAAACCAGTAAATATGATGTGACTGACTGGACATAGTCACTTAAACCACAATTAACACACAGAAATTTGCAACCGCGATGTGAATATGAACAGTAATCCCATCCAAGACATGAAAAGGTATCAGTTATTCTTTAAATTCACAAGCATGATTATCATATTCAACAATGGCCGTAGTCTACCAAGTATTTAGTCACCTTGATCAGGATGAACAAAACTAGAAAATTAAATATAGAAACCATATCCAGACACAAGGGGGATCGGAAGTAGCTGAAAATGGAAAGTAAGCAGATAAAAGGAAAAGTACGGTTTCACATCCCGAAGAGGTCTTTAAGGGGAGACAGGTCCCGAGGACATTACCTTATCTGGATTGTTTTTGGTAAGCACTGATCCAACAGCTCCCCCGAGTGACCTCCCAAAGACTACAATTCTGGATGTGTCAATATCTGTCCTCTGACTCAGATGATCCAGTGCAGCCTACTCCACATGATTATGGGAAAGATTAGAATTGACATGCCTAATTACCAAAGGCTACCACTCCTCCCCACATTAAAGTAACATCGAAAAAGAACAAGCAAAACTTGAAGATTGCAGGGACGGAACTGGAACGTTTCATCAAGTGAAATACAATAACCGGAAACAATACCTGGGCATCCATTGAAATACCATGTTGTGAAGGGAATCCGTCACTAGCACCATAACTGAGAACCACAAAGTTAGAGCAATCTAAATGTCAGTCTAAAACATAGCATATATGTCCAAATACACCCACTAATGAAAAAAAGACAACCAATCACTTACCCTCTATAGGAAAGCATGAAGACATTACATTGGAGTCTTTGCAACATAATTCGAACCATTTCAAGACGGTGAGCAATGTCTGCGAGTAAATCATCAAGGCCCAGAGAAGAATATTTTTAAAATCTTTTTGTCTACAAAGCAAATGTGCTCGAACAAAAAGAAACATTTTCAAAGCATAAAAAGATGTGAAAAATACTACATCAATGTTTGTTTCTAACACCTAACTGAAAAAAGGATACTTCCAGCATTTTCTTGGAAGAAGAGAATCGTTGGTCCTGCAACCACAGGGACAAAAAGTTGCACATTTAGTACGCACTTCAAAGACTATCCAACTGTAACTGCAGCTGCTGCTTCCTACTTACTTTCTTCTTACTACTCTCTCCGTTTACAAGTACATTTGCATCATGAAAGACTTCCTTCTTTCTATGTAACAGTTGAATGAACAGAGGAAAAAAATTTTCCACGAAACAACTCTGAAAAAATAGGAAGACCTTCACTGTGGAATGACTCCTTGTGCCAAATATTGCATTTCGTGGTTATGTGAGCAATCAGCAAAGAATCATACGTAAAGAATATTAATATTAATCTATTTCCAGAACGTATATTAAAAACTTCAACTCATAGCATTCAGCTCACAAGTAGACACTAATAGCAATAAGCTTAACTCAACAATACAATATAATAGCTTTCGCTCTATTCCATAAAAGCACTTCCATGAATCAGTTTCTCCTTCATTCGAATCTCATCTCACCACAAAAAACATCCAGTATCCCAAAGTAAATGAACAGTAAACCCTAACCCAACAAACCACTCTCAAGGATTTTGTCTCAAACGGATCGCAATCAAACCTATTTCTTCATCCCCGAGCAACACAAAGCCCTAAACATCCCGCAACTGATTTTCTTCAATCAATTGGATACGAAGCCATGACATCATACATGCAACCGCGCCAATAGAAACCCATTAACAAAATAAAATACAGAAATAACAACCACATACGAAAAGAAACCTACCTCTGCAATCGGGTAAGAGCTTGATGAACCAGGAATGGAGGCGGACGCCATCGGAAGAGGTGAGCCAAACGTCCTCATAAAATAGGCGTAGGCGTGCGGGGGTGATGGGGTAAGATTTAGTGAGCCCAGGCAACACCGGCACGTAGACTAGCTTTTCCTGAAACGCCACCAATAATGCCATTCCCGCCACAACTATTCCGCCCACCCCGTAGAGCAAAGCGTTCACGTATGAGACCATGATCGATGCCCTTCCAGCTCTTCGTCCCCACGCACTGCTTTCGCAGTTCAAACAAGTGTTTAAGCTGTCGCGGTGTGTATCGCTCGTAGATTCTGTTATTTGACTCGAATAACGAAGGGATGGCAGAGTCGGAGAACGTTGAGGGACGGAGACTTTGGCTCTCCTTTTTCTTTTCAGTTCAGTCACGATGATGAGCTGAGAGAAAATTTTCTCAAAAACTTTTTCAACAAAAATTATTATTTTGTAATTTTTTCCTCCTATAAATCCTTAAAATCAAACTTACTTTTGTATTTGACTCATGACATAAAATATATTGTTTATTTCTTGATTCGTGAAAAAAATCATGCATTCTTTACGCTCACATGTTTTCACGAATTAAAATCGATACAAAAAATTGAAAATATGATATTAATACATAATATTCGAGGATCATATATTTTAGATATGATTTTGACTAAAAAATTAGAACAAATTTATTAATATCAACATTTGATATATATGTTTGAGTACTCAAAAATCATATATTGTTATCATATCTGAAACAATTGGTATTTAAATAACATATATTGGTACCATGTTTCAATGTTTTCCATCCATTTTTATTTGAAAAAACAAATGTGTTATTGATATCAATATTTGATATATATGTTTGAGTACTTTAAATTCAAATATTAATATTATATATGAAATTTTAGGTACTCGGATATCATATATTAACATCATATTTTTAATGTTTTGTATCGATTTTTATCCGAGAAAAAACATGTGGATCTGGAGAGCGCATAAATTTTTTTCTGTAAACCAAGAAGTGCAAACACAATTTTTTTTGACAATGACTCGATAAAAACTTAATTTTAGTGCGAGGATTTAACGCAAATTTACTCATATTTTGGGTTTTAATAATTTTTTTCTATATTTCCTTTTGTAGTGTTTTCAAAGATGAGTTAGTGCTATTTACGTTCTTTCTGTTTATTACTTTGTAAAATGGTCTCTCTTCAATTGGGTTGGTCGAGTTCATCTTTGAACTTTCTTAAATTCACTCATTTTCGTTTTATCGTTAACTTTCCGTTAGCTTTTAACGAAAACTAAAGAATCATGAAGCCGGATACGTGAAGTTCTTCGATGATTATTTTTCATAAAACTCCGTGTATCGATATCTAATATTACGGTTTTGAATGTGAATAGAGTTAATACGTCGTGTAGTGAATGCACTCGCAAGTCATTCATTGTATTTTCAGCATGATGACAATGATGTAAGAAGAAAATGTTTGTCACTGCTGCGAAAATTCACGACTGTGGTTTGTCATTTGACTTATGGAGTCCCGACCGACCATCTTGATGAGTATCTACATATGTGTGAATCAACTATTATCAAATGTCTTTTCAAATTCAGTGGATATGTAATTGAATTATTTGGTGATTGATAATTGAGAAGGCCCAATGTTGATGATATTCAATGTTTTTTTCAAATGCTTGATGAGAGGGACGACCTCCCTGGAATGTTGGTCAGCTATGATTGCACGCAGTGAGAATGAAAAAAATCCCCAGTTGTATGGAAATTTCGATTTACAAGAGATTATAAGTCACGAACAATCGTGCTTGAAACGGTCTCGTCTCAAGACTTGTGGATGGCATGCCTTGTTTGGTATCGTCGGTTCACATAATGATATTATTGTGTTGTACAAATCTCTCATATTCAATATCTTATTGCAAGAAAATGCTCCGGAGATTAATTTCATGGCCAACAACACTCAATATACAAATATGTATTATCTAACATATGAAATATATCCGAAATGAGCTACTTTCGTAAAAGCTTTTCCTTGTCAGGAGAATCTCAAAAGGAGGTTGTTCAAGGAGAGACAAGAGGATGCAAGAAAATATGTCAAACAAGCATTTGAGATTCTCCAAGCTCGATTAGCAATTTTAAGAGATCTTATGTTAGCATGCATTATTTGCACAAAATTATTGTTGAAAATTAATGGGTCACATGACAAATTTGTAAAATGATGAATGTGGCAAACCAACACAACCCATCCAAAACTCAACCCAAAGATTTCATGACTATCTCCAGATAAATTCCGAACTACGTGACAGTCAAGTGCATCACCAAGTTTGTGCCGAATTAGTAGTGCTTATTTGAGAACGATACACCAACAATCATTAAATTAGTATTTTTACATATTTTAGAACTTTTAATTAAATTTTATTTTATAATTTTATGCAAATGTGATTTTTTCTCTGTGTAGTACTCTTTCATTTCAAATGTATAATAATATTTTAATTTTAAACGAGCTAAACTCGTAAATAAGATGAAATAATTTAAGTAATATATATATTTAAAAATAATAATATTATTTTAAGTTAATCATTTAAATCATATAAATTTTATTGAAAACGTATTTATTTAATGTAAAATAAAAATAAAGATAGATGTATATATTACTTAAATTATAATTTTGACATTTTGTAACTGTATTTTATAAAAGCTTTTATGCATGTATATTAATGATTTTCATGAATTATTAAAAGTTGATTGAAAATTTGAATATCGTAAAAATTTTTTAAAAATGACTTTTTAAAACTAAACGAAATTTTGTATTAGATACTGCTAGATTTATGTAGAATTAATACATCTTGACTTTTAAATTATACAAAACTAATAACATAACGACATACAAGTTTATTTCATAAATTTATTACGAATTTATGACTATAACATCTCTATTTTTTAATAAATATTAAAATACGACTTCCATGTATATATATACTTTTGGATTTATAAAAGTATGAGATAAATTATTTATAATTGTAATAATAATTATAAATAACTTAAATTGATCTAGAATATTAATTAATTAAGCTGAAAACTCTTCAATTTATATTATAGTTAATGAATCTATCACATCAGAATTTATCGAATAAAATAAAATAAAGTAAATCAAAAGCTAAAAGGAAAAAAAGAATATTTAAAGCAAGGTTTAAAGCCTCAAAACTCTCGAAGGCAACAGTTTTCAATTTGCTTTACAAATCTTCCGGTTTCCTCCAAGAAGGCAACGAAGCACCATCTTCCCGTCACATTTTTCTCTGATTCTCTTCCCATCTCCACGATTCTGAGATAAAATCTTCCTCAAAAATCATCAGAATTCTTGTAATTTTTCTTTCTGATCACGCAATATCTCGATATTTTTATGCATAGAGTACATGTAATGCAATCAGATTATAGAATCTCGTGTTGACCGTTGCTTTGTTCGTACACACACCTTATAATCAGTGGGAACATGCATCTCTTTAATGGCGCCATTATTGAAGGGCGGGATTTGCGAGTGCCGCTTCACCGAAATCACCACTCTGTTTTTTATTCGTTCTCTTTTTTTCTTTCATGTATTGTAAACTCTTCCTTTCTATCCATTAAATACACTGTCCCATCGGAAAATTTTTAGCTGTATTTTTCTATGTTATAGTTCTGTGATTCTGTTTATTTTTTAGTTGGGTTGTTTTTTTATTTGATTTTTTACAGATCGTTTGATTTCGTTTCTTCTTTTTTATCTGTTCCTGAATCATATTTGCAGAGACGATAGAAAATGCTTACTTGCATAGCACGTTCGAAGCAAACGAGTGATGAATCGTCCGTTGATCACCAGGGGGAGAAACCTAGTTCCAACGTCACTCCTAATAAACAAAGTATCAAAAACCTTTCTTCTCAGGTGATTGGACGTGTAAATTTAAGTGATTGTTCCATGAATTTTTCTCTGAAGGAGTTCAGAGTACAAGTTTCTATTTTCCATTTTTTTTATAAAGAAGTTTATTGAATGCTAAATGTGGCGTCGTAGATAAAGGACATGGCATTGAAGGCGTCAGGTGCGTATCGGCACTGCGCACCATGCACAACTGAGCCGGCACCGCAGCAAAGGAGGTCCAGAAGCTTCAGAGGCGGCGGCGAGCCTGAGTCGGTGGCTCCCGACAAATTCCGTTGGTCGTATAGGCGTACGGGGAGCTTCAACTCCAGTTCGACGGCCGGGCGGAGGGAGCTTGAGGCGAGGTTGAAGGGGATTTCCAGCGGGGAGGGGACTCCGGCATCTGCCAGTGGCCGGCGAGTCGACCCGTTTGTGTTCGTGGAAGAGAGCGAGCCGAAGGAGTGGGTGGCACAGGTGGAACCGGGGGTCTTAATTACCTTTGTGTCCTTACCACGTGGCGGAAACGACCTTAAGCGGATTCGATTCGGGTACGTTTTGGTAATTTCGCTATTTTTCCAATAGAAGTAAAATTTTATGTATAAATTTCTACATCCAAAGTAAGGTAACCCCACCACATAGGAGAATCTAGAGTCGAGACAATTAGATCATTTGACCATTTTCTCAAAATTTGGTTTCAATAAATCCAAACACAAATTTAGTTCGATATTTATTAAATTTAATTAATTCAATTTATTTTTGTTAAAAAATAGCACAAAATGCAGGTTCACAAATTTATGTCCCTAGATAGAATAATTATACTTATTATATGGTTAGTGGAGAATAATATTTGGAATAGTTAAAACGCATAATAGGATTTTTTATTGGTGTAGCATAATTAAGAATGATGAAATATGGTCTATGGAAAACTTAAATGGCTATGAGTGTTTTTTTGACTTTAGGGTAAAAGCTTTGCATGCTTGCTTGGTTGGTGTAAAAATATTTTATGGCTATAATGCTAACTATTGTAATTACGCAAGTCTTTTTGGGTAGTTTTATAGTAAAAACCTCATTAAAATTTTTAAATAATTTTTTTTCGGGAGAAAATTCCGGGATAAAGGTCTTAAATTTGAGATATTAGTATTTATGACATTTAAATTTTTTAACAAAGTAAAAAATGTCGAAAAAGAGAAAAATATCGAGCAAATTTAATCTCATATTACTTGGAATTGCTCACATAAACATCCTTCCTCGAGCTTTCTATTTTTGAAGTTATTCTTTGACTATGTCTCTCCGAATGAATTCATAATCAATGACATTGAAAGCAAGGCTTTGTGGGCGAACAAGAAAAACAAGCATAAATGTTTTGACGAAATTACGCTAATCTTTATGAATTGGGCCATGAGGAAAAGAAAAATAGGACAAAACCAATACACCATTTTCAAAAGTTTAGGAAGCCAAATTAAAATTCGAAGAAAACATTTCAGTGGGCCCCAACTGTTGGGAAGCCTTTTACTTATTGTTGTCGTTTTGTCGGGGATTGGCATTGCTTTCGTTTCCATCTTCCTCACGCCTCTTGACTTTTTCATCTTGTGAACTGTTTTCTTGTCAATTTTTTGTCTATGAAATGCACAAATCTGTGTGACCACGAAACTGGGCTGGTGACAAGATGGGCATCTGAAACTGGCTTCTAAACATTGATGGCAGACAATATACCATTGATGACACTTGATATAGATTGATGAACGCCTCGCTTGAAAATAAATTCCTACTAACGGTAAATATGTAGTTTTTGGTCCTTACGATGGATTATGACTCACTGTCCATTACATGATTTAATAATTGGATTATCTTTAAATCATGTCAAAGACCATTCAACTTTAACGCACAAGCCCAAACCACGATGATTTTCAGTTCCTTCATATTTACTGATGAATCTTGTATAGGACTATCCCCGCTTTCATTTTCAACTTTTTTAGAATAAATTTTAATCTTTGTTTGTGTTATATGATTTCAAGATTTCATCACCTCTAGATTTTTTGAGTTCTAGAACTTTAGTTTCGTCGTCCTATATGAAAATCATGGCTCCCACTGCTGCAACGGACTTTCTTGCGATAATGGACAACCTATGAAATAAAGTTTAAAATGATTCTTTGATAAGTCAGAATGATTTCTCAGATGTGTCGTATAATATTTGAATTGTGCAGTGAATGATGATGATAGGAAATCTTGTTCCTTAATCACCGTAAATTTTGCTCAAACTGTTTACAATTTCATGATTCTTTAGCCGAGAAACATTCAACCAATGGCAAGCCCAAAGGTGGTGGGCCGAAAATTGTGAAAAGGTGATAGAACTTTACAACGTACAAAGATTAAACCGCCAAGCTTTTCCCCTTCCAACAACCCCGAGATCCGAAGATGGCAGCAGCAGTTCAAAGATAGAATCTATTCAAAACAGCCCGGTTACGCCACCATTAGGTAGAGAACCTCTGCCTCATACCTTTTTTCGGCAGGTGGGAAATGGGATATCGTACTCATCGTCGGATTCACTAGACCATCAATCGACACATTCTCGCTCTAACTACGATTCATGTGGTGTTTCCTCAACACCAAAACTCTCGAGTATCAGTGGTACTAAAACAGAGACATCCTCCATGGATGTTTCAATTCGAACTAGCTCCTCGAGAGATGCTGATCGCTCTGGAGAGATATCTATAAGCAATGTCAGCGATCTGGAAAGTGAATGGGTCGAACAGGACGAGCCCGGTGTGTATATTACAATTCGAGCACTGCCTGATGGTAAAAAAGAAATGAGACGTGTGAGATTCAGGTTAGCTTATATAGTTATATGTTTCCTTAACTTGTCTTGATTAATTGCATTTTACATCTCTATCTGAAAATCATTCCTGTACTACTGAGTCCCTAATCGAATTGTGAAAAATGTAATAAATTGATGCATAAATATATGCAATCAATGGACTGCTCTAGCAACATGGACTAATTATTTTTGTAACCGTGTGGACAAATATGAACTAGTCCCCCCACGATAAAGGAGAGTCTTACTTGATCAGGCCCAGGACTTAGCTGTTCCAATGGATTTCAGTTTTATTATAAAGTTGTAGCAGAGAGTCCGTCTGTAAAACAAGATTGCAACTCGCTCCTGCCAGTCTCCCGTCTTCTTAAATAAACGCAACATAGATGGTCATGAATGTTAACAGTATTTTCTCCACCTCAAGACTTTTAAGCTTGAATTGAACCTTGAGTGGAAGTCTTGTTGTTCAGTACTTGTTCTAATTTGACTTAAAATCAAAATCTATTTTAGCCGAGAGAAATTCGGGCAGGTGCATGCAAGGCTATGGTGGGAAGAGAACAGATCCAGGATACACAAACAATACTTGTGATTGATTCCACTCAACAAGGCAAGGAGATCCGATACTGCAACATTTTGCTGATCGAGAGTAATTATATGGTGCCAATGAAAGAGTGTACTTTTTCCTGAAAGAAACTGGTTCAGTTTTGCAAGGGGAGAGCCATAGTTTATGAGTTGAAAAAACCTTCATCTGGCTTTTTCAGTTTTTTTTTCTTTGTATTTTATTTGCATGGAAATTGTGGGATATCTATATAACGGGCATTTTTTTAGTTATGCATGAATCTTTGATGTACAAGGGACATTGATGTTGAATTGCATCAAGAAAAAAAGATTTCTTGGAATTTTATGATTGACTTTTCAAATAAGAATTAGAAATCTAACTTGTCATTTTCTACTCTATAATTATTGATACTCATTAAAAATATAGGGATCGGTTCCAAAAGATGATACCAGCTCGCATGCAGACCTTGAATTTACTCTATACCTGAAATCACAAAAAAGACCGTTAGAAGAGGGTCGGGGGAGTGTCCATGTATTGATAATAAAATGTGAGAGAGCAGCTAAGGAAGCTGCTAGGAATCAATATCTTGAATGCCTATTAGACTCTCAAACCTGATATTTATAGAAGAATACCCGATGTCCATAATGGGTCTTCTGCCTTGACTAGGGGTGGGTCAGGGGTTTTAAATCTGGTTTGAGCCTGATTTTGATGAGTCCGTTAACGAGATATCAATTATATTTTGTCCGGGCTCTAACGGTCAAGGGATCCTACTTACCATGATAGCCATCGACCCATAATCCTTAAAAACATATTATCAGAAATAATGTGCTTTCGTAGGTGGTCCACTCAGACAACCTTACTCGATTATATTTGGCATGAGTACAAGTGTTCACTTAGCACAAGACATCATTTCATTTAGTCTCGCCATGCTCAACTATGCTTTCCTACGTTTACTTCAATGTCTGGCTATAATTCTCAGCTTGATCCAACATATTGTTGGTGTACAGGCAAGCATGCATTTCAATTAAACTCTCTGCCTCCACTTGAGATACCTATGTAAACCAAGGGACCCGCTCTTGTCGGAGGAGATGGCTAAACAATACATGTAATTAAGTCAAATCTGGCCCCGTCTATTAGCATCTAGCAAATCAAGGTCCTCGGTTAAATCGATGCTACAGAAGATAGATTTTAAAGGATGGATTAACTTGCGGGGAAAAGCTAGGATTTTAAATTTGAGTGGATTAAAATAATTGCAAAAATCATAAATTTTTATGTGAAAATATATCGTTATTAAAATTTTAATGTATCAAAATACATAGTAATTTAAACTTATAATCATCGATAATATTTTAACCAAATATACAAATGAAAAAGTCAACATTCAATTTAATAGTTTAGTTACGACATATTTTAATTCGGAGACTCTCGACTAATTCATCTATTACATGAAATGTCTCACACTTTTAGGATATGATAGGATATTTATGAAAATTTTAACTTTTTTGAGAAAAATTTAAATAATTCCATAATATATAAAACTGTAAATGGTTCAATCTTTTGCTCATGCCATTTTACACGAAAATATTGGATCAATATCTGAGCCAAATATTATTCATGAAAATGATTTACTTCGGCCACTGACACAATCCTACAAGTATAAATTAAGCCTGTAACGATAAAGGGAATCGGCCCACCATGATCAATCTATAATCTCTGAAAATTATAGTTAATATTTTAAAATTTTAAACTTTCGATAAAGTAAAAAACTAATTTAGATAACAACAATGATAATAAAATGATGTTGTTTGTGCAACTGAGGGATCTCAAGTTAGATCAAACGACTTTCGAATCCCTTTGTCAACATTTTTTTTAGACGAATTTATCATACGAGGCTTGTTCAGTATGATTTACTCGATTATAGTGATTTGGATGCTATCACATTAGTCCGTAGATTTTTCCAATGTCTATCGAAAAATAACAACGGTAAGTTGTCATGTCACAAAAAAAAAATTCAAACCGATTACTCAACTTGGTGATTGCAATATTCTGGAAAGGATATAACTAACTATGTTGAAATAAATTTTAAGAGCATTTCCAACCCTGCAGTGCAGGGAGATGTTTTTCAATGGGCCGCGATATTTCTTTTGTGCCAAATTTGGCGCTGAGGAGAGCTCTGTGCCAAGAGCTCCTATTTATTTTATTTATTTATTTTGATTTTATTTATTATAAATATTTGTATTAAATATCATAAATATTATTTAAATAATAGTATAGTATTTATTTTAATATTTTAATAATTAGATTTAAGCATAAAAATTAAAATATTTAATCAAATAAATTTATAAATAGATTTTTAAATAAATTTATTTACATTAACTAAAAACATTTAATTAATGATTGGTTTAATTATTTATAAATAATATAATAATAAAATACAAATACAAATTTTAATGCAATAACACAATTTGTAAAAATACAATATAATAATTGAAAATATTAATTTTAACACAAATATAAATATTTGAAATAAATGAGTTGGAGTTGGATGCTGAATTTGATGCAGAAATTCAACTATTTTAGTGCAAAACTTGCACTATAATAGAATTAGAGTAGGTCTATCGTGAGACGGTCTCACGAATCTTTAACTGTTAGGCCATCTCTAACCCTACCGATATTCACAATAAAAAGTAATATTCTTAGCATAAAAAGTAATATTTTTTCATGGATGACCCAAATGAGAGATCCGTCTCATAAAATACGACCATTGAGACGGTCTCACACAGGTTTTTGCAATAGAATTAGGGTTGGAGATGGCCTAAGCAAACTCAAATATTTGAAACATAATAAAAATAAACAAAATCTGGAAACTCCTAAAAAGTTTGGTTCAAAATACTCTCAAAACATGTACAAAATATGGGAAATAGTTAGAAAAATTAATTTTGATATTTAAATTTAAATAGATGAAAAACGTGCGCAGACACATATACATACATATCCATATAATCCATATTATGTATAATTCCAACTTGCATAAATGATAAGAACACTCACTCCCAAAAGGATGGAAATATAAACAGACAAGGGGGAGGCGGCTAAGAATATTTTCTTTTAATAAAAATAGTCACAAAAAGTGTAGTAAATAAAATACGATATTAAATATTCTAAATTCTCTATTTTTAACTTTTCCCAATCAATAGCCACTGTGAAAAATTATGCTCAATTATTTGTCTCCACCCGACAACGTTGAATGGACCTTAAACGACGTAGAAATTTGGATTTCAATAAAAACTGAACAGGGACAATGACGGCTTTTCTTCACCAGACGAGATTAGGCTAGGCTAGGCTAGGCTCGCGTGGACTACATAGAGACATTGATTTTGATCTTTTCGTTGCATATTCTTGGAGAACGAACCTTTCAGTTCTTATCTCCTAATCCTTAGCTCGAAAAATTCCGATTTGAGTGATATTGCAATGTGGTCCTGTATATGCTTGCTTTGGCGGTGGCCAGATTTTCAAATTTAGCGTGGATTGAACAGGCATCAATAAATTTCGATTCTTGAGTTATTAGAAAAATGAATTCATTGATGAAGAAACCGCGAAACTCATGTTGCGATCAAGACCAATTGCAAAAGAACTTACTTGTTAACTTGGGCTACCCAACTCCTACTATTTATACTACTCAGCATATTGACTATGTGTGTGTGCTGACTATACACTGCGTAATACACGTGAGCTCCACGTAATCAGTTATACATTTGCAATATCTATTCTAACATGAGTCTCGTCCATACATTTTCACGATAAAGATTTTCACTTTTCTTACTGTATAGCAGCTTCCGATGGAAAGTGATATATCAACGGCGGAGAAAGGAGGAAACTATGCTGTTGTAGTGGAGGTTCAGGTTCCGGGAACCCAAGGAGATGGTGCTTCTGGATCAACGGGTGACTCTTCGATGATGGAGGAATTGTCTAGAGTGCAAATACCCTTATTCTCAAGTACTATGACTACTCCAGCAATGCCAGTAGTCGCGAGCTCTTCTCAAGATTTATCTGCAAACCCACCAATTGGGTTGCCTGCTAGGCAAAAATCACTAATGAGATCCTCTTATTCGAAGCCGAAATCAAGAATTGTGGAGCCTCTATATTCGAGCACCTTGATGCCTGGTAAGGAAATTGCTCAAACTACCCCAGTAGGGTCACCTTATATGCTGTCACCGAGTGCGGCTTCGCAGTCTGTAAGAGTTAAGCCGAGCACTCCTAAAACGTCAGCTCCGATCACGCCAAGGACGCCTTTAATGGCGTCCACGGGAGATGAGGATGATGATGATGATGATGATGACAAGGTTTACGAGACCGAAAATCTTAAGGATTTTTCAAAATCTAAGCGCGGTAAGAAAGTGAGTGCGACGATTCTGGTGGAATGGGTTGCTCTTGTATGCATAATGTCTGTCTTAATTTCAAGCTTAACTGTTGATAAGTTAAAGAATCGTCATATTTGGAGTTTGGAACTGTGGAAATGGTGTGTGCTGGTACTGGTAATCTTTTGTGGTCGTTTACTCACCGGATGGGTGACTAATTCTCTTGTTTATTTGATTGGAAAGAACTTCTTCCTCAAGAAGATGGTTCTGTATTTTTTGTTTGCCTTGAAAAAGAGTTTTCGTGTGGTTTTATGGTTGGCTTTGAATTTTCTGACTTGGGTTTTGTTGATTAATCGAGGCGTTAAAAGATCAGAGGAAACTACTAAAATTCTTAATCATATAACTAGAGGCATATTGTCCACTCTAGTTGGGGCAGTTATGTGGATGGTGAAGACTTTATTTGTCAAATTGCTAGCTTCATCTTTTCACGTTAGAACTTATTTTGATAGAATTCAAGAATCCATCTTTCATCAGTATATTCTTCAAGTCCTCTCTGGTACTCCGAGGGAGAAAAATGATGTTTCTGAGAATAGAAGACGATTGAATTTCAGCAGTGTAAAAACAAGAAAACAAGATAAACAAGGGGAGGTGATTAATGTTGATAAACTTTACAAGATGAGACGAGAAAAAGTATCGACTTGGACAATTAGCGGGTTGGTCAATGTTATTAGAAACTCGGGGATGCCTAACATCTCTGTGGTCAGTGTTGAAGAAGAAGAGGAAGGAAAGAAAGAAATTACGAGTGAGGTTGAGGCCGAGGACTCAGCAAATAGAATATTTAGAAACGTTGCAAAGCAGGGTCATAAGTAAGGATGCTAGTCTCATGAATAACTTCTTTATAGCTAGCTGTTTTAGTTTTTCTTTGATAGTCTAAGGTTAAATTGGTCTGTGGTAGGTATATCGACGAGAACGACCTTCTACGTTTCATGGAAAAAGAAGAAGTTGATAATGCATTATTACTCTTTGAAGGAGCTGCAGAATCTAGAAGAATCACAAAATCATCCTTCAGAAATTGGGTGGTAAGATATTTTACATTTTGATGTATTGGATAGTATAAGTTGCCGTTGTATCCTGCTTGTGGTTGCATGTGCAATACAACAATTGAAATGCGACTCTTGTGCTACTGTATGACTTGGAGGATTTGAGTTGCACCGTTCCCAACATTTATAGCTTTTAGTACATTATAAAAACGTGGTCTTATAATTAATATCACTTCTATATTTAATTCTCATGAGTAGTAAGTCAAAGCGGGAGGGGGATTTTTCAATAGATAGTCCCTGCTGTCTCTGTGACTGATTGCAATAAGAAGTTGAGCTGCAATGCTGCTGATGTCAACAATTTTTGGTACATAATGTGCTCTCCGAGAGAAAACATTGGTTTATAGTAGACTACCTCTTAAATTAACCTCTATTCCCATCATTTTACCATAAAACAAATGTTGTGACTAAAGTTGGAATTCCATAGCTTATATTATCGAAGTGTTTCATGTGAAGCTAATTTCTTTATTTTTTGCTTGTGTGAAGGTAAGCGTATATAACGAGCGAAAATACCTGATACTGTCTCTCAACGATGCCAAAACAGCAATAAAGGAGCTAAACAAGATTGCTTCGGGACTTATACTACTAGTGATAGTTGTAGTTTGGTTACTTCTAATGGAAATCACCACCACCAAGGTTTTGGTGTTCATTTCATCTCAGATTTTACTGCTAGTATTTATGTTTGGTAACACAGCTAGAACAGTATTTGAAGCCATCATATTCGTCTTTGTGGTCCACCCTTTTGACATCGGTGATCGCTGCGTTGTTGATGGAGTACAGGTAAATTATTTGGCTTCTTATACTAAATTTGGCACGCGTAACATTGTTGGTTACTTCTAATTCTTGAATTTTCTACAGATGGTAGTCGATGAAATGGACATTTTGACCACAATCTTTCTGAAGGCTGACAATGAAAAGGTATACTATCCCAATGCAGTCTTGGCCACCAAACCGATCAGTAATTTCAATCGAAGCCCGGAAATGGGTGACAATGTGGATTTTGCTCTGGATTTTTCGACATCCGTGGAGAAAATAGCAGAATTGAAGGCTAAAATAAAAGCGTATGTTAAATCAATCTTTTCCATTATGTTTATTTATACTCAGAAATTGTCTGGAGCAGAATTCCTTCTTTGTGCACTTATTTTTTTCTCTAGTACTTCAGTTCTCAAAGTAGCATAAACTCAGGATCCGTCAATCCAATATTTGACATGTTGGAACGATTTTAGTTCGGGTAGTTTCTGACGAGTCGCTAACATTTCCTTTTATTTTATCTTCAGGTACTTGGAAAGTAAACCTCAAGAATGGCGTCCCAGTCACAGCGTGATATTAAAGGAAATCGTCGATGTTGACAAGCTGATGATGGCACTTTATGTGAGTCATACAATAAACTTTCAGAATACGATAAGGGGCAGTCGAAGATCCGATCTAGTCTTCGAACTCAAGAAAATATTTGAGGAAATCGGTATAAAGTACCGTCTTCCACCTCAAGAAGTGCAGATCAGTCAGTCATGAGTAGCAAATGGCAGCACCAACAACTGTTGTAAAGTGATGAATTTTGATAATTTTTGTATCTTCTCAGAAGAATTCTGACCTTCTGTTGTACTTCATTTTCATTCCAGGAATCTATTATTATTAGGTGATGATATTTTATGTTATTAAATTAATCTAGAACTGGGAAAATATTGCACACCGGAGTATCCAACAACAGATAAATCGGTCGAATAAACTTCTTAAATTCTCAAAAAAGATCATTTCATTTCAAGGGATGGATATAACAACAGAATTGAGAGAACTCCATCCTGGAATAGCAAAACATTTATATTTAGTCGAACCACAAAACAACTTCGTTCACACGATCTTTGAGCTTGAATGGTGAATTATACCCCGCGAGGGTGAAGTTCTGGGTCGAAGCCACTCTTTCATAAGGGGTGCCTTGGAGGGTTTTCCTCAAGGCCGCAATCTCTGTGGGAATATTGCCGTTCATAATGAATCCACCAAATCTTCTTACAGCACAATATTTGTGTCGGGGTAACTTCACTATCTTTATATGATCCGTGTCTGGTGCGGGTATGTTGTTCTGGTATTCTTTTGGCAAGTAAGCGAATATAGTGTAGGCCGAGCCATTAACATCGGCCGATGGTTTCTTGACATCGACTAGTATCGGAGATGTCATGTTCAATTGTTCATCTTGATTTGTTCATGATTGCCACCGAGAAAGTAATTGAATAAGCTATATAATAGATTAATAGAAGAAATATATATCAACTTAATACATATTATATTAAAATAAGAGAAAGTTGCGATATGTATATTTTTGTTCATCTAAATTGTCAGATTTCAATCTTAATTCGCTATCATTGTTTTCTTCGATTTATTTGTTTTCGTGTGACATTGACATGATACTAATGTGTCCAATGTCACAGTAAATATTCCCATGAAAAAACTAGAATTGCAAAACAAATTATTAAGGTTGTCATAAACCATTTTAGCTTACACTAAAAATCCCTCGTTAGCAGCATCCTGGTAAGAATTGAAAATAATGGTAGGACTCGACACCCAATTGGCTTCCTTGTAACTCCGAATCTCATAGTCTCTGTCACTATAAATGACTTCATATGGAGGGCACTCTCTGAGTGAGCAAACCGATGGTTGTGGGAATTCGAACTTACCCTTGCATTCCGACACCAACCAGCTTAAATAAAAACCCATAAATAACAAAAACAAATCTCCCTTCAATGAAATCATTATATACGACAAATTAATGCCCCAATAGATATATGAGAATGCGAGTTGTTCGGGCTAGGTACGAGGGTTTTTATAGGGGTAAATGTGTGTGGATGCAATTGTAGAAAATGGGTTTTCGATGAATATTGATATTTGATGGGAATTTCCTAACTCTGTGCTCTCAAGATTTGTTGTCAGATTTCTATGATTACTACCATTTAATTGGATTTGCCTAAATTGATGACCAAAATATTGCCTCAAGATTGTGACGATTACAATATTAGATAACGGGTCATCATATCTCATATTTTTTGGACTAAATTGTCTAATATAAATATGAAATTGTGTGTTCATAGAATCAATCCTCTAAACACTTTTCTTAATGAGATTGCTGAATTTTTTAGTCATAATGTTCGGACACCTATCAAACACGAATCCTATATCTCGTGTAGAAAACATACCAATCTTAATAGAAAATACAACACTGACAAGAATTTGGATCAGAAGAGTTCCCCGATATGGATTTAAAAAAATGCGAAGTAGACGCAAACACGACTTGTAATATTAACAAAAGTAGAAACACAACTCTTAACAAAAGTCAAAACAAACAAAAGCAAGTAATTCACATATACATATGATGATGGACATTTTTATACAAGCTCCTATGCCATGACATGATGACATCAATTCTAACGCTGATAAGCATTACAGTCACACAAGTTTCCATAGCATACTCCTCCATCAATCACAAACGGACCATTATCGAGTAAGATAGTAAATGACAAGGAAAATAACCACGAAAGATACCACGAGCGTAAACATACTTCGGCTCGATTTGGTCTCAAATACCTGAAGTTTAGTAAGAATTTCAAAGGCGACACATCAAACTCAAATCAAAAGGGGAAAAATGATATAAAATAATAATAATTTTGAGGTAAATACCATCTTAAACTTATCCATTGTTCCCGACAGAACTCCTCTTGATGCGTCCATGTCATTTCCCTGAAGTTCAGAAGTTAGAATCAAGAACAAAAAAATTATGTTCTAATATCAATTGAATTCAAGATGTGGGATCTGTTTCAGCTATATATTACGCACCATCCTGTCCAGCATAAGGTTATGAGAGTCGACTTCCTCATGTATGTCACCTGACAACTGTTTGCGTAACATTTTGTTAATATGTCGAAAATAAGCTAGAGTTGAAAAATTCTATTATCACCCAAGCAATGCAACTAGTGAAAATTAAAATAATAAACTAAATCATGTGTGACTCACTCTTTTCAGAATAGCAACTCGATCTTGCAGTCCGTCAATTGCTCTATCATTCTCTTGCTCATCAATTTCATGAGAGGAGTAAGATGATGAAGCCCTTATACCTCCCTCCTCAATCCCATCAAAAAGAGCAGCTCTAGTGTCACGATTCCTGCCCAAGACTGTTTTCGTTACAGATTTAGGAATATTAATATTAACAAGCAGAAGCATCATAAAAACTTCCAAGAGAAAAGGTAGCTTCTAAACTGTCATGGATAAACAGTATATTTAGAAACTAAAGATCGCCTATTGAATAGATTAACAATTATCAGATGATAGAGGTTCGTTACATAAAAAAGAATCAAAAGAGATTTGTGAAAGAAAAAAAGGTCTTTATTTTCTGTTTTTTTATCAAGTATTTCGAATCTTGAATTTTCATTATTTTTATTGATATTTTTCAAATAAGAACCTTCAGAGAGTGAGCTTCCTTTATAGCATGTCTCAGTAAATCGAAAGTGCAGTTCATCTTCCTTTGCATTTACTCTGATTTCTTTCATTTCATTTATTTTGTTCGGATCTTCCTTTTTTTCTGAAAGGCAGATTTAACTAAACAGAACACAATATCCTAATTCCGACCTCATTTACCAGTGAAGAACTTTATTCAATAAAATAGCAAAATTGAAATGGAATCAAGAATATACACCGAGAGTGTCCACAATCGATATTAAATTACAAGTTAACGACATGATCAAAAGCACATGCAAAGTTGTTTTCTTCTTCATAGATATATTAACCGCTGACACTCAAACTTTTGGGGAAGAAAGTAAATCAGTAGCTAGTACGCAATCAAAATTAAACGAGCAAATACCTTATTGAATTCATAATTTAAGAGATATGAAATCACAGTGTAGCTCAGAACCGTAACCTGCGAGTCAAATTTCTACAAAATTAAAAGAAAACACCAACGGAATTCACATTAATTTCACAGAGTAATTGAACTGATACCTGATGAGACTCAAATTTAAGAAATTTACATTGAAAAAACTGAATTGAAGTGCTCGCTCAACAAAGTACCAATCGCAGAAAACCTCATAGATCTGAAGAAAGTAAGCGAAGAGCGTATCTTAGGCGTACCTCCAACGGAAAAATGGAAGAACATACCTGATTGTCCAACGTCGATCGATTTGCAAAAAAGAAAAAAGAAAAAAAAATAGACAAATTTAAGAAAGCGTTAAAATATGGCAATTTCCTGAAGTGGGCCGTGTTTCAGTCCTTTGAGGACCAATATGCAAATAAATAAATTTGGTGTTTTGTTAAATTTTACACGTAAATGGCGATAAAGCAAAGTAATCTCAAAGAACTCCAATCATTCAGACAACTTGGCTGATGATTCTTGGATGAAAAATCGCGACCGCGAGTTTCATTGTGAAAAAAAAAATTCAATGAACTCCATGAAATTAAAAGCTTATTATATTAACAAGAAATACATCACTTTTGTTACGAAACATAGTAAATACCAATAAATAGTACGTTATTTTATTTTTCTGAGAGTATATCGAGAGTCGAAACTACAGGACATAGAACAAATAAGATTATAGATTTAAATTTTAAATATCAAATTAATAATATTTTATGTTACTAAATTTTTTTATCGATAATATTTAAAAAAATATAAAATAGGTCTCTTGTGAGATGGTCTCACGAATCTTTATTTGTGAGACGGGTCAATCCCACAAATATTCACAATAAAAAGTAATACTATTAGCATAAAAGTAATATTTTTTTCATGGATAACTCAAATAAGAGATTTATATCACAAAATACGATCCGTGAGACCGTCTCACATTAGTTTTTGCCAAAAATATATTATAGTTGGCATATACAACTACTAATAATATCGAATGAACGGAGCTTGTTGTCAATCACATTAAGATAGTCATGGAGATCATGGAGGCTAAGCAGACATCTTTTTTTAAAAAAAAATTGATTCAGAAGTTATTATTTAAAGAAGTACTTCACTTATATCAATTTTCAAGTGTTTAACAAAAATCGGAAATTTGGGAATAATCTTGATTAAAGTAATGTTACATTCTTCTGATCATGATATCGATAAGTGTATTCTTTAAGCACATAATAGGGTAATTTATCAATAATAACAATAAATCTTAGGGTAAATTTGCTTTAAATCTTCACATCCAAACTTAAATTTGTATAAGTTTCCGTCAAAAAAATTATGTGTTTGGACTTCTTGAGCCCACGTGTCTTTTATCGGATCAAAATCGATACAAAATATTTAAAAAATGGTATATATTATATTTGAGTATCAATTATATAAGATCTAATACTAATACATATTTAAGTAGTAAATGATGATATTAATAAAGTTGTTATAATTTTATACTCAAAATCTTATCTTTTGTATCAAATCTAAAACAGTTAATACTCAAATATCATACATTAGTACCATATTTTCAATGTTTTGTACCGATTTTCATCCGAAAAGACAAATGTGTCATTAATATCATTATTTATTATACATATTCGAGTACTTGAAAATCATATATTAGTAACATATCTAAAACACTTAATACTCAAATATCATATATTATTAACATATTTTTAATGTTTTGTAAAAGTCATTTGACCCAAAGAGTTCAAATAATATTTTCTTATACGGGAATGAAAATTTTTTGTTTCTTTTTCGGGATTTTTGAGTAATTTACCGTAATCTAAACCATGATGTAGAAGCGTGAGTGTATTTTGCCTTCTTGTGAAATCCATTCTGTGTATCGTTCTCAGCATAAAATACAGCAGCTTCCTGCATGAATGTTCTCAAAAACAAATAAATGAATATGGTTTCAAACTCAGTATCGGAGAGAATTTTTCTGTAACAAACCAAAATAATATTGTCATAAATCAGATATACTGTCTAGGATGGAGTCGATGTCGGGAGTTAAAACCCGCGCGTTGGTTGAGTTCCTCAAGATTGCAGCAATGTTTCTCTTCGGTATTGATGGCAACAACTTCCTGTACCAAAGCACAATCCAAACCTGCAGATACCTGAAATCCAGGTAACATTTACTTCTCTTACATTCTTAATTCAAGATTTGAAATTTTTCATCAGCATTTAGTAACCAATTGGTGTTTTTGCTGCTACTAAATTCCAGGAAACCTCGATTTCAGATTAGCACATACAAACATGGAAAGGAACTTGACAGAAATTTGAGTTTGGTATATACTTAATTACATCATATAGCGTATCCCCGAGCTTCAACTTTATAGCACCGCTTTAATACACCTGCATTTTCCCCATGAAACCTTCAGGTATAATGCTTCCAAACTACAAGGCTTTTGCGATGATCTTCCACCCTTTTCTGAATTTTTAAGATTTTTGTCCTGATTTTCACCTTCTGTATTAGACGATTGCTTCAAAATAGGCATAGTAGCTGGTGACTGAAGAAAAATCATCCTTGTCTCCTGCTGATCCTCGTGAAAATCATGTTACCCAATTATTTCAACGCACAACATATGAATATCAGAATATGTAAGTACAAATCATCCTTAGAGATAACGAACCATTAAACCTAAGTTGACGGTGGAATTTGATTCATTTTCTTCATACTGCAACCTCTCTGTATCTTCTCCAAACTCTTCTTCATCAAGAAGTTCTACGAGAAATAAAACGAGGTAAAAGACACTTCGACAAATGATTTCTTTTCAACCACATACTTATCAGGTAAATTTCTTATTCATACCAGGATTTCCTGAATATGGTCGAAGTGATACAGCATAGATGGTGTAGTAATCCTGTGGGAAAATCAGGTAAATCTCACTGACCGTCAGAAGACGAGCCTTTGTTTATAAATTTTGGAGTGCCAAATGACTTGATGGAATTTGATCGACCTTCACAACCAAAGGCAACCTGACTTGTCCCAACTGCAGCAGAAAAACTCGAGATCAACTTTAGCAAAAATATATTACATTGAAGAACGAAATTCTCTTTATGAACCAGCAATATTCATGAATTTAACAGTTTATTTTCAAATGAAAATACGAATATTTTTTGGAACAAGCTTACCCTTCCTCTCAACTTTAGCCTTTTCCTTGAAAGATGACTCCAAGAATGAAAAGCATTTGAATTATATAACTTTAACGGAAAAATCAACACACATTCAATCTGCTACTGAATTTGAAGCACAGAAGGGAACCGGAAATACATGTAAGCGGCGCAGAAGCAGTTGTGCCTGCGCTTCATCAATATCGTTTTCAACCTTTTCCCTGTCAAACAAATAATAAATTCAACGTCAAGAATCAGAGTATCAAACATGAAAGCCAGGACTTCCGTTCTTTCTTGACGGGAGCTTTTGGTGAAAACTTTACATATATAAAACAGCGCAAATCAATCCTGACAGATAGAAATTCATCACAAAATATCTGAAAAAAGAGTAAATTCAAATAATCAAACCTTCCTCGGTGCATTGCTGGTCGAACTGTCGAATGGCTTCGGATCCATATGAATTTATAAATTATTCTGATCATAGAAGCACCCAAAAAAAAGAAAGAAAGAAAGAAAGAACATAATTCATTGATCGGAAACAAATGCCAAATCATATACATGCATGTGAAAAAAGTCAAAAATTTTCTATGAATTTATTTTTACCCAGAATGTTATTATATTCACATTGGATCATGCAACAAGACATGCACCCCTTTTTTCTTGCATTCATCAATACTATAATCTTAGGTATCAATATCCCAAATGATGGTGCAGTCTGCAGCATACCACCGATTAATGATTGCCAAAGAAAGTGGACATTGAACTAAAACAAAGATCTTAACACTGGGCTGCGCTTGAACCAACCTGTTTCGATCAATAATGATTGGATTCTGGTTTTCAAGAAATTATTATTGTGTGCATGTATGATCTCGAGTGAATTTCAGCACTGTGGCATTATTATAAAGAAAAGGAAGAGATTGGCGGCTAAGGGTTTTGGAGAAGTTTCAGAATGGAAAGATTTGCTTACGCTGTCAGATGGCTGGGTACATCACTTCATGCAAGGAATGTCGGGTGATTGACGGCCGCCTGCATCCTCGTTATTCTTACATTTTTGGTATACTCCTCTAAGTTGACTTAATTTGATCATTTATTTTAATCTAGATAAATGCAACGCACGTCGAGAAATAGAGATAATTTGTCTATGATAATTTTATTTAAATGTGTTTAAATTATTTTTGAAATAAGAATAACTTTTAATAGATAAATAATTAATTATTTAGTTACAAATGAAATGATCATCACATTTTCTTGTCTTTGATTTGAAGACCTCTTGAAATCTTTTTGTGTCCATCGGTTTTTATCTTCTTATCTTTGTTTTTTGTACTCGGTAATTGGTTCTTCATCTCGAATCTCTATTTCATCTTCGTCTTCATGGATCTTCATGTTTTTGTTGATATTTATTTCATTTGATTTTTCTATCTTTGGTGGTACACAGCTTTGTTTAGTTGGCTTGATAATCTTTCGAGATCTCCGTTTCTTGATATTGACATTTGTTGTTGGATAATTGACATGTATCTCAATAGCTTATGCCACAATTTTTAACACTTCATCACGTTTTTTCAATGAATTATCTAACTTGAACAATAATGTGTGGAGCTTGGAGCTTGGTTGATTTAGCGAATCTTTATATGGGTTACTTGGTAAATTCTGCATTGAAAATTTTTATTGTTAGATGCAATATTTATGTAGATATAAAATCATTTGTTTGTTTTATCTTATACCTGGTCATGAATTTGAATAAAATCTTCAATAGAACATCCAACAAAAGACGCTGCAACTTTTCCAAATAATGTTATTATTGCCATCTGATTCTCATCTTCAATTGTGATTGTTATTCTATACTTGTAACATAAAGAAGTAAAGTAATGATCATCTTTTTTTTAATGTGATCTAAAACTTGGGTTGGGTATTGGTAATTAGTTTTACATAAAAACGATTTGATTTCATTGTTATTCCTCTTTTTCTATCCATTTGATGTATATAAGAGTAATTATTACACATAAAATTAATTTAAACTCATTTTGATTCTTTTGAAGTGTTTTCTTGTGGTACCAAACAATTATTTGTGTTTGTCATGCATAGGATTTTACAATTTGGAAAATTGACAGTCACGTCAATGCAATCCTCATTATATTCACCATTTGCTTAATATAGGGCTTTGCATGGTAAATCATAATTATAAGAAATAAATAATGCGTCGTAGGTAACAAATATAAATTTTGACATAAAGATTAAGCAACATTCGAACTAAAAGATAAATCTTTCACTATCATTCAATTTTGCTAGGTTAAACATGCAAGAATGAAGGTAGTATTGGGATGAATGAACTTCTATGAAGTTTTAGTGAGTTAAGCTGCTGACATTGTGTCGTTTATTTTAAATTTCATTAAAGATATATATATATATATATATATATATATATATATATATATATATATATATATATTTATTTATTTATTTATTTATTTATTTTAAAAAGCTGTAAATTTCATTCCAAAAATGAAATTTCATTTTTCTTCAATTATTATAAAATTTATTAATACCTGAAAACGAACAAAAAAAGACATGTATTTATTAATATTATTTAACGAAAATAAGGAAATATATGTAAATTCACACAATTTTATTAGAGTTTTCAAATTTATTAATCGTGTATTATTTACGTTATTTATGGATGTTAATTTACTCAAGTTTAAAATAAAAATTTCATAAAAACTCCTACGAGGCTATTTCATGAGAACATGTCTCATGTCCTACACTAATCATGAAAAATCATTGTTTTTCACTCTGAAAATTGACTGGTTGGCCATCTGAATGATATATTCATGAGATCGGTTCACATAAGTTCAATTCAAAAATTGGTGAACTATAAAAATTCATTAAAAAAAAGAGAAGTCAAACAAAAAGAATTATTTTTAAAATAAGGATATAATTCATTCTGTGAAAATATATTGTAAATTTTATTATTCTTCTATTCATTTTAAATTATATTACAGATATATTTTTTAAAACAAATAAAGTATAAATTCAATTTCAAAAAATGATGGCTAAATTTCATTTTGCTCAATTTTATTTAGAACTAATTGATAGTTGGGAAAAAAAACAAACAATAGAATATGTATTTATTATTATTATTTTAAATTTTATTGAAGATATTTTTTTTTAAATGATGTGTAAATTTCATTCCAAAAAATGAATGTTTAATTTAAATTTCATTCTAAAAACTGGTGGTTAAATTTTATTTTTCTTCAATTTATTTTAAAATATATTAAATAATAGATGGAAAAAACAAACAAGCGAAGATAAGTATATTAATTATTATTATTTATGTTATTCATAGATGTTAATTTATTTAAGTTAAAATAAAATTGACACAGAAACTCCTATGAGGTTGTTTCACGAGTGAATTTTGTGAAATATGTCTCATATCTGACTTGAATCGTGAAAAAAATTATTTTTCACCCCTGAAATAACTGGGTCAGCCCCTCTCAGGACTATATAACAATGAAACTGTTTCACATAAAACCTAATAAAAATTGGAGAATTATAAAATTTTGAACAATAATGTAAACTTCATTTTTATTCGATTTATTTTAAAATTTCTTAATTAATAAAAAATAGAAATCAAACAAAAATGTAAATTTCATTATTATTTTATTTACTTTAAATTTCATTAAAGATATATATATATATATATATATATATATATATATATATATATATTATAAAATATATATGTAATTATATTTCAAAAAATAAGATAATGTAAATTTTATTTCAAAAAATGGTGGCTAAATTTCATTTTTCTTCAATTTATTTTAGAAGTCATTAATAGCTGATAGAAAATAAACAAAAAAATATTTATTAATATTATCGTTTTGAATTTCAATAAATATATGTTTTTTTTTAAATGGAGTACAAATTTCATCACAAAAAATGGAGATTCAAAAAATGAAAGATAAATTTAAATTTTATTCCAAAAAAATGTGGTTAAATTTCATTTTTCTTTAATTTATTTTAGAAGTCATTAATAACTGATAGAAAATAAACAAAAAAATATTTATTAATATTATCGTTTCGAATTTCATTAAAGATATGTTTTTTTTTTAAATGGAGTACAAATTTCATCACAAAAAATGAAGACTAAAATTCATTTCTCTTCAATTTATTTTAAATTCCATTAATTAATAGATGAAAAACAAGAAAAACAAAAAAAAATTAAAAATGGAGTGCAAATTTTTACTGAAGAATGAAGGCTGATACTAAATTTTATTTTTCTTCAATTTTCTTTAGATTCCATTAATTAATAGATGAAAACAAAACAAACAAAGCGATATATATTAATGAATATTATTTAATAAAGATAAAGACATATATGTATATTCACAATTCAAACTGATATATTTATAGTAGTAATAAATATTATTTAATGAAGATAAGGACATATATGTAAATTCACAATTCAAACTCATATATTTATAATAATAATAATAATAATAGATAGATAGATAATAGATTGAATTTCATTATAGATATAAATTTTTTTAAAAAAAATAGATTGCAAATTCCATCACAAAAGAAGAATGCTAAATTTTATTTTACTTCAATTTAGTTTAGATTTCATTAATTAATAGATGAAAACGTGCGGAAAAATAAGGTCCTCGGGTTAGCGTGCACACATCCAACTCCGGCTACTTAGTCTTCGGCACCTTCGATATACTGATCAATATGCTCACCTGCATCAATCGCACCTAGTGAGTCTAAAGACTCAACACCTGTAACTTAATAACAAATACATATATATAACATGTAACAATGAAAATTACTGTACTCAACATACATTTCATGATCTTAGCATAAGGGTAAACATGTCGTAAAATAGCATAACATGTCAAAACATCACATCATAACATCATATACTTGTTCATTTTCTTTAATCAAAATCAACTCGTTAGTTGTGACTTTCGTATTAGTTATATCGTATCAGTTCTATCGTGAAATTTTAAAAATAGAGGGCAAATTTCATTATAACAAAAAATAACGCTAAAGTCCATTCATCTTCAGTTTATTTTAAATTTCATTAATTAATAGATTGGAAAAGACTAAAATTCATTTTTTTCAATTTATTTTAAATTTCATTAATTAATAGATGAAAAACATGGAAAACAAAAAAAATTAAAAATGGATTGTGTAAATTCACAAAAAAAAAAAAAATTTAAACATGTATTAATGATTATTATTAAATGAAGGTAAGGACATTTATGTGAATATATTGGAAAAGACTAAAATTCATTTCTCTTCAATTTATTTTAAATTTCATTAATTAATTGATTAAAAACATGGAAAACAAAAAATTAAAAATGGAGTGTGTAAATTCACCAAAAAAAATAAACATGTATTAATTATTATTACTAAATGAAGGCCAGGACATTTATGTAAATTCACAATTCACATTCATATATAGATATAGATTTTCTTTAATCGAATTCAACTCGTTAGTCATGACTTTCGTATTAGCTATATCGTATCAGTTCTATCGTAAATTTTTAAAAATAGAGTGCAAGTTTCATTACAACAAAAAATAAGACTAAATTTCATTCATCTTCGGTTTATTTTAAATTTCATTAATTAATAGATTGAAAAATACTAAAATTCATTTCTGTTCAATTTATTTTAAATTTCATTAATTAATAGATGAAAAACATAGAAAACAAAAAAATAATAATTAAAAATAGAGTGTGTAAATTCACATTAATTAATAGATTGAAAAAGACTAAAATTCATTTCTCTTCAATTTATTTTAAATTTCATTAATTAATAGATGAAAAACATGGAAACCAAAAAAAAATAAAAAATGGAGTGTGTAAATTCACAAAAAATAAAAAAAATCACATTAATTAATAGATTGGAAAAGACTAAAATTCATTTATCTTCAATTTAAATTTCATTAATTAATAGATGAAAAACATGAAAACCAAAAAAAATTAAAAATGGAGTGTGTAAATTCACAAAAAAAAAATAAATAAACATGTATTAATTATTATTATTAAATGAATGTAAGTAGATTGATGTAAATTCAGTATTAATGATTATTATTAAATGAATGTAAGAACATTGATGTAAATTCATAATTCACATTCATATGTTTATATAGATATAGATTAGTTATTGTTTTTATATTAAAAAAATAAAAACCGAATTAGAATTTGATCTATTAGGTCTCTTATTTTATTCTATTTATATTTAACAAAATAATCTGATTTTTTTTTTAAAATAGCTTTCAGCATAGGATTGAAACTGGAATTTTGCAACTTCAAAGGAATTGCATTAATCTTATTTTTATTACTTATCATGATTCTATTTCATATCGATCGTTTTCCAACTTCTAATGTGATTGAATAACTGACGAACTAACAAATAATAAACTATGCGATCCATTTTGTGAGACGATTCGCAAATTCTAACACGAGACAAGTAGTTAAACCAAGCGATCGCCACGGGTCGAACTGAGTTGACAACTCATTACAAAGCAAATTTACCTCAGAAACAAGACAAACCAATTTTGAGAAACAAAGAAAATCGATAAGCAGCTCACTGTTTGGTATAATTATAAATGTGGCAGACCAGAAACAGCAGAAAAAACATTGCTCAATATCATATTTTACATACATTCCTCCGAATTTACTACAAAAAATACACTTGGACATCATCTCCACCATATTATAAATCATGGGGATCCATTATAACACAACGTGAAAAAGGATACCTTCGACTCTTAAGTAATGAGATCGTGAAGAAATAACAAGCAGTCGATACGTTGGAAATGTATCTATCGTCTCTAATACACCTTGATCGAGGAACTATTCTTTCTGGAAAAAAGAGAGTACAAAATCTGTATGTACAGAGAACAGCTGTGTATCCAAGAAATGCTGTTCACCAATATCCAGAGAACAAAATAATATATCAGAATTATGTTATAAATTTCACTGATCCAAATACAAAATACGGTGCGCTTTTTAATTTCACGCAAGAACTATGGAAATGAAAACAAGGCGTAAGGAACATGCCTTCATAAAAGGTCGGTCTCGACTGGGGAAAGAATCAATGAAACTCTCCTTTAATAACAAAGATACCTGATGATCAACAAAAAAAATCTTCATGCGTCAATCTGTGATGAAATCTTTTATTCAATCACTGTAGAAGAATAGAGTATTAAGCAACAAAGCAATTTTCTGCCTTTTCATGTCAAGGTGAACTTTAGCTACTTTCGTGTATAACAGGTAGGCCAAATACATTTTTCCCCAGTCACGACAATGAAAGTAGAATTACAAAATTACCAGATATTAATATAGCAAATCAACGCTGCAAATTTCCTCCCTAAGTGAACAGATATAAGAACTCCTCTGGAAACGACCGTAAAGAACTAAATAGTGAACAGATTTCAAAGTTATTTTTGTATTCCTACATCAGATTCTTTTGGCAATATGACGTCCTGGTTTCTCATTCTTTAAATGCCATTTCCCAAAATTTTCACCTATAAAGAGTTCAAATGCAGGAGTATTTAGGTTAAACAAATTCTTCATCAAACAGAACTTTTTCTAAAAGAATCTGTATCAGTTAATAGTCTTTTTTTTATTCTTTCAAAAATGTAAGTTAAGACAATTTTAAAAGCCATATTTGCTACTTTCTATTTTCTGATATTATTAAGCGCCCCAGCATCTAAAGAAAAATCTGAGAAAAATTCTGTATTTACATGCACTCTTTACATCATATGCGACCATAGTTATGCGCACAAACATGGTCAAGTGCAAAGTACAGTAACAATGGTACAGTAGTAAGAAGTAAGAACATGGGCTCCTTTGAGATTGTTGTGTTCTAGATATATATACATACCTTATCATTGTTAGATTGGACGTTAGTGATTGTATGAGAACGAATGTTGGAACATATAGAATCCAAATAAGATCGTAACACTCCTAAGAATGCTCGGGCAGCTTCAACCTGAAAATGTTACAATGAATACACTAGATCCGGGTTCATTTAATTTTCTCACCTTTTCTTGTTTTTTATTGGCTTACCAAAAGCCCTGCTCGTTAAATTAGATCAATTAGAACTCAGAAAAAGGGCTAACTACGCCAACAGAACTACATACCTGTACAGGAGTACAGTCATAAACTGGTCTCCTCTTCCCCAAATAGCTTTCTCCAACGAGCTTCGCATGGTACGGACTAAGGCGTGAATATAGTTCTCTTTGTTGAGGAAGCTGGGGTATAGTTGGCGATTTCATCTGTTGCCTCGATACAACCAAAATAAAAGAGATTACAAGGATATCAATACTTAAGAATGTTTGCATGACTACTAAAAGACCGTAAAGATCAGCAGTCAAAAACAAAAGGTGTAACCGATCGATTTAAGAAAAAAGGAGACCTTAGAAGTCCCCTTGAGACCAAATGTACCAAATCGGAATACCAAGATTTGAGGTTTAGACAACAAAAGGTTGGGAACATGATGTTGTTCTACCTACATAATATATATATCTCATGTGGAAATCGAGGATCACTTTTAAGTGTGTAATACCCAACTATAAACTATAAGCACCTGGTTTCTGTTTGCATCCACGAGTATGACATTAGTCATCTTCGACTGAACTTCAGTTGTCTTGTTCTTCACACCTACCTGCTCAGAATATGGACATCTATAAATTAACGGCAATCAAAAGAAAACAAGTGGAAACTGCAGCATTGCCTTTGAGAATCCAAATATTCACATTTTTCAAATTTGATCAACGTAACGACCAGAAATATAGGTTATGTGAGTTTCAAGTTGAGAAATTGCATATTTATTAACTCTTTATTACAAATTCAGAACTTGGTAGAGCTCATAAGAATTATTCGTAATCAGTATCCTAGAAAAACTCTACACTTCTCGAGATTACTGTTCATCATATAATACAGTCATCTAAAGTTCGTCTCTTTCAGGATCCAACACAGCAGCCCAAGTTTTCAGGTTCAAATATTTTGAAAAACTCACCAAAACTCATCAACTATTATAACTTACAAAATTAAATTCCGAAAAATCGAATATGATTTTTTCACTAATCAAAAGGTACAGGAAAACTCACAATGTAAGGGACAGGTGCATCGAGAAAGTCCAGCATGTCATTTGGCAAGACCTGCAAACACATTCTCAGATACATTAACTGATTAACAATCAACGAGTGTAGCCACAGTACATATTAGAGGCTAGAGCTAAACAAAATTGTGGCAATGGCATAAAAAACCATGAAAAAATTACAGTCGGGACAAAGAGATACCGGCATCAATAAGCTCTGCCATTGATACGGTCGAATCAGTGGTATAATTGACAAAACTATAGCTGACAAAATACCCTGCAGGCCAACGAAAACCAAATTATATTAGAAACTTTAAAATTACATCTCCACAATATATCAGAGGACGAGCAAAAAAGCAAAAATAACAGGGGAAAAAAAGCAGATGCAAGCATTAAGTATCTGAAAAAGAAAAGTGGTTAATGCTAATCTCCTATGGATGAAGTTGTGACCAGCATGACAACCCTAAATTATAACACACATCATGCTATACAGATATAACTGAGAGAAAAACTGCACAAGTATATACACACAATCAAGAACGAATGCCAAAAACATTCAGATTGAGAAGAAGAAAATATGATTAGCAGAAAAATTAAAATTTACATAACTGACACCTACCAAATTTGAACAAACGACCACAATATGCTTTTCCAGAAGAGCACCTGCAAATAATGTCAATACCTGAAAAAGGAAACTGAAACACTTTTAGACATTGAATGATCCACCTCAAAAGAATGTGCTTGTGTCGTATATAGTGCCTTCTAACAAGCTGATTGAAAGGAAATTATAGTCACGGGAAATCTAACGAATTATCAATGTTTCATTGGATGACAATGCATAAAACTCAAATAGGAGATGGACTTACGTGTTCCAATCGAAGGGAACCACATAAGCAAGCAACAGCCCATACAGATAAAGCAGCGGCTTCCTCCTCCACCATTAATGCACTGTGGGCCTATAAGAAAAAACCAACACACGGTAGACCTCCTCAGTTAAAAGGACGACACTCAATATTACAACCAAAATCTAACCAGAGAAGGTTCACTCAAAAAAAAAAAAAATCTAACAAGAGAAGGCAGAAAAAGTTCAGTGGATACTACAGGGCAATTTTGTATCAAATCGAAATCGCATAAATGGGATTCCCCATTTGACATATAGACAAGGTAGAAAACTTAAATTCTTCCAATCATACCTCTGCTAACTCCAAACTCGTGCTGCATGATCTCAAATCAATTGTTGATCCAGCAACATGTAAGACTGTTTCATTTGGTCTATGATACTCGAGAGAATGCAAATGATCCAAAGGGTGGAATTTGAGGGTTGAACCACGTGTTGGACAGTTTAAACGATAATATTCACAAATTATACGTAAGGATCCATGATTGTTTGCCTGAAAACATAATGGCGATGGGAATACCTCAGTAGACAGATACTAATGTGCATGAGAACCAAAAACATCCAGAATAAAAATTCCAACCTTTGCCCGATCAGTTATATCGCTATGTTCACTGAGGATATCTTGGCCAGATGATGAAGCCACTTCCACTTCAGCCTCATCAATATCACTCCTGAAATGTCTATATTCACTTGGAAAGCCCTGAATATCGCATCCACAGTTCATGATGCATTTGTTAAAATTAACATGTTCCTTCCTGGAGAGCAGAAGCAAGGAATTGTTCATGGTATCTGTGATAAAACTAAAATTTTCTCTATGCGTGTGTTTTTCAAGTAACCAGACGATGGTAGAAAATCATAAAAGAACAAGGCCAAAGATTAAAGTTAATCTACCATGAGGAAGATTCAGAGCTTTCTAGCTGCTGAAACTGTAATAAAGGTAAAGTAGTATTTGGTAGACGGCATTCCGCTGATTGATTGCCAGCAATGTTATTCTCAATAGAAGTATCAACCACAACATCAACACCAGATTCCTTCTTTATATTACTGTCATCATCTAGGCTTTGATTTTTAAAGAAAGACGTATCATTGGTCACTCTTTCTTCAACCATTCGATTTGGCGTTGCACATTCTCCATCTTCCAGTGGTAAACAACTGCTCTCTTCCAGTGTTTCATCCTCATCATAGCTCACAGGTGACTTCAAATCCAGGTTATATATCTCCTTTGTTAACCGTTCCAACCTCTCTTCAGTGAATATACTACAGAATACAGCACGATATGAAGTAAAAGATGAGCAATAGCAAGTAGAAACCATAACCTTTCCGGGCAGTTTAAAGTATAAAACACTAATGTGTATTCACGGAGATACCAAAAGAACAAATATATCACTGTAGTTCATTCAGCATCAAACACAAGAAAATTGTATCCTAAAGTAACATGCAGCAAGGATTTTGAGCTAACCACAAATGTGTAGTGTCTTAAAAACTAATTAATCCAAAAGATCCTGGAGCTACCATTTCTAGGAATATCAATGTGAGAAGCACAATAATTTTAAAAAGATCACAAATCTGCCTCAAATTTTTCCATGAAGTTTGAAAAACAGAACCATCAATCAAAATAATAAAGGAATCTAAACATTTCTACCAGCTTCTTCTCACACAATCCACATAAAAAACATATATGGACTACCCATTTTAATAACTCTTACCACTCCTATCATACTCCATTTTTTTCAGATGAGAATGAGGTACAGGTGAGCCATTGCACAAAAAGCTAGTAATAATATAACAAATTAGCCATGCAAGTAATCATTATCAGGTGAAAGGTTTTTGCCATAAAACAAGGCTCTAGAAAGATATCTCTTCGAAATGAGATGCATCAAACAAGACAACATAGACACATCAATTGACAGACCTATTCAATACTCCAAAATGCAATTCAAAAAATGGAAGCCTTGAAAGAATGCAATAACAGCGACGTGTGGTCAAAATATGCCGGCCTAGGCTAGAAGAAAAGGGATGGCCATCTGACATCATAGAGATCAATCCCGATGGCTTTCGTATGATTTCATCAACCAAAACACAGCAACCATAAAGAGTTGAATCATCTGCCACCTGGAAGATTTCAATGTCGTCAGAAACCTCAAGGGAAATAATGTATAGTAAAAACCAAGTTTGGCAAAAAAAAATCAAGAGCCAAACTGCAAAACATGTAAAGAATTGTCTCAGCACACCTGCAGCCGGAAGACGAAGGACAGATCACTCTGTTTCAGATGCTCCTGTAAATACAGCACCCATATTGATTACCACTGCACTTGGTAGAGAGAGCTAATGACTTTAAATGGGCACTAATAGAATCTCTTCAAACACCCAAGTCCCAACCTCCCCAAGGTGATAAATACAAATAAAAAATGGAATGGAAAAAGGCACTCATCAAAATACACTGAAAACCTTGAATAAAAAAGAGAGCCGGAAAAAAGGCCAGTGGGGAAGAGAGTTGGGAAGTCATCATGTAAGTTTTCAGAAGAAGCACTCTAAAAATACCTGCCCCAAAAGTATCTCGTTTAGTTCACTCATTGATGGAGTTCTCTCAACAGCATTAACCTGTAACAAAGTTGACTTAGAAACCTAAATAAAAACTAATTCCTCAACAACCATATTTTGATATCAGTCACACCCAGGAAATTGATATTACACAAAGCACAGTTTCTGTTAACCCTATTATTTATGATCAATCACTGCAAATGAGCATCAACCGCAGAGTTTTCAAGAAACGAAAATCCAAAAAAGCATGAGACTGAAGTTCTGTTGAGACCTTTCATATCCCTTGTACTTTCCATAATCTATATCTACATCTACATTCATATAAAAGTGTTAATCATGGACTTTATTTTCAATTGTAAAAAGATAAAAAAATGACCTCGTTATCAATACAAATCCAAAAACTCGATAAAGATATATGTGTAAAATTCTAATCCTGCAACCTGTAAGAGCAAAAATGGAATATCAAATTTTATATTTATTATACCTAATATACAATTAACGGATAATGAATGAGTTATCACGACAATATACATTGATTTTGTTAATTTATCTAACTTCAACAACAAAATGTAACTCCTATATTAATTTTATCAAATAATCCATCTTTATATCACCTTTAAATGTTTTATCATTTAATTTTCTCACTACATGTTTTTTTATAATTTTGGTGCAACTTTGTAATTATATTTTTAGTGCAATTTCTAATTCAGTAGTAAATTATATTATCACAAGAAGATATATGAAAAAAATTAACTATATATGCAATAATAGGATAACATGATAAGTATGAAATAATATGATAATATAAAGTTTAATACTAACATATTTATGATTTTTTTAACTAAAAAATGAGTTTAATAAATTATTTAGGAGAAGTTATATCAACGATTATGGATGTTAATATATTAATTGTAGTGCCCAAAAATCAATACACGTAAACCGCATGCATAATTTAATAGGTTAATTAATTTAAATGATTTAAAAGAATTAAATGATGAATTCAACATGTTTAATTTATTTTAAATAGTTATATGTTTATTTTTATGAGATTTAAATGCATTTCTTGAGTTTGAGTTTTTCAGGAAAATATTCGATGCTTGGTCGGGGATAGGAGACCGGAGACGATTAAGACGATAAAATTAAATGTTATATTTTATTTTAAGTTAAGAAATTATTATTTTTAATTATTTATGAAATATAGTATTTTAAGGTCAAATTTAATTTATTAGATGAATTAAAATATTTTAAGCATCTTATTTGCAATTTTCGAAAATTAAGAGTTAATTCTTTAACTTATGGTTTATTATCTTATAAATTTTGAAGGCTTAATTATTTAGCCTAATTAGTAGTTTAGCCATTTAATTAAGTTGATTAAAAGTTAAGGAAAAAAAAAAGAAAGAAAAAAAAACACACACACACACACAATCACACTTTTACACATACTAAATAACGTGTAAAGCTAGGGTTGTGCCTTCCTTGAGCAGCAGCCTCTTGAGCACTCATACTAGCAATATTTTGGAGATTTTGGTGAGTTTCTGTCAAGAAAAACATCAAGAAATCGTCCTCCGTTCATCCTCCACATATCATCACGCCAGTATTCATTTATTCGAGCGTTTAGACGCAGAGGCATGTATAAAATTTTCTTTTACGCATCGATCTCGTCATATTATGTTTTAATGTATATTGTCCATGAAAACTCGTTCGTCATGTGCAAAGTTTGATGAGATATGATTTAAATGATTTCTGAAAATTTGGAGTCACAAAACCCGTCATTTGCTGTCATTTCGATTCCTGCGGTTTATAGGTCCGTCTTCTGGAAATGTCTTCGACATATGATTTGTAGTACTCTGTAATACCTTCGATTCGATAGCAAATTCATAATTTTCTGATAAGAAACGAGGGAGATATGATTTTTATCGTAAAACCACACAAGCTGTGAAATTTCTGTGTCACAAAACCCGTCACCCTCTGTTATATCGAATTCTGCTACTTATAGGTTGGTTTTCTGAAAATGTTTTCAACATATGATTTGTAGCACTCTGTTTTATCTTCGATTCGATAGCAAATTCGTAATTATTTGATAACGAATGAGGGAGATATGATTTTTATCGTAAAACGACACAAGCTGTGAAATTTATATGTCAAAAAACCTGTCACCCTCTGTTATTTTGAATTCTGTGACTTGTAGGTTGGTTTTCTGGAAATGTTTTCAACATATGATTTGTATTACTCTGTGTTATATTCCATTCGATAGCAAATTCGTAATTTTCTGATAAGAAATTAGAGAGATGTGATTTTTACGTAAAACCGCTCAGTGAAAATTTGGGCATGTTCTTCACGTTTTCTCAAGTTTTTGGTTGCAGGCTTCGTTGGGATCTCCAAGATCTTTGTTGCTGTGGTTGGGGCAGCATGTCCAGGGCGTTCCAACGAAGCCCACGACGTTGTAAGTATGATTGACGTGCAAAAAAAATATTTTATTTTGGAGGTATGTGATTTGTCTTGTGGCCACCCGGTAAAGCATGATTGGTGATTTATGATTATGAGATTGGAAAACGGTAAAGCATGACCGTGGATCTCTTCACCCGGTAAAGTATGACCGGAGATTTATGTATGTGGGAGTGTACATCTGGTTGAAAGGCTGTGGTGATCCCTGTCAGCCCAGTACTGTGATGTAGTCTGATTAGGCGATTTATGTTATGGGCCACTTGCTTTGAACATATTTATACGCAAAATTAAGTATGATTATGTATGTTATGATGGAAGCACTTTTATGAAAATGTTTATGCAGTTATGACACGTCTATGTTTATGTATGTTCTGCTGTTATTTCGTACACGTTACTTTCAAATGCATGTGATTTTATTAAGTACTATTTGCTATTCATGGTTTATGCGTGTTGAGTCTTTAAGCTCGCTAGACTTGATCGATGCAGATATTGATGCTTTTGAGGAGACATGACGTGCTGACCAGTGAGCTTGCTTGGACTGTGTGCAGTGCAAACCCGAGGATAGCTATTGTTATGAAAGGATTTTATGAACGTTAAACTTTTTACTCTGATTTTTATTTATTCAAAATTTTGTTGGCAAACAGGTATTTTCAAATGCTCGTTTTGGATAACGCTTTTACAACAGTGATGAATGATATTTTTTTATGCCATGAAAATATTTTGTACTTGGATTATTTTCAAGAATTTAGTCGATCAGTTTTATTTAAATTCAGAAGGCGAGGAATTATTATTTAAATAAGAAAAATTTTTATTTTCCGCAAATTTTAAAGTAATAGTAGTTACGGGATGTTACATTAAGAATCTAACAGTAAAGCGAAAATACCCGTGCAATAGAACGGGAATAGACGAAAAAGGGTCCATTTACAAACAAAGGCCTTCTGAGGATATCGAACAAAGAAGTGCCATGAAATTTTTAAAACCTACAAAACATTCTTGTGTGGATTTAAAACACATATGCAGACATATTTACACACACCCACAGAGCTGCAGAACAACCATTGATTTGTGTATAAAGTCCCAAAAAATTTATCAAGGATAATGAACAAAAGATTGATTTTAATCATCATTAACAAGCATCGGATGTTACTCTAATTTGCACCTTTATATGGCTTTCCCCCATGCTTACCCATTTAAACCATGTTAACCTCATTTCTCAACCCAGATGCCAAACAAGAAAATAATAACTCCAAGGAGAAAAAAATGAAAGTAATAAAATAGACAGACTTCAATTAAGCTATAAGAGGAAACAAACAATTGCATTTCACAACACCTCTACTCCTGCAGGAAAGCAAAATGAAAGGAGATCCTTATATTTGAGAGGCAACTGTTTGCCGGGAGGGTAAACGAACAAAACCTGAAAACCATTAAAGAATATTGTTTGCCACTTTTATGATTATAATTTAAATTTTCTCACAACAAAGTTGGTGGAAGAATATATAAAATCAACACCTGAGGCTCAAGATTAGGTTCTACACGAGACTGATGCGGACCACCAAGCGCACTTCGAAACCTCCCAGAGCCTTCAGACTTTCTAGCAAAGTAAAGATTTTGAAGTGCTTGAATGTCAGAACTGGGAGGGAGCCCAACAACTACCATGCTCTCAAAGAGATTTGACGGCTCCTTCCAGACTCTGTGATCCTGCAAACATTAGCATTATAAATCATGGAAAACTTCAAAGCAAAAGCTTCCAGCTTTGTATATTAATGGCTTCACTTTAGATATTAGATTAGAAAAAGGTGGGGTTTTTAGATTAGTTACAATTTGTTCTAGTCAACAAGTGTTGTGGTAGAGAGTGGTATTTAGATATTAGATTAGAAAAAGGTGGGGTTTCTAGATCAGTTACAATTTGTTCTAGTCAACAAGTGTTGTGGTAGAGAGTGGTATTTCAATTTTTTTCATTGAATAAACTATCTACAAAACCAGATAATGAGCATTAGGCACAAATTAAACTAAGACTACAAACGCGTAAAGAAAACTCATGAAATTATGAGACAAGATACCAGGGACTGCAATTGAAAGCTAGCCCATTGACGTTTTTGGCTAGTGAGAATTTCTGGGTTGTAAGGCCCACTTTTCACTTCAGGAGGACTTGATAGACCCTTAATAATTCTAGATACGTGCTGCTGAAGTCTGTGAAGCTGACCCCCACTTTCGACTTTTGATGAATATACCACAGAAGGTCGTGGAGAATGAACAGCTGCTGCTGCTGCTGCAACAGCTCTGGCCACATCGTCAGTTGTTTGCATGAAGAATGATGCACTCCACCCAGGGCTACCCGACTCTTCACTTTTCTCCATCTATTAAACCTCCACTCTACTGAAAGGAACCACACGCTGATATTTGCATTTTGAACAAAGGCATTATGTTTTATGACATCCACTGTAAGAAAAATCCACAGATAAGAATGAAGATCCTTGCGTGACTCCAGATTTCAAGCTTCCAACTTCTACTCTTATCTTAGAAAAAATGATGGTACGTCGTTCCAGTAAGCCCTTCTTGTGGTGTATTAGGTGGTCATATACATATTCCGGTAAGAAAAAATTGACAGAAATAAACAAAACCAATCAAACCAATACAAATCTTTGAAGTTGTTCCTAATTTGAGCTAAATTACAATCATATGTAGAATTCCATGGGATCAAAATTAGACACAGCAGGGGATGAGGAGCGGGTGACAATCTCTAAAGCGAATATTTTTCAAAATTTTATGTTATGTGTTCTAAAACTTTCGCCCCTCCCACCAAAATCCATATACTCTCCCCTTCGCTCCCGAATTTCAGTTCCGTCCCTGCATAGAGAAGATTAAAATCCATAACTTTTTCAGACTACAGAGATTCTCCACATAAAAGATTGGGGTCAAGACAGGGTGTTGATTTATTCTTCAATTTTTACATCAGACACTCCATGTCTTGGTGTACAGATAGGAGAAAGAAAATACTAATCGGAGGCAAAAATCAAGAATACACGAATCAATCATTATTCATTTTGCCTAACCGCTAACCCCTCAACACGTTCTTAAAAAATAAAAACAAACTAAATTAAATGCTTTAAAGAAAAAGAAATCTGTATCTACATGGTACTATAAGTATATAATTCTATTTAGAAAAGACAAGGAAAAGCTTTGTTTACTTACACCTACCTGCCTTATATTCATCAATTAAAGAAAAAACCACTAAGAGATCAAAAAGATCACAACTTTACAAAGATTTCCTACTTTCAGAATCAAGATCACAACTTGACACCTCATGTATATGAATTATTTACGAATTCAACGGTAAAATCCCACAAGATTTGAGCTTAAGCCTCCATTTTTTAACTATGTCCATCAGAAACAAACATACAACCAACCCTTCGCAGGAAACCGCCAATAATTCGAGAAGGTAAGCAGAAATTCAGAAACGGATTAAGAATCCAATCAAACTTAGCAAAATAAACGCGTGTATCCATACAAATTGTCAACCAAAAAAAAATCACCTTTTAACAAAGATAAATGAAGGAAGAGAGACGTGAAAAATCAAAGATTGAAGAGGTCTCTATTAAGAAAAACAGGGAGTTTCAGGCGGCCATACAGAGAAGGAAAGCTGCGTCTTTGTGGATGTTTCGCTCATAGTTTTAATGACAAAAACCTCCAAACAAATGGAGGAAAAAAAGAAAAAAAAAACATGATGTATAATTATTATTGTTATCCTCGCTCCCCTATGTAATAAATCCATTTAATTGCTTGGAACAATTAATTTTTAGATCTCCAATTAAAAAATAAATAAATGCTAAGATCTCATGTTTTATTTCCACTTGTTTATTGTTCATTAGACATTGCAAATTTATATCTTCTTGTATTATATTAATTTTTATTTTTAATCTTCCTCCTCTCGACTCTTTGAATGAGTAGGTAACTTCAGTTGATAAAAAACTCAGACCAAACTGAAATTACTCGTACAATACCTACTGAGTTTGGTTGGATTAATTGACCAATTAGTCAAAAATGTATTTAAGTAATGGCAATAAAATATGTTCGGTCAGAAGGATCCGAGGTGTCTGAAATGCATTCTTTGGACTGCTGTCACGTGCGGTTTTCACAGAATGGGGTGCTTTCCCACTTCACATGGCATGTTCACTTCCGGTCAACATATCTATATATCGACAGATTTATCTCCTCGATTATCTTTTTTTAATACAAGACGATTGTCAGATTTTTTATTTAAAATAAAATAATCGATAATCGATTATCTTGTACAAACACAACGATATAATATATACTCACATGTTCACAATTTATTATATAAATTTGATCTCAAGAGCGATCATTGTTGGACATGTACATCATTATTATGAAATGTACAGTTTCGTCACATCTAACATGTGGGAGAGTCATCTTGAAATGTTCACATAAATATTTACGGTGAGTGCATGTTATATCATGCTATATATATAATAAGATTTTAATATTTATGTGTTTTAATATATAATATTGTTATATAAGATGTTAATACCAAATTTCACATGGTCAAAAATACTATTTAGTTTATTGGTGAACTATTTTCGGATCAAACTCAAGTAAAGATTTTCGTGGTGGAGCTCCAATAACTCCAATTGTAGAAGTTCAGAAGTTTCGCTTCAATTCAACTTATTTACACTCTTACTCGAAAAATAAAAAATGTTATGGATAATCTATTGAAACGAGATCTCGATTTCGAGCTCTAACTCTTACATTTCTACATAACTCCAAAATAGCAACTAATTTAACGTAGATCAGATGTTTTATGCCTTGTCCTTGAATTAAAAAAAAAAAGTGCAACATAACGTGACACGAGTAATTTGCCATCATAGTGTATGGTCTTAGGCTGTGTAGGACCGAGCGCTCGCGCTTTAGCAAAAGCTATAGCTAGTAGTAATTGTGCAACTCAAATCTTTTAAACAGCACATCATCGTTGTACTAAACAAAGACAATAATTGCACCCAACGATCTCCATCCCTAATAATTGCACTCTTTGCAGTCAATGGGAATCGAACCCGTGACCTTGGCTCTGATACCAATTGTAGGACCGAGCGCTTGCCGCGTTACCAAAAGCTATAGCTAGTAGTAATGGTGCAACTCAAATCTTTTAAACATCACAACATCTCAAGCACCACGGTTCAATCGCTCTACTAAGCAAGGACAATTATTGCACCCAACAGGCTGCTTCTTCCAATTTACTTTATTATTCACAACCAAATCTTTTCGAGTTTATCCACACACCTATTTCAACTTCAATTATGAGTTTTGATTATTTTGAGTTTATGGTTTTCGTTCCAGAACCTGAATAAAGAGTTCGAATATCTCGAGTTTAAATTTGACTAAATTAGCGTTTGAGAGAGTTTTTAAGAAGTATTTATTGGCTTCTAGTTGACTGTAAATGTTTTGGAGTGTTTGAAATATCGCTTCAACTTCTATAATTTTTAACAAAAGTTATAACTAAGTGAATTTTTTTTTTATGTTTCTGTTTTTTTTTGTTAATAATTTAAAATTACAATTTGACATTTGTATCCTTAAAAAATTATCATATTCTACGATTGCTCTCAATTTTTATAAATATTTCAGGAGATTCTTTAATATGTTCAATTTTATTTATATATGAATTTTTAAGAGCTACGAATAAAATTTATAAAATTCCAATAATATTTTATTACAAACGTTAATTTTTAAAAAATACATAATGCATTACAAGGTGTGAGGGAAGTATCGCTATGTTTTTGGTATTTTTGCAAAATAATATTTTAAACATTTGGGAACTATTGTATTTCCATTATTGTCTATATCTGTGAGTTGTAAAACAACGATTGTATCGGGGAACGAACTTTCGAACTATATTTTGGATTAAAATTTTCTTGAAAAATGTAAATAATTGCATAAAAAATCAATTTTTTAATGTGTGAATATATATATCACATGATTAATTAAAAATACAAATTATCCACTTTTTGCGTGTCGGATATTTTGCAAGATGTAATATCCGTTTGCTTTGAATTGTCCGTACTCGTTGAAAAGTATGGTTCGATCAGATCCATTGTGTGTTACGGTTTCCGTATCAGATTGGGCACAGCGACTCCGAGAAAAGTCCATATTGTATACAAATATTGGGCCAACCGTGACAGTCGAAGTCCAGACCATGGTCCGTATCTGGCCCAACCCAATTAAAGCTCCACTAAAGACATTTTTTTAAGTGAATGGGACATCTAAAAATAATGCCAATTATGTTTTGGTTTATCACTGGTGATACCCTTAAGGACCCGGATCATCATGGACCCGAGATATTAATTGGATAGTCCAGATCAGAGTCAATATGTCGGGTACTTTCCTCACTACCCGGGCACTTTTTCTTCTCCCGGATAATCAACAGCTCAGGCCCTCATACAAGCACCCGGATACCTTACCACCCAGGCCACCTCGAAAATTGAACCACACTCGAGTGTGATTGAGATATAGGCTGTCTAATTTGTCAGAGCAACATGGGTTTGTAATGTTCTAGAAGTCATCAGAAACTATAGTATGGACAGCCGACTTGTCATACTTAGTAGGTGACACTAGAAACGAGGTACCTACCCCATTTTATACTATAAATAGCATGTATTAATCTCATTTAAAGGATTCTGAAAAACTTTGAACTCTAAACCATTTACATATATTCTCCCATATATCCTTGTGTTCATCTTCAACCTGCTGACTTTAGCATCGGAGTGGTCACGCCGGACACCCCTCCGGTGCCCATTCACGAGTTCCTTTCATTGTTTGCAGGTCACGATCAAAGCCATTACCTTCACTCAAATTCCTAAACACTAAATTACTGATTTGATCTGGTAGAGCTCCTTACCCGGCTCATCCATTTCATCGAGATCATATCAATCACTATTGCCTTAAAAATCACATTTTATGCATAAAGTTTTTACATATAGATGGAAGGATTTGATTTGTGGAAGAAATTTGAGTTGGGAAGGGATATCACCATAATTATTGTCGCTCGAATTAGTTTTATTCGACTTCGAGCTCGAGCTCGATTCGAAAATTTTAAATTTTTTTTCTCGAATTATGTTCAAATTAAAACTCGAGTTTAAAATCAACTCGAAATGTTCGAATATGTTCACGAACTATTGCTCGAAAATAAGTGTTCGAAAGACTCAAAATTTATTTATTTAACATATAATTATATTATATTAATAAAATATCAAGGTTCGCGAGTGACTCACAAACTATCGAACAAAGTAATTTATCTTCGGTATCGATTCAGGGTAAGATGGCAAGCAAATCCAACTGAATTCCAAGCATGCTTAACTTGAGTCTATGCTATATTTATCTAACATGATAAATAATTCAAATTCAAAATAAAAATATGTTAAATTCTGTCAGATAATCAATTATATCAGATTGGACATTGGACTCACATATGAAGATGAGAATATTTCTACCTCATGGGTACTGCGATTATAATATCTTAATTACGTTATTTTCCCCATTTCGTAGTTCGTGAAATTATATGCATATTTCTTTTGACAAAACTACCCCCACCGACCATACGAAACCAAGCTTCTTTAACATATAGCACACCATACCGTTCTCCTTTCTCCCTAAAAAAGATCCAATAAAAAAATCATTGCAGAACTTCTCTTTCTACCTTTCGAGTCGTCGCGGAGCTTCATTGTGTAGAAATGGCGGAAACGAAGTTGGATGGAGGAAGCCCATCTCTTTTCTCACCATACAAGATGGGAAGATTCAATCTTTCTCACAGGTAAGCCATGGATCATCTCCCCAACTCCTGAGAATAAATAATTCCTCAACTTTCCAGATCAATTTTCTGCTTCTTCATCTTGTATTTTTGGTGAATCTTTGCTGTTCTTGAAATGATCTATCTTGTGTGCAGGGTGGTTCTTGCTCCCATGACCAGATGCAGAGCTTTGAACAGCATCCCCCAGCCTGCCCTCGCTCAATATTACACACAGAGAGCTACAAAAGGTGGATTCCTCATCACAGAGGGTACCATGATCTCCCCCACTGCCGCAGGGTAATTTCGTAAATCCAGCATCTGGTAGGGAAAGCAAGAATTATTGCCCCTCCCAGTAGCATGACTGATCTTACGTTAATAATCTCGTTACTCTTGGAAAAGCTTTTGTGTGGTCCATCCCCTTTTATATTTTCATGCTCGCCCATTGGGTAAATAATTGCAACAAAAAAAAAAGAAAAAAAAAAGCTCTTTCGTTTTAAAAATAAATAAATTTGTTAAAATTCCCAGTAAAAATCCAGTGAGCTCAAAAGGTTGTGTTTTAAAATTGAAGTTGAACTGCTTGCGGGCTTACACGTAAATTTATGTTAAAAAAGGAATACTTCAAAGCAAAAAGCGACATCTTGAATTCGATAAAAGTATATTTATTTCTTCTTCTTTTTTTAACCTCAAATCTCAATATAATTTTATGTATAGATGACTTGAAAAACCACAAAAATTCGTTGGCAAGAAATGGGTACATTTATATTAAATCCGAGGTTTCACAATCGTTTCAAATTCTTCATCGAGTTTTTAAAATTTATATATTTTTATGTTATTTGACCAAACTACCATCCCAATTAATATTTTTATGTTTTAAAAATAATGGGTCTCACTAAATATCTTTGTTTGTGTGATCGAAATCATGTAGGGAGTCCATTATTGGACTTTCCCTTTTCTTGAGATTGAAAATATTATTTACAATCTAACTCTATTAACTTTAATTTCTTAGATTATTTCTATTAACTTGTTTTGCCATATTCTAAACATCAAACGCACATTCTTTTGTTAATTTTATATACACTCACCATCCTTGCAGACGCAGTGTAAGAAATAAGTGAATAATTATATCCTATATTTTATAATTTTAATCAATACTTGTTATTAAATTTTATACGTAAATGGTAATATTGTTTTCATTTGTATTTTCCGTTTGTTGTTTGAATCCATGCAGGTTTCCCCACGTGCCAGGTATTTTTAACAAGGAGCAAGTGGAGGCATGGAGGGAAGTGGTGGATGCTGTTCATGCTGAGGGTGCTATTATCTTCTGTCAATTGTGGCATGTTGGCCGAGCTTCTCATCAAGGTACTGTCTTTTTCAAGTCCTCGAAATATATAGATAGTGGTTCTGATTCGATATTCGACGGTGTAATTCAGTTGATTGTTTGTTAGTGTTGCTTATAAAGGGTGGATCTTCTTTTGATCTGATTCTCTATCCATGTTCTTAACTATTATACCAAGATTTGTTATAACATATGTTAATTAGATCGATATTAGGGAGATTTTGAAGTTGAATCCAATCGTTTTTCTAGCATTTTGTCCCATGGTGAATTTAAACATGCTCTTGGTTGGGTTCGCAGTGCTTCAGCCGGGTGGAATTGCTCCGGTTTCAACCACGGACAAGTCGATATCCAATAGGTGGAGGGTGCTTTTACCTGACGGGAGTTACCAGATTTATCCGAAACCACGTAAATTGGAAACTCGTGAGATCCCTGAGTTGGTAGAACACTATCGTCAGGCGGCCCTGAATGCTATTGAAGCAGGTCACCAAAACTTGTAAATTGATCAATCATGAGATTGCTTTTAGTTCAGCATTTGAATTCTCAAGCTTTTCGTGGTGACGATTTCACATATGATGAAAATAAAAAAGTGTAAAAGCATTATGGTAGATCAATTAGATGGAATAAATTGCTCATTTAGATTGTTCATAGTGATGTTTTTATATCTTTTGATATAGTGAAAGATGCCCAGTAATCAAAATGTTAGCGCATTTTTTTACTCTAGAATTTCTCAGATATGTAGTGAGTTCCTTTTATTGCCTCTAATAATTACAAGACGGAGCAGGTTTTGATGGTATCGAGATCCATGGGGCTCACGGGTATCTCATTGATCAATTTTTGAAGAATGGAATCAACGAAAGAACAGATGCATATGGTGGGTCTCTAGAAAACCGCTGCAAATTTTTAACACAGGTTGTTCAAGCAACCGTGTCAGCCATCGGAGCTGACCGAGTAGGCGTCAGAATTTCACCGGCAATAGACCACCTCGACGCAATGGACTCAAATCCACTCACCCTCGGACTCGCAGTAGTAGAGAGACTCAACAAGATTCAAACAGATTATGGCTCAAAACTGGCGTATCTCCACGTGACTCAGCCCCGATACACGGCCTACGGGCAAACAGAATCAGGCAGACCTGGCAGTGTGGAAGAGGAGGCCCAATTCATGAGGACTTGGCGAAGGGCTTACAAGGGAACGTTCATATGTAGTGGCGGATTCACTAGGCAGCTAGGAATCGAGGCCGTGGCTCAAGACGACGCTGATTTGGTGGCGTACGGTCGGTTCTTTATTTCAAATCCGGACTTGGTAAAGAGACTCGAGATCAATGCACCTCTGACCAAGTACATCAGGGCTACCTTTTATACGCATGATCCCGTCATGGGATATACCGACTACCCTTTTCTCGGAAACGATACTATAAATAACATCCCCATGTCGCGTCTTTGAACGTCGGTATTGCAATATCTGGAGCATAGAGCTTGAGCAGTATAGCTTGTTGGTCATATTCCGCAATGGCCTGGCCTGATGCAGAGTTTTAATTGGATGTGTGTATTTTGGGCAATATAGCATAATATTGGTTGAGAATGGCGTTGCAAAACTCGAGATTTACATATAAACTTGTGTATTTGTTGAGAGGAAAATTATTGTGAGTGTGAACATTGAATTCTATGTAATCATCCGCTCTTTCACTCTTCCTTGATAAGGAAATCCCAGAATATTTAAGTTCTAAAGAAAGAAACATGGATTCCATTCTACTCACTGTTATGATTTTCGAATAAATATATATAATAAACGCTAAAAATAATCCATTTCTCGGAGGGTGGAAACAAAAATGTTAAACTCAAACGCATGCACAAACAGATGACTAGGCTGCGTGCATGCACGCCCGACTCAACACGCTGATACATAGTCCATCCATCTCCACCTGAAAAAAGGGAAAAGGGAATCGAAATTAGATATATATATGTGTGTACGTATGCTACAATTAAAATAATTGGGTTTTATAGATATATAATTTTTAAAAATAAATTAGTGGCCCCTTATCTCGAATCCCGGGTCCCAATATGTGTACATATATATACAAGAATGAACGTACACCATGGATTGTTTGATATACATTTGAACGCAAACTAGAGCTAGTTGGGTTCTAGTTGAAATTCAAGGAGCCAGCCTGTCAACCTCCAACCCATCCCACCTGGCTGTTTATTTATATTAACAGATAAAGAAACCATGCAAAACCCTTTTAACTACCGCAGCAGAAAGAAAAAAAAAGCTGCTAATTGCTAAAAGGGGTCTGACAAAAAATTCAACAGATTGTTTATAATCATGAGTCTGTTTGGAATTGGAAGCAGGTATCTTAGTATACGATACATGTATCGGATTCTATTATTTTATTATTTTTTGTTTTGTTTATTCTAGGCATGCTGAATGAAGATTTCTTGATTTCGTAGCTTGGTTTTAATCCGAAGCTGGGGGCTTTTTTTAACTGTGGTTTTCATGATAATTACTTGATCTTCATTGTTTAGGTTCAATGTGTTGATCAAGTTTCGTATTTTTGCATGCAGCAATCTTGTTTTATTTTTTTTTAAAGTTGATTTCCTGCAGCTTTAAATCAACCAATTCGAACGAGTGATGAAAATTAATGGCATTCTTTACACTTCTATTTTTTCAATCTTTTTTAATTTATAAATTTTTTTTGCCACGCGTGCTGATTTAATTGCGGTAATATTTAATAGCAGCAAAAACCAGAAAACTTTCCGTCCTAAGAAGAATTCCTCTTCCGGCAGTAAGGTAATTAAGTAACTCTTACAATCTAATCTTTGACTCAACATTTGAATTATTTTTCACTTGTATTTGATGCAGGGTTCGCTGCTAAAGCAGCGTATTGATTCTACGCTGGGTAAGTATGGCAACTTAAGGGAAGTTGTGGTACTTCGCCCAGGAGAGGATCTTAACGAATGGTTGGCCATAAATAGTAAGAATCTACGTTTCATTCGTTTGCCTCTCGTAATTTTCTTTAGATGAAATTTGATTAATTCTGGCTAAATCCATTAAAGTTTTTCCTAATCAATGTTATGTAATATCTATAACTGTGATGTAATGAAAATGTCAGCTGGACCGAAGTATGTTATCTGATTCATTGATATTTTATCTTGTCTATGTTCTTTGTTATGATAGATGTTCTGCAGCCTTTGACATGTCATATCAAAGAACTGATTTTGCTAAATTAGTGGGAATCGTTTCAATTCATCTGTCACACTTGATTTTTCAGGATGTGCACTGAAGTAGCACGTTATAACGTATAATATTTGAAGTCATTCTTGGATGTGCAGGTATGGGTACCGATGGGCTGATGGGGTGACCGTAAAGAAACCTATGGAGGTATCTGCTCCAAAATATGTCGAGTATTTAATGGACTGGATCGAAGCTCGGCTCGAGGATGAGTCCATCTTCCCTCAAAACATAGGCACACACACAATGTGTACGTATATATGGTGCATATATCTATTATGTGCGCGCGCGTGTGTATGGGCATATATATCATTCACATTTCCAGAAGATTTTGGGTCTAGAAGAAGCAGCTCATCTCAACACTTGCTTCAAGCATTTTGTTCTGTTTACTTCGGTAATCTTTATCAGCAATGAAACGAATTCTTTTTGTAAAACAAATTATAAGTTCTTCCCTAAGAATCCAGGTAGCCACCAACAGGTGATCTCCCCGGCGGGACTCTCCACGATATATCATATTTTGTCCCTCAAATTTTGGGGATAATTTAAAATCGTGACTGTGATAATTGCATAATTCAATGCAGGAATTCAGCTTGATCGCCAAGGAAGAACTCGAACCCCTTAACGAGATCATCGAGGCCAATTTTATGATCCTAGCTAGCTAGAAACTTTCCGGCTTTGAGTCTCAGAAAATCCAGCTTGTTTGATCAACTTCTCAGTCTTGAGAAAGCTCATGTTTGTGAATAAACACTGGTTTTATATGGCTAAACTTTGAAACTTCTTCCGATTCGTGTAGCTAAAAGTTAAACTGTCACATGGAAATCTTTGCATGTTGATATGATAATATAACGTAATAATTATAAAAACAAAAATGGTTTTTTTTTTTTAAAAAAAAAATTATATTTGATTACTCATTTAAATTTCAGTATCTCTTCATTTAATTCTATAATTAATTAGGCGATATTTTCGAGACATGGTTAACTATGGTTTAACCACATGTCGATCGAGCTTTTTGCATCAATCAAGCAACTAGATTCCTTTGAGTCCAATTTGTTTATAAATGGTACTCTGCTATATTTTTATATATGTTTTTTGAAACATCTTTTCACACTTTCATTATTGATTATATAAAAATGCCCTAAACAGCATCAAACTCAATTTTAATTTTTTTGGGGAATTTTCAAACCACAGTAACTTGAATGTGTGTGTGTGTGGTGTTCTGCATCGAAGTCCAGTGATCGAGTAATAGATAACAGCCATTGTTACACTAAATCTTTTTATTAGTAAGGAAATGCACCGCCCCCATCAACACTACGGAAACAAAAGACTGCAACACAACTTGGATCCTAAAACATTACAAGATAGACAGACACAAGAAAAAAGACTGGAAAACAAACCAGCGAGGCACAAAACAAAGACAACAGTTGAGAAACATAGATGTGTGTGTGTGTGTGTGTGTGGGGGGGGGGGGGGGGTTGGTGTACGTCAAAGGAGTCGGGTTCTCCTCATGGCTACGGTCTGCCGCTGTTTGGCACGAATTTACGCATCCACACATGCTTGCCATTGATGGACAATTTCGCTTTGCTCATCCCATTAAGAATGCTGTCTAAGAAAGCTGGCCTGAGGAACACGACTCTTGCGTAGAGAGCTTGTTCATCGACCCTAACCTCTTGCATGTGGACCGACTCTACACAGTTCCCATAGACCCTCGAGAAAAATTGCCTTATTTCACTTTCAGTGACGGGGTAACCTTTAGAGAATGTAGCAAACATGGTCCTCTCGCATAGTGCCGGCTCATTTGCCTGAGCCACATTGCTTTGGGAAGGAGGGGTGCCTCCATAAATGTTTATGTTAGAGAAGATTTGCATCAAAGGGTTATCATAAGATGGCTGCGACATCATCAGGTTCGAACCTGATGCAGCATGGCCTGGCATGCTCATCTGGCTATTGTTCAAGCTTTCACCAAAACCACCATAACAGGCTTTCTCCATAATGTCGGATAGTACAGGGATGTATACTTCTTCAATCAGGGTTTGAATTTCACGTTGAGCAGTAAGTCGATGGAGGTGGAAAAATTTGAGAGAGACGTTATTTTGCAGGATGCTCTGAGTGAGCGGAATTTCAGTTGCTTCAAATTGGAGTGGGAACTGAGCACCATCCATGCACTTGAGGCATGCTATGGCCTCATCAGCAAGTTCGTTGATAAGAAACAGAGGTTGCGATAAGATCTTACTAATGGCACTGCTAAAGCCTACCCGTTCAAACCAAAGCCATAGTCCCATGACCTGCATGCATTCTAAGGGATTTCGCCAAAGATCTCGCACAAGAATGGTGTACAGTTGTCTATCAATCTTCTGAAAAATCTTGGATTCCTCTAGCGTAACAGGGGGAATAAAACCATCCATGAGAATATCCACAGCTGTAAGATGCCAAACCTGTTAAGCATGAAATTCAAACCTGAATTCTAAGTAAAAACTTAGATATAACAAAATGACAAAAGCGAAACAGAGAAACAGGACTTGTGATAGAGTAGTAATTAGCAGTAACCACGAGCCACCCAGAAAATCAAGAAACACAAAATCAAGAATGTGAGTGCTCGAGTGTGTTCGCTGGGGAGGAACTGAAAATAAAAATGTAAAAGGGTTGAAATGAGAATCTATTCAAATGAATTAAACAAAATGAAGAAGAATGCATGTTATCTGAGTCATCCTCTTAAAATCAGAGAGACAGATGCTCAAAGTCAGTCAGAAGATATTCATGGAAGTCATGGGAAATTAATCCCCACTCCATTTTTCTTCAGGAAAAGCCACGCAGCTGATTCAAAATTTCATTTATATCAAACTCAAAACTGAGAAATCTAGCAGACTTCTTTGCTATGAGAAAAACCAAAGGCGACTTACGATAAAAAAATTCTTGAATAGAACCTTTTCTCTTAAGAGGACTCTACGACCCAACACATTTTATAAATACAAGCACATCCAACGTTGGTAGATGAAGGCATTAAGTTGTTCTTATCTACTGTTCACAAAAAAACAAGCATTAACTGTGCTGAGTAGGAAATTTTCAAAGAGAAACAATCTTTAGTAGGTGAATTAAAGTGATTGTTGAGATTATGACAATAAGCCCATGGTATATCACGATTCTTTCATTTCAGTCAGTAAGCCTCTGTGAAAGCATTACACTTGTTAAACATGAAGAAAGGTGATGAAATCAAAGAACCAATTATTCACCAAATCCTCAATTTCCGAGGGATTACAAATTTACAAAACCTAGACTATTATAATGAGTCCAAAAGTTATACACTTTCTCCATTCAACCTTCCACGGTTCAATGTCTTCTTTCATTCATCTCAATTATGAAACCTAAAAAGAATAGTCCGTTTCACACTTTCTGCTTTTTTTAAACTTTAGCAAACTTACGTAAAGCAACGTAAATTTAACCATATACTCTGGCAGAGCTTAACAATAAACTTGTGAACACATTTGAACTCACACAGTCTTTTTAATCTACTCATCATAGAACCAAAATAATAATAATAATATCCTTAAGAAGAAAAAATCCAAGCACCATAAAAATTTTATGGATTAAGGTTTTCTAAATACTCGCATGCATGTTGTTGCTAATAAATATTTGCAGGGGGGGAGTTCATGGTTTTTCAAATGCTGACTGTCGCAAAACATCAGTTGTCCACAGAATTAGAGCAATCATACGAGAAGTTAACAGCTTAATGATATGATTATCCCTTCCATCAAATTAAGATAAATTTTTAGTTCCGCCAACCCGTCGATTGAATAAATTACCCACAGTAGAACCGCATAAAGACAACCACATCTCAGGGTAGTGTATCATAGTTACTTTATGGGAGTAGTAATATCAAGCAAAAACAAAAAAAACAAAATCTTTCTTATAGATACCTTGTGCCACCCAGTAGGAATGAACTTTGTACATTTATTTCGAAGCTACCAGTTATTCCATATGAAATAAATATTACCGTGTCTTCACTCGGTCAAGTATCTAATGTTCGACGCTATGCTGTTCAAATCAGCATAACGTAATCATTCATAATTTTGGCTGTTTACCTTAATGAATGATGGCGGATTTTGGCTTAAGTCGTAAACGACAATATTGTGAAACAAAGGTATCTCTAGCTATTCCGTACAATTCATACGTCAGATAATTGCAACCTAAACAATCCACTGTTGCATATAATGACATGATATTTCCATTTTTAACTATTAACTAACGACAAATTTTGAGTACGGAAAAATCACTACTTAATCATGACAACATTTCTAGGAGGAGGTCATGACAGCAATCTGTATGAATGTTAAAAACGTACAAATCTGGACAATGATCTAAGCGATGATGACAAACAAATAATTATCGATAGCAGAAATCATACCTGAAACTATACTGTAAATCATAATGAATAACCTAAATTTTATCTGAAGCTAGGTCATACACCATACCGTAAGGAGTCTTCAATTGAAAATCCATTATTGTTAGAGCCTTTCCTGATCATTATGAGCTCCTACAGCCGTTGGTATTCCTGAAAGTTGATGATTCTGGTACAATGCGCATACTTTATCGGCTGGCCAAGATATTGAAACCAACTGACTAAGACACTAAAGAAATTTCACATAAAATTTTAAAAGTCCAAATATTTAAAAGAAATAAAATTATAAAGTATAAGTAAATTCAGAACATTAGACCATCATGCATGAATCACAAGAACATATAGAGACTCGACTGTAGTCAAACTCGGCATGGCAGCAGCAACTTTTCTCCCAGTGTGGAAGAGAGCGACATGGTTCAGTCCCTTTAGCACCAGCAATACCTTGGAAAAAAAATCCCAACTTTTTCATGAGCACACAAATTACTGGCCTTGATAACTTTGGACGCTGAAAATTGATAAAAATCTAGTGATCGCGTTATAAAACAGCCCAATGATTTTTAGGCTTAATTGCTAAATTAGTGACTACAACAGGCAGAAGCATGCGAGGAAGTGCAATAAAGATAGTACATTATCTCGAGCTCCATGAAAAAGCATCATGGTCAGGATTCATAAAGTGATACAGATACAAAGGAAAGATATTAAATTTCTTTAGCGGTGTTTACATTGATCCATAAGCCATATATCATAAGCTGAGAGAGAGGGAGCTAAGGTATGTCGAATATACACATCGAGGAAAAAAAGGAAATGCATCTTTTGACAGTTTTTCATATCCTAGCGGCTAGTGGATTCATAGAAACAGGCCCTACGTAGCTTGCATTATAAAATGAATCGTCAGATAGAAATGCAAAGAACAGCATGGACATGATCTGGCAGGCATCAAAACATTAGAAGGCGGTCAAGGCAGATAGATGGAAGACGATGATAGATTTCTATGCATCTCACTGAAATCCCAAAGCACAGAAGCACAAAATAATAATTCGATTTCTAAGTAACAAAACCATTCATAGTGAAATAATCTAGCAAAAAAATCTCAAGACCCTCATTTGTGCACCTAAGTCAGCTCAGAATCTCGTTCAACAGAGCCGGCAAGTGTGACTCAGTTTTATAGCATTAGTGCTTTTCAATTTTACCGTTAAATCTCCAAATGGATCAATTTAGGTCATCAACGACTGTCGTCTTCACGCAGAGGATTGTGTTCAAGAAATATTCATCAATTTATACGGGTGTTTCCCGAAATATACCAGCACAAATAAAACCCACTCCATCTAAGAAGGCAAAAAGAACCCAGAACGTTGGACAAAAATTTTAGCTCGATCGAAAAAGCATGATCACTTTCAGTAATAATAGTTTCCACGATTATCACCTATTCAAAAAATTGACCGACTTTTAACACACAAAAATGGGGTTGTGGGTTGTTGAGTAAGCTACGTACACAGAGCATCCATATTTCCAACGGCAGGCCCTCCTTCACATTCACTCCGCCTCCCGAAGGACTTGTCACTGTATTTCCTCATCGAAGGCCCGAGTGAAGATCCCTGCGAGCAACTCCGACACTCCAGCACCACCAGGACAGGCCCGAGGTGGTAATGGAGAACTCCGGCCAGAAATATATCGAAAAACAATTTCATGTCGCGGTAAGCAAATCCCGGCATTTCGATCGGTATATCGAAGCCACGATTGTTACTCTCCGAAGCTAATGGCAGTATGGCACCGCCGTCAGCTAAGATATTGCGGCAACTCCGTGTAGATGGTGGCAGAATTCAGAAATCGGATATAACTTTCCAGTGGTGGAGGGTGCATTCTAACTTCATTTTCAGTGGGTTTTGTGTGCAATCTCAACCGTCCATCGAATACCATCGCTGCAAGTTTGAAATTCAGTGGGTTCATTGTGCAAGTTCGGAAATATCATTATTATTACTGGTAGTAAATAATATGGCTTTGGAGCGAGTTTGAAAATGAGAATAATATTTTTATATCCGTCTCCGATTTGTTTCAAAGATTTGATTTCGAATTTTTCGAGCAAAAAATTGTCACCTCTTCTCATCAAATATAAATCTTGAAATTTCATTAATGTTATTTAAAAAAAATGTTAAGTATTCTTTTTTAAAAATAATTTTATTCTTCTCTATCTCCAAATATGTTCTTCATCTCTTTCTTTTCTCATGGATTTTTTTTTCCCATTGTAATTTATTGTGAGTTTACTATTTTTAAGAAACACCGACGAGAAATGGCGAACAAGATCATGAAAAATATATTACACGATTTATCACAAACACTCGACTTAATTTAACTTGATATTAATTAAATATGCGAGATCCTTAGACATAGAAAAATAGATAATTACTAAATGACATATCACCAATAAAATTTAAAAAAAAAAAAAAACGCACACAAAATTAGGGCTTAACTATTGTTAACAGTACGTTACATGATTATTTAATTATATATAATCTTTGGAAACGAGAAATAGAAAAACGGAAGATTTGGTAACATTTAGAGCATATGATAGTTGGAGAAATTTTTGAAAATAGAGATTACTGGAAAATAAATGATGAAAAATAAGAAATTAATTTGGGTTGGAATACTTGAAGTTTTGTTTAAAGTATTCGTACAAGTATGTGTGTACAAATGTTTGTAATCAAACGTCCCCACCTATTGCAATTCTACCTTTATTAATTTGCCTCCAGTATGACATTTGAATCGCCTATCTCCATTTCTTCCAACCTCGTATCATATGTCAACTAAAAATGATTTGATTTCAAATTCCAGATAGTGGGAAAAAAATTTTGAATTGGTAGGCCCCGGATTTTGAAATTTCTTATGTAGTGCAGAAAATCTTCCAAGAACTTTTCAAAGAACTGGAGCAGAAAGAACAGTCAGTTCGAGAAAATGAATCAAAAAAATTGGAGGTTGGTGTTCTCTTCGCTTGTTTGTTGGTAACAATATCATTAATAAAGTTGTGAGAATGATGTCAAAAAAGGTAAATTGTTATTATCCATGTTAATTGCGAAAAATACGATTTTGATTGATTTACCCTCCCCAAAAATGGTCCATTCTAGTCCATTATTTGCCTTCGTCAATATGAAGCATGCACAATTTTTCTGTTTAGATTTCTCCTATATCATCTAAATAAGAGAGAATGTTTAAAAAAAAATGTTGCATGTCACAGGAATGGTGACATGAAATTCTAACTGCTATATTTAATCAAAAATAGAAAAAGTTCTGAAATGCCATTCTCGCCTGCAGAATGCAAGGCAAAACATTAGAATTTGTTGGTGATTCATTAGGCGGGCAACAGTTCCAGTCTCTCATGTGCATGGTGCCAGGCGGCAACAACGAAACATCCGATGTTGCAGATGTGGTGCATGACTATGGTCTTGTTAAAGCTCTCGTTTCAACAAGGCCTGATGGATGGGCTTATCGGTTTCCTAGTACCAACACCACCATTCTTTACTACTGGTCGGCCACTCTTTGTGACTTGGAGCCTACGGATGCCACGCCAATCGGACACGCCCTGTTGGTTGGAAAGATCAACATATAGATGGTGCTCACAGGTTATTCTACTTTATTGCTTCATTGTCTTTAATTCTTGACGTGTATACGGTACTTTTCTCATACGAACCGCAGGTACACTAATGAATTATCTGGGGCTGAAATAAAATTACTTGCTTAGTATTTTTTGTGATGTTAAAATTCTTGAGAAAAAGCAAATGGCCCACTCTTTTTTATCTTTTCTGTCTAATTCTTTCTTTCTCTATTTGTATGGATTGCTTGGTCTTTCATAAGTATCGAGTACAGCTAGCACTTCTCCAGTTGTACCAACGAAGGTCTTGCTGAGCGAGTGGAACATTCTGTGCCTTCTGGGATTCAAGTGCTTGCCAAACTTGCTGATTTATGAATGTAATTATAATTGGATCTCGAATAACATCTCTTCCCAAGCTTGAACTTGAAACTTGGTGCAACTCAAGAGCATTTAGATCAACACGATACGTAATATGACGATAGAAAATAAAATAAAATGATATAATTAATTTAATAATATTTTTGTACTTTATCACGTAAAATATACGTACGAGTATTACATTTTGTAAGTGGAGACCCGACATTTTCGTGTTTGAGCGATTATATATGGATCAATGATTTCTTTGTGTAACATGTGGTAGTTGATACCAAAAGGCAGCACGTTAACCCGACTGTTGTATCTATCGTTAACGTAAGTCTCGCCCAGATTGAATCTCACTCTACCAACCTTTGTATGCACTCCACATTCATCTTGTAGAGGCTGCTGATCCGGACTCTTCACCTTCTTATGATTTAGATGTCACCAGAATGATTCTTTTGAATGACCAAACAACAATTCCGACCGCTACATTACCTTGATTGGCTCAAAGGTTTCACACAAGTGCCTGAATCCAGATGGTGGAGACGGCATCACCATCCACATCAAGCCAGCCATCTTGGTGGCGGAGATGGTGGTCCCCGCCATCCCCTAACTACCTCCACCACCAACACAATCGCCGCTGGATCCCCACCGTTCTTTTCTCGACCCATAAGGCCATTCTGGCAGCAATTTGGCTGGCCCTTTTGTTCGTTGTATTTTATTGGCAGATAAACGCGGCGTCCGGTCGGCTCTTCAGTTTTCGGAGAGGATTTGCTCCGCGGAAGTTCCCTCGGCTACGTCCTTTTGCTTTTAACTTGACAGACTTTGGGGCGGTTGGAGATGGGGTTACTGTGAATACTGCGGCGTTTGAGAGGGCTGTGGTGGCGATTTCGAAGCTCGGGAAGAGGGGTGGAGGTCAACTCAATGTGCCGCCGGGTTATTGGCTTACGGCGCCGTTTAATCTCACGAGTCATATGACTTTATTCCTTGCTGAGGATGCTGTTATTCTTGGCATCGATGTGAGTCCTTTTAAGTCCTTTAGGTTTGGAATTTCTCAAATTTCATTCTAAAGGTTTGAAATTTTCCATTAGGTGGTAGATTTTTTAATCATAGTTTTCCCGGTCCCTTTCAGCTTGATATATATAATACACGGGTTTTTTTTCCCTGGAATTGAGAGTGTATCTTGTCATTAAAAATTTTAAATGCTGAACAAATTAAACCGAATTCTGAAAATTCAGAATGCTTCAAATCCACATCCACCGAGCAGTAAGTTGTGTATTCGTGCTTAAGTTTGGGATGCTTTCAGTCCTAATAGATAAAGTTTTTGGATTGAACTTTAGTATTCACCTCCTTCCAAAGACTTTTCTTGAGAACCTAATGTGATTTCTTTGTGCGCTTAATTCGTTCATGACACTGTTTTGTGAAGTACCTAAAGGTGTTTGGTAGATTTGTGAGACCAAGCATGGTCACTGTTGGTTAGCCAAGCTGCTTATTTATTCCACTTAAATTTTAACGGTTGAATTTGGATGTAGAAAATTGGAAGGAGAAGCGAAAATTGGAAATTAAGCTCATCGCCATTTTTCATGCTGAATATTGTTAGTTTTATTTTATTAAACGAATTTTAAGTAGTATGGGTTAAGAAAGAGATTTGGACGTCACCATGTGGTTCTTGAAGTGAAGTCGTGTGCTTGATTAGCTGGATGGTTTCGTCGTTGCACATATCATCTTTCTTCAAGGTTATCATTTCATTATTTTTATAATCTGTGCTCATTGCTATTTTCATATTCTGCAATATCCTGTAGGATGAGAGATATTGGCCTCTCTTGCCTCCATTGCCTTCATATGGATCTGGGAGAGAGCATCCAGGCCCTCGATATGGAAGTTTAATCCACGGACAAAATCTCAAAGACGTTGTAATTACAGGTCAGCATTTTAATGATGAACTTCAGGATTTTTAGAAAGGAGGGAATCAAATACTTTTCCTCATAGGAACATCGGATGGCCCTCAACGATTGAGCCAAAGGTTTACTAGTAGGGGTGATTTTGAATTTTCATGTAATACCAGGTGTATTTTTCTGTATAACATATAACAGCAATGTAAATTTTCCCTTCCCCCTAAATTTAGAGATTCTAGTAGGTTGCTTGAATTCCTAGCGCCGCCCTTGTGAACATTGGAAATCTAAAGAAACACTCAGTGTGTCTTTCTTTAGTAGAGAGTAGCAATGAATGTAAACCTTATCATACTTTACTTGAAAATTCTTTATCTAACATATTAACACACTTCTCTTGTGGATTAGTTGAGTTTCATGGAGGTCTAGATGATACCTGGAAAAGATGCTTTTGTGTGTGTATCTTCATGGGTTTGACTCAGAAGCACTCCTTGAATTTGTTGGTTTCCATGTCAGTTTTCACGAGGGTGGGTAACTTTGGGGGTAGTTTACTTTTTTTGTGATAATGGAACTCTATTTTTTACTAAAAATGAATAAAAAAAAGCTTTTAGTTCCTAATGGAAAATGCATATACATATCTAACGTTCTAAAAAATTAGCCTTGTAGTCATTTCATTATATTTTGCATGTCCTAAGTTATTCATGCTCTCTCTCTCTCTCTCTCTCTCTCTCTCTCTCTCTGTGTGTGTGTTTCACTGGTGTGCAACATAGTATAGTACCACAGGAAATTCCAAATGACAACTGATTTTTTATGATTTTGAATCTTCTTGACTTCAGGGTGTGCAAAATGTTTGTTCAAATATAGTTATACATTTGTCATGGAAAAATACCTACATGTAATTCCTGATAACAGGTCACAACGGCACAATTAACGGTCAGGGTCGAGCATGGTGGAAGAAGTTTAGGCAAAAGCTTCTTAGTCACACCCGAGGACCACTCGTTCAGATGATGTGGTCTAGCGACATTTTGATTTCTAACATAACATTACGTGATTCTCCTTTCTGGACTTTGCATCCGTATGACTGCAAGAATGTTACAATTAAAAATGTAACCATACTGTCTCCCATCTCTGAAGCTCCCAACACTGATGGCATAGACCCCGGTAAGTTTATTATCTTTGCTTTTGTCATCATTGTTATTAAACGGGCAAGTTCTTCATTTTCAGATTGTTGTTGTGTAACTCGTAAAATGCAATTATTGATCAGATTCTATTATAGTTGATACTAGTATGTTTTGTGATTGTGTGAAGATATTGAGGTCGACTTCGAAATTCATGAAGCCTTTCTTTTCGTTGAATCCAATTATCTACTAACTGGATTGTCTGATCTAAGATGATTGACTCTGGATGAATAGATTCGTGTGAAGATATGGTGATCGAGGACTGTTACATAAGTGTTGGGGATGATGCCGTTGCAATAAAGAGTGGTTGGGATCAATACGGAATCGCTTATGGAAGACCTTCAACAAATATACTCATACGAAACCTCGTTGTTCGCTCCATGGTCAGGTGAGTGATATATTCTTGTATGTACCACCTACTGTATGCGCCTGTTTTTCCATTCTGATAGTAAACGAGACACCTTGTTTCACAGTGCGGGTATATCAATAGGCAGTGAGATGTCTGGTGGAGTGTCAAATGTCACCATAGAAAATGTCCATGTCTGGAACTCCAGACGAGCTGTTCGGATCAAAACTGCCCCTGGAAGAGGAGGATATGTAAAACACATAACATACAGAAACCTGACGTTCGAGAATGTTCGTGTGGGAATCGTCATCAAGACAGAGTACAACGAACATCCGGACGAGGGATTCGATCCTAAGGCTGTTCCTCGACTGGAAGATATCAGTTACACCTCGGTTCACGGTGAAGGGGTTCGAGTTCCAGTTCGAATACATGGGAGTGGAGATATTCCTATATGGAACGTGAGTTTCCAGGACATGTCTGTGGGGATAACCTATAAAAAGAAACACATTTTCCAGTGTTCTTATGTGCAGGGACGCGTTATAGGGGCTGTGTTCCCCGCTCCCTGTGAAAATTTGGATTTGTACGATGAGAGGGGACGTTTGGTTAGACCATCCTCCCTCGCTCAAAATATGTCAGATGTTGATTATGATTTTTGAATTTTTTTTTAGCAGCGACGAGGAGTTTTTGAAATATGTGCATTTTGAATGTTTCACTAAATTATCGAGGCCTTAGGTGTGTTCAGATTTGTAGAGTTTGATGAACGTTTGACGGATGTTTATAAATTTGATACGACTGTACGTTTCATCAATCAGAAAAGAATTGGGTATGAAAAACGACCATCATTTACTAATACAAATTTTTTTAGTTTCTCTCCATTGAGCCATATCTTGGTCACCACCAACCACACATCCTATACTTGTGTAAGACGGTCTCGCGGTTCGTATTTTGTAGTACGGATCTCTTATTTGAGTCATCCATGAAATAATATTAATTTTTATGCAAAGAGTATAACTTTTTATTGTAAATATCGGTAAAGTTGACCCGTATCACAAATAAGGATTCATGAGACCGTCTAACAAGAGACATATTCTACTATGTTTTTTCCTCTTCTTGTTTTTGGCCAATGCCTTTATTGGCTATGAAAGTACAATTTTGAAGTTTTGTTATTCAAGTAAAATTATGATGGTTAAACTTTTAGATTGCATTCCATTTTTGTGGTCCATTTGATCGACGAATCAAGTCCCTTTCTATGCTACATGAACTTCCTGTGTATTTTTACATAAAATATTTATAAAGATAATCTGATTTAATTTAAAATAAAATATATAAAACTCATCATATGATTATATTAACATTTTGTATAAAATCATACAGAAAAATAACTATTCTGATGTAACATTTGAGTTAAAAATCAAATTATTCTTTTACAAGTCAAATTTGTGTTTTTAGAAATTACATAAAAATACCATCTTAATTTTTTCATGAAGTTATTAAATCTTTTACCTTTTTTCTTCACCTTAGTTGAAATCCATTTAAATATATTTATAAATTAATATTATATATCAGTTATAATATCGAGTGAAAAAAATTGATTTCCTGATTATCATTTATTGTGTGTGCTAGATTTTTTATTTTTATTGCTATCACATCAATTGTTATAATAAACGATATTATATACTAAATGCTATTTTTGTTTTAAATATACTAAATTCTATTTTTTGCCTTGAATATGCTAAATTCTATTTTTTTAAATTGTAATCAATTTTTGCTTTTTTTAGAAAAGTTCATAAAGTTTTCGAAAGAAAATAGTAAGATATGTTGGCTAGTTGCGAGGGACGGCGCCACGTGGTGAGATATAGTTGGGAGGGAGACAGGCAGACCGACTCTGAGTGTGGTGGACCACCGCCGGGTTCTCAATATGCAGTCATATTAATTAATAATTTTATTTAAAATTTATAATATATATACATATATATTCTATTTTATTAAGTGTAATACCATAATAGTAATCACGTGAGGACATCAACTTTTTCTTCCAACTTTACCCTTACATGATATTAAAATTACACTTTTGTTTTTTGGTTTTTAATTTCAACACACACTTTTATTTTTAATATTTTTATATTAACAATTCAAATATCAATTTAGTTCCTCCATAATTTTTCAAATTTCACTTTAGTCTATCGATAATGATAAAAAAGAATGTACACACACAGATCACGTGTGCAGAGTAACCAATATATATAAATACTCTCTACCTCTAAAAAGAATGTGGATTTAAAACATGCCACATATATACAGTTCAATTTTTATATTTATTATTATTTTATATATCATATTATAAATATTCTTCTTCCATCATATTTATTTAAAAAAATATATTATATTAAAACATTTATTAATTAAATAAGCAAAAAATATATATTTTATTTTTCCACGTAGATTATTAATAAACAACAAATAAATCTAAATATAAAAATGGAAAATATTTTTACGGTCAGTTCCAAATTCCAACATCCAACTTGACATAGTAGAATGAACCAGGTATATATACAATCTTCACCTATGTATTTAAATTTTGTTTAATTTTTTGTCGAAATATCTGATAAACCCAAGTTGTACATTTAGCTCATATAGATAATCATAACTCATAAAATTTAAATTTTTTTATTTTTGTCAAAATATTCAACCAGCTCAAATTACTAGCATTCATGGTGCAAATTACTTTTGCACCATTTAAAATAAAATCATCTTCTATTTTACTCAAAATCCAATAGTACAGTAAAAATCGTAAAATCGTAAACGTCAAATTCGAAGATTTTTACGTCTAGGGATAAAACGATATTTTTACACTTAGAAATTAGTAAACGTCATGGCAATGCTCTGATTGCTGTTTTATATATTAAAATATTTATGGATTTTTATGATATTATGTTGCTATCATAAGTTTTTAGTTAAATTATTTAGGTTCCATCTCTTATGTCTCTTGCATGTGATTTAATATATGTTAGCATCGATTTTATTTTAATATAAAATATATATATATATATGCATGTCGATCGACGGGAAGTGGGGTGTTAGGTCTCAATCATTCCAGCTTTGACTCCACCGTTCAATTGGTGGACGCAATTTCTAAGTCTCAGATTAAATTAGTTACTATTTATGAAATCATGTTAGAAAATTAATAATATTCTTAATAGAAAACGATTAACAATTGTAATACTTTTTTATAATTCTAAAAATATTTTTTGTTAATCAGAATCAATAATTTAAATTTTTTTTAAAAAAATTTATTAGAAGGTAATCAATGAATTGATGGCGTAAATGAGGGTAAAAAAAGGAGGATAGTGTTCCATTTCGAACGCAACACGCAATGCTAAATCAACAACACGTGTTCATTAGTTATTCATTAAACTGATGTGGTCCTACTTCGAAATTATCGAGAACCATGTACAACCTGTCGGGCATTTTGGTTTTGCTAAATGTACCACAAATTCCTCGTGTCTAAATTACCCGGTTCGAAAGGATAAAAACCCTTTTCCGCCCGCCATTCATTATACCAGTTTCTTTGAACTTCTCCGCGTTGATTTAATTTAATCTTCTTTTCGGCGTTGAATAATTGTATCTCTTTTCTGCCGGAGGTAAAATGGGCTCGTCGGAAGTCGTGGATTCTTCGGGAAAGAGGAAGAATTTCTCTCAGACCTGTAGCTTGTTGAGTCAGTTCTTGAAGGAGAAGGGCAGCTTTGGGGAACTCAGTCTTGGGTTGTCTCAGAATTCGGAACATAAAGGTACGGTTTCCTTATTTCGTTTTGGTTCTTAGATTTGGGTTTTGGTTTTCTTGGATTCGTTTCTGTTTTTGGGTTGAAGCTGATTTTATCTTTTGTTTAATGTTTTGACAGTGGTTCCAACAGGGACGATGAATTTGTTGCCGATTATTGAGAAATCGGATAAGAATCAGGCTCTTCCGAACCCTGATTTGAATCCCAGTAACCTTACCTCGCCGTCGAATATGTTCCACCACCTTGCCAACGGCGGCAGGCGAGAAACCATGAAGAGATCTGATATCAGGTGACAAAACGTTTTAGTATTACACTTTCAGCAAATTCTGTTGCGCTTTAAATGGACAAAATTACACGATATCTCAAGAATCTGTTTCGTAATCCATCCCTGAATTTTTTTGTTGAAATTTGATGCAGCAGTGGAACGAAATTGGTGGCCGAAAGTGCTCCTCTGACCATTTTCTACGCGGGACAGGTAATAGTGTTTAACGATTTCCCGGCGGACAAGGCCAATGAAATCATGATGCTAGCCAGCAAATCGAGCGCTGCCGCCGCAGAGAACCACCACTTCTCCACCTCCTCTCCGCCCGTTACACCACAAAGCCCAACGGGGTCCGCCACCAGCTTTCCCAATGTTGTCCCGAGTTTAGCCGTGCAGGAGCTTGCTCACCGCACACCGCCGCCGCCGAAGTTTTCTTCCGGTAATCTTAATGTCTACAAAGTTATATACGGCAAAGATTTAGATAACACGAGATCTCATACGAGACCTTCCTTTTTCAGATTTACCAATCGCAAGAAAAAATTCACTGGCCCGATTCTTGGAAAAGAGAAAAGCTCGGTAAGCATTTTCTTGATTTTCACACGAACTAGCAGATTCGAATTTTCTATTACTAATTAGATTAAACATTTATAAAATTACAGAACTACTGCTACTGAACCATACCCAGCAAGAAAGCCGGCGGCGCCATCGAAGGCAGCTCAAATCAACGAAGCATGGCTGAGATTGGGTCCGCAAGCTTCAATTCCATCTCAAATCAGGCACAATTAATGAATCCATAAATGAATATTTGTACTCTTTTTTACTTGTAAATTAAGCATAGGATTTGTTCCGAGTACTGTAGCTTCATTATTATTTTTGATTGCATGTGCTATTAGTCGAGATGAGCCTCATGTTAATTAATATATTGATGGAGAAATTTCATACTTTTCTTTTTACCATTTAATATACTACGAAACACATCAAATAGTGATTGGTAAAATTAATTAGAAAGTTTAATTAATTTTTAAACAGTTAATTTAATCAAATTAACGATTTTTTCGTTTTTTTCGAGAGCATATCACATGTTAATATATATATATATATATATATTTATCTTATATAATAATTTATGGGAGCTCGTGTTTAGCTTTGTAGACGGATAATTTAGTTTGATGTAACGATTTTGATTGGATTTTATTAGACTTAAAAAAAATAAAATTAGTCATAATTTTAATTGTTCTTGTATTTGTCACGTTGTACACGTATCTGACTATTAAATCAATTCATGTATCCATTATTGACACAAAATATACTTATTTATTGACACAAAATATACTTATTTATTGTTATTATTATTATATTATATATTCTAAAGGAACGAATATTAAATAAAATTTTAATTGGCATCACATGTATCTTTAGCTGGCAAGTGCAATTTGAGTGGAGGGGGTGGGTTGTCTTACGATTTTTTTTATAGAGAAATAATTTATTAATTCAAGACAAAATATGGTACTATTCTTTTATATATAAATTATATTAATTAATATACACATATTTGAACCACATGAAAATTTAAATACGAGGGTCGTATTTTTATTTTTTATTGTTTTGAAAAAAAATGATCCTACGAAATTTAACAAATTCTTTGAAAAGGATAGTTTTTAATCACATTGTGTGAACGGGAATATTGGCCTTTCACAGTTCCCAAACGCCAATACTTTATGAACAGGAATGGCTGCCAGGCTATCTAATATTTTATTGGCATTTAATTTAGTAGTTTAATATTATTATTATACACATTTTTTTTATTTATTTTACAGCATAGAAGAAGTTTATAGATACGTAATAAAATTGATGAAAAAATAATGATTTTTCAATTCTAAAGATATAGAAACATCAAAAGCATCAATATTATTTTTATGAACTCATCACACTTAATAATATAATCGACTTATTATTCTCATCGTTGCTATTATTATATTATTATTTTATTATTATTATTATTATTCTTATTCTTCTTTTTTAAAGTGAAACTGACGCTGCCAAATTTAAATTAACTTTCAATGTTTTAAAAACATATAAAATAGGTAATTAGTAGTTTTTATTTTTCTATTAATTTCTCATTTTACCATATTAAATTATCTTATTATACATTTCACTAACTACCATATACCCCCATCTCGGCACTGTTTCATGCAAATACATAGATACCACGTGAAGCGTCGCTGCATTCTACAAACAAACCAAACAAGTCGAATCTTTTTTCCGGATACAACGAACTTGAACTTAGCTACCAAATCACTTACAACCTCGTAAAATTTCAAGTCCACCAATTATCAGCAAAGTTTATCAAGAAAATGTAGCTAGCTGTCAAAGGTTTCTATTGTCCATCTAAGGTTCCAATGGCCTCCTTTAGGAGTCTCTGTGCTTCTTCTCTTCTCCTGATCCATCAAATCAAACACAACATTTTGTAATTTTACCCGTCTAAACTTCGCAACCACCATAAAATGTAAATTGCTGGTACTGAACTGAAGTGAAATATAAAGGAATGTAAGAATGTGTCTCAGGACGAGTGAAATCTTCAAACTGCCATGCCAACTGTGTTTACGTTTATGCATGTTTGTTCGATGCATTATATATTTGTCAAGAATGTACTGAAAATGCTCATTTCAGAGTACCAGTGGTCATTTACAGCCACGGATCAGGATATCTGGACATGTATGGAGCACCTTTTACGGTTAAGAAATCAGTTATTATCACACTTACCTACTAATGTCTTCCACAGCTTGTTTCCGACGTTCTATCTGTTGTTCTAGGATATGGATAATCGTTGCTCTGGCCTGAATTAAGGGAAAAAAACGTGAGAAAACGAAAGCACAGCCAAAATACTGAATCATTCAAGAAAATTTGACAAATATGTCTGTATTACTTGGAAATACATAAACCTGGTGTGGACGCAGAGAATTTAGAAGGTGATGCAAGTTCTTGAAAATAAGAGAGATGTCTTCCACTCTCCTAGCATATTGTGATGGCCGCTCCACAAGAACATCGGCAAGCTCCAACAAATGAAGTTGTAATTCTCGGTTGAGTGATTTCAGCTCCTTTTTGAAGTCTAGCAGAAAAAATGTCAGTTTTTTTCCACCCATGCTCACACTCAGCGTGACATACCAGGATCTGAACCATAGGAAACTAACCAATCTACATAGAACATTTTGCAACAAGAATAGTCGGGATAACATATGAAATATATTCCAAAAAGCTCTCATCTTCTTATTTGATGATAACGTAACCAGTTGAATTTTACCACCGTTTTTAGAGTGGATGTCCAAGTTTACAATTCATACCCCAATCCATAATCATACAAAATATTGATGTGGCTACGACAACTTCACCCCTGCAGCCACAACCACTTCAGGTGCATAATTTTCTCCACCAAATTAGAGATGAGAACCAATGAAGGACGCAAGATGGTGCGAGAACTTTGTGGCTAACAAGCAAATGTAATTGGCTTGTTGATACATAATCAAAGGCCATGGAATACGAACTCAACAAAAGGTGAGTATAATTGCTACTCACTTTCAAATGAATCTTTAAACTCACAAGTCATAATACACTTGAGTGCAAAAACCATATGCTATTGTGGAAAGTAAGCACTCAGATTCTATCACCTCTGTGGAATGGAAAAATATAGGCCCGAAGAAAACAGCAACATCATGCAGAAGCTAAATATAATATTTGAATAATATCGCAAAGGTACATTGTAGAAGAGCAAGTACAGAGATACCAATGTTGGGCCCTTTTGGGTACAACTGACGAACACCTTGCTCTTCTAGACCTGGAAGCACATCATCTGTCTACAGAAGATATTCGAATAACAAGGTTAAAATAATTATAAATATGTTTATCTTTCACAAAATAATGAGCGAGCAAAAGCAAGGAACATACTACAGCACCAATCACTTTCCGAAAGTAGATATATCACACATAAAATTCACAATATACTCAAGTGCATTAGACTTCTTTAGCATATCTCTACTCCGAAACATAGAGGCAAAAGCTACTAACATTCAGAAAGAAAATGCAGGAAAAAGTCCTGTATGACTCTTGTTGAGAAAGTGAAGCTCGAAACTTCTGGAGTCTGGACTGCTATAAACCATACAGATATTACAAGTGCATCAAGGCAGTGGTCATGGCGCATGGATCGACTAAATCTCGACCCCACACAGTAGTTGATTTCATTAATCGCCAGCAAATAACACAAATTCCAATTTCATTGTATATATATTCACTGTCCATACACGTGCTGAGTGTGGAAAACTAGTCGAACGATGTTCGAATACATTTTTCTTACATAATTCCCCAATTTTTTCCCACAAGATTTCTAGATTCTTGGAGCCTATCGATGTCTAATTCCTAGTCGTAATTAAAATACACACATGGTTAAATGATAATCTACAGTAATCAACATTTGGTGCTCAGGACCTCGCGTCGTCCTCGAAAAACAACGCAACTTTCTGTAGAAATATGCTGCTATATTCCTAAATGGACATCTGATTCTCATCATTTCAGCAATAAAAATAAAAATCCCCAAACTTTTTTACTGTGGAAACAAGCTACTATAATCCTAAATGTCCAGATTGATTATATATAATCACTTGAGATGCAAAGTCACATCGTAATTGCAACCCCCCAAATTCCAAAAGGGAAGTCGAATCGATCAGAAATACCGTATAATTGGCGCCGTAAAGAACGTAGGTGCCCTGGATTGAAGGAGGTGGGGAGGGGGCGGAGTCGGGGTCTTCACAGTATTTTTCGTACAGTTTGTAGAACGGCGCCGGCGGTGGATAAGTCGCAGTTGCCATTTTCTGCGATCACCCTATGTTGACAGCTTGATAGATTTGCTTGCTGTGTTTCCAATTTTTTTTTTAAATAATACAAAAATATTATTATTTTTAATTATAAAATAGTTGTAAATGCATATTTGTTTTAAAATTTGTTGTATAAAATCGTTTTATAAATATTGTAAATCAGTTTCACAGTATCTTTATTTATTAGATTGATTAATTCGATTCAAATAAATCATCAAAATCGCACTCCAATCCACATCTTTTTAGCAGCGGGAATGAAAATTTATGAAATTAAAATGTTTTATGAATAGGCTTAACCTTTTAATTAGATTAAAAATAATTTGATTTTCTGATTTTTATATTCAAAATAAGACTTAAATAATTTTGAAAAATACATGTAAAAACGTTGTGTCGGTGATTTGCATCGAACATCTTCTTACCAAAGTTAGCCTTGTTCCACACTTTGAGGGATTTTTTCCATTTGCTTGGAATAGAGGTCTAAGCGTCAAGCATTGATTCATATCACTCTTTAAGGAAGAGATCTATCGAATTGAATTCCAATATACTTTAAGACAAAAACTTGTATGAAAATGTCTCACGGATCGTATTTTGTGAAACGGATATCTTATTTGGGTCATCCATGAAAAATATTAATTTTTATTGTGAATATCGATAAGTTTGATCCGTCTCACATATAAAGATTTGTGAGATCGTCTTACAAGATACTTACTCATATTTTAATGAGATATAAAGTTGCAAATGGACGTGGAGATAACTGATAAATGTACATAAAATTTACATAACATTTTCTAAAAAATTACAAAACAAATATAAAATTGGATGGATATTTTAATGTCCATTGCCACACCAGAACAATTAGTCATCGGTATAACACGATCAAATATTATAAAATATTAGTGTTCAAATTCACGTGTTTTGTGTTTGTGATCGTATAGTCGATTTTTATATTTAAATGATTTAAAAAAAACTATAAAAAGAAGGAAAAAATATGTAAACTTTGAAATAAAATATGAAAAAGCATAAGAAAAAAATAAGAAGGAGACGAAGAAAAGTAAATATTACTTAATAAGCTCATCATCAATTAATCTGTAAAGAAATTTTTGTGCTACATTGATATATCGAAAATGTTACTATGTTTATTATGAGATACTCAAATATTATATAATAGTAAACATTTACTAATATATTGGTGCACACGTTTGTATAGTTGGTTTTTTATGGATAATTATTTTATTTGTGAGTTAATTAGGCTTGATATAAACAAATAATTAACTTCTATACTATCTGTAATATACCTATGCTAATTAGGCTATATTATAATACGAGGACCTAAAGTAATTAATTTTTGGACCATAATATAAATTTTTATATTTTTAGAATATACAAAAATACCGTTTAAATTTACATAATATTTCATCTTCGTTTAATTAAAAAATATCACAAAACATAATTTAGGAAATTTTTTGTTTAACTACAAAAATCATGTCTCAATAATAGCTCTTTATATTTAAATATATTTTAAAAATTTAACTTATTATATCACCTTCAACATAAAAAATATTATAAAATACTTTTTAATTTTTTTTTTTTTTAGTATAAGAACTCAAACATAGATCTAATTTAAGTGAAGTTCTGAATTTCTGATTTTTATATATTCTACTTAACAGCAAATCTAGGAATTCCGATTTCTATCTCTTTTTATTTTATTTGAATTGACGATTCACCAAAAAATACTGGGAGTATGTCTATTATAAAACGGTGTCACAAATTTTTTTATTCGTGTGACATATCAATCCTATCAATATTCACAATAAAAAAATAATATTCTTAATATAAAAAATAATATTTTTTTCATGAATGACCCAAATAAGAGATCCGTTTTATAATCGTCTCACATACACGGAATTTTTACCAAAGTTACTGATTATAATTTACATATTATCATCTGAACAAAATGAAATAACTACAAAATATGATCATAACAAAAACTCACTGTATACTTCAAAAATTCCATAAACGTGATGTGCCACCAAACAGGCCACCGGTATTTTCTCCGCCGCTTTCCAAACACCTCTCCCTATCCCCCAACTGCCCCAAAGAAGAAGAACCCAACTCCTTGCTCTCCCCGAAGAGCATATCTTGCACTTCTGGCTGTTTCAACTCCGTAGAATCCAGCATCGGAAGCCGCAGACAGCCCGCGAGCATGCTTAGAGGCAGCGACCTGAATCTGGGACCTGGACAATTCACCACCCGCTGCCAGAATACTTGGCGGTGGATCGTCGGGAAAATTCAGCACCACGGAAGGTCCACGCAAGCAAAGCATGGCAGCATCATAAGCTCGGGCCGCTTCCTCTGGAGTCTCGTAAGAACCCAACCAGATTCGATCACGGCTCTTGGGTTGGCGAACCTCAGCCACCCACTTCCCCCATTTTCTCATCCTCACACCCTTGTAGTTGCTGCCGCGCCGCTCTCTTCTCGATTGGTCAGGTCTGCCCATGGATATCCACCAAAATAGTTTTATCTAATTTATCTAAATAACCCTATTATAGTCTTGTTGCTTGTGTTTGAAAATTACGTAAGATGCTCGTGCGTTGGTAGGGTGGAATGAGTGACACGGGTGGATTTGTTGATAGTTGAAGCAAGCCATTTTTAAATAGGTTTGATCGACAGGTGTGGCGGTGGTAAAGTTTGGTCTGTGCAAGACACGTGGGTCGGCTAGGTGCCATGTTTATCTACTAAAGTTTATGCGCTTTTTCGACTAACGTGGAATCCGCTATCATAAAATTTTTGTAGTGATTATATTGCTTTCTTTATATTTGTTTTTTTTTTTATATTTCTATTTATTTGTGTTTTTTTTTTATTTTTTATTTTTATTTTAATAATATATATGTGTGCGGATGAATAGTCATCTTGAGACGACGTTTTTAACTCTTGGGTTTGTCGGTAAATTTTGTCGTAAGTCGTCATAATCAGATTCAACTAAAAAGGAAAAAATACCTAATCTCTCAACTCAACCGTTTTTTCCGTGAATAATTAATATATGTTTGACTAACGAGTTGTTTCTTGCTGATATACTATCTTGATCTGGTATTCTATCTTGATCATGTCTAAATCTCCTCAAATCGAATGGCCAAAACAATGTAGAGGATAGTGGTGGGGAAGACTCTTCTCTCCTATACGTAACAAATCCTAACAAAATCATAAATCGTCTCGAATCAAAATTTTATGACAGTATTTTGAAGACGTCAAATCAACATCATGCTACAATGTGTTATTTAAATAAAAAAATAAAATAAAATATTTTTACACAAAACTCATGTAAAACTATCTTACAAGTCAATTTTGTGAATTAAATATTCGATCATATCTACTCACAAAAAAATATAATTTTTCACTGTAGGTATGAATCTACTCGACCCATATCCGTAAGATACTCTCAGAGGAGATATACTCTTTATTTTAACATAAAAACTCTTTTGAGACATTCTTACATGTCAAATTTTGTGAGATACATATCCAATAGATCTCGACTCTTGAAAAGATATTACATTTTATGTCAAACATATTAATTTTCATTATAGATATGGACCAAATCGACATGTCACACACACATATATTCGTGAGACTGTCTCATAATATATTCGACCTTAATATATATTTGGAGATATAAATGAAAATCTATAAAAACGATTATTTCAGAAATCATTATTGTTCTTAGCTTTTTTAAAATATATCGAGATACATATAATATCTATATATATATATATATATTATATTATATTTATATATATAGCAAACGTCTATAACAGATTTAAAGAAACTATAATAATGAACATAAAATCATATCGATTTTCAAACCTTATTTTTTTTCCATCATAAATAATATTGAAAAATAAAATTACATCTTTATTCCTTGCATTCTATATTTTGTCCATACAAATAAAGTTGATGGATACGAAATAAATTGTTCATCAACTCTATCTATAAAAAATAGGACAAAAAAAGTTTATGAAAAACATAAAAATTCCAGGGAAAAAGTCATAAATCGCAGCGTCAACGATTACCACAATTTCTTAATTCCACCAAATAAGTGGGAAAAATTTTTAAATTCTAAAAATTCCAAAGTGAAGAAGGAATATTATTATTAGTTTCCGGCCAATAATAATCCACGTGGGGAATTAAAAATTCGTCAAATCCCGAAAATATGCCGTAATCGTGCACGTTATTTCCGCTGCCCACGGCCAAAACGTGGTCCAGAAAACCATTGTCAAGGGGTATTTCCGAGAATTCATTGTCCAGCTGTGCCGCCCCATCAGACACCGACGTGGACGGCGAGCCCACATTCTGAGGATACAAATCCGAAGACGACAAAGAATCCGACTTCGGATCCGAATTATCGGTCATTGCGATTGGTTGATCCAAATGGGCCGACTGCGCGAAACGCGCCGCCGCGTCCTGGATTGACCCCGGCGACAGGGACCCGCCATTGGGTATCTCCGGTGGATTATCCGGGAAATTGAACTTCGCTTTCCCGCCCCGGAGGCAGAAAAGAGCGGCGTCGAAAGCACGCGCTGCCTTTTCAGCCGTGTCGTGTGAACCCAACCAAATCCTCTCCCTGCTGTTTGGCAGCCGGATCTCCGACACATATTTACCCCATTTACGCCTCCTCACTCCTTTGAACTTCCGCGAGGAAGACGAGGCAGCCGCCGAGTGGCAGGACCTCTCCGAATGCGGCAGCGATGGCTGTTCGCTTTGATCCGCAGATCTCACCATAACTGATCAATTCCGTTACTTGGAAAATAAATCCAGGAACAACAGAAACCTTTTTCCAGAAATAAAAAATTGATCGACACCGTAGTTGTGAATGCTGTTGGATTGGGAAAATGGCGGCCGAGTATATGTATGAATGGGGAGTGAGACAGTCGGTAGTGGGTCAAAAGACCGACGGCGCGTTGATCGAAACCCAGTCCTAAAACGGCGGAAATTCTGAATTTATCATTGAAGATTACGTATTTTGTTTAGTAAGGTTACGCGGTCCATGTATTAAGATTAGAACACGTGAGGGAAGTCGAATTCCTCGTGCATTAATGGGAGATGGATCCAGAAAGCACGTCAATTTTGTTTTTTGACGTATGATACATTATACATACATGATTTATCTTTTCAAATAAAAAATATTTATATTTAAAATTGGTCAAATAAGTTGAACTAACTAATTTGAGTTTGTTCTTCTCATAAATTAGTTTTTCGTTGACACACAGACACATCGTTCCTCGGACATTTGTTGCCTGTGTTCACTGATTAGTATCCATCCAATATGTACGTATTTGTCTCGGATAAAAACATAATTATACGTGTGATGGGATGTATACATAAGAAAATTTTAAATATTGTTGATACGACATATGTTTTGGGTATTTTTTTTTTATAATTTTGATAATATGTTTTGATTAGTTATACAGATTGAATAAAATATATAAAATTATAACGGTCAGACAAAATAAGTCATGTAATCTAGTTTGACATGCCATGTAAAGTAGTGGAACCATGTATCAGACATATCGTTTATTTCCCGCCCCACACATTCAGGGATGACAATTTTTCTCAGGGGTTTTAGACCCCGCGGGGAAAACCCGAAACGGGGATGGATATCCCCGATTTTTTCGAGTTCGGGTTCAGGTTCGTGGATTTTTTTAAATCTCCGATGTAATTCGGGGCGGATATGAGATTACTATCCTTTTTCCCGAACCCGTCCCGAAAATAATATCAATAATAAAATAATATTATTATTAGTATAATTAATAATATAATAATAATATTATTTTTTAAAATATTATAATAATAATATTATTAATATTGATATTAATATTAATATTATCACCAATAATAATAAATTTTAGTTTGAAAAAATTTTCAAATACGTGATCGTCTTATTATACTAATATTTTTGAAATGAGGATGAGGACGGGGATGAGAAGTAAATCCCCGAAATTTCGGGTTTGGGGATTTTCTGAACCCGAAAAAACGGGGATCGGACCGAGTATCGGGATGAGGATGGAATTCGGAGACGAAGACGAAGATTGTAAATCCGCCGTCGTCACGTACCATTGCCATCCCTACACACATTACATGGTGTCGTCGATCATTATTAATTCAGGACAAGCGAGCTGGGCCACTTGCCATATTTCTATACTTTGGTTGTTGTCGCATAACGTGTCATAAATTCAGGATTACTATCAGGAGGACTCATCATGACAAATTCTTGTTGTCAACAGTATAACCAAAATTGTGATTTCTAGTACGTTAATACTTTTGGTTTTGTATCTGTCAAAAGTCGACACGACTGAATGACGATGAATCACGTATGTTATTTGCATCATCACGTGTGTTATTTGCGTGTCATTGTATTAGAAAAAGAATTGCTCTAACTTCATCATTTTTAACAATAACGATGTGACGCACGGCCGACACAACCGTCCCACAGTTGCACCATGTTGCCGCCCAACGCCGGTGTTCATATGCGACGATTTTCCAAAGCGAGGACCATATTTTTCAAAATTTGAAATTAAATTATGCCAACTTGACGGGCGAAAATGTGGCAAAATTGTATCAAAATAAATTAAAAATTCTTAAATTACATATTTGATATATTTTTAATTTGCATAATTATTTTTGGAAGTTCTCTTATACTTGGTTAAATAGTGAGAGAATGTTTTTATGTGTTTTCCCAAACTTGTAGCTGAAGAATCAACGGCAAAGCTTAGCTCCTTAGCTTCGTCGTTAGAAAAATCGAAATGAATGGACTCTACTTCTTCATCTTCGTCATCTGGTGTTGGATCCTCTGCCGCTTATTCAGCTGACCAGTCTCGCTTGTTGTCTGGGGTAAACAGATTCTTCATCATCTGGTGTTGGATCCTCTGCCGCTTATTCAGTTGAGCAGTCTCGCTTGTTGTCTGGGGTAAACAGATTTAGTACGAAAAAAAAATAATGTCAGAGTTTGTTTACACAAAAATAGCGAAAGCACATGATGGCTATTTGTTTTCTTGCTGGTTACACGTTGAAAAGACTGGTTAGGCTATGGGCATCTAAACTGCTACGGAGATTGAAATGTCAGAGTTAGTTTGCACAGATCTCCATGGGAGGTACTTGAAATGCAGGGGTAAATTCTTTGTGGAAACTACGATTGATGGTCTTCTTGAATTTCGTCTGGAAAAGTTTAGCACCGGTAGACAAATTGCATGGAAATATAATTTCTTCTACGTACCCATGTTGCTGGTTTTGAAGTTAATACAAACACATCAATATTTAAATGCATTTTTTTCTCAGATAATCGATTGTTATTATATATAAGTTCGATCATTCTAAACGAATCTCACATAAAAATCAATTTTATAAAATATTGCAATTTTTTATATTAACTTATGCTTGAGATAATGATATATAGATTTAAAAATAATAAATTTTTAGCAGCCTCGTGCTCTAAATTTCGTCTATTACATTAGGCGAAGATGAGGTACAAATAAGCTATCGTACAGAAATTATAGAAGAAATCAAAGATGTTAGAAAATCTTTAAAATTATTTGTAATTAGCTATCTAACCTTGACCAATATGCATATTGATTATGTTTAATGTTTAAAATTAAATACTTAAGCCAGAGGGGCGAAAAATCCCAGTTGTTTAGAATCTGAATATTGTGAATTTAGTAATATTAATTTCATGCATTTTAAACCTCAGTTCCATTAATTTATTTAATAATTAATTATCGCACGTCTCCCAACTCCCCCAAACCTCCCCCAGGTGATCTAAGTACCAACTGAAAGGAGGGGGTACGTGGCAGGGGCAGAACTTCTCTTTTGGTAAATTAAGGCCAGCGTTTGCGCCATGGACTATTTTAAAATTTACGTGATACGATCTCACAAGTCATATTTTATAAAACGGATATTTTATTTGAGTCATCCATGAAAAAATATAATTTTTTATGCTAAGAGTACTTTTTATTGTGTATATCGGCATGGTTGACATGTCTCACAGATAAAGATTCGTGAGACCGTCTCACAAGGGACCTATTATTTAAATATAGAGTTATTTTTACTTCTCCTCCCAATAATAATCTTCTTATATATTCGTGAGACCGTTTCACAATTTAAAATTTATACTTCTCCTCCCAATAATAATCTTCTTATATATTTTACTAAAAAGATGTTATTTTTATTTTTTTTGGTCTTATATGTTTATCTCTTTACGATTTATGTCTTCTATATTGTCAAATTTCAATTTTAGTATGCTATCTTTGTTTTATTATTGTTGCAGTTTATTCCTTTTCAGATATCGCGTTGATGTTCATCAGTGAGATGCTGATGTATGTGTATTACATTAACATTTCCAATGGAAAAAAAATTAAAATTTCAAAAATAGACCGAAACATAACTAAAACTGAAATTTGATATCACACAAATTTAAAATCGTAAATAAACAAATTAAAACTAAATGAATACACATGTATCGAGTATCATAGATTAAGAATATTTATTATATCTTAAATTGATTCGGAAACATTTTTTTTTAAAATGGAATGATGAAAAGAAGAGACAATTTTCACATGGTAATTAAATAATCCACCTAGTTTCGTGAATCTATGGAATTGTTACCAGCCAAGGTTATGCTGTCTCATAAAATATTTGATCAATGTAGCATAAGATTAAGTTAAATGGAGTTTATTATTATTCTAAAAATCAAATGATTTACGTATAAAACCAGGACCTCAAAATATATTGCTTATAATAACAAAATCGTAAATGTGAATAATAATTTTTTTTTAAATATAAACGATGGAAAATATTTTGCCTAAGTAAACAACCCACACAAACGAGACTTTAATCCAAGACCTATTATATTCGCAAAATGTTTTAGCGACTATGCAGGTATGAAATTCGAATATATAAATAAAAAACAAGTTGAAATTATGATTACACATTAAAAAGGGAATTTTTTTTAAATATAATATAATTTAATCAATAAAAAATTATAATATAATTTAAAGGGAGTTTTTTTATTAAATAGAAATTCTACTGAAAAGAATAGAGGAACAAAAACAGAAATGGTGTTGTAAAAATATGGAGATGCGGGGGATCGAACCCCGTGCCTCTCGCATGCAAAGCGAGCGCTCTACCATTTGAGCTACATCCCCGTTCAAGCTTATTCTAGTTAATTTATTATAAATATAATAACAATATTTTTGTTATACTTTTAACAACAATGTCAGAAATGTTTTTTTTTTTTAATTACAAATTAATTTCGAAAATAATTATAAGAAATAGCGATAGACTATACTATAATTTTGATATATAGATTAAAAGATAAATTGAAAAATAAAAGAATAAAAAAACAAGGATCAAAATATAATTATAAGAAATAGCGAGGATATATAAATTAAAAAATAAATCAAAAAATAAAAGAATAAAAAAATGACCTCCGTGAAAATTGAACCTATACCTAGATCCCAAGAAACAACAATTCTATCCGTAACTTACATTTGAATTTTAACATTTTATCAATATAAATAATTATTAAAACATATAATGATACCAAAATTAATTAATATAAAAGTCACAGACTTAATAAAATAGTATATATATATATGTATGTATATTTATTTTCGGTTAATATGATTTGCTGGTCGATATTGCAAAATGAGTGGTTAAGAAAAATAAATATGACGAGACTTTTGTGTATATTAATTGGATTTTAGTGGAATCAGCATATGGAGAGGACGCACGTCATCTCATCTCAATGACTTGAAGAGCGTTACTATTTGAAGAAGACGTGTCCAGTCATCCATTTCTCAAACCTTACGCCAACTCCAATTCGTAACCATCACTTCAAACCGACGCCACTTCCGCCACCTTCCAAATCTCCACCGCGATTTTTTCATTCATAAATCCTCAACAAATCCCACCACCACCACCTCCGCTGCGCTGCTGCCTCATGCGTACGAAATGAGCCTCGCTTTCCCACACAAGGAATGCCTGCTTATGTCCTTCGCAATCCACAAGAGAACCTCCCTTCCTTCCCGCCATCACCGGAAACGCCGTCGTTTGAGACCCTGTAGCCACTTCAATCCTTCATCTTTGATTTCCGATAATTTATTTCATGGCCTACTATCTCAACTTCCTTCGCTAAGCTACCTTGATTACATTGCCCCGACTCTCGGGTTCACCTCTGGCCTCGCTTTCTATTTTTCTTCTAAATCCCATAAATTGATTCCGATCCCTGAAGAAAGGAGTGGTTTTGATTCTACTGTCGGGGAGTGGATTTTGTTTTCGAGCCCTACTCCGTTTAATCGCTTCGTGACGTTGCGTTGCCCGTCAATTCGTTTCCCTGAAGGTGAATTGCTGGAGAATGTGAATGAGAAGCTCGTTAAAGAGGGTACGCATTTTGTGAATTTGAACTGTGGGAGGATAGTTCAGGGTAAGAGCGAGGAGGATGACATCCTGGAAAAGTTGGCGTATCAGAGGCTCTGTGTTGGCACGGAGGATGGTGGAGTTTTGTCCTTGGATTGGCCGGCTAATTTGGAGTTAGAGGAGGAGCGAGGATGGGATACTACAGTTTTTATTGTTCCAGGAACTGCAGAAGGGAGTTATGAGGGGAAAATCAAGCGATTGGTTCGTGAGTGTTTGAGAAGAGGGGTGTTTCCAGTTGTCATGAATCCAAGAGGGTGTGCGGGCTCACCATTGATCACTCCGCGGTTGGTTTTATCTATAATTAATCTTGTTCATGTTTTCGTTCACTCGCTACTGTTGTTTATTCATTACATGGATCAATCCAAGGGCATAGTTTGGCATCTAAAAGGACCTTTTAACTAGAGCTTACATTAGGTTGAAATCATGAAATCTTTTCAGAAAATAGTTTAATGTTTTGCAATGTGGCAGCTAATTGGCTTGATTATTTTATTTGGGTACTTTTACTACTACTGCTGCTTGGAAAGTGTAAGCAGCAAAATACTAGTTTTAGAGTTATTTAGTCAGTAAATTTCTCAGCTTATGCTACGAGAAATCGATCATGATATCATTCATGCTTTAGGTTTCTACGTACTACTGTATGTGGAGAAGTACGTGGATAGTGATAAGAAATTCGAGATTGGACAACATTTTAGGAATTGTCTATGAATATCTGGTTAGCTTTCGTAATTTGAAGATTGATCCACGCTTGTGGTTAAGTAGAAGTGAATTTATTATGGCTATAGGTGATAGAATGTTGAAGTGTGGGAGAAATTTGAGGAGAAAGATATCCTTTCTTTGCTTGGGGTTAAGTGTATCAGAATATAGAGGAAAGATCCAGTGTCTTTTTTTTAACGTGAGAAAACAGAATGTTTTTGTTTGTGAATTCTTCATGTTTACTGACCTTTCGTGCTTGTTTTGAGTTACAGCCAAATTTGAGGTTACCGAGTTGTACAATGTTGTGTCAAGTTGTTCTCAACAAGTTGGTTATCACATGAAACAACGGCTGTTTGATTTTTGAAAATAGACTTATTTCTCTTCAACCAATTACAGATTATATCAAATTCGTGGCACTGCCAGATTGTATCAAGTATTTCACGATAGTATATGCATTCAGATGCATGCTTATTAAAATTTCTGAATGCAGTCTTTTGAAATTCTTTCATCATTATTCTTCAAGCATGACTTATTTTTATCATGGTGAGCCTGATAAGGTCCAGCTGTTTTTTTCTAGTGTGCTTTGACCTTATTTTTGTTGCAGGCTTAGTGATTCAAGGCCCTTGCCTGCTATTGCCTTTTACCTAGTGTAGAAAGGATAATCAGTAGTTCTTTAGTTTTTTAAGTTTGCAATGTTTATGTGAACTTGTTGAATTTACAAGTTTCTGGAAGACTGTGTATCAAAGGAAGAAAAAGCAATTCTGATGGATTCAATCGGATGAAAGTAAAAAACAAAATAACTCTGTTAATCATTCAGTTTGATGTTCAGGTTTCTAATTGAGAAGATTCTTTCATTCCTGGACCGGCAAAACAAGCTGATAGTAGGACGCTGTAACTACTTCATTTATGTAGGTTATTTACCGCCGCTGACAGCGATGATATCTTCACAGCTGTTCAGTTTATTCACAAGAAAAGACCGTGGACAACATTTATGGGTGTGGGCTTGGGATATGGTGCCAATATGTTGACAAAGTACTTGGTTGAATATGGAGAGAGAACACCTCTAACAGCTGCAACATGCATAGACAATCCATTTGACTTAGAGGTGGCCACTCGATCAACTATGGAGGATATGAAGCTAACAGGAGGGTTGATCGGAATACTTCAACGTAACAAGGTTTTTCTTCTTCACATACTTGCTCTTGTTTTTTCTTTTAAGAAATTTAATTTTTGCTTGTGTTTTTTGCCTAATTGCTGTTCTTTGAAAGTAGAAACTATTACTTATAGAAGGAACCATTATTTCGAGAATCAGCGTATTTTATGGCAGCATTTATGTGGCTGGGATGCAGTTTTCCGTACTTGCCAATATCCATATCTTCTTTATTATAACTGTTCCTTTGCCTTTCAGGAATTATTTCAAGGTCGAGGAAAAGGATTTGATGTGGAAAAAGCTCTCTTGGCATCATCCACTAGAGATTTTGACAATGCGATATCAGTAGTGTCCCATGGATTTGATAACGTTGAAAACTTCTATGAGAAATCCAGCACACTAGATGTGGTGGGCAAAGTGAAGATTCCTGTTCTTTTTATTCAGGTGTTATTTTCATTCTTTGATGCTATGCTTCACCACGGACCAATGTTTTACCTTTGACCATCATATGAAGCACGAAAAACTCCTTTCTGTACTTGTGAAGTATATAATAGGCATGTTTGCTTTTTTATGACACTGAGTATACAATACATATCCCAGAAATGAGATGTGATGACATGGATGGTTTGGATATAATTGCTCTTGACACTTGTATTTGAGTTCAAGTAAAATTGAATACCACTATTCATTTAAGTTGAATTGTCGGTTCTGGTTCAATTTGCTTGTTCATGTTCTTGGTAAATCATGTGATTTCTAAGTGACAATTGTTGCTTTATTAATTCATTCAGAACGATGGTGGAACATTTCCAACGTTTTCCATTCCAAGGGGTTTGATTGCTGAAAATCCGTACACAAGTTTGCTTCTTTGTTCTCATTCATCATCTGGTAGAGATAGTTTATTAAATTTCTCTTGGTGCCTGAATCTAACGATCGAGGTAACTATACGATTTGTCATCTGAATAAAGTTTTGCCTGTATGATTGATATGCACTGCATCATGACGAAAAAATCTTTAATGCATCCATGCAGTGGCTCAATGCTGTAGAGCTTGGACTTCTAAAAGGCCGTCACCCACTTCTGAAAGACGTCGATTTCACTGTAAATCCTTCGAAGGGTTTGCCATTCTTCGGTGATAATACTTCTAGTAAAGCTGATGGTGAGAACAAGCTCCTGAATTTCCCTAATGGATTCTCTGCTAAAAATTCTACATCAAAGATGCTGCACGTATATGATACCGAGGGGAAACTTCATCCAAGATCAGCAAGAGATATAGGAAGGATGCCTCCTCAAACTGGACTGCAAGATGAGGGTAGTGATGTAGGACATCAACTTAATGCTAGTGACGCAAAAGAAGAAGACGAAGCATCTAAATCTTTCGAGAATGAAAGAGGACAAGCGCTGCAAACTGCACAAGTGATGATGAATATGCTTGACGTGACTATGCCAGATACTCTTTCAGAAGAACAGAAAAAGAAGGTACTGCCCATAACATGCTTATACCTCTCACTTGTCAGCTTGTGACTCTATAGGTAATGTATGTTTAGACTTGATGCAAAGAAACATCATATATACATCGTCAAGGAGATATGCCTTTGCAAAGCTTCTAAGCTTGGTCTAATGGACTCAAAAATTTAATTGTTGACTCTTAACACGTGGAGAGATATAACTGAACAACTTCATAGCTAAGAAACACTAATGATCTAATCAGAAACAGTAACGATTTGCAGGTCCTTGATGCTGTGGGTCAAGGGGAGATGCTGATGAAAGCGTTGGAAGATGCGGTACCTGAAGATGTACGAGAAAAGCTTATTAGCTCTGTTTCTGAAATTGTGCAGAGTCAAAGGTCTAATCTAAAATTTAATGAAATGTTGGGATTGGGGCACATTCCCGATGTGGCATCAGGACTGAACTCAAAATTGCAAGAAAAAATTGGACTATCAAGAGGAAGTGGTGATGAGGAGGCTCGCTTTTCTGATCAAAATAAAAAGAGCAATGAAGCTGGAGATGGTTCTCGTGTAGATATGGAGTTAGCAAATCAGCCGTCAGAAGAACTTGAAAAAGCTAATGATTCAGGTTTGAGTCAATCGGACAACAATCTTGCCAACAACCTGAAGAAAATGGAAAAAGAAAAAGTTGAAGGTCAATCAAACCTGAAAGAAAAGGATAACGAGGATGGCTATGATGTATCAAATGATCAAAGCAAGGTGAAAGAAGCTGATCACGTTGATGGAAATTCTGATGCTCCATCCTCCTCTACTGAGACTCAACCCGCAGAAAATAAAGCAGAAAACAATCAGGAGAATAAAGAGAAAGAGCCACTATCTGTTTCAACTCAAACTGATGCTGCGCCCCCCAGCTTCAATATGTCCTCTGCGTTAGATGCCTTAACGGGGTTCGACGATTCCACTCAAGTTGCTGTTAACGGTGTATTCCAGGCAATTGAGGGCATGCTTGCTCAGTTACAGGCGAAAAGAGAAGATCAGAATCAAGTGAAGGATGAAAGTGATAAACTAGATGTCAATAGAAGGGACGCCGAAAAAAATTTGACGGAAGACACTCGCAATCTGAAGGATCATGACCATAATCCAGAAAGTGTGGGTAATATGTGGAGAAACCCAGGTATAATTTCTGTGAATTCAGATGTTTTGTTTAATCCAGGAAGATGTGAACCACATAATGCATTTGATTGACTCCATTATAGTCAGCTGACAAACAAAATAAAGAGCCAGTTTTGTGCAACATTGAACTTTGCAAATATTTGATTTGAATAATGTTTCAGGGGTTCCAGGTTATTTGGCTACTTTTCCATATGGGGACCCACTTTACAAGGAATACCTTAGGGCTTACCTTCTTTCAGAGTTGCGAAAATCCAGGCCTGCAGTTTTGGGTGCAAAGTCAGCTTTGCCTTTCTACTATTTCCCAAAAGATGGTCAGTGGAGACTTCTGGAACAAATAGAAGATGATGGTGCGTCTGGTGAAAAATTTACAACCCGTGAAGGTGATTCTAGGGATAGTCCTAATTCTAAAACTAAGTACACTGACAATATTATTGAACCCTCTTATGTCATATTGGATTCTGGAAAGCAGCAGAAAATAAATGACGGATTTGAGGAAATGGACATGGCATCTGAGCGCACTGACTTTGGCAAGTTGGATGAGTCGATGTTTTTTGTTAAAAATCTTATAGTAGAATGTTTAAATGTAGAAGTTTCTAGGAGGGTCAGTGCTGACATGGAAGAATTAGAGTCTGAAATAGCTAGGGATATAGAACGTGTCGCAAATGCTGTGTCTCTGGCTGCAAGGCACGAGAAGGAAGACATGCGCGAGCAGAATGAACATCCGTCGAATACGCTTGGCTCTCTCCACGGGGAGAATATAGTCAGAGCTATTTCATTCGCTATTCAGGATACCGAATATTTAAAAAGAGTGCTACCTGTTGGTGTTATTGTTGGCTCTAGTTTAGCTTCACTTCGAAAATTCTTCAATGTTTCTGCATTGGATAGTGATGGTGAAAAAGATTCCAATTTTCATCAGGTTCAAAAATCAAAAGCCAGTTTTATTCCAGTCGACAAAAAAGAGACTGATGCGCGGCTTCCGGTGAAATTTGAAGATGAAAGTAGTCTATGCCTGCCGGTTAGCAAAGATGAGGATAAGATTGCTGTCCAATGTTCAAGCGGCAATAATGTAATGCTAGGCGCTGTTACGACTGCTCTAGGGGCATCTGCATTTTTTATTGGTCAACAGGTATAAACTAATCATAATGAATAATTAAGAATTTGATATGCATCATTAAACTCTTCTTTGATTCATCTTTGTGTTTTGTGGTTCCTTGTGATCATTGTTAATATCAGTAGTCAATTCCAACATCTTTAATTTTAGCAGAAGTCTGGTTAAACAATGCTATATTGTTTCAACCTTGCACTTTATCTGCAGAAAGTCTTTTGAAGCAGTTCCGGTAATGTTCAGTTAAAAACTTATCTAGAGGCATGTGGTGGGCTGGACTGGAAAGAAATAACATTGTTTAGTCATGGCAGATTGTAAACTGCTCTTGCTCAAACAATTTCTTAAGTGTAATAAATGATTGCAAAGTTGACCTATATTAGATTTTAACAGTTATATATGCTACATATGTACCTGATAAATACCGCTTCGTATTTTGATTCACCAGTGATGCCTCTGCATTTCCAACTTAGGATTTGTTTGATTTTCTTAAGGGAAATTTCCAATTTGTGAGTTTTTGTAATCAAGAAAGAGAATGAAGATTTGACATATACGGTTGACCATGCCTTTTTATTTGTTACCTATCTTAGATGATCATGATGCACACACTGCTTTTGGTCTTTAGTTTGAGTCCTGTTTTCAATGATGTGCTTGTAGGATACTGAAACTGGTGGATCTCTAATGGACTCCCGCAAGGAGGAAGCAAATAGTGCAGATCCTTCCGAGCTTGAAGAGATACCGGAGAGAACTCAGAAAAATATAGTCACAAGTCTTGCGGAAAAAGCAATGTCTGTTGCTAGTCCTGTGGTTCCTACAACAGAAGATGGGGAAGTGGATCATGCAAGGTTGGCACGGTCATTCATTCTTATATTCTGACGTCTGTGTTTTTTTGTCTATTTTGTTCATTGAGAGGTTGAAGTTTTAACTCCAAAAATAGGCTGGTATCCATGCTAGCAGAACTAGGACAGAAGGGGGGAATTTTGAAACTGGTTGGAAAAGTTGCGCTGCTTTGGGGTGGAATACGTGGCGCAATGAGTGTAACTGACAGGCTCATTTCATTTCTGCATATTGCTGAACGTCCGCTGTTTCAGAGGTGAATATCTGCATCTGTTTCCGGGTGATCTATGATTTTCTAATCTATGGGATAATGTTGTCCATTACAGTTAAGGAGAATATTTTTCTGGAATACGACTTATATCATTTTTATTATCTGACGCCTGACATCATTACAATTTCTGGGTTCTTGTTCTAAAGCTATTTTAGAATTTTGAAGTTGTTTTATATGCTCAAAATGGTCTAATTAATTTTTACCATACTTTTTGTTGTCACATGCATTAATCTCTGCATTCTGCACTAAAAACCATCTGGAATTTTGGAAACACTTCATTCTCTTATCATTTGAAGCAATTTCCACGGCACAATGATCTCCTCAATGGTCAGATGCGTTGAGGGTTCAATAATATTGTCAGTGTCCAAATACAGTTTATAATCCTATTGGAGTGGTTAAAACATGTTATTATATTGGGAGAGGTGGTTAAGAGTTGATGCATATCATTTGTTGTTCGCCAAGTGGTCGATATTTAAATTAGGGGAGTACAGAAACCTAGTACAGTTGCCAAGTCTCTTTGCATCCATATCTGAAGGTACGGTTAGAACAAGGAAAAGAGGGTGGCTATCAGCTATAGAGACATGTTGAGAAAAATTGAAAAAAATATGATCCGAATAGAAAAAAGCATAACAGTCTCTTGTTGAAACTATTAAATTCAATTAAACATCTTGTGATCAGGTTTATTAATTTCAAAAGTGCATTACACTAGTGGATGTTGGATGATAAATAGTAATGGCCTTTTATTTGTGGAAAAATTTTGTATTCTTTCTCCTCCTACCATCAGTATATGCACGTTGCATGAGATCTTGTGATTGTTGGCTGAATTGCTTTCATTGTCCTGTTTTCTTATCAGGATTCTTGGCTTTATATTCATGGTGCTGCTTCTATGGTCACCTGTTATTATTCCGTTGTTTCCATCTCTAATGCGAAGTTGGACGACTCCAAATCCATTCAAAATTGTCGAGCTTACTTGCATAACTAGCCTGTATATTTCTATAATGATAATGGTAATGTTGTGGGGGAAAAGAATTCGCAAGTATGATGATCCACTACTGCAATATGGTCTGGATTTTACTTCAATACCTAAGGTATGTATATTATTTCTATGATTCTAGCATGAGAAGATGCTGTTGTTGTTGGTTGATATATGATATGACTATAACAATAGCGGATGTCTTTTTGCTTTTAAAAGCCTTGATATATCTTCTGGTGATGTGAATCAACACGAAAAATTTCTCCCTCTTTCTTGGTAGCTTTTGTTGAGATTTTATCGAATAAAAGCTTCTTCTTCTTCTTCTTCTTCTTCTTCTTCTTCTTGAATATTTTTGGATAGAAGGAACTTCGATTCACTATCTCCAAAACGTTTAATTAACTGAACACTTGGTTTTGAGAAAGAGGTCCTTGATGCTGGGATAATAATTCTCTAATAGAAGTTCTTTTGGAGCCACATACAAAAAAACAGGACTGCCTCATTATTGTTTTCCAATTTGGTCTTGATCTTTGACATTTACTCTTACCCACATTTTCCACTCTCCGCTTGCGTCATTGCAGTTCAGAAACTTTTTGATGGGTCTTGCTGGAGGGACAATGCTTGTTTTAATGATACAGTCAGTAAACTCCTTGCTTGGCTGTGTGCAATTGTGTTGGCCTACTACTTTATCTTTACCATATTCAGAACCCTTTACATTGATGAAGTCATACGCAAGTATGCTTTTGCTGATTGTTCAAGGAATTGCCACTGCAACTGGTGTTGCAACTGTGGAGGAATTGCTCTTTCGGTCATGGTTGCCCGAGGAAATTTCTTCCGATTTTGGTTATCACCGTGGATTAATTATTTCTGGGCTTGCATTTTCTTTATCTCAAAGGTACTTGTTCCCATATTATTCGCTCATGGTATCTCTTACTTTCATAGTCTTCAAGCGTTCTATGTTAATGTTTGGAACTTTGACCTGAAGATTACTTGATATCTATTGTGTGGATCCGTTTATAGGGTTATTTATGGTTTCATATCTCACACCTTATTTTTAATATTTATTGAATTATAGGTCAATATGGGAAATACCTGGATTGTGGTTATTGTCCTTGAGTTTGTCTGGAGCTCGTCAACGAAGTGAAGGTAGCCTCTCCCTTCCCGTAGGGATCCGTACGGGGATACTGGCTTGCAGTCTCATCTTAAAAACGGGTGGCTTTTTGAAATATCGACCTTATCTCCCTATATGGTTTACGGGTGGCCACCCTTCTCAGCCATTTAGTGGAGTCGTTGGTCTTGCATTCTCTTTAGTTTTGGCAATCATTATGTACCCACGTCGGTCACCTCTTCATGAGACAAAAACAAGCAGAGCAACGAAAAATTGAAGTCAATACATTTGATTCACATCGCGTTCTGGTTTCAGATAAATCCTTTAATAGGAAGAGGGCCTGAAAATGGCTCTTTTCTGGTTTCACAATTCACATTTTTGAAAGGAAGGAAGACACATGAATGATGACAGGAAGGAGAGGGCGGAGGTGCATGGGTATATTATTGCAGTGAGTCAGTGACTTGGGATACTGCTTCGTACTTTATGCTGACATTTTGGAGTTTTAATGTATATAAATATTTTTATGAAAATATGGTACGCAACTAAATTTGTTGCAGGAAGCAGTATGTATACGCAACTAATTTGGTTTACATGTATCATAGTTACTTTGATCTGTACCTATATTTGGTATTCTTCTCTTTAATATTACAGTTAATTATTTAGTATATAGCTAGTTTGCACATTTGTTTTACCTTCAATCTTCTCGTTTATGTGTTGTCAGCGATGTCATAATCGTGGTTTCTTGCTCAATCTTGCCGTGTAGATCTACAAATTGTATTCCGCTGGACATATTAAGGATAAAAACATGTGTGAGACGGTTTCACGGGTCGTATTTTGTGAGACGGATCTGTTATTTGAGTCATTCATAAAAAAATATTATTTTTTATGCTAAAAGTATTACTTTTATTGTGAATATCGGTAGGGTTAACTCGTCTCACAAATAATGATTCATGAGAATATCTCACAAAAAACTTACTCTTTATTATATGGATTTTAAAAATATTTTAGAACAATAAAAAATTATTTTTGTACATTAAACATAATATATCCATCAAAATTTGCTTTTTTAACGTAACATGAACATGAGAACTTGTTAAAAATAAAAAAAAAAAGGACCGATGTTGAGGGTATAATTGTCCACTAAAAACGTTCATGTGCTCTAAAGCCCTAAATGCCATCATCTTCCTTTTTCTCATCTCGTGTCCTAGTAAAGCTGAGGATTTTTAGGTTTCAAAAATAATTTAATCTCCCGCAAATTCGAAGAAAAGAAACGAATGGGTAGAGAGGTAGTTAATACGACGACGAGTCAAAAACAGCAATCGACGACGTCCTACACAGTGGAGCAGCTCATCTCTGTCAATCCGTACAACCCCGACATCCTCCCCGATCTGGAAATCTACGTCAACGAACAAGTACGTGTCTTTTTTGGGATTCTAATTTTCTTTTGGGTTGATGATTGGTTTTGTTAAAATTATGAGAACCTAGCATTTTTATGGCGTACTTGATATTTGATTGCAATCGTAGGTCTCGTCTCAAACCTACAGTTTGAATGCAAATCTTTGTCCTTTTGCGACTGTACCAGGTTTGGATTTTTTATTTGTTTAGTAGCTAATCCTTATTTTTTCCTGTTTATTTGTTAATTGTTGTTTGCTTTTTTCTTTTGTGGGAATGCAGTTCGAACCGGAGAGAATGAGCACTCAAATTATGGCTCGAATTTTAGTCAAGGTACTTGTAGTCTGAAAACAGAAATCGTGGCCATCGTTTTTTCATTATTTGCAATTGTTTTGTTGTATAAATATGTACTGATGTCTAAGATCATTTCTCTGCAGGCTTTAATGGCGATGCCTGCTCAGGATTTCAGTCTTTGCCTCTTTCTCATTCCTGAAAGAGTGGTACTTTTCTATCTGAAATGCAATTGCATGCCTCTGTTGTGTCGTTGACTTAATTTACATTCAAGCTTCGACTTTGAGCTGTCTAGTTAGTAAGTTCTATCAACTGTTCTTGGGATTGGGACACTGAATTGAATTTCCGCTTCATTTCTCCAAAAGTAGCAAAAGATAATTCAATGAGCTGCCATTTATGACTTTAATGTGCTCCCCTTTTATCCACTGATTAAATCCTGTGATGCTTTGAGATTTTAACTGTCAGTTGCTCATGGTATTTTTCACTTGTGAAGAAATGATTGTTACCCCGTGGATCATAGTGATCCACCTGACCTGAACTCCTAATATTAGATCCATGTTCCTTGGTTGTTATATTTTCGTGGTAAGTATTTTTGAAACAATCATAATGCATTTCAGGGTGAAGTAATGTATTTAATGTGATGCTTAGGCAACTCTTCTAATCCAACTTTAATAAATGTTGGTAGTCTCTATTATGCCAATCATACCCGTGTATAAGCACATTGAGGCTGCTACTGGCATGTCCACAGTGGGAGATGCACAAAATTGATTCTCCTTTGATTCGTTTTTAGTGCGACAGTGAACCAACATATTGGCTTTAATTATTTGTGATTGTGTATGAGAATTTTTCATCCCTATCAGTTTAGTGACTTTTTATCTCATTGATTTTTATCTGGATTTCCACTTTTTCTGAAGATTTATTATTTTCCGTTTCTCTCTTTGAAAACTACTGTCTACCAGCAAATGGAGGACCAATTCAAGACCCTCATTGTTCTCTCACACCGTTTGGAGGTATTTTCAGTTTTCGTCGCTTTTCTCGTTGACGTGAAAATAAACCTGTATCAAAAGCTATGATTGACATGCTATTAATTTACGTAGATCTGATTATATATGATTATCTTTGTCTTCAGACTGCCAGATTCCGTCAGTTTTGGGATGAAGCTGCTAAGAGCCGCCATATATTAGATGTTGTACCAGGTATATATGATCAGATACTGTTTTCTTTTCCCAGCATCATCCAGGGTTATGGACTTCTGAAAGTTGAAAATTACTAGAGCCGACTTTTCATAATACATGTAAATCTATGGAAAGTGATGATAATCTGACCAGTGCCAGAAGTTCTTCATTTGATTTGCTGTCTTCTAACAAGAGTATCATATTGACCAACACCAAATTAGTGGTAACCTGCAACTAGACACTCGAATGTTTATTGAGGAATTTAGTGGGAATTTTTTTTTTGTCATAATGTTTTATCTTGTCATGATGTGTTTCTTTTCAATAAAAATGCAAGTTGGCTTCATTCATGTCCTATGTATTCACATTTGTGATACTCCTTTCAATACTCACTTAGTTTTGCTAAAAAGGTGTATAACACATACAGGTTTTGAACAAGCGATTCAAGCATTTGCAATTCATGTTCTTTCGCTAACTTACAAAAAGGTCCCGAGAACTATTCTTGCTGAGGTATTGATTCTTTCCCTTGAAGTTACCTTTTTAGGTGTTCTTAGGTTTTCAATTACTGGATAAAAATGCCTCTCACAGAGTTGGTCACAATTGACGAGTTGCTTCACAGGCCACTGAATGTTGAAAGTTGGATCCAGAAGTGTTTTTTTTAGTCTTCTGATGGATGTTTGTTTCACAGGCGATTAATATTGAGGGTTTGGCCTTAGACAAGTTTCTCGAGAGCCACATTGCGAATTCTGGTTGGTCCATAGAGATGACGCAGGATAAGGGGCAACTCATTAAGCTTCCACCCAACGAATTCAACCATCCCGAGCTTAAGAAAACCATTGCAGATGACATTCCATTAGAACATGTCACCCGCATTTTCCCTATTCTTGGCTGATTCCTGCAAGTTCGGTTCAAATCTAAACTCTTATATTGGCAGAGTTTTATCATGAATTGCATGCATGCATTTTACATGATGGTGGCCTATTTTTAGATTTGTTTGGGAGAAACTTTTCTAGTCATGTCTCATGTTCATGCGATAAAAGCAAGAATTGAAAGAGCCTGTTATTTGGTAGGGTTAAAGGTTCATATGCACCATGGGATTGTTGTTACTGGTTTTTAACTGACGATTTATTGAAATGGTGCCAACTTTCAGGTTTATTATCTTCCGGTGTACTGCATTTTTCTCAAATCTGTTAGCATGGGGACGATATAGTGGAGTTATATTGATAGTCAAATAAATATTGTGTGTCTTGGCCAATATTTTCTCCGTTGAAGGTCACTTAAAAAACAAGATAGTATCTTTCAACAGAAAAAAAAACAAGTTAGTCCCTAAAAATCTTATTGTTATGGTGGCTTGCGGTTGAGATTTGGCAAATTTTAGATGGCATTTGTGGTAATTCTGAATTAGCGTCTGCATTTGGATTTTTGAACTTTATGTAATGTACAAATTGAAGATGATTACAATATTTAGTGCTCAGTTTTTCAATGTCATTTTTTCCACAGTACATGATCCATTCTTCTTTTTTTTTTTTTTTAAATTACAGTCTAGTTTATTAATCATCTAAATTCTTTTAGACCTCTAAGCCTTCAAATCTTCTTCTGTATAATTTAATTTAAAAGGTTGAAGATTTGTTAGCTCCATGTTGAAATTATACTTTGAAATTTGATCAAGCTGACCGGCTGCAGTGCCAGCATTAATATGCCGACTGATTTTAACGTAGCTGTATTTTAGATATCAAAGTTGAAAACATTGAATGGTTTGTTCCTACTACCATTTGGACGGAAAGATTTGGATTATGGGGAATGTTCCAAATGTTTATATTTTGCATGAATTTGAAATATATTACATTAGTTAATAAACAGAGAGACTTCGGTTTCCACGACGTTCACATAATTGGAATGTGTTTAAATCTTTTAATTTGAAATCTTATGTCCAATGCACACAAAAAAATGTCCAAATTCTGACGTGATCATCGGAAAAAAAATTAAAATTATGTAGAAAAATAAAGTGCAGAAACTAAGAACACACAAGAATCTATACTATTTATATACATACTTTTAAGGGCTTAATTAAAGTAATTAAGTTTAAGTGTTATGAAAACTCCACTTTATCCCTAAAAAATCCACCCAATATCGGAAAATCCTACTTGAATTGATTTTCATGAAAACATTGCATCTCGAGTCTAAGCTAAGGACACACACATAACAAGATCCATTGATTTTGGGACTGAAACAAGAAATTTGATGGAGGAGTTTATTAAAGATTTTGTCGACAAGGATTCGGCTAATTACCAAATTTTCTTGTTTATTGAATATCAAAATGGAATCCATTTTTGGGACAAAATCTCGGATATGAGACTCGATTGTAACAAACTCGTCCATATAAAAAAAAAATTTATATCCATCCTGCAACATTTACATACCAAGGTAGCATGAAAATATCATATATTCAATAATTCAGAAACTCAAACTCAAGTGTCTATTAGAATAAATATTCAATTCTCTATAGAAATAGTCAATATCCATCCCCAAGACCAACTTCCATTTCTCAAAACATTTACTTTAGGACATGAATCTTGAAACTTTGGAAAGTTGTAAACGTGTTAGAAATGATTTCAAGGCTATTGCTGGTGAATTCTGTGGCTTTTTCTATATTGGCCTTCATTTCTTCCAGAATCGACGTTGAAATGCTCGGAAACTCCACTAGACTATCCAGGCAAGTTTGCTCATAGGTTAATGCAGAGCTTAGCCAATTCCTAACATCACTAACCTCGTACCTGGAGAACTTGTCGAATTCAGAGGACGAGGAAATTGACATGTTGACACGATCAATGGCATCCTGGATAAGATTTTCACATAGATTCAACACTTCCATAATAGAAGATGGACCATTTGGGCCGTTTTTTCCGAAGGAAACGGACCTTTGGAGAATGGAAGAATGCAGCCTCAGCAGCTCATTTAGCGTCACTTTTAGTGAAAGTGTGAAGATTTGTGAGGGACTATCATGATCAGTGGTTGAATCTTTGCTGGATGTCACGAGGGAATGTATACTTGAATAGCAAGAATCTTGAAATTTTGTCGAGGTACATACTTTAGAGATTGGATCTTTTACCTGATTCGAATTGGGGGGACTATCTTTTCCGTGAATTACCCCTATTATTGCTCCAATGATCAGAACAATCAATACAACAGAAGCCACAGTTATGATTATTAGACGTTTACGCGTTTGCCTGTGGTATTCCTCCTCTTCAAATTCATCGTTCTTGATGCTCTCAAAAACTTCAACTGTATCAGGCGTTTTCTTCCTTTCTTGCTCCTCTAATCCATCAAACGAGGCAGTTTTAAATGAATCGTCTCGTGATCCCATTTTCTTTCTCGATTCTGAGTCACTTTATTGCACATTCATGCAGGTAGAAAGTTGCAAACTTGTAAGACAATTTTTATTGGTTTATAATTACTAGGTCCATCCAGAATGATATTCTGATAATTTCAAGGGAAGAAGAAAGACAGCATGTAATTACTTTATAAAATGAAATCAGGATGAGATAAAAAAATGCCTGCAAACAATGTTGATCCTGGTATACGTCTCTTGGTTTCATGCTAAAAGTTAAAATGGATACAAACAAATATTTTTATAACAGTATTCATTTATTCGGTTTGTTCATTTCGATTTTACAGCTGCAAAGTTAATAATAATAATAATAATACATGCCAAAGTGGCCAGTTTCCTATGTTGGTTTTCTTTATCTTAATTTGCTGGCCTAGAAATAGATCAAGATCAGAATAGCAAGAAAATCTAACGCCCATATCTGTATATTGAATCTCTTTATAAACAGAGAAAAAAATAAGAAAACTTTAACTGATATTCGAAACAATATCTCATGTAAACAAGCCAAAGCGAACAGGGACAATTGGATTCTTCAGCCAGCTTTCTCCCTGTAAGAAGGGTCCAACAGTATACTTCAAGGCATCTTCCCTCTTAATGGTTTTGCATCCTGGCCATTTAACTCTTCCAGAGGTATTCGACCCCGGGCCTTTGTTATTAAACTCTGCATAATAAAGGGTCTTGAGCGCAAAATCTCCTTCCCATTCAAGCCATCCCTCAGGCTGAATCAGATCGCCTATCTCTGATTCCATGACAATGGTCCTCGAGTATTCTTTCCAGGGCCTGCCTAGATAATTCTTGAATTTCGCCTTCTCTGGCTCGAGCTTCGGATCTGCCAAAATCTTACAGTTCTGAAGCACAATCCCTGTGGTTTGCCTCCTGTCCATACGCCCCTGAGCTGTGACGATATTCTTCTGGTTTTCCAATGGTTTACGAATATAGATCATGCAGTTTTGGAACACGGCAGCTGCATCACCGAATATGAAATCTATTGTGCCGGTAATGTAACAGCTTCGGTAGAACTGTCTGTGGGTTTGAGCATACAAGGTGTCCTGGAATCCCTCCATTCTGCAGTTAACGAAGATTGAACGATCCGCTTGGACTCTTAAAGCCACGGCTTGATGTTTTTCGGGACCGGCAGTGTTCCTGAATCCAAGTGATTGGGCAATGAATCCTTCCCCTAAAGCGGCTGCAAGATTGTGAAAAATATAAATAAATTTTCTTGGAGCATGAAGTATATCGTCCTGGTTTAAACTATCGTGAAGATTTGAATCCAAGGAATACCAAAAGTAGCTGTCTGAAATGTTGGAACTCCATCTACGAAGTTCTTGCTTCCCGAGATGATGCTCTTCTGTGATCCATCACCGTACATTGTGACGTTTACCATTTTCTTGGTAACCATCACGCTTTCTTGGTACACTCCTTCTTTAACGTAAATCACATATCTGCATTTGCGTGCAAATTGGAAACAATTTACCAGGATAACAGGCATGAGAATCAAGTAGAAACCGAGAAGAAACACTACAAATTGTACCGTCCCGTGTACTTCTCAGGCATAGCATTCAATGCTGCAGAAACTGTGGTAAAATCTCCACTGCCGTCTTTCGCAACAGTCACATTAGGCCTAATTTTTGGAGAATTTGTCTTCAACATTCTCCGGTTCTCTCGACTGATCCACGATGGGAATCCATCTTCATCTACAGATAAAAGATTCCGTTTCACATCAGAAACTTGCAAGATGGAAAAAATACTTGACAATTGCGACGTAATAGCAAGAGCATTGCTGCCAAGTTCCCTAGTAGTCTTCAAAATCTTCTTCAATGCATCCTTTTCCTTCCCTTCAGGAAATCCATCGATACATGTCTGCTGATAAGACAAAACGGCACTCAACCAATTGCTTAAGATCACCGGTTTCTGACGAAAACTTTATCAAATCTTTGCCTTCTATACTAGAAATAGAGCTATTCAGCTCCTCCTTAGCATCATTTAGCAGCACCAAACAGTCATCAAACGCTGCCTTTTTAAGAGGGCTATCAAATTTGAGTCCCGAAGCTTGTTTGATAACCTTATCAATCTCATCTGAGGCAACAGAAAAAGCGGCCTTGAGAATATCCTTCGGCTGAGCAGTGGCATTGTCCTTGACTGCCTTTGACAGGCTATCTTCGCACGTTTGCTTATAATCCGTGCCCGCACAGACAGATTTTACGGCCTTATCAGCCGTGACGACCTGTCTAGGAGCAGAGTGGGACTCGCTATGCCCACCTGTACCAGCATCTAGATTGTTTTTGTATGCAACGGCACAAACAGCAGCAGCAGCCAAGAGAAGAACACCTACACTCGAAGCAATGGCAATAGTGATCCTCCTTTTAATCTTTTGCTGCCTCTCTTGTTTTCTACGTAATGAAATCTGGTCGAAATCTTGAAATGCCATTGCTGATATGGTAAAAGTATCTCTGCCTTGGCTACTATCGAATCAAGCCAAGGCAGGATTTCCTTGTTCTAAGATGTTTAAACAATCTTTTTCTTGGCTTGCTTTTGTAAAATATATATGAAACGCCGTTGCGGTGCGGATGCTTAGGCGAGCGAGGTCTGGATTAGAGAGAATTCAGGAGCTTTCATTAAAATTTGAGCAATTTAGTTACAAGATTAAGGCAGTGGATGATGGACAAACATCCATTTAGCGAAGTTTATTTATGAAACGCCGTTGGGGTGCGGATGTTTAGTCGAGCGAGGTCTGGATTAGAGAGAATTCAGGAGCTTTCATTAAAATTTGAGCAATTTAGTTGCAAGTTTAAGGCAGTGGATGACGGATAAACATCCATTTAGCGAAATTTAAGTTTTTACTTGTGGATTGTTTATGTGAACACGCTTATTCCTTTGTTTAACTTATGATTGTTAATTAGCGTTTCTTACATCTATCCGATTTTGGTTCAAATTGCGTGCGAACTTGGTAAACCAAACACATAGTAGCCTGCAAACACACTGGTTATTCTAAATATATCCGAATATATATTATAACACGGTATAAAATAGTATAGAAAATTCAATCATTTACTTTTATGTATTATAAATAAGTTGTAATTCTTGAATATCCATAATTAGTTAAATGTGTAACTTAACAATAACTAGACAAGTTCAACAGGTACTTGAATAATATTAAAAAGTTATATTGTTTCAGGTGTGAGCCAAACCGGATGAATACCCTATCCCTGTCGCGGGTATCCATTTGTCTCCTGCTATAAGTTTTGACACTGTAAACGGATCTGCTTGTGCCGAATCATTGAAAATATGGTATCCAGGCCATTTCACTCGTGCCGCTAAGCCCGCACCTGGTCCGGAATTCATATACTCACCATAATATAAAGAGTCCAAATACAAATCTCCCTTCCATTCGAGCCATCCCTTGGGACTAATGCCGTCACCAATGTACGATTGCATGACAACAGTTCGCGAATATTGCTTCCAGGGCCGGCCTAGGTATGTTATGTTCATATTTAAGATATCCTGTTCAACTGAAATGTTGCAATTTTGGATTGAGAATCCCGATTCCTCTTCCGTACAGTTTCGGCTCTGAGCCGTGATGGTGTTCTTTTGGCCAACAAGGCCTTTCCGGGCCTTGATTTGACAGTTTTGGAACACGGCTGCAGCATGTCCGCAGATGAAATCGACGGTACCTGTGATATGACATTCCCTGTAAAACTGTCGGTTTTTATGCGCGTAGAGGGTATCCTGGAATCCCCGAAAAGCACAATGATACAAAACCGATTGATCGGAATTGGACATGAATGCCACGGCTTGTTCCTTATGCGGCCCGGCCGTGTTCTCGAATGTTATGTCCCGGGCGACGAATCCTTTCCCTTTCACAGCTGAACAAGAAAACATAGAATTAAGGGTTTGTAGCAAGAGTTCTACATTAAAAAAAAACATTGGAACTCTTAATGTGACTCCATATTAGATAAAAAGAGAAAATGGCACTCCCTGAAAAGTATTTCTTACAAAATGTTGCAGAGTCCATCGTTTTCAATCCATCAGGATGGCTGTGATTACCCCTGATCACTGTTTCATCCATCCCATCTCCAACGATCATTATGTTCCATTTTTCCTTATTGATCGCCACATACTCATAATACACGCCTCTTTTTACATGTATAACATATCTTTTAGCACTATATTCCGGCGCCGTCGCAACTAGCATCACCGATCCTGCTGAAATTCCCCGTCCCATCCGCAGCAACCACCACATCCACCGTGGTGTTTGTGGAGTTGAGGAGGTTCTGGTCATGGGGACTCAACCAAATAGGAAACTTGTCGTGGGTTTTAGGTTTCTTGCTGCCACGAATGGTGTCAGGGGCCGTGACCGTAGTCGGTTTGACCATTGAGAGAAGTTCGTGGAGTGACGATGCGATTAGGTCTAGGTTGCTCGAGATTAGATTTTTCACGGTCCCATTTATGCCATTCAACCCTTCTTTGCATGTTTCTTGATCTATTAATGCACCACTCAGCCATGTTTTCATGTCTGAATTCATATTTCCAGTGCCATTTTCTTTGCCTGTAAATTCAAGATGTTATATATTTTTGAAAAGAAATTCAAGATATTATATGTTGACGTTCGAACACAAATGGAAAAAAACTATATTTAATTAAACAATTAGATTTTTAAGAAATTATGTATAATATAATGATTCTTAAAATTTATAGATTTAAAAGTATAACATAGCTTTTTAAATATACGTACGTATAATTAATGTAGTTTCTTTTTCTTTTTTCGTTTGGTAAATAACCATCCTTGATTGATCATGAGTGATGAGATCCTAGATGACGGCAGCCACATGAATATGTAGCCTTTCGTAGATATTTCAACATATTATGTTTAATTTCAATTTAGTTTATAATTTTATTTAAGAGATTTTCAACTAATTAATTCCACTACCATTTGTTTAATTTCTCACATATGCTAAATTCCTCTTTAAATAACAAAATGCTGATAACATTCTTATCTATGGTGTTGAACAGGGAAAATGATTTTTTTGGTTTATCAACTTTTCTAATTTTGAGTTTTGGATAATTATGTTTTCAAAATTTGGCTTCGCTGCATTAACTTTTAATTTCAGCTATTTTGATCAAATTACTGATGTGACATCTGACACATTGGCATTTTTCGATGTCATGTAAACATTTTCCAGTGTCATGTAAGTATTTTTTAGTATCATGTCATAAGTTGGATCAAAATAATCGAAAATTAAAAGTTAGTATACTAAAACCAAACTTTGAAAACCCAGTGAGCCTAAATAAAAAATTGGAAAAATTAATGGGGGCAAGACAATTTTCCCTAATAAAGGACACTACATCCTATATATAAATATAAAGTTTTAATTGATGATACAAGAAAAATACGTCTGGTCTAATACACACACACACACACACACATATATATATATATATGTTTCCCTTGATTTTTAATTGAGATTAACCAATATTTTTATAGATTTAAATTAAATAATATGCAGGAAGTGTTTCTCCTAAAATAAAATAACACTGTAGTTAAAAGTTACACCATGCATGCACATTCAGCCAAAGAGAAACAGAAAAGGTTGAAGATGTTTACTATTTCCGTTCAGAGAAGCCGAAACAACCCAGCTCAACTCTTCCACAGAAGTATCCACCAGATCTTGGCAATCTCGGACAGCAATAGATAGTCGAAAATTGTCCATTACTCCGGCAAACCCTGATAAAACGGAACTCACCTGCTGGATTGTCTCAATGGTAGCATTGACGGAACCTACGAACTCCCGTGTCGGAACATTCAGACACTCCAACGTTTCGAACTCCGAGTGTACAATATTAGCTAAACAAAGGCACAGAGTCAGCAAGAACAGAATTTTCCAGAAAGCCATATTTGCGAGATTAATTAATGGTGACAAAATGTGGGAGAAACTGGTGTTTTTTTACAGCCTGAAGTGTTTGTGTGTGTGTGTGTATTTTCTCTGGCTAAGAAAATCTTACAATATTCATACAGAACTGGGAAGAAAGAGTTGGTTTAAATAATTGTGATCCAGAGTTGGATTGTAAAATATGGTTAATATTATTTTCTTAACTTTGAGCCACTTGGTTTGCCATAAATTATTAAATGTTTGTTAAATTATATATATATATATATATGTATATGTATATATATATAAAGTTTTATATCGCATTATATTTTATATTTGATTTGAGTTAATAAATATAATATCTGTTTGTTAACTTATTATATAAATCATGTAAATTTGATCACTAAATGAAGGCGCTTGAAGAGGAAGTGCCGGCGGCGACTGTTTAACTACCAAAATCTGATTCTTTTGGGCTAATTAAGCTTTTATTATTATTATTATTATTAGGCAAAAACTTGTGTGAGACGGTCTCATATGTTATATTTTGTGAGACATATATCTTATTTGAGTTATCCATGAAAAATTATTACTTTTTATGTTAAGAGTATTACTTTCTATTGTGAATATCGGTAGGGTTGACTCGTGTCCATATGTAAAGATTCGTGAGACCGTCTCACAATAATAATAATAATAATAATTATTATTATTGTTATTATTATTATTACTTTTAAAATTTTAGAATTACATTCTTTTTTAATAAAATCGTGAAATATACCTGTTTTGTTGTATTTGTGAATTTCAACGAGTGTTATGTATGTATATTTGAAAAACGATTGTTTAGCTAACGACTATGACATGGAATCATAGTATTTAATGTTTTACTAATTAACTCATTTAATATCAAATCAAACTATTCCTTTCATAAAGATTAAAGCATACTTAAAATGTAACCTTGCTAAACCAAGAAACAAATTAAAGGGACTAAAATGCGTCAACTTGTCAAAAATAAAACTATGCCAAACGTTAACATCAGCTGGATAAATAAATAAAATTTGTGAAAGATAAGATTTTAGTCCTCTGACATGTTTTTTTTTTTTTTTGTTTTTTTTTTGTTATCGATCAATTCATAGTCTTATTTCATTAATTTGGATTTTTTTTTTCAATTTTAGTAATTTTTAGTATTAACGTAGCATCAGACACGTCAGCAATGTTTGTCTCCACGTCGTCATTTTGCCCGTGTCACATCAGCTCTCTAGTGAAAAAAGATTTAAATAATAAAAATACAAATTAGTATATTAAGATTGTAAATTGACTGACAACATGATAAAAAATGAAAATTATGCAACTAAAGTGAATTATTTTATGACTTTTGATATATTGATCATAATAAAAATGCAAATTAGTATATTAAGATTGTAAATTGACCGACAATAAGATAAAAAAATGAAAATTATGCAATTAATTAAAGTGAATATTTTATGGACTTTTGACTGATTGATCATAATACCTATTTGCCAATTTGAATTTTTACATAACTAATATATCCGTTCAAACAATAAAATTACAGTCACGCAAATTCCATCTATGACGTTAGTTTCCAAAACAAAAGGAAACATGCAAATTAAGTTAATGAATTTCCGTGAAGAAGTGGAGTACACAGTAAGTGAATTATAAGTATTCAATATATTGAAAACTCAATTTTAAACAAATAGATCAAGTAATCTGGTTTACCTAACTAGCGTAGCTTGAAGGTTATTATATTAGCCCGAAATTTACACAATACATACAGAAAAATAACAGTTGATATTTGTCACGCGCGTCATAAACAAATAATATGTCATTCATGCATGTACGAGATGTAGGAAACTTTAGTTAGGCATATTCTATTTTTCGTTTCTCATCCTCAAAACAATAATAGACATTTATACATAAAAAAAAAATTACCTCTTAAATTTAAATTATATAATTAAAGAAAAAGAGCTAGATAATCAAATCACATGCATGCAACGTAGAAAACATCAATTATCACTGCTCTTTTTTCTCATTGCGAGTATATAAATACGAGTGACTAGTCTATGCTACAACAGAGATCTTACTGTAAAATAAAAAAATATTGAAAACAAACCGAAAATAATATCCCCGGTGTAGCATAAACTCGCCCATAGAAGCACGGAGAACTGGTTTGTCTTTGGAAAGTAGTTGCTTCTTTTTTTCTTTATTTGAGAAGAATAGAAGTAATCGCGTCTATTAAGTTAATGAAAAAAGCACGACGTTTTAAAAGCAAGGATCAAAAGACGCGTTTAACAGCTAGCGCTTTATATTCTATTTCTGTGATTAATAAATAGAAGTAATGCAGTCCAATCTTTTTTTCTTTTTTATTATTATAGTAATGCTTTAATTATGTCTATTTTTGTATAGCTGGGAATTTTTTTTTAAAAAAAAAAACACACATAAACACGCTAACACAGTATACCTCAAAATCTGGTTCGGAAATTTATCCACTTTCATCGAATAAGTTGGAAATAATTTTGTTGACATGAACGAAAATGGGAGAAATTCGCAGATTTTTTCTAAGAAGAATTTCTCAGGTTTTAGTGGTATGTGAAAATTTTGTAATTTTATCACTTGAATTATTATTATTATTATCTTTATTATTATTATTATTATTATTATTATTATTATGTCTGATAATGAAGTTTTAATTTTCATCACTTCTAAATTGATTGTTTCATGTTTTATTGAAACAAAGAACAAAACATATTAGTTTTTTAACAGAGTGCTATGACACAAATTACAATTATTAAGAACTAGCGCTCTAATGCAGACCGATTCTGATAAATTTGGGGTTTGAGTTTAAATGTTAAAAAGTTTTTAAATTAAATTGTGTGTCCAAATGATCACTAAAATACAACCCGCCATACAATTTTAGAGCTAAAATTACTAATAAAATTTGTATAACCAAGTTGCTCAACGATTTATTTCTCGATTGATTATATAGCCGGGTCTATTCACGTTTTCTTTTGACATGGTTGATCGGAGATAAAGTGTTGATTAATTTGAACTTTGAGAAATTTCGTTATGCACTTACTACCAACAAGGTTTTATAAGAATGTGAACATTTGGGAAACGTTCATCTATTTTTTTCAAGTAATTCACTACATCAATTTTCGATTTTGCTTATCTTGGTTACGAGAACTTCAACATGTCAATTTTAAAAATAAATCATCCCCATTTATATCATAATAACCCCTATAAGTCAAAAATTTTTCAAGACTTCATTATCTGAATGTTGTTACCACTTCAAGTTGGAAAAAAAAAACAAATGATTCCTAATATTTTTTAAACTGCTCCAATAGAGTTTTCATAGAAAAACGAGTTTGATCGATTATAAAAATATAATACCATTACATCCAGATATGAAATATATAGACATGATAGGGAAAACATATTCCATGATAAATCCCTCCGGAGTGAAGCAAAAGCTTCAAAATCGAGATTCACAATTATCGAATGAGATGAAAAACTCCATTGTTGATGTGAGGACGTAAGGAAATATGAATGTCTATAATGAAGAAGATATGCTTATTCGAAGAATTTTGTGATATTGCATTGTTAAGATTGGAACTTGGACATAACTCAACCCCAAAAGCTAGCTCTAGAGGGGAGGAGTGTCCAAGACCATATATACAACTCTCAGGTATTTTATCCAACCGATGTAGGACAACTAACACACTTCCCTCACGCCCAGGAATGAACATCTGGAGCGTGAAATTTACAAATGACTCAATTATGGGCAGAACGTGTGATTCAACTATGAGCAATCCAACACATAACGGTGAAATCTGAGCTCTGATACCATGTTAAGATTGGAACTTGGACCTTACTCAACCCCAAAAGCTAGCTCTAGGGGAGAAGATTGTCCAAGACCATATATACAATTCTCAGGTATTTTATCCAACCAATACAGAACAACTAACATGCATTAATATATACCGTTATATATTGAAGTTTTTTCCCTCAAAATTACGGCTCCCGAAAATATGAGCCTGAGTCGAATGACTCTTTTTCCTCCGAACAGGCATGGCCCTGTCCTAATGCGCCATACATATTAATAAATAACTTGTGTAAAAAATCTAGTAATTATAGTAAAATCCATATTTTTTTAAAAAAAAAAATTATAATATTTTTCTAATTGTTATTGGTGATAGGATAATATTTGTATTAAATAAAAAAATATTTTAATAATTTGATAAGAGGACTATTTTTTGTTTTTGTAATAATATACATATAGAAGTCCTTGCTACTGAGCCTGTTGATTTCGTAGCATTCGGTAACCCAACTCGGTATACAGGCCCATTTACATTTTAAGTTTGGGCCACTGTTTCATCTTCAAAGTGTTACTTGATATTCGGCCCATCTACGTTCCCGATCAAATTAGTGGTTTAGGGTTTGAACAAAAATTTGAGGGAATATCTGTCCCTAATCACCAATTGAACCTGCATTTTGAGGTCGGGTGATTGAATTTTGATTAAACATAATGGGAGAGAAGATGAGGATTTATATAGGAGGATTGGGAGCTACTGTAATGGAAGGTGATTTGAGAAAGACTTTTAGTTCACCGGTTTTAGGGACTGTTGAATCTGTTGAAATTATTCGCAGCAAAGGTCGCAGCTTCGCCTACCTAGATTTCATTCCCGCCTCCGAGAAGGGACTCGCCAAGCTATTCAGCACGGTTTCTTTCTGTCTCCCTCTCTATTTATGTTAATGTATGCACTGCCTGTGTGTATAAGTTTTGAATTTATCGTGTTTAGGCTGGAGGGTCTATATATTTTATAGTTCATTTACTTAAACGTGAAAGGGTTCATTAGCCATTGATATATGGTATTAATACTTTCTTATATCAGGAATACACGTATCAAATGATAAATTATGAAAGGTAAATTGTCGTTCGTTCACACTTCAAACTTGAATGCTCGTCCAAAGTCTCAGTGAGAGCACCATTAATCTTTTTCCTGGTTAAGAAAGCAAGAACTTTGAGGCCTTTAAAAAAGTACAGTCTTACGTGAATACGTAGAAAGTTATGCTACTGGCTAGGCCATATTTGATTAGGAAGTTCACAAAATATTGTAATAATTGAGTTTTTGGAAGCCCTGTCCAATCTTAAGCAGGCAAAAAACTTTCTTTTTTTGCAGTTTCTGGAGGATATGAGTCAGTATTTTCCAGAAAAAAAGATTTGTGTAAATTTGAGTGAAGACTTTAACTTATGGTTTTAACCTTGTTTTTACTTCCCATACAAAATTGTTAGATTTCAGTGTCTCACTTGCCGAAGAGTTGTGCTTAGTTATCTCATTGGATGAATGAATTATGCAGTACAATGGGTGTATGTGGAAGGGGGGGAGGCTTAAACTCGAGAAGGCCAAAGAACACTATCTTTTTCGTTTGAGACGTGAATGGACTAAAGATAACGATATTGGGAAAAAGTTGCCAGATCAGAATGTTTGTGCTGATGTAAACTTGCATACTTGGCAGACAACCAAGAAAAACTTAGACATTGAACAAATGCATCTCCGGATTTATTTCCCCAAATTGAGAAAGGTTTTTCCTTTTTAATCTCCAACTATATGTCTCTCATTTAAATTGCTAGTTTATCTTTGTTCTGTTTCTATCATATAATATTGCTGTTACATCATGTCAATATTTATGGTTCTGTTTTGAAGATAAAACCTCTGCCTTTCAAAGGATCGGGAAAGCACAAATATAGTTTCCAACGGGTTGAAGTTCCTCCCCTCCCCGTCCACTTCTGTGATTGTGAGGAGCATTCTGTGCCTCTCAAATTGGCTGAGAAAAAGTTTGGAATTTATCTTGACACAGAAACTTGTGGGGTGAACGAGGAAGAGCTTAACATGGTGAAGTCCGTATTGAACAAGTTCTTGGAGAGGGAGAACCGTGCTAAGCCAGTTTCTAACGTGATTGAATTTACTGAGAAAACATATACTTCTATTAGCTCAGTTGATAATGTGCAAGTCCATGGCTATGAGGATGATCAAGTTAGTGACGAAGACGGCCTTGTGATTAACATAATTTCTCACCCACGTAACAGAGTTTCTCTGGTTAAGAACAGGGGACAGGAACATGAATTGCGTGGAAGTAAAAAATCGATGCATGCGTTTGGCAAAAAGAGGAAAACATCTGTATCCATGGACGATGCAAATGTTATGCCCCCTTATGAAAGGAAGATGCGAAAGCAAGGCTCACAAGACCACGTTGGTGATTTACGGATTGATGTGACAACTCGACCAGCAGAAATCAAATCAGGTTCCGCTCACTTGACTGATGGTGTGGCGTTATCGAAAAAGTCGGCATGGAGAGATCTGGTTAATCAGAAGGGAAGTGCTATTTTCCACATTTCAGATGTTTTGACGAACCATAATCCTCCTGAAGTTGCATCCTCGAGCAAAAAAGAAATGCGTGACAACCGGTCAAGCACTGACAGAGAATCGGAAAAAGTTCCTGATATTCAATCCGTTAAAATGCACGATGTTGAAGATATGAGATCAAGCACTGACAAAGAATCGGAAAAAGTTCCTGATATTCAACCCGTTAAACTGAGCGATGTCGAAGATATGAGATCAAGCACCGACAAAGAATCGGAGAAAGTTCCTGATATTCAACCCGTTAAACTGAGCGATGTTGAAGATATGAAATCAAGCACTTACAAAGAATCGGAAAAAGTTCCTGATATTCAACCCATTAAACCGAGCGATGTTGAAGATATGAGATCATCCAGAGGTGCCGCATGGCTTCAAAAGTCATCATGGTTACAACTGGTTGGGGACACGACTAACAGGTCATTCAATCTTGCACAAATTTTGCCTGAATCTCAACGGTTATATGGAAATGATGTTTCGAGTTCAACAAACAAAAACCAGCAAATACCAGTCCCCAACAATCGAAATCACCCTGTTGAAGATATTGGCAAACCTAGGGAAAAAGCTGACAGCGACACCGTCATCATCGCACCTAAAATTTCAAGAATAACGAGTTTGGATGCTTTAACCAAGGTGCAGAATCACACGAGTCTAGATGAACAAGAAGATGCATCCTCGCCAGCGACTAACAAAGTGCCTGCACGGGTGCCAATGCCAGTACCGGACATTGTTATAAGCGACACTTGTCCTTTCATGAGAAGTGCTGCTTCGATGAAAGAGTGGACGAAGGTGAAAGCAACTTTAAGTGCCCGTAAGAAAAAGGAGAAGTTGAAGGAGAACGAGTAAGGCAAGGAAAAGATTGAAGGAGTTCGAATCGACTGAATGTTAAAAAGAATGTATGTGTAAAGGTGACTTTACTGTATGGTGAACGATTATTCGTATGGAGTTGGGAGCGCACAAGTCGTGTTTTCATTTCCCCAACTACAATTTTATTTAATAGTGTAATAATCATTTAAAGATAAGAAGAAAAACAATCATCGTGTTTCAAATAAAAAATAATGGAGGGTCAAAAACTGAGAAAACGACATGTTACCAAAGATTCACACAATGACTAACGTAAGATGCTCTCATTTGTACTCTGTCTAATCAAGCGTATGTTATATATAACTAAGAGATTTTTAATTCAATAAATTAAAAAAACATTATAAAATGTAAGCACATTAAAATATATAAAGCAGTTCAGGTTTTTTTATAATGAATATTCTTTTTTTTTCAAAAATAAAATAATGCTCCAATAATGGATTGGAGTATTATATATATAACAAGGGAATAACAATTAATTGTAATAAAACCAATTTTATAATTTTTATCTTCATTTTACTTCTACATTCGTAACTTCTAATTTTATGAATTTAATTTGGGATTTTTAAGATTCTATAATATCCATGTTTCAAATTTACTGAAGCATTTTTTACTATTTGGCTAATAATTTGAGATAGTTCGTTTTGTCTCTCAAATTATTTTATTTTTTCATTTCACAGTGTTTCCTTGATTTCAATACTATCATCTTCAATATTCACGGGAACTGAAATTTTCTCGAATTTGCTACTGAAAATGGATTCTTAATCGGTTTCTGCATCCAATACTGCCCCAGGAATCAAAATTTGATATTTACCAAGTCACCGCCTTTTCATTATTACAACCATATTCTTCTGTTGATCGTCAACTTTAAAGATTCAAATGTTAAAATCGAAACAGAAAATTTCTGATGAAGACTTTGTACGGTCCACTACCTTTTTTCTACTATTTGGCTGCAGATTGATGAAGGACTAATATTCTGCTCAGGCAGCCTCTGGATATTGAGTGTTATTCCCAGAAATGGAAGATCAAAGGTCTGTATACACATTAGATGAAGCGCTTTCTACCGTGGGATTTGGGAAATTTCAAAGTCTGGCTCTGGTTTTCACCGGTGTCGGATGGTTTTCGGAGGCCATGGAGATGAATCTGCTGTCCTTTATTGGGCCAGCAGTCAAGTTTGAATGGTCACTTTCTCCCACGGAAGAGAGCCTCCTTTCGACTGTTGTTTTCGGTGGGATGCTAATCGGAGCTTATTTCTGGGGATTTTTAGCTGATACCTATGGGAGAAGGTAGCCATTTCTGGGAATTTCTTGTGTTAACTTTAGAAGCATTTGATATTCTGTTTTAAAGAATGCACTTGCCATTTTTTCCAGGGGAGAATCCAGCTGCCGAGTGAGGCCATCACTCCTCACCTACACGTTCTTGAAATTTTATATTAATTAATTTTTTTAAAAATACAAGTGTTGGCACCTGAAATTCATTTATTGGCACCATCTTACACTCTCAATCTTGCTCCCTAATATCTGCACACACCCCTGCTTTTCTGCAATACATTCTTCAAGTCACTTTTTGCATATATAAGTACCGATACCATAGTATATATATAGATTCTTTTTGTCATCAAATTATTTTGGACCGGAACAGGTTTAATCGCGGGCATGCTCTGTTTTTCAGCAACAATTGTCCCTGCTTATACTAACAACTATCTTTCTCGGTACTTCATGTCTTTTTCCCATCTCTCTCGTTATTGTTGGGACCCTATTTGTGACTTTAAGCTTCGACTGAGCTGAATTATAAAAAAACGTTGAATCAACCTTTTCTTTGATGCATATAGTATTCTCCGGAAAATTTCAAAGCACAGCAATTGATGGCCACATTGTTGAGCCTAGTTAAATCTTGTCAAAGCAATTGGATTGCATTTACTTGTCGTTCTTTCTTTATTAGAGTCTGCCAAATTTCAATCAGGGTGAATTACTTCCATTTGTTCAATATTCTTGTCCATTTCCTACTTAATCCGTGCTAAAATGACCTTTATTCTGCCCTTTACAGATGGGTCTTCGATGCATAACCGCAGTAACAGTTGTAGCTGGATTTCTAAGCTCATTTTCCCCCAATTACGGGTCGCTACTTGTGCTCCGATGTTTGCTTGGATTCGCTGTTGCAGGTGGACATGTTTTCGGATCTTGGTTACTTGAGTTCATACCAAGTTCTAACAGAGGTGCTTGGATGCTAAGTCTGCTGATTTTCTGGATTCTTGGTGAAGTGTTTGAAGCCTCAATTGCTTGGGTATGCCGATTGCCAGATCAAACCATTTCATATTTATTTTTACATTATTATACATAAAATTTAAATACTTTTGGTGCAGATTATCATGCCTAGATTGGGGTGGAGATGGCTACTTGCTCTCTCTGCCACACCATCTCTAATAGCACTCATATTGTCCAATTTCATTCCAGAATCTCCAAGATACTTACACATGAAAGGTGAAAACAAACGAAACAATAAGAATTTTGGAGAAAATCGCTCTTATCAACCGCAAAGATCTCCCAACTGGTTGTCTTGTATCTGATCAAGAGATGGTTATAGACGAAGAGGATTCTACCTCGGAAGCAACCCTTCTCCCATCCTCAATTAAAAAGACGACGTTCCTCAAATCCATATTCGAACTCTTTTCATCTGATCTATGGGGGACCACTCTTCTGTTGTGGATTCTGCATTTCACATTCACATTTGCTTACTACGGAGTTGTGTTAATGACATCTTCATTGAACAGCGGAAGCAATGAGTGTGAATCGAAGACTAATAATTTGGAAGGTTCAAAGGATGCTAGCCTCTATGTTAGTGTTTTTATAGCTTGTTTAGCAGGTAATCTTGTTCTTCTATGTATCGAAATTATTAGTAATTTTTTCAAAATTGAAATTCTGAACTAATATTTGAGATGAGTTGCGCATGAACTGAGTTGAGCTCAAATATACTCCAGTAATACTATTATCAGGCTCAACTCAATTCACAGTTTTGACTTGACTATGGAACTCCGCTCCAGCTCAACTTTCTATTTTCTTGGGTATCGATTTGCAGAATTCCCGGGGTTTCTCATAGCAACAATTCTTGTGGATAGAATAGGCCGAAAGCTCACCATGGAAATATTGACCCTTTTTGGGCTCATTCTAATCCTACCATTGTCTTCCCATCAGAATCAGATCGTAACAACGGCTTTGCTATTCGGTGCTCGAATGTTCCTTTTTGCTGCATTTTCCACCTTAACCATCTACGCAAAGGAGGTAAATTGCAATATTCTTGTGTCTTAATTCTTATCATGAGTCCAAAGCAGTTGAGTCGACCTAAGTATGTAGTAACACTATCCTTGAGCTCAACTTGATATGATACGCTAGCTCTATGCTATATGCTATAGCACTACTTGAGCTCGAAAAATGCTTATCGTCGAGTAGCCACCATAACTTGATCCATGTGTTTATTGAGTGATTAACTCGAATTAAAAAAATCTCAATCTCAAACTTTAAAAAATGACCACCCTATCCGGCTTAAAAGTTTGAAAGACACCAAGATATACTAGTGATTTAACTAAAGTAGATAAAAAGAAGTAAGATGAATGAAAGAAAATGACTCTAGCTCAAATAGCTAATTTATGTTTAGCTGCTCAAATAGCTTGACTCACTTGTGCCATGTTGCTCTCAAGCAATTCTGCTCTTTATCTACTTTGTCTTACGTTACAACCATATGATATTCATATAAATTGTTACACTTGCACCAGGATCACTCAAATGGGAATTTAACACTGTAAATTCCATTGACAACCACTTCACATATGCCCTCGTTTTACACATGAGTTAATCGTGTGATCTTATAAAAACACTCACACAACACACACCCGGTATCACATGCATTTATCCTGAAAACGATGATATGAAACTTTGTTGTTGTTTCTTTGGGGTTAACAATGATGATAGGTGTATCCAACATGTGTAAGGGCCAGTGGCTCAGGACTTGCAACCTCAATGGGAAGAATAGGTGGAATGTTATGTCCACTCATGGCTGTGGGTTTGGTCAGAGGATGCCATCAAACTGCTGCGGTTGTTATGTTCGGAATTGTAATAATTATTTCGGGAATTTGTGTTATGTTTTTCAAATTTGAGACCAAGGGAAGAGTTTTAACAGACAACATTGTTATCACTGCACGATAATCTACTTTTCCCATGTTAGAATTTTGGTTTTCTTGTAAGAAAGACTTTTGCCTGAGAATTTAGTTCTCCAGTTGTTGGAATTTGATATGCATTTAATTTCCTTCCGTTTGTATTTTTGAATAATTTAATATAGTGAATAATCTGCTTTCATAATGAAGAAACGTTTCGATATAATTTTTATAATGAATAGGTAGAATCCTAGAATCTAATCTAAAATAAATAACCAGGAATGACTATTAATCACTTGCTGATATGATTCACACTTTGTAACCCTTTTTTCCCTCCAAATTACCCCACGATTTTTAATTTCAAATTTTTCTTTTTTAAAAAAAGCCAAAAGGGTGTAATATTTATTTCATTTTACAATCATAATATAATGTCACATCCACTCCATGGCAAGATCATAAAGTTTATGTATTCAGAGAACTTGGACAAAAAACAACAAACTTACTACTATGTCAAAAGGACTTCTTTCTGGTCTAAAAGCTTGCGTGCAATGAAAATAAAGAGAATATGGATATCGATTTATGAAACCATGGCACTAGAATGTTGAGACAAAGGGAATACTACCAATTCGAATACGTCAAACGTTTGATTTCAACGACTCAAGGCGCCGCAACATCTGCTCACAGGCCCGACATTGCAATCAAGCGCTTGGTCTCGGAAGGACTATACAGCCAAGCCCTTTCATTCTACAAACAACACGTCCACCCGTTTGAATCAAGCTCACACACAGCCTTCGTTTTTCCATCCATCGCCAAAGCTTGTGCTCATTCCCAAATTCACCAATCTTTGGGTCTTCAGGTCCACTGCAACGTCATAAAAAATGGGCTTGATTCAGAATTTACTGTATCGAATTCCATTATATCAATGTACTGTAAGTTTTCGGGTATGGAGAATGCGCGGAGGGTGTTCGATGAAATGCTCAGTAGAGATACCGTTTCTTGGAATGGGGTGATTAATGGATATATTCAAAATGGGCTCTTTTCGGAGGCATTGAAGATGATTCTTGGAAATGTATGCGCATGGTTTTGTGCCCAAGCCTGAGCTGATTGCGAGTGCTGTTTCTGCATGTGTTAAGAGTGAAAATTGGAGGCTAGGAAGGGCTATGCATGCTCTTGTATTACTTGATGAGAGAATAGAGAAGTCAGTTTTTGTTTCCACTGCATTTCTGGATTTCTATTGGAGGTTTGATGACTCGAATACGGCATTTCTTATTTTCGATAAGATGGAAGAAAAAAATGTGGTCTCTTGGACTTCTATGATTTCTGGATGCATCGATGCTTGCGACTATTTCACTGGATTCATGTATTTCCGAGCTATGCAAGTTCAACATATGAAGCCCAACAGAGTGACATTGATTACCATTTTACCGGCATGTGCAGATTTAGACTCAATATTGCTCGGCAAGGAGATTCATGGTTACGCTATACGCCACGGTTTTGATTCCGATTCACACTTATCATCAACTTTATTGCATATGTACTGTGAATCTGGCGAGGGATTGAAGCTTGGGAAGCTCATATTTGAAAAATCGGGTAAAGATAATATTGTTATGTGGAGTGTGATCATCTCAGGCTACTCTCACAGAAAGGATAGTGCTAGAGAAGCTATAAGGCTGTTTAATGAAATGCAAAAGATTGGGATTCTACCAAATAATGTGACCATATTGGCCGTTATTTCTGCATGTGCTAATCTAGCATCTTTACTAGATGGCTTTGTAGTCCATGGTTGCTCTTTGAAACTGGGTTTGGGTACCAACTTGTTCATTCAAAACGCTCTTATTAACATGTATTCCAAGTGCTGGTGATCTTAAAGATTCTGTTCAAGTGTTTGATGAAATGGCGACTAGGGATTGTGTTTCTTGGAGTGCTCTAATTCATGCGTATGGACTTTATGGCTATGCAGATGAAGCTCTGCTAGTCTTTAATGAGATGCGAGAGAGTGGAATAAAGGCTGATGAAGTGATATATCTTGCCGTTTTATCCACTTGTAACAACGCTGGACTTGTAGATGAAGGCCAAATGGTTTTTGATCGAGCCTTAAAAGATGCAGATGTATCCTTGACGATGGAGCATTATGCTTGTTATATTGATCTTCTTGGAAGAGCTGGTAAGCTTGAAAATGCGTGCGACGTTGTTGATAGAATGCCCATGGCACCTAGCCCAAGGATTTGGAGTTCATTGGTTTTTGCATGTAAACTTCATGGAAAATTGGATATTGCAGAATCATTAGCTTGTAAACTAGTTAGTGTTCAACCTGATAATCCTGCTAATCATACTTTGTTTAGTATGGTGTATGCGGAAACTGGTAAGTGGTCTGGGATGGAAGAAGTGAGAAGATACATGAAGGAAAGGAAGTTGAGGAAGAGCTGTAGCTTTAGCAAAATTTTGTATGGATAATCAACCCGAACATTTGGAGTTATATTGGTCTTCACCAATGTTTTAGCATGTCACCATGAAGTAATCAAGAGAGATGAAATATATTTACAATGGTGTAATATATTTATGCTTCGAAGTCAAACATCATACATACAAAAGCATATTATTGTTCTTTTATCAGCAATTTGTAACATTTCCAGGATGTCATGAAAGGTTAAGTCAAAAAATATTTCGGGCACCACAACAATCAATTTCCAATTGAAACCAGATAAACTCAAAGAAAGAAATGCTTGGCTATACGACCTTTAGTTCCTGAAACCGATTTCCAGGAACCCTAATCCCCAGATCTAAGGCACAGACAGAAGCTGTCAAGAAAAGAAACTACCTACCAAAGGTCCTATACGAAATGAAACTAGTATCATCAGTAATTGGATAACCAACAGAAAAATGTCATATTTATCCTCCTGGAGATGGCATATATGTTCTACAAGTGATAGGCCTGTTTTGGCTGAGCAGAACCTTGCAGTCCATTTCACCTAGCAAACACTGCAATTAGATTGTGTCAATTTAACCGACGGCCATTCGATTTCAGGAGAAAATTACAAACAAGAAAAAGTTAGCCACGCACAAAGCACCATTTTTAACAAGTACACAGAAGTAAGATTGTGTGTGTGTGTCTTGGAATCATATAATTTGGTTTGTGCTCATGCTATAACACTGCACAGATGTTCAAGCGATGCGCATTAGCAATTGTGCACTTACTAGTTCATGAGAATGGCCTTCCAACATTCTGGCATAGAAACATCTATTCACCAACAATATATTAGAAATTGAACAGCCTAAGAATTGAAAGTCTTAAGCCATCTCTTGGAGGTAACTTAATTGACTGTTCACACTTTACAAGAAAAATAATAAAATGCAGCCATCACTTGAAAATCATAACATTGACAAGGTCATTCAAAGTCACAATAATTCTCAGGTTAATAAATAATAAAAAAATATATATAACTGGTTAATAATTTCTCATTTATTAAATAAATTATTGACCTTGCACAACCCAATAAAGTAATAATTAACCATAATCTGCACCTATATACTATCAAAAGATTCGGAATTTCGAACAGGAATTACAAAGCTTGACTGAGGTATACCAATGGAAAGAAAGGAGGCCAATGATCTCATCGGTGGCAAGGTTGTAGCACATATTCAATATTTTAAAGGATGTTTCCCATGATAGTAACTTGCCAATAGCATAATAACCGAAGTTTCAAAGGCACAGCCGCCTTTTCTTGATATCAAACAACATATTCTTTCTCAAGTTCTTACATGAGCGCCACAATCTTGATCAAATTTTAGCATTTCAATGTTAGCCAGCCTCGAAAATTCTATTTATAAGCTCTATCATCTTGTTCGCCAACTTGAACAATCAAAGCTTAACCGTGCAATCAATTTCATTTTCGTCACAATCCATTGAAAGCCAATAGTAGCATCAATAATTATCTTTCTTCACACAAACTCATCAAATAAGAAAGACATTAACATAGAAAGTGCAGCAAACTTTGGACAATAGAAATTTATAATTACCTCCTGAGGCACTGCTGCTCGGACCATCAGGTCCGCTCTCGACCTTTCTAAGGGACGGCGGCACATATATCTTAGCTTTCCTAAGAATCTCAGCCACCACCCAATGCTTCCGCTTGCTAAGCGGCCTCGAAGGATCCAACCTCACCTGCAATTATATTAACAAACAGAAATAACTATTATCACATCCACACAATCATTCATCTCAATCAACGACTCAAATTTATAGATAAAAACCAATTTTGACTGCGTGAGAGTGGGAGAAACTAACACGATCGCCGATGTTGCATTGTTCTTGCTCGTCGTGTGCCATAAATTTGGAGGTGCGCTTCACGTATCGGTTGTAGAGCTTATGGTGGAAGAGCCGATCCACTGCCACCACCACCGATTTCTGCATTTTGTTTGAGACGACTATCCCCACCACCGGCTTCATTGTCGTTGAGATTCTCCCAATCTTCACCCCCTGCTAAACCCTTCGTGACCGGTGACACTGCTAAGCCATAAACTTGGGCTTTTTTTCTTCGATGTCATATTCATTTTATGGGCCCACTCAATTTGGCTTCTAACTAAACATCGGGCCGTCCGACTGAAACGAGTGCCTGGTATTAATTCATTCGATGGGTCTATGAGAGAGGCCCGAATTTAGATGTTCGAATTTTTCGAGCTAATTGAGCTTCTAACTATACATTGGGCCGTTCGACTGAAACGAGTTTGGCTCGAAAGAGGTGTATTATCGTTGTTGTAAATGAATCGAGTCAATTCACAAATTTTTTGAGTCAACTAAAAAAATATTTGATTCATATTTGAATTTATCGAACTCAAGTCGAATTCTAACATTTTTCGAGCCAAACTTGAACAAAAAAAATATTTTGTTCAACAATTCGCAAGCCGCTCGCGAAGTATTAATATTTTATTAATATAATATAATTTTATTAAATGTATATTTCGAGCCTTTGAGACGTTTCAACCTTTCGAACTTCCATTTTTGAACATTAATATCCGAAGAATAGTTCGCGAACTGGTCTGAAGATTTAGAGACGAACTCAAAAGTGAACTTTCTTTTGAGCCGAGCTTGATAAAAAAAATTAAAAAAATTCGGACTTCGAATTAAGCTCGAACGCGAATATACTTAATTCGAAGTCGAATTCGAACATTAAAATTTTAATGATATTTAGCTCGATTAAGCTCGTTTACACCCCTAATCTATATATTTTCTAGCATTTGTACTCGTCATATTTTATACTAACGTTATATTCTATGCGACACTGGGTGAAGTTCTGAAACATCCACCATTCCACATATTCCGATGAACGGTGAAAATCTACCAAATAACATATCCAATGAAGCATATCCGATGAAACATAAAATCTCCTTTATATAGCAATCTTGACAATTTGGAGAAAGATCTCGACTTCGATACTCCTAAAACCCTCCACCCAAATATCATAACAATAATAATATAAGATTTATCAATTTTATGGATGGTATGAAAGATCTATGTTGCATATTCTAAATCTCCTTTAGAAGTAGAGATAAATTGAATATTTGTAATCATTGAAAAGACTTTGAATATATGTTTTTTATCGATTGGTAGCACGTTTGTTTTGTGTATAAAATGTCACGAGTTCAAATCCTGTCATCCTTACTTTTTAAGAGTTAAAAGAGTAGTAACGAGGAATCATAAAAGTGTATAAAATGTCACGAGTTTCAAATCCTGTCATTCTTACCTTTTACGACTCAAAGGAGTAGTAACGAGGAATCGCAAACACCTTCTGCAAAGTATATTTAACATCTAATTACCAGATATAAGATTTACATTTTATGATTCTTTCATTTACTTACTTTAAATTTAAAATACTACAAGGAAAGCAACACAGTTAAACGTTACAGGCTTAGCGGGGATAAAGGCGGATAGGCAATCCCTTGGTAGGGATAGGTATTGGATCGACAACAATCTCCTCATCCGGGACAATTTTATCCCACCGGAATCTCGTGACAAGATGGTGCATGAAAACCAGGATTTCTAATCTTGCATACTCTTTACCGGGGCACATTCTTGGTCCTCCACCAAACGGAACAAATGTATATGGAGCTGGCCCATCTCCCTCGAATCGCGACGGGTCGAACTTCCGGGGATCCGGGAACGCATCCGGGTTTAAGTGGGTCGAGCTTGAACACCAATACAGCTGCATTAAATCATTAATCGTGAATGAGATTGGTCGGTTTGTTTCATTAATTTCAAATTTTATTAATTGTAACTTACCTTCCAACCCTTGGGGATTGAGAATCCATTGTACATGAAATCAGACATGGCTTCTCTGAAAGCACCTTGGAGTGGTGGGGAGAGCCTTAGCACTTCACAAGCAACATTCCATGAATATTTCATCTTTTGAATGTCATCCCAGTTCAACATCTCACCAGGACCTTTGGAATTTGCAATCTCAATTTGCTCTAACAACAATAATAATCAAAATAATTATTATTATTTTTTAAAAAGAAAGAAATAGTTATTTAGTTAATGATACTATTTATTAAGTGATATATGAAAATAGAGAAAACATTATTTAAGCAGTTGTTTTAGTTATATACACAAATTGGTGGTCGTTGGTCGTTAACAAATTTGCCGGAAGAATGACCATCGGCATGTTTTAGCAAATATATACATTTTTGAAGAAGACATTCCATGTGCATGCACATTCCAACCGTAAAATACGTTCAATTTTGACAAATAATAAACTTATAATTTATATGAATATTGAGGAAAAAAAAAGTAATAGAAATTTTTAAAAGAGGTAAAATTATGATAAGTTATTTTTGATAGGTCGGAAAATTTCATACCCTTGTAAACTCCTTGGTAGATCCGTGGCAACTCAGACAGATACTTCACCACGAACGTACACGCAGAGCTAGCGGTATCATGCCCTCCAATTAGCAACCCCAGGATCTTATTCGCGACATCCATTTCATGCATGAATCCACCATTCTCATCGCTTGTCAAAAGCATATGGGACAGAATATCTTGAGTAGGCGACGCTTTCCCTTCCGACAGATCGATTTTTCTTTGCTTGATGATGGAAACAAGCTCCTTCCTGAGGAACCTCGAGGCTTTCATGGCCCTGAAAAATTGTGTTCCAGGCAGTTCTATGGGCATAGATATCAAACCTGACACTAAAACATTGAAGGGCTCCGCGAATCTGTGTACATGGATTGGATCTTCGACGCTGATAAAGATTTTGCACGCTAGCAAGAAGGTATAGCTCTTTGTCAGAGGGAAGACGGTGACTTCTTGTTTGTTCTCCCATTTTTCTGTGAAGTGTCTCCGTGCCATGCGATCCATTATGCCGATGTATAGTCGAAGGGCTTCTGCTTTGAGGACGTTTGTTAGGATTTTTCTCATTCTAATGGACTCTTTTTTGAAGGACGTTTGTGCTGAAGTTGGGAAGAGCTTGTCTACTGAACTGGGCCACCATGATTGTACTAGCTTGTTCTCGTTTGAGAACAGGAACTTGTTGCCATTTGCGCCGCAGAAAACAACCACCTGTTCACCTAATAGATGGGTTCTGAAAACTGCGGATGAGAACTTTTTCAAACGATCGTAGATGAACTTTTCAGGGTGACCTTTCCAGCCGGTGGAGAGGAATTCGAGGCTTTCGCCGACGAATGGCCACCCGCTTCCACCCGGAGGTAGTGGTTCTCCGCCGCCGCTGACGAAGGAGGAATGCTTGTTTTTGAAGAAGAGGAGGTGGAGGAAGAGGAGAACTGAGGATACGAAGAGGCAGAGGAGAAAGACGAACAATAACTCCATCAATGAATGCAGAAGCTGTGTTTGTCTTTTTCATCTTTTATTTTTATATTAGTACTACTTCGGCAACCAACAACGCTTTGGTAATACGACTTCTATGTCTGTTAGGCCATGATTGATCAATTTTTTTGTAATGAAACAAATATTTATAATTGTAATAAAATATATCATTATTATTATGAAAATATAGATTTATAATACTTAATTTAAATAAAAAATTATTTTATAAATATAGGATATGAAGAGTGAGAATCATCATTCTCATCCAAAATAAATGAAATGTGTTTTACCACAAATATAGGAATGACCATCTATTCCCATATTCCGCATTTTAGTATGTTAGTGAAATTTTTATTTTATAATTTCACAATACTATCTAAACAAAAACTTGTGTGAGACGGTTTAACGGGTCGTTTTTTGTGAAACGAGTCTCTTATTTGGGTCATCCATGAAAAAATATTACTTTTTATACTAAGATTATTTTTTTTATTGTGAATATCGGTAGGGTTGACCCGTCTCACATATAAAGATTCGTGAGACCGTCTCACAAAAGACCTACTCTACTATCTAATCCCCTGTTCCACAATTTTATTTTCATCATATTTTCACACTTGCCATTTCAATTTTTAAAATTCGAAACTTCCATTTTAGTTTTTTTTTATAAAAAAAAACTATTTTCTTCTCTATTTTTTTCTACGACCCACAAACTAATATATATTGAATATAAACATATTAGAGTGATCTCTTTTATATGCTCGTTAAAGAGACCGATGGCTCATGGCTATGGGGTTTTTTACGGATTACCGTAAAAAAAAAAGTCGAATATTTAGAATAGGTCAAATACAAAAGTTATCATATACCGAGAGGCGTGATATTTAGACAAAGTCACAAAAGGCGTGACTTACTTTTAAATTATTATATTTAAAAAAAAAAAATTGAAGTCACGCCTTTTAGAATGGCGAGACTTCTCTTTAAAAAAAAATATAATAAAAATAGTTATAGTTGCAGTTATATTATAATTAGTTATTGAAAGAATAACAAAATATACATTTATAATTATTATATATACATTTTTTTTGTAAGGTGAACATGCAGTCACGTAGATGTGTATCGGATAAAACTCTTAGCTGAATGCAGTAACATGCAAATCACGTCAAACAAGTAAAACATAATAGACAAGTCTTATGCAGCCTGTCCAAGAAGATGATGGTAGAAAATAGAATATCTCACGTAAATTAGACATCCCTCAAAAGTGTAAGTTAACCTAACATAATTCGGCAATATGGGAGTGTGTTTTGTCCATTAGTATCGTAGATCAAGGGACAGTGCGGGACACAGAAAATTTTGCTAGGATTGCATGGGATATATGGAATGCTTGAAACAAATGGGTGTTCCTGGAACGAAAGACTTTGACGCAGGAAATTTTTGATTCTGTCAACAGTTTATAGGGGAGCTTTCTGGTTAGTAACATCACTTCTTCTTCATCCACAGGTACACATTTAGCTAACCCTGGACGGTGTTCGCCCCCAATAAATAAAATTAAAATCAATGTTGATGTTGCTGTACGGGGTGATTTACCTTGTTTCGGAGTAGGTTTAGGGAAAAGAGATGCCGCTGGGACGTCTACTACCGGGACAGTTTACTCCACATATGGTGAGGTACATGCTGTGTTGGAAGGGTATCTAGCTGCTTTAAGGTACCAATATGAATGTTGGATAGTAAAAATAGATGTCAACAATGTGGTGAATGACATTTCTAACACTCCCCATGCATACTAGAAACCTCCATCGTCGTCGACATCTAGTACCGTCAGGAATATAGTTCTATCCGAGCTATTATTTTAAACTCCAGAATCTTTAAATATTTTAGATTATCAAATTAATCCAAAATTATACAAAATTTATATATAACTTTTTTAAAAAGAAATTGGACCAATCGGGCTCAATGTGGCTCCACAGTGATCTCCGATATTTGTGGCTTAAGTCGACAACAATCACATACCTCCATTCAATATCCTGCACTCTCAAATAATGTCGTTGCTCACCCGTGGGCGACTCATATTGTTAGATGTGAGGCATACTTTTTGATTGGGTTATGTTTATTGCTAAGAAATATTTTAGTTACTGATATTTTGAGGTAATCATCAATACAAACGCCTTTAAAAAAAAAAAATTACCTCATACTTATCCGGAAAAATAGAATTAAAATAAATAATAATAAAAGAAGCCATTTTAACTATTTTATTCAAGAGTAATTTTTTTTTAAACGATCTCCATGATCTTTGCTCGTAAAACAAGTTAACTCTTTTCATTTTTACAAAAAAAATAATGTTTTCGACATAAACAATAATAATTTTTTATGGGTAACGCAAATAAAATATTTGTCTCACAAAATTGACTCGTAAGACCATCTTACATGAGTTTTTGTATTAATTCAATTGTGTTGTATTTTCCATTAAAATAAGTGCTTGACATGAATCATGATACTCAGATAATAAACCCATTAAACTTGGGTAAACTTCTTTGAGACCTGTGAATATGGAAATTGCCAAAATTCTTCTATAGCTCCGGCAAATTTACATGTAAATCCACATTCTCCAAAGGGTCGATATATGATTCGGAAAACCCAAGACTGAATGTGAAAAACAGGGACAACTTTCGTGTTTTCAGTAATTATATTTAAAATATAATTCATCCCATCAGTATACTGTATATGTCACAGCAGAAAAATAATTTGACAGAAGAGACCATTAAGAAAATGTATCTTATTCTAAAGCTTATTATAAGCATGGAACTGAGACACAAAACAACGAGAATCAAACAAGAAACAAATGCGATTACAGACCATATCCCAACATGGGAGGCGATGAAAATTCGGCCAAAAATTCCCCGGAACCTATCTACATTTAATTCATCGAGTTTGCAGAACCTTGGTACGATATTCTCCCAAAGCCCAAATCGGGAATACATTTCTGTATGCAGCATACGTGATCATACAATTCCTGTTAAACACCCCCATTATCTCCTGGAAAGCGAAAACCATTAGAAAGGAGAATGTTAGGCAATAAACTGAGTATTGCACAAAAACAGTATTTTACTGGGTTCAATAATCCAATCACGTGATATAACCTAAAGAAATCAAATTTAGGCAGAAAACTGAATTTTCTAAAGTTGAGGAGGTCAACTGAATTAAAGAAAAATAAATTGGAATAACAGAAACTAAAAAGTGTGTACTAAGATTAAGCAAGCTATACAACTAGAAACAGAAATTACCTCTTGTGGGAAATCTCCATCCTCACACTGAGAGTTTATTAGGAATTTTGTCGCACGGTGTAGTGGAGACGCATCTCTCTCAGCCTGCAAGTGAGCAAAAATTTCGCTAAATGAAATGTAACATAGAATTTATCAAGTCCCTTGATTTATGTTAAATTGCCTAAAATTTATTTAGTTTCCATTTTGTTGTTTATTTTCTTCCTGAGATACTTTCGACTTGATTAAATTGATCAGTAAACCTGTAAAAGTGAAAAGCAACAAAGCAAAATGGCAAAGATAAACATAAAAGAAAGGTATATTTCACAGGTGACAAGAATTGTTTTACCTGGCCAGCAACAATTAGAGCCAGCACAGCCCATGCTGTATTCACCACATGAGACTTACCGCCTTCAAGGTTTGAATATACCTGTACATGAATTTGGAACCATCATTGAAATTGAATATGGTATGCAACACAAATTTCACTCGTCAGTCGTGACCATGTTCAGGTTTCCACGTCTGTTTATACTTTCCAAAATATCAATGTTTTCCTTTAAGCTTCCAACAGATGATAAAAAGAACAAAGAGTAGAGTAATGTGACGGAATATTTAAACCTTGTTTTGACATGAAAGATAACTTTCTCCCCAGCCTCCGGAAGGAAGCTGTTTAGATAACAAAAAATCACAAGCCTTCCTAATGACTGAGCAATTGCTAAAATTTCGGCCAGCAGCCACCAGGCCTTTAATCCCAAACCATGTTCCATAAGTAAAACAAACTCCCCAGGATCCATACCTGCGGAGAAACTTTTGAAATCAACAAGCATCCAAAGAACCACAAAAACTGCTCAAGCAGATATTCAACTGCGTACATTATCTAGTCTGATGGATTCTCCAACAGGAAACAAGACCGCAACAATAAAAGAAAACTGACCAGGAGCCATCTTTCTCTTGAATCCTTTCGATGAATTTAGTAGCTTTGTCGATACAACATTCTACTTCTTCCTTTCGATGTCCAGGATATGACTGTTTGAACATTATCAATGCTTGAATAGCAGCAGAAGTGCATTCGACATACCTACAGAAGCAAATGCAGTTAAAACTAATTTAAATTTTGCTGAAGCAAAGTAGCAGCTACAATTCTTTGGCGAATCTATATTGGCAGCATGATGAAATTATATGAATAAATAAATTGGTTCAAGCTAGACGAGAGATCAGCTATGAAAGACATCAGAAAATGTTCTAAGTGAACGCAATGGCATAAAGGCTGTTGTGGATGAAAATATTGTTTTGTGCAGAAAATAATAAATAATATTCGCAGAAGAGCAAATATCTTACGGATAGTCAATGACAATATCACCAAAAGTTTCAGCCGGATTGATTATCTGAGAGGGGAAAAAAAGAGATGGAATCAAATCAAAAGTAAATGCAACCCGACAGGATGCAAGCACCATGCGAGTAAATATACAGCAGGCAGCCGGAGTTATGTGAATAAGGACGTTCGAAGTCAATAAATGACATCTACACCAAGATCAGCAAAATGAGAGGTAAAATTATGGTCTGAGATCAGGTTACACACTAGAAATTAGCTTCACCGTGTCAAATATCTTTCATAATCAATATAACATTTGTACAGCAACATAACGGAAGAAGAAATGGCTACAGAATTAATTTGAGCATGAACACAATAACATGAAGGAGCTTAGACAGACAATTTTCTTGTATAACTTTAGTAATAATAAACATCAATAGTTTCAACTGAGTTATGCCAACTTTAGTTTTACGAATAATCACCAATGAGGCCAAAAAAATATATTCAAAAAACATGACATCATGTCAAATTACTCCACAGTTTTGTTGAACACGTAATGCTGCTAAGAAACAGAGAAAATAGTACCTCCAACCAACTATAGGATCGTGTGAGTTCATACGTAGCCAAGCCACCTTCCTTGTTCTGCAGATAGGGCAGGGGCAGAATGCATTTTCATCAGGTCGGAAAAATCTTTTGACCCATACGGTACTTTCAATGCAGTCGGGGAGGGGTTTGGTAAATTAAGATTAATGAAAAACAATCAACAATTTGATAGGGTCCAGAAGAATGCATCTTGAATTCAATTAATCATAATCAATAAATGCTTGTTATTTGTTGTAATTCAATTTCGGATGGAATTTTCAATTTTTGTTTTTTCACAATTTCTGCTTAACTGTTTGATAGCTCCACATGGAAATCGTTTTTCTCCATATTTAGGCTTTACATACTTTAGCACAATCATGTGCCTTTTATCATTTACAAAATGAATCTCTCAAAAGTGAGAATACTCGAGTTAGTGACAGGAACATCACAATATTGACACTTGATGAGCATCAATAGAAACGACCGTATTTGTTATCCTGGTTTTGCACTCGAGCTTGGATGATTTGTATAAAAATCTTTCCAATATGTGAAAAATCATCTGCTTAATATGCCCAAGTGAAACCTTTTTCACAAAGAAATTAAATGAGTAATTAAAGATGTTTTCTTTTCAAGGTGAAATTAAAATTTGGACTCGTGTTCTAGATTTATATTGGTATTTATACAGTAGCATCAAAAAGATTTATCCACATAGATATCAAAGGAACAGATTATAACTTCTCAACAAACAATCCATGACTTTTGGCATAACTTCAAACTCGTTAATTCACATAAGAATACGATTTTTCAAGATAATCAGATGAAAGTAAGAATACACATGATTGATTGGTAATTCTTGATAATTCTTTTCTTTACTTCTCTTTCTCTTTTTTTTTTTTTTTGGGGGGGGGTCTTACTCAAATTTTAAGTGGCTTTTGCTTCTAAGTTACTTTTTCCAGCAATATTTTTACTAGATGCTAGAAATACTAAAAATATCACCATTTCAGAAATTAAAATTTTCTAAGCAATTGCAATTCTATAATAAAATGAATCAGCATGACACTTTTCTTCCGTACTCTTGTTAGATATCTGTCTGACATTACCCATGGTACATGTGATAGTACCTGAAGTGAAAGGATGACATTTACAGCATCGTATAATCTCTTTGCATCAAGAGGTTCTCCAACAATCTCTGCTGGAATTTTTGATAACAACAAGATTGCCTGGAAAGGAAAAGTATTACTGCACAGTCTAAACTATTAGACATTTTAAAGGAAACCTATAGTTTAAACAACTAATTACTTTCAGTCCCTCAGCTGTGCAATCTGAAATAGGCCAACCATGATCTGCAGTCGAAAATGGCCAAGCCCCTTTTGAAATATGTCGATGCCAAAAATCCAGATTGCCAGGGCAATCATCCAACACCTTTAAATTAATATTATGTTACAAGATGATGGCAATGAAACATCAGGAAAATCAAATATAAGAACATTGACGAAACCTAAATGATGTTAAATAAAGCATTAGGAAAAAACCTGCGAGTTTTTAATAAACGTGTGTGCTTTTCTAATAGTTGGCCCAAATTCCTCAACTAGCTGTGAGGAAATTAAAGCTTGAACAGCAAAGACAGTGTCCCATAATTGACTCCCGTTGTAACCCTGCAATATAATTTCTAATTTATTATACTATAATTTCCATAAGTCAATGAATAAATCATCTATGATCAGCAGCACTTTTGATTTAAAAAAATAGACAAAAAAATTTGAAGCTTAAATGGCTGAATAATCTAATTGGCATGATGATAGTGTTATATACTATAACTACTTCACTTGTTACATGGCAAGAGGGCAAATAGTGGAAAATGGTATAAGTCCAGGGTCCAGTGGCATGAACTGAAAGGAAATGGATCGGCAAGAATGTGGAGCTTTATGTGCAATAGGAGAGAAGTTGTGAAAAGGACATCATAGGCATGTAATACTATTGCAACGAGGCACAACGTAAAAACTCAGTTCACAAGTCAAAAAAAACATGTCATCTGTCAAACACATTGCAATTATCATGGATGAGAATGAATTGCATACTTAACAAATTCTTTCAACAAGCTGTGTTTGTTCCCATTGAATCCATGGTCAACAAGTACTTCTGATTTAAAAGGCGAGATGTTCATGAACAGAAAACATTATCGAAAACACAAGTGCAAACACACACATGCAGAAGACAAAACCGTTATCCCGTTAATTTTCAGGAAAAAGAAATTCTGACCTGCATCTTCATGCCATCTTCTGCAAGCCACAGATAATCATAGATTCTTGGAAGATGTAACTTGAAAGCTTCCGACTTTGGATCCTCCACCCAGCAACAAAGCATATTTAAAACCTGAAGTTTTTCATATTTCGTAAAATAGTTATAGAAAGGGAGTTGGATGTGCTGGCAAATGTTAAATTTTGCTCACATTTTTAAAGGTACAATCAGCAGGGGAAAAATGACATAAAAAATTGCTAATAATTAAGATAAAGTAGTCAAACTAAAAAATATTGAATGAGACAATTCAAAAAGTATTAGTAAGTTAACTGAGATAACTAGTTCATGTATTTAGTAGATTCACGTGTTCAACCCACAGCATGTACTCACATTATAGGAAATGATAACAGAGATATCTATAATCATCCAATATACTGTTTCCCTCAATAAACTGCTATATAAAAATTTAACTCTGTCTCGATTTAATTTTAAACATTCAAAACATAATATCATTGTTTATGTGAAATGTTTCAAGCACACCTTGTTTACAGGTCCTATGCAAACGTAACGAGTGTTTTCGTCTTCGTAATGTATGTGCTCCATAACAGTGCGAAGTGCCTTCTCTCTCAACTTCTTCCCGGGCCAATGCATCAGAAAAGGTTCCACAGCCTTATCGAGTGATGCCCAAAGTAAATCCTGAATGAGAGGATGGGGATAGTATAGATCCTCCTGTAAAATGTCATGTGATGAGAGAGTAATTGGTAGAAACTCAAGGAAATTATCATTATTTTGTATATTTGACAAATTGAACTTTGTAAAGACCTCCTATGGCCCCTAGCAAATATCTATATACAAATTTTGCCTGCAATATCTTTTACCGACTAAGGTAACTGTGATATTTGCTTTCACTAGAAATTAATGCAAAGGATTTACCAACCTTTGCGCATTCACTCCGTGCTTTATTCCAATCGATTTCATGATATGGAACAGTAAAGATCTCCTTTCTCAAAGACAGAACAGTTGGTGTAATTGGGCCAACAAACCTTCTCCCATACAAGTAGGACATTGGAAGATAAACCATCCGACAGTGACACCACATCCTCCCTGCACCAGAAGTGGAAGAGATAATATCCTCATATTAAGAAATTCCTGGTAATTTTCAAGCTCGAGATTAGATAAATGACATCAATCACAACAGGTTTCATTGCGTCTTTTACGAAATTTCTATCTCGCTCGCAAATTTTCTCAAGTCATATGATAATAAACACCAACATATCACCACTTTCTGCAAGAGCAAATATCAGAAGGAACAACTTTAAAAGTCAAAGAATGGTAAACAAAATGATAGTCAAAATTACACAGAACAAGCATTCCCTTCACAACAGAATAATATGAGTTCTTACTCCAAACGGAAAACATATCATATTTTGTTGGGCATTGCCATCACTCAGCAAGCAAAATGACAAGGAAATGTTACATAGAAGACAACACTTACCTGGATGGAATGGAAGAATATAAGGGAGAATCCATATCTCAGGTGGCAGAGGATTGTTTCCAGACCATTCAAAAGCTCCAAGAACCTAACACCATTGCAACAAATACAAGGAAAATGAATCGTTAGCAGACGTAATACAGTGAAAAATGGATTCATCGTAAAACAAGCCCGGAAAAGGATGAGTTCTAAACTGAGAGCCACATTTTCCCCCATGACGTTATCGCAGTTGCGCCACCATGACCCAAGATCCAAATTCTCCCTTTCTCCATTGCTCCATCTCCGTCATTTGCTCCTTCACCAAGCAATCTCAAAGTGACGTAGGTCAAAACAGAGCCAAACATGGTGCTTTGCCCCTCGATGTGCAATCCCCATCCACCATCTCTGTTCTATTATGTTATGAATTAGAAGTCACTGCTGATTTCCGTGAAATGAATTGGAGAACTAAAGGAGTAGATAGCTTTGACTCATATCAGAAAGATAGCAGAGCGAAATCGCAGGGTAAAATCCCCTACCTGGTGATTATAAAGGTAGCGACAAATCTCGCGCCTGTGCTCTTTTGACAGTATAGCATTTAATGCTCCAGTGATGGATAATGCAATCACCTACACAATAACACAGTCAAGAACAATGATCATAAGAAATAGAAAGATGACAGTGATAAATAAACTGATTGGCAGGTGGATATCTAAACGTTCATGATACGAACTGCAACATAAAACAAAACTTACCTCCAGTCCATGAAATTAAAATGGAACATCCTAAACTACAAAGTTTTCGTCGGAATTTGGAAGCTTTACTTTCTAAAAGAAAGCGTGAAGGAGAGACCTTTTTACTGTTTACATGCAAAATTGCAAATGGCATGAGGTGGGTGGTGCACATACATAATTAATGAAAAATTTTATATTTGTAAATTTATTATTTCTTTCATTGTGTGATTTCACACTCATACAATTAAGTTAAGATTAAGATTTTGAATCGTGAAATAAGAGAAAACAAGGTGAAAGAACGTTTCAATTGAAGGGAAAACCTATTCTCACCAAGCCAGGCATTAGAAACATCGGACCTCCATAGTCCCCAGGCCAGTGGCCGTCATGAGCTTGCAAAGTTGAATGGAAACTGATGGCCCTCCTCAACGTGTTTGTTACTTGCTCGTCAGTAATAACTTCTGTCTCCTTCACTTTAACTTGTCCCAATACTGTAGTGCTTGGTTTCTCCTTCGAAAACTAGAAAGAATCACTAATCAATGAAAGAAATTTATGTTTCACTTGGATACGTAAATGACATAACACTGCCAAACACGAGATTTTAACATTGTTCAAAACACTATACGAATATAAGTCAGATCCTAACTCAGAACACAATAAAAATGAAGATGTCCAGAAATCATACAACGGTGTAACCATACTATCGAAACAGGAATACCAACAAGAAGAGTATGCCACACCAGCAGATAAACAATAAAATATGAATAAAGCAGAATCTCTGTCTCACTGAACTTGTAATCTCATTAAAAGATCAGAGGAATGCTTCTTCTCGAAACGAGTACTATGAAACTGCTTTCGGAGCTTCTCGACCTCAGCCAGTTCTTCAGGAGACCCGAGATTAGGATCAAATTCCCAGAATTGGCGGCCCACATGTCCATTTACTGAGCGCAACCAAGGGCTCGATCCCTCAGAAAATTTCAGCTTCCACATTATTATTTTACTCCTCCACCTCTACAGATAATTTATCTCCAGAAAATTCTTTTATTTGCGTTCTCACACAGCACCTGGCCCCTATTCAAAAAAGTTGAATCTATGTTAAGCCGGGTTTTGGTAAGAAGATCCAATAAATCATTGACAAGAAAGAGCAGGCATAGCCAAAGCTTTAAAACCAATAGCAGAACTAATTGAGGAATTCGCGACAAACACTTGGAATCACCCCAAAAGTAAACAGGCCATGCAAAATTCTTTTGATGCAACACCAAAAAAAAAAAAAAAAAACTTGACACGCCCGCACTGAAAAGATTAAATTCACTTCAGAGTTTAAGCAGTGTGATTGGGAACTATACATTGGATCTAAAAACAAAAACTGCTGCTCCTTATGTTCTAAATCAAATTTAAAATACTTTATTCACCACATCGACTTTCTCACGGTATATGCAGACAACTGAACCAGAAAACTTAACATCGAAAATAACGATGTATTGCTTAATGGACGAACCCAAACTGCAGATTATAGAACTCGTTAAATGACATCAATTCAGTTCATTAAAATCAAAATCAAGACATAGCGCACCCAAATCTATGATTTAGAATGTGTCGTGAACCTGTTCGCTGTCGATCTTCTGAAAGGATATTCAACAGCGAATCTGATTCGATGTTTCTGAAAAATCATAAATGCAAATGGGTTTTCTTCAAGAACGATCCCGAGATACCATTCATGATTTATTTATTTATGTATATTCGATTTTTAAATATATCAAGGAGTAAGCTATTGGGTCCGATGCAAGTGTAACATGGGATAGTTTGTGAGAGGAATTTAATTTAATCGAATTCGAGTTAAATTTGAACATCATTTTTATATTATATATATACTAGCTAAAAATAAATAAATAATAATATAATAATAAAATACAGTATTTTTTTATAACATAACTAAATATATAATGTCATGGTTTTGAAATTAAGAAAAATATTTATCAAAGTTAGTTAACTCAACATAGTGTACTTCACGTATATTGATTTGGATAAAAGCAAAGCCGTACCTGTGTGGTTCACATGACCTGAGACAATATGTTAGAAAAAATCTTGTTGTGATAAATAACCGTAAAGCTCATTTTGCAAATTAAAAATAACCAAACAAAAGATAAATATAATTTACGAGTTATATATTTATCTCTTTGCGATTTTTTTCTTCGTGCGCCACAAGATCAACATGGCTCTAACGTAATGCAGTATTATATGAACAACTATATTGAAAAAAGATTGAAATTGACAAAAACTGTAAGATATGTTGCCAAAATTGAAATTTATCAATATAAACTATCAAAATAACAAAATGATAAATATAATGAACAAATATTGTAAAAATATATGATTTGTTTTAAATAATAAAAACAATATTTTATTCAAGAAAATAAAAAATAAAGATACGTAAAATAGGTAAGTTAAGTATCACAATTTTTTGTGTTTTATTTTTTGAAATGAGTCCAACTATATAAATTCAAGAAAATAGGTCAAATAATCGACATGTAAAGTATAAAATTTTAATGAATGAGTTGATAAAATATAAAATAATAAATATATTGAATAAACATTACCATTTTATGCATACAAAATTTTTAAAAATTTTGTTAATGAGCTGTGTAGACATAATTTGATTAAATCCACAATGAACACAATAATCATATTTAATCATGTTTTCAATGGATTAATGTCCAAATTTTTTTAAATGTCCATTGCACATATTATTTAGGTGCAGGCCTCAACAAAATGAGACTTATGATTTTTTTTTGGGCCCCTGTGAGGGTCGGGCCCTGTGGCGATGGCCTCTCTCGCCTCACATGAGGCACGGCCCAGGGTAAAAGTAGATATATCTTTACTCGTTAGATGAGATAACTTTACTCATATTAACAATAAAAGTAATAATTTTTTACATGGTGACCTAAATAAAATATATGTCTCATAAAATTGAAAGTTTATGTGTTTGGATGATATATTACGCTCATAAATACAAGAGTCGGGTGGAGTCCACAGATATCACGAAATTTCTCCACCTCTTCAATAATTGAATCCAACTTTAAATGAATAATCTTCACAGATTCGACAAAAGCGCACGCGACGTTTTGTCCACTTTGTTATAATATTTTCGATTAAAGATTAAATACTATCCAAAGTGAACACAATGGGATTCACGTGGCATCCTGTATGGTACAACTGCACTGGTTGAGATCACAAAGTTGTACATTTTCTTGTTCTTTGAGATATATTATAAAATATTAGAGTGGAATCATTGCTTTAATCCGTTTATTGGATGGCTCTTTTCCATTGGAGCAATAAATAAATATTAAGTTTAATGTTAAACTTGAGATATGTAATAGTCGGCTTTCTGCAAAAATATTATATTCCAAAACTTTACACCTTGTTTTATAATTTTATGTGCTTTACAGAGCTTGATTAAATTAAAAAAAAAAACATACATGATGACCCTATAGTGACTATGGTAGAAATGGTAATTTTCTTGGTGGAGAAAACCTAAAACGAGGTGAGTTTGAGGATCAGTTTTTGGGCATGAATGCGAGGATTTTCAAATTTCCGAAACAAATCTTGGGTAAGTATGATGTTTTTTTCCCTATTCCCATGCAATGTAAAAGATTTTTATGGCCAATTCAACTGGTATTTGAGGTAGTGATAAAGACAAAAATAGAGATTCAATATTTATGGTGGTTGGGGATGAAGATTTTCTAATTAGATAGAACTGAGGATGATGACTTATTTATTGCACATATGTGATGGAGAATCTTGAATTAGAAAAAAACGAGGTGTGGATGAATTTTAAATTTGAGACAGGGATGGAGAAGGCATCCCCACATCCATTCCGCTCTCTTATTTATCTTTACACTACAATAAATCTTATTTTCAAAACAAATATATTTTATTTTCTATATATTTTTCAAATATTCTTTTCTTAAATACTTCAGAGCTAGGTTAAGATGCTCAAATCCATTTGTGTTATCTTACTTACCAATTCAATTTGTATTTTTAAAAAAATATATAAAGAGTTGGGGGTTATCAACCCGGCCTCCTTATTTTATACTTTTCTTTAAGGTCAATTGAAAAGCTAGGGTTAGGAACGGGTCCCTTAGGGAGTGTTTGCAATTTTTTCTTTAAAAAAATTGAATTTTTTATATAATTTTTGTAAATTTATAAAAAAAATTTATAATCATTTTTTTTTAAAATTTAATAAAACTATTTTTTGTTTCATTGAACAACCGTATATTTCGTTAGCAATTGCCGTGAGTGTTTTCTAGTACTAGACAATTTTATTATTTGACAAAGAATTTTTTTTAAAATTAATTATAATAAAGAGAAAAATATTGAAATTTTAGATAAAATAAGGAAAATTGGAGAAAAAAGAAAGATATAAAATCACTGATGAACTCGGACTATCAAATTTTAAATATATTAATTAACGAAGTAAAGATGGTAATGATAAATTAAAAAAATTGTATTTTATTTTATTTATATTATTTTATATTATATAAGGAAATATAATAAATTAACCACCGAAGGGAATGACCAAGAAGCCAACGGTGGTGGCGGGGTTGCGGCTGAGAAGGCTAATGGAAATCCCAGCACCGCCGATTACGCTTCCGCAGAAAGATTATCTTCAATATAACCACACCGATTCTTGCAGCCTATATAGATGGACTGCCAGGTAAATACTTGATATTTTTTTATATCACTTGGAAACTGAATTGAGCTTTAATTCAAAAGCCAGCGGTGAACAGAGTATACTTAGCTTTCTAGAATGAAAATCACTAGAAAAGTTTTGAAATTTTACGAGAAGCGACCTCCTCCTTAAAATGTGTGTGTGTGTGTGTGTGTGTGTGTTTTTAATAAAATTGTGCTAATGCAATGATATTCTGATTATGGCAGGGAAAGTTATGAGTTCATGTATGCAAGACCATGGCAAATGGTTAATGATTTTTATTCGGACGCAGTGAATGGACGTAGATCACTATCAGAGTTGTTTGGAAAACAAGTGGGATTTACTGTAATGTTTTATATGTTCCAAATATTCTTGAAATTTAACTTGATTTTTTCTGTTTTGATATCAAGATTTGTACTTTTATCGGATTGAGTGAGCGCCCATCATCCTCTAAACGTGCATGCTATCAATGAGAATGTGTGCACGATGTTTTTATCACTGCAGGTCTCACTATTAACCACAGTTTAAATTTATTTGCATATGTTTTAAGGAATTCGAGGTTCAGAGCTTGAAAGTGTCTTCATCGTCTTATATTTTTATACATTTTGGTACTAAAGGAATATGACCATAAGGGTCTGTCTATAGCAATGCAGAATTCGGAATTTGTTGCAGTTTAAAATTAAAGGCATTAAAATTTTCATAATAATGGTATTGCGTTATTGTATTCATGCAAGAGAAATTTCACAGACATGTACCATTCATGATGATGCTGAAAATGTAGAAGATTGTAATCAATCGGTTAGTGGTCCAGCTGCAGAGAGGACTGGAAAATGGGCAAGAGTGACATTCAAGATAGTGCTGTCGTATCACGGGAGTTCATTTGATGGGTGGCAAAAACAACCGGATTTGAATACTGTCCAAGGGTATGTTTTGTACTACTGCTTACAAAAATTTTAAAGTATTGCACATGAAAAGGTGCAAGCAATGCCTGATTGTAAAAGATAACGCATTACGTAGTCAACGTCGCTAATTTTACTTTTCCTTGTTTTTGCTCCGGTGTGGCAAAGTTGAATGGTCTCTTTTTCTCTTCTCCTTTCTATCAATTGTGTGCGAAATAAGAATTGTAAGACTTTTTCTAGTGGACTTATTTTCTATCAAGTTGAAGAACTTGGCTGAGTCTTTATTATCCACGAGTGCAAATTTAGTTGTGGCTAATCAAGCATCCATGTGGCTGTTTTTCCATATACAGACTGGTTGAAAGTTCTCTGGGAAAATTTGTTGATGAAAAGAAAATGCAGCTGCTAAAAGAAAAGAAATTACCAATAGATGTATGTTCTGTTGTTGCTGGGCGTACAGACAAGGGGGTGACAGCTCTTAACCAAGTTTGTTCTTTCTGTATGTTATGTGCTTCTTCGGTCTAAATTTGTTCAATTCTCATTGCTTCATATCAAAAAAAAAAATGCATTTGAGATGCATGCACGCCTTCATATATTTATCAAGTTCGAGCAATATGTGGTCCTCTCTGTTAGAAATTTAAGAGGATGGCACTTGCTTCTCAATTGGACATCCATAAGGTCGTCTTTTCCCTGCGGGACCGTATAAATGTTGTAGATATTAATGCATAATGCATTTTAGTATGTCTGTGTGTGATTATTCTGTGGTACTTTAGAATTTTAGAATTATGCATATAGTAACTGGTGAGATGCTCCCTTCCATCCTTCGAGGTTAAGTGTTCATTACGGTAAATCAGACACAGCAAAATGATCAAGGCGTAGCTAAATATCAAAATTTTTTCTGCTCGACAGAATAGCTAAAGATTGTGCTACTCATTGTTTGTACCCATGATTATTTGTTCCCGAGTTTTGTTCATTTTCTTCATTTGTGTGTCTGCTCGTTTATATGAACTCTACAATGAGCATTTAGGGTTTTATTATTTTTTCGCGGTTGAGAATGAGGACGGTGAGTCACTTTTGCTATTCATTGGAATATAAATATGGGAGATGCACCGGTGAAGGTTATGTACGAAGTATTGATTCTTGATAGGTAAAGGGCATGCCCACTTCCCTTTCGGATTGCACAAATGGGAACATCTTTTGAATTGTTGAGGCCTTTGGTCATTAAATATTTTTTTTTCTTCCCATAGCATATCGAGTATGACTCCCAAAACACTTGGGTGGGCGCCTCCAATACCCTGTTGCATCATCATCTGTTAAATACTTCAGTTTTTTCTAATTTAACGTCCAATTTTTTGTATGTCAAGATACATGGAGAAAAGATGTTATAGCTCAAGATATTGAAAATGCCATCAATGATATCACACCAGGGAAGATAAGGGCCATTTCTGTATCCAAGGTGGATGTAGTCATGAACTTGGCGCCATTATTTATTTGTTCAGTAACTACATTGCCGTCTAAGAGAGTGAATTTTATACTTTATGTAAGTGCCATAGAATAGACTAATGCACACATTTCTTTATTAGGTATCACGAGAATTTCATCCTAATTTCGCTGCAAAGTGGAGGCATTACTTTTATATTTTCCCCCTTCATGATGAAATTGTTGATGACCAAGCCAGTCAATGCAAGAAGGATCGTTATGAACAGTGTGTTAGTGAGAAAAATTGTCGAGATGTAGTGGATGATGATTTCAGGAATGAACAGGATACAAAGAAGAAACCAACCAGTTTTGGAAGTAAACAGGGTCAACAATCTATTAAATCAACTTGAAGGAAAACTATTATCCTACAAGATATTTGCACGAGATACTAAAGCATCAAGAAACGTGTAAGATTGAAGTTTTTTTCTTAAAATACTTTTGGTGAATTTTATCATTTCATCTGTCAAAATGATTTTCTGACTGATGAGCAAGTGTACTCATACTCGGTTTAGCTTCACTTGAATATATTGCAGCCAGACCTTCTTCATGTTTCGCATATATTTCTTCCATTTATCTTTCTTTGTCTTTCAACCTTGCTGATGTATCAGTGAAATTTCGGCAAGCATCAGTTAGATTTGGTTTTTTATGTGTTATTTTATCAGAAAGCCCATCAACTCAGGGACAGACTTCATAATTTATTTAATAAATAAGTATACATTTGTTATTGCCTATCCTGTTAGTCTTTAACTAGGGGCCCTTTCTAAAATGATTTCGGCATTGGGATAGTGCCTCAGTTTTGGAATTTAATTTTCTTAACTAGATATGATGGCCAGAGTTTGACAATCATATTTTGTTGAAAATTGCAAATTTTATATGTTAGTATGTTCCCACTTTAGCTGCTTGTTAACTCACTTTCTGAGATCAAAATTTCATCCTGTTGCAGTGGTCCACCAACCGAATGCTTTGTCTTCCATGCACGAGCCTCGGAAGCCAATTTACTATGTGATGAGGTTCTACAGATACCTAATATTGTTGTATCATTTTTTGCCTATCACGACATACGTTTGTGTCACTGTAAATTTTTTATTACCCATGTTTTAAGGAAGTCTTTGATACTGAATAATTAAGCATGTAACCTACATCAATTTTTTCTTAATGTGTAAGAATTACACACCATGTGGTTTATATGTAAAACTTGAAATAAATTTTTCTCTGATATTATTTTGATATTTTTTGCACTTTAGCAGTTGCACCAAAGTTGCATAATGATGCTATAGCGATGGGAAAGGGCGGATAATTCATCCGTTCAGTATCAGGAGTCAAAATCACCAAATTTATTTACTTTAGTGATCAAAGTTTGTGAAAAGAAAATGTGTATTTTCACTTTGAATTATTGGCACTAATTAGGGTTGAATTCTTGCATTCAGAGACAGAGGTATTAGATCCGTATTGACGTGTCTGTACATGGTATAGAATTGAGTTTTTCATTTATATTATGACGATTCCTTGATAATTATTAATTAGTAAAGATCCAAATTTGCACGTATTGATTCTAAATTAGCTGTTCTTGCATCTTATTCATCTTTTACTGATCTCTTCTGCTATTTTTCAATACTTAAAAGGATGGGACCATTAAGAAGACTATGTGTGTTGAGTTGGTCGCTAACCGATTCTTGCGGAAGGTAGTTACTCTTTTCAGTTTCTGTCAGAAATTAACTATATTTTGTCTTGATTAATGACATCTGATCGAAACTTTTTTAAACTCACCTGAGCAGTCATCAGATATGCATATTGGAACGTTGTTTCACATGAGATATTATATAATATCTTGTCTGATGGATTGTCAGATTTAGTTATGATCTCTACTTTTAAGAAATCACTGCTTGACTTGTAAAGTCAAACAACTTGAATCGGCACAAGGAATTATGACCAAGGCTGCAAATGAATTCAATCACGCTGTTCAATTTTGCTTGAACAATATTGAATTAATGTTGAAATTATCTAACGCGAGTCAAGCTCCAATTCATTCAAATATATTTTAAAGTTGAATTTGAGCTATTGCTAAATTATTTTGTCCATAGCTCGCGAGATACAAGCTTTGATAACTTAATTAGTTTGTAAATATACTTGAAATTATATGAGCTTAAGGGCATGAGTCCAACTTCGAGTCTTGTGTGATAGAATTCATAGTTAAGTTTGAGACTTTAGTTGAGTCAAGCTTAAAAGTGTTAATTTTTCAAGCCCGCTTAAAAAATCCAAGCTCAAGTTTGAGTTCAAAAGAGAAGAAATAATATTCACTTCGTTTAGATTCTTTTGCTCCATTGATGTGTCCTTGAATCACTAGTCGTTTTTTTTGGTGATACACAGATGGTTAGAGTTCTTGTAGCCACAGCTGTAAGGGAAGCTGCTGCTGGTGCAGAAGACGATATGCTTCTAAAACTTATGGATGCAACATGCAGACGTGCCACTGCTCCACCAGCACCACCAGATGGCCTTTGCCTTCTCGGTGTGGGGTATACAGATTTTGATAGAAAATATTGCTTGATCCTTTAAGTTCCTCAAGAGGACCATTTGTTTTATATGAAGTGTGCATCATTCATACAGAAACTGGATCTGTTGATCTCTCTTTACATGATTTGAACAGTTTGCCAGTAACATTCTCAAAATTATTCGGAGTTCTACGAAGTCGATTCAGATGGAAAATGTCATAGATTAGATAGCTCCAAACATCATCTTTTCTCAGATAGTAAAACCTTTTTTACTATGAATCTTCTTTTCCACGTTCGTATCATAATTTTAGTTATCGGCCCCCCATTTACTCGTGAATTATTTTTTATTCGACCCATAAAAAGCAAAGGAATAATTTTATTTTAAGCGAATGACATGTTTCAAGTTTTATATCCAATACCAATCTTAGAATCATTTTTCAGTTTTTTTTCCACCCTTGATTTGACCACCGGGGCTTTCGTTACAGGTACAATTATGTCCCAGTTCAAGTCAACATTCTTTATTTGTCCTTGATAATATTTTTAGTTGATAATGACCTCAAACTCAAAGGTGTTGCGCATATTTCTCATGCAAAAAAGTTTCCCCATTCCATGCGAAGAAAGAGAGGACATAGTCAACTTTATTTTACCCTCTTCACATTTGTCAAATGAAAGTCATTTGAACCTCATGATACCAAATCCCTATTATTGGTACCTTCTTTCAATCTCCATGTCCTCTCGATATTCATTTCAGTCTTATCCATTTTCTCCCCTCGAAGAAGCCATTCTCATTTCTTGGAGTTTTCCGATAGGGCGCGCACCTAAGAGTGCGCGCGTGCCATTGTCAAGATCAAGATGTCTGTGAAACAAATCTTTCTCTCGCCGGGCTCACGTATAAAAGTTTTGGTTTTCATCGTCTTCTTGAATTTTATCACGTCATCCGCGGTGTCGGATGCTGAAATCTTGGTCAAATTCAAGCAATCTCTCAAGAATGCCGACGCATTATCTAGCTGGGACGAGAACAAGTCTCCATGCAATGGGGATCACGAGATCTGGAATGGGGTTCTGTGCGAGCAGGGAACTGTCTGGGGACTCAAACTCGAGAATATGGGATTAAAGGGTGTCATTGATGTGCAAGCCCTTGCACAAATGACAAACTTGAGAACTATAAGCTTTATGAACAACAAGTTTGATGGATCTTTGCCGGACCTACATAAAATTACGGCTATTAAAACTATTTACTTGTCATATAACCAATTCTCCGGGGAGATTCCGCAAAACGCTTTCACTGGGATGTCCTCATTGAAGAAGATTTATCTGGCCAACAATAAGTTGTCGGGATCGATCCCGGAATCTTTGACTGCATTGCCTAGGCTCAAAGAGTTGATGCTGGAAAATAATGAATTTGTAGGGTTGATACCTCCTTTTCCACAAGACAGGTTGAAGGTTTTCAATGTGTCCAACAATAAGTTGGAGGGAGAGATCCCTAGTAGTCTTGGCGGCATCGATGCTTCGGCCTTCAATGGTAAGATTTCGTTCCATAATTAGGACTTGAATTATTTTTAGCGACCAAACTTGCATTTAGTCGATATGGGTAATTTACTTTATTATTGGACATGAAATTTACTGGTTTGCTCAACTCAATCTTATTCTTATTATTGTTATTTTTCTGTTTACGTACAGGCAACAAAGATCTATGCGGGGCGCCTCTAAAGGCATGTTCAGCCCCGAGCAAACTCTCCATCGGGACAAAAGTCATCGTCGCCGTGCTGGTGGTGGTGGCCATAGCTGCCTTAGTCGTTGTAGTCATCATACTCCACCGACGCAAGAAATCACCGCAGCAAGCAGACGAATCCACCGTCTCCACCAATTTAAATAGAATGGAACAAGGCCAAGCTAATGCAAACTCATCTTCCCCAGATCACATCGGTCAAGCCAAGAAAACCGAGCAAGGCACAAAACTTACTTTCTTGAAAGAAGACGGGGAGAAGTTCGACATGCCGGATCTGCTGAAAGCCTCAGCGGAGATTCTGGGCAGCGGTGTGTTCGGATCCACGTACAAGACCAGCCTGAATGGAGGGAAGATGATGGTTGTGAAGAGATTCAGACACATGAATAACGTCAGCAAAGAGGAGTTTAATGAGCATATGAGGAGATTGGGGAGATTGAATCATGAGAATTTGCTTCCCATCGTGGCTTTCTATTATAGGAAAGAGGAGAAGCTTTTGGTCTCAGATTATGCGGAGAATATCAGCCTTTCTGTTCACCTTCATGGTATGTATATATTCTCCATCTTTATTATGCTTCTTCACTGGGTGCCAAGGGACGATCCTCAAATTCTGAGTATTTAGTTAAATTATTCGAATTCATAAATCAATGCGCAAAATGGAATACATAAACATCTTTCTTACATATATTATAGGAAATAAATCTCGTGGGGTCCCATGCCCCGACTGGCCGACTCGTCTAAAAATAGTGAAAGGAATCGCCAAAGGCCTCGCGTATCTCTACAACGAACTCCCATGCTTAACAGCACCGCACGGCCATCTCAAATCCTCCAACGTACTCCTGGACGCCACCTTCAATCCCCTCCTCAGCGACTACGGATTCATCCCCATCGTCAACCAAGAACACGCCCAAGAACACATGGTCGCCTACAAATCCCCCGAGTACAAGCACACGGGCCGGATCACCAAGAAAACCGACGTCTGGAGTTTTGGAATCCTCGTCCTGGAGGTCCTCACGGGCCGGTTCCCTTCGAACTTCCTGCAACAAGGAAACGGCACGGATACGGATTTGGCGGCGTGGGTAGACTCCGTGGTGAGGGACGAGGGCAATCTTGAGCTGGTCTTGGATAGAGACATGACGGGGAGCGGCAACTCTGAGGGGGAAATGATTAAGATGTTGAGGATAGGGCTGAGCTGCTGCGAGGTGGACGTGGAGAGGAGGCCTGAGTTCAAGGAAGTTGCGGCCATGGTTCAGGAGATTAAGGAAAAAGACGACGAGTTCTATTCATCGTACGCGAGTGAAGGTGATACGAGAAGTTCCAAGGGGTTGTCCGATGCTTTCGTTCATGTTACTTTTAAATGATAGTTAATTTAGCTCGGTGGTTGCAAATTTGGTTCTTGCATGTGTTCTCTTTGAACGAGTAAAAATGGGTGCTGAAGTAGAAGAAACAAAAGAATTTCATGTATCGATTTCTAGGAAAATATCGATGTTTTTTTGGAGTTTGATGATAAGATATACACACATATATATGTTGTGTGTGTGTGTGTGTTTTGATGAGTGATTTGGAAGGAGAAATTACTAGTGATTTTGTAGTACTTTGGTTAGTTTTCAATTGTTCAAGTAACTTCGGATTAAGATTCTGATGCAATCTATTACTGCTATAATTATATGAGTTGAATCGTGAATTTACATCTATATCCTTATCTTCATTAATACATATCTCTTTGGTTGTTTTGTTTTCATTTATTAATTAATGAATCTATTACCACTATAAATATAGGAGTTGAATATTCATTAATACATGTCTCTTTGGTTGTTTTGTTTTCATTTATTAATTAAGAGTCTAAACTAAATTGAAGAAAAACAAAATTTTCCATCCATTTGTGATGAAATTTGCAATCCATTTTAAAAATCTATTATTATTATTACTACTATAAATATATGAGTTGAATTGTGAATTTACATCTATGTCCTTATCTTCATTAATATATGTCTCTTTGGTTGTTTTTTTTTTTCATTTATTAATTAAGAATCTAAACTAAATTGAAGAAAAACAAAATTTTCCATCCATTTTTTGTGATGAAATTTGCAATCCATTTAAAAAAAAAAATACTTATATATATAATAAATTTCAAAATGATAAAAAAAAATATATGTTTTTGTTTGTTTTTCATAGCTATTAAATGAATTCTAAAATAAATTGAAGAAAAATGAAATTTAGCTCCCTTTTTTTAGATGAAAAATTTAGCTACCATTTTTTAGAGTGTCATTTAAATTTATCTTCCATTTTTTGGAACGTTTTTTCATAGCTATTAATGACTTCTAAAATAAATTGAAGAAAAATGCAATTTAGCTACCATTTTTTAGAATAAAAATTTAGCTACCATTTTCTTTAGTGTCATTTAAATTTATCTTCCATTTTTTGGAACGACATTTGCACTCAATTTTTTTTAAAAAAAATATATCTTTAATAAAATTTTAAATAATAGTAATAATCCAATTTTTAAAAAAACTTATATCTTTAATATAAATATATGAGTTGAATTGTGAATTTACATCTATGTCCTTATCTTCATTAATACATGTCTCTTTGATTGTTTTTTTTTTTTCATTTATTAATTAAGAATCTAAACTAAATTGAAGAAAAACAAAATTTTCCATCCATTTTTTGTGATGAAATTTGCAATCCATTTTAAAAAAAATACTTATATATATAATGAATTTCAAAATGATAAAAAATAAAAAATATATGTATTTGTTTGTTTTTTCATAGCTATTAAATGAATTCTAAAATAAATTGAAGAAAAATGAAATTTAGCTCCCTTTTTTTAGATGAAAAATTTAGCTACCATTTTTTAGAGTGTCATTTAAATTTATCTTCCATTTTTTGGAACGTTTTTTCATAGCTATTAATGACTTCTAAAATAAATTGAAGAAAAATGCAATTTAGCTACCATTTTTTAGAATAAAAATTTAGCTACCATTTTCTTTAGTGTCATTTAAATTTATCTTCCATTTTTTGGAACGACATTTGCACTCAATTTTTTTTTAAAAAAATATATCTTTAATAAAATTTTAAATAATAGTAATAATCCAATTTTTAAAAAAACTTATATCTTTAATATAAATATATGAGTTGAATTGTGAATTTACATGTATGTCCTTATCTTCATTAATACATGTCTCTTTGATTGTTTTTTTTCATTTATTAATTAAGAATCTAAACTAAATTGAAGAAAAACAAAATTTTCCATCCATTTTTTGTGATGAAATTTGCAATCCATTTTAAAAAAAAAAATACTTATATATATAATGAATTTCAAAATGATAAAAATAAAAAATATACGTATTTGTTTGTTTTTTCATAGTTATTAAATGAATTCTAAAATAAATTGAAGAAAAATGAAATTTAGCTCCCTTTTTTTAGATGAAAAATTTAGCTACCATTTTTTAGAGTGTCATTTAAATTTATCTTCAATTTTTTGGAACGTTTTTTCATAGCTATTAATGACTTCTAAAATAAATTGAAGAAAAATGCAATTTAGCTACCACTTTTTAGAAATCTTCCATTTTTTGGAAGGACATTTGCACTCCATTTTTTTAAAAAATATATATCTTTAATAAAATTTTAAATAATAGTAATAATCCAATTTTTTAAAAAAAACTTATATCTTTAATGAAATTCAAAATAATAACAATAATAAATATATATTTTTTGTTTGTTTTTTCCTAGCTACTATTATTATTATTATTATTACAACTCTAAATATATGACTTTAAGCTGTGAATTTACATCTATGTTTTTATGTTCATGAAATTATATTCATACGTCACTGTATTTGTTTTCATCTATTAATTAATAAATTCTAAATTAAATTGAAGAAAAATAAAATTTAGCCTCCTTTTTTTGTGATAAAATTTTCACTCTATTTTTTTAAAAAAATTATATCTTTAATGAAATTCACAATGATAGCAATAATAAATATATGTTTTTTGTTTGTTTTTTCTTAGCCATTAATGACTTCTAAAATAAATTTAGAATGAAAAATTTAGCTACCAAATTTCTAGAATGAAATTTAAATTTACCTTCCATTTTTTGGAATGAAATTTGCACTCAATTTATATATATGAATTCTAAAATAAATTGAAGAAAAATAAACTTCAGTCACCACGTGTTAGAATGAAATTTACACTTCATGTTTTTCTTTTAAAAAAACAATATATGTAATGAAATTTAAAATAAATAGAATAATAATAAAATTTACGTTCCATTTTTTTAAAAAATGAATTATATTCTTATTTTTAAAATATTTATTTTTGTTTTATTTATCTCTGTTTTTTTTATTTGTGAACTCTATCTTTATTTTTTAGGATGTCCTTTTGTTTGATTTATATTTTTTCATTAATTAATAAATTTTAAAATAAACAGAATAAAAATGAAGTTTATGTTTTCATTCAAAATTTTATAGTTATCCAATTTTTGAGTAAATCTTCTGTAAGACGGTATCAAGTTGATAATCTCTAAGACGAGTCGACATTTTTTATCAACTAATGTTAATGCATTTTAAAATAAATCGAAGAAAGATGAATTTTACACTATTTTTCAAAATTTTATAAATCTCAAATTTTTGAGTAGGTTTTATGTGAGACAGTTTCATTGATATATATCCTAATACGGGTCGACCCAATCATTCCCAGAGTGAAAAACACTATTTTTTTCATGATTCAGGTAAGATTGGAGACATGTTTTACAAAATTGACCCACGAAACAGCTTCATATGAGTTTCTGTGACAATTTTATTTTTAACTTGAGTTAATTAACTTCCATGAATAACGTAAATTGTTTGAATTTACATGTATGGTCCTTATTTTCGTTAAATAATATTAATAAATACATGTTTTTTTTTTTTGTTTTTCAGTCATTGATGAATTTTAAAATCAATTAAAGAAAACTGAAATTTTATTTTGGAATAAGATTTACAGTATTTTTTTAAAAAATAATTATATTTTTAATGAAATTTAAAATAAACGACACAATGTCAGCAATACGCATAAGAACTTCCTAAGACTTCATCCATCTTAGTACTACTTTCACTCGTGCATGCTTAACCCAACAAAACTAAATAACAATGAAAGATTACTATTTTAGTTCAAACATTTCTTGATCTTCATGTCAAATGTTATATTTGTTACCCAAGACAAGACTTTTATTTCTTATAATTTTGATGTACCGTGCAAAGACATATACAAAGCTAATTGCGAATGTAATGAGAATTACACTGACTTGAGTGTCAATGGGCCAAACCATAAAACTTTATGCATGACAGACCCAAATAATTAGTTGGTGCCATGAGAGAACACTTCAAAAGAACTTAAATGAGCTTAAATTGATTTTATCTGTAATAATTACTTTTATATACATCAAAGTGATAGAAAATGATTAGGCAATAAGAAATGATTTATAAGATTTTACTTCTGTTTTTCAAATATTTTTTTTTGTTTGAAAAATATTTTTTTAAAAAATATTACAATTATCTTCATGTTTTATGTCCTGTCAAATTTCTTTCGATAAATACTTGTAGAACTTGTAGCTAATTTTTCAATTAAGCGATTTATGTATAGATCTTTATAATTTCAAAATATATCATGAAAAATTTAGAAATTACGGTTGTTGTATGTTCCACACGTGCAACGCACGTACATGTCTTGTAGTAAATATAAAGGAACGGATAGTATAATTTTTAATAAAACATGAAAATTTTGCTCTAAAAGTGATTTTGGGAAGAAAAGTAGTTATATTGTATCAAACTTTCGTGATTTATCAAAAGTTATAGCCGATGACAACGATACAACTCATATATTTTAAATTATATAACAGTCCAAACATGTCAATCTTTATCCTAGCAACGACAATAATTAAATCCAACGATCTTCTTTATAGTAGTTATACTTTTTTATAATCCATGAAAATCGAGCATTTGTCATTGACACTTAATATTTTAAACTACATGAGAACATAAATATCAAATATCGATAGATTTCTCTCCTAACATAGTCAATAATTGGTTGTATCTAATTTAAATTGAAATTAAAATTAAATAATAGATTATTTATATTGATTTTTTTATCAAGAGAAAATAGATGTATACAAATAATCCTTCCACCAAATATTTTTATTAATATTTTATTTCTATCCCAACCAAGTTATTGCTGGTTCGTTTTGTTTTCTTAAAAGTAGTTTGTAGTTGATAAATAGTTTTCTTGTTAAAATTAAATACTAAATGTCAAATTACATCTCGTAAGAAAGAATGTTATGCAGTAGCTTCATGAAGAAAATCAAACTCTAAATCGTTTATCCTTCCATCCATCTTCATATCAAACTTCAAGCCAACTCAAAATACAAAATATTGGTAGAATTTGCATAAATTCCCTTCCAAAATAATAAAGAGACCTCTATGAAAGTCAAACGATCTGTCAATTTGACTCGTGACCATCACACAAATATGGAAATGCTCTCTAATGCCAGCCTCATACACTGCGGGTCAAAGGAGAAAAACCATGGCAGATCTCAGTATTAATGGTCACAAGATCATTATAAAACCCAATTTATTCGGAACAAAAGAAAACCCAATGAATTATTATCCGCAAAAACCCACCACAAATGAATAAAATAAAAAGGGTTTTCATTTATTTGAGGATACTTAGTACCCTGTCCAAATTCCAATGCATAGATTTTTCCAAATTCTCAGCAAATAATATATAATTAGCGCAACAGAGAAAAAGAGAGAGCTAGCTTCAAAGGCAAAAAAGAGATATCATCCAAGAATTGAATTCAGATACAAATTAATGAACTAGAAATCCAAAGGTTGAATTATTTATAAGGTTGGAGATTATGGTGGTAGTTGCCATAGACAAGGACAAAGGAAGCCAAGGTGCATTGAAATGGGCAGTCGATCATCTCTTGTCCAAAGGGAAAACTGTAACCCTGCTCCATGTCAAGCTCAAGCAGCCTGCCTCAGGTAATGTTCTTGAATCCTACATTCATTCAATCTCTCCACATGCAGCAACAGACTCAGATGTTTAATCAATTTATTTTGTACACCTTATAGATAAAAATGTCCTGCTAGTCTATCCCGGCATGCATGCATTCATCGTTTCTATCACTGCCATAGGCGATCGTAGGGGTGACAGGAAAAACAGGATTTGGATTTTGCCGCTCTAATACTTTTGAAGTTTTTTATTTTTAGTTTCTCCCCTTTCAATAAATTTCTAATTCCGACAATCAAAACAATTTTTCAGAATAAAGGGATTATTGTCTACTCCTCCAAGAAAAAAACAGGGAAGAATGTTATGCAGTAGCTTCATGACAATATTCATGTTATAGTTTCTCTGACCATAAATTACTTTTGGATACACAGTGGGAAGTTTCTCAGGGAACGAGGATGCTTCAAAAGTATCAAAGGTTAACGTGCCGATTGATGGCCAAACCAAGGAGCTCTTCTTTCCTTTTCGTTGCTTCTGCACCCGCAAGAATGTAAGGCATTCCATGCATGTATTTTCATAATAATTCTGACTGTTTTTTCATCGAAGGCTTCCATTGAATATGCAAAAGAGTAATCAATGGGGAAAATAAAAGACAATAGTCATGGGGGGAAAGGATCATATATCCTTAAATTTCAGATCATAAATTCACTTGCCTTGCCTGTTCACAAAGTCTATGTTTCGACGATCTCACAAGAATAATACATAATTAGCATAGACGTGTTGAGCGTACGACATTATAGTTTTTTGCTCAACTGTAAAACAGAATGGAAAAATATCCAGAGTCAAGGGTATGTTGGTGTACGGGCACTAGTTTTGTCCTCAAAGGTTTGAAAATAGCTATGGATCTTTGTCCTAAATTTTGCTACAATTTCTTTACATACCATACAACCATGTTAACTCTGTGTTCCTTGACTTTGATCGACATCATATAAGAATGGGAAAATCCAAGAAAAGGGTGTAATATGAGTCATGCTGTCTCTTTCCTCGAGCCTAATGAAATTCAAGATTTTTTTAGCATGTGAGCAGGTTCATACCCTCGAATGTTGTTTTAAAATAATTTTCTATTTTCATAGTATAAATAAAAATTAATATTATCTGTATCATCTGTAACATAATTATTCCGTGTAAAGTGGTCGTGTTCATGTCTGAAGTCAAGAAAATATTCAAGAAAAAACTTATATGCCCAAGTTGGGTTCGTGAAATCTCTCTCGAGCCAAGCTCGTGAGATCAAGTACTATTTATTTGCACCCATATTCAATCAAGAAATGTAAAGAAATTAAACTAGTGTATCATGAAATTAAGTTTGTTGAACGTAATTCCAATCACATGATATTTATTCTCTGTGAACAGATACGAGTCAATGAAGAAGTAGTAGAAGACACCGACGTAGCCAGAGCCCTCATCGATTATGTAAAGAACAACTTGATTGAGGATTTGGTTGTCGGCTCCACGGTTAAGAATGGCTTCATGAGGTGATAAATCTATCTAATCTATCATCAACATAAAAAATAAAGCGAGAATTTACAGACATATCAGAAGAAAACTCATAAATTTCTTTACACAGAAGATTCAAGATTGTTGATATCCCAGGCAATGTGTCCAACGGGGCGCCTGAATTTTGCAACGTTTATGTCATTTCCAAGGGGAAGATATCATCGGTCAGGTCTGCCTCCCTTACCGTCCCAAAAGAATCTCCATATCAATTGCAGAATCAAGTTAATCCACAATCTGGTTCAACTGACGCACATTTCATGCAAAGTAACAAAACACGAGGTATGATTCAGGCATTTGGTAAACTTACATGTTCAGCTTCGTTATTATTGTTTAATCCTGGATAAAGAAAACTGAACTTTGCGGTGTCTGTAGGAAATACAGCCGACAAATCGCTGCCATTGGCATCTAAGACAACAATGGATGAGATAGACACGATCAAGTAAGATGACTGATGAATTAGATTATTTTATTAAGAAGTCAGATAAAGTTGTTCGTTTACAAAATGGGAAAACATAGCAAATATAGTAAAAATGTTGAATGTGTATTGGTAAAGGACGACTCTTATAATAAGAAAAAATTCTCGTGAAATCTGAGGAAAAGTTCATCTCATGTAAGAATACAATGAAATGCATGTTTTTAAAAACTGGATGAGAAGCCACACCATATCTTGAGGAACTAACATGCACTGCTACTAATACAGGTCACCATTTACCAGAGGAAATGCTTCAAACAGATCTAATGGAGATTTTGTTATGCTTGATACGGACCTATCATATGTGAGCTCTGGCAGGCCAAGCACCGAGCGCATGATTCACACACTAGATCATGATATGTCTACGAACTCTCGTCTGTCAAACAGCTCAGACGCAGAAAACCGATCGAGTTTTGGATCTTCATTCTCTAATACCATGTCATCAGATGCAAATTACAGCTTCGGAATCTTCTCATCGAGCTCACAAGAAAGTGAAATTATTCATGGTCTGGATCCCAGACCCTGGTATGTATACAGACAACATAGACAGGTGTTGATTTCGTTATTTTCAAGAAAAACTAAGAATCTCAAAGATTATATTTATTATCTTTAAAAAATGGATAGAATTGATTTGCTGTCCCATTCCCCAGATATTTCCTCTCGAAGCATCTCCAACACAAAGTCTTCTTTCCTTATACGATTATCCTTTGTGGACTCTTTCAATATTATGTTCAATTACCATATCATTTTTCTCTTACCACATCCCAAAATTTTGTCTGATATCAAAGGAAGCATTCCCTAGAAACTGACAAGGTCCTAAAATTTTTTGAGATGTAACTCACAGAATATTATAGAAAATTCGATGTTGATCGCTACCTTATATGTAGTATACTGTTAGCTAAGAATATATGGCGTACACCATGCATAAAACTTCGCCTCAAATGTTCCAAAAATACAGGATGATGTAGAGGCAGAGATGGCCAGGCTGAAGATGGAACTCAAACAGACAATGGATATGTACAGCACAGCCTGCAAGGAAGCTCTTTGTGCAAAACAGAAAGTATGGTTCACCATTCAAAATATTTAAACTCTTTAACAAAGTTATATAAAGTCGCAAAAATAAAACTTAGCAGCAAAATGGAACATTTAAAATCAAAGCATATACCGTTCCTGAATCAGATTTCTATATTTGTGTAGGCACTGGAACTTAACCGCTGGAAAATGGAAGAACAACAGAAACTAGGAGAGGCCCGACTAGCAGAGGAAGCAGCATTGGCGATGGCAGAGAAGGAAAAAGAGAAGTGCAGGGCAGCAATTGAGAGAGCTGAAACAGCTCAAAAAATAGCTGAACTTGAAGCACACAAAAGAATGAATGCTGAAATGAAAGCAGTCAAAGAAGCAGAGGAGAAGAAGAAAATGCTGCAAAAGTTAGCACATGGTGATGCTCGATATCGGAAATACACAATTGAGGAGATTGAGGCAGCCACCGATTACTTCTCACAAACTCGTAAAATAGGGGAAGGTGGGTACGGTCCAGTGTACAAGTGTTACCTGGATCATACGCCGGTGGCCATAAAAGTTCTTCGTCCAGATGCAGCACAAGGAAGATCGCAGTTTCAGCAAGAGGTATGAAACTCTAAATGAAAAAATATATACCGTTACAACTGATATCTCTTTAGAATAGTTTTAAACTTTTGACACACATAATCCAATTAGATTAATGGGATAAAAGGTTTTATCTTGAATGGAAACAGATGGTCGTATTGTTTCTTAAGTAAGTTCGCAGATACAATGCCTCCTACAAGCCCTAGCATGATTAATGTGGTAAACAAAGATGCCAAACTTCATTGAAATAAAGCGAGCCATAGTTCTTATATTTAGCATTCTTCAAACCCTCGATGCAGGTTGAAGTTCTGAGTTGCATCCGACATCCCAACATGGTTCTCCTCCTTGGAGCATGCTCTGAGTATGGCTGCTTAGTCTATGAATACATGGCTAACGGTAGTTTGGACGACTGTCTCTTCAGGCGAGGAAACAATCCAGTGCTTTCTTGGCAACTGAGATTCCGAATAGCAGCAGAAATCGGCACTAGCCTCCTTTTCCTCCACCAGACCAAGCCAGAGCCACTAGTACATAGAGACCTGAAACCAGGAAACATTTTGCTAGACAGTAACTTCGTAAGCAAGATCAGTGATGTTGGCTTGGCAAGGCTTGTTCCTCCATCCGTAGCTGACAATGCCACACAATATCTCATGACTTCAACAGCTGGAACTTTTTGCTACATAGATCCTGAATATCAGCAAACTGGCATGCTCGGAATAAAGTCTGACGTGTACTCATTTGGAGTAATGCTTCTTCAAATAATAACTGCCAAATCCCCAATGGGTTTGACTCATCACATTGAAAGGGCCATTGAAAGGGGAACTTTTGCTGACATGCTTGACCCAGCAGTTACTGATTGGCCATTAGAAGAGGCCAAGATTTTTGCAAAGCTAGCCCTTAAGTGCACAGAATTGAGGCGTAAAGATAGGCCAGATCTTGGAACTGTGGTTTTGCCCGAGCTTAAGAGGTTAAGAGCTTTTGCTGAAGAAAGTATGTCTAGCATTGCACAAATTACTAGTCCAAAGACCTCACCAAATCACAGACAGTCTCAATCTCAAGTGAGTTTGCAGTTTAATATAAGATTTTTTCACCCAAAAACTCCCGCTAGAATAAAGTAGAATGGGACACTACAACCTGTGCAAAAACATAAATTGTTATCAACTTTTTGCAGGTCAGTGGATATCAAATACTTTCCTCCAGTTCCAGTAATAAAAAATAAAGTTCAGTCACAGGAACGCAAAGCACAAGGATTTGTTAAGTCACAAGATCCATTCCAGACAATCAAATGCCAACAAATTAGTCAAATTCAAATGGTTGTTTGGGAGGAAAATAAACCAAAAAACTGTAAAACAAAGCTGACAATGAAGGTTACAAACTCAATTTCATCCCATTCTTCAGGGAATCATTCTGAAATTCAATTAAATCCTTTTTGCATTTGTTTAAGAAGTCTTGAAACTAATTTTCTCAACAGCATATGCCAAATATATAGCAGGCCCTGATGGTTTATTTCTTTATCTTAGCTGTTAAATTAGAACAATGAGCTTGTCAATACACAATTATGGTATAAATAAATAATGTGTATTCTTCAAGAGTCTTGATTCTTAATATGCACTAAATATCTTGTATTACCCTAAGGTTTCCAATTTTACTTTCATCACAAGTTGCCCTTAGATTCTAGCTCAAAGATAAAAGTTAAAGAGAATGCTCATTATTTGGAAGGTAGATCAAAATTATGATTTGAGTATGAGTGATGAATAAAGAGGTGCCAGTTCTCCTCAGAAAGTTTTTGTATCAAAGTTTCCTCACAAAGATACAGGTCAATCGTCAAGTCATCGGTGATTCCAAAAGATTTGATTTCTCCGGAACCTTTTTCTAAGAAAGATATCAATTAGCCTTCTGTAAGTCCAATCCTTTTTTGTAACATTCCCCAAAACTACCTCAGAACTGGAATGAAAGTCGCCTTTTCCCGTAGACTCAAAAACAAGTGGATCGGTCAATACTGAAACAAAATCGTTCCAATTCAATTTGCTAAATGCAAATTTCAAATTTCTTGCTAGTCTTCTGTCCATGTATGTCAGGAGCCACTGCTTCATGTGTCATATGTTCCAAGACTCAGATGCAGGTCCCAACGTAAAGCCATTTTTGAGAAAGCCAGAGCTCTAATATTAAAGGTATTGAGATCGGGTCTAAATCCTGCCTCCACCATCCTCACAAACTCCCTCTGAAAGCTTTTCATTCCAAAATCTGCAGCATAGGATAGTAATAGCAGGTTCCAAATAAGATTACCAACATCTCCCCTACAAAGACCTACATTCTGCAGATTTAATGGATCTATTATTCACTGGTACTTGAGAAAAATATAATACATTCTCAAATTGTGTTAAAAAAAATTTAAAAAAAATTAAACAAAATTAAGTTGCTGACAAAAAAAAACTTTTGTGACACATTTTTATTGATCAATTTTATAATATAGGTTTACGACTTGACTTAACTCGTGAAAAATATTATTTTTTATGACATAAAATATTATTTTTTATGATAAATATGGATCAAATCAAGTTGTTTCATGAAAATAGAAAATAGACTCGTGACACAATCTCACTTGTAGTTAATCAAGTTACAATTTACGAGACAATGCCTAATTTTTTTTTTTATAAAATTACTCCTACTCAAATTTATAATAGTTTAGTTTCAGATAATTACTTTTAGTTCATTCTAGATTGCTTTGGTCTTTCTTATATTTATACACATCAATTTTGAATGGGCACCATCAATTTTGAATCACAAATAAGGGATGATAACGAGATGTGGGATGAGTTTGTTATAATCATCTATGTACTAATCTCCGTCCTCAAATTATATCTTTGTATATATCTTCACTTCTAGCTAATCGAAGAATCCCCATCCATGAACCCGACCTTGAATTTGTCCTTGTCCTCGTCTGCACTTCAAATACTCATTGAGGTCATCAATGTACATTTTAATTATTATTAATAATTATAATTTTTATTAATTGTTATTATTATTGAGACGGGTTCGAGAATGTAGATAGCATCCCCATACCCGCATCGATTTGTTGTTGGACTTTAAAAAAATTCTCGAACTCGAATCTATACCTCGGTAAGGTGTCCCTGAACTCGTTCGTTTTGGATTTTTCCCGCAGGACCTCGAAAACTTAGAGAAATTAGTCATCCCTGACCACAAGTTTATTGAGAGACAATAAAAACTAAACACAACCATGATTATATAAAACAGTATGATTGATTGGGGAACCGATATCATATACCAAGAGCATGAATTTAATCAATTAGTGATGCCCTAATCAATTGTATTCTTTTGCTTTTATATATTCAAAGACGCTTTTATATACTAAAAAAATGTACGTGCGTTGCACGTAAAAATCTAAACTGTTGAAAATATATGTACGAAATTTTGATAATATTTAAATGAATTAAAATATGATTAATAACATTTATCAACTGAAACAAACTAAGCCATAAAAAATAAAAAATCATGACCATAGACGGTATATGAATCAGATAAATTATCTTATCCACTTGACACACTTTTCAATATGCTTCTTGGTTGATTTTGACAACTCAACAACTCTTTGTCGTAGTTTGTTATAATATGCATATAACTATTTTGGTATGTTCAGCAAGTATCTGATCGTCTTTAACATCTATTATGTTATTTACAATCTTTATTGGGGATCTGACATGCTCGTAGTTTGCTTCTTTATCACGTCATTTTTTCTGTTTTCTACATTGTTTTTATCTGATAATCTTATTTTCCCGACTATTTTTTTATTGTTAAATGATGTTTTCCGCTTTTGACAATCATCAACTATTAACTCTTAAGAAATAATGCTTTTTCTCGTGATAAGTTTTCACTTGTGACTAAAAATATGTATAACCTATATATTCTTCAACAACATAACCAATGAATGATGTCGCACCTTTTTCAAATATTGTGATATTTGTGATATCATTTTTATATATTTAGTATCAATATTATCAACATTGTCCTCATTTAATTTGACGCAATTGAAGAAAGTCATCTTGATCGTCATTTTTTGGAAGCTTTGAAATAATGATTGCGTGCATCATGTCATGAGGATGATATAGTTTCAATCTCATTTGTTGCGTTTAGAACATAATATTATATTATTCATTGAAACTAAACAAATTTTCTTCGAGTTTATATTTTGTTTTATAATATTTTATATCTTGTGGAACGATATATAAAATTAATTATTGTATTTTAAAAATCTTGAGAATAGATATGAATAATGTAATTAAGATATGCATATGAGATATCATTCAAATATATGTCAAAGTATTTGTCTCATTCAATATCTCATGATTCTCATCTAATAATATAACCATTTAGATTTCATGAGCATTTTATGATAGTCAAAATTAATTTGATGAAATATTGTAGAATTTTATTTGAATTTCAATATTTGGCTAAGTAAATTTATTTGACGAGGGTTTTCTATGCTACCATCATATATGTTATGAATTAGCTGGTTAGACACTTTGACTAAAAAAAGAGACAAAAACAATCTTGTTGTCACCTCGAAATATATCGAGATAATATTGGAGGAAGTCACACAATTTTTCTTAAACCATAGAAAAATATTAGGCATGTGTTAACTTGTGATATAATAAAAATTTAGAATCATGCATAATCATTGAATTAGAACAAAATCGCATGCCAAAAATCTACTGGATATTATATATTTTAATAATTTATCCATATTTGTCGTTCATCAGAGGACTCTTAGACCTACCAAATTTTGTAGTTCACCTATTATTTTCATAATAAATAATATTACAAAAATAATATAAGCAAATACATAAAAACTCAAACTAAAATGCCTTCTATCAATCTAAGTAAAACAAATTGATTAGAGAATATAATAATGTCGTAAAATTTTTAAATATTGATTTATAGACAGAAGTTTGGAAATACATTTGTCCCAATAAATAAAAAATATTATCTCTTGATATTCTGAGACATAAAGTAAAAACAAAGAAATATTTCAATTTTTTTAATATTTTCTAAGTCACTTCAAACCATGTAATCTAAGCAAACAGAAAACATGCATTATGTGTTTAAAAATTAACAAAATATCTCAACAATAAAAAATCGAAAAATAACCATTTTTGTTGGATATTTGATTTTGTTTTCTCTTTTCTTTGTGCAAACAAACAAATCACATAAACAATCCAAACACAATTACATGATCAATACAAATGACATATAACAATCAAACATGTTAACGCTAGGGTAAAAAAACTCCTCTAATTGCAATTTCCCCAATAAATAAAAAATATTATCTCTTGATATTCTGATACATAAGGTAAAAACGAAGAAATATTTCAATTTTTTTAGTATTTTCTAAGTTACTTCAAACCAAGTAATCTAAGCAAACAGAAAACATGCATTATGTGTTTAAAAATTAACAAAATATCTCAACAATAAAAAATTGAAAAATAACCATTTTTGTTGGATATTTGATTTTGTTCTCTCTTTTCTTTGTGCAAACAAACAAATCACATAAACAATACAAACACAATTACATGATCAATACAAATGACATATAACAATCAAACATGTTAACGCTAGGGTAAAAAAACTCCTCTCATTGCAAGAATACAAAATGGTCAAATTGAGCATATTATTTAGTAATATTTATTTAGCATCATTTATAAAAAAATTGACTAAATATTTATTAATAATTTATTTTTATTCAATCCGACTCATCTCCCTTTGTCTTCCTATTATTATTTGACGGCAATGTATAAATTTAAGTAATTAAAATTAAATTTAAAAGTAAATTAAAATAATAATTAGTTTGATTGAGTTAAATACACTATTAATGATCTTATCAAACTAAGATAAAAATGACTTAAATAACACCATTATCATGACAAATTGTAAAACAAAAAAAATAATATAATAGTAAGCTCACAAATGAAAGTCATATATTTAATAGATTAATAGATAATATATTATTTAGTAATATATATTTAGCATCATATATTGAAAATTGATTAAATAACTTAAATGTTTACAATGAAATCACTTACATACAAATATTTTCTATCAATCACGTATTTTTGTTGATACATAAGTAATCTAAATATATCTACATTCTAAATGGGAAAAAAAATGTGTTATATGACCTTAATATTTATTAATAATTTAATTTTATTTAATCAAACTCATCTCTATTCGTCTTCTCATTATTACCTTAATGTTCGTAATATTAACAATTTATAACATTATGATAGTGATTTTCTGTGAATTTGATCTCGAATGTGAATTGTAGATATATTTAGATTCACAATTCACATTCATATATTTATATAGATATAGATTATTATTAAAAGAATATATGAAAAAGAAAACATGTATTAATGATTATTATTAAATGAAGGTAAGGATAATAGAGATATAAATGTAGAATATTATTAAAAGAATATATGAAAAAGGTAAATTTTAAATTTGAAAATAAAAATGTATTAATGATTATTATTAAAAGAATATATGGAAAAAAAATAAAAATGTATTAATGATTATTATTAAAAGAATATATGGAAAAAAATAAAAATGTATTAATGATTATTATTAAAAGAATATATGAAAAAGAAAACATGTATTAATTTATGTAAATTTTAAATTTAAAAATAAAAATGTATTAATGATTATTATTAAAAGAATATATGAAAAAGAAAACATGTATTAATGATTATTATTAAATGAAGGTAAGGATAATAGAGATATAGATGTAGAATATTATTAAAAGAATATATGAAAAAGGTAAATTTTAAATTTGAAAATAAAAATGTATTAATGATTATTATTAAAAGAATATATGGAAAAAAATAAAAATGTATTAATGATTATTATTAAAAGAATATATGAAAAAAAAACATGTATTAATGATTATTATTAAATGAAGGTAAGGATATTTATGTAAATTCACAATTCACATTCATATATTTATATAGATATAGATACAGAGACATATGATCATTATGCAAACTGCGTGAATTTGCACAAGTACTGATACTTTTTTAGAGTATTATTTTGCTTTTGCTCGTATTTATATGTACGACTCAATGACACTTTATGAAAAATCATAATCGGTAGTAATCATATAACTCAAATTCTTTAAATAATGTATAACTCAAAAGTTGTGTATATGATAATTATATCAATGGAGATAATTATTTCTGACCTACCATCACTTACGAAAAATCACAACCAAACCAACAATTTGAAAAGATATAAAATACATTAAACATAAACAAACACGTAATGTTGTTATCTTATGCGGGACGATTATAATTGTTAAATATGTATATCCATTATTGTGTCATATACATGCAAATGCATAGATATATTCTTAACCATGCAACAAGAAACATAATCTTTTACTTTTGAGTTTAGAATTCATAAATTAAAGAGATGCCTAAAGTCAATTTTATGTGTATTTGATGTTGAATGTTTGCCACTCTAGTGACAAAGTACACAAGCATGGAGGACCTCTTCTTTTGGCATAATTCATTGTTTTTAGAGAGAGGCAAAGGGGAAAAGGACTAACGTATGGTGATTCAATGGGACCACCAGCTTCCGTGGCTCAATAAATACCCAACGCTTTATAAAAGCCATATTCATGTCATCAGACTAGTTTCCAATCATGATTTTAAATTCTTCCTACATTTTTTTAATGATGATTTAAAAAACTAGAGTTTTCGGATGAATTAGAATAACTAGACTAAGACTAACACATGTTTTTTACAATGTTTTCATCGATAATGAGGTGATTTCTTAAACATTAATTGATGTTTCAATATTACATCAAGATTTTTTAACTTCATTTTTGTAATGACGTTGGAATCCGCGGTCGATATTTTTTTGTGAGTATTAGATAAATTTTTGGGCTAACGCGGTAGCATGCAAACACTAGTCAGGTACCGTATTAGATAAACCATGTGCGACATACTCGACTAAAAAAATTGTTGGTGGAGGATAAATATATGACCACCGACACAATGTTCATCTGCTCTACCAACTCAAACACACGTGAAAAATCTTTATTTACGATTTTTGGTCAAAACATCAATCGGGTGCACGAAATCTTTCGATACACAAAGTGCTATATTTTATGACAAACTTGTTACATTTGTACAAGTGCATCTCTTATTTTTATTTTTACTCAAATTAATCATCCTTCCTTTATTAGTTCTCTTCGGTTAATTGTTAGGCAAAAACTTGTGTGAGACGGTCTCACGAGTCATATTTTGTGAGACGGATTTCTTATTTGGGTCATCCATGAAAAGGTATTACTTTCTTATGCTAAGAGTATTACTTTTTATTGTGAATATATCGGTAGGGTTGACCCGTCTCACAGATAAATATTCGTAAGACCGTCTCACAAAAGACCTACTCTATATTTAAGTGTAGCACAAATAACATGTTTGTAACAGAGGAATTCATCCGACAAAGAACGACAAACAATTTTATCATTTAGTTAGTTTTTTTTGTGAAACTTCACATATTTTTATCAATGAGATGTGTCAAGCATGTCCACATATAATTGACTCAATCGTCTAACAAAAGTTTCTGTATTTATCGATATATGAATCACATTCCTTAATTTGAGTTTGATGTCTAATTAATGTGCATCAACAGTATTGGTGACCTAATGTAATGTGTATGTTCAAAATGATTCTCCTGCTGTGAAAAAGTAAAAATTTATGGTAAAAAGTAAAAATCTCAAACTCTCAAAATTTACCAAACTACACACTTTATAATATTTTTCTCTCTACTAAATTGTGAATTTCTTCACAAATGGTGTGGTTATTTATAGATTTCTTTACAAATAATCCAAAAATAAAATACATCATTACCTACATCATCACACACTAATTTTCAATATTTACAACTTTTATTTTCAACATTCAAATATTCAATACACACATTTTAAATATTATTTTTCAACACTCCCCCTTGTGATGATGATCATAATGATTGTATTCATTACGTGTTTTTATACTGACTCGTTAAAAACCTTACTAGGAAAAACCCATTGGAATAAAAACCATAGTAAGGGAAAAAGAGTGCAGTCACGTTAACTCCCCCTCATGTTGACATGAACAATTCTTCACAAATTTCGTAGATTGTGCATCCCAATATTATATATGTGCTTTCTGAATATTGTCGTAGGAAGTGCATTTGTGAAGAGATCTGATGAGTTTTCACTTGATTGAATGTGACGAACATCAATACATTTATTCTTCTCAAGGTCCTTGGTGAATGCAAAGAACTTAGGAGGAATATGTTTAGTTCTGTCGTTTTTTATGTATCCTTCTTTCATTTGAGCAACACATGCAGCATTATCTTCATATATTATCACAGGCTTCTCGTCGAATGATAATCCGCATGAGATTTGGATATGTTGGGTCATTGATTTTAACCACACACATTCACGACTTGCTTCATGTAGTGCAATAATCTCGGCATGATTTGATGAAGTTGTTATGAGCATTTGTTTATGTGAACGCCAAGAAATTGCAGTGCCTCCACGAGTAAATACATATCCAGTTTGGGAACGTGCCTTGTGTGGATCAGATAAATATCCAGCATCGGCATAACCAATTATACTTGGATTAGCATCTTTTGAATACAAAAATCTCAAGTCTGTCGTTCCTCGTAGATAACGGAATATATGTTTAATTCCGTTCCAGTGTCTCTTTGTTGGATATGTGCTAAATCTTGCCAACAAATTTACGGCAAAAGATATATCAGGCCTTGTACAATTTGTAAGATACATAAGAGCACCGATAGCACTTAGATATGATACTTCTGGACCAAGAATATCTTCATCATCTTCACATGGACGGAATGAATCCTTTTCTGTGTTTAATGATCTAACAACCATTGGAGTACTTAAAGGATTTGATTTATCCATATTAAAACGTTTAAGGATCTTTTCTGTATAATTTGTCTGGTGAACAAACATTCCACATTTTTTTTGTTCAATTTGTAAACCCAGACAATACTTGGTTTTTTCAAAATCCTTCATTTCAAATTCTTCCTTCAAGTATGACACAACTTCTTGAATTTTCTTATTCGTTCCAATGATGTTTAAATCATCAACATATACAGCAATAATTACGCATCCGGATGTTTTTTTCTTAATGAAAACACAAGGGCATATTGAATTATTTATATATCCATTTTTCATCAAGTGATCACTTAGTCGATTATACCACATTCGATCGGATTGCTTTAACGCATATAATGATCTTTGTAATTTCACAGAATAACATTCTCTGGGTTTTGAACTTTGTGCTTCGGGCATCTTAAATCCTTCAGGGAATTTCATATATATATTACTTTCAAGTGATCCATATAAGTAAGCTGTAACAACATCCAGAAGACGCATTTCTAAATTTTCAGATACCGCCAAGCTAATCAAATACCGAAACGTAATTGCATCCATCATGGGAGAATACGTTACTTCATAATCAATTCCAGGCCTTTGAGAAAAACCTTGTGCAACAAGTCGAGCTTTATATCTCACTATTTCATTTTTCTCATTTCGCTTTCGAATAAAAACCCGTTTGTATCCAACAGGTTTTATACCTTCAGGTGTAAGGACTATAGGTACAAAAACATTACGTTTATTTAGCGAATCCAATTCAACCTGGATGGCTTCTTTCCATTTTATCCAATCTTGCCGATTTTTACATTCACCAAAAGATTTTGGTTCATGATCTTCATTATCATTTATGATGTCGATTGCCACATTATAAGAAAATATATCATCAATTTCTTTTACATCTTTTCGGTTCCATATTTTTCCAGTATTGATGTAATTGATAGATATTTCACGATTCTCGTCAGTTTGTGTTTCTGACAGAACATTTTCATCATCATGTGTTTCTTCAGGAACATCATTATCTATTTTGTGATTATCATGTGTTTCTTCAGGAACATCATTTTCTCTTTTGTGATCATCGTGTTTCTCTATGAATTTTCTTTTTCGATGATTTTTATCCTTGGAACCAACTGGCCTTCCACGCTTCAGGCGTTTAATGACATCATGAGTATCTTCAATTTGTTTCTTCGGAATTTCAATTCGAGCAGGGGCATTTGCAGCATGTATATATGATTTAGTTACTCCTTTTGTGTCTGCAAATGCATCTGGTATTTGATTTGCTATTCTTTGCAAGTGCACAATTTGATGTACATCTTTTTCTCATTGTTTTGTTCTTGGATTCAGATGTAACAATGATGATACATACCATGTAATTTCTTTTTCGATATGTTTCTGTTCTCCCCCTAACATTGGGAAGATTTCCTCATTAAAATGACAATCAGCAAAACGTGATGTGAACACGTCGCCTGTCTGAGGTTCAAGATATCGAATGATTGATGGACTATCATAATCGATATAAATTCTAACCTTTCTTTGAGGTCCCATTTTCTTTCGTTGCAGTGGTGCAATAGGCACATACATCATACATCCAAAAATTCTCAGATGAGAAATGTCTTGTTCTTTACCAAATGCAAGCTGCAATGGGGAGTATTTATGATATGCACTTGGTCTGATACGAATTAATGCAGCAGCATGTAAAATTGCATGTCCCCAAATAGAAATAGAGAGCTTTGTTTTCATAATCATTGGTCTAGCAATCATTTGCAGATGTTTAATCAATGATTCAGCCAATCCATTCTGTGTATGTACATGAGCAACAAGATGCTTAACAATGATTCCCATAGACATACAATAATCATTGAAAATTTGGGAAGTAAATTCACCAGCATTATCAAGTCTGATTTTCTTGATTGTATAATCGGGAAATTGATTCCTCAATTTTATTATTTGAGCAAGTAATCTTGCAAATGCAACATTTCGAGTTGACAATAAACATGTATGTGACCATCTGCTGGAGGCATCAATCAATATCATAAAGTATCTGAATGGCCCACATGGTGGATGGATTGGTCCACAAATATCACCCTGAATACGTTCAAGAAACATTGGTGATTCAGTTTGGATTTTGGCTGGTGATGGTCTTATAATAATTTTTCCAAGAGAACATGCTTTACATTGAAACTTATTATTCTGAAATATCTTCTGGTCTTTCAACGGATAACCATGTGTATTTTTTATAATTCTTCGCATCATTGTTGAACCAGGATGTCCTAATCGATCATGCCAATTGATCAGTATTGAAGAATTATCAACTACCATGTTTGATTCAATTGGACTTATATATGTATAATGCAATCCAGTAGGTAGCATTGGTAGTTTTTCAACTACATATTTCTTTCCTGATTTATATGTGGTAAGACACATATATTTCTCATTCCCTTCATTCATTGTTTGAGTATCATACCCATGAGAATATATATCATTAAAACTCAACAGATTTCTTTTCGATTGTAGTGAATATAAAGCATCATTGATCAAAAATTTTGTACCATTAGGTAACAAAAATTGTGCTTTACCACATCCTTTAATCAAGTCTACAGGACCTGATATTGTATTCACCTTTGTTTTTGTTGATTTTAGTTCCAAGAAATATCTTTTATCTCGGAGGATAGTGTGCGTTGTACCACTATCGGGTATGCAAACTTCAGCTTTGCTCATAGCATTTTTCATATTTGAACTTCAAAAAAAATATGCAATAAAATAAAATTACTGTCAATACATATTTAAATATAACAAATATCATAATTATACAATAAGACATTATTATATGAATACATGAAAAATAAATTATTGTACATTTATATTCTACCACTATATTGTTCATTTTCAGAGAAATCATTGAGAAAATCTGCAGCATCAATATTTTTCATTTCTATCCCACCAACATATTGATCATTTCCAGAGAAATCATTCAGAAAATCAGCAGCATCAAAATGAGTTGAATCACTCAAACGGTCACTGCGATCAGTGAAGTTGATCTCCTTTTCTTTCCCCTTTATTGATCTTTATAGAGCTTGCAAAGGTGCTCGGGGGCTCGACAAATACGAGACCAATGTCCTGGAGTGCCGCATCTGAAACAAGAACTTTCAAATCTTTTCGAGTGATTTTCATTAACACTCATGTTCTCATGATGCCTTTTCTGTGGGTGGTTCGTGACGCCCTTTTGAGATGAGTTATAAAAATAACTATCTCTATTGTTTTCAAAACCACGGCCTCGACCACGACCACGACCAATTCCACGTCCACGTCCACGACCACAACCTCGACCTCGACCTCGACCAAAACCTTGTCTTTGAATTTGATTTTGGTTTCCAGGTTTAAATTCATTTTTACTTACAGCATTTACTTCTGGAAATGCTGTTGATCCAGTGGGTCGAGACTGATGATTTCTCATTAGCAGCTCGTAGTTCTTTTCCGCCACAAGAAGACAGGCGATGATTTCAGAATATCTCGCAAATCCACGCACTCTATATTGTTGCTGTAAAGTTATATTTGATGCGTGAAATGTGGAAAATGTTTTTTCAAGCATTTTCGATTCTGTAACCTCATGTCCACAAAATTTTAGCTGCGAGATTATTCGATACATCGCTGAATTATATTCACTGACTTTCTTAAAATATTGGAATCTTAACATATTCCATTCATCACGGGCGGTCGGAAGTATAACTTCCCTTATATGTTCAAATCTTTCTTTTAATCCTTTCCACAGAGCCAATGGATCTTTTTCGATGAGATATTCACATTTTAAACCTTCATCGAGATGTCGACGCAAAAATATTATAGCTTTTGCTTTTTCTTGTGATGAAGATATACCATTTTCTTTAATGGTCTCGCTTAGACCCAATGACTGAAGATGCATTTCTACATCGAGAGTCCATGGCATATAATTTTTTCCCGTGATGTCGAGCACAACAAATTCGAGCTTTGTCAAATTTGACATGATGGTACTAAAAAAAATTACGATGCATTTTATTAGTTAATGAATATTGCAATACAAAGTAATGGATAAACAACAACTACAAGCATTCGTAAAAATAAAGAAAACACACGAGGAGGATATTATCCGATAAATACAAGACTCGTGAGAATGATAACCAAAATAATTAAAAATAGCCTTGAGAAAGCCATCTTTTTTTTCTTTGAAAATTTGGTGAAGAATAATTGTTAGAGAAGAAGAGAAAGTTGGAGTGATTGAATGTATTTGTGAGATCATATTTATAGGACAAAAACTAGCCATTTTGTTACCGTTTATGACCGTTGGTATACAAAAAAATAAATGTATGTATTTGTATAATTTTATGATAATAATATGATGTATATAATATTAGCCATGTTTAAATAATTATGTATATCATATCATATTATTATAATGGGGTGTCATAAGTTATTTTGTTTAAAAACCTTATAAGCTTTTATATTTGTCGTATCCCTTACCGGGAGTGTGGGATGTCGTCTTAACATCATCTCAGGATTTATAACAAGTTTTTGAAAATTTTATTTTATTATATAATAACATTATATTATATATTAAATATATATACAATAAATAAATAGTAAAATAAATATTATTACTTTTGTTACCTTTTTCTTCTGTTTTGGAGCTTGAAAAAATATGGAGGACCTTTAGAGCTTCGTGCTGATAACGTGTTGTGAAAAAGTAAAAATCTCAAACTGTGTTTTGAAAAAGTAAAAATTTATGGTAAACAGTAAAAATCTCAAACTCTCAAAATTTAACAAACTACACACTTTATAATATTTTTCTCTCTACTTAATTGTGAATTTCTTCACAAATGGTGAGACTATTTATAGAATTTCTTTACAAATAATCAAAAAATAAAATACATCATTACCTACATCATCTCACACTAATTTTCAATATTTACAACTCTTATTTTCATCATTCAAATATTCAACATTCAAATATTTAATACACACATTTTAAATATTATTTTTCAACGACTCCGACCATAATAGCAGGTTTCTTGTTTTGTAAGCTAGTTTTTAGGCATATAGCTTAATCACATGACATGTCACAAAGCGGGCCTTGTTCACAAAGCAATCATCGACTCGTTTAGTTGAGACGAAAAGATGGGTTTAAATAAATAATATTGTAATTAATAAAATATTATTATTAAGATGTAAAATAATATCAATATATAATAATATATTTAGTTAGATGGATTAAATTTAAATAAAATGATAACTTATGATTTTGTCAATTTTTAAATAAAAAAATTATTAAATATAATTTATTTTATTAACGTGATTTACATATTGTTTTAGTCGGGGGACCTACATGTCCTTACCACCATAGTCATATAAAAAAAAGAGAAGAAAAAAAGGACATCCAACAATTTTTAAGTTAATTTTTTAAAAAACTAAATAAATAGAAACACAAACACGAGATAACTTCGTATTAGAAGTAACTTTCACACGATGCCCATTGAGGCTGCTTGTATTCCCTCCATCCATCCTTAAAGTTCGCAATTTTTTGGAGAGAAGCAGACGAGTGCAAGATTCATCGATGGTGGTGTTCTTCTTTCCCTCTCCCCCTCTCTCCCACGTAATAACAACCCATAAGTGGGCATAATCCTGTGTTTTTTCACCTTAATATCACCCAAAAAAATCTTTAACTCAAGTTTTCTCGGTACTGTCGGTACGTGTGTGTACCAGAAATACAAGTGAGTATAGACAAAAGAACCTCACTCCCATTTTCGAGTTTGTGATTCAGTGTGGAAAAATGTTTGAAATAGAATGGAAAATAAAGAAGAGGCTATCGGTAAGTTTCTCCTTTCTGAACCTCACTGAACACTGCGGCTCCACAAAACAGACCAATGCCTATAGATCTCCCAGGAACTTCAAGGAACCAAACGGCGCCGTGGGACTTGGTATTCTTGCAGCCCTTGAACAGCAAGATGATGAAGATCCGATCTTTAGGAATGTGGTTCTTGCAATCTCCCCAAAATCATTAAAATATCCAATACGAGTACGTGGAAATGAAAATTTCTCGAAAAACAATGAGGTTAGTGTGAAGCTTAGCGTGGAGGAAATGGAGTTGTGTGAGGAGTACACTTGCGTGATATCCCATGACGGTGAGAATCTGACAAGGAAGAGGGAATATTTTTATGCTGATTCTGTGGGAAATAATGATGGGTTTCACGGGGTTTCTGCTGTTGATGGAAATGGTGGTGGTTTTGGGGTAGTCTCTGATTCTTCAGTCGATTTTGGAAGTGAAATGACCACCTTTTGGACCTCAGATTTTCTAACTTCTTGCTTTCTTTGTAAGAAGTTGCTTCACGGCTTGGATATTTTTATGTACAGGTAAAATTTTGATTCAGAATTTATCGATGTCTGGATTTGTAATTGTTAATAGAATGAGTTGAGTGTGATTGTCTTTTATTTGGATTTTGAATGTTCTCTATATTGTATGTCATTGTCATTGATGATCTTGAACTGATGAGACTTTAAGATGAAATTTTAGTGATTGCCGTTTTTTGAATGTTTATGGAATCTTAGGCAAATTTTGATGTATCCAATTAGTTTGCGCGTTATGTTTTTAGCCATTGAATGGCCTTTTGCATTAAACGAGAAGTATCAAGGAAAAGTTGATAAAGAAATGAATTGAAGCAGAAAGGTGAACGTAGGTAGATGCAATTCTTTATCATTTGAATCTTGTCCTGATATTTGTCTGATTGTTACACTTTCGTTTTTCGTTAAAAGTGGGCATTGGTTTAATTAATACCAATGTTTTATCTACTGCTCTGGGTGCAACGCTGATGTGTCATGATCTAGAAATCTCCCTAGCTTTGTTAATGGGGTTCTTGGAATTATGTGATGTCTTGCCAAGGATCAATTACGGAAGGTTGTGTTATGTATTTACTACTATTGCCAATATAACAATACTTGTTCTAACCTGCTCTTTTCAGTAATGATCAGAATATTTCTTGTGGGTTAAACTTATGTTGCTAGTCAGAACTGATTTCAGACTCTTTAGTTTTATAAATTTCTCCATGTCTGGAAACCATGGTATAGGAGTTAACTGATCACTCATGATCCCATTCATGGACATATGGTCCGATGATTGCTATAATCGGGCAAATATGTGGCCTTCTTGATCTTAATGGTAGGGAGATTATCTTTTAGATATTTTGGTTCGCTATGAGTGTCTTTTGTTTTGCAGAAGAACTTTTGAAAAAGCACCGGTGTATACCCTCTATATTAGCCAGTAAATGGGGTATGGTCTTTTGAGTTCACCCTTGGAAGTTCTAGGCGATAAATTTGGGCAACTGAAGTATATAAATAAACATTAAAACCCTTTAGTATCGATCTTTTGTCAGTTTTTTTTACAAGGGAATGACTTATCATTCTATTATATTGGCATGTCATCCAATGTGGCTTGTGCATTTGGACAAGAAGCAAGCCTCGTGCTACCCCTTGTTTTATTTTTGAATGCCTAATCATTATAAAAATAAATATTTTGTTAGAGAGCCTTATCCTTTTATTTGATTTGGTAGGTTTCTTAGTTTAGAAACTAGACATCTTTGTTCTAATCTATTGATTTGCCACTTCCTATTTGCTTGTTATTGAGGAATACCCTTATTTGTTGCTGAAGGGAATGCATAGATTATATGCTTTTGAGTGCTTTCTAAGATTGTGATTTTCTTCATGAACCGAAGTTATCTTCCTTCAGCATAATAATCACTTCTTAAGTTGCTCTTGCTCAAAAAGTCTTGATTGTGTATATTATGGCTGATTTATGGCTGAAGTTACCTCATTTCTTACAATCACCAATTTCTACCTGCGTCATTATCATGTCATGTTCCTCTGGAAATATTACTAATATCACCATCCCATTATATATTCCATGGAAATTTTTAATTCGACATGGTTTTCTGGCAATATTGTCGCAGAGGGGAGGAGGCATTCTGTTGCGCAGAGTGTCGTTGCAAGCAAATCTCGATTGATGAACAGAAAGAGAAGTGTCACGCAGAGGCGAGGAAACCCGTAGATTGCTCTGCTTCTGCTTGCTCGGGTGCATTGCAGTTCATTGCTGGTGTTGCTGCAGCTTGAGTTGAGTAGTAGCCATGTTCATGCATATGTAATGTGGCACTAAATAAGAGCAGTGAAGGCTAAATTTATTGAAGATTATTGTACTCGAGAGAACAATGAACTTCTCTGGCTTAATGAAACTATATTTGATTATATAATGACAAGTCGAAGTAAGCTTGAAGAAAACTCTCATTTAAGATAAAAGTCGTTTACCTTTTTATTAATTCAGAAGATTGCTATAAAATTCTAAGTTAACCTTTTAAAATAAAATATAATTTTTTCCATGTCATTTGGGACTTTTATATACTAGCAAAAAAGCACGTGCATCCGCACGTGGACCCATATTCTAAATAACTAAAAAATAAATTAACAATAAAAATATTTTTAATCTTTGCAGAACGTAATCCAATCCATCAAACAACATTTCGTTCGAAAAAAGATAGATCAAAATAAATTATAAAAATTTGGAATAATGATTTATAATATCAAGTATTAAATTGTACTAACATAACAATACAAATACAATGATATGAAATGATTTGAATTGATTAAGCTAGAAAACATTTTAGTATATGATGTTGATATTTATCTACTCATTACATCAATTAATTGATAAATATGTTCCTAAAATGTAAAAATTACATCTTGAAAATCTAAAATAGTACTTACTTATAATTTTGGAATAATTAAGAACATGAGACAACAATTTTTTATTTTAAGTTATATTCTAAAATATAACCACGTAAATGTCGTAAATTCGAAATCTTTCACAAACTTACATTTTGTTAGTCGATAAATTATATAAAATAATAATAAAACATTACATTAGCTAAAGAAAGCTCATAGACACAAATTGTATTTTGTGAAAAAAATTAATATATTTAAACACAAGAATTGAAAATAAAGTAAATAAATACTTCATTCACCTCTTTTAAAGATGACAATGGTAAATAGATAAAATTATCTACTCCTCTATACAAATTCAAATGCATCACAGAGATAGAAATTTAGAAGTTTAACATAAAATATAGAAAATTAATTATAGACTATTTTCTCCCTCTCATTTAAATTCTAATTCGTATATATTATTTGCACAACTGGTAATTCTTATTACATAAACCACAAAAACTCTTGTGAGACGGTCTCACGGATCAATTTAGTGGGTCGAATCTTTTATTTAGATCATTCATGAAAAAAATATTACTTTTTATGCTAAGAGTATTACTTTTTATTGTGAATATCATTATGGTTGACCCGTCTCACAGATAAAAATTAATGAGACTGTCTCACAAGAGACTTACTCTATACCAACATAACTTCCAATTTAGTTATGATAACGTCATATTAAGAATTATTTGTTGGAATATCTTGCTCTTACTCTTTTTTGACTCATTTGTGTCATTTTCTAAAACAATTTCATCATAATTTTATCTATGTACCATTTGACTCTACATTTTTTCTTCATATAATAGATGCCGTCATTGATTTTTTTTAAGAAAAGTAAGCTGAAAAAGTATCAATTGTGATAACATACGTGAATAAGCTCAAAAAATTTTTTTGTTCAAAGTATGTGTTTATTGATTTTTTTTATTTAATATTTGACTACCTTTTTGCCAATATAATTGTTATTATATACTTGTATGTAAATAGCTCTACAAATACAAATAAAATGTCATGGAATTATTGTTATGATTGAGTACTATTTGATAATATATAAATATGGTGAGACATAAATAAAATAGAATCTATGAGAGTAATTAAGACAGTTAATCATTCAATTTATTTTATTTATTATCAAAATTAGTGGGAAAAAACTAATGAAAAAATTGATTGGTTTTCTACATATTTCTTTCTCATTTTAGCAACTGTACAACAATATTTTTCCAATAGCATATCATCCGATGTATGTAGATTAACGATTCATTTGTCCACACTTTTATAGATACTTCTGATTCAAATTTATTATTTTTTTATTAATATTATTTAAATTCACAATTAAATTTAGGTTTATAATATATTATATTTGTTCATGTATTTAGAAATTAATAGTTTGACAAAATAAATTTAAATTTTTGATTAAATATAATTTTATTTTCAATTCAAAGCATTTTATTTAATTTAAAATTAATAATGATTATTTTAATTTTTTAATTTGTCAATATTTAATTTAGAATTTATTTGAATGACTCTTCATTTAAAGCACTCAGATACTTTATCATGAGTCCTTCATATATATAATTTTTTCAAGTTTTTTTTTTTAAAATCTAATTATATTAATTTTTTTTTAATAATTCATTGAATAAATTCAAATGATAGTGAAATAGAACAATAAATAACGTAATTAATTTAATTTAGAATTTAAATGAAAGTTCAAGAAAATTATTAAAATGGAAAAAATAATTGATATTAATATTAAAGAAATTTAATAGTATTTTTTTTTAAAAAATAGATCAAACATTTAAGAACGTATAGATGACTTATTTAATACATATAAATTAAAATATAAATATAACTCAACTTTATTTCTCATTCTTATTTACAACAATTAAAAAACTATTATTTAATTTCATAATTACATTTAGGTTTATAAAATATTATATTTGTTCGTACATTTAGAAATTAATAGTTTGACAAAATAAATTTAGGTTAGAATTTAAATGAAAGTCTAAAAAAATTATTAATATGAAAAAATTAATTGATATTAATATTAAGTAAATTTAATAGTATGTTTTTTTAAAATTAGCTCAAATATCTAAGAAGAAGAAGTTCAAAGTACAAAATTATAACCATAAAATGTGGTTAATTAATATTAATTATTAATTAATAGACTAAATGTGAAATTACCACATATGTTACCTAATAATGAAAATAAGTAAACATGTGAAGGGTAATAATGTCCGTTCACAATGAGAAAACTTTTCTATGATCCACACTTTTATAGGTATATATATAGATTTATTCTTACATTTTTCATGTATACTAAATATTTATGTAAAATGTCGATATATTTTAAATTTTTTTTAGGAAAATATATTTCATTTTTAATTCATTGTTTGAATTATTTTAATGGCTTGAATTTTAAACTTTAGGAGACGAAATTGGATGTGATTTAATTTATGTCGTGAAATTCAAACCTCGTTTAAGAATTACTGTAAACGACGACGCCGCCGCCGCCGCCGCCTTGTATTTCTTCTCCGATCAATTCACGGTTGTTGGATTCCTTCGAAGTTCCAGTGAGCTACCTTTCACTTATATATGGATTCCTTTGTTCTTCATAAATTTTCAATTTCCGTAAATTGCTTTCGAACAATGGCTAAAGTAAATTTATGCAACTTTTTTCTATTTGCTGTTAAGCGGCTTTAGTTTTGTCCAAACCTTGGACTCGAGTCGGATTTTCTTCTTCTACTTATCATAATGTATGGTATTGCTGATTATTTCTTATTTTGATCTCTAATGGATACGATTTGTCGATATCTGATATCTACTTTGAAAGCCGAAGTATTTATTTACTGACTACTGCCAATAGATTATGTGAATTTTCAAAACAATTTAATCGATATTAAGATAGACTGAAGCAATGCTTTTGAAATGTTTTAATGATTGAATTCTCTGTTAGTTGCAGGTGCTTCGGGTGTAGATTAAAATGCATGACAGTATCAACAAGCAGATAAATATGGGGGCTGGGGTTCGATATGTGTTTAATTATATGAAAAGAATGCAGGATGCGAATCCGTCTTTTTTTCATGCATTTCAGGGTGATAGTGGAAATGTTTTTTGGACTGATGCAGCTTTCCTAGCAAATTATACCAATTTCGGGGACACAGTCAGAATCGATACATCATACAGGGCCAACCGCATGAAGTTGCCGTTTGTCACTTTCACTGGCATAAATCATCATGCTCAACCTGTTCTATTTGGTTGTGGGTTGCTTCTGAATGAGTCTGAAAACACATTTATTTGGCTCCTTCAAATATGGCTGCAAGCAATGTCTGGCCGCAGCCCTGTTTCAGTCACGACCGACCTCGATCAACTAGTACAGATGGCTGTGGCACAAGTTCTTCCAGAGGCACGCCATCGATTTTGTAGATGGAGCTTATTCAGTCAGACACACGAGAAGTTAGCTCATGTATGTCAAACAAATCCTACTTTTGATATCGAGTTCAAGAACTGCATCAATGGAGCCAGCACAGTTGAGGAGTTTGAGTCCTGTTGGGCGACCATCCTGGACAGATACTTCCTTATGGATAACGAATGGCTTCAGTCTGTGTACAGGATTCGTGATCAGTGGATCCCTGTTTATGTGAGAGAGGTGTTTTTTGGGGAATTGTCCCCAGGGGAGCACAACGGTGGCACAAGTTTGTTCTTTGATGGGTTTGTGAGTAACACCACTAGCACTATACAGCTGTTAATCAAACAGTATGAAAAAGCCATCTCAAGTTGGCAAGAGAAGGAATTGAAAGAGGATTTTGATACTTCTAACGCTGCACCAGTTTTGAAGACACCATCCCCCATGGAAAAACAGGCGGCTAATCTTTATACCAGGAGGATATTCATTAAATTTCAAGAGGAGTTGGTGGAGACTCTTGCTAATCCTGCTACTATGATTGATGGCTCTACTACAGTGACATCTTATAGGGTAGCCAAATTTGGTGAAGAGCTCAAAGCTCACACAGTTAGATTCAATGCATTTGAAATGAAAGCTACCTGTACCTGTCGAATGTTTGAATTTTCTGGTATCATTTGTAGGCATGTACTGTCAGTATTCAGAACAAAAAATGTTCTTACACTCCCTTCTGGTTATATACTGAAACGTTGGACAAAAAATGCAAAGATAGATGGTGATTTATCCGCTAGTGATAGTGCGACAATGTTGCCTAACTATGACCGAGAGTCTGTAACTGCTCGACGAAATAATTTATACCAAGAGGCTATGAAATATGTTGAAGAAGGTGCAAAATCTATACATAGTTTTAACATGGCGATGAGTGCTCTACAAGAAGCTTCAAAAAGAGTCGCTGCTGTCAAAAGTAAAAATACCGCAGCCATGCAGGACACCAGTGCAGCAGATGGAGGGAATCTGGAGATGCGTGCCATTGAGAATCAATCTGCAGCACCTTTATCCAAGGTTCGATATTTTAGACTACATTTTTCTGATAATATGAATAGGTTAGAAGGAACTCAGTTTCAGTTTCGATTTCACTGATATTAAAAATATCCGTTGAATAGAAATCATCCAACTTGTATGGGAGTATTCTTAGTATACCATCCTGTGTAAATCCTACAATGTTGTTTTTTAAGTTAGTTGTTTTTCCTACATTATGAAAGCTCTATCTTGATTGCCTTTTCCCTTGATCAACACAACACCTGCATGACAGATAGGCCCTCTCATTCTCATTAAATCATTGTAATTTTTGGGTTACTATTCTTTGACTTCAAATATCGGGATTAAACAATTCATCCTCATTTGGGTCAATTTTTGGATTACTATATATACAGCTTAGCTTCTATTGGGTCAATAATCGGGGTCAGAAGATCGACAAAAGTTTGCCACACCCTCATCTAAAGCTTGCTTGTCCTTGTGCAAACTCTTTTTTTCTTTTTTTCAGTACTTGTTCCTTTCGTTCTGCAGTTCCACCTAGTCCAGAGTCAACCTATCACCTGCGAGTGAAAAAATAGGGGGAACTGGTGATTGGCAGCTTGATTGAATGCAGTTCTCTGTAGAAGTTTTAGCTCTTTGTCCTTGTTTCTGAATAATTTATACTAAACTTTAATTCTGCAAAGTTTAAGTCTTACCTGATTATATAATTGCAGAATATTCACCCAATGTTGGCCATCCTTGCCTTGCTTACATTTTGCAGGAAGAGAAGGAGAAAAAAATTCAAGAATTGACCGCTGAACTGGAGTGCGCAAATCAAAAGTCTGAAGTGTATCGTAAGATCCTACTTGCGCTTTTTAAAGACATGGAAGACCAGAAGCTAACGCTCTCAGTTAAAGTCCAAAATGCACGGCTCACATTAAAAGAGTAAACATGACGTGATCAGGTCAGTCGTCATGTTCATCTTAGTTTTAACCCGCGGATGATGTTGCACTCATCCTTCTCCTTCGAATCTCTGCTGTGCAAATAGCTAATTTCGAGTGCATTTCCTTTCCAAGTGAATGTATCCCAATTTTTAAATGTTGTAATTTGTAAATGCACTTGGATATTATGAAATAAAAGGAAATACAATAATGGGTGAAAGCATGGTAGTCGAAAATTCCTCTGTACCAACATTTTTTCCCTCAGTATGGCTTATTTAAAGTCGTTTAAGGTAAATTGCCTTGAGTTTCATTCCATGCCTATTCAGCTCGTATCAGAATATAGTTGTTTCAAGATTAAATTGAGAAAATCACGCGAAGATAAATAGTACTATTATTTACAATTTTACACTAGCTATGTTGGATAATTTTCATGGCCAAAATTAATGACATACATCGTTGTTTCAACATGCGTACATGTTTGACAGGGTCTCAAACTCAAAACTCCCTAGTTATCAAAAAAACAACTGTTGCAATGACCTAGAAAGAGTTACCAGTTTCTGCTCCAAATTATCGAAGATGAAACTTCTTGCAAGATTTATCTATTTTTCCAGTGGAGTCATGAAATTTTCCAAGCTCTGCCACCTTTTTTAGTCAATTTTTTCAGTCTTCTGAAGACCATAACGACAATTAAGATCAGTTTCCTCCGTTACTCCATCTCCCTACGAATCCGTAAGATGCATTTTTACATTTGTTAAACAGAAATTTAACAATATAATTAACCAAAATTAGAATTTTCCAAAATTTTCTGGACACATTTCACAGAATCAGTTTTTTATCTGAAACCCATTGAAAGTCACGTGAAGATTTTTTTTAACAAAATTTAATTTAAATTGGGCAAAGCAACTCTATGGATAGCATATGAAACTCTAATTAAGGCTGTGTTCGAGTTAAGGTTATTATGTTATATATAAAAGTTTTTTATAAAAAAAGTATAGTTTTGTTTATACAAGTTGTTTTTTAAAAATGGTTTCGAAGAACTATAATTTTTGGCTTTTTAGTTTCTACTTCTATTTCTATTTAAAAATAAAAACAAAAATAATTTTTAACATTTATCCAAATCTCAAAATCGCTTCTACGTTTTACAATAAAAACAAAAAGATGGACTTATTGAAGTGTTTTTTCCTACGATTTCTATATAATTACTTTTGTTTTTCAGTTCATAATCGTAATTACCTTGTGACTTCAAAGATAAAGTTGAAGGCATTAAAGTTGAGGGCAAAAACTTGTGTGAGGTTGTCTCACGGATCTTATTTTGTGAGACGGATATCTTATTTGGGTCATCCATGAAAAATATTACTTTTTATGTTAAGAGTATTAATTTTTATTGTGAATATCCGTAGAATTGACCCGTCTCACAGATAAAGATTCGTGAGGTCCACTCACAAAATATCTACTCAAAGTTGAGAGGATACCCTGTAATCTTCTCTCTTTCACTGATGCAGATAAAGAAGCAAATATGTGCCCAAATATACGAGTGGTGACAAACATTATTTGCTCCAAAAAAACATTGAATCCTTTTCTTTTTATATTTCCTCCATTTTTAGGAGCTTTATCTACTGGTACAAATCTTGCATATTGGGAGGTACCTGCATAAAATTATATATACCATAGTTTAATTTCTTCGTATTAGTGGAAAATAATATGTGTTATATATGTGTGTATCTATTACTACTATAAATATATGAGCTGAATTGTGAATTTACATCTATATCCTTATCTTCATTAATACATATCTCTTTGGTTGTTTTGTTTTCATTTATTAATTAATGAATCTATTACCACTATAAATATAGGAGTTGAATATTCATTAATACATGTCTCTTTGGTTGTTTTGTTTTCATTTATTAATTAAGAGTCTAAACTAAATTGAAGAAAAACAAAATTTTCCATCCATTTGTGATGAAATTTGCAATCCATTTTAAAATCTATAATTATTATTACTACTATAAATATATGAGTTGAATTGTGAATTTACATCTATGTCCTTATCTTCATTAATACATGTCTCTTTGATTGTTTTTTTTTTCATTTATTAATTAAGAATCTAAACTAAATTGAAGAAAAACAAAATTTTCCATCCATTTTTTGTGATGAAATTTGCAATCCATTTTAAAAAAAATACTTATATATATAATGAATTTCAAAATGATAAAAATAAAAAATATATATTATTGTTTGTTTTTTCATAGCTATTAAATGAATTCTAAAATAAATTAAAGAAAAATGAAATTTAGCTCCCTTTTTTTAGATGAAAAATTTAGCTACCATTTTTTAGAGTGTCATTTAAATTTATCTTCCATTTTTTGGAACGTTTTTTCATATCTATTAATGACTTCTAAAATAAATAGAAGAAAAATGCAATTTAGCTACCACTTTTTAGAATAAAAATTTAGCTACCATTTTCTTTAGTGTCATTTAAATTTATCTTCCATTTTTTGGAACGACATTTGCACTCCATTTTTTTAAAAAAAATACATCTTTAATAAAATTTTAAATAATAATAATAATCCAATTTTTAAAAAAACTTATATCTTTAATATAAATATATGAGTTGAATTGTGAATTTACATCTATGTCATTATCTTCATTAATACATGTCTCTTTGGTTGTTTTTTTTCATTTATTAATTAAGAATCTAAACTAAATTGAAGAAAAACAAAATTTTCCATCCATTTTTTGTGATGAAATTTGCAATCCATTTTAAAAAAATACTTATATATAATTAATATCAAAATGATAAAAACAAAAAATATATGTTTTTGTTTGTTTTTTCATAGCTATTAAATGAATTCTAAAATAAATTGAAGAAAAATGAAATTTAGCTCCCTTTTTTTAGATGAAAAATTTAGCTACCACTTTTTAGAATGTCATTTAAATTTATCTTCAATTTTTTGGAACGTTTTTTCATAGCTATTAATGACTTCTAAAATAAATTGAAGAAAAATGCAATTTATTTACCACTTTTTAGAATAAAAATTTAGCTATCATTTTTTTTAGTGTCATTTAAATTTATCTTTCATTTTTTGGAACGACATTTGCATTCCATTTTTTTAAAAAAATATATATCTTTAATAAAATTTTAAATAATAGTAATAATCCAATTTTTTTAAAAAAACTTATATCTTTAATGAAATTCAAAATGATAACAATAATAAATATATATTTTTTGTTTGTTTTTTCCTAGCTACTATTATTATTATTATTATTACGACTCTAAATATATGACTTTAAATTGTGAATTTACATCTATGTTTTTATGTTCATGAAATTATATTCATATGTCACTGTATTTGTTTTCATCTATTAATTAATAAATTTTCTAAATTAAATTGAAGAAAAATAAAATTTAGCCTCCTTTTTTTGTGATAAAATTTTCACTCTATTTTTTTAAAAAAATTATATCTTTAATGAAATTCACAATGATAACAATAATAAATATATGTTTTTTGTTTGTTTTTTCTTAGCCATTAATTACTTCTAAAATAAATTTAGAATGAAAAATTTAGCTACCATTTTTTAGAATGAAATTTAAATTTACTTTCCATTTTTTGGAATGAAATTTGCATTCAATTTTTTTTAAAATATATATATATATATATATATATATATATATATATATATATATATATATATATCTTTAATAAAATTTTAAATAATAGTAATAATATATACATTTTTTGGCTTGTTCTCACATCAATTAGTGAATTCTAAAATAAATTGAAGAAAAATAAATTTCAGTCACCACGTGTTAGAATGAAATTTACACTTCATGTTTTTCTTTTAAAAAAACAATATATGTAATGAAATTTAAAATAAATAGAATAATAATAAAATTTACGTTCCATTTTTTTTAAAAAATGAATTATATTCTTATTTTTAAAATATTTATTTTTGTTTTATTTATCTCTGTTTTTTTTTTTTTTTGTGAACTCTATCTTTATTTTTTAGGATGTCCTTTTGTTTGATTTATATTTTTCATTAATTAATAAATTTTAAAATAAACAGAATAAAAATGAAGTTTATGTTTTCGTTCAAAATTTTATAGTTATCCAATTTTTGAGTAAATCTTCTGTAAGACGGTATCAAGTTGATAATCTCTAAGATGAGTCGACATTTTTTATCAACTAATGTTAATGCATTTTAAAATAAATCGAAGAAAGATGAATTTTACACTATTTTTCAAAATTTTATAAATCTCAAATTTTTGAGTAGGTTTTATGTGAGACGGTTTCATTGATATATATCCTAATACGGGTCGACCCAATCATTCCCAGAGTGAAAAACACTATTTTTTTCATGATTCAGGTCAGATTTGAGACATGTTTTACAAAATTGACCCACGAAACAGCTTCAAACGAGTTTCTGTGATAATTTTATTTTTAACTTGAGTTAATTAACTTCCATGAATAACGTAAATTGTTTGAATTTACATGTATGTCATTATTTTCGTTAAATAATATTAATAAATACATGTTTTTTCTGTTTTTCAGTCATTGATGAATTTTAAAATCAATTAAAGAAAACTGAAATTTTATTTTGGAATAAGATTTACAGTATTTTTTTAAAAAATAATTATATTTTTAATGAAATTTAAAATAAACGACACAATGTCAGCAATACGCATAAGAACTTCCTAAGACTTAATCCATCTTAGTACTACTTTCACTCGTGCATGCTTAACCCGACAAAACTAAATAAAAATGAAAGATTACTATTTTAGTTCAAATATTTCTTGATCTTCAGGTCAAATGTTATATTTGTTACCCAAGACAAGACTTTTATTTCTTATAATTTTGATGTACCGTGCAAAGACATATACAAAGCTAATTGCGAACGTAATGAGAATTGCACTGACTTGAGTGTCAATGGGCCAAACCATAAAACTTTATGCATGATAGACCCAAATAATTAGTTGGTGCCATGAGAGAACACTTCAAAAGAACTTAAATGAGCTTAAATTGATTTTATCTGTAATAATTACTTTTATATACATCAAAGTGATAGAAAATGATCAGGAATAAGAATGAATTCAAATCCTTTTGATGTGAAACAAATTATTCTTACATCTATAATTACTTAAAATGATTTATAAGATTTTACTTCTGTTTTTTAAATATTTTTTTTTGTTTGAAAAATAATTTTTTTTTTAAAATATTACAATTATCTTCATGTTTTATGTTCTGTCAAATTTCTTTCGATAAATACTTGTAGAACTTGTAGCTAATTTTTCAATGACGCGATTTATGTATAGATCTTTATAATTTCAAAATATATCATGAAAAATTTAGAAATTACGGTTGTTGTATGTTCCACACGTGCAACGCACGTACATGTCTTCTAGTATATATATGTATATATAAATGAAAACCAATATTGCTTGCTGTTCATTTCTTCGTATTAGTGGAAAATAATATATGTATATATAAATATTTGAATTGTTCTGTGTGTGTTTTGTTGCTAATTTTTAACATTTTTTTAATATGAATTTTAATTCACATTTACTGAGTAAATATGCTTACTGATTGCTTATCAAAACTAACAAAACCGATGCTTATTCAGGGCTTTTTTAGGGTTTGAATCCATCTGGGTGGCAGAAAATCGGATCCATGGAGGTTTATTTCCCACTGAAGATGAAGAGGAAAGACCTCGATGATGTCAATGATAAATTCTCTGATTTTTCTCTGCGCGCTTGCGCGAGAAAAATCCGAAGACTGGTAATCTTGTTGAGATATTTTACTCATGTTTTTCGATTCGAGATTAGTGTGACTTTGGGTATTTGTTCATTTGTAGGATGTTGGGCTGCCCCCGATTGTAGAGGAGGAGGAATTTGATATTTCGATGATGTTTAAGCAATCGGTTCCTCGGAAACGGAGCAACTTAGGGGGTCTGGAAATTGACGAGTCGCCGAGCGAGGATGAGAAAAAGGCTATTGTGCTTTTCAAGGGTATGGAGAATCCCTTGCTAAAGTCGCCGTCAAGTTTCTCAGTATCGGTTGATCCTCACTTCATTTTGGGGCTCAAAAGTGAGTGTTAATTCAAATTACTGTTGATTTGTCAGACACTTGGGAAAACGTTCGCATTTATGTATTCTTTGGTTTGATCATGGAGTGATTGGTTTTCCTTCCTAATAGTTGTGAAAATTTCTCCGCACTTGAATCTTGCTGATTCTTGGCTGCCCGCACTGAGGCATATCTGAGGACCAATCATTTTAGTTATTTCGAAATATTGGAACTTACGGTTTTTTGCTAAATATGTGTGCATTTTGAATTTTCCTATCAACGGCTGGCACGGGATGGATAGCTCTATGGTTCTCATCAGGGGGATTTATTGATGCATTCGATCTCAATTCTTCTGTCCTGGTTGTTTATTTAATTTTCATAAGGTGATTGTCATCCAAGTACAAGTTTCGTGACCGCGTTCTTCATATTGTGTAGATCAAACCAATCAAGTTACTTGCTTGAGCCAATCAAACTCTTGGAGACTAGATAATGAAAATGCTGAATCAAATGACACCGACTCGTCGAATAAAGGGTGTCTAGCTGTTGTACCTTGGATTCCACCACCTCTTCCATCTACACACACAGCTGATTTACCTTCTCAAAATGATACTTCTGATATGATGGATACTGAAGAAACTGAGGAAGCAACAATAGATGTTGGAGATGGCATGGGTGTCGATCTAATGAACGCCAATGAAGCTGGTGCTGCTGGACTTTCGCATCAATGGCGGCAGCAGTACTGCAAAATCCCACAGCTTCCCCACCTTTCGACGACCCCAATTTCTTGGCACCGATAACTGAACTTCCCCTGACGGGTCCTCTGATCACAATTGTGTAGTTTTTTTTTTTTTTTTTTTTGGCCATGTTTAGGGTGGTACGACGTTCATCTCGTGGGGCAGTACAGTGGGCGAGAGCAATAGATTAACTGGGCGAGGGTTTACTTGTTTTGTATTGATTTTGTATGTGACGTTATTGTGTTATTCTTGTGATCTTCTTGTTAAGATTGTTGCTTGTCCAACGGCAATTTTGTTTGATTTGATCGGCATGCGACCTTAAATAGATGAATTTTGAATGCGCTACTTCACGAAGGTGTAATGGTTGGCAAAGATCATTTCAAATTTACCTTTCAAATTCCTTCTCAAATTAAATGAGTATGTCTCTTGTGATATGATATCATGAATCTTTATTTGTGAGACGGATCAATCCTATCGATATTCACAATAAAAAATAATACTCTTAGCATAAAAATTAATATTTCTTGATAGATAACACAAATAAAAGATCTGTCTCTCAAAATACGACCCGTGAGATCTTCTCACGTAAGTTTTTGTCAAACTGAAAAAATAAAACAATAATAGTTGAATCAGTCATGTTTATTTAGAATCTGTCATGGTCAATCACTTAGATTTAGGAGACCGAGGAGGATTATTAATCAAAGCTTTTAATTTTTTTTTACTGAGAATTGCTTGTATACTTTTTTCCCCACCGTCTATACTTTTTTCCCCATGGTCGACAAGAATCCTATCTTTGCCACATCGAACATAAAAATACTGCTGGAGTTCGTGATGGTGTAGTATTAAAATTTTAAGTTGAGGGTTCTCAAGTGATTTTCGATTTTCAGGAGGGATTTTTTGAAGTGCTAGTGTGGGAGTTTTTAGGCAGACGAAAATTATGTTGGAAGAATTTGATGACGGTGCTTGTCGTTCTTCTGTTGTTGAGCTCATTTCGAAACGCCCACGGTTTTCTTTCCAGTTTCCACACTTCCCATGTAAGTGCGAATATCACCTTCTAATCGCCAAGTGTATGAACAATCAGGTGATTAGGCGGTGGGGCAGCTTTAATTGGTGGAAGTGGAGCCTCTGCCTCCGCTGCTTCTGGTGATGGTGCAGCTGCAGAGGCCGCTGGAAAAGAAGAGAAGGAAGAGAGTGATGATGATATGGGATTCTCACTCTTTGACTGGGTTCGCCCCACCACTTGACTACAACCATGTCGTGTTATTCTTGCCCATGTTTCGATGGTTTTATAGGAAAATTAATGCTTCAGAGTTATTCAGTTACAGGTTTTGTTTGCGGAGCCAGAATTTTTCGGGTTTTTGCTACTTCAAATATATTATGAACTTAGAAATGAAGTATTCATAGTTCGGAAGGAAGAAAATTAAATTATTATCTTGCGCCGGCTTTCTCGAGCATTTCACATTACTGGCACCAAAAGGAAAGGGGAAAAACGAAAGAAACAAATTAAAAGGAATTCGAATGTACTAAAACTAGTTGTAAATTAAAAGAAATGTAATCTACATCCTGCAGAATCCAAGATACAAATCTTGCAGAAAAACTTGTATCTTTGTACATTTTCTATTACTTTACATGTGGAAGCAATCGAAGGCAGAAACTTCTGTGGCAGATTGCTAGCAGACCCTGATATAACAAGAGTTTGAGCAGCGCTCATTGGAATTGTGTACGTCACTGCAAGGAGAGCATCTAGGTTTAATGACCGCCCCAGGTACTACAATTCCGATGATTGAATTTCTGAAAGAACGTGAAGAAGTTGGTCAATGGGAGAAATAAAAATAAAGGATCAAAATCCACAAGTTCAACATATCATTTGAAGTTTCCCTCCTTTTTTAAGGCTAAATGCCAAGTATTAAAGAACTTGGAAGGGGCCATCTTCTTAGGACATGGGAATAAATAGTGAGGAACAAGTCTTTTACCGGCAAGAAACTCGAAAAATATAAACATGGTATTCATGACAAGAGAACCAGCACAAAATTGCACGATATGCGAAAAAGCATTTAAGATATCCAAATCTGAGTAAAGTAGGAAGAAAAAGCAGCACAGACCACAGAGAAAGCAAAAAAGAAACACTTACCTTCTCCATATACCTGCTCCAACCGCGTGACTATGTGTTTTCCGTAAGTATATTTTTTCAAAGCAGTAAGATGATCTCTTATTACACCAAGCAATAGTTCCCTCTGATCACTGGTGCATTTTTGTAGAATCTTTTGGATGACATAATTAGCATATTGGTCCTTCATCATTACCTAAAGAAGTAAAAACATGTGGGAAAATTAGACTCATGCTAGCAACTGCATAGAATTGGGAAAAACAGTAGAATCCTAGAGTGGGAGTTGAACAATATGACTATTTAAGGTTTGATTTTATGCATTGGAAATTTGTGCTTAAAGATCTTAAAAGAAGTCTTAATGGTCATTGCATGATCATTCGATAAGGCTACTTTCATTTACAAAGGAGCTTTATCCCCAAAGATGATATAGATATAAGAACATTCGACCCACAAGGTACAGAATATATTCTTAGACCTGAACATTTATTTATTCAAATTAAAAAACCCGGGCACAATATGAGAGCAAATTCGGGATTCTTGTTGTAAAAATACCAGTCGAGTATGTTGAATTAGCTAATAATGTGAAATACCAGAAATTCTTTAGTATAAACAGCTAGCTCACATCAGTAATTTTGAGCTTTTGATTGGCATACCAGTATATTATCATTCTTATCACCATGACCAACAATCTCCTTTATCAGCAAGTCCCTTGACACAGAATCGCCATACTCCAAACATTTTTCAACAACATTCGACGCAAATTTATGCTGGCTCAGTTGTACTATAGATCCACATAATTTTTCGATGATCTCGCTCCGTTCATGAGGGATTCCCCTTGCCAGAACATGCTGTCAATGGTCAAAATAAAGATCAGTATCACAGTAAATGGATGAAATAACCAAACATGAGATGTTTGAGGGCTTATAAGGTGCATTAATTGTACGTTGAACCTTTTAAAATAACAAATCATAAGCCTCTAAAGTAAGATACAAACCAATTATCATACTAAGTCCACCATGTTTGCAGATGTAGGAACTTTCTAGTGTTTGACGTGTAGATAAAAAAAAACGCTGTTAAAAATAATTTTGAGCTCTTGAAATTAATTGTCATCAGTAAAAAATAAAGTTTACTTAGTAATAAGATACAGAATCTCATATGTTCAAAAAACAACGGACAACCTCATTGGAGATAATAATAAGATCTATGACATCATATGTTCCAAAAACACCACCTCTAAATTCTCAAGGAGCTTAAAAAATTAATAAAACAAGCTTTACCAAATAGTCTTGAAGTGTGCTTCTATATAGCTAACCTTGGTACTCTAAAAAAACGAACGAACCAAGTAAAAATAGATGAAGAACATGGAAAAGTGTAGAAATTATGCTAAAGCACAAAAACCTGGAGAAGTCAACCTGTGTGACGTAGTTGCCATACTGGTCCTGAGCAAGTGCGCGCACAGAATCCAAAATCTCACTTACTATAAACTGGGTCTGTAACTCATCATTGCAATGCTCCAGTACCCTCTTTAATTAGAAATAAATTTTAAAAATCTTGATTATCGTTAATAGAAACAATGTGAAAAAACTGAAAGGTCAACTAGAGAACCCCATGGGTTGAAAATGCAAAATTACCTGAATGACTCGGCAACCATAAGGATGCATTGAAAGTGTGGCAACATGGCCACGAAAAGAAGAAATAATGAAATGAATATTATCAGCTGGAATACTCTCAATACATTTTTGAATGACATGGTTTCCGTTTTGATCACGAACACATTTCATGACATGTCCATCAAGCTCTTTGGCGAGCCTCACCTTTTGTGCTAAATCAATTACATCAAATGCCTAGGACAGAATTCAACAAAAGAACAAAAATAGCTTTCCAAAAGAGTGAGCAATCAAGAGCATTCATGGACTCAAGGTAAAATATTCACCTTTTGGATTACACGACATCCGTACATCTGCAAACTCAATGGTAAAATTTGACCTTCCAACTGATTTGCAAGGTCTTCTTTTTGGCCCGGGCTACCATATTCAAAAAGCTGTACCAAAATAACATGGAAAAATAATCCTCCATGACAACTGATAGACATAAAAAGAAGCATTTATTAATTAGAGGCCATACCTTCTGTATAACATAGTTTCCAAAAACATCTGTCAATAGTTTGGAAGCATGAGGAACAACTTCCTTGAAGACCGATTCTTTCTCTCCAAGACTACAGTGTTCCAACTTCTGCTGAATGAATCTACTTCCATGTTGATCAACACTGATGTATCACATATGATCATGAGCCCCTTGGTAATTGATACCGTAAGTGAAGTAAAAATAAACTCCGCGATAACTTACCTAAATTCGCCAATATGCCCAACTATATCAGCCAGCTCAAATCTTTGACCCTTACCCAATTTCAGCTCTTCGAGAAAAGAATTTGAACTCATACCATTCCAGCTCTGATGTTGCAGCCCATAAGTTATGCCGGTGTTGCCATGGAAAGTGTGATGAGTCGTGCTATTTCTCCCCCCAGAAAAATTGGGCCCCATCACAGGTTTTATCGAAACAACCGGACTAACAATAGACGAAGGAAATTGCAATCTGCTCCCAATATTAATGCTGTTATAGCCTATACTATACGAATGTTCAGGTTTCTGGTCATTTGGGAAACCTGTATGATCTGCCCCCTTTTTAAAGTCACGGGAATTCACTTGGCTCACTGCAGCATCATTTCTAGGTGCTTGATGATCAAACTGACCATATGCACCATAGGAATTTCGTAAAGGCGGCTGAAAATACTGCATATGATAGGGATCAACAGGAGGAGACTGCATGTTAACTCCAAATTGTCCATAATATTTTGGTAGATTTTGCGTATCATAAGCATGTGCATTCCCTCTATCTGAAACTCCAGGACTCGGAAAAGAAACGCTATCAAAAGCTAGAGGAAAAGTACCCTGAGAGGGATATCCAGAAAGATATGATGGAAGAAAAGCAGAGTTGATAGTATAGCCACCCATGCTATATTGTGGGGTGAAGTAGCCAGCTGGCCGAATATTCTGATAAAATGTATTCTGTGGAGTCATGAACGGAGTAGGAGCTGGTGGGGTGTAAAATGGAGGTGTGAATCCAGATGACTGAAGTGTTGGTTGCACCTCTCCTGTTGAAACACCGGAAGAACCATAGAGAAACTGGTTCAAGCTACCATATGGATGACTTGTTCCAGGATAAATCATTTGAGAGAAAGTGCCCGGAACCAGAGAAATATTGCTTTCTTGCAGAGCTGCTGCCGATTGCGATGTATAATTTTGGGGAATGGGTTGTTCTTTCTTGTTAAATTTGTTGCGGTTCAAATTCAAAATATCACCAACTCCAGCTGTTGAGGAATCGTCCTTTAAATCAACTTTACCAGCACTGAAGTCTCGCCCATCTAAAGGAGGACGAACTACTATGCTGTTTTCATCGTTAAATGATAAGCTTAAAACACCCCCTGTAAGAGGGTCAGGTTGTGGGACCTGCATCATACGATCTAAACCGGGTGCATCTATACCATCAGATGACATGGCAACATAATGATTATGCAGTACATGTGAGTGGGCATCAACAACCTTTTCCCCCATAGATCTATGACTGTACTGATCTTGAGAAGGGGATGAAGTTTGGACAGAATCTTCCTGCATTGTGACGCTTTTTTGTTAAAATTTCAACAGAAGCGTGTAAAAAGGTCAGGAATCTAACAGCAGCAAATTGCGAGCTGTTGAATTGTTAATAACTTAAGTGGTCGTAGAAAAATAATAGATGTTCTTGGAAAAATAAATACTCATGTCTCAACCACCATTCCTTTTGTCTTTACGGAAATTAAAAAACATTTTACCTGTGTCGAGTTGAATGAATCATTCTGGAAACCCAATGAAGCAGATTTATCAACAGATGCAGATGCACTCCGTTCAGAAGACCTATCATCCTCAGATTCTTCCTCATGAGAAGGAAGGGTATTCCTAGGAATGTTGACATGAGGAATCATGTTACGATCGTTGCCAGTAGAACCACGACGGTGAAATAGATGATGACTCTCCGAGCTGAAAGGCCTACTGAATCTTTGATCCAAAATGACATCAGAACCATGGTAAGGAAAAGGCTGATCAGCATCAGTCTCACATTTTCTATTAGACGGGCCTGGGTGTAAATCAAGACTCGTAGTGGAATTCCTCAGGGTAAAGATACTTTCAATTGCCGCCATAGAACCTTCCATGCTTGGTGGTGCACTTTCACTACGGCTCGGTATTATATTCTTTTCAAGGCTTTGAAACTTTCGATCTTTCAAGAACAAACTAAAATCTTCAATGGCCAGCTTTGCAGATGATGATGACCCATAACTATTAGACTGCTTACGAGGCCGCCATTTTTCTGTCTCTTCCAATATCCTAATGGGGCTTTCAGTTGCCATGAAACTAAGGATGATTGTGCTTTATGTGGTCTTATCACTGGCACGGTGCACAAATATCCCCTGAGAACCATAGAGGTTTCACTTTAATCCATAATCCATATTTAAATTTATGACAAGAAAGCTTGGTTTCAGACAAAAGTATATCATTTAAAAGAAATGATAATGAATATAGTACACAAGTGACATAATTCCACGTCATGAGACAGAAATATTGATCAGAAAAACAGTTTCTGAATGCAAAGAAGAGTTTTAGTGCCAAGTTGCCAACTAAAAAACAACTAGCAGTGAGCATATTTTTTCCTATACCATTTATGAAAGCTCATACTAACAAGTCTTACTGAAAGGCTTTTTTGGCTTCTTGAGAAGCTAACGTATCCTGAATCCAGAAAAACCATTTAGTTCAACCCTCTTAGAGAATTCACTCACCTTCCTATACCGGTACAAATTACCAGCGGCTGAACAGAGGTATTAAGTTACATCAAGTTATTCTTCCATGTGTTTTGGAGATAGTATGGTCTTATTAAAGCAAATACTCCTTGCAAGAACATCGGTTTCAATAAATAGATTCAGAATGTTTTTGGAAAAATTACCACCCCCCGCATTAAATGTCACCCGCATATTAATTTATATCAGTGAAAAAAAGGCTAAATGCATGCATCCACTATCCATAACAAATTATAGCAACGGGTAAATTTCAGATAGCCAATAGCAACGGGTAAATTTCAGATAGCCAATAGCAACGGGTAAATTTCAGATAGCCAGTATCTGTTAGGTCAAAGGCTCTCATGACATGCAAACTGAACTAGTTCGAGGCTAACTTTTTGCGCATAAGAGAGGAGCTTTATAAACAATTACAAGTCCTAACTAAATATAGTTGATACTTTAAAAAATCGATTAAATATTGCATAAAATATTTCATTCATACTTTAATCAGACGAAGAGCATCACTAGTAGTCTCGTTCCTTCTACTGCTTATATCGCCCATCTACTTTTTTTCTATCAAACAAGTGTTGGATAAATCAAAACGAAACATCTTTCGAATCAAATTTTAGACACCATAAACAGCTGGCTATCTCTATCAAATTTAAACATTACCACTTGGTTGACTACAATAATTCACACTCGATCGGAACAAAAAGTTTCAGGGTTTTTTGTTCTTAAAATACTACAAGCTTTCATGGCACCGAAATGAAAATTCTGTCCCCAATCCTACATAGCAAAGCAAGAAACCAAATTCACCTAGACAAATAAATGTAATCACCAAAAATTACGCACACAAACAAAGTCAACTATAAAGCAAACCAAACCAAACCAAACCATGAAACCACAGACATGGTAAAATAAAAAAAAGATCCAATCTTTTGAGCTTTCCGCCAGAAAAATAGCATATTAAATACATTTCTTTTAAAACCCTAATCAAAGTAACATTAAAAAATCAAACTTCACACAAGAAGTCAAGAAATTCAATAAAGATTCTAACCCAGAAAAATCTGTTACATACCAGAGTTCACAGTTCAAAACCCTTGATTCTCTTTCAAAGACAGAGAGGGAGAAGAGAGGACCTTGGGAGGTTTGCGGGGTTTGACAAGCGAAGCAAAGCTTATACTGTAGACAAATACAAATTGGTGGGTTTGGCTTAAAATATTCAAAATTTACTAGTTCCAGTCTTCCAGAGGAGGTTGATTCTTGGCATTTTATTTGTGAGATATGGAATGTACATACATTAGCAACATAGATACTTTAAATCGTACGAGAAGTTTGTCTGCTGTTGTGCACACCTCACACGCTTGCTGCAATAAATGTGCACACACACACACACACACACACACTCTCTCTCTCTCTCACACACACACATACACACAGAGATATAATATTTAATCACGTGTTGTCTAAATCTACGTATCAAACATGAATTGAAATTATGTGTTTCCTTGACAGGAGCGATTATTTATAATAAAAAAAAAAATTATCACAAAGAACATAAAATGTGCAACTGTGACATGAAAACATAAACTGATATTGGCAGAACAAATTTCCCCTTGGCAATGCAAGCTTGCTTGTATGACGGCGTAACGACATAGTCTGTATTAAATTAGGTTTACTACCTTGCGTAATAAATTTAATATACATGTAACAGTTATTAGTATTGATCGTTGTGTGCAATCATACCAACACCTACTAATGAGTTTATGACTTAACCAAAAGTTATTATTCACAACAAAAGTGATTCACTGGATGGATTTTCTCACATCTCCATCGGCCCTTTTTTTAATTTATCCGAGGTTTTAAAATTTATATTGAAACTATATTAACGACACAAGCTTGAAATTAGATATGATTGAAATTTTTTTTATTATTTAGAATTCGATGTGAATTTTTTTATACGTAGAAACCATGCAGTCACGCTTGTGTTTTGTCATTTATAATAGTCTGTGTGTCAATTTGATAATTATCATATATGCATATCTAAACAAATTGCTACTTGTCTTTCAATCAATTATAAATAAGATTATGTTAGTAAATCTAACTAATTAAGGGGGAAAAATTGAATTATAAATTCATCTTGCTTGATAAAAAGAGGTAGGATTATTTTTTATTATTATTATTGATTGACTGCATGTTTTCCGCCGTAAATTTTGTTCACTTTCCTAAGCTTGCTGCTGAAACAACAAAATTTGGATTTTGTTTTTTGTTTTTTTTTTGTTGGAAAATTTTGTTAAGTTGTAATTCGTCAAAAACCTCGCTCGGGATTAAACTTTATAAACCCACAATCTTATTCAGTGACTTCTGCAACAATCCGTCCAATCCTATGTAAATCCAACAGATTTAGGAATTGTGTTCACATGTTCATGATTTGGATTTAATGGAGGATGACAGAGGAGACGGTGAGAAGCTGACGCTGGTGGCGAGGAAGCCCAGTTTCGGGATGCTCACTGCGTGCCCGGCATGTCTGCCCGTTTACATTTTTCTGCACAAATCCCATTTATGAATGCTGCCTAAAGCATTATTTTTTGTAGACGCCAGCGAGTTTGGATGCATTTTTCCTTGGACATGTTCTTTTTACGGTTCATGCATTACCCGTGAGTGCTAGTAACTTTATTCTATGCATTTTATGTTTTTTATATCGTCTGTTTTTGTCTTGTTAATGCAATATTTTATGTTTTTATTTTGATATTGAAACATTGACTTCAAAATTTAATGCAAAATGAAGTCTTGAAGTGTTCAAAGAGAATATCTTTTATCTTATCGTTCCTGTCCTGTAGGAATCATCGGTTCTAAGAACCAAGCTAGCTCTTGGATCACGCTAATCTCATGAATTATGCTGAAATCTTAAGATGCGGTATTTAGATGCCAGTTCATCTTCTTCATCCATTCCCCAGGGAGATCCCTCGTCTTTTTCTTCTTCTTCGAAGCAAAAGCCTTCATATTGGAGTGAGTCATCATCACCTATGTTGCTACTGGTCCTGCAATTAAGCATTTAGATCTTTCAAAACATAAAGACATGTCACGGCATCATATGTATTAAGACATTCGAGATTATACTGAAGAGTGTCCACAGAATGTTTTGTAAGAGTTGAACACTTGATTGAAGACTTAGATTTTGGATTCGAATCTTGCATAAAAAATTAATTTTAAAAATTACTAAAGCAACCTTATTAAAAAGTTTTTGAGGAATTGGTCCCATTCATGATAATTGTGGATAAATAATCTTTAACGAGTAATCTGTTCCACCCTGATTTAATAGAATTTTGTACTTAAAAGTGCAGTTTTGGCATTTAGATCTTGCTTGCGTGACTACACTGCTCTAAGATGATTCATGGACTCCTGAATTTTGACGGTTAGAGATCATTCTTCAAAAAATCTTTGGAATTTGTATGGCCAATTTTTTTAAATCCTAATAGCTTTGCCGATGATGGTTCAGAAAGAAGACATCTTATAAGGATCATGAATCACTAGTGCTGTGACAATGATTAAAAGTGTATCAAAGTAGTAATTTGAATTGCATTTCTTTTAATGAACTTTCTCAACTTTGGCTGCCAATGCTATGTAATTTTCTGCATTTGGCTTTCATATGTGCCTTAAGGTAAAATTATTCTTCTTTACAACGACTTTAGGTTCAAAACCAAAGACCAAACCTAAGAAGGGAAAGACAGAGGAAGAGAAGAAGCTCAGGAGAAGGGATAACTTATTGCGATTTTAGTTTTCCTGTCCATCTTTGGAGGACATGATGATTCTGAAATAGAGCTTGAAGACGACAATGATGGGTTGCACTCTGACTAGAAATATACTCACCGTTTACCAATTTGCGAGGTTAAACAAGTCCTTTTAATCTTGTTCCTGTTTCCATAGCATGTGAACTTTTGAGATCTGCATTCATACCATAAAGAGACTTAGAATTTAACCACCGAGAGATGGTAGCTTTTCAAATTTTAGCTGTGGATTTTTTTCTTCTGCCTGTACGCGGTCACTGGATCAAGAATTGCATTTGCCATTTTGGGTTACTGCAGTTTTACTGATAAGCGATTAATTAACTATTCAACTGAAATTGAGGATGTGACCGATATGTAACAGAAATTCAAATTTTTCCTCTTAAGAAACCAGAATAAAGTATAAGATACAATGTCATCTACCTCTCCACTTCTACACAAGAAAATTTATAATTTACATAGGTTTCTAACTAAACTACCTACCAAAAACCAACTATTTTGCAATCCCTCGTGTACCCTTCATGATCTGCATAGAGTCTTCCCACTTCTTCACCAAATCCGCATATCCTTCAGCAGAACTAACAGCAAACTCGGTTAAAGAACTCACAGAAACTGACATTCCAGCACACACGACTCTTATGGCAACCTCAGCCATTTTTTCTGTCGTCATAACTTCATCTTCAAAATGATCTGCCTCCACCATCTCCATTTTGTCCCCCCACAAAAACTCCCTTCGAAACCTCCTCGATCCACCTGAGTTTTTACCTGAATTTTCCTTCATCTGTTGTGCATATAACGAGCCAACCCCTGCTGCAAAAAAGTCAAGTCCATCGAGCACGGGTACTTCATGGACCACATCTAGTAATTTCGACCATTGGATGCAGGTTCTGAATATTGGTGGGGCAGATGATAAGGATTCTTGAGGGGGGAATGGTTGTTTTGATGAGTCAGGATCTGCTCGAGTGCAACGTAGGAGCCAGGATGTGAGTGCATGGACATATGATCGTTGAGAAACAATCCATGAACTAAAGCAGTATCGCCAGTTTCTGAGCTCAGTTTCGAGGTTAGCTGCTGAACAGGCTAGCTTGTGTGGTTCGGAGGGTGACATTATTGTATATTTTTTTGCTCTCGAAGGCTTTGAAGGCGTTCCAGCTAGTAAAATTTTGGCTTCATCAAGTGTACGTTTCTGCAGCTGATGGCATTCGGCCATCATCTCCCACGTCCTTGCTAACCTGCAAGGATTAGTCTGATCTATATAAGCAGTCAAATCAAATAACAATGACTTTAAAAGGGTTGAAAATTTTCGATTAAAAGAACTATCTAGTGACGATAGATAAAACCTTAAAACTTTTCTTTTTCTTGGGTGGAGCGTCTTCCCAGAACAACAGAATCCAGAGGAATAATTAAGAGGAGAAAAACCTTTAATTTTGAACGATCACTACATTTAAACGCATAACTAAATAGAAACTCAAGACGTTGAATGTTTATGGGATATAAGAAAATGGAATTTTTTTTCTTTTTCGAACTTACCCTTGCACTAATTCTAATATCTGAGGCTCAAGCTCTTCATCCCTTAAAGCTTCAATTCTCTTTGAGATAGCTTCAACTGAATGTGTTGAAACTTTTATTTGAGTGTGCAAATTTCTAATGCCAGCTCGTGTTTTATCTACAAAAGAAGGGTCTTCTCCCTTCATATCTTGATTCCTGAGCTGTGCACACTTCTTTTCAAATGCTAGTCGAACGCGTTCACCAACCTGTTTGGATTCAAATAGAACAGCTAACTGACTTGATATCAAAGGATTCGACAATATTTAGTGAAGTATTGATCATTCATGGTATCCATAACAGAGGACGTAGATCACCAGATTCGGGAACATACTCTAACTTCTTGGTAAAGTTTCTTTTCCCAAGCATATAAATCTATCGAGGGTGGATTGGTGACTCCCGTATAACATGCAAGATTCCCCAGAATAGTTGCTGCTACTTTCAGAGGCTTCATTGTTACTTGAAGTAGTGGCTAAAAATCTTGATGACGATGAACGAGATGAAGCTGACCTAAATAAAACTACCGGATTCAACATTTTCAATGCTGCAAAACAAATGAGAGATAATATAAATAAGAAGTCGAGGATTGTTGAATCATACAGGCTTGATGTTACTGATTGAAGATTATTCAAGCAAGAAAACTAAAAGGGCTTTGATATCCATTACCGAAACGTTTAACCTTACGGAATTTCAAAAGCCAAAGGGGTTGATTTAGGTATTCGGGATAAGGGTCGCAAGATAGGATGATTAAAGGGATTTTGGGAAGGGCAACACTGAGAATTGTAGAAAGGGTTCACTTAAAATTTCAGAATTCTGTCCGACTAGACCTGTGAGATCATTTAATTTGTTGATGACGAGTATTGAGCCTGGCTGGCCTCCAAAATGAAAGACACCTCCTTAGCTGCATTACAGGCAGCCGTGAACTGCTCGTCAAGATCCTTCGTAACTTCAGCCACACTTGTTGGTCTTTTGTTAACATAAACAGTAAATCCAGGCATTTCTTGTTTTGATCCACCACCATCAACAACAGTGGTTTCTTGGCTATTAGCGCGGTCAACTTTTTGAGTATTTTCCACTTCCATGCTTTGATATTCCGGGGATTGTGGTCCTGGGAATAAACTATTTTAGTTATATAAATCATACCGCATAAACTATGTGTTGACATTTTCCCTCGAAAAAATATTGGTTGGAAGAATCAAACTCTTTAATTAATTGAGTTTTCTTTTCAATAATTTTAAATAATCGCAAAACATTCTGTAATTTTTTAAAGACAAAAACTTGTGTGAGACGGTCTCACGGGTCGTATTTGTGAGACGAATCTCTTATTTGGGTCATCCATGAAAAAATATTACGTTTTATTGTGAATATCCGTAGGGTTGACCCGTCTCACAGATTAACATCCGTGAGACGGTCTCACATGACACTCACTCATTTTTAAATACATATGATCAAGGGAATCTTTATTGATACATCTGAATTCTAATCTCGTTGAACCAATATTAGGGGTCATTAATTTGTTTAAATACTGAAAATTAGATGGAACCATAAAAAATTAATAAAGGATTGTGCTAACAGAAAAATAAAGAATGCAATAAAGAAGAAAAAATAATGAGTGGGTCTCATGTGAGACCGTCACACGGATCTTAATCTATGAAACGGGTCAACTCTACCCATATTCACAATAAAAAATAATGCTCTTAGCATAAAAAATAATACTTTTTATGGATGACCCAAATAAGAGATACGTCTCACAAATACGACCCGTGAGACCGGCTCACACAAGTTTTAGCCACAGATAATATGAGACCCACTGAGAGGCCCATTAAATAAGCATATTGTCGAAATTAGCCCTCTTTGAATGGTCATTTATCAATATTGTCATCGGCAGGCATGTCAAGAACCTGGTTGTTTATATATTATTAATTAACTATATTATTATTATTATTATTGTATACATAATATTTTCGTTTTATGATTATTTGTTTCTATAATTTTTTAATGATAATTTTACCTTGGGTTTATGCAATTTTTTTATTTTATAAAAATGGTATGCTATTATAAAATAAAAATGCGATATGTATTAAAATTTTCAAATGGTAAAATGATAATTATAAAATTGTTTGGAGTAAAGTGACAAAAATTGATAGGAATAATATTGACGATTAACAAAAAAGTCATGCAACATACCATATCATGCTCACACATAATATGGTTACTAGTAGTCAACACACAAGTTGCGTGGATTTATAGAAATATCGTGTATTTTGTCCGACTATGTTTACCATTTCCTGATTACAAATTATAGTTTAAATTCAATGAACATATTTTGAAGGGAGGATTTTTAGAATTCCTCTGTATGCTATTTTGTGTGACGATCTCACGAGTTTTTATTCGTTAAACGGGTTGACAGATCCATAATTATTATGAAAATCAATAATTTTCGCATAAAATTATATTTTTTTATAAGTTGCATTAGGTCGAAGATTTGTTTTACAAAATTGATATGTGAGACGACCTTATAAGAGTTTTGATGTTACTTTATTACTCTAAATACAAAGTCAAACATTCATTAAGAGATACCATAAATACCAAATTAAAATCAAGCAAAATTTTCTGTAATCATAAATTAAAATGTGAACATGTTTTGATTTTTGAAGAGCGATTAAAAAATCAAAATAATATTTAATGATACCAAAAATTTCGCGTATCTAGAGTTTAGTTTGGTGAGCAAAAATAATCAAGTTTTACTCACTTGTATGATGTGAGCCGAGCAGAGCCTAACTAATCAGGTGTAAGCCGAGCTGATTTTGCGCAGACAAACAAAGGTTAAAGGATAACAAAAGTTTTTGTGACATACTACCTATGATGCTTAAATCAGTCCTGATAACAAGCATAAATATGCGATAATAGTAGTGTTCATGTAAACAACAACTTAATACCTCAAATATCAGAGAATATCCGGTATTTATAGAATTTAATGCTAACTATCGTGTGTAACAAAAACGCTAGCAAGACAAGTCTTCTATATGAAAAAGACTCTAATAAATAAAATAAATTCCCTAAAATACAATATTTATGTTAATAGTATCTTATCTTTTGTAAATTGTAATGTATGTCCCGAGATTCTTTCTTTATCTCGGAAAATTCAGTTTGAGAGTCTTACATAGATAACATTTTATTCACAACCCTATTTGTTTGAGTTCGATCGATGTATTTCGAATTCCGCCCATTTAGGCGATCTGATTCGAATGAGAATTATCACTGAAATTAATCGCATCAGTCTTAAGCCCATCACCTTTGTAGATGGATTCATATGTGACTCGGCGTTGACGGTGGTTCAGGTCTGATCAAATTTCCGATATATCAATATCATAATTATAAACAATAGTATTAATGAGATATCTCTCTGAGCTAGCCTTGTAATAAATAATAATTTCAAAAAAAAAATAAATATGAACAAAACTTTACATGAAAGTTATAAAGAAATTTATTGTTTTTTTAAAATATCTTTTCATTTCTATCATGTTTTTTAATTTATAAAAATATAGGATAAAATGTTTTTAATTTTGACTATTACACAGAAAATACACATTTAAATAAGTATTATTATCTATCTATTACTACTATAAATATATGAGTTGAATTGTGAATTTACATCTATATCCTTATTTTAATAATACATGTCTCTTTGGTTGTTTTGTTTTCATTTATTAATTATTGAATCTATTACTCTATTACCACTATAAATATAGGAGTTGAATATTCATTAATATATGTCTCTTTGGTTGTTTTGTTTTCATTTATTAATTAAGAATCTAAACTAAATTGAAGAAAAACAAAATTTTCCGTCCATTTTTTGTGATGAAATTTGCAATCCATTTAAAAAAATACTTATATATATAATGAATTTAAAAATGATAAAAATAATAAATATATGTTTTTGTTAGTTTTTTCATAGATATTAAATGACTTTTAAAATAAATTGAAGAAAAATGAAATTTAGCTCCTCCTCCCATTTTTTAGATGAAAAATTTAGCTACCATTTTTTAGAGTGTCATTTAAATTTATCTTCCATTTTTTGGAATGTTTTTCATAGCTATTAATGAGTTCTAAAATAAATTGAAGAAAAATAAAATTTAGCTACCATGTCACGGTCCAGCCCACTTGTGATATTGTCTGCTTTGGCCCGAAGGCCTCACGTCTTTAAAACGCGTCACAAGGGGTTGCTACTCGCTCATTTAAATGCCCAGCATCTCTCCCGTTGTTTAGCTATTTGAGATTTCGCCTAGGGGCCTTCTCACCCCCCCTTTCGGGACTTAGCGTCCTCGCTGAGATTTGCCCCACCATCCCAAACCCACGTGGAGTCGCTCTGATACCAAATGTCAAGGCCCAGCCCACCTGTGATTTTGTCCGCTTTGGCCCGAGAGCCTTACGCTTTAAACCGCATGGGTTGCTACTCGCTCATTTAAATGCCCAACATCTCTCCCGTTGTTTAACGATGTGGGATTTCGCATATAGTTTTTATAGTGTCATTTAAATTTATCTTCTATTTTTTGGAACAACATTTGCACTCCATTTTTTAAAAATATATATCTTTAATAAAATTTTAAATAATAGTAATATTTCAATTTTTAGAAAAACTTATATCTTTAATGAAATTCAAAACGATAACAATAATAAATATATTTTTTTTGTTTGTTTTTTACTAGCTACTACTATTATTATTATTACGACTCTAAATATATGACTTTAAATTGTGAATTTACATCTATGTTCTTATGTTCATGAAATTATATTCATATGTCACTGTATTTGTTTTTCATCTATTAATTAATAAAATCTAAATTAAATTGAAGAAAAATAAAATTTAGCCTCCATTTTTTATGATGAAATTTTCACTCCATTTTTTTAAAAAAATTATATATTTAATGAAATTCACAATGATAACAATAATAAATATATGTTTTTTGTTTGTTTTTTCTTAGCCATTAATGACTTATAAAATAAATTGAAGAAAAATGAATTTTAACTATCGTTTTTTAGAATGAAAAATTTAGCTACCATTTTTTAGAATGAAATTTAAATTTACCTTCCATTTTTTGGAATGAAATTTGCACTCAATTTTTTTAAAATATATATATCTTTAATAAAATTTAAAATAATAGTAATAATATATACATTTTTTGGTTTGTTCTCACATCTATTAGTGAATTCAAAAATAAATTAAAGAAAAATAAATTTCAGTCCCCACGTGTTAGAAATAAATTTACACTCTATGTTTTTTCTTTTAAAAAAACAATATATGTAATGAAATTTAAAATAAATAGAATAATAATAAAATTTACGTTCAATTTTTTTAAAAAAATGAATTATATTCTTATTTTTAAAATATTTATTTTTGTTTTATTTATCTCTGTTTTTTTTTTTGTGAACTCTATCTTTATTTTTTATGATGTCTTTTTGTTTGATTTATTAATAAATTTTAAAATAAATAGAATAAAAATGAAGTTTATGTTTTTGTTCAAAATTTTATAGTTATCCAATTTTTGAGTAAATCTTCTGTAAGATGGTATCAAGTTGATATATCTCTAAGACGAGTCGACATTTTTTATCAACTAATGTTAATGCATTTTAAAATAAATCGAAGAAGATGAATTTTACACTATTTTTCAAAATTTTATAGTTCTCCAATTTTTGAGTATGTTTTCTGTGAAATGGTTTCATTGATATATATCCTAATACGGGTCGACCCAATCATTTCCAGAGTGAAAAACAATATTTTTTTCATGATTCAGGTCGGATTGGAGACATGTTTTACAAAATCGACCCACGAAACAGCTTCATATGAGTTTCTGTGACAATTTTATTTTTAACTTCAGTGAATTAACATCCATGAATAACGTAAATTGTTTGAATTTACATGTATGTCCTTATTTTCGTTAAATAGTATTAATAAATACATGTTTTTTTTATTTTTCAGTCATTGATGAATTTTAAAATCAAATTAATAAAACCGAAATTTTATTTTGAAATAAGATTTACAGTCTTTTTTTAAAAAATAATTATATTTTTAATGAAATTTAAAATAAACGACACAATGTCAGCAATACGCACAAGAACTTCCTAAGACTTCATCCATCTTAGTACTACTCTCACTCGTGCATGCTTAACCCAACAAAACTAAATAACAATGAAAGATTAATATTTTAGTTCAAACATTTTTTGATCTTCAGGTCAAATGTTATATTTGTTACCCAAGACAAGACTTTTATTTCTTATAATTGTGATGTACCGTGCAAAGCCATATACAAAGCTAATTGCAAACATAATGAGAATTGCACTGACTTGAGTGTCAATGGATCAAACCGTAAAACTTTATGCATGACAGACCCAAATAATTATTTGGTGCCATGAGAGAACACTTCAAAAGAAATGAAATGAGCTTAAATTGATTTTATCTGTAATAATTACTTTTATATACATCAAAGTGATAGAAAATGATCAGGAATAAGAATGAATTCAAATCATTTTTACGTGAAACAAATTATTCTTACATCTATAATTACTTAAAATGATTTATAAGATTTTCCTTATGTTTTTTAAATATTTTTTTTCTCGAAAAATAATATTTTTTAAATATTACAATTATCTTCATGTTTTATGCCCTGTCAAATTTCTTTCGATAAATACTTGTAGAACTTGTAGCTAATTTTTCAATGACGCGATTTATATATAGATCTTTATAATTTCAAAATATATCATTAGAAATTTAGAAATTACGGTTGTTGTATGTTCCACACGTGCAATGCACGTATATGTCTTCTAGTTATATAAAAATACACAACCACCTTCGAAAATAACAGGATTACTTCCCTGTACAATACGCACACACAATACACGCTCTATTATTATTGGATGCGACCTAGTTCTTAGACACGCATGCTATAATTATAATTATAGATGTATATCATCTATACACAGCTTCTTTTCCAAGATTCGAATCGTTCGATCACTCAGGTGATAGATTTCCGTAGAAATGCGTGGATTTTTGTGCGTTCTTCAGTATTTTCACGAAATAATTTTATGTTTGGCGAGTGCGTGAGAGGGATTGAAATTTCTCATGTTGTCATCCCTGGAAATTATTGCGTGTGTATCACAGATTTGAGCTGCCATTCTTGGTTTCATCTGTAAATTAGCAAGTTTCAGTTATTGCTACTTTGTTAATGTGAAATTTGGGCTCTCGTTTTCTTGCATGAATTTTCGAGTAATGAGTAGATACATAATTCAATGTTAATTTTTAATGCCATGGCTGACTTAGCCTGCCTCTCGTCGTGGTTCATTTTTCTTGTCCAATATCATATCATATTTTTGTTTTATATTTATACTCAATTCTCAATTCTAGGTGTTTTTCCAAATTTGTCTATTAAGTGAGCTATTTGATCTTCTTGCAGTCGGTGAGAATCTGTGCACACTTGTCGGCTCTGCCGCTTCAAATGCAAGCTAGATCCTGTCGTTTGGGGTTTTAATCAGGTAGAAAGATTAGGAATCCAAGGTGGATTCCATACTTTACTGCTGGCAAGAATCAACGCACACCTGTCTGCTTTGCAGGCCAGAAACATGTTAGATCCTGTCATTTGGGTTTTCCATTAGAGAGAGATTACTGATACAGAGGTGCGGACTTCGAGGCAAATAGTCGAGAAGAGATCAAAGCATTTGCAAGCAACAAGTTGTGATCCAACCTTGCTAGAGGAAGTCAGCTGGCATTTGGGAGTAATGAAAGACCTGCAGATATTGTATGCACCTCGACAGCGTGGTCACTTAAAGAAGCCAAAATGGATAATCATTTTGATCTCCTTAGTCAGTTTGTTCTTAGTTTGCACTTATGTGTATCCACCCCAGAGTTTTTCAGCGTGTTATATATTCTCATCTCACGGTTGCAAGGCACTACAAAGTTGGCTTCCACCTGCGCCTACTAGAGAACTCACCGATGATGAAATTGCTTCTCAAGTTGTCATTAGAGATATTCTAAATTTGGCCTCTAATATGTCAGCTAATCCCAAAATTTCCTTCTTGTTTTTGACACCGGGTGCTTTACCTTTTGAGAAGCTGTGGGACAAATTTTTCCAGGTAATACAGTTTTCTTAATGTCTAAAAGATGAATTTCAACATTCAGTTAATTTTGTACTTTACAAGATTTACATGTTCTATTTTTGCATAATAGTGTTTTGCCATAGTTTTTATTGAAGTGTTTCTGCAATCTTGTTTACGAGTGTGTATATGTTTGAGGTACATTTAATTACAGTAGTATTAAACGTTCAACAAATATTGAGACAGCACGACAGCGCACAAGTCTTTGTTCTACCATTTCTTGCTTTATTTAAGTAATTTAGCTCCTTAAAAAGCTATTTATGCTTGTAACTGTAAAAGCCTCGTGTTCTTCGAGAACCACCGGGTTGTCTCTCCATTGAAAGGGAAAGGTCATGGATTCAAACCAATTGTAGCATCGCTCTGATCCCCTTACTGTACTATAAAAGGAGCCATATTAATGAAAGGTTTTACCAACGGTCACAGGATCATGTTTTTATTATCAATCTATACTCTGATCATTTAGACTTGTGATTTCATGGGATTTCTTTTTTGGCAAAAACATACTAGCATGTGTTAGCCAAACTGTTTCACTTATTTATGAAAGCTTATGTTGTGGTAGGGTATCATTCAAAATTCAAATCTCACATTATTTAAATTCAAACATATTTTGTGATTTTTTGCATGCATTTGAATAGTATAATTTTTAGTATTTGAAGGATTTCTGTTCTCCCCTTAAATATTGCTTCATTTGTCAGGGCCATGAAGGTAGATTCTCTGTATATGTGCATGCATCCAAGGATAAACATGTGCATTTTACTCGTTATTTTATCAATCGCGAAATTCGTAGCGATAAGGTTGGTACATCTGTTTGGCCTGTACAATGAAATTTTTTACTGTAACAGACCATGATTAATATATGCATTTTATGTTCTTGCAGGTAATATGGGGGAGAATTTCAATGGTTGATGCAGAAAGGAGGCTTTTAGCAAATGCACTTAAAGATCCAGACAACCAACTATTCATTCTACTTTCCGACGGGTTGTGACTTTATTAATCCCTTATAAGTTTTTAGTTTTTCCTTTACTTGGTTAACTCATATAAATAGTCATGTACTAAACTAAATAATTTCACGGACTGCAGCTGCATACCACTTCGCGATTTTGATTATGTGTACAATTATCTCATGTACACAAACACTAGCTTTGTGGATTGGTAAGTCTCCTGTACTATTGTCTTCCTTTTGTGAAAAGCTTCTCAGATGCAGAGACTAGTTCCTCGGTGTGGGTTTATTTCAGGAAATAGTCAACACCAAGCTTTGTATGAATCTATAGATTTCCGAGTAGAGCTTTACAAAATTATAAACCTAAGAAGCATATTATTCAAAATAGTTTTCTTTTGTTAAATATATTTTTTACTGTCAGGCGTTAATCCTATTTTCTGCAGCTTTGAGGATCCTGGTCCACATGGAAGTGGTCGGTATTCGGAACGTATGTTACCTGAAGTCGAGAAGAAATACTTTCGAAAGGGTGCACAGGTGTTTGTCTTAAGATTAATCTGATTGCAGCCTGCTCCATTTTAAATTTTCTTAAAAAATTGTTGTGGTAATATGCTTTCGGTGCTACACAATGCAGTGGTTCACAATAAAGCGGAAGCATGCTCTAATAATCATGGCTGACAGTCTTTACCATACAAAATTCAGGGATTATTGCAGGGTGAATCTATTTAATCTAAATTTCAACTTTACTTTGTTTCTCCGTAGTTCGAAGTTTTTTATTTGTAACTTCGTTGGTTTATTCTCTGATCTATTAATGATTTATTCTCCTGTTTGAATAGAAACTTCGCCGACTATTTTTGAATTTCTATATCTAAATCTCCATGTTTGTGTTTTCATACGGGCTGAGTTGATTTATCGTTTTCTAACCAAATAATTTATCCCATGAACCCTGAGGAGGATGTTTAGTTTAAATCAGGCTAATATGGAGTTTACTTTTCTGTCAGTTAATGGACAACCTTATTTCCTTAATTTTTTTTCTCCCAAGTAATATTTCGCATTGTTGCTCGCTTTGTTGTTGTTTCAAAGGAGATATATATGTAATATTTGTTGGTGGATATCTTGTTTAGTGCTACCCTGGGGATAAATATGCATGTTGCCTATGCTTTTGTTGGGTAATATTTTAGAATTGCTCTAGAAACGTTTGAGCTCAATTTGGTTATGTAATTTTTGACCCCTGGTCATTTTACCTGGATCTTGATTAGAGGAAACTGCTCTGTATTTTGAGAAATTCTGTCAAAATTTAGGATGCTGTCTCATTTCACTTAACCCTACCGCCCATCTGTTTCCGTTTATTCAACAGCCGGGAATGGATGGTCGCAACTGCTATTCCGACGAACACTATTTGCCTACTTTTTTCCACGTGAGCGCTGATAGACCTTACATTTTGTTTAAGATGCCTACAGCACTCCCTCTTTTTAATAAATCCGATTGTTTTCTTTCAGATGATTGATCCATCTGGAATTTCCAATTGGTCCGTAACACACGTCGATTGGTCAGAAATGAAGTGGAATCCAAAATCATACCAAGCGAAGGATGTCACATACGAGCTGATAAGAAATCTCACTGTATGGCTGCTCTTTTACATCGGTTGTCTATAGCTTCATTTTTCTTCCCATATTCCATTTTTGAATGGCTGTTCCGATGGTCATGATTATGGTTGTCAACTCGGGTAGGTTCGGATTCGGTGAAGCAAGGGAATTACAAAAAAATTCCCAACTTGAAACCTAAACAACCCAAAACTCTAACCCCGAACCCGAAACCGAAACAATCCGACCAACTCTGATTTGTTTTTTTTACTATACAAATTAACACATTATTTTTTTTATTTTTAACAAAATAATTAAATAAAAAAATTCAGAACACATAACGATAATAATATTTTAATTTAAACACATAATAAAAAATAGTCTAAATTTGATAATTATTTTTATGGGTTTAAATATTTGAATTAAAAATCTAATAATAATTATCTAAACTATTGATTAATCGACATAAGAAAAAATTATTTAGAAAACCTTGAAACATTGTGATGAAAATTTTTCAAGCATTATCAAGTAACTTTCAAGTTTCGAGCTCCACTTCGCCATCATTTTGTATTTTTTTGTAGGAGTCAAACATTGAAATTAAATATGGGAAAAAAATTATGAAGACATTTAAAAAACCTTAATTAACTTATTTTTCAATGTCAGGTATGAATAGGAACGTTACAAACATCAGTAATCTGTTGCAATGTGAGGCTTTTAGTTTATTGTTTTTACTTCAATTCAAAATCAAAGATTTTTAAAAAATGAGCAATAATCGACTATGAGATAAAATGGTGAAAGAAATATGGGAAAAAAGACCGACATGAATCGATCTTAAAACATGAAGTTCAAATTATAACATCAATAATGTGCATGGAAATCTAAGTTCATGTGAGTATCTCCAAGCAGCCCACCATAACGAGAAAAACATGAAGCAAATGCAACATGAAGCAAATGCAACATGAATTATTATGTTGCAAAAGCATGGCTCTCCAAAAAATTCGGTTCAGATTTCGGGTTCGACCCGATCTGACCCAAACATGAATCCCCAAAATCTAACCCATTATTTTAAGGTCAGGTTGGTGGGTTGGGTTGATTTTTGACACCCAAAGTCCTAGTATGTATCATTGATTTTGTCATCATTTTCAGTTTTTAAAGAGCAGTATCACTGAAAAGCTAATAATCTTTCCTGCCTAAGTATTAATTGGATGTCCGTATGGGACTTTCAAAATTAGACTTATGTATAGCATAATTGTTCATTCGTATTTAATTAATCTTAAGTTAGCTAATGAATATGACACTGACACTTCCCAACTATTTTTTCAGTCGATTGTTGATAGCGTTCATGTTACTAGTGACGCAAAGGTCAGTATCTTTCTTTTAAGTACAGTTTTCAAGGTGTGTTTGATTCAGCATACTGATGAAATCTTGTTATTCTGCACACCAGAGAGAAATTCAGACTCAACCTTGCATGTGGAATGGCAGACAACGACCCTGTTATTTGTTTGCTAGGAAATTTTTACCTGAGACTCTGGAAAAATTACTGGAACTTTTCCCCAAATATACATCTATTTGAATTGGTTGATTACTTTTCGGCATTAATTATTTGGTCAAGTTAACCTCCCTGTTCAAAATTTGAGGGCTTCAAATTACTTTGGTGCATGATGATTTCTGTGGTTATCTATGTAGTTTGTGTTGTGTTTTTATAATAGAGTATGTCTATTGTGAGACGGTCTGATAAGATTTATCTGAATCTTTATCTGTGAGACGGGTCAACCCGGTCGATATTCACAATAAAAAGTAATACCATTAGCATAAAAAGTAATATTTTTCGTGGATAATCCAAATAAGAGATCTGTCTCACAAAATAGCCATGTGATACCGTCTCATACAAGTTTTTTTCTTTATAATAAATATCTTATTAACGAACTGAAGAATTATAAAATTTGATAGATTAATTAAACTGTTCTTTTTAAAAAAAAAATTAATTAATTAATCCAATGAATTAAATGAACACACGTTTAAGTGCAATTTTCAGTTATAAAATCCTTAACAAGCCCTCTTACATCCTCGTATGTTTCTTCACAATAAATACTTATACACAAGTCATGAAGCTGTGAATCCCATCAATATCAAGCCATGGCAGCAGCAGCATCACACAAGAGACTGCCAAAATTCATGGCCATGATCATCCTCATGTGTTCTGTTGCAAACCTTTTCTCCATCACTGCAGCGGCTCATGATAATTCAGGCTCCATCGAAAACTGCGTGAAGTCCCTCTTCAATCCTCCCAGCGGGCCTGAGTTTATGATGAAGCACGTGATGTGCAGGGATCTCTTGCGCTCGATCGGCATTACTTTCAGGGTGACTGGAAAATTGTCGCATGAATACGTGAAAGCGCTCGGAAAATTGCCCAAGTTCAGGGATGATCCGGCTGCGTTGAAGAAATTTATCTGTGGGCTTTGTCCTAACGAGACCGCACTCGAGAACTATGGATGCGAAAAAGATGACAGTAAAAATTAACTTGTGAAAATGGCAGCTTTCTCGTTTTTGCAATATTTTGATAATTAATAGGAATTTAGGGAGTAAAAACTGTCCGATATTTTTACCATGTTTGTCGCTAATCATCACGTGTTCATTTTATTTCTCAATGTATTAGTCAAAATAGCATAGCTGGGTTATTTGAGTGCACGACATTGGATGGCTTCTTGGAATAGACAATAAATAATATCGATAGATTGCACGAAAGATATGGGGTTAATATTGTTAGAGTACAACCTCCCTTCGACAGAAATGTTTGATTAGGGAGTATAAATAATAGGGGCTGGGGTGACAAATTTGTGTTTTGGTAAACAATCCCACCCGTTTTCTTTACTGTAAGATACCGTGAAATGCTTAGGGACCCAATCTTCGTGTACCGATCGTCTTTCCCGGGCAAGTTCTCTTTGCCTTTCTTCGATGTCTGTCTTTGCATCCCTCGCTTTCTCCCAGCTCTTTTGTATGATATTTCGGCTCACTTCCGCCCACACCGCAGTCGATTCACTTGGCCAAACGGTCTGAATAGCGTCCGATTAAGGTATATGAGAAAAAAATTGATGACATAATGCTCGAACAGATGTTCAAATTTCATGTGAAATTTTCATACCTTTGCATCTTTGACAATGGGAATCTTCAACCTGGAAATTACCTCACTTGCAATGTATATAACCGTGGTTTTTCCGTTCGAAACATCCTTAATGCTTACAATTCTGCATGTATTAAACAAAGAATTACAAACCGAAGAGAATAGGCGTGCAATACACATAGAGTAATCAAGAAAACCACATTTTTTGTCTAAATTTCATTTTACCTATCCCCATGGCCATCGATTTCATAAATAGTCTCCAAAGACGATGAACTGAAGATCTTCCCTTTGATCGACCTATGCATGGATTCTCTAGGCAGAAACGTAACGCCTCGATAACATAATTCGGCTTCAAAGCCATTTTCTTGGCATTGGATTTTAACATTTCCCAACCAGTCCACGCCAGGCACAGGTAAAAACTTTATCACGAGTTTCGGAGAGTTCATCGTGTAAGTTTCATTCTTCTCTATGAGCTTCAAAACTCTTTTCCCATGAACTTCGGTTTCAATACGACTGCCTGATACTCAAAATTTTAACAGACAAGATCATTAATTCAACAATGGAAAAATCTAGCTAGGTACTTCTGATTAAGGAATTAAAGCCGCAAATTCTATGCGTGTGATTCTTGATCGAAAATTAGCATCCTCACGACGTAAAATTCAAGTAGGATATATACCATGAAACCTGGCAACAGGAGAATGACATCATAGCAGTTCGATGTTTCCTGTTTCATCCGTTGCATGAAGTGCCGTCACCGGTGGATGATGAGATACCTATTGGAGTTATAATTTGAAAATTTAACTGTTCAGAAGTTTAGGATATCAAGATACAAGGACAACTTGTCCAATTTTTGGTATTCCTAAAACTATGTACAATAGAAGGACTAATGATTAATGTTTAAGATTATGTTGTGTAGTATTACAAATGGACATGCTCAAGTAATTTGTCTTCGAGCCATTATACATATCTCTGTCTTTTTCTCGATAAAGGACTAAAACACGGGTAAGTACCTGTTCGAGAAACACGTTTAATGATCCCCTGGAGACATGGTGAGTTTCTCCGAGAATGGGATTGTAGGGAGCCACCCCGAACGCCAAGGGGCGTATAGTGGATATGCTCCAAGCGACGACGGATATGAAGCGATTGAGGGAGCTTTTCTCCTTGTTGCATTTGCTTAACATGCCAGAGCTAATGCAATACACTGATTCGCCGTAGCATTGTAGCTGTGACTTTGGAATGTTGAACAGGGGTGGAAGCTGGATTTTGTCCACAAAAATGTTACATTATTTTATCGTTAGTTTAACAACAATTTTTTATGGGTAATATATTAATTCCAAACAATTGGAATTACTTGCCTGAAGGCGGGTGAGATCGGATCCTGGCCGTACACTGTTCAAAAGGCTTAGAATGCGATGGAGAATGTTCGGAGCCCTGTAACTGAAGCCTGATTTCTCTCCCTCCAGTGACAATGGTGCAGTTAGTACAGGCTTGGGCTCGAATTCGCCTTCTGTAACCTGCACTCCAGAATTAATGGAAAATAATGCACACTTACACAAAAATGAGAAATTCTACGCCAACCGGATGTAACACACCCGTGTGGGTAATAGTCTGTTGGATGACTTCAAAATACATAAGCTTTCACATGATATCACGTCGACGAAGAAGACTAGACCAGTGTAGCATAGAATTTTGGCAAAAACTTGGGTGAGACAGTCTTACAGACCGTATTTTTTGAGACAGATCTCTTATTTGGGTCATGCATGAAAAAATATTATTTTTTATGCTAAGATCATATTTTTTTATTGTGAATATTAGCATGATTGACTCGTCTCACAGATAAAGATTCGTGAGACCATCTCACAATAGACATACTCTAAAATCTTTGTACACACATACACGAATAACTTTATTTAAATTTTGTAAATTGCAGTTATATTATTTAAATAGTGGCAGGATTAAAAAAAAAAGATTTAAAACCAATATATGATTCAATGTATTTAGTTTTTATATAAAAATCAAGATGCAATGCCTAAATATATAGAGGCAAAATCTATATTATTTTATAATTTGCGCTGAATGAAGAACATACATGTAACACTCGAAACACAAACTTGTTGTCACATCTTCGATCTATTAATTGACGTGAAATAGGTGGGACAGGACTTGGAACAATTTCTCACCTAACCCAATCACGTTTTATACAATTCCCTTACTATGGGGATTGAAATTGCGTCATAGCATAAAAAAACAAAAGGGAAAATTTTAAAATTAGGTGAATTTTTATGTTTTTAATTAAAAGTGTGTACTATATTATTGGCTTCTAACTTTACGGAGAAATTAGGTAATATGTCTTTTTAGTTTTTTCAAACAATTGCCACAATGGGCTAGCAAGGACCAACGTAGGTAATGGATTATGTACTCGAATAACATAATATAAATATGAGCATAAACTTTCTAATGTACAGAATCAACAAATTAAAAAGACAGCTAGCTAAATCATGACATAATATTTGATCAAACATTAAATTTTTTCGTATAAATATGTCAGACGGGTCGATACGATCTTTATTTATAATGCAAAACAACATTTTTCACATAAAATAAATATATTTTTTGAGTGGAGTCGTGTCAAGCTTTTGTGAATAAAAAGTACTTTGGATTAAAAGATTCCTTTCTTACTAATTGTCATGTTACTAAAATTATGGTAATCACAGCAAGACAGCGTCTAATCACAGCATACCGCTTGATAACGGCGGCCGGCGAAAGTTACCATCCAATTGTAGAAACCAACACTTGGAAGCAACGACGAGTGAAGACAGCAATATAGTATAACAATTTCAATGGTATATATATCTGATATCTATATAATTGTAATTATATAATTTAACTGTAATTATAATGTTTAATATTCACTTTTACCGATAAAATCCATATCTAAATATACAGAACATGTGGTGTATTTATCTATATATATCTCTACACAAAGAAACACACAGGCAAGTTGAATTGAAATATAATTTTGACATTTTACGTCGTTTTATGAGAATTATATAATATTATTATTATTATCCATTTTTTGAGTTCCATAAATGATAAGTGTACAATTTAAGCTAAAGGCTATGAAAAGCATTTTACGGAAAATAAAAGACGCAAAAACTCCAAGTGCAAGGAATACATCGACTCTCTCAACATTTATGTCAACATGCACAAATTTCTTCAATTTTTTTTATGGAGTTATAAAATGTGTGCGTCGTCAGATATTCCTCTCTACGCCGTAGATCGGACGCCGGAAAACTGCCCGGACTCGCCGGGAAAACCAAATTATAGACAGTTGAGTAATTTTGAGAAACTAAAGATTGTATTCTAGAACAAGGAGCTAGCTAGCTAGCAGATGATCGATATAAGATTGTGCAACAAGTATTTATATTTGCAAATCAGAGAGATGGAGAGATACGTACCATTGGAGGAGACTGCGAGAAGTTGGAGCTGAGCGACGGAGGAAGCGAGAGATCGGCGATGATTTGCAGTGTTATTTCGTGGTGTATATATATAGAGAAATGAAATGATCAAACAGATTAATTAAAAGGCTTTGTTAAAGTATTTTTAGTGGAAAAAACCCTTCCATTTGAAGTTACATGCATTGGGATTATGTTATTTCATTTTTTAATAAATTTTTTTTTTGCTTCTAATTTTGAAAGATAAAGTAAATCATAGCTGTTTATTTAGAAGATGGGTATTTTTTAAATGTTTGAAAATAATATTAACAAAGTATTATTATCATTATTATTATTATTATTATTATTATTATTATTATTATTATTATTATTATTATTATTATTATTATATATATATATATATAATTTTCTCATTGCTGTTACTTTTTAAAATTAAAATAAATAAATTTTGGTGTACATATTTATGAAAACATACGTATGCAAATGTGTGTGTATTGATTTCACTTGTGTAAAAATAATGGTGGTAAAAATATGGATCACTAAAATAATAATACCATATAATTAATTTAGTATTAAAATTTTAATGGCAAAAACTTATGTGAGACGGTCTCACGGGTCGTACTGTGAGATGGATATCTTATTTAGGTTATCCATGAAAAAGTATTATTTTTTATGTTAAGAGTATTACTTTTTATTATGAATATCAGTAAAGTTGACCCATCTCACAGATAAAAATTCGTGAGACCGTCTCACAATAAACATACTCAATTTTAATATTTAACTAACAAGAAAAAATTAGAAATAAAGTACGCAAAAACATTTGCTAGGGTATAGACGGCAGGTAGATTGAGTGAATAGACCTTCCTTGTCTAATTTGTACATTAAACCATTTGCCATCATCCAAAAACTATATAAACACACCTCCTGACAATAGTGATTTTAGTAAAATGTGATTGACAAAAACAATAAACAGAAAACAATACCGACATATTTGTATTTATCTTATGTTAGTATTTCAAAAAAATACTCTCAAATTGAAGTTAGTATTGTTTTGTTGATGGTTTATAATATATTTGATAGGGAGAGCCAATTTTACAGCTCAAATAAATTTTTCAATCAAATTAAGTACGTAAAACAACTAATAGATAAGTGTTGAAACAACTCAATATATAAAGTGAATAATAAATTAAGATAAGATCATGTCAGATAAATACAAATGATTGAAAGTAAATAAAAACGAAAATTTGTTTATATAAAATCGAAGAAAAATATTCTACATCTCTTATTTTTGATGTTTTCAAAAAGATTCCATTAGAATATTTGATTGATATAACTTTTGTACTCATTTCAACTCGATTCAACAACCCTATTGAACTGAAATTCCTGGATATAATTCAACAACTTAATTTGTTTAGAAACACTTTTCCGAAAGTTACAATGATTGTCATGGTACAATATAGCTCATGTAAAAAAAAGATAGGGGAGAATAAAATTGTGCACTGAATGATCCTTAAATGATCTGATAGAACTTTTCAACGTGTGCAAAATAATTTCAAATATAACTTTTAAGAGACGCTGATGATTCGGATAATGCTTAAAGATATGTAAGATTTAGACTACCAATTGTTTTTTTAAAATTATTTTTTATACATTCTTTTTTTATAGATGATTATCCAACATTTATAAATATAGACGGTACTCACAATCGTACTGGATCCCGGACAATTTTACAGAGAATGACACGTGTCTTTGTCATCTTCTCAAATGTAGTATTGGGCAATTAAATTCTAGTTGGGCATGAACTAAATAAGGCAACCAACGAATATTTTATTCTGTTGTCTGTCATTGCTAATCAAATATGAATAAAGTCAAAAGATAAATGATTGTTGAATTCAGAAAATTTCTTCACATCGTTGATGGTCAGCTTGGCAGTTCAGATGTTCAGATAAGTACCGTTATGTTGTAAGCTCAGCAAATCAATTCTTACTTATCAGTTTAGTTCGGTTGTTGATCCAAAAAGATGCTAGCCCAGATAGTGCAACATTTTTCTATGGATCAGAGAATGCAAAATGCTATAATTCACGTTTGGGTTTGAAAATTTAAAGACAATTTACTCAAAAATAAAACCATAATTGAAATCCATTTATCTCAAAGTTATCTCCCCAAGAGCATTTAAGTTCATTCGAACTATGATCATGGTTGTGATAACTGATAATAACCACAACAACCTCAAAAATTATAGCAGTGTCTGAAAGCCTATAAATAATTTAATTGTCTCAGGAAAATAAACAAGGTTAATTTATTATTGAATAATCTTATAATCTTAGAAATTGAATATTATATTCAGAACAAAGAGAGAAAATATCATTAGATTTTCCTAAACCACATAATAACTATATGTTACAATATATATTATTGAAATACAGGGCATTCTACCATAGTTTTATTACATTAACTGAAAACAAAACTTATAATCATCGCTCCCCATATAATCTTCTGGTACTTAACAAATCACTTGGCCCCAAAACAAAAATCTATCGGTAGAAGCCCATTGCCACAACTGGGATTCTGACTTTATGCCCTCTGCTCCCTTTGAGCCAAACCTCGCCAAAGCTGTATGTTCCCATTACTGATCGAACTGAAAGCGTAACAGAGAATTTCCGGGATGTACCAGGTCTAAGAGTCATTGCTGGAGGCCACGTTTCAATGGCCACTGCTGGAGCCATTCTTGCTGTGATCACGTACGTTTCTTCTCCAGCGACATTTGTAACAGTGCGTGTAACAGTTTGAGTTCCCACCAGATGGGATATCATGATTGAGGGTGTGTTGAGATTTGATGGATGGCTGAGAGTGTAGTTGCAGGGGGCATTCGTGTAGCTGCTGATCTCATGCTTGTCGATACCAGGTGTGGTGCATAAGAAGCCCAAGTAGTCCTCATATCCTGATTCGAAATCTAGGTGAGTATAACTTTTAAAAATGACAGCCATTTTAATACAATGGACATGATATTTAAAAACAAGATCATCAGCAAACACACTGTGCAGCAACCTTTGGTTGAACATAGCCAAGCACTGTCAAAGACAAGGCTAAAAATGAAGCTCGACTTCCGTTCAACAAATGCGAGCTTAACTAGAAAGAGAGAGTTCAACCACCTGAACTCTTTTGATTGATAAAATGGGTGAAGAGGAAATACGTTGATTACCTGCATCAAAGATCAGCCCAGGATTTAAAGCGGCTCGGGGATTGACATGGCCACTTCCATAATCAAAAGGCGTTGCGGGAACAAAAGATATAGTTTCCGATCCTGAATATTGTAGGGCTTGTAAGGGTCTCTCTGCTCTGTCAATGGTTGTCGCCGTAGTCATCAAGGCTGATTTTATGGCAGCAGGACTCCAGTGAGGGTGGTTCTGCTTCAAAAGAGCAGCGATTCCGGCTATATGAGGGGCAGCCATGCTCGTTCCGGATATCATTGCGAATCCTTCATCTGCTTAAATGAAGAAACATGTGTTAGAACTCAGAAAGTATACTTTAAACTCGGAAGATTTTGGTAAATGAAGGTAAAATATGTAACATGGTATCCTAAAAACTTTACTGGTGTAATTCGGTTCATCTGTTCCATTAGGTGCCCAAGCGGCCCAAATTAGAGATCCGGGAGCTAGAATATCTGGTTTTAGGAGATCTGCATCTTGAAAACTGTAATCTTTGATGTTGGGTCCTCGAGCAGAGAATAATGCTACTTGCGGGGCGGATTTGTGGAGTATAGGCTCCAGCCCTTCTCCAATGCTTCCTACTGCCTTGAAGCTTGTTACTCGCCCTGTCCAATCTCTCGGCGTGGAGGCATTATAGTAGTCTATGAGCACCTATAAGATGTGACCGTCCAAGAATGATAGTCAAAAACGAGAACCAGAAGCAAAGACAATTTGAAGAGAAGTAGAGAATAATTTTGTCGGCAAAGTCAATAATGTCATTGAATTCAAAATCAAGCAGAAAAGAAGGCTTTTGCCTTCCAAAGGCTTAGCTGATGGCATCAATAACTGAGAAGATGAGAATATAGTAATAGTTACCATTGACTTGCTAATATCGGTAATGAGGATCCCAGGGAGCCCAAGTGGAACAGGATCAAATTTTGTCCCAGGAGACGCATTTTCAACTGCTAGCACAAATCCAACTGCTCCAAGACTCTTAGCTGTCTCGGAGACTCTCTTGATTGAAGCAGTACCAACAACAAAGTTAAAAGAATATCCACAGAGAAGAATCTTCCCCTGCACTAAATTTCTGTTCAGTAGTTCAGGGCGCTGGCAATCCGAAGGACTATACTTCACAACTGATGAATCTAGCATCACATCATTAGCAGCAACCAAGCTAAATGTCCTATTTGCCGGTGTTGCAGCTGAAAGAGCAGGGGAATAAAAACATCCAAAAAAAACAATAAATTGAAAGAAACTGGCAATAATCACTTGAAGGACACTTAAATCAATGAATGATAGATAGTACGATTGTCGACATTGAGTTAAATTCTAGGATTATTTCATGCAAAAGAAACATTAGATAAATGAGCCATAATTCTTCGTGATAGAAAATAGATGAAGGCCATTTACTCTTGAGTAATGACTGATTTTTGTAAATGTTTAAAATGCAGAAAACGAGGGAAGAATTGTCTCTTCAACCGGAGATGTTGAAAGTCGGATTGAAGTTGCAATTTCAAAGTTGCTTATATTTTATCACTTTGTTTCTCCTTCCTATTTCCTGCTGCTTAGCCGGATTGAAGTTGCAATTTCAAAGTTGCTTATATTTTATCACTTTGTTTCTCCTTCTGATTTCCTGCTGCTTCTTACTCACCTCATTAGGCTGAAAATGGAAAGCTTGTTCTGTAGACTGTAAATGAAAAGCAAAACACTGAGTTGTATGAACTTACGGGACAAGCAAATTCCAGCCAAGATTTTCCCATTCCCCAAAGTAAGATGGTTTTTATATCTTCGATCATCAATTGCAGCAGCTACAGTTGCTATCCATGGGCTGTAAGACAGCAAGGTTTTGGGAAAGGGGCCGCCATTTCCAGCGGCTTGTACGACAAAAACTCCAGCTTTCACAGCTGAAAGAAGGGTGGCATCAAAAGGATTTAAGAAAGTAGTTTTTGTGGTAGTTGGAGGGCTGTTGGGGCCAACTGAGAGATTCAGAATATCCACACCATCATGAACTGCCTGCAAAATGGACATCGTGTCAGAATGCTGAATCAATTGTAAATAAACACCACAAGCAACCCTCGTATGATTCTTTCATCATTTTTTTAATCCGTCAGATATTTACACATCCCGAGTCCTGACAAATATTTGGACTACCTGATCGATGGCAGCAACCACGTCGGCTACAAATCCACCAAATATTCTGTAAAGCGCTTTGTATACAGCAATTCTACACAAGTAAAATAATGTAAACTGCAGGATCACACATTTTGATTGAGGAGAATAATGACAGGTTTATATCCCAAAAGTGCAGCTAAATACCATTAGAACCTAACCTTGCACGTGGTGCCATTCCACTTGCCTTTCCGAATTCAAATCCATGAATCCTCACAGGAATCCCATTATTTCCAGCTGCGATAGCAGCTGTATGACTGGGAAACAAAATTGAATCAACTTCCAAGTATTTCCATTAAAATACATCTACAAATTCAAATTAAAATATAAGATTAATCCAGACTAACTAGGAAGCAAACAATCGTTATCCAATTTCATTTTTCTCTGAGCAGAAAATTAACAACTAGAAACAAACACACATGTACGCTATTATGCAATCATTTTAGATGTTGAGTACAAAGCCTATGTCTGCACGTAAACACTTACTTACATACTATACACCATTGGCATTGAAAAAATATCATATTCAAATGATAAAACAAGGGTGAAAAAAACAGGGAACATAGAATTCAATTGGTGACTCTACGAGCGAAGAAATAAAAAAACGAAAAGGGACTTTATACAGTAGAGAGCTAGCATAGAACTGGGCAAAACAGCAAATACAAGTTATAATATTTAATTTAGGAAAAAACAGCTTTCCTTTTGGTGAATCAATTGAGCCCCTGATACAATTTTTGTGCCATGGAGCTTCACCAGTTAGCTTCTACAAGCCAATAACTTCTAGATCAAAGGGCTCCCAGAGGAAAGAACTACACAGTTTATCCCAATCCAACCCTTCAATGTTTTTTAAGGCAAGATAATATATATATGCATATTATGAATCGGCACTAGGGGTGTTAAAGAATAGAACCGGCTCACGAGCTTTTCGAGCCGGCTCACAAAATCCTTGATGCATATTCAAAATTATCGAATCCAAGCCGAATTTTAACATGTTCGAACTTTTTACCCGAGTCGAACTTGAGCCCAAACTGTTCTGTGTCATAGTTCGCAAGTCGCTTGCGGCTTGAAAAATCTCTGATGCGTATTCAAAATTATCGAATCCGAGCCGAACTCAAACATGTTCGAACTATTTCCGAGCGAAATTGAGTCCAAATTGTTCTATATGATAGTTCGCAAGCCGCTAGCGAACTTTAATATTTATTAATATATAATAATAATATATTAAATAAATATATTTCAAACTTTTATTTTTGAGTAGCTTGCGAACATATTTGAATATTTCGGACCGAATTCAATCCAAAATATTAACATTTTCGAGATTCATATCGAACTCGAGCTTGAATATAACTAATTTGAGCCGAATTCGAACCTTAAAATTTTCTTCATATTTGGCTCGAATCAGTTCATTTACATCCTTAATCATACTTTTTGGGTTCAATAAACTTTTTGGATCATATTAATCAAAGAGATTACCCCAAACATGAGTGTAACAATTCACAACCTGGTTGAATAATTAAAAATTTAACTATCTGCTAGGCAACTAAAATACCATGAGACTGATAGATAGTAATTCAACTAATTTGCAAGTCTTCGCCAAACAGGTCCACTCAAATCCCAGTACGAACATGGGTGATTGAGGGAAAAAGAATAAAAACTTGAACAACTTCATAAATATATAAGATGTGCCAATCTCGATGAATTTGACAACAAAGGATAAAAACTCAGACCTTCCATGTCCATCACCATCATAGGGAGAATCATAATCAATATCTGGATTAAATGCACCAGCTACTTTTGCTGCTTCAGCAAAATGTTGAGCTCCAACAATCTTTCCGTTACAAAAGTCCATTTTTGTTTCGGGGTCAACTTCACACTTACCTCTATACTTGGGAACAGGTCCATAAGGCTCGGTGTAATGGGTTGCAAAGCTTGGATGAAGAGGATAAATTCCCGAATCCACAAAGCCTATTACGATATCCTCCCCAGCTCGGTCAAAGCCGCCTCCAGTAGGCCACACTCCAGTTGGAAGCCCCAAAAATTGTGGGGTGTGGGTTGTGAGCTTCCTCACTTTCCAATCTCTATCCACAGACTTCACGCCAGGTGCTTGTCTAAGTATTTCTGCCTAGTAATATGTTTAAATGTATGAGGAATATGGGTAAAAGAGGATTGAACATTGATCAGCTCAACGAAAAACTGAAATACATAAAGGAAAAAGTATAAGCAAAGAATGTCACCTGTTCGGGAGAAATGTGAACAGCAAAACCATTGATCAGATGGCGGTAGCTATAGAGTTTCTTGAAGGTGCCTTGGTCAAACAACAAGTCAAGAAGCATATCATGTCTTTTCTCTAGATGGTGGGAGTAGGACGTGACCAATTCACTGGAAGGGAACCAAAAATATAGAGTTAATAAGTATTCAACATTCAGTATTTCAATCGAACTTCTTTCAAAAAGAGAAATGTAGTAAAATCCCAAGAAGCATTGGGCATTGGTGATGAAATACGACATAAGTTCAATCGTGAATCGCCAGTCATTTACATATTCCTTTTGTTTGAGTCTGTTTATTTTCTGTATTTACATATTCCTTTTGTTTGAGTCTATTTATTTTCTGTAATATGTAATAAATAATGTTTATCAGAGAAAGTGTGATAAAAAACTTCCTCATACTGGAGTAAGCAAAGACACTAAGACCGAGACAGTGTCCATGATATCTCTCAGTCAGAAAACTAGCTTCCTGCCAATCCTTCGCGGAGACATCAAGCAAACAGACAAGAAGCAATATAAATTTGGTCACAAACTTATTTAATACGAAACAAAACCACCCAATCACCTATCAAAAGTAATAAGATGGTCCCATACAATGAACTGATATAAACATCAGATCACAAAATTGTTTCTGCTTCGACAAAAGGCAGCACAATGATATGAACTTTCACTCTAGATATTCTAAGAGTACCTTGTAACATCAATTTTTTTGTCAGAATCAGACTCCACTGCGGTGGCTTCAAACCCATCAATACCACCTCTATAGCTTATTATGGGTTCTCCTTCCATTGTCACGATGTAGATTTCTGCCCTCCCGAAAATCAATACACTTAATAATATTAAGACAATAAAAGAACCGTTCAACTCCATGTTAAACGTCCAATCCAATTCTGTTCCAACTCCACCTAACCTGACAGAACCAAATCCATTCAAACTAAAATCAATACATATGAAATTAGATGTCCAAATGAAGTTAAAAGAGAATACAACGTGTCATGCACCAAAAAATGGAATAATTTTTCATAAGGACAACTTTATACTTGCAAGTAGAAAGCGCCTAAAGAAGAAGCACCCAAAGGGTATATTTACTAAATTATTGAATCAAGAACACGGTCTATGCATCTCACGGTGGTGTTTGAGCGTGCATATATGGTTAGACCAAAGAGATTTCACATGTTATAAATTAAAGAAGACAAAATTTCCAGACAGGTAGGCAGCAGATAAGCAAATAAGTGAGCAGAAAACTTAAGCTCTATACCTCGCTTTCTCCTTTTATTGCTTTTGATCTTCTTCTTTCTCTCACTCACATTTTATCCATGTGACTAATCAACTACAAATTGACTAATTACAATAACACCCTGTACAAAAATGTGAAAAGAATGAGGTAAGAACAAGCAAAGAATCAAAACAACCAGTCCAGTACAAAAACAACACAAATCCCACTAAGGAAAACAGCGAGATGAAAAAGGTGAGATCTTTACTCACCTTGATCCAAGAAAATAACAAAACTCTAAAATGCCGCACAAACTACTGCATTATCACTCCCATTTTTCACCAATCAGCATTCTCACAAAAAAATCTATATTTCCCAGAAAAAAGACATGAACATCAAGACAATACAACACCCCATCAACTCACTCAAGTCAATATTTTTTTCAGCAGAACTAGAAACAACTGAAATGGGTATAATATTTTTTTCAGCAGAATTGTGAAATAGTGAAATGTGAAGGAAAGAGAGAGAGAGAGAGTGGAGTAATTAGGGTTGAACAAGTTGGGTGAAATGGATTTAATAGGGGGAGACCAGAAAGGACCGAAGATGGAGGCCAGAAGTCCTCATCAATCATCATACCATTGAACTATTTTTACCAAGAACTGTGCTTTATTTGCACCCTTCCATACCCTTTTTGGTCTTTAGTGGGTCATTCCATTTTGTATATAAAAAATTAATTTAAATATAATTTTTGTTATTAAAAAAAGTAGAATTCTAAACTTTGTTAAGAATTACTTCAACTCATTCCAGGACAAAAACTTTACATGAACAACTACAAAATCAAGCAATCGCAAGAACAAGAATACACAACAAACATACAATCAATCAATGCACAAGAAATTTATGTAGTTCGGTCGTTATACGAATTACATTTACGGGAGGAAATTGTTACTTTATTGATACACAAAAAATTCACAAGTACAAATTTATATCATATTTTCATTACTGTATTTATATCAGGTCTACACACATTAGTAGATCATATATATGTCAAATAATTTTTTTAAATTTATTTCATAACATATATATAATTTATTTTATATAAAATATGACGAGTATGGGGACTTATTTGTTTTTTCCTCATAAAGTATTGAAATATATTGTTAGAAGACAGAGACTGCAGGGGTTCGTTTTCTCAGGGCATGTGAGGCTTGGATCCCACCGGAGTTGTCGCAATTCTCATGCATGACATTTGAGAGTGCAATAACGCTTTTTCCTCGAATAAAGTGAATGAGAAATTCCTAAAACGAACACAGTAAAAAAAAATCTTGAATAAATTGTATATTTACTATTATACAAAAAAACTCCATATTAAATTAGACTCGTTGTGGGATAAAATTTAGTCGTATTTATTTGTTTTAAAAAAAAATCGAATTTTTTCATCTGCATATATTAAAAAAAAAAAAAAAACAGAAAAGAAAATTTTTTGAGAGGACCACTTCCCCAAGATTAGTTGAACTTGGCATGCATATCAATTATTTCAACTTGTTAGAATTTCATTAACTAATTAATTCTTGTCCATTTACACAACATAAAATGATATTTCAACTTGTTAGAATTTCATTAACTAATTAATTCTTGTCCATTTACACAGCATAGCATGATAAATCCAAAAACCACTTAGAAACAAAAACATGTACATTTTCTCATCTGTAAACAAATATTCAAAATGTCGAATTTGCGAAAATCATTCCCGACAAATTACATCAAAAAACTCACATATTACTCCGAACTCGAAAATTTCATGTTACCCTTATTTAAAAATACATTTAAAAGAGAACATCTATCCTCGTATATAAAATCCATTGAAAAAATCTTAGTCTGGCGTGTATTAATAAATTTCCACCGTTGATTCACAACGATGTCTTTAAGGATAACGTTACATTCTTAGAACTTGTATGTTGCTTTCAAGTGCTCCCTAAAGACGCGACATGAAGGAGCCTACGTGGAAACTTTATTTTAGACATACGTATTGATTTCATTATATTATTATTCATAATCGTTTTTTATATATAATATTATATTCTATATTTAAATTATATCACATAATATATGATAAAGACTAGAATTATACCATAAAGTTAAATTTTTTAAACGGGTTTGGAACATGTTATTAAATACGAGAGAATTGTCGGTTGATTAAATAAAAGGAGACAAGGGTCTAAATTGAGTAGACAAATATTAAATTAAATAAATGTTTAGCCGGATATCTTAGAGATACATCAATATTAGGCGGTACTAAACATATAGTATCTAAAAATAGTGTTTTTAAGGAGAAGGATTTCATTCATATGTAAGCATTCGTCTTATATATCACATTCTCATAGATCTATGTATAATCAATAGTGAAAAATAATATTTTAGATATAATATTTTTCACGCAAATGAGTATATATCACGCAATATTTCTTTATAACAAAACTAAAAAAATGCTTTGCAGTGAAAAATAATACCTACGATGTAAATTGTAATACTTTTTATATGTTTGATTGGATTGAAGATGCGTCTCATGATTATTTTATTTTATTTTTGCATATGTAATAATTTCTAAATTCACAATTTGCTTCGGAAAATATTGGAAAACTTTAAATCCTCCCGACCATGGAAATGTTTCTTGGTCAAAAAGTGTGCTAATGGCACCGGACATCACTTAAATATAGTTTCCAGATTCATGAAATCATCCATTTTTCAATCCTTGAATGTAAGGATGATGGCTTAATGAAATGTACCACAATTAGTCAAAATCATTAACAGAAATTCCCACGATGAATTGAATACAAGGCAAATTCTAAATTTCGTTCAATCTCCGTTCCTACAAATCAGGCCCCGTGAACTTTAACGTGGGCCATCGAATCAAAAGAATCCACCGGCAAAAGGGTAAAAATTGGAAATCAATTCATTTGATGGACACCATATAAAACTTTGTCAAGTAAAAGATTAAAAATATTATTATAAAAGTCTAGAAGATTTCAAATATACTCATAAATAGATACCAAAATTCACAAGTAGACGTATCAATTCTATTCATGTTTATAATAAAATAATATTTTTGATTAAGAATTACTTTTTTTTCCAAATAGAATATCTGTATCACGAAATCGACCCGTGAGACGATCTCATTGAAGTTTTTGTTTTAAAATTATTCTTTTTGGTTATACAGTATCCAATTCGGATAATCATTATATTATATTTTTTTATTTCAAATTAAACAAGTCTTTTAGAAAAATCTATGACAAACCAACATTCAATAACACTGTGTATTGAGTATTGAATTTCTAATTTCTTGATACTTCTAGAATTTCACACCTCTCGATTGCTCTTTATAGACATTTCAAATCATTTTTTTCCTCAAGTTAGCTGATTTATCTGCATTTTCTTTGATACTTTGAATTTAGAGCAGATAAACTATGTTCATATGCTATTGATAAGTAACAATAACTAAGAAACCATATGTGAAAGAAGCCCAGAAGTTAAAGTTTGGCAAAGCCCTCTTTCCAATTTATGACCAATATCAAAATCTGCCCAACAAGAGGGATTTTTGATTGAGTCCGATTCGGAATAAAAATGTTGGACAAAACCAACTATGATGTACGCATAACCAAGCTGGGAGAAGAAATTCCATTGTTCCAACTCGAATAGGTCTCTGAATCATTTACCAACCATAACAAAACAATTGTCCGCAGTATCTCATTTATATAACCATCTTTCGTGCTATCCATATATAATCGTCTTTCTACAATCACCAAATTCTTGAAGAACAATCCGTCGGTAGGATGAACCACCTCTTTCATCTTTTTTAAAACCCCAATATAAAGTCCATTAACTATTGTTAAAACACATTCTTTCTTCGTCTCTCTTTCTTCCAATACTTTGTTCGTAGAAAAAATCACGAATAAATTCGAAAAAAGTTTTGAAGGCCATTATTCACAATGGAATATGTCCTTTAATCCATTATACTACTCACTTCTATTGAAAAACGGATGTATTATGTTTGCAGCAACAAATGTTCTATTCAACTGAAAATTCTTATCTTTAATTTTATTTTTTATTTCGAAATTTAAAATCATCGACCAAATAATTGCATATAACAAATCAAGCCACGTTCGTTAATCAAGATTCTTATTATGAATTTATAAATTTTAAAAAAAAAATATTTGGCCCGCGAGGATGGTGAAATGTCAATTCCTGCCCGTCAAAGTGGGCCGAAAATCCAAAAAATTTCTAACTAATTATTGGACTTTAATTATTTCTTGAGTTGTTTGGTTAAATAAGGTAATTGGACTATGATGGGAAATTAATTCTTGTATTCGAATATTTTAATGGCCCGAAACTATTAAATCACAATATTATAGTGTACAATCATTCAGAAAAATATTATATTATATAATTAAAATAATTTATTGTGAAATCTGTTGTGAAAAAGTAAAAATTTATGGTAAAAAGTAAAAATCTCAAACTCTCAAAATTTACCAAACTACACACTTTATAATATTTTTCTCTCTACTCAATTGTGATTTTCTTCACAAATGAGAGATCTATTTATAGGAAATCTTTACAAATAATCCAAAAATAAAATACATCATTACCTACATCATCACACACTAATTTTCAATATTTACAACTCTTATTTTCAACATTCAAATATTCAATACTCACATTTTAAATATATTTTTCAACACTCCCCCTTGTGATGATGATCATAATGATTGTCTTCATTACGTGTTTTTATACTGCCTCGTTAAAAACCTTACTAGGAAAAACCCATTCGGGATAAAAACCATAGTAAGGGAAAAAGAGTGCAGTCACGTAAACTCCCCCTCATGTTGACACGAACAATTCTTCACAAATTTCGTAGATTGCGCATCCCAATATTATATATGTGCTTTCTGAATATTGACGTAGGAAGTGCCTTTGTGAAGAGATCTGATGAGTTTTCACTTGATTGAATGTGACGAACATCAATATATTTATTCTTCTCTAGCTCCTTAGTGAATGCGAAGAACTTAGGAGGAATATGTTTAGTTCTGTCGCTTTTTATGTATCCTTCTTTCATTTGAGCAACACATGCAGCATTATCTTCATATAGTATCACAGGCTTCTCATCAGATGATAATCCGCATGAAATTTGGATATGTTGGGTCATTGATTTTAACCACACACATTCACGACTTGCTTCATGTAGTGCAATAATCTCGGCATGATTTGATGAAGTTGTTACGAGCGTTTGTTTCTGAGAACGCCAAGATATTGCAGTGCCTCCACGAGTAAATACATATCCAGTTTGGGAACGTGCCTTGTGTGGATCAGATAAGTATCCAGCATCAGCATAACCAATTATACTTGGATTAGCATCTTTTGAATACAAAAGTCCCAAGTCTGTCGTTCCTCGTAGATAACGGAATATATGTTTAATTCCGTTCCAGTGTCTCTTTGTTGGATATGTGCTAAATCTTGCCAACAGATTCACGGCAAAAGATATATCAGGCCTTGTACAATTTGTAAGGTACATAAGGGCACCGATAGCACTTAGATATGGTACTTCTGGACCAAGAATATCTTCATCATCTTCACATGGACGGAATGGATCCTTTTCTATGTTTAATGATCTAACAACCATTGGAGTACTTAAAGGATTTGCTTTATCCATATTAAAACGTTTAAGGATCTTCTCTGTATAATTTGTCTGGTGAACAAACATTCCACATTCTTTTTGTTCAATTTGTAAACCCAGACAATACTTGGTTTTTCCAAGATCCTTCATTTCAAATTCTTCCTTCAAGTATGACACAACTTCTTGAATTTCTTTATTCGTTCCAATGATGTTTAAATCATCAACATATACAGCAATAATTACGCATCCGGATGTTGTTTTCTTAATGAAAACACAAGGGCATATTGAATTATTTACATATCCCTTTTTCATCAAGTGATCACTTAGTCGATTATACCACATTCGACCTGATTGCTTTAACCCATATAATGATCTTTGTAATTTCACAGAATAACATTCCCTGGGTTTTGAACTTTGTGCTTCAGGCATCTTAAATCCTTCAGGGATTTTCATATATATATTACTATCAAGTGATCCATATAAGTAAGCTGTAACAACATCCATAAGACGCATTTCTAAATTTTCAGATACCGCCAAGCTAATCAAATACCGAAACGTAATTGCATCCATCACAGGAGAATACGTTTCTTCATAATCAATTCCAGGCCTTTGAGAAAAACCTTGTGCAACAAGTCGAGCTTTATATCTTACTATTTCATTTTTCTCATTTCGCTTTCGAATAAAAACCCATTTGTATCCAACAGGTTTTACACCTTCAGGTGTAAGGACTATAGGTCCAAAAACATTACGTTTATTTAGCGAATTTAATTCAACCTGGATTGCATCTTTCCATTTTATCCAATCCTGCCGATTTTTACATTCACCAAAAGATTTTGGTTCATGATCTTCGTTATCATTTATGATGTCGATTGCCACATTATAAGAAAATATATCATCAATTTCATCTATATCTTTCGGTTCCATATTTTTCCAGTATTAATATAATTGATAGAGATTTCATGATTCTCGTCAGTTTGTGGTTCTGACAGAACATTTTCATCATCATGTGTTTCTTCAGGAACACCATTCTCTATTTTGTGATCATCATGTGTTTCTTCAGAAACGTCATTCTTTATTTTGTGATCATCGTGTTTCTCTATGAATTTTCTTTTTCGAGGATTTTTATCCTTGGAACCGACTGGCCTTCCACGCTTCAGGCGTTTAATGACATCATGAGTATCTTCCATTTGTTTCTTTGGAATTTCAATTCGAGCAGGGGCATTTGCAGCATGTATATATGATTTAGTTACCCCTTTTGTATCTGCAAATGCATCTGGTATTTGATTTGCTATTCTTTGCAAGTGTACAATTTGTTGTACATCTTTTTCACATTGTTTTGTTCTTGGATCCAAATGTAACAATGATGATACATACCATGTAATTTCTTTTTCGGTATGTTTCTGTTCTCCCCCTAACATTGGGAAGATTTCCTCATTAAAATGACAATCAGCAAAACGTGCTGTGAACACGTCGCCTGTCTGAGGTTCAAGATATCGAATGATTGATGGACTATCATAACCGATATAAATTCCAACCTTTCTTTGAGGTCCCATTTTCTTTCGTTGCGGTGGTGCAATAGGCACATACACCATACATCCAAAAATTCTCAGATGAGAAATGTCTGGTTCTTTACCAAATGCAAGCTGCAATGGGGAGTATTTATGATATGCACTTGGTCTGATGCGAATTAATGAAGCAGCGTGTAAAATTGCATGTCCCCATATAGAAATAGGGAGCTTTGTTTTCATAATCATTGGTCTAGCAATCATTTGCAGACGTTTAATCAATGATTCAGCCAATCCATTCTGTGTATGTACATGAGCAACAGGATGCTCAACAATGATTCTCATACAATAATCATTGAAAGTTTGGGAAGTAAATTCACCAGCATTATCAAGTCTAATTTTCTTGATTGTATAATCGGGAAATTGATTCCTCAATTTTATTATTCGAGCAAGTAATCTTGCAAATGCAACATTTCGAGTTGATAATAAACATACATGTGACCATCTGCTGGAGGCATCAATCAATACCATAAAGTATCTGAATGGTCCACATGGTGGATGGATTGGTCCACAAATATCACCCTGAATACGTTCAAGAAACATTGGTGATTCAGTTTGGATTTTGACTGGTGATGGTCTTATAATAAGTTTTCCAAGAGAACATGCTTTACATTGAAACTTATTATTCTGAAAGATCTTCTGGTCTTTCAGTGGATGACCATGTGTATTTTCTATAATTCTTCGCATCATTGTTGAACCAGGATGTCCCAATCGATCATGCCAATTGGTTAATATCGAAGAATTATCAACTACCATGTTTGATTCAATGGGACTTATATGTGTATAATGCAATCCAGTAGGGAGCATTGGTAGTTTTTCAATCACATATTTCTTTCCTGATTTATATGTGATAAGACACATATATTTCTCATTCCCTTCATTCATTGTTTGAGTATCATACCCATGGGAATATATATCATTAAAACTCAACAAATTTCTTTTCGATTGTGGTGAATATAAAGCATCATTGATCAAAAATTTTGTACCATTAGGTAACAAAAATTGTGCTTTACCACATCCTTTAATCAAGTCTACAGGACCTGATATTGTATTCACCGTTGTTTTTGTTGGTTTTAGTTCCAAGAAATATCTTTTATCTCGGAGGATAGTGTGCGTTGTACCACTATCGGGTATGCAAACTTCAGCTTTGCTCATAGCATTTTTCATATTTGAACTTCAAAAAAATATGCAATGAAATAAATTACTTGCAATATATATTTAAATATAACACAAATCATAATTATACAATAAAACATTATTCTATGAATACATGAAAAATAGATTATTGTACATTTATATTCTACCATTATATTGTTCATTTTCAGAGAAATCGTTGAGAAAATCTGCAGCATCAATATTGTTCATTTCTATCCCACCAACATATTGATTATTTCCAGAGAAATCATTCATAAAATCATCAGCATCAAAATGAGTTGAATCACTCAAACGGTCACTGCGTTCAGTGAAGTTGGTCTCCTTTTCTTTCCCCTTTAATGATTCTTTATAAAGTTTACAAAGGTGCTCAGGGGCTCGACAAACTTTGGACCAATGTCCTGGAGTACCACATCTGTAACAAGAACTTTCATATCTTTTTGAGTGCTTCTCATTAACACTTGTATTCTCATGATGCCTTTTCTGTGGATGGTTTGGGACGTTCTTTTGAGATGAGTTATAAAAATAACTATCTCGATTATTTTCAAAACCACGGCCTTGACCACGACCACGGCCAATTCCACGTCCACGTCCACGTCCACGACCTCGACCTCGACCTCGACCAAAACCTTGTCTTTGAATTTGATTTTGGTTTCCAGGTTTAAATTCATTTTTACTTACAGCATTTACTTCTGGAAATGCTGTTGATCCAGTGGGTCGGGACTGATGATTTCTCATTAATAGCTCGTTGTTTTTTTTCCGCCACAAGAAGACAGGCGATGAGTTCAGAATATCTCGCGAATCCACGTACTCTATATTGTTGCTGTAGAGTAATATTTGATGCATGAAACGTGGAAAATGTTTTTTCAAGCATCTCAGATTCTGTGACCTCATGTCCACAAAATTTTAATTGCGAGATTATTCTATACATCGCCGAATTGTAATCACTGACTTTTTTAAAGTCTTGGAATCTCAATGTATTCCATTCATCCCGGGCGGTCGGAAGTATAACTTCTCTTATATGTTCGAATATTTCTTTTAATCCCTTCCACAAAGCCATGGGATTTTTTTCAGTCAGATATTCACATTTCAATCCATCGTCGAGATGTCGACGCAAAAATATCATGGCTCTTGCCTTTTCTTGTGACGTGCATATGCCATTTTCTTTAATGGTCTCGCTTAGACCCAATGACTCAAGATGCATTTCTACATCTAGAGTCCATGGCATATAATTCTTTCCCGTGATGTCGAGCGCAACAAATTCGAGCTTTGTTAAATTTGACATGGTGGTACTAAAAAAAATTACGATGCATTTTATTAGTTAATAATTATTGCAATACAAAGTAACGGATAAACAACAAGTACAAGTATTTGTAAAAATAAAGAAAACGCACGAGGAGGATATTCTCCGATAAATAAAAGACTCGTGAGTATGATAACCAAAATAATTAAAAATATCCTTGAGAAAGCCATCTTCTTTTTTCTTCGAAAAATTTGATGATGAATAATTTTTAGAAAAGAAGAGAAAGTTGGAGTGATGGAATGTGTTTGTGAGATCATATTTATAGGGCAAAAACTAGCCGTTTTTTACCATTTATGACCGTTGGGGTACAAAAAAAATAAAGGTATGTATTTGTATAATTTTATGGTAATAATATGATATATATAATATTAGACATGTTTAAATAATTATGTATATCATATCATAATATTATAATGAGTGTCATAATTTATTTTGTTTAAAAACCTTATAGGCTTTTATACTTGTCGTATCCCTTACCGGGAGTGTGGGATGTCGTCTTAACATCCTCCCAGGATTTATAACAAGTTTATGAAAAATTTATTTTTATTATTTCTAATAATAACATTATATTGTATATTAAATAAATACACAATAAATAAATAACAGTAAAATAAATATAATTATTTTTGTTACCTTTTTCTTCTGTTTGGAGCTTGGAAAATTATGTAGGACTTTTAGAGCTTCGTGCTGATAACGTGTTGTGAAAAAGTAAAAATTTATGGTAAAAAGTAAAAATCTCAAACTCTCAAAATTTACCAAACTACACACTTTATAATATTTTTCTCTCTACTCAATTGTGATTTTCTTCACAAATGAGAGATCTATTTATAGGAAATCTTTACAAATAATCCAAAAATAAAATACATCATTACCTACATCATCACACACTAATTTTCAATATTTACAACTCTTATTTTCAACATTCAAATATTCAATACTCACATTTTAAATATATTTTTCAACAAAATCGACCAATTATTGATTAATTTGCGGTGGTATGTTTGATTAATCGACCACATACAATCTTACAGTATATCCATAGCCTTTGTTAGCTCGAGGTTTAATAAATAAATAAAGATTGCATGTTGTATATCATTTGTGAATCTCCTTCTTCGGTTCCTAAAATATGTAGATTGACTCTTTTGTAAGAAGGTTTCATGAATCTTTATATGTGAGACGGGTCAACTCTATTGATATTCACAATAAAAAGTAATACTTTTAGCATAAAAAGTAATATTTTTTTCATGTATGACCCAAATAAGAGATCCGTCTCACAAAATACAACCCGTGAGACCGTTTCACACAAGTTTTTGCCTAACATGTTTGTGTGAGACGATCTCACGGATCGTATTTTGTTAGACAGATATCTTATTTGGGTCATCCATGAAAAAAGTATTACTTTTTATGATACGAATAATAATTTTTATTGTGAATATCGGTATGGATGATCTGTCTCACAGATAAAGATTCGCGAGACCATCTCACAAAAGATCTACTCAACATGTTATCTGATTTATAATTTACGTTAATTATATTATTGATTATTAAATTCAATTTTTATGACAAATTTATATTTTAAAGAATGTAATTGATCATATATGTACACACGAAATATGTGAATCTCCTAAATTATTAGAATTCATGTTTGCACAGTAATCGCAATATTTCGTTTTTTCACAACGATTATACATGTTTTTTTAAAATTTGGGGAGTGAATTTTTATAATTGAGTTTCAAAATCGATACCTAGTCACACACTAATTAATTTGGCGTTTGATGAACTACGAATCATAGACACATAAAAAAGTTTTACATACACATTATATACACATTTATTGCAATTTAACTCCTTTCTAACAAGAAGTTTGATTATGGCAAGATTAGACTATGTCTAAATAGAAACGTGACAAAAGCCGCTGATGAGTAAACCGATATATATATATATATATTAAACCGAATATATATATATATATATATATATATATATATATATATATATCTTGTAAAACGGTCTCACGAATCTTTATCTGTGAGACAGGTTAACCATATCGATATTCACAATAAAAAATAATATTTTTTCATGAATAACTCAAATAAGATATATGTCTCACACAATATGACCCATTAGGCCGTCTGTTTTTGCATAAATAAAATGGTCAACAATTATTAAACATTTCAAATTGTAACACACTTGCGGTTTTAAGAGCTGTCAAGCAAATTATTATAACATAATCAAAGCAACCAATCATGCACACATTGTCAGTAAAAAATATGTAAAAACATGTCTTCACAGTATTTTTTTTAAAAAATTAGTTAATTTTTTTATTAATAAATGCTACAGAATAATGATTTTCAAAATTACCTCTTTACATTTCTGATTTATAATTGAATTTGTGGGTTTATTTTTTATTTTTTAAAAAAACTAGTCTCCGTTAAATTGCCTTATTTTTTAAAGTGTATTACTGTCTTCTAAAATCCATTTTTTTTATCCGTAGATGCAACCTATCTTTATCTTAATAAATAAAAAGATATACCCAGCTTTCCAAAATCACTTTTAATCATTTTCTTCTAAATTAGATTCAAATACATCTTAACCAAATCAAAGAAATTTTACAGTAAGGTTTATTTGGTTGATATGATTTGCATAATATCATGTAAAAATTCGAAGTTTTAACCGATGCAAATTCTCGAGGAGTAGTGGTTGTGGGTTTTCCAAAGTTTTTTTTTTATCTAAAGATGTGCTAATACAATTATGAAGAATAAAAAATAATTAGATATTCTAGAGCTTTTGGGTTTGTAATGAAAATATTGAAATGTATATTCCAAGTAATATAAAAGGTCGTAAAATGCCAGCAGAAGCTGATAGAATATAACATAAACAAGAAGGTGAAGTGTGCTTTCAGTTTCAACACTGTGCCTGATATCTCGCTGATTTATCTTATCACATCTTCACCAACTTCCACAACCTCCGATCCTCCATGTCTCCATGGCTCTCTGGGTATTCTACGCTCAATGTGTTCGTTATTCTCGGTTTCTGGAGCTACTTTTTATGTTTTCTTTATGGTTCTTTGATCAAAATGGGTGAATTAATTTTTTTCCCCTCAAATGCCTAGTTTGTATTATGGGTTTTTGATTCCAAGTTGGTAGCTTTGTTGCTTTTAGTTGCGAGTCTTCGTGATTCTTGGGATTCTACTTGTCCGAAAATGGATTTTTCCTACCTTTTTTTTTAAATCTAAACTTATAAATGTCTTCTTTGGTTTTGATCCGCCACTGCTTAGTACACGAGTTATTTGGTAATTTTTCTTCCAGTTATTCTTCTTGGATCCTCGTGGTTGTGTTCCATGCTCGACAATGGGAAACTTGATTGATGTTGAATATCAAGTCTGGTGATGTCCGATTCTTTTGCTGGTAATTGAAGTGCAGGTTTCTTTGAGAAAGAAGTGTGTTCTATTTGATTTTGTTCACTGTATCCTTGATGGCCATCCGCTAACTTATTTCCAGATCTGGGATATCTATTGTAGATTTTGGGCTGATGAATCATACTTTAATAGATTATGCGCCAAATTGTCGTGCATATGGAGAATAAGGATATGGGTCTCTTTCGTTTTGTTGTAAAATTTGTTAGTGACGAGTTTCTGCCAAGTGCTAATTAACTTTATCAGAACCAGCTTTAATTTTATGCATTTTAACTACGACCTGGGAATCTCTTGAATTTTATTTTTTTGCATCGCTGAGACCATCGTGAATCCTCAATTATACTTTATGAGATTTCTTAGTTTCTTCTGAATTCTGTGACAAATGCTAAGTTCCTCGTATAGTTTTTAGTGAATAATGACACTCCTTCAGGATACCTGGAAAAGGTTGTGTAGGTTCAAGGGTTAGTAATTTCCTTTTTGAAATCACAACTCCTGCGTTGTTTCATAAGAGGTGTTAATGTTTCAATTCTGGGAGAAAGGTGTGCTTTTATTGACACTTGTTGTACTGTCTTTTAGGTTTGATATGACGCTGGAGGTGGATATGCTATGTTAATCTTTCAAGATTTTTTCATTGATTTTCCTAAATAAATTTGGTTCTCTGGTTTCTGTGGATCACTAAGAGTCATGGGCTCCCGATTTCCTTCGCATCAGTTGAGCAATGGCCTCTATGTATCAGGCCGGCCTGAGCAGCCAAAAGAAAGGACTCCCTCAATGAGCTCGGTTGCCATGCCTTACACTGGAGGTGATATCAAAAGGTCTGGAGAACTCGGAAAAATGTTGGACATCCCTATAGATAGCTCAAGATCCCGAAAATCTGGCCCTATAAATAATGCTCCTACTAGGACAGGTTCATTTGGTGGCGCTACTTCTAACTCCGGGCAATTAAATTCTGCTAATCGTGTTTCCTTCTCTTCTTCTGGAGGGGTTCCTGGGTCTGCGTCGTTGAAGAAGACAAATTCTGGACCACTTAATAAACACGGGGAACCATTAAAAAAATCATCTGGTCCACAGGGTGGAGGAACAGCCGTTTCTCGTCAAAATTCAGGTACTCTTGCTCCGGTTCTCCCAACCACAGGCCTCATCACATCTGGACCTATTACATCGGGCCCCCTGAATTCAGCTGGGGCTCCTAGAAAGTCATCTGGTCCTTTGGAATCTACGAGCTCGATGAAGTTGCATCATGCTTCTATTTTAAATAACCAGGCTGTCACCCACCTTAACCAGGTTGATGAATATTCCATCCACAACAGCTTTCCGAAGCCAATTCTCTGGTCCATCATTCTTCTCTTTGTGATGGGATTTATTGCTGGAGGTTTCATCCTTGGAGCAGTTCGTAGTCCCATCCTTCTTGCCGTGGTTGTTATTCTCTTTGCAGCAGTGGCCACCATATTTGCCTGGAACACATGTTGGGGAAGAAGAGCTGTTACTGATTATATAGCTAGTTATCCACATGCAGAACTAAGAACTGCAAAAAATGGCCAATTCGTCAAGGTTTCTGGGGTATGTGACATTTCTCGTGTTTGTTGATTTCAAACCTGCACTTACACCACTCTCCTAACGAGCAACGTGTTAAAATTTTGAAGGTTGTCACCTGTGGAAATATTCCTCTTGAATCATCATTCCAAAAAGTTCCCAGATGTGTTTATACTTCCACGAGTTTATATGAGTACCGGGGATGGGACTCAAAAGCTGCCAACCCCATGCATCGCCGCTTTACCTGGGGCTTTCGATCATTAGAGGTAAGAAAGGACTTTTAATTCATCACTGTTCCTTAGTTTTCTTTTAGGTAAAGCAGAAATGGCTCCCTAAGAAACAACCTGTGTTAAGCCACATGTTGAGCTACGCCGCCCTGTAATTATTGAGTCGTCGATGTTGTCACCACCCTCTTATATAATGTTTGATTCAGCACATCTCTCTCTCTCAAATTTTCTGGGATTTTTCATTTGTTGGCTGCGGCCTTCCATCTAATCAATTTATCTGGTTTCACCTAATTTGGTTGAGGTAATTATGGTTTGTTGTGCCTGCTCTAAAATTTACTGAGATGGGCTTTCTGCTTTATTCAGTATACGAAACAAATTATGTGTATTGTGCAATGTCTTGGTTTTCAAATGCTTGCCAATTTATCAGTAATAAAACAAAGCTGTGATCCCAAAATAGTCCTCAGAATTTTCTTGGCTGAGAGGGAGAGAGTCTATTGTCATGCAACTGTTTAAAGCTACCCAAGGGACAGAGTGACTGATAAGTGTTTAACTGACTTCAGAGGCACGTGGTTGATTTCTATATATCTGACTACCAATCTGGATTGAGGGCGCTAGTTAAGACTGGCTATGGTGCAAAGGTGACTCCATATGTAGATGAATCTGTTTTGGTCGACGTCAATCCATTGGAGAACGTGGTCAAGTCTCCTGAATTTCTCAGATGGTTGGGGGCAAGAAACCTTTCCAGTGATGACCGTGTAATGCGACTCAAAGAAGGGTGAGATTTTAAAGTCTTTTCTTCTTACATTTCATGTATGTATATAATTCTTGTTGACGTGATTTTGAAGTGACACTACATTATCTCTTCGAGAATGAAGTGGTGAAATCTGTATTGTGTTTGAAGTTGTCTTTGACTGCCTGTGATAAGAAGCCTGACTCTGTTCAGTGGCAGAGCAGGAAATAGAGGCTCTGCCTCCAAAAATTTTCCCGTAGGATTATTTATTTTTCTGTATGCCTGGAATTATTTTGAGGTTAAGTTCTCTATGTGCTGCTCTACCATTATCCATGACAGAACACAGTGTGCAATTTTAACCTCTACATCCATTTACCCATGTTGGATTGGATGTAAGTGGGATCTACGCAACATCTATACTATCCAATGGCCGATAGATTGTTTGAGGCTAGAAAAGTCAGCTTCGACTCTCGATCCCTAGCCTAAACTCGTTCTCTTATCCTTATAAATATATATAACAGATACATCAAAGAAGGTAGCACAATATGCGTTATGGGAGTCGTGCAACGGAATGAAAATGTTTTGATGATTGTTCCTCCGGCCGAACCCTTTTCAACTGGTTGTCAGTGGAGTAAATGCATTCTTCCAGCCAGTCTTGAAGGCATTGTTTTGAGTTGCGACGCCTCAAGTATTGACGTTATACCAGTGTAACTCTCAATGTTTGCATATCAGGTTTTGCATCGAGCACCACAAGGCAAATTCTTCTAAAGTTAACCGTTTGTATAGTTTTGGCGTCATTTTAATCTCGTTTTGATTGAGGAGGTTTTTCCAAGGGGGTCGTCGGTCTCATGGAGGGAAGCCTATGTTTTTTAGACGTTGACGGATTCATTTTTTACTAAGTAGAGTTATTCTGGTTGATTGGTAATTCCTCTGAAAATTGGTTGTGTTAAAAATAGCGAAGTACTACTAGACATCGATGCTTTCATTTGATTGAGTTATTCTTTGTGGCTATTTGGCCACTTGCTCTTATCAATATGCATGGAAATGAAATATGTACTCCATATTTTGTAAAAATATATGCTGTGATTTTGTATATTTTTGTTTAAATTGGAGTTAAACTATTTTGGTCAAGGATTGAGGAGATGAGATCAAATTTGATATTCTGAGACATTGAAACTTGCGTTTTTCCCCTTTCTTGCCCGTGTTTTTGGAATATTTATATATTAGATTAGATTCGAATGGTTTTTGCCTTAATAGTGCATTAAATTTGGGCATTTAAAAGGCCATTATTTAAGAAACGATAAAGATCCAAATAAATAATGTCATTTATTTGTTGAAGAAGCAAAGTAAATTTTTTGACGTTCGATTGGTAAAAGTAAGAAACGATTTTACTAAACCAAATGTTCAAGTTGGTAGAGGCCCATAGCTGTGGGTTGAATTCTTGTTTCTAACATTTTATCCTACATGATTTGTCTAGTGTATTATTTGATTAGAGGGATTCGTAGATTATTGTGTTAGTCGGAGGTAGACGAGCGTTTGACAAATAATCATGAGTTCGATTCTCAGACACTTTTTTGGGCAAGGTTGTCATACGAAACTTATCTAATATGATTTACCTAATCAACATGGTTTGCAGAGTATCATGTTACTCCAAAGATTTACTTCGTATACACCAAATACTGCACGAGTTTTTATGTCATAAAAATAAAAATAAACGATTTTATATATTGAAGTAATTCAACGGATTATATTACTAGTAACTTAATCGATGTATTTTGTACAAGTATTATATGTTGTGTATGACATGTTATACCATTTTTAAGTGCATATTATACCCTTTTTGGATAGCTACTTTGAGTTTTAATTTAAAATAGATTTTTCTAAAAAAATTACATTTATTTTTTAAAATATAATAAAAAAACTTAGAATTTAAATTTGATAAAAAAGTATTCTTTATGCAGAAATTTAATATATTCAAAATAATATTTTATATAAAACGTAATTTTATTATTATATAAATATAGTTATATTGCACGTCAGTTACTCATATTCCGCTTCGTAATATTAAAACTCAATTTCCGACTCTTAATTTTTCTAGTATTCACCCTCAAAACCCTAATCGCCACAGAATGGCTTCCAGTCAATCGACAGCAATCAACGGCGCCGCTACCGAAGAAGCAGCCGAAAACACAGAGGAGCTTACGGTGGAAGAAGCAGCCGAAATCTTCGATGGCGAGGAGGACGCTCCAACTGAGGTTGCGGATACCGTGGAAGTTGCGGAGATGGATGAAAAGGAGAAGGAATTAGCTGAATTGAAGGCTAAGTGGCCCGGATGGCCGGGTTATTCGGTATTTAGAGTGGTGGTGCCAGTGCTGAAGGTGGGCGGTATAATTGGGCGGAAGGGAGATATCATTAAGAAGCTCGTTGAAGATACGCGTGCTAGAATTCGTATTCTCGACGGACCTGCCACCTCTCCCGATCGCATTGTAATGTCCTTTCAACTTCCTCTTTGTACTTGCACGATGAAATCAATGTGAACTCATTCATAGTTACGCATATTGGGGTTTTGTCTGTATCGGTTTGGTGAATCGGTAATGTTGGGGACTTTTCTGATCCACGGGGTATGGGTTTCTTTGTTGTTCGGCTTCTTGTAGTAATTTGAGCATAATTTCATTTCTTTCTCGGATGTTTAGTGTTTCAAAGAAATCTGTAAATTATTATTGGTATATTGTCCCTGCTTTTGGTAGTTGATATATTTAGTTTCCTTGTAACCATTGTTTTCGTGATACGAGTATGAAATTTTTTTAAGGCTGCTGTGACCCAAATGTGCATATAATGTGAGCTATCAACTGTTTTCAATCTTATTTGATTGTTTTGAATGCAAATAATACACGACAAATTTGAGGAGAAGGGGGCATGAGCAATAATTTGTAGCTTTGTAAATATCTGCTTAAGAGCGTCTTTTAGTGGAGCTACTACACCTGTCATTTATGACATGTTGAAGATACTTTTGATTTTCCGTAAACGGATTACTCACTTTTGGTTTCTGTAAAGCAATTACTCCTGAGATATAACTAACAAAGTGTTTGATGAAATATGCAAATTACGCTATTCACGGTCTCTCTACATGGCAATATCCACGACATGGTACACAGGGTGTTCAATGCGAGGAATTAATAGCAGGAAGAATATTAATTTCACTATTATTCATATATGGCCCGTTACCATCTGAGTGCTTTCATTTAAAATGTGTGCACGAGTAGTTTGAAATGTGGAGTTCTTATTTTTACCTATCATTATAGAAACCAAAACATGGTTTCTGTTATCTGTCTATGATTGCATGAGAAATTCCTGAGATTATTTCTGATCGAAATATAATAAGTGCTTTAAATTTCCTGTTGTTTTAGGACTATATTTTTTGAATAATTGTTTCCACACTGGTTGACTAACTTCCATTCTTGGTTGACGTGATATTTTACTGCGTCTCTAGTAAACTTTGACAGTTTGTTTTGAACTTCTGATTTTAATGTAATTGTGTTATAATTTTTCTGCAAAACATGCTAATAGAAATATACCTTTCTATACGTTTCAAGCATTGTGCAATGTATTTTAAGATAATCATGTGTTGCCAATTCTATCATCTAAGACAGTTGATTATACAGGACATCCTGTTATTTCTCCGCTCATTATAACTTCTTAGTTAGTCATGTTGTGCTGGTCATTAAAGCACGGTGATTTTGTAGATGTAGCATATTGTGTGAAGAAAAAATCGTCAAATGAAGAAGCAGAATGAAATTTTTCTTTTGGTGCTGCATTTGTACCAGTAAGCAAATATGGTAATCATGGTTACCTTTAATCCAAGCTTCACCTGATAATTGGTGTTACATATCACCCTATCAGCTACTTGTTTCACCCATTTTAATAAAATTTGGCATTGTTGTGAATTTTGTTGAATGAATGTGATTTCCTTGTTTGACCAGTCTGAACTCTGAATGGTCTATCTTTCTCAGAGAGTTTTTAACCTCTTATTATTCTAGGTTCTATAATTGAAACGTCTCCACTGTCATTGTTGGTTTTAGTTTATCTTGCCAACCTAACTGACTATGGAATGGTATGTTTTTCAGGTTTTGATATCTGGGAAGGAAGAACCAGAAGCAGCAGTGCCTCCAGCTATGGATGCCATAATAAGAATCTTCAAACGTGTCAATGGACTACTTGAGGATGATGGTGATGGAAATGCCCTTGGTTCTACTGGTGCTGTCTTTTGTTCGTTTCGTTTGTTGGTGGCATCAACACAGGCCATTAGTTTAATCGGAAAGCAAGGCTCTGTCATCAAGTCTATTCAAGAAAGCACTGGTGCTGCCATCCGGGTGCTTTCTAGTGGTATTATGACTTATTTTTTTGCATATATTTATATTGCTTTAATCATTTTTCTTATTAAGCTTCCCAATCTTTTTAAACTGATTGATCTCAAGGGTTGCATCCACAATGCATTTTTATTCTACAACTATTAATTTGGGTCACTTAAGCTTCATGATAGGAAACATTCTTTCCTTGCACTCCATTTTATGAGCTCATACTGAATTAAAGACTTGTATGGCATACACAGCCTTAATTGATCAATTATAATGTTGATGTCATGGACATAATGAGTCAAAAAGACAAAATAATATCCCCCCTGAAATGATCGTATGATCTCAACTGGGAAAACTATATCCCAGTCGTATTTATCTTGGCTCTATGATTCTTTTTTCGTAATCCACTTCAGAAAATTTTTACACTTTGTGATGAATGACATGGTATTCTATATTGTTTGTTATTTGTAGATGAATCGCCTGTTTATGCTAGTTCCGATGAAAGGGTTGTTGATTTACAAGGAGAAGCTGTCAAAGTCCTAAAAGGATTGGAAGCTGTGGTGGGCCACCTGAGAAAGTTTTTGGTGGATCACACGGTTCTTCCTTTATTTGAGAAGAGTGTAAGTTCCTGGTAGGTTTGTGGTTTCACGCGATCATGAGACTATAGTGAGAATGTTACTCCTTTTGCAGAATAATGCTCTAGCGACACAGGAAAGACAAGTAGAAGCTTGGGCTGAGAAGACATCACTGCATTCTACCCCACAAACGACGTTAGGCTCCGATTACTTTGTTTCCCTAAAGCGGGATTCACTCTTCCTCGACCGTGAAAGCCAGATAGAATCCCGTCTGAACCAGTCCAGACTTTCAGTGTATGGAGCAGATCATGGACTTGGAAGTCGCTCTTCAGCAATAGGACATTCTGGTGGACCTATTGTCACTCAGGTTTGGACATGTACCTTGAATATTACTTCTGTTTATTGAATTTAGCAGTTGTATGTTATTGCTTGCACTATTTCTCCCTCTAAATATGCCATGTTGATTCCTTGTGGCAGGTTGCACAGACAATGCAAGTACCACTTGCTTATGCAGAGGATATAATTGGAGTTCAGGGAGCAAATATTGATTACATTAGACGCACTAGTGGTGCCATTCTTACTGTGCAAGAGAGTAGGGGCCTGCCTGATGAAATCACCGTGGAGATAAAAGGCACCTCTTCACAAGTTCAAGTAGCCCAGCAACTTATTCAGGTGAAAAGTCTTCGGTTTTTTGTTGGTTCTTTTCCTTCTCTGATCATCATCGTAAACTCAGGTGCTTCCGCCCTCAAGTTGAAGGACCAACTAGGGACTTGGAAACTAAGTTGATGTTAATGAATAGTGACGTTTGATAACAATCTGGTTTAAGTATTGCGTTGAAGTAGTAAAACAGTAACATAAGAAAGTTAATTTTTACAAATGGCCTCATTGTTAACTAAAGATTAAAAAAAGGAGTATGAATTAGCGATGAATATCAACATTATTTTTTTATGTTATGCAGGACTTCACCAGTGGTCACAGAGAGCAACTTCAGGGGAGCTATGGCAAGCTTGAATCCAGTTTACGACATTCCTACTCTCAGTTAGGTAGCAGTTCCTACTCAACATCATTAAGCGGGCAACCTTATTCTAGCTATGGATCATCTGGTGTTGGTGGTTATAGTAGCTTTAGGCTGTGATGTGTTAAGCTCGAATGGTCTCGATCAAGCAAAAGCTCGTACCCATCCTCATCTTTTGCACAACCACCATATTCCTGCTATGGATCTTGGTGTTGGAGGTTGCAATTGCTTTATTTTATGATTTGCTCGGCTCGAGTGTGAGTTCATGAAATTATCCTGTCAAATATTCTACCTATGCCACCTCTAAAATGTAAAGCAGGATCGAACACGGAAAAAGAACAGTTGTTACTTTTATTTTGCTAAATGGATTCATTTTATGTAGTGTTTTTGCAATTTCAAAATTTGGGCTAGGCCCTCCATTAGGCACTAATTAATATCCATATGATACCGTAAATCACTATGAAGTGAGACCGATGTCAACTCGTACTAGTTAAATAGTATGTCGATGTGATACGAGCAGCATCAATTGTTTACTTCAGTAGTATGTCGATGTGATACGAGCAGCATCAATTGTTTACTTCGGTTATGGGTGGAGTGGCTTTATTTTATTTAGATATGCGCGCGTGATTGGATGTATAACAATTTAGACAAATTTTAAACATTAAATTAAATTATTGATGCATGGATGCTGAAGAAAATATAAACCTAGATTTAAGTAAACGTATATCAATTACCCGATCAAATAACTTGTTTTTGACAAGATGATTGACCGCTATTTTTTTCCCTGATTATTTTGTGAACGCGACAAATAATATTTTAAGAATTTTTATAAGATATCTATGACTCAATTATGGGAACGTTGACATGAATGAGTCATCTCCTGAAACTGCTTTTGATAGTATTCAGTCCAAGAATTCAACAGCATTCTGCCACAACTTAAATCTCCCACATTTCATCATAAAATTTAGACCCCTTTCTCACAGACCAAATAATAATAATAATAATAATAATAATAATAAATTTTGAAGTAAAGCAACGTAACTTTAATTAATAGTTTAAGTTCGTATACAGAAACGAAAATAAGAATGTGGATTTCTAGAAGTATAGAACCGTGCTGACTTCGGAGAACAAATATGATTAAAAAAAAAAAAACACGCAAAGCTCAACACTTTGACCGAACAAAGAGTTGATTTGGCTCAAACATTTCCTTTCATTAGCTCAAATGTATGTATTATCGCAATTACAAAACTTACGAATGTGGTTCAAAAGGCAAAGTGGTTAAAAGGATGAATTGTGGGTAGAGAAGCTAAAAAGAGCTCAAGGGGGACAGGTTGATCTCGTATATACATCGAAGGAAACTAACAATCGAGCATTCTACACTAAACACACACCTATAGATTTTTTGAAAGTAATGTACAGATGGGGTTGCTGGCAATCTAAAATTAACAAATAATTAAGAGGAAATTTCAAGAAGAGTTGCCTTCTGTATGTTGAAAACTTGAATTATTTAAATTTTTATCAAGTTCAAGCAAAGGTTTTAGTATAGTTTCTACCTGATGGCTCTGTAAATTGGCCTCTTCAACAATCATGGATAAGGCACGCTTGCAAATCTCCTCATCTCGAAACGCTAGAGTCCACCTTCCATCTACCAAAGCTTTTGATTTCACTTTTTCGTGGTTCATATCCTTACTGGTGTCAGAGAAAGGGAATGAGGATGGACGGATTCGAAGGTGCAACCACTTCAAATGCTTATCATCTATTCTGGGCTGTCATGGGGTAAAACATACGTCTCAAATGTTATGTGATTTGTAAATGAAAAATCTGAAATATATTTTGAAATTCGGATGTAAAAATTTGTTTTAAGACTAAATTTTCTCTGCCGTAGCATATAGGGACTGATTTTAGAAAACAATTCTCTCAATTTAAGTTGTTTGGTAGAAATTAATAAAGTGCAAAAGCAATACTCACATTACATCCAGCTAACGGGGCTACAACTCGGACAACTCCATAACCTTGTTTCATGGGTAACTCCTCTGCAAGAACAAGCCACCCCGAGGTTCCCATGGTCACCGACAGAAAACGAAAAAGGCGCTCTTTTCCCCTTTCAAACGCGATTCTACATGGCAATGATTCGACTGCAGAAGGTTGACATAACATTTTTAAATGACAAGTATAACAGCATGTGTAGATTGGTGATCTTTTATTGAGTGCGTGCCAAAATTCACGAGAACTAGAAAGCAAGAAAACAAACAACTGTACAAAAACAATAATAAAATAGGTTTAAAAAAGTTCAAAAATACCAAGATTAATCTCAGTGCTTGGCTTTGGTCCTGCTGGATTTACACCAGTATTTTTTGCTCTAGATTCTGTTGAAACTTCGGCTGCCGAGAGCAGAGTAGGTTGATCTGGCAAAACTCTCCCGAGCGAGAAAATGTGGAGATGATGAAGCAGTACATACACCTGGGTAGGGGAGAAATATACTCAACCGTCAAATGGAAAAACATTAAAAAGCATTGCATTGACAATTGACAGTTAAGAGAGCAGAACCATGTTCTAATAAAATTTATTAACAATGTCATAATGAAATCTTTTTCTTGAGCACGACCTTCACTGTCTCGCACATTCTTTCACCAGCAGCAAATGATGATTCACCGGAAGTAAGCCCTGTCAACTCAAGATACGAATCATTTAAAATGGTTGCTTATAAAATGGAAAACCATTTAAACATGCTACGTTATACAGTGGTAGGTATTCTGATATTTCAAATTTGTTTAACGTGAAAGCATGACAGAGAGATGATACCACCTGAGAGAGATTTATGTTGTGGCAAAAGTATAGACTTCGGATCTTTTCGAGGAGAAGAAGACTCAATAGCTACAAGTAAGAACTGTGTTATCCAACATGTTTCAAGAACTCATGAAAAGCTATCCTCTATTAAAGCAGGAAAAACAGCAAACCTCTTTTGCACTTTCTCCATTCGTCACAAAGAACTGTCACCAACATATCAGACCAAGTTCCTTTTGTCTCCTCTAGAACACGATTACTGCAATTGTAGAGTGAATCCTAAGCAAAAAAGACCATCTTCAATTTCCATACAGGAAACTCATATTGTCAGTAAATACAGCTTAACATGGAGCACAAATAGAAATCAGAAGATTGCATCAGATTCATCGGTTTGGATTGCAACATCATAACAAAGATCTCAAGAACAAAATGAAGAGAAATATCAATATCAAAGCAGCATTAATGAAAATTAACAAAAATTTAGGCGCAGTTAAGAGGTTTTTAATCTCGACTTGTCATAGATCCATGAGGCAACAAAATTAAGACACTTCACAGGTGAAACTACATCATTAAAATAAGAGTCCAGATGGCATAAGCAATTTTCCTTGAAGAATGACTTACTTGGAGTAATCTAAGATGACTTCTGTTAAACTCTCTCTCACTATGAGGTAGCAATTGGCGCAAAAGCCAACCACCATCCCACAATGTTTCTGCAGAGATCTTTGACCTGCAGAAGAGACCGACCAGCGTATCGAGTACCTAAAATAAGAAATTCAGATTCTAGAACATTACTTCAACAGAAAACACAGGAAAACAGAGAGCCATCTGAATGAAAAGCAGTCCTGATATGACGCTCATCCTCATGCACTGTACAAATAGTTCAGACCTCATGGGATTCATATTTTACTTGCTTTATTTACCCGGCTGACGTGTTTTATTTGGTTTCAACAGTTACTTGGCCAAATAAATAAAAACACTAACATATGAAAAAATTAACTAATAGCTACCCTAGCGGAGTGCATATGCATTTGAGAAGCTCTGACTGGGCTAAAAAATTCCCTTTGCTTGTTCTCAAACAACTACTTTAAAGCATTGAGAGTACATATCCGCGGTATAGTCGGTCATTGCAGTTGTTGTTCGTCCTGATTCACGCACTCTCTCTTTCTATGAGCAGTAACAATTACATGCAAGATAACAAGAATCTAAGTTCTATTTTATCCTCGGCCCACTACTTATTCAAAAAACAAGACGACGTCCTCTTTGATTTTAGAGGAATATTTCAAATAGCCCTGCAGTGACTTGCTTTGGCACTTACACCATGAAGGGTTGGTTAGTTTTTAGTTAGCATGGTCCTCTAGGTTAACAGCCAAAGAAGAGAGTAACGATTCTCTTGAGCTAGTTTAAACGACTGAACCAAATAAGAGAATGGGAACCAATTCCACTCCGGATTCCGTATGTGAAGTGGTGAATGAGAAAGAAGCATGCGGGAATAAGGGTTAAAAAGATTAGGAATAAGAAGTTCCCAGAACAGAATAGAGTTTCTCTAGCCATATTCAAATTTCAGTACATAAAACAATCATGATCACATGATCATAAGCTCCCTGAATCATGATACACATCTTATCTGGATACTGTACACAAATTTTCTTGAATAGAAATTATAAACAACATAAAGCTAATAAAACTTGTGAGCTCTTATCACCAAGTAGAGCACATACATATATACTATATAAGTATCTTTCTACATGGAGGAAAACCTGTCGTGACTACCTTTGATTGCAAAACTGCACCAAATTTTCTTCTCCGAAATCTCGATTCCACATAATCTATAATATCTATCATATATTATTAAGAGATCCAGCAATTATCCTCTGTCTCTGAAATTCTCCACAACATCTTGTTTTTACGAGGGAAAAAACATAACAAAATAAAACTCAAATACGAAAGCTATTGTGAAAAAATTACTAAAACTATACTTTACACAGAAATGTAACATACGTATTATATATCTATACTATATTATTAAGTTTGAGCCCCTTAGAGTAAACATCAAAATATTTAATTCCATAATTACCTTTCTTACCCAACTAAAAACCTACTCAAGTCACTCCATATTTTACATAGAAAAAAATATAAACAAAACTTCTCTTTTAAATTGAACAACTCTTCTTGAAAATAATTTCGTGTTAATTTTTTAATATTATTTGATCAAATTAAAAATAATAATAACACATGCAACACGTGTACATCTTTTACTAGTTATATAATATAACTAAGAGCCACTTGTAATGACTACCATTGATCTACAAAACACATCATATATTTTCTTGAAATGCAATCTCCCATAATACCTTTTTTATGAGAAAGCAAAACAAAACATAACCAAATAAAATTTTCAAATACAAAATTTAATGCGAAAAATTAATTCCAACATAATTAATTACTTATATTTATGCAAAAATTTACTAAAATTTCATGTACATGCACATTGCAGTCAAAGATCATTGCCATAATCTGAAGTGCAAAAACAGTTTATTAGATGAACAAATTTACAGGTTAAAAATGATTCACTAGATTTACACGTCAAGCACATACTTGAAACCTATGCACGCGAGGGCTAGTTTCATCCTCCGGGCATACACGTGAAACTCCATAGTGATCCTGCAGATTGAGATCGAATTAAATCACATCATGCTTTTACTAGTCACTTGTTTGAACTATACGCATTAAACCAAAACATGAATGTGCTTAACTACAAACTTGAAACAACTGAAGTTCAAAAAACCAAAAAAATTGTAAAAGAAAACAATGCAAGTGCAATATCTACAACAGTTTACACTTTAATTAATTGCTTCAAACAACAATTCATGACATTTCGCAACTTGAACATGAACGCAATAGCATTTCACACAGTGATGTTGGAGGAATACTAGCTAATGAATGTATAATTTTATTCAACCAGGACAGAGTATAAAAAAGGATATATGACTACGATAAAAAGAAATTCAGAAAAGCGGACAAGTTTCATTTACAGAAAATAAGATTAGCAAAAATACTTTTCCAGTAGTAATCCGTAATGATAAATAGTATCCACATTTTAATTTTCAAGAGGTCTACATGAGAAAAAAATAGACATTGCAATTAAATCAACAATGATCCACTATCACATAAATAAAATATTCGACGTTCTCAAGTACAGAAACATCAGGAGGTGAGGCAGCAACAGCAGATGCAAAAGAACATGTACCCTCAACTTTTTCAGATAGAAACCAAGGCCACTACTGATGCCATCTTTGACCAAACTACTTTCTGAAGAAAAGAGTTGTTCTTCACCAGAATCTTCCCCAACTAAGGCTCGCTGTAATCACACAAGAAAAGCAGTACTCTCCATCAACCAACAGCCTTGACATAATGTTGTTTCACATAAAAAGAAAATAATTATCATATTAAAAGTACACCAAAATAAACATCATGGCTTAATTTCAAAATTCCAACCAAGTTATGACAAATGCCTGAATTACAATGAAATAGTGTAGAAAATACAAGATTCAACATAATGCAACTTGTTTTACCTTTTCTGAAAAGTATAAACTACATTTTATTAACTTTCTATCCATTTTCCATGCGGGAAATACACAATGGAAAAAGTATTCACTCATTAAAGATGCGAGTGGTAGACCAACTTTTTGGTCGGCAATGGCATTTTTCTTTTTTATTATTTTAAAAAAAATTTTAATTAAAAAAAGACTATACAAGCACGAAACGTGTGCAATCGAATACTAATACTACATAAAGAATTAGCCTTTAGAGACAAAAAGTTTGTAGGTCGGTATGGTAGTGGCCCTCATTAATTTTGACAATTATGATATTACTTTTGTTTTAATATAAGTCAAATTCATTTAAAAAAATTTGTTGCGTGCGACGAAGCACTAGTATACAAAAAAAATTTAACCTTCCCTTCCTATGCAAATACCGTTTCACTTAACGTTCTCCTTTTAACTGCAAGATGACTTCCCAATATCATTATTTTATTTATATAAAACAAAGTTCAATGATTTTTTTTAAGAAGCCATGCGATTTTCTTTTCTCCAAACAATCACAATGAAAATGTCTCAAGACCACATACCAGCAGCTGCTTCTTATGCTGCCTGCGTTGTGGAAGTATGCCAAGAGCATCTACAATCGACTCATCCAGTTCTGCAGGTGCACAAATTACTTCAAAAGTCATGTTTGAATTTAAAGATTTTAGCAATGAATTTCATATCCTTCATTTATATCAAGTGGTTTCAAATTGTATGAACTTTTTAGCAACTGAAAATTACAAGTTTCAACTGCTTGCCACATAATCCGTCATTTTTTTTTCTGAAAACTTTCTAGTGCATCTAATATAGTGGACTAATATCAGGGATTTAAATCAATAAAAAAACAACTCGACCCAAACACGATATAAGTACATTGTATGGGAGCATCAGGTGAGTAGCACAACAAGATTTTCTATATAACCTTTAGTCTGTAATAAGGTAGCAAGCACACTTAAAGAGCCTGAAACTTGAACATCGTTGCCGCTGCTAACATAAGAAAGCAAAGCCTCCCTGCACAATTTGCTATAACAGTAAGTATACTTAAATTTGCACATTATCAGGCTGTCATAAATGCAAGATAATGAATTAGCTTAATCTTAGCCATGATGCATACCATTTTATGCATCCAAGCATTTTACAAACAATTTCATAATTGTCAGAATTATCGATTTCAAGTGAAAAATTTGGATAATACAGCCTCACATAAACTGCAACCCTAGGAGCATGTAGCCAACAGAAGAATTATGAGAAACTAACAGCAACACCACGCTCAAGGAGGAACATTACAAGGTGGAAGGATAACAAATAGCTGTTATAATATTCTACTAGGTATTTTGCTAACCTTATTTGAGGCTATAGATTTCAAGCAAATAATATATCACATCCACGGAACAAAATGGAGGTCAAAAGTGGAGCTGATGTGGAAAAACCATGTGTGACGACAAAACTCAACTAAAGAGCCCTTTGACAATTCAGCAAACTACAATATAACAGCTCATATATGCATGTTACATATAAGATTAAAGCTATTATAATGAGAATATGATTTGAATGAGATCAAGTGATCAACAGTATTAGTTACCTAGGAGCACATGATGTACTAGTACTACAATCTTGCCCCAAGGTACCATTTTCTGGATGGATTTGCGAAGAACCAGATGTTGGAATTGTAACTAGCAAACTTCCATCCTCAGACTCTAAACTCTGATTAATAGCATTAGAATTTTGACATGTGTTTGAAGAACCATGTTCCAACTTATAACCATTGATTTTGTATACCGCATCTACGGCGAAGTTCTCTGTTCGACACAGAAGAGAAGCAGCTACAGTGTTTGCCAGATCTTTGATTTTGACAATGTGCAAAATGCAACAAAGTAAATATAAAGAAGTGACAGCACCAATTCTTGTCTCCTGAATTACATTCAGAGAATCATAATAAAAATCTTTGCAATAAAAAACGTCAAAAAAATCATAACACGAGGACACGAAAACCAAAAATGAGAAACAAGTGCATACATTGACAGTTTCCATTCTCAAAGAAGGAAGAACCAATGGAAATATCAATAGCTTCAAAATGTTGTCCATTATCAACTTCCCAACATCAGGAATCCCAGCAGAGACAACATCACTGAAGTAATACAGATTGTCCTCAATCTCATCAACTGCAGAAAGAACAGAAGATCTTGATTCTGGGCCCAGATTCCTATATTTGGGAAAATACCATTGCCGTTAATAATGAAATAAAAACCATGATGTGAAAAACAGTATATCACAACTTACTTAGAAGCATCTGAAACCAAATGATTCAAATTGCTGCATTGACCTCTAAAAAATTTGATCAAATTCAAGAAATAAATCTCATGAGGAGCCCTTGATATAAACCTATTTACAGCATCATCTCCAACTGAAAATCAACAAAATATATGGTTTATGTCGTTTTGGGCCATGTTCTAGTGATTTGGAAGCTACAGAGGTTAAAGAGCAGAGACTCACCATGATAAATATTAAGTGTTAATGCACGCACAGCAGTCCGAATCATGCTTTCTTCATGGAAAGCAAAACGTATCGCATCAACATAGAGTGGGAAAGAAACAATCTCGTCCTAAATCCAAAAAAAATGAGATTAAAAGAATAGCATGATGACAAGTTAATTATTTTTTCCATTTTAAACAAAAAACATTGTTCGCCGAGTGGTAACCTCCCAGCCAGGTTGCCATAGCATATAACATTACCAAAGCTAAAATGCATGAATGAAACATTAGTTAAGTGTAAGCAGCATTCAAAAACAGAACCTTTATTATTGAAGAAGTTGTATATTTATCCACTTTCTCAAGCCTGCTAATTCTCATTTTTAAGCTTATGATTTCCATAATTTCATTTATATATATATATATACATACATATATATATATATATATAATCCGAGAACTCAAAATATATTATGCTCCAACACAATTCTGTTCACAGGTCCAAGGACTAAAGATACTCCAAACTCCCTCGTAACCTTGCAATCATTCCAAAACAAAACACAGTTGAGTCGACAAAAAAGCCAGTGAAGGTGATAGGATAGGCTAACTGAACTTACATCATGCATCTTGACAAGAAGAGAAATGGTGTCCTTGTTCAACTTTCCGCTTATTGCCCTAACAGTGCATACGCAATTGGAAAAAAAAATGTTGAGATCCATACAGGGTATCAAAGGAAATTTACGCGTATTGAATTAAATAATTAACAAAAAAAACTGAATTATGAAGCAAACCTTAAAAAAGATATGTAATAAGACAACAGCTCCTCGTTTCGGAAGTCAAATGAGTAAGTAATAAGGTAGTTCACATGTTCATTGCTAAACATATAATCTGCAAAGTTGTTCAAAGAGATAACTAATCAGAGATTTAAAAAAAAGCCAGATTAAAAAATTTGGTCCTTAAAATCGGAATACCATTATGATATCTTACATATTGAATGTTCACTTTTAAGGTTCTGGATCATAATACTCATTGTTTGCAAAAGCTGGACTGAAACTGTCACAGTTTTACTGATTCTTAATACGCGTACAAACTCGCCCAAAACCTGCTTCTCCATAAAAAGCCTAATGAAAACCCAAAAAGGATCATGAATTGAGTTAAAAAGAATATGGGTAGTAGCAGTTTAAGCATCACTGGCTTATCAAATATTAAAAGCATTCAAATCCTACTCAAAAAAGGCAGCATCATGTTGGTCACCATAAGTAATCAACTCTGCAATAGATCTCAATGCCTCAATCACAAAGTCCTGCACAATATTATAGAACCAGGTTGGAGTTCAATTGAAAAATGCTACCAACACACGATAAAATTATAATACCGAATATGTATTGATACTCTAGCCCCCCAGTTTCAGCAAGAGAAACAAATTACCTTGTTAACCTCATTCACAATTTGAACTTTAGTCAAATGATCAATCAAGTATCTACACACGAGATCAAGTAAATTTTTAGCGTTAAAGTAGCAATGCTGCGCATCAGAAAATGAACCACACGGTACAGAATTTGAACAAAAAGCTTGGGTACTACGCGTAACTCATTTCCTGGGAGAATTCGAAGGAAACAAAAGACAATCACCATAATTGCTGCAAAATCAAAGCTACCTGAGTTCATCTAAAGAGAATCGATCCCGGGATCTCCAAAAGGAAAACCACATCCTCTTAAGAGCTCGCGATCACGGCTTTTTTTTCTTCTTCGCATCAAAACTCATCCTCAACATGGCCTACATGCTTCAATCAGCAAATCAGTTTTCTCCTATGTTGATTTTCCCGAGCAAGTGATTGATTTCATCGAGCGCTTACTCCTATCACGGATAATTGTAAACGCGACAGACAATTGCCCTAAACCGAAGCTTACGGATATAGATTTGGGGTTTTCGCTCGCTGAATTGACAGCCGGGAATATAAATCGGCGACGGGAAAGAGAATATGCGAGGGGATTTTCGGGGTAGAGATGACAATTTGGGGGTAATAATTTGGTCGGGTTTTTAACGAATCGGGTCGGAGCCTAGAAAAAAATTAGAGGATGCGTAGGTGTTCTCCGGCGGTGGCCACCTGTCGAAAGTGGATATAAAATTATATATAATTTCGAAAATTATTGACATCGTATGAAATACCGACAACTAGTTTTTGGTAGATAAGAGTAATTAACATGGATGGAAAGCAAGCCGTACAAAATATAGTTATATAAAAAAAAAAGACTTGATTTATTTTTGATTAGGTCTCTTATGAGACGTTTTCACGAATCTTTATCTGTGAGACGGATCAATCCTACCGATATTCACAATAAAAAGTAATACTCTTAGCATAAAAAGTAATATTTTTTCATTGATGACCCAAATAAGATATATGTATCACAAAATACAACACACGAAACTGTCTCACACAAGTTTTTTCCATATTTTTTATTCTGTGTTGTTTATATTTTATATATTTATTTATAAATGAATATTAATAATAAAAAAAACGTAAATATCAACTCACTTATAAAAATATATATATATATATATATATATATATATTATTATTATTATTATTATTATTATTATTATCTAACATGAACCTGAGCTAGTAGTAGGGATGGCAACTTTCCACACGGATTTGGGGCCTCGCGGGAAAAAATCGAAACGGGGATGGAGATCCTCGATTTTTTCGGGTTCGGGTTCGGGTTCGGGTTCGGGGATTTTTTTAAATCCCCGATGTAATTCGGGGCGGATATGAGATTACTATCCCCATATCCGAAATCCCCGAACCCGCCCCGAAAATAATATCGATAATAAAATAATATTATTATTAATATTAATAATATAATAATATTATTTTTTAAAATATTAATAATTTATTATTATTATTATTATTGATATTGATATTAATATTAATATTATCTCTAATAATAATAGATGATAACAAGTTTTGATTTGACAAAATCTGCGAATTCGTTATCGTCTTGCAATATTAATATTTTTGAAATGAGGATGGGGGTGGGGATGAGAAGTTGATCCCCGAAGTTTCGGGTTTGGGATTCCCCGAACCCGAAAAAACGGGGATTGGGGTGGGGATGAGGGTGGGGATGGAATTCAGGGATGAGGATGGGGATGGCAAACCCGCCCCGACCCCGGCCTATTGCCATCCCTAGCTAGTAGGTTGCATTTGAGTTAAAGAATTTAATTTGAAGGTAATGATTTAACATGGGGAACTATTTGATGAATATATATGAAATACACTCATCTTGAATGTAATTTCAATTTTTTTTTATCATAATTAACATTGCATATACCTGGATTGACAAAATTCACAACAAAAATTCATACAGAATGAATTTGAAATTTATGATTCAAATCTCTCATTTTAAGCACAATCTTATATCAGATCGCTATGTGTTAAAATTAGATTTTTTCTTCAATTAGAGCAGTTGATTTTGATAACATTTATCATGGTTAAAAAAAAAATCGCTCTTACCTCGTATTGAATATGTAAATTTCATTTTGTATATAATGTACCGAAGGGTGTTGTTATTTCTTTTACGTATGTGAAAATATAATGGATGTTGATGAAATATTTGAAAACAAACAGTTGATTCTCGTGTTAAATATGATTTCCTTAAAAAGATTATGTCTACTTTGAAATGTAACATTTTTCTCCCATTACATAACGACTACATTTGTGATTATAGTACAATGAACCACGAGTTCATAAACCAGAAAATATTGAAAACTTTTTTATATGAAAAAGGAAGAATATAAGAGCAATATGAATACATTTGTTCTTTTTCTCTCTTGTACATCATCTATATCATGTATATCATTTATATATTTTATCTCTATTTAATGTCTTTGTAAGCGTATTCGTCAAGTTATCATTTGACTTGACATAATCAATAATGATAACTCCATTAAAGATCAATTGTTACACGGTATTATGTCTTTGATGAATATGTCGAGACTTGCCATTGTAAATATTTTTTTTGCCCTTACAGCAAATTGACTCTAACAATATATCATTATTGCAGACACAAGAAGAAATTTCCTCTATAAAGTTGCATAGACATTTAGCTTCTTATGTGGTTTTGTCTGGAACTATAATTCAGACTTCATGGTGGATCTAGCAATACAACTTTGTTTGGATGATCTCCAAGAGACTGAATCCCAGTCAATGCTAAAGACATAACCACTATTGATTTGGAGTTTTTAGTGTCATAAATCCAATTTGTATCGTTGTATCCCTCAAGAACTGAATAATATTTTGTGTATTGCAACTTATACTCCATAATGTGTCTTAGATATCTAAGCAGAATTGTCAAAGCCTTCTAATGAATCTCATTTGGGTTACTCGTGAGTCGACTCAGCTTATTCATGGCACATGTGATGTTTATTCGAGTACAATTCGTGATGTACATCAGGCTTCCGATAACTTTAGAGTATTTCAATTGAAAGATTGGTTCCCCATGATTTTTTCTTATTTGCCGTTTTCCTAGGAGGATAATTGAATGCCTTAAACTTCTTCAAGAGAGTTTCAACATAATGAGACCGGGATATAACAATTGTTTTTGAAGTCTTAAATATTTTAATCCATAGTACGACATTTGCAATGCTCATATCTTTCATATCAAAATGTCTTGTTAACATTTGATTTGTTGCATTGATCAAGTCTTGATTGTTTCCCATTATAAGCATGTCCTCAACATAGAGGCATGACATTAGATAAAATCTTGTGCGCTTTTGATGTGAACATATTTATCATACTCGTTAATCTTAAAATTATTTGACAACATAAAATTTTCAAATTTTTCATGTCATTGCTTAGGCGCTTCCTCAAGTCCATACAATGATTTAACGAGTAGCCACATTTTTTTCTTGACTCTGAATAATAAATCTTTCAGGTTGATCCATATAGATCTTTTTTCTAACTCACAATTCAAGAATGTGATTTACACATCTATTGGTGTATTTAAAGGTTATGCAGTGCTACAATAAATTTGAATACACAAATAGAAGTTATTCTCGAGACTTGTGAGTAAGTGCCAAACAAGATAAGACCTTCTTTTTATCTATATCTTTTAACCACAAGTCGAGTCTTATATTTTTCGACCGTTCTTTCAACTTTATTTTTTTCCTAAATCCATTTGCATTGTAATGGTCTGATACCTGATGGAAGATCCACCAATTCCCAAGTGTGATTTTTCAAAATAAAATCTATTCAAGAGTTGAAAACCTCTTTACAATATGGTGTATCAGGGCTAAACACCCTTCTTTGAAGGACTTTGGTTAATTTTTCAACATGTAAGTGAGAAATTTTGGATCGGATTTCTTTGCAAATTTGGCCATTTTGCTCCGTCTAGGTTTTTCAATTTGTGTATAATCTTTGTTTGTCATTTCTCTAGTCATTTTACTAGAACCAAGTTTATCTTTTTCAGGAGGGAATTCCATTTGATTAAACTCTTATTCTCGAGGAAAGATTTTACTTCCCAGTTCAATTAATCTCTTACTAGAATTAGGTTCTTCCCCTTGAAGATAACCTTTGTTTGGTATTTCTATTGGTTTTTTTTACTAGAATTTGATGTTCAATTTCTTTGCAAGGAAATACATTTTCAAAAAGCACAACATTTCTTACTCAATAATCATTATTTCCTTCATTCCAGAAATTGTCGATTCATGCAGGATGAATCTGTATACACACTATTGTTATGTGCATATCCAATGCATATGTAGATCGCATTTGCCTCGATTTCAACTTGTTTTGGCTTCTCTATTTTAAATTGTCAAGCACCCTAACACTTCGATGTATTTGTAAGCAGGTTTGTGACCTTTCCACATTTCATACGGTTTTTAATTGCTTTTCTTGTGGGGTAAATTATTCAGAATGTATTTAGCCAAAAAAATCACTTCCCCCACAAGATTTCGGGTAAGCCTGAACTTAGTAACATTACATTCATCATTTCTTTCAAACTCTAGATTTTCCTTTTGGAAATCCTGTTTAATTTAGGTGATTATCGAGCGGTATTTTGACGAATAATGTTCAATCAAGAGCAAAACTCATCAAATGGTACTACGTATTCACCATATATATCATTTTGTGCATTCTTTATTTGTTTACCAAGTTGATTTTCAACTTTGGTTTTATAAATTTTGAATCCCTCATAGTGTTTCGTCTTTACTTTTTAAAAGATATGTAACAGTTCTTGTGTAATCGTCTATTAAATATCAAATTTTTTTTTAACTCCTCTAGTTCGCACAAGTTCTAAATCATATAAGTCGGTATGAATTAATTGTGGAGGAGATGTACATCTTTCAATATAATGGAATGATGGCATGGTCATTTTTTTGCTTAAACACATATCTCACATTTAAATGTTGAATCAATACCATGTTTAGGCAATAACTCCGTATTCATTAAACATCATAAAATATTAGCATTTATGTGTCTTAAACGAATGTCATAAATCAGAACAATCAAACAATAATTCATATTTTAAGATTATACTTGATATTATCGATCCTAATTTCTTTTTGTTTCGAAGAAATACCACTGTGTTGACTTTGCGTGAACACAAATGATTGCAATAATCTGGAAAATTGTTTGTGTATCAAAATCTTGAATAACAACTCATGTATATATTTAAGTTATTGAATGAGAGACATCAACACCTAATCTTACCAACAAACTATTGATTAGAAACTACACTATTGTCAGAATCTTGCAGGGCCTTATCGTGTAATATTGTGAATTTTATTCTCAACTTTATAAACACTTGAATTCTAGATCAAAATACAGAGAGAGTACAGGATGGTGAATCAATCTTTTCCAAATTTTTTTTTTGAATCAGAATCTTTTCCAAACTTGCTTCTACAAATGTCAGTTAAACAGAGTTGTTCTAACCCAACTTCTAAAGATTACATTCAGATAAGAGTATTTATATTTGAAAAAATCAGAAAACATTTAAACGAAAATTCGAAAAGTACTGAGCTATTCCATACCAAATTCCCACTACTGGATTGCATACTTTAGTTGAAGGTACTTCATACAATATATCTCGAGTTCTCAACTTAGTTTCGATAATTTGCTAACATGTATCGTTGTTTAGGAATTTTTGTTGGAAATTTTAGCTGAACTATAACCCTTTTCATCAAATCAAAACACAATGAAAAAAGAGTACAAAACCAACCAACGATTAGTAAATTTACTCATTAATGTGAAACACAGTACTGGTGCATTATTAAACTGGCATATATCCAACAGGAAGAGAGAAACTAATGAAGAGATCGATCATTCCAGTGAAGAGTCGGTGTGACGGACAGTTCTTGAATATGCCAACACATCTTCAGGTTCTTTCGCAACACTTCCACCGTGTCTGCAGGGGTTGCTTGTTTTGCCGTCTGCGCTTTTGGTAATAATGGATTCTCGAATAATCTCCCTAGCTAATTCACCCATTGAATCACCTGTTTTATTTTGTTGTTCTTGCTCCTTCTGTGTCTGCTCTTTCCTCTCCTTTGTGGCTTCCATTCCCTGGCAAATTTCTGAGAACTTAGATAGAGACCCTCGGACATTTTTTGAGGCCTGGTTTTGGGATTTATGTAATATTCTTTCAAGATGAGCATGTGGATTAATATTATTTGTGTGACACACGGATGCTTGAAGCACGCATACACGTGTCCTTTCTTCCGTGGTTGGAGGTGACTTTGCAATGCTCTGCACCATAATCAAAGCATACATACGTCTGTATTATATCATGCTAGTAAGTCTCAAATATGTGTATTTTTAAAAGATTAATTTAAAGTTAATTATTATGTTACCATAATAGTCATCTGAAAAATCTGAATAAATAACAGCAATAATTTGTATGAAAGTTCGAGATATTAATAATAGAATAAAAATAATATAAAAGTTGAAATCAATAAGAGGATGTCTTTCTCTAACACCCTCATTATGGGAATAGTAATAACAGTTAATATTATATACAACGGGTAATGGGCATGGCTTACTTTTTTTCGCGTACAATAAATATTTAAAGAGAAATACTTTTTGAAAAAACACTTTTAGTAGGATCGGAAAAAAGTTCCATGGTGCCGTTTTGGTTGAAGAGAAAATATTGAATTAAGATTAAAACGATATTTTGGGTAATTCCAAACAAGGACAAAACATTTTTAAGGTATCCTGGGTCTTGATTAAGCCGACGAAACCCACTCTTCTCTGACAGATCCAAAGCAGCGAAACCAATTATATAATAGCGGAGGATACTAAATCAAGGTCCAAATCTCAAAATGCAAATAGCAACTTAAAGCATACATAAAACGATATTCCGATCCCATTGAATATCCCAGAAATTTGACAAATAACAAAATGCTTCAAGTAACACAAAACTTCTTTAAACTCAGTTCATCCTTCGAATAAGCTCATTGATGTAATCCTCACGATTACCAGCATCACCACCCTCGACATAATGGTTCCTCTTCTTCTTCAATCCACCTAGAGGTGCCTTGAGTTGGAATGGCCACAAGAAATTGTTTGCTTGCTTGAAATGGGGTCCAACGGACAAGATCTCGTGAATAAGATCTTCCATGCAAATTATTCCGTGCTTACCCAACACCTAAGCAAACAATGCAACACAAATAAACGGATTAAGGAATATTTAAAGAGTCACATCCAGTGAAAGATAATTCAAGTTGCAACCTGCTCGATGATCGAGTTATCAGTCAATGCAATTCTTTGCTTATTGACTTTTCCATAGCCACGCTTGTAGATCAACTCGCGGACACTTTTAAGGTTGGGGTAACTGGTAAAGGTACATGGAATTGAGAATTTGCTTGAATGGTTTATTTGAGATTGACTCAAAAAATTTGCAATTTTTTTCCACATTTCAGATGCGCATCGGCTTACCCGTATGTAACATAAGGCTCAACCCTATGAAGCATGTTCATCGTAGCCTTGTTAACTTTTAGAAAGACTCCGTTAAAGATCTAAGATGAGTTGACAGTAAACATCAGATTTAATATTAGGGCAAAGATTATAAGAACAGAAATAAATAAAAACAACAATATGTCAATATCCACGAGAAAACGTAAAGTGGACAGGTAACTTCGAACTATTTATCTCTAAAAACACAAGCACAAAAAGGTGAAAAAAATACTATACTGACACCACTTCCCTAAAAAGAAATACAAACAAATATAAATCACCTGACGCAAACGAAGAAGCTGCAAAATTTTCTTGGTTCTTGGGTGCATGGCATTGATTCTGTTAGATATATTGATGACATCAGTATGAAAGGTTCACGTACAGATATAACCAAGTATTCATGGACTTTCAACAACTTACCCCCTGATTCTGATAATGAACAAAAGCTTAGCTTCTGGATTGACATAAAAGCCTCCCTTCAATCTAGCCTCACGCTTCAAGCGGATCAATTCCTTTTCCTGAACAACAAACACACAAGCCAAATAATAAACACGTACACTTTCTATTTTGCTCCAATGCTCCTAAAATAGAGACAGGTTGATTTTCACCTGATCCTCGTACTCTTTTGCATACAGCCTTGCTTTACTGCAGATCAGCTTTCGGGTCGCAGATTTCTTTTTCTTTGCTTCCCCAAGCTCTTTGGCCTTTGCAAGGGCCCATTCCTCATTCCTCTTCTGCTTCTTTAAAACTGACTCGGGAACAACACCACCTTTGACTTCCTCAACCATCTTTCTACCAAAGCAACCAAATAAAACGAACAGAAAATCAGATGCTAGGCCTATCTAGATGAGAAACCTTCAACTAGGAATTTTATACAGCTTCAGAGCAAGTCTAATTACAAAGAAACAATATATTTTCATAATTCTAAATAACTTCCTTAGTTTCTACAAGTTTTCGGTAGTCAATACTCAATAGTGCACACAGCAACTTTCAGGTCTTCAATAAAGATAGAAAAATATGTGAGATGCAAAATATTATTGCATTAGAGATTTAAAAAGGTATAATTTTTATAGAAATCCCTCAACTAACCTTTGTGAGAAAAATGTGAATGTTCAGAATTAAAACCACTTCACCCTCTCTGTATGCAAAAAACAAAAAACACTTCATCCTCTGCAGCATCTTAGTTCTCTTGAATACGAAATGAGTAGCCAGATTAACGATCATATTTCAGATCACGACTTAATTTTCTGGATCTTCAGGAACGAAGAACTCGGAAGCGAACGTAAGGCACAATTAACAAAAAATACATTCTTTTTGCAGGTCTCAAAAAACAAGCAAAATTAGGATGGCAGTCAAGAAACATGTCTCACAAATGATTTAAATCAATTCAAGAATCAAAAAGCAGAATCCAACAAAATCAACCAAACAGAATGTCCAAGTTAAATTCTACAATAACATAAACAAACTGTTACGAACCTATATAACACTAATAAAAAAATACATATACCACACCGTATACCTGCCATTTTCTCATGGTTAACATCAAACATCAAATCACAACACACGAATGAAAATCTAACAAATCAACGACAATCACACAGACTATGATTTCAGCTAATTATTACCGGAATCCAAATAAGCACCTTCGCAAGGAGGAGTTTGGGTTTTCTGTTGCAGTGTGGCGGCCCTGGAAATGCTTCGGAAAAACCCTAGTCTATATAATCCACATCGCAGGGTTTGTTTGCGGGCCTGATGGGCTTTTAAGCCCATTTACTTGGTGGTCTTTGACTGGTACCAGAGACTACAGAAAGTCCAAAGCAGGTAGCTTCCCACAAAAAGCCCATTATTAAACTATTTGATTTTTAACAATTTTAAATTATAAAATATAATATACGACACAATGACGTAATTATATTTGTAACAACCAATATTGAATTTTATCAGCAATAAAGTCGTACAGCGATGCAAGAAAATGATATATATTTTTTTTTAAATGAAAAACAATGTATTGTGTGAAAATATAAGCAAATACAATCTTCATTTTTGGAGTTTTATTAATTATCGAAAAAAGAAAAGAAAGAAAAACAGTTTGAGGGTACCGGAATCGAAGCACCACGTACAGTACCTATGTTACCAAAGCCCTTGCAAATATCGGATCATCGCGCAGCCTTAAACCATTGAGGTGCAATTCCTTCCTCCGACACAGGATTTTCGCTGTATGCACGAAGGCGGAGGGCGTGCTGACGTAAGCCCTAAAACATCATTCGTGCTTGCACTTAAGCCTCGCCAGGTGCTCCTCGAAGAACTTCAAAGAAACCTGGCGGTGGCCAAGGCAATGGAAAGGAAGCGGCCTGAAAACTCCGCTCAACAAGAAGAGTCTGTTTTGATTTGCTCCATAGCCCTGTGGCTTCAAAATAAAGGCCTACTCAAAGTCCTCAAACGTTTCATCTCCGCAACTCAAATTCAGGTCTGTACAAGCAGTAACAATTGGTTGTGCAGATTCTCTAAGATTTTCGGGGGAGGAAAATGAGGCAATTTTATGCAATTTGGGTGCCAAGCCTTCATTTTAGAAAAATTACACCCCATATATACATTTTTTTCCAATTTGAGAACTGCTCCTGGTCAGTGCTCTCTCAGTTAGAACCTTTGTTAGCGTGTCTCTATTATGTCTATAAATATGCAGTGTTCTGCATGATAATCGGGGATTTTCTGTATTATTTTGCGAGAGAGACACTATTGTTCGTGCATTGTCATGTACTCATGTTTAATGTGAACATTTCATCTCCCTATTTCAATTTGATTTGAACTTCGAAGTGTACTGGAAATGGAAGCGATCTGAACAATACACATAAACTATGTTTTCCCATAATATCAACGCTTAAGCCTTTTATTGGTGTGGATTTTTAGGTATTGAATCAAGAAAGTTAGATCATTTCCACTCATCGGAATGTAGCTATACACTTTAAATTTATCTGGTAAGTGCAAAAGAGCTTTTCTAGACACTGATAAAGCACATGTTAATGGAAAATAAATCGTTGAAAGAATAAATCATAAGTGCTGTGTACGGACATATTTATCTGGCAAGTGCTAAATAACTTTCTAGACATATCCCGAAATGATTTTAATGGAAAACAAATAGTTGAAGGAAAGAAATCTTAAGTGCTGTGTACACGTGTAATATCTTGCTTGTTAAGGCACTGTTTAACTTTTTACTAGAAGTTCCATCTATAGTTTGTGGTTTTACTGGATTCTTGTATTTAATCCAGTTTTTGTCCAGGACGATGATTGGAAGGCCAGGGCACTTAACTTGAGTGAGATTTTCTCCAAGTATTTGGATACTTGGTAAGATATCAGGATCCACGAGGATGCTAGCTCTCCTCTTTTTCTTTTGCAAACAGATATTTTCTTTCTGATTTTTTTGAAAGCATGAGAAATATTTGAAATTTTTTAGCCCGCATTGCTATGTGATATGCTGTGGAGTCTGATATCTTATTTGGGCACAAGAGAACTTGAAGTTTCGGATTTCTTTGTACACTGAGATTGTTAGCAACTTTCTTCTGCACAGTCTCATTTGATGGCACAAGTATTGTTAAAATTAATCTATTATTGGGAACAGTGAATCAATAGGGTCTAAAAATGTTGAAGGTTTTATTTGATTCTAATGTTGGACTCCTTTTGTGTGCAGTAATGATACTGACAAAGATAACACCAAAAAGAAGCTGGGTAAATACTGAACTTTTTTTATGTGTTATGTTGACTTTTGTATCGGTCTCATATTTAAAGCCTATTTTTCTTGCAGAAGAACCGTGTGCTGCGTCAGCAGAGCAAACTGGTGCACATTGTGCAGTGTCTGAAGGGATTGTAAGTGAGAAGAAGAAAAAGAAAAAGGGGAATGTCCCAGCCATCAATTCTGAAAGAACTTCTGAAGATGCTGCAATCAAAGAAAAAGCAAATGAATCAAATTTGAAGCTCCAATCGGAGAAAGACTGCAAGACAAATGGTGCCCTTATCCACGGTGAACAGAAATCGAAAACGTTTAACGAGTCTACCATGGAAATAGTTTGTGAATTAACACCAGAATTAGGGGATGAATCGGTTAAGAAACAAAAGGACAAGAAAAAAAAGAAGTCAGAATCAACAATTACTGCTGAAAACCAATTAAATGCAATCTCTGAGATGACCAAAGGGAAACAGAAAGATTTACTATCAGTGGCAAGCAACGGTAAACAAGATTCTGAGGTCATAGTTGAAATGAAAGATAAAAAGAAGAAAAAGAAAATGAAGACTGATGATCTTGTAGCTGACGATATGAATTATGCATTGGGTATATATAATAAGGTGTTTTCTGATAAAAATGCAGAAGCACTTGACTCAGAAAAACCAATTGATACCGCATCTAAAAAGAAATCAGTTGAGGCTGCTGGAGTTGTGGTTAAGGAATCTAAAAGATCTTCTAAGAAAAGAAAAGGTCTGGCTTCTGATGAAAATGAAGAACTGCCTATTTTGGATGTGGTGGTTGGGCAATCAAAGCGGAGAAAAACTGACGGTGTTGAGACACAGATTACACTCCCTGGAGCCAATGGACAAGCTGACAGCCACAATAAAGAAGAAAATTTTCAAGTTGGTCGTGAGAGACAAGCTGGTGAAATTCTTGATGGGGATCCCAACAATGGAGCGGAGAAACTGAATCAACCAAAATCTGCTGCGAAACAGCATAAAAATTCTGCCGAGGTATGTCTCTTTCTGTTGACAAACATTTTTAGAAATTTTGTTCTTGATTGTCTCTTGATATGCACATAATTGTTAATGTTTTGTCACAAACCACTCAAAAGAGATCCTACTTTAACATAGTGATCAATTTTGTTCTGTGGAACCTGTTGTTAAAAGTTTCTGATAGATGTTAATTGTTATGCGAAATTATTTTCTTGTTCTTTGCAGCCGAAAACGGTAAATGCGTTTCAAAGAGTTAAAATTGGAGAGGTGGAATATGTTGATGAGAGGCTTCAAGATAATTCTTATTGGGCTAAGGTTTGTTGGTTTTTTAAAATTTTTATTACTTATCATGTAAAGTTGTGCATTTAATTTATACTCCCTAGGTCAATTTGATTTACCATTAACAAGAATGCACACGTGAATGCGCTTTTGAAGTACAATTTACAATGCCAATATTTCATATGTGCATGATGTAGTATTTATTTCTTCTAAGCTTTTGCAGGATGGTGCTGAAAGTGGTTATGGGGCAAAGGCACAAGAAATCCTCGGTCAGGTCAAAGGAAGGTATGTTTTTCCATGATTTTAGACAATGACCATTTCAAATAAAAAGGAATAAATGAAGTTGGGTATAAACGTGAATACTGATAATGTAGCTTTAAAGTTGCAACAATTTTTAACCTGCTTAAGAACTTTATTTTCGGTAATAATACTCATGATTTAAGGATATCACGCAATTATCTCCAGCCACCAAAGGATGTTGGTAATGTATCTATGTGCTCATAATCAATCGCTTTCTGTGGGATTGCATTTGTTGTGTATTCCACTAAAATGCTTGTGGTGTTGCTGTCTAGTTGGTGTCCCCATTTTTTCTACTTTTTCCGTGAAAAAAGACCTCTTCCATTTGTCGGGACACCCAATGGTACATTATTTTGTCACTTGACGGGACCAAATGCAAATTGCCTCTTCCTTCAAGAATTAACTGTGACAATATACGTGTTACACAGCAAACAAGATACATGGTCATTAGTTGGATACTCTCTCTGACGCTTGTCATGGAGAAGAAACCAGTAAATTTTTTTGAAGTCTTTTTTTTTGTTGGTGTGTTGGTTGATCGATATGGGTTGAGCCAATGCCCCCTGATTTGACCAGCTTTCAGCGCTGACAATCTAATGGGAACTAAAAAGACATCTTGATCTCGGTTCTACTTCTCGGTTCTACTTCTGTGAAGCATAATCGCTCTTTAAATGTATATGTGTATACAATAATATTTGTGTCTGGATTATATGGTAAATGTTTACATTATTAACATTTTCTGCTTCAATGACTGTACGCAGGGGCTTCAGACATGAAAAAACCAAGAAGAAGCGTGGTAGCTATAGAGGAGGACAAATTGACCTGCAATCCCATTCGATAAAATTCAATTACACTGATGACGACTGAGCCGGGAAAACCGACCACTTAACAACAAATGTGCCTCATGCTTCAAGATATTTTTGAACTTGTTTGCCATTATCTCATTTCCAGGTCAATGGTTTGGTTATCACTCCGCAGCATTTCTTGAAATTTTTGGAGTCAATCTAAATTTTGGTTTATCTATTTATATGTGCGACCATTTCAGACATTTCCCAATTCTTGAATCAAACTATTACCTGTTTGAAAAACACTCTTTCTTCTAATTCGAATTGTTGGATTTTTTTTCCTTCTGCATGATTTCAATTCCTTATATTATCAAGTGATGATCATTTATACTACGGATTAATAAAATTGTTGATTCAATAGTTAATCTTGTTGTAGCGAGAAAATAAGCGTGGGAAAGCATAAAATCTATACTGTATTATTAAATTTGACATATTCAGAGTAACTACTTTTTGGTGTCGTAGTCTGTTTTAAAATTTTTTATATATTAATAAAGTGTTAAAATTTTAATGCAAATCAAATGTAGTTCATTGGATAGAGCTTTTGTTTCTTAGGTATCAAATTATGGGTTTAATTTTTACTTGAGTTTTTTTTATTTTTTTATTTATTTATTTTTTAATTCATATATTAAAATTGTATTATAATACTTCATTATTTTTTATAATTATATTTTGATATTCATTTAAATATAAATGAAATGAATTATAAAAAATATTAGATATGCACACAACGCGCGTGTATCAATGTATTAGAATATATTATGTATTAGTTGTCAATTTATAAAAGTTTAGGGAAACAAGAAAGATTCGATAAAATAAAAATAGTAGTTACCTTACCAGACAGGTAATGTTTCCTAATCAGAAAAATAAAAATAAAGTGGCCTTTCAATAAAAATACTTCCATTTGTAATTTTGTAAGTAGCAGAGCAACCCAAAGGCCACATCGCTTCTAGTTTTCAGTTCCATGTATCATTCTTGAATAATAAATTCTCGAAGACGATCATTTTCGAGTTTTATTTTCCCAATATTAATTAATGAATGAAATGGAAGCAATTTAATGGGAACAAAAGAAAAGTATGATTCGAAGTATCGATGCCGTTCATAGGAAAGAGACACCACCAAAATTTGTCGACGATAAAGAATTGGGAAATTCTTGACTTGTGAGAGGGTTTGTTAATTGGTCATTTTCATGCCACATATTTCAAGTCTAAATAATTGTAAATGTAAGTTTTTTCTCCTCGAAAATAATTTCTAGGAAAACTTTTGAAAAAAATGTGCAAAAAAGTTATTTAAACAATATAACTCTCTAATATGCTTGATCCTCTAGTATGACAAGCCCAAATAACTAATCATGATTATCATACTCACGTTCCACTTTAGTGAGATTGTACACTTGTATTTTATAAACAATTATTTTCAATCTAAACCGAGTAAGATCGTCGAGTCTATGTTATTTTTAGAGCAACAATATCCTTATATTTGAATATTCAATCGATAATCTGATAGACATCACATTTTTTATTTTGAATTCAAATGAACAGTTAAACATCTCATATTAAAACATAAAAAAGAAGTTATTTCATATGTAAAATAGATTTATCCAAAAAAATTCGTTGTTTGGGAGAGGATTGATCCACAATCCCAAGCTTTATCAAATTTCAAAATTTGGTTCTTCTGTTTTCATATGCGCAACATCCATTTGAAGAGACCGAGCTGGCTTCCATGACATATATAGTTTTCACGCAAGCTTTCATAAGATCGTTGCTCATTGATTAATTTTATGATATAAATCTTCTATCCGACCTAACATATGAAAAAATATTTATTTTATGTCAAAAATATTAATTCAACCAAAATATGAATCAGATCGACGCATCTCACATAAGACCAACTTTATAATTTCCTACAATTGTTGGTATATAAGATTCACATTAAGCCCTACGGAATTCAAAATTCGAGAGTATCGCCCGAATTAAACAATAACAATGTTATTGAATCAATTTCAGTTTGTTCTATTATATACAAGGTGCAAGCTTGTTCAACCTCAAGCTTATTATGAATGGATCGGAACACTTTCTCATGATAGATTAAATTTGCCTACGGGTTATTTCAAATCAAATAACAATAAAAAGAAAGGAACAAATAATAATAATAATAATATAAAATTTTAATTTTAATAATATAATGGATCTGAAATTCAACAAAATAAATGCTCCATAATAAGTAATATCTCCCGTGTTAGGGAAAAAAAGAGAGAATATTTTGAAACGTTGCCAAGAATTGATGACAAGCATCGAGTTGCGTGCGAAGAAAGCAAATAAATAACGAAGAAGAGGACCCGCCGCCATCGGCGGGCCTATTGACTTTTATGGCGTACACAATATACGGATTTTGTACTTCCTAAAACCCCATTGTCATCCGTACATTCACCCTCTCCATTTTTGTATATATACCAGCTTTAACCTGTGGTTTTGTGTTTTCTTTCATCCAAACACGCCCGGGTGTTTCTCCCATTGATCCATGGACTGAAGATGCTGTATGAGCAGCAGGATATTCTGGGGATGGACTACGGCAGGAGGAGGCAGGTGAAGAGGAACAGAAAGGCCGGAGTGGAAGAAACAAGTGGTAAGCTGGAAATAGTGGATCTGAGTGGGATGTGTTTGGATGCACTTCCCAAACCTCCGATGAATCTCGCCAACATCTGTAAATTGGATCTATCCAACAATAATCTCCAGGTTACTTTCATTCATTATCAATCTCCATCCCCAATAATTTTATTCTGATGGAATGAATATTCTTCCGAGGGTCTGTATCCGTACAATAATTTTGTTATTATGTTTGTTTTCTAGATTCTAAGAGGAATCGAAGATCAAGATTAAACCATGTTTCGAAATTAATTAATTTTCATACTCATCACCAAATCATTTCGTTGTTGTTCTACAGGGATAAATTCTTATTAATCATACACTTCTCAATAGAAATGATTTTAGTTTCGATTTTTAGTAATATTTTACTATTATCTTTTAAAATTTAAATAATTTCTGTTGATATTTCTTGAAAACATAACAAATACAGATACAACAAATATATTGTTTATCGATGTTTATAACAATTGTATCATGAGATTTTGAATTGAATTTATTATGAGATTTTGATAAATGAGATTTTCGGTCTAATTTTTTGGTATAATTGTTATACAAATCTCGTCGTGGTATGAGTTTTAAAAATATCAAACCATTAATTATTTTTACCTTTAGAAATGCCCAGAATCCCACATTCATTACTTACTTATAAATGGTATGGCGTATATTTTCAATTTTGGCTCCCAAGTTTTTGCAGAAAATTGCAAAAAAATAAAAATAAAAATCTCCCATTTATTTGTCATTATAATTCTGATCTCAAAACCAAGAATAAACAATAAGTGTTGTGTCTTGTAACAGAATATTCCGGAATCTTTAACGGCAAGGTTGTTGAATGTCGTTACTTTAGACGTGCACTCAAATCAGCTCAAAACTCTCCCGAATTCAATCGGGTGTTTGTCGAAGCTCAAAGTTTTGAATGTCTCAGGCAACCTTCTTCACTCACTTCCCAGAACCATTGAAAATTGCAGGTTAGTCCCAATATAACTTGCCTCTTTGCCACCAATGGTAAATTGCATTTCAATCCCTCCCTCTAGACTACATTAAAAAATAAATACCATATTTGTACATACTATACATCATATTATTTTGTAAAGTAACATGTTGAAATATACCTTAATATTGTGAATTATATATTAATTAGTAGACTATATTTTGTTCGTCATTTCAGCTCACCATGTCTGACCCAAAACTGTAGATTATTTTTTTTATTGGTATGTTTGGTCTAAACGAATTAATTTATTTTTTATTTTATTTTTGAAAAAAATAATATATACTATAAAAATAATATATAGTGCATTTATATATTAAACTTTTTCAGTTCATTTAGCTAGCGCAAAGCAACAAAGTTGACAAAATATATATTGTTAATGTTATTAATTAATTATTTTATACATAGGTTAGGTTTTGTCGTGTTATATATGTATATATATATCTGTTAATTAGCACAAGTTATCATGAATTTCTGTCTTCCTATCTTATCTTGGTTGTCAAATGGTTAACACCCTATCGAGACCAAAAGAAGTCGACTTTTAAGTAAATTAACAATGTGATTATCAAAATTTTAAAAATAGTCAAGCCACCTAATTGCACTTATCCGGACAAATATTTTATTCCGATTTTTGTTTGACTCAAGTGTCCATGAATGAGACATTATATATTTATTAATTATTATTAATATTGATCAAACAGTGATGTTTTGGTCTTAATTTTTTTGGTAATAACGTGAAACTAATATATATGCAGATCTCTTGAAGAACTAAATGCAAATTTCAACAAGTTAACTCAATTACCCGACACCATTGGGTTTGAGCTTCTAAACCTTAGGAAACTCTCCATAAACTCCAACAAGATTATACTCCTACCTCACTCCATTTCCCATTTAACCAATCTTCAAACGCTGGATGCTCGTCTCAACTGTCTCCGGTCGCTGCCGGACGACCTCGAAAACCTAGTGAACCTTAAGATTCTCAACGTGAGCCAAAACTTCCAATACCTAACCACGCTTCCATACTCCATAGGACTTCTCATGTCTCTGGTCGAACTAGACGTCAGTTACAACAAAATCACTAGGTTGCCTGAATCTATGGGTTGTCTCAAGAAACTACAGAAGTTGAGTGTTGAAGGGAATTCTCTCGTATCGCCCCCCATGGACGTTATCGAGCAGGGATTGCAAGCCGTGAAGGAGTATTTATGTGGTAAGATCAATGGGACACACAAGAGTTCGTCTAAGAAGAATTCTTGGCTGGGGAAGTTGGCTAGATGTGGCACGTTTAACGGCCGAAATATACCGATAGACGATAGGGAAGAGTACATGATGGCTAATTATAGGTCGTTTGATAGCTCGGCTTCACCTGGATACTTGACAATGTTTTCTCCTCGAAGACTCTTCTCACCTAAATCCTATTCCTCCAGATGAAGCTGAATACACATTTTCAAACATGTTTTCCATGCTTTTTTTTTTTTTTTGTTTTGTTTGTAAGATAGTATAGGGTACGAACATCTTGTACCTTTTAGGTTTATCTTGTGTATATCATGCCCGAAAGTTGATTTGGGGTTGGTCTCAATATGACTCCTTGCTTTGTTAGATTGGAAAACTTTGGTTAATTTGTTTTATATTATATGATCATATAATTTCAACGCTACACTATAATACTTTTAAATTAAAAAATATATATCTACGTACATAAAAATTGTAAGACAATTTGGTAATAAAAAATCTGAAACAGACAACTACTACACACTAGTGTGCAAGGTGACTTTGGGTGCTGGGCTTGCGCTTAGCTGGAATTTTTTTTTAAAAAATAATAATAAACAAAATATGAACATTTCTCAAAAGCCATTCATCTGTGGAATGGAACGACAAAATTGATAGGGTTGACTCGTCTCATAGATAAAGATTTGTGATACCGTCTCATAATAGACCTACTTCATTAGAATTTTAATTTTTTTAATTATTATTTATTAGTGAATGCACCATTTAATAACCATTGTCGTTTTCGAGTGAAATTTTTTTTAACAGTACTAAATAATTTAATCTCTTGAATCTTCTTTCCATGAACAATAAATAATACAGAAACAACATTAAATATTACACCATTTAGAACCATAGAATTACGACGTTTACGAGTATACGATCGATCAATTCAGTTGTCAAGTGATAAGAACTACCAAAAATAAAATAAAAGAGAAACATTTAAGAATCGAGAATATTGATTTTAGGACCCATATATTCAATCACATCCATCTCTGATTCTTGGGGGATTTCGATTTCCTCGAGCCATCCATAACCTCTTCCTTCATTTTTAACCTCTGTGAATTCTTCTCCATCTGAATTATATGAAGTTATTATTATATGATATTATCATGGTTTCGTTGTTACACAAAAAACTAATAATATACAGTATAATATAATTCAAATATTTTAAATCGATATACATCGTCGTCACGGTTTCTCACCTGACAACACAGAGCACGGAGTATCTTTATAGTATGAACTGTCTCGCCCGTCGTCATGAGAATAAGGAGGTCCCATGACATCTAGAACTGCACATGGTGTTATGGCTCTGAATTCATGTACGTTTCCTCCTGATGTAGGATACAACACTGAAGTGTCGCATGGTGCCGTGAATGTAGTGTTGGTCTTAAGCTTGGCTAGTCGTCTGGCTGCGGATTCATGGGCACACGAATTAGACATTGATCCAAATGGCAGGATTAACTTGCATTGAAGATTAAATTCAGAGATGATTACTTTTAGAAGTCGAGTAGCCTTTGAAGGGATCAACCCAATCATAAGCTTTAATGGCCATGGTCCCCAACAAAAGCTTGCTGAAAACAGTCATCTCAGGATGATTGTGCAGAGGGATGACAGCAGTTGCGGGGAGGAAGAAAATGCACAGCTGCAGAAAGGATAAACTAAATCTAAAACACTCATAAATTAAGATCAATTTTGAAATATAAGTTACGTTTAATAAGGTTATTAAGAGAAATCCCTTGATCATATTCATATTATTTGTCCCTTTTCTAAAATACTTGCTAGAAATTTTAATAATATACTTTGATAAATCCAAATTGTGCACATCAATTCATTATTTGAGTGTAAAAGATGGATAATTCAATTCATTGAAATTTTAAATCTTCATTATTTGTCGAATGGAAAGAAATCAGGCCTAACCGAGAACTTTTGACATCTATGGATGGTTGCATAAGTAACTCTTGTACTCCCTTGGACAGAATTCTTAGTTTTGAAGAAATCCAGATCTTCCCGAAGTCCAACATCTTCAGGCTTCATACAATCTAGGACACACACACACACACACACACACACACACACATATATATACAAAGATTAATTTCACAAACTACAAACAAATATAAGATCAGGTGTGGATCTTTACCAAGAATGTGGGACAACTTCTTCACATGCACAGGAGAAGGAACAGTCCCAATTCCCTTGAAAACTTGTAGGCATGCATCATACAACCTCTGCAGAGTAACGGAAGTAACCTGCAGATGTCTCTCCATTCGAATCCTTTTACGTGACCTTTTCTTCTTAATGACCTTATCGTCGAATCTCCGAAGCTTTCCCTCTACGAAACCCGGAGCTTCTAGTGTCATCATCAAGAAAAGGGAAATGTCTGATTCTTTTTGTGGTATTGAAATCTGATGATTAGTACTCGGCATGCATATTTGTAGCTAGGAGCTAGTAAAATTAAAGCTCCAAGGGTTATTTACTTGTTTATATATGTTGTTTGTAATGGGTGTGAAACAAGAAACGGGGGAGTGTGAAATTAAGTTTGTGGAAAGTGAGGAAGAATATTATTTTGGTGGATGGTTTGAGGAAAAAAGTGCAAGATGTGGGAAGAAGAAAAAAAAAAAACGAGTAATATATGTAGAAAACCAGGGGCTATTGCGGCTGGTTCCATGCTAAAACTGGCTTTGGGAGTTGAATTCTTCTAAATATTGATTATTGATGGTTATCCATTTCGCAAAGGTTTGAACCATTCCTTTTTTTTTATTTATTTATGTTTATCTATGTGAAACTCTGAGCTTTTCTTTATCGTATTGATTTCAATAACTAGGTTAGATATAATATATTTGAAATTTAAATAAAAAAAGAGATTTCAAATTTTTATTCTAATTTTCAATTAAATGTAATGGATCTGATATGTGGATTTGATTTGAAATTTATTGAATTTATTTCGGTTCAAAATTAGAATTAAAGATTTGAAATTCATTATGTTAGTTATATTTGATTATCCGATAATACGAAGAAGAGTATAACTATGGTCTCAGATATTTATATTTATAAGACAGGTCCATATTATTTATATTAATCATGAAAAAATATTTTTGACATAAAAAATAAAATATTTTCATGAGTTGAGCTCGTCTCACAAAATTGAACCGTGAAATATTATGATAAAATTTGTGTAAGAAAAAATATTTCATAGTGGGGTTAGTGTTGAGAGTAAAAAAAGAAGTCAGTTGAGTATGTTATGTTTATTGTACTTTGGTTTAAAGGAAAAGCATTAATTAAATAATTAATTAATGTTATAATATTATGATTAAAACATATAAATAGGAAGCAGTATTTAATTCCGGCCCCAAGTTTATGCAAAACTGCCATTTTGGGTGGTGTCCACTGTTTTTGGTTTGATAAGGACGCAGGGTGTCACCCCCCGCCCAGGTGTTTGCCCGCCACAATTCTCATCTTTTTTTATTCGTAATTTTCCCATTTCCAGAATCACATGGAATTCAGATTAATATTTAAATAGATATTTACAGGAACTCGAGACCGAGACCAGATAAAATCTAGAAATTAAGATCATGTTCCATATTTTTGAAAAAAAATTCGACAGAAAAGTAAATATTGAATTTAAGTTCATGGATAGTGAGAAATTTTGAAATTATAAATTGAAGGTTTAATTCTATTTGATTATAAGAATAAATAAATTTTAGATTATATTTGTAGATTTCTAAAGAATTTTAACATAGGATATATCTTCGTCGGAGAGAGAAATAATTATCATTAAATATGTTGCGTGATTGACTTGCGTATGTATAACATGACGTGTACATTATTCGAAAAAATCTACTCTGCCTCTCGCAATTTCAAACACAGTGATAGGATAATAAAAAAATAAACATAAAAACTCGAGAAATTTTATTATTCTCGACCGGTTTAAGGATCCCCTGTAGTGATTATGGTAATTCAATCGTCCCACAATACTACCTCGAAACTCTAATAATAATATTATTTTATTATATTTGAAAATATATTTCAAACACGTCAGTGGTAAAATGTTTCGGAAAATTGGTTTTCAGTCCCAGCTTTCGATTTTTTTTGTGTTCAGTCTCTGGGTACTTTTTTAGTATTACATTTTCACATGAAGTGTACCACATTTCCACATGAAGTGTACCACATTTTGTATGACATAGTACCACAATTTTGTGGATATGGAGTGAACCCAAAGAAATGTTTTGATTGAGGATTTTTCACCAACTTCTCGAAAATATTTCCGTTTACAAATATTTTATTTAACTATATTCGTTTTTGCCTGATGTATTTTCATATTTTGTCTGTTATGCTATATAAAAACTAAGGTAAAATAATGAAACTAAGTTTTATAAACACAATAGCTAAACCACTGATTTATATTTCAACTATATACAATTTTAAAAAATATTCTTGTTCCATGCCTGATACCCACAAAATAAATTTATCGAAAAAATATATCGATTTGAGTAAGTCGAAATTTAATTATATAAATATATGTTATATTATCCATCCGTATCCACTTATGTGTCTATCAATGTGATTATATTCGTCTATCAAGAGCAACTCCTGGCGCATCATTCAATGCTCCCCTCTTCCTTTTTTTTAATTTTTTTAAATTTTTTAATGTGTATTTATTATAAATAATTGTATTAAAAATTGTAAATATTATAAAATAATAGTATAATATTTATTTAATAATTAGATATTTGGATTCATATTAAGTTGTTTGGATTACATATTAAAAATAGTGAGAGAAATATAGTTGTTCAGATGTTTGAATTTGGATTCATATTAAATTCTAAAAATAAATTATCTGTATTAAAACTATGTCAATTTTAATAATGAAGCATTTATATTAATTAGTATTATAAATATTAGAGTTAACATATATAAGAATCAAATAAATAAATTTAATTATTAATAAAAATAAAATATATAATTATGATACTAATATTAACATTAATTATAATTATATTGTTAAATTTATAATAAATAGTAAACAAAAAGAATATTCTAGGAATATACTTTTTAGCGTAAGATTTGAAGTAAATGGGTTGGAGATGAATGTTATATTTGGTGCAGAAACTGCACTATTTTGGTGCAGAAACTACACCAAAATAGATTTATGGGTTGGAGATGGCCTAAATATACAATAGCACATAGATCAGTACGATTAGTGGACAAAATAACAAATTAACTTGCGACATAATAATCACACAAAGTGGTCGTTGGAATATCGCAAAATGTCAATGGTATAAAACAAAATGCTCGAAGTAAATTTATAGAAACGTAGCTCGAAAATTCTCTCTCTTTTATGGATGATGTATCTCTCATTTGTTCTTACAAGATCTAGAAAAACAAATTATTTATACATTTGTTTTTCAACGTACGTCAATGAATGACAATTTTTTATTGCAAAGAATAAAATGTTTGATTGAAGATACTTTTATATTTATATCCAAAATAAATTATCCAAAGAATCACTCGCAAGAAAAACCTTGTTTTCTCGCAACTACTTTGTATAAAATATCTCTTTCTTCCCTCTTATCAGTCCCAACAACCGTAGATAGTGCTCAGAGAATCTGGGCCAGTCGAGTAACTGTGAGCTTTTGGCCTTTCCTGTGTTTCTGGTTTGATTTCAGCTTCCTGCATTGTATTGAACTTGGGATGAGTTCATGTGTTTTGAACTGAGTTTTTTATATATAGTTGTTTTGAGCTGATTTTGATTACGTTGTAGTATGATTTACGGGTTTTTCTTCCATTTGGGAAATGGTGATTCGTCTGCTCGGAATCATGCATTTATTTCAGTGTTGATTATGTATGTGGGAATCTGGAATCTAATCCGACAGTGGGAATTCTTTAATGCTCTTTGTGTAATTGATTATTTTTTATATTAATTGTCCGTGATAATAAAATTTGAAATAGTACAGTGTGTGTGGAATGATACAGAATTTGGATCGGCACTATGTATAATCAAATATTTTGAACGGAATTTTAATAATATGAATACAAATTAATTCAGATATTTTTGTATCTTTGAAACTGCTGCTACAGCAATCTGATATCTTCTTAGAATAATTGAATTTCAGAAGGCTTGATTTTGTTGGAGTTTACAAAATGGCGTAAATTTTTCTTTATCGGGTAATGTTTCAAACCTTTTAATTTCAGTTTCTAGGCTATGCTGAGAGACCAAGAATGGCAAAAAATGGGGCATATTTTATTGGATTTTTGGCATTGTGCTGCTGGACAGCAATAGCTAATGCAGAGTATACGATTTACAAAGATCCAAAACGACCCATTAATGATCGAATCAAGGATCTGATGGAGAAGATGACCTTAGAGGAAAAGGTAGGCCAAATGACGCAAATCGAACGAGCTGTTGCATCAACTGAAGTCATGAAGAAGTACTATATAGGTCTCTGATCAATGCAACCTTGTCCTCTATATGAACTTATATTTACTGCACTCCTCGATCGTTAAACATGTTTGGAATTTTGGCTTTGGTACTGCAGGAAGCGTACTGAGTGGTGGAGGAAGTGTTCCGGCTTCACAGGCATCCCCTGAGACCTGGGTGGACATGGTGAACAGCTTTCAGAAGGGATCATTGTCTACCCGGCTTGGAATTCCGATGATATACGGTATCGATGCAGTTCACGGACACAACAATGTGTATAAGGCTACAGTTTTCCCCCACAATGTTGGCCTTGGAGCTACTAGGCAAGTGGCTACACAGTTCTACTAATTTGTTTCTTTGTTATCTTTATTGTTTATCTTTGCAAAGAGGGATGTTTCCGATTCCATTTGAGCGTTTTGTAGGTAACGATCTAGTGAATTGTTCAAGAAAACAGAATTACCAAATCAATAACTTTAACACGAAGTGAAGCAGCCGATTTGTTTAAGAAATTCTTATATGAAGCTTTTAGTTACTGTAATATCTGTTTGATTTCGACAGAGATCCTGGACTGGTCAAGAAAATTGGAGCTTCAACTGCTCTTGAAGTCAGAGCTACTGGCATTCCATTTGTTTTTGCACCTTGCATTGCGGTAACTAGTCTAGAGTAATTCATTCATCAGAAATCTTTGATGAATTTTAATATTAGATATATTGCCGAGTTCACTTCCACAAACAGGTTTGCAGAGATCCAAGATGGGGTCGATGTTATGAAAGCTACAGCGAAGATCCAGCGGTGGTTCGTTCCATGACTGAGATTATACCTGGATTACAGGGAGATATACCAGCAAATTCTTCAAAAGGAGTTCCCTACATGGCTGGACAGTGAGTTTCTCTCTTAAATCTTTGTCCCTCCTTCGTATTTAATGTGCAAGAAGAAAAGTTTTATGTGAATTAATATACCTTCACTGGAGGTAAAATAATGGCACAGCTCTCAAGGGAAAGTGACTCCTTTGGCATCTTGTAAAAAGTCGAGGAATAGTGTTATCAGTTATGGACCATTATTCCACCGAGTGAGTGACGCGAAAATCTATCCCGCCCGGTGGGTGATAGCCATTAGATACATGGACTCCACGTCTAATTTCTGTGGAGTCCACGCATATCAATGACTCAGACTGTGTCGGAGTTTCACTCCCTAAAAGGCACGGATTAAGCAAATTGACAAGTCCAACTAGATAAGAATTTTCAGAAATAAATAATATTTATAGTTTTATTATATAAAAAAATAAACATGGTTTATAAGTTAGTGTTCCAAGAAAATATATAGCTATAGTATATATAAATAGTGTGTTTTGAAGGAATAACAAAAATATTTTTGATAGTTCAGATAATCCAAAGGGAGTTCATAATTGCATTATATATATATTAGAAACATTATTGCTTTTCCATACAATTAGTCATGTTGTGTTTGTTTATTTGTTTTTGGTTCAGGAATAAGGTAATAGCATGTGCGAAACACTATGTTGGTGATGGTGGAACCACAAAAGGGATAAATGAGAATAACACCGTAGCAACCAGGCATGGTTTGCTTAGAATTCATATGCCAGCATACAACAATGCTATCATCAAAGGCGTGTCGACGGTCATGATCTCGTACTCGAACTGGAATGGGTTGAAGATGCATGCTAACCGCAATCTTGTCACTGGTTTTCTCAAAAACACTCAGAAATTCAGAGTATAATTTATTGAAAGAAACTTCGAGTCTAAAGTCTTGACGCATAATTGTAATCAATGAACTAAGCCCGGTTATGAATGTTTGTAAATGAATCATTTCAGGGATTTGTGATCTCGGATTGGCAAGGAATTGACCGAATCACTTCTCCGCCTCACGCGAACTATACTTATTCTATCCTAGCTGGAATTACTGCTGGAATTGACATGGTATCATTTGGAATTTGTTGCTTGAACGAATGTATGTTCCTATGAGTTCGGTGCAACGTATATATTGACGAGCTATCATATATACATTGCAGATCATGGTTCCGTATAATTATACAGAATTTATTGACGGCCTCATCTCCTTGGTGAAAAGTAACTTCATTCCAATGACCCGAATTGATGATGCCGTGAAGAGGATTTTAAGAGTTAAATTTACCATGGGTCTTTTTGAGCATCCGTTAGCTGATTATAGCATGACCAAGTACCTAGGAAGTCAGGTTCGTTCGAAAATTCTCTTTACCCTGGTCCTCCAAGAATAAATTTTTGAAGCTTCTGTTCACAATCCATGCTTAAATATCACAGGAACATCGAGAACTGGCCAGAGAAGCCGTAAGAAAATCTCTTGTTCTGCTTAAGAATGGCGAATCTGGGGACGACCCAGTGATACCACTTCCTAAGAAGGCATCAAAGATACTTGTTGCCGGAACACATGCTGACAATATTGGTAACCAGTGTGGCGGCTGGACGATTCAATGGCAAGGACAGAGTGGCAATATTACGTCTGGTAAATGCAGCAATCTTTTATTTGTCTATTCAGACATTTAGGGGATCTTAGCATATTTTTTAAAATACAACGGATTTTTATAGCTTTCTGTTAATCAGAAAGGGTTCTACGCACGTTTTGAATTTCATGACTACTGAATGCAATTGCCCCAACTATGATACAAAATTAAGGAGAAATACCAGTGAATCCCAACTTAGCCATGCTTGTTGAATATCTGAAATATTACATTTGCTATGATCAGGCACCACAATCTTGAATGCCATCAAGAAAACAGTTGATCCTAAAACAGAAGTCGTATTTGTGGAGAATCCCAATTCAGGATACGTTAAATCCCACAAATTCGATTATGCCATTGTTGTAGTAGGTGAACCACCATACGCAGAGACATTTGGAGACAACCTTAGCTTGACACTTTCTGATCCGGGACCAAGCATCATCACCACGGTCTGTGGGTCGGTGAAATGTGTAGTCGTTCTTATCACTGGCCGTCCGGTCATGATTCAGCCATATCTGGTTCAAATCGATGCACTTGTAGCCGCTTGGCTTCCAGGAACAGAAGGCCAAGGTGTTGCCGATGCTCTATTTGGAGAATGTGGCTTCTCAGGCAAACTTCCACGCACGTGGTTCAAAACCGTTGATCAACTTCCGATGAACGTCGGGGATCGACATTACGACCCGTTATTCCCATTTGGATATGGACTCACCACAGAAGCTGTGAAGGCTTGATGAGATTGTCACCTTTGTTGATTTTCTGATCGAGCCTGTTTACAATGTTGATGTTGAAAATTTTAAATCAGAGGTGAAAATAAAGTTGACATTCTTGATGCTCTCATATCCATTTATTTATTTTGTTGACAATAGACCAGTTCAATGAACACTTGTATTAGACCGGGGTTAAAGCAGCAACTGACTCGATAATTATTTATATGTTCAACATATTGCCACTATAGATTTACCCGAGGGGTGAATATATTATTGTTGTTGTTATTATTGTTATTATTATTATTATTATTTTAGAAAATATTTGTTTTTTTTAAAAAAGATCAAAACACACTGATAGAATTATATATTCACGGAGAACTAATTAATATCCATAAGGTCATCTTAATTCAATATACTACGTTTTGCATCATATTCTGTCATTCACTGGTGATACATAAAAATAAGACAAAAACTTATGTGAGACGATCTCACGGGTCGTATTTTGTGAGATGATCTCTTATTTGGGTCATCCATACAAAAATATTATTTTTTTATGTTAAAAGTATTACTTTTTATTGTGAATATCGGTAGGGTTGACGATAAATATTCGTAAGATCGTCTCACAAGAGACCTACTCTAAAAATAATCTGCAATATTTTCATAATATTTGTTAGTTGTCGTTCGTAATAACTTGATTGGGTTGTTCTTTAAATTTATAGTTTTTATAGTTAAATAATTTCAATTCAAAGTATTACAATTTTCATAATTAATATTTTCAAATTTTCAAATAAATTAATTTAATATTTATTTATAATTTAAAAATAAAAAAAACATTATAAAATTTATTATTAATTATTGGATTTTAAAATGCAACGGAGCCATAAATATAGCGAGAGAGGGGAGAAAGAGAAACACTTGAATTTATGGAGATCGACACTCCATCCCACTTTTTAAGGGACATTCTGTGTTTCTTGTACCAAAAATTCCAAATATAAGGAAAGCTGAGAGAGAGAGAGAGCCTTCTCGCGGGGAAGATCGCTTGTTCTGTCTGTTCTTCTCCTACCGTTTCTGGAATTCTTTAAAATGAATGATCTTTTGACGGTGAGTTTTTTTTTTTTTTTTTACGTAGAATTATAATTGTTCGAGGTGGGAAATTTTGTGATTCGGGTTTGGAATAAACGTTTGTGATCATGTGTTTCGGAAAAGTAGCATATAGTTTTACTTTTTTTATCAGCTGGAGATGAAACAAAAGGATATCATTTTGGTTTTGTTGCCCTTTTTTCCGCGATTGGTGTTATTATTCTTTGAGTTACATTGCATTGTCAGTGATCGGGTTGCTGATATTAGAAGATTGTGTGGCAGAAGGGGCACGACGGACCAGACCGTTCAGAGGAATTATTATTATTATTATTATTTTTTTTGGCAAAAGACTCAAATTTTGTAAAATAAATATACATGGATCACGAAAATTTATCATATAAACGGGTGACGGCTTGCTTGTGTTCATTTTATCTACCTCATTAATCGCATTGACATTGAATAAGAGTGCATACAAGCATCATCCTCTTAATTGTCTATGTTTGGAATATGCTACTAAATAAAAATTGTCTCTGATTTTTACATCTTTTATGTCTCTTCACAGGATTCATTTGTGATCCCTCGGGATCATGGTAATAGAAATCGAGATATTGAAATGGGAAGACAGAGATCAATGCGTTCAGGGGAACTGGGCCTTGAAATTTTTTTTAAGCAGGTGACTACATCTTTGCATAAATGTTACTTAATTTGAAAATTGAGTCTCCTGTGGGTATTCTTCTGTTTTTTCCCGTGCCTAAATTTTTTGGAATCTTTATAACAAGAATCAATGCTTGTCTTATTCTTATGAAAAATAATATTTTGCCTGCTTATTTTATTCTAGGTTCAGGAAATTGAGAAGCGGTATGAAAAACTCAACACTTTACTGAAAAAGCTTCAGGTGTGAGGTTCTGTTATTCAATTTAGTTATCTTTTCCACTTTGGGAAATTTATGTTACTTCAGCTGCTGATTTATCCACACTTCCGAGGAAAGAGATGTTTTATGAGTTCAATGGAAAGAAACACTTAATGAAATACATTAACAATATCTGCTATTTAAACTGATATTTATCAAAATTCCTCCTGTTATTATGTCCGAATGCACTTAATATTTAGTGGAGAAGATATGGATTCTGATTGAATCGGCCCTGTTAGCTGGCCCTGCTAAGCTGATATCTCTGACATTGCCTCCTGATTTGCGATTGTCCACATGGCCAGTGGACAATTTTAATGTCTCCGAAGTTTAGAAATATTTTTGCTTTACTTTTTCCATAGATATAAGTTCCATCAATGTTTGCAGTGTAAGGGCTTGATAATATGTTTACTCTTTATGCCGTTTTCTCCATTTTAAAAAGAGGGATGTTTGTTTTATATTACTCAAGAGTCTTCAAAGCATTTCTGAATTTTGAGAGCGCTTTCCTTTTAATAAAAATTTATAGATAAAATTATTTCACAAAATGTATGTGGTTGTTTTGTTAAAGATAATGTTTTTTACCTAATTCTCCTCCTCCTTTAGTATGTTCCCATTATTTGTAGGACTAGATTTGTGAATGTTGCAATCTTGATAATTTTTAATTTTTTATTGTGTTCACTTCAGGAAGCACATGAGGAATCAAGGGCTGTTACCAAGGCTGCTTCTATGAAAGGTAGTTTGCTTTCCTTTTTCTTGAAGTTCTTTGACATTGTTGCAAGAATATCTAGGATATTTTGTAGCATCAACTTTTCGATATTAACATGATTGCCGAGGAAAGTTATTGTCCATTAGAAAGCTGACTATCCAAGGATCCTCTTTAAAAATTTTGGGTGCCTTGTATTTATAATACACATGTTTGTCCAATATGTCTTTTGACTTCAACTTTTGGTTATCAAAATTTCACCTTTTTATTATTTATTATTATTTTACACAATCTGGAGAAATCAAGCAACGAATGGAGAAAGATGTAGATGAAGTTGGAAATATCGCTCGTTCTATAAAATCAAAAATTGAGGTGCTTGACAAAGAGGTGAGGCTAAATGATATGTGCCTTGATAAAGTTTGGTTGCAAGGATATTTTCTGGTACCGACTTTTGTTTTTCATCTTTTATCCAGAACTTATCCAACAGACAAAAGCCTGGATGTGGAAAAGGATCTGGGGTGGACAGATCAAGAACAGCAACAACAGTGTAACACGCCTTCCCTTTATGTTGTTCTCTTTTAATCGTTCTATATACTGCTGTTCTTCCACTTGTGAGCGCTGAAGGTTGTCATAACATTGAGTGCTCTTACATCTTAAATGAGGCTTTCTAACTATAACTACGTAGAATTACCAGACATCATTTTATATAAAACCCATGTGTTGCGCATAAGAGATGATTGACTCTATTTCCAATATACCGAGTTTATTTTTTTGTTTCCAACGTACTGTGTGTTCTTCTGCTTATGTTTTGTTGTACATGGGCTGACCTGGAACTCATTGAATTCCATGTCTAAGAGGAACCATGGTATGCATAAATCCATACAATGAACTTGTGGAATTGAAAGTATTTGACAATTAATGTAGCTGTGATTATTATAGTCCTCGGCTTAAAATTATATGTTTGATGCAGGGCTTTAAAGAAAAAATTCAAAGACAGAATGTCAGAATTTCAGGTACCTTGAAGTGAATGTTCTTGTGAGTACTGAATATGGCTTCTGAATCAACTTTTCTTATTTTTTCTCCTATTTCTGAAATTCTCTTAATATATGTTCTTGCAGACTTTAAGAGAAAACATACATCTGGAGTATCGTGAGGTTGTAGAGAGGCGTGTGTTCACAGGTATCGATGTTTAAAAAAAAAAACAAATTCTGATACATAATGCAACCACTTCATATAGTCTAGAATAATCGTGTTGATCTCTTGTTTGATTGGTTTCCAGTGACAGGCACTAGAGCTGATGAAGAGGTGAAGCTCAATGGCCGTGGCCCATGTTTATTTTCTTTAAAGTTACCATTTTAGAACAAAATTTTCTGAAACAATTGTTCTGGTAGACGATTGATAGATTAATAGAGACTGGTGACAGTGAGCAAATTTTTCAGAAAGCAATCCGAGAGCAAGGTCGAGGTCAGGTTGGTCTGCTGTTGCAACTTTTCTCGTTTGGTTATCTTCAATTCCACTCTCTTCTTACCTTTTTTAATATTTTCCTATGGTGAAATATATTTGCTTTAATATATAAATATGTTTGCCAGCCTGATATAGCCGGCAAACAATTTTTTTCAAGGTGGAAGAATATTTATTGACATTTTGTGAACTCTCTTCCATAAATTGTTCTTAAGCTCCTTATTTTTTCAGAACTGATATTATTCAGTACCAAGTCATATCATCCAGCTCTTGTAATTTTTGTTGCAGGTGATGGACACTCTTGCGGAAATTCAAGAGCGACATGATGCAGTTATAGAATTGGAGAGGAAGCTTATTGAATTGCAGCAAGTATGATGGTTTCTTACTATCTACTTACTATCTGTAGTAATTGCCGTCTGACATTATTGAAAAACATAAATCAAACTCTATAGATTTGAGCACATAGGATGGCATATAAATTTAAGCATCCACTTGCACGTGCCTGTCCTTACAACGATTGATATTCTGCACCAGTTGGCATGCACAGCACGAACTTGATATACTTGATCACATGATACTAAAAACAATGTTTGGTTTTACCTTTAAATAGTCTATTCGTTTTTGGGTTGCGGTGGAACGTTCTTTATTGTAAAAATATGGAGTATGCAATGACATTATATACATAGGAAGATGATTTTTGCGATTTTCATTTGTCTCACAGATATTTCTGGATATGGCGGTACTGGTAGATTCTCAAGGCGACATGCTTGATAACATAGAATCACAGGTAAAGGAAACCTCCAAAATTTTTATTATAACTTTTGTTTCCTTGAAGGCACACAATGTTTCTGGTCCAATGCTTTCGACTTGTAAAAATTTCTCAGGTTTCGTCTGCTGTTGATCATGTGCAATCTGGGAATACGGCCCTTCAGAGAGCTAAAAGCTTGCAAAAAAGCTCAAGGAAATGGATGTGCATTGCGATCCTCATTCTCCTCATTATTGTTGCAATCATTGTTGTGGGCGTACTCAAGCCATGGCAGAAAAACGGTGCATAGCATACCATCCTGCTGTGTAATATATATTTGCAGACAAAATGTGCAGCTAAGAATTGTCTTTTTTACTACACTGGGTTACTCGGTTAAGTCGTAAGTAAACTTCAAACCCTACAAAGCATATTGTTTAAAATTGTGGCGCGAGTTTAATGTTTAACTTGGGAATATGATTAAAAAAATTAATGTATTAAAGTTGATGAGTTAATTAAGTAAAATGCGTTGAGCTTAAATTAGACTCAAAGCAAATTATATTCAAACATTATTTAATCACGGCTAGAGTTCAAGAACTTTAAGCATAAATTTTTCTTTTTATTTGAGTCATCGTGAAAAATGTAGAAAAATCCGATAAATTTGAATTATTATATTGTTGTATATACATGAACGTGTTAAAATTAAGACAACAAATCAAAAAATAGGAATCCCCGAATGACTTCTTCGAAGCCATAACTCAAACATAACCATGTAAAAAGCATCAAAATCAACTGGGAAATGGTGCCACTGGAAATGCTTCTGCACCTTCGTCACGTGATTTTGTAACTTCAAGTACTTCTTAAAGCTTATTTGTTGGAGTATTTTCTTGAGATTTGGGATATCCATTGTTGCAACAATCACTGAGAATCTGTTCCAATCCAAGATATCAGCGTAAGGAAGGTCATAGTGATCTGCTAAAATAACTGGCACGCAACCGTAGTACAGTGCATCCCCTATTCGAGCAGTGTTCACTTCGAATCCTTTCGCGTGGATGCAGTATTTGCTGCCCAAAAGGGCTTCTGAGTATGGAGTTTTGAGACGGGTTCGATGGACCAAGATCTTGGTGTCATTTCCCCAGTGTTCAATCAAAGACCGTCGCTCGCGAGAGTTCATTGCTCCAGCGTAGAAGGCAAGATTTTTCCTGCAAGTGTTCTATTTTACGTTAAGGAAACACTACGTTTGTAGTTGCTAAAAATTCAATAAGCTCATTTTTCTGCGAGGAGCTGATTAAGTAAAGAAGAATACCTTTCTGATGGCAAACGAACCGGAGGCTTTCCTTTCCTCGGCCAAATCTGAGGTATAGACGCATCTTTATGAGCAACATACCCCTGCAAGAAGTAGCTGGAAGAACACACAACTTGAATCGCGTTTAACTTCACTTCAACTGCTTTCTCCGTAGCTGATCTCCCAACGGAGTGACAGGCGACGTAGAAGTGATCGGCCCCACCGGTTCGATTCCAGTAAGGATATTCACGGCTGATTTTTCGGACGTAATCTTTGATGAAATCTTTGATCCCGCCAACCCCAATCCTCCTGTCATGTCTCAGGCCGGCAATCGAAAATGGCAAGTAAAAGAGGTCTGCCTCTGAAGGGTCGTCTGTGAGGAAATGGCTACTGAAAAGGGATTTCTTGAAGTAGCTTTCGCTGGCGTAATTTCCAGTTGGTTCAGAGTGCACGGGGAGCAGCACATTGGCGAAAGGGTCGTTCTTTTGGTGCGGATATGAGAAGATTTTTAGGGTTCTATTCATTCTATGGTACTCCTTTTTAAATAGGTTTCGGTCGTGGAATACGTCCTCGTTTTTCTCCTGCATGCTTCCTAAACCACAAGATTATTAAATTGAAAATCATGTCTTAATAATTTAGTGCAAACATTAGCAAAAACACATTATAGAATCAAACATATTTTCGTAAATATCATTTAAAGAAATCATAGTATGTATAAATAATTGTGTATCAGATATTAATTCATAACTAGTATTTATGTTTCATGCACTTAATATATTCGATAGTGAACTAATTAAATAAATGCTCTTCGTATATTTTTGTCCATCAATGAAATGATACTCGAATATTTGATACGATTGGCAGACAAAATAACAATAATGAGAATTTACTAATTATATATGATTTACTTGCATTTAGATGATTAAATCATATTTTTAAACAGAGTACTGAAATGAAAATAAAAAAAATAGAGAATATTTATCATGCTAGATGGTAAATGATAATGACATATTAATCAATGTCACAATTGTATAAATATTTAACTCCTCTTGACCATTCAGCATTAGCCTCGTGTTCTTGACGTGTGTTAAGAAATAGCAACGATATAATTCACCCGAAAATTAAATATTATATCATATTATATATTTTTCTATATTATCTTATTTATTATTATTATTATTATTATTATTATAATATTAATCGAGCAAATAATGTCATTTAACTTTTCAAACTCCATTAATGATGACATCATGAATTTGAACTTGCTAGAATTGGGGAGTCACATGGGCAAGGGAGACGGAAAATTCGAACCTAAGGCCAATATCCAACTGTCTCAATGATGCATTTGAGGTTGTGAGGTTGAATATGTGGATTTCATGATCTCTGGTGAATTGAGGGTCTTTATATTTACATTGTCATTATACTATAAGAAATTAGAGCCGTCAAAATGAGTTGGATCCGTCTCTCTAGCATTTCGATGGGAGAAACATCACCAAATTCAGTACTTTTCTCCCCAGAAATTCATCAATAAAAATGTCATGGACATTGCAACTATACTTGCATAAAAGTGTTTTATGTGAGAAAAGTACTGTAAGCTAAATGAAGCTATATATAAAATTTACAATAATTTAAGTCAAATGACGACTCTCTAAATATAACTTCAATTTTGACAAATTATCTTTCCTATACTCTATCTACCACTTAGGGAAATGTGTTTTGTTTATGGTTGAAGTCGTCTACTCTAATTTACCACCAAGAACTTGGATAAAATTCATTGCTAACTCACTCCCACAAAGTGATATGTGAAAGAGAATTCTTACCTGTCGAGCCAATTTTTACTGCCTCCTTCCACCATTGATGCCTTTCATGATGATCATCTCCAGTACCGCCAACAGCAGAGTTCGCTGAAAATGGCGGGCTTTCTGGTTCTGTTACCCTGCTGGCAGTAGTAGTATTCCGAGGTTCTTGATCATCATCTGGTCTTGATCTTGTTACGTGTGTTCCCAGTACTGAAACCTGTGTGATTGAGTTGGGGTACTTGAGCTTTGGCAGCTCAAGGAATGGATTTGCATGGAGCCCGGTCGGGTCCGTTGGGAAGCTTTCCTTGAGTTTTGACGTATAAGAAGAGTAGAAAAAGATGAGAATTGAGGAGGTGAAAGCTAAGAAGAAAGGGAGAAAGAATAATGATGATCCTTTGGCTGAATCTTTTCTCAGACGGCGAGAGAGATCAGAGGTGTTGGGGAAGATGATGCGATGTATATGGGAGGCCGCCATGAGAGAATAATCAGAGTTCAATATGCGGGCTATATGGGTTTTCAATGGTCAATACAAATTAAAAAATGCAATTTGTTGTGTGTGTGTTTACGTGTAAATCGAATATTATATAAAATTCTCTTTATCTTTTCTTAAAAAATTAAGCCTTTCAATTTCATTATGATTCCAAATTGATCAATCTGATTGGTCAAATAGATTGAACGAATGGTTGTCAGAAGAGCATAGGCATTTTTACATTAATTTTCATAAAAGAAATTATATTTTTGATCTAATAGTTTCTAAGTCTTCATTTTTTCGCAGTTCATATTTTTAATATATTAATTTATATTATTTTTTAAATTTAAGTCGTTTTTCGTTAGAATGTAAATGTAATAACAGACACGTCAGCAACTTTTTCCGTGACGTGTTTATATTTCGATTTAAAAAAAAACTAAAATTCAAAAAATATACGAATTAATAGATATATTAATACCGTAAATGGATAAACAATATCAGTTTACAAGACAAAAAAATTAATTTTTCCATTAAGATGAGATATATTCTGATTTCAGGAGTACGTCTCTTGTGAGACGGTCTCACGAATTTTTATATGTGTGACAGGTCAACCCTGTCGATATTCACAATAAAAAGTAATACTTTTAGCATAAAAATAATATTTTTTCATGGATGACTCAAATAAGAGACTCGTCTCACAAATACGACCCGTGAGACCGTCTAATACAAAGTTTTGTCCTGATTTTATATAGACTAGGTTTTCTGACTAGTGATAAACCAACATATCGTACAAATTAAACCGGCTAATGACTTATTATTTTTTTGAAATAGCCGACTAATGAATTTTTTACTCCAAGGAGCTTGTCTCTTGTTTTGTTCTCTTCACATTGAAATTAATTAACATCCGAAGTCGATTAATATAATGACAAGATTCATATTTTATGATAAAATGTTAATTTTTAAAAAGTAAATAATTTGTACGATCAAAATTTATTTTCCATAGCTAAAATTACAGTATTAATCAGGTAATTAAGGGTAAGACTATTTTAGTGAGTTTGTTTATTTATTTAGTTGAAAAACATTTATTATATACTAATACTTATATTTGTATAAAGCGTGCACGTAATCCTAAAACTTACTGGCTTAAATTAATGGAAAATAGTTCGTTGACGAAGAGTATATTATACGATTATTTTTCGATTAAGGCGTGAAGTTGTGTAATTAAAATATTCATTTCGTAACTCTGCGAATATAAATATATATAAAGAATAATAATGCTCTTAATTATTTCTATTTCTAGATCGTGTCATCTTACGCCAGATTATTAAATTTACAAGCAAGTCACGTTATCATCGATTTATATTCGTCGTGAGATTGATTGACTTGGTCTACGTTTAAAGTGAAAAATATTATTTTTAACATAAAAATTAATAAAATTTCAGGTTAGATATATATTTCATAAAATTGAACCTTCAGACGGTCTCACGTAAAGTTTTGTGAGAATTTATTTGGAATCGGTATATAGTTATTTAAGTTGAATTTGGCTCTCATTTCAATTTGGTGGCCAAATTAATGTTGACATGATTCCACAGCTCTAATTAAATAAGGATTAATTACTTACTAATATCATTCTCCCGACTTTCAATAACTCTACTGCCCTACAATTATTGCATGCCTGTATCGTGAAATGGCTAAAATACCCTTCATCACTCTATACAAGTTTTTGACTAAATCACAGTGATCCACACCGATACCATTGATTCCATGTGATTATTTTATTTATGGGAATTCTTAATTAAATTCCCAGTGGGTGAAGCTTTATTTAATCACCAAAAATCCTCGGTTTGAAATTTTAATTACATCCGAATATCGCCATCTTGTTTGAAAAAAAAACATGTAATATTTGTATAATAGATTAGAAGACCTTGTTGAAAGTGTAAGATGACAAAAACGTCCCTACGAAAATCATACGCATACGTTTGTTAGTACGTATACATATATATTTTTTTAAAAGAAATAAAAATTCATGCAAATATCGAGCAACTTGATCCTATGATTAGTATCGTAGACGTTGTAATATATAGTTATCCATGTTGAGAAGTTTAACTACATACAAATTTTGGTAACAATACATGTGATTTTAAACAATATTAGCCAAAAAAAAAAGACTAATATTAATGTATCCTAGCCATGATTCTGACTTTTTTCAAACCATGAAATAATTGAATCAGTGTATGGCTAACTTTATCTTTGATGGAATCAAACACTATTTTTATTGCATAACTTTTCAAATTCAATAGTGGGGAACATGACATGTTTGTTTTACATTGAATTTATTTTCTTACATTTGTTTTATGGTCAATTCCTCCCCAAGAAAACTTATATTTTGATTTTATTTCTGAACTAATTATAGTTTATATTGTGAATATTGGGGAAAAAAAATCTCATACGTGAATTTATGTTTTTTTTAGACCTCGTGTTTTAAAAATGTGGAGCCCTTAACTCCTAATCGTTATTACAATGTAATCTGATTATAGTTAATTAATTACAGCAAAAAACGAGTTTAAATTTTCTTTACAATAAGCCCAAAACGTTTCAACTATAATTATAATATTAAAAATAGTATATATAATGTAGTCTCGTCTATCTCAATTACAATATAAAACAAGCACACACCTAATTCAAAACAACTACAAACAAACAAACTCATACTCCTCGGGACATGCCCCAGTATATAAAGACATATACATATATACTGGGATAGACATTAAATCTTAGCTCAAACTGTGACTCCTTCCAGAAGCACCCTCTCCGGCCTCCTGATATCCTGGAGTACCTGTCATTGTCCACATACAAAGACAATAACAGCCCATCTGGGGTGAACAAAGCTCAGTCTGAATAAGCCACAATATATACCACATATATCTAAACAATGATATATGATATGCAATGCATGTATGTCGTGGAGGTATCAGGTCAAATGTTCATCCACTGAGCACATGTCAGAATCAATCGAATCGCTATCAAATCAATGCTCAGCTGGCACACCGGTCTCAATCAGGGATACTCATATGATAACGTCGACAAAGCGTCATCAAATCTCAAATCTCAATAAATCATCGGAGCCACAAATGACTATGCTTTAAGGATCATGTAATACGAAACATAGCATCGTGTTCACAAATCCCATAATCAAATCAAATCAAATCAAATCATATCAGGGTATCCAATGATTATAGCTCAACGTGTATGTCATGTATGCCACATAAACTCAACAAATAAGCATATAGACATGTATTTTCAATTCAATCAATCGAACATATATCATATAATACAGATATCTGTCGTATATTACCCGATCGCAACATACCTTAATTCTTCGTTCTAGTCGATGTAGTTTGAAGATATCAGTATAATAATCTATCTACATCAATAACATATTCATTTTAATCAATATCATCATTCAAAATCAATAATATAAATTTCAAATATCTTTTGAAACTTTGAAATTTCATATCAAATTGAAACCACAACATAATTCAATTCCGACTTCAAAAATTAGTTTTTTGTCGGTTATTCTACCGCATATATAATCAGAATTAATAACAACTGACAAACAATTCTTCAATCTCAATCCAACGATTAAAATTTCCTAATTATAATAAATTGTGAATAATTCAAAATAACATCACTATAATCTCATCTCTTCTTCGTTAAAATCTTACACTATTCAACAATCTTCAATTTCTGTATGATTCAACAATTTATCGGATTTATTCCGAAAATCGACGAATTTCAAACATCACCAAAAATATAAAATTAATACATCAAATCGAAGACCTCGTGTCAACGATCCCAGAACTGAAGTCAGTTCGTCAATTGGATAAACCGATAAATCGCAAGATCGAAAAGAAAAAATCAAAAACCTTATAATCTCTTCTCTCTCTTCTCCGACCTTTCTTCAAAATTTTATGATTCACGTAAGCTGGTTTTCAAATTTATCCTTTTTTTTAATACCATACTTGTGGTTTTTAAAATTAATTCATTATTTTTCAACTTATTTACAAAAATGCCATCAAAATAAATTGAATATTTTTCAACTTATTTACAAAAATATCATCAAAATTATTTTAAAAGTTGTTAGACTATTGTTTATTCTCGGGGTCTCACAAAAAATCAATCAACTTTGCCCAAATTAAATGACACGAGAATTGGTCCCGTTCTTTCATCGTGCATGCGACATGCTCCATCGTTTTCAACATCCCTCCATTATCCATGTCCTTATATGCTTTCCAACCTTAGGCACCACCACACCCAATAAATCGCGTGCATGATCGGGGAAACATTTTCTTTCATAACTATATTCTTATTTTGTCATTTTATAATATAGAATTTTTGCAATTTATAATAAAAATTTGCACCAATTTAATTATGCAGATGTGTGACAGACATTTAAAACACTCGGAGCTAAACTCAAGTTCAAAATCTAGCTCAAATGATAAGATTATTCAAGTATGTATATATTTATAACTTCAAATGATTTGATCCAATCAATGTGAGACATTTAATATATAATTGTATGCTTACATATGTCTTTATTCGAAATAGAATTATTCGGAACAAAATCTTCAATAAGTTATAAATTTGCGGCTCAGAACTCACGACGTTTCCAAATCTTTTGCACATAGTTTTCGAAGTATTTCTGAAATTTAAATACCGAAAAAACTTTACACGAATTTCATAAAAGAAAATTACTTTAAATTTTTTTTTTAACATAATATTTCCTTGAATTTTTTTACAAAGAACCGAGACCTCTCTCTTTTGGTATGGGTTTTATCCAATTCGTAGCCCAGTCCAATTCTACGGCCCACTTAAAGTAACCAAAAACCCGACCCGAGTTTTTTTTTTTTTTAACATCGACTTTTGCAAGTTTCGATTGAAAATCGAAGCCGTCTAAGAAAACGTTCGAATCAAGAAATCTTGAAGATTTGTCTGCGTAATGAGACCTAACATTGTTTCTGAGGTGCGAATTCTCTTCCATCGACAGCATTTGCTTGAAATTTGCTTTTTCAGAGTTTATTTTCTGCTAATCAACTATAGGGTTTGTAGTTGGTTGTGTTCGAGTGAAATTGATTTCGAGTTTAGTCAACTTGGATCGTGTCTTAACTTTCGGAATTTCTTCCTGATTATGGATGGAGGATAATGAGGGGAAATTTCAAAGCATTCTATTTTTCAGCCTAAATTTGTTGTGTGATGTGTCAGGATTCTATTTTTTTTTTCCTTTTTCCTTTTTGGCTAAACTTGTACACTTATTTTCGTATCCTCTATATTCCTTTTAGGTCGTGTTCATCGATCAATATTGACGATCATTTGTTTATTTTACCGGTTCAATTTATGAAAGTCTTTGCTAGTATGGAGTTTTCTGCACTTTGTTCCATGCGTTCTGTTTGGCTTTAGCGATTTTTTTAGTAATTTGTGTAGGCGGGGCTTTCAACTAGAGTGAATCAATGGTGGGAAAACATTCCTTTTCTCACATCAGCAATTGTGATTATTTGTGGAGTCATTTACTTGGTTTGTCTTTTGGTGGGATATGATTCCTTTGCGGAAGTATGCTTCTCGCCTTCTGCTGTTATATCGCACTTTCAAGGTAATATCTGCTTTTCATTGAACTGGACACTAGCACACTGCTTTTCTAGATTCCCTTTTTGTTTATCCTCCACAGTCCATACATTATTTAGGAGAAACGGTGGAGCTGATTTGGAGTGAGTTAATTCAAAGGGGAGTTTTTTTACAACATCTTGTATAAATTTCATTTTTCGATGAGAAATTGTATTTGTTATCATTATGGATCCATGACCTCTAAGATCAATGAGTTCTCACATTTTAACAAAGATAAATATGGAATCTGGTAGATAGCATTGCTTTCCTTTAATGCTTCTGTAATTTCGGTAACTAACTGACTACGTGCAGAATATAAGGTATTGCCAAAATTGATATAAATTTGGATTGTAAATAACTTGAGTATTAAATAACCTTGGGGGTAACTTTAATTCTTTAGCACAAGGATGCCCTTTTCCTAACATCTTACAAGTTGAGGCCCTGAGTTTGGTTATATCGTGCACTTTTCTTTCAATGTGAGGGACTTTTTAACATCACCGTGTGAAGTTTTTCACGGTGCCTTTGTTTTCGCCTTTTGGTTCCTTTTTGCAGTTTTCAGGATATACACTGCTATTATTTTTCATGGTTCTCTTCTGCACGTCCTATTCAATATGCTGGCACTGGTCCCTATGGGTTCTGAACTGGAAAGAATTATGGGATCCATACGTATGCTGTATGTAATCATTCTTCTAGCTACAAGCAATGCCATACTTCATCTTCTAATAGCTCTGGTCGGGACGTATAACCCTTTCCATCTTTTTCCTTCTCTCATGAACGAGTGTGCCATAGGATTCTCAGGAATACTATTCTCCATGATTGTGATCGAGACAAGCCTCAGTGGAGTTCAATCCCGAAGGTCTGACTTCTTAATTAATGTCTGATTAGTGTAATTTCCTGCAAGTTGCCCCTGCCTCGTTTGTCTTGTTATTCAAGATTAAATTCAGTTGAATGAACAAATATTAATCGACATCATATTCTAAAATCTCATACGGAAATATTTCCTCTATCTGCAGTGTCTTTGGACTTTTTAATGTGCCTGCGAAATGGTGAGTTACATTTATCTCTAGAAGATTTACTTGATTTTTTTCCAGATGGGATACACCTGATGATATCTTTGTGTGACAATTTTTATTTGGAAAATTAAATCAGGTATGTATGGATCCTGTTAGTGGTATTTCAACTTCTTATGACAAATGTCTCGCTACTTGGACACTTATGTGGTATTCTATCTGGATATGCATGTATGTTATCCAGCTTCCTTTTACCTGCAATCCATTGTGTTTCCTCGTAATTTTATTTTATAATAAAGTTTTGTTTGTGTTCGTGATATCTTTTTCTGGCTTCAGATACTTTTGGGTTGTTCAACATGTTGATTCCTGGGACATCCTTCTATGCTGGCATTGAATCCTCCCCATGGCTTGTGAGTATCATGAAACTTTTATGTTCCTGAAAACTAACTATCTGAATCAAATGACTTAAAAGAGGTGTTCTGCATCTTTTACTGCAGTTTAATAGCTGTAAAGAACGCGTTTTCTGATTGAAAACATATATTCTATTACTGGATTATGTTACATTTTTTTTTTTGGCCCAAGATTATGTTTCATTTCTGTTGTGCATTTCAACAGTACCTTTTCTACCTTGTTTTTATTTGTTGTGAGATCATGCATGGATCTATTTAAATAAAGCTGAACTTTCTTTTTTAATTTTTTTGTAGTCAACTTGTGTTAGGAGGCCTAAATTCATAGTCTGCTCTGGTGGTAATACCTCAGGTTACATTCCCACACATTCAGGTCAAAATACAACATCCAGGTACATGTTTTTTCTTTTTTTCCTGAAATAAATCTCTCCGTCCGTTTTGGATCTCAGGTGAAAATACCGTTTGATTATGTTTTTCCTTTTAAAGTGATATGCTTTCTGGAAATCTCTGGACGAATTTGTCTTCCTGGATGCCACAAAGAGGACCTTCTACTCAGGTATGACTTCAAACAAACGTGAATAGATTCCTGAGAACAGTTTTCAAGTGTGCAGAATAGTAAGAAAAATTTTATTCTCTGGCACTGAGGTACGCATATGTCCTTCAAATTTTTTATTTACTACATCATATGTTCATATCATGCCGCATTCATGCAAAATGAGGAAAAACTTGTGGATAATTGCTTCTCTGTCAACAGTTAATATTTTGTCAGTAGCCATAAAATAAGTATTTTGAATCATGAAAATCAAGTGCAGCAGAATAAGGTTTGCTAGTGTATGAATTTCTGGATGCAGACTTCTCAAGATAGTGATAGATTTCCCGGGAGAGGAAGGGCGCTTGGTTCTGACCTTAATCTAGCAGCCTCTGTTGTAAATTCAAATTCTAGCTTACAAGCAAGACTTCTGGATGATAACAGTCGTCAGATATCCACGACAATTGGGGGAGAACAGCAGAAATCGGATGGAAGGTGCTAAGAAGTTTCATAAAATTATGTGCTCTTTTTTTTCTTGTTTTTGAATGTTTTTTAAGGATTTGATGCTTGATGAAGATTTCCCCTGCTATTCAAAGCTTATTTAGTCAAATGAACTGAAAGGATTTCACATTCACCAAGGCGAGTGAGTCTTATTTGAGAATAATTTCTGAAGTGCTTGCTCCTATAGGATTTATCAGAAAGAATTTACATATGGGTGTTGGATAGATGCAAAGGATCAATAATGGAGTATTTGGCTTTCTTGGAATCCTGCAATTGTCACTTGTCAGGGTTCTCGATAGGAACGATTGATATTTACAAGGATTAAATGTCACTTCGGGCAATGCTTAAGATACCATCTTCGCCAATGTTGGAAAAAAAAAAGTCGGTTCTCTATCTAGAGAATAAAAAAAATTGAAACTTACTATAGCTGGCGTGTTTTCATTCTCTATTTGCTTTTATATTGATGGTTAGGCATCTGTGTCTGAATTCAAGTAATTCTCACGTTTTGTAATGATTCCCAATCACTCAATTCTTTAAACAAGACTGAATCCTATTTCCCTCCTGGTATTTCAGGCTTCCAACTCAAAATGGTATTGTGGAACCAACCCGAATTCAAGCCAATCAGGTTTTATCACAACTTATAAGAATTACATCTTCCCATCTTCTATTGACACGATATTTTGGATATCTGATTCTCCTATTCATCCATGCAGAGCTCTACCCCATCAGACGTGGAAGTTCAAAAACTTGTTGCAATGGGATTCGAAAGGGTAATGCTTCCATTTCACTAAGATTAGCACCAAGTTACAAACTCTGAACAACTGCTTTGAATTGTTTCAGACACAAGTAGAAGTAGCTTTAGCAGCAGCTGATGGCGATCTGAATGTTGCAGTCGAAATTCTCATGAGCCAACAGGTACTCATATGAATATTACTTTTCTCTACTCAAATTTTGGCCTGATTTAATTTAATGTATGATAACGAGCAGGGATAGATGGTAAGAACTAAGAAGGCTCGACTCGTTGCATATAATGTCCTTACACTGGTGGTGAATTTCTGACCTCTATGTTGTTATCTGCCTGAAGAAACTTGTCCAGGATTGTATTTAGTTAGATTTAGATACTGACAAAAAATGCTTGGTTTATTATTTCCTTTATTTGCATCGGATTTTGTTGTTAACACCTTTTTAGTCGATAAAAATATCCATGTCCTTTCTACCTTGGCAGAGTTATCAATAAGGTGCCATGGATTTATGTTAAATGTCGAATTGAATGCGGTGGATTTATAACTACAAGATTGTACGATCTCATTGGATGATCAAAATTGGTACTAGTGAATTTGATTTGAGGTACGGAGAAAATAAAGCAGACAAAAGTTATTCCCATGTATCTGGAAAAAATAAAAATAAAATAAAATAATAATAATAACTTATTTCCAAAAGTCGTAGGGCTGTGTCCAATGGCTACAATAGCAACAATCTATAAAGAATATAATATATTAAATTTGCGTATTCTTTAGCTCACCTCTTGAAATTATTTTTTTGGAAAAAATCAAGAAACATCGAAAAAATATATAAATATGGCTTGCCAAAACCAGATAATTCAATGATCGGAATAAAATTATGAAAGAAATTTTATAGATCACCTGTACATTCTTTTACTTTCATTTTTATTAATTAAGCTAAACAACATGAATTCCTGCTGTGCGTTCGTCAAATAATTCAAGATTTCAGGAAAATAAGATAAAAATATATATATTCCAACGATAAGAACTGAATAACTAATGGCATTGCTCAATTCTTGCGCCATACCAACGGACGCTTGATTAAAGGAATTGTAGGCGATACAGTGCGGGGATTTAAACCCTGTTAACAAACACATCAGTATGTAACTATGCATGATACAAAAAACGAAAGTAATAGATGAAGTGCGACTGCAATTTTCCATGAAGTCCATTCTACCTACTTATTTTGAATAAGATACATGGCTGAGTAAGAAATAACCATCCTTCATGGCTCCGTTGCCAAGCCATCTTCCTCTTCCTAGATAAATTTTCTTCCTTTGGTTTTGCCTCATTATCTTTATACGCCTTAGGAGGAAGGCTTCCAGCCAGGAGGAGCCATCAATGCTCGATGACTTGGCAGCTGATGCTGAAGCTTTTGATGAGGAACAAAAGGACTAATATGATGATTAGAAACATGGTGAGGGAGCTCAGGTTGTTGAGAAATTCCCATACGACTGTCAAAAGTGCTTTGAGGAACATGAGTTCTTATCTGGTGAGTGAAATTTTGATGGGGAAGTTGAATCCTGTTTTGAGGTGTTACAGGGATTTGAGTTCCCTGGTGAAATATTTCATGGGGGCGAAGACTGCAGGGTCGGAAAGAATTTGGAGGAACGTGATTCGCTTCTCTGTAGTTGGTATTGTAGTGGTAAAAATGGAAACCAGTTTGATAAGAAGACTGGTTAACTGCTGGGGAAATTTCAAGATAGTTTCTTGCAGCAGCTGCAGGTGGCGGCAACCAGACGTTCAAACAAGGTCTTCCATAAGAGGACTGGTTAAGAGCTGGAGAGTTAACAAGACAGTTTCTTGCAGCAGCTGCGGGTGGTGATAACCAGATGTTTGATCCCGGATTTCCATGGTATTGCCCGTGTCTTGGTATAGTATTTCCTATCATTGACACGGTTGGCAAACTCTGGACTACATAAGATGTAGGCATTACTGGCTTCCTATTCCGTCTCCTCTCTCTTCTTAGAGTTTTTCGGGACTTTCCCTCAATAGATTTATCTGGAACTGCAATTTTTCCCACCGTGCTAGTTTCAGCTGAAGTTGACTTATTAACTTTTTCCCCAGCCTGTGAAGGTTCACAAACTAATCAGACACGTATTTGGATAAAGAGAAAAGGTTCTAAGAAGCAAAATTTTGGATATGTTGAGATGTTACTGAGTATATACTCGAGTCTTTGGGGACATTTTTTTAACAAATTTATTTAGCACTGCATCATTTCCCAACAAAGTAGTTTCTGCTGAAGTCGATTTATGATCTAATTCCGCAATCTGCTGAGTGTTCCAACTCATCAGACATGCATTTGGATGATGAGAAAAATAACTATTTTTTTTATTAGGTTAAAGATATTACTAAATACATGAGCTTTTCGAGAATTTTCCTTAACAGAATTATTCAGCGCAAAATCTTTTCCCGTGGTATAAATTTTTTATGAAGTCGACTTATTATCCAACTTCCTACTCTGCGAAGATTCATACTTATCAGATATGCATTTGGATGATGGAAAAAGGAATTAAGATGCAAAATTTTTAGTTATATTGAGATATTACTAAATACTACTTGAGCTTCTCGACGCTTTCGTTTAATCGATTTATTAGGCACTACATCTTTTTCCAATGTAGTAGTTTCTGTCGAAGTCAACTTATTATCCAACTCCCCAGTCTGTGAAGGTTCAAACTCATCAGATAAGCATTTGGATTATGAGAACAGGAACTAAGAAGCAAAACTTTGGACATTACTAAATACATACTTGAGTTTTTCGAGAGTCTTCCTTCGTAGATTTATCCAACACCTCATCTTTTCCCAACGTAATAGTTTTTGCTGAAGTCGATTTATTGTCCAAATCCCAAGTCTGTAAAGGTTCAAACTCATCAAATATGCATTGGATTGAATGATGAGGGAAAAAAACTAAAAAGAAAAATTTATGGGGAGATATTACTGAGTACATACTTCAGGAGAGTGGACTCCTTTTTGGCATTTAAAGCATACTGATACTTGTTGAAGCTCTTTGGTGCACTCCTACAAAATTGTGCATATATTAGTCCGGTTTCAAATTAGTATTTGGGAAACAAAGAGCTTGAAACTCACAAATCCATGGTGACCGGACTGCCCACAGTTGTAACATGAAGCTTCACTAAGTCCTCCGGTGCTATTTTCATAACAACAGAGATGACCAAAATCCATGCAAATATAACACTGAATACCCTGTCCATAAGAGTGCATATACTTTATTGCGTATAAAATAAAATTCTTTAAAAGACAGTTGATAAGATGATATTAGCAGTTACACTAAATGAATAGGTCTCGTTTACTTAAGCATGAGAGGGAACATACATAATTGAAAGAGTATAATCCGTTTAGATTTCTCAACTGAAATCCAATATCACATCAAATTTATGGCACAATATGCTATTTGTAAGATATAGGGCAGAAAATAGATCACGAACTTAATAAATGTTGAAACATGGATGCTACAAATATTGGTTCGCGTATTAAACAAAGGATAAAAAAGGTCTCGGGCATTAGACTTAACATACCTTGAGATCTTCTGGATCATAGTCATTGGTACATGAGAACATGCCATGGCCCGTGCCTCCGCATTTTAAGCAGAATAAGGAAGTATAGTCCTCTTCTACATTAGTCTTGCTCTCTTCCTTGGAGCAAACAGAGCATGTATTAACCTGATCGTGAAGACAAACAGCGAATGGCGTTGAAAAGGCTTCTTTATGGGTTTGGGTTAAAGTTGCACACATGGACTCAAGCTTGAATAGCACTGTACTCAAAACATGACACACATGTGTATCAAGTATGTTTTTATGAATTAGTTATCATTATAGGCAACTCCAAAAAATAGGATTATGTTAGTATAAAATAGCATCATGAATAAGTACGACTCGATATCGAGTAGTTGACATATATATAATTGAGATTGACTCATATCTTGCAAGCAGCTCACAAGGGAATGGACTACCTTGAACCCCAATTTGAACGATAGGAATCTGGTCGCTAAATAAGTTTTCCCATTATAGTGGCTTCAAATTTGAAGTTATCTTGCTATTTCAAGTCTACTCAAGTATGAGTGAAACGAATCTCGAGCATATAGAAAGTCATGCAACAAGACCCCTAAATCAAGTTGAACAAAATAAACTCATGATGTGTGTTGAGCATACCCGTGGGCAGAAATTCCCACTGTGACCCCAGTCGGCACAAATATAGCACGGTTTCCGCTTCTTTTTAAACTTTTGCCTCTTCTTGCGATTTGGGAGATTGGAGTACCTCACAGCTCGCTGGGTAATTAAGAAATTAAGTTAGTGGTATTGAAAGAGCAGGCGTATCTGGATACAATAAATAGAAGTCAAGTACCACAAAAAAATTTAAGTATCTCGCAACTTCAACTACCAGGAACTTGTTTTACACTGGTTTTCCCTTATGACATTGAGTTCGGTTTCAACCAACAGTATTTTTCTCGAAACTGTACTTGTCTTTTCTATATTATCTCCCTCTTCATTATTCTACAGCAGGTAAACTATAGTATAGCATTAACATGTGAAACAGTCAGATCATATCCCAAAACATCGTTTTTGAAACATTTTAGAACATAGACACACTAATTAGTGTCTTGTCGCAAAAAGTTTTTGTTCACAACCAACATGTGCTATCATCTGTATACTATTATTTCACCTTAAAAATTATGAACAGTTCCAAAATATCTGATATTCAGAAAATTTCAACAGACAAGACAAGCATATGTGATTGATGATACATTTTTGTAACCTTTATGGCCGAACTCTACAATTAACAAAATAAATATGAGATGCTTGCCCGCATATTGATCATAAATTTATGAAGTATCAAGGATAGTTATTAGTTCAATGACGGTAAAAAAATAAAACTTCATACCATTTTACCGGTCTGTATCTAAATTGAAGTTGGACCTTATGCTGTGCAAATATAGAACTACCCCCATTTTTTCTTTTTCTTTTTTAGCATAAACATCAACATATCATAGAACTGCCCCCATTTATTCGGCCTTAAATGAGTGCAACTTAATTTAGATTGCAAAAACTAACGAGCCTATGGAATTGTTTCGTCTGCTTTCTGAACACGCATACAGCTTTACATAATGATGACTTTATTCCAGCTTGTTTTTTCACAGATTCATACATAAAACATCAAAAAAATTTCAGCGGCAAGCTGATTCGCCAAATACGCGAGAAAAAAAAATCCAGCAATGGTGTTGAATGAAGAGAAATACCATTGTAGATGCATTCATCTTTCTCTGCTACTGAAGTTGACTTCCCCTCGTTTCCCCAAAAATAAGAAAGCCTTGAATTGAAATAATATACTCTCAAATTCACCGCAACAAAAGACCTAATCTTTTCTTGATCGATATTAAAATATTTGTTTGTTTTGAAACGTTCACGCGAACATCTCGTTTAAAAAGCATCGGGAGTAGCAATCCGTGTAGCATAAAATGACCCTTGATCCGCTTCTCTTCTTCTCACCCGCCTATACTGAGACATGAATCTATTCCCTTATACCGTTGCGAGTACTCGAAACTTCAAAACTCCTGCCGGCTCTTTTTCCCTGTTCAGCTGTTCTATTCCTAAGTATCTGCCATGAATTCGGAAAACGTGCGGTTAATCATTCGAAGCAGACTGAAAAGCTCTGAACTGCTGCAATCCTTGCTGGACGCATCGAGATTCTCACATCCAAAAATGGATACCCAAGCACCACGTAGCAATTTCTTGGGGTAAAAATGGATCGAGCAGTGGTAGTGAACCGGATAGAATCCCACTCAGCAAACGGGTAATTATCGCATAGTTTACTACCATCGGTTTTATTCACATGGACACACCAATAGGGATGTCAATTGGTCCGAGTTTTACCCACTCGCAATGGACCCGCGTATATATGATGGATTTGGACATACTAAATGGGTCATGGAGTGGGTCTCGGGTCCAATTTTTCAGACCCGTCCGGATATAGGACGGGTCATGGGTCCTATAATACCCGCCTCATACCCGTCCCATATATATATGTAGATATAAATATTCTAGGGTTTATTGTAGTTTTATTAATATTCATTTTTTAGTAGCTCATCTCAACCATAACAATCTTAGCTATTCCTATGTCAACTGTTGCATTTGAATCTGCTTTTAGCAATAGTGGAAGAATAGTTGGTCCTCATCTTAGTAGATTAAATATTGTCTACTCGCTGATTTTATATTGATCTGTTTAAATTATGTTATTAATTATTTTCGGAGATGTCAAGATTTTTTTGGAGAGCTAGTAACTCTTTTTTTATGTAATTCTTTATGTCGTGAAAATACTTTGTTTGTTATTATTAAGTGTGGTCGAAGACATGAATTAATTTTCCACAATGTTGTATTTAGAGGCTTGTCTGTTTCATAATTCAGTCATGTGAGAAGAAAAATTACTTTTTTATTTTAAAAAAATTCGGGTCTCACGGGTCTACCCGGCCCCGTTTCGTATTCGATGCGGGGTGGGTCCGAAAAATATTTAATCGGGGTGGGGCGGGTAATGGGTCAAAATTTTTTTCATGGGAAGGGTCTTGGATTTAGCCAAACTCGCCCCATTGACATATCTACATACCAATCAAATAAAATTTTAGAATATAAAAACAAAATTGATATGAATAAATGAAATAATACATGAATAAAATCAATTTTAAAATATAATAAAGACGAGAATGAAATGATATTTATATTACAATTTCAAAATAAATGAAAAAATTCTATAATAAAATTATTTTAATAATCAAATATTTTTTAAATAAAAATTTGAAATAATATTTTGCTCAAAAAATATTAATATTATTAACAAAATAAAATAATAATTATTGAATTATCATCGTTTTATTTTTTTTATTAATATAAATATGTATTTATTATTTATTATTATTAATATAAATATGTATTTATTATTTATTATTATTATATAATGTTTTATTTATTATTATAATTACTACATAAATAAACATAACTAAAATAATAATTGTATTATATTTATTATTATTATTATTATTATTGTTATAATTGTGATGAATAAATAGATTTAAAATTAAATAAGATAAAAAAATAATATTTTGTAACATGGATAAAAATCGAGATTATGAATAATCATTCTTATCCAGAATGCTCATTTCATTATCACGTCATTCATTCCTATCAAATATGTCCTATGATTTATATTTTTAAGGATAGTTTCTTTTTTATACTAATTATTTCTTGACATTATTCGGTCATGGTGAGTAAGACAAAATATTTTGATTATTTAAAGAATTTGAGAAATGATAAAATTGGACATGAATAGATTATAAATTTACTAATTAAATGAAAATTAGGATTCTTTTGTTCGTTTTATTAGACCGACTACAAATCAATTTTGTAAAACGGATATTCGATCCGATTCGACTTATAAAAATTATTATTTTTTATGTAAAAAAATAACTTTCCATTGCAAATATGGATCGGCTCACCTACTAATTAATTAAATAACGATCACAATAACAACAATAATAGAAATGACAATTGAAACTCGGAATTTGATCTTCTCATCAACTTTTTGCCCATGTTATGCTCATAGCTCTGAAATGTGGTGGCGCTGGCCAGTGGCCTAACGAAGGTATGAAACTTTCCTAGCCCAGCACCTAGGAGCCGCCTAAGCGGCCGCCCCTAGCTCGAGTTTTAGAACATTGAAAAATACATGGATCGATGTTATGTATTTCTAATAGTAAATAAGAACTCAACATAGATTTATCGAAATTCACACAAAAAATAAACTTTCAACATCAAAATCTAATAAATGAAGTTAAACTTAATGTGAAATTTCGATTATCTAAATCATTAGTTACTATGATATCAAATTAAAATAGATGACAAATAAGGTAATTCTTTTGTATAATTAGACGCTAGCACGCACATTTTTACAAATGAAGTCTTGTAATTTTTGAAATTGTTTAATAAAATAAATCATAATTTTTTTTACTTTTATTTGAAGTTAGTGGAATAAAATTTCATAATAATTACATATAATTTTTTGGGCTCCTCGAGGTGTGGTCTCGAGGCGACCACTTCACGTGTCTCATCTCAAGTACGATTATCGTATTTATAAAAATGAACATGCATGGTTTATAATTATTGCGTTAATTAGTCGTATTTCGAAAAATATAAGCGGTATATATGTTCCAACGTTATTTTTGGATTTGGATCCACTGCTGTGGTTGAAAACACAACACATGTTTTTACACGAGATGATTAGTTGATCATTTGATAGACATCACATAAATTTGAAAAATCTTCAGACATAACGAGTTGATCATTTCGTGTAAAAAGAGTACACTACATGTTCAGCCAGAGAAGCTGATCCAAATCCATTATTTAAAAAAAAAAAAAAAAACAATTATGTGAGAGAGGAAGTAACATTGAATTAAGTAGACTCAATTAAATAAGCCATTTTCCTAGGGTGGTTATACTATAAGGGCTCCCAACTATTCTTCGTGAACGTTTTTTTTACACTCGACATTTGTCCGCCATGCACTGACAACTATCCATTTCAGCATGCAAAAACAATCAAAAACCCACGCGTCCGTATTGCAAATTTGTACATGCATTGCGCCAACCATAAATAAACATTAAACAACTTCGTGATCAGCACGTAGCGGTTCCTACGTACGGAGACTAAACTAGGGAGATGGAGGAATCGGATGGTGCTGCAGCTGCACGTGATGCGACGGATACGACGATGGCGGTGTCACAGGCGGAACAGGTGAAGAATATGAATATATTGGTGGCCATCGACGACAGCGACGAGAGCTTCCATGCGCTTCAATGGGTCCTCGATAAGATTTTGAAGCAAGACGCTGGTGTATTGAACGCTACACCTGGAACGGAAACTACTCACGAATCCAAGGTGGTCACCGTAGTCCATGTGGTGCAGCCGATGCCCCGCTATGGCTTCCCCAGTGGATATGGTTTGTTTTTAATTCGTTCAATATTCCGCATTATTAACTCATTTTACAGGCAGATATATCGATCGAGCAGAAAGAAAAAAAATATCTAGATCCCTTAAAATTAAGTTGATTTTCACCACATAAAATTATGTTTTGAGAGCTCAAACTTATTCAGCTGCCCTCTCCATCTTGGTTGCAAAGCAACCGTGACATCTGTCCAAGAATGCATGATATAAACATTTTTATCGTTTCTTTAATTATTCACCTGCGTGTACACATAATCCAGTCGAGGAATCCACAAGCAAAGCCCAGGAGCAGAATGCTGCAAGGATTCTGTCCCGTGCATTTGAAATGTGCAGGGAGAAATCAGTGCGTAACAAATTAAATTTACACATGAAAAATTTCTCTAATTAATTTTGGTTGCTTTTATAATTACTAAAAGGTCCGGGTGGAATATGTTTGTGATTCACGCAGTTGACTGCTAAGACTCTGATCCTTGAGGGTGATCCAAAGGACACCATCTGTCGGGCTGTGGAAGATATGAACATTCATCTTCTCATTATCGGCAGCCGCGGGCTTGGCCAAATCAAGAGGTATGTATGTATATATATGTACTAGTATTTAATCATTAATGAAAAAAACAATCTATTCTTATATAATTTTTTAATGAAATTAAAATCCCTGTTTTAATTATAATTAATTTAAAACCTTTCTTCATATATATTATAAGATATTACTAAAACGAACTTTTCAATTTTTTTAAAGAGATAAAAATTTTATTACAAAGCTAGTCCCAACTATATATAATTTAAAAAGTCAAATAAATAGATTGTATTTCCCCAGTCACATATTGAAAGTATAAATCGTTTGTATTAAAATTGAGTTAAATATGTAAGTCTCCCTTTCTATTTTCGTTAATTATCGGCTAAATACATAATAACGAGTTTATATTTAGCATTAAATTAAAATCAACTCAAAATATACAAGTATCATCTCTCTTTTCTGTGTTGTCGTATCGATCTCTTTCCCAATTTCTTTGTAACAAAGAAGAAATTCCTTTGTATACATACATATGATCAAACATATTTCAAATATAGATTGAGTCGATTTGTTTCAAATCCGTGACACCGTCTCAGATATAAATTACTACTTTAGACTTATAATAAGCAGACCTGGCTGATACGTATGGTTTGCCTAAATGTTTTAGGGCTTTGTTGGGAAGTGTGAGCGATTACTGTGTCCACCACGCAAGGTGCCCGGTGCTCGTCGTTAAACCGCCCAAGAAATCACATTGAACAATCGATCGAGTCGGCAATTATCAGACACAATAGATTGTGTGTGTGAATAAATGTACTGCATCGTTTTCCCTTTCAAACATGATTATCATGTAGTACTGTGTATGTACGGGTTGTATGCGTCGCCTGCAGGTAAATGGTATGGGGTCATATTTATTGTAAAATCGAGCTTCTCGGCGACGTTTTGTTGGATTAACGATTTTTATTTTGTTGTGAGTACGTGGCATGTCGTAGAACACGAAATCGAGGAGCATACTATAACTTAAAATGAATAAAAAAGTTAATAAAAAGTTCTCATAGGAGAACAACTTTTGTAAATAAAAGTCAAACATTTTACAAAAAGCTTGTCTAAATGTTTTTTTTTTTTTGGTTATTTATTACACATGGTTTTAAAGTACTTAATTGGAATAAAACTTAAATTTTGGATCAACATGTAATAACTTGATAGCGTGATCCCATTTAAAGCTAACATATTTTAACCTGGGATAAGCAAATATAAGGCGTGACTAGGGAATAATTTGTCTTAAATAACAATAATCTGCGTTATTTATAGTAATTAAATAAATAAATATTGAGATGAAATGAAAAGGAGGAAAAGAAATTTATATTATATTTTACTTATTAAGTACACAAAAAAGAATATATTTTATTTAAAAGGTAAAGAAAAAAGGGCCAAACAAAACAAGAGGACACGAACTAAATTAAACTATTGTCGGTTTATCCCAAACGAAATACCACGTGTCAATATTCTATTTGCTATTAAATAACCCTATATTTTACGTCGTCTGTTACTCTCGCTCGTTCCATCTCCAGACCTCCCCATTTTACCCTTACGTTTGGCAGTAATCCCGAACACATCCTCTTCGAAAACCGACGCACGGAAAACCTACAATCGATTCTCTTCTCTCTCTGAATCTCCCTCCCTTCCCCCGTTCGCATTACTCTGAATTCCTTGTCAATTTATCAATAGGACGGTGGCAATATTTCCGGCCATGACGATGATGACGCCTCAGCCGTTGGATGTAACTCTGCTCTATTCATTTTTGCTTATCTTCGTATTTGCTCTCAAAATTTTTCGCTTCTATTCCGTGTACTTGTGCATGTACTACTGAATTGTTATATTTGTGTATTTCTGGCGGAGAATATGTTGTCTGCATATCCGTGTATGGGGACGGATGTTTGTGATCGATTAGGGTTTTGCTTGAGTTAAAGGGAGGTTTAGGCTACTGAATTGAATCTTATTTTAGTGCAATTTTGTTGATTTAATGCGAGGGAGGATTTTTTTTTGCTTTTCTAATTTACTGGATCGGCCTCTTTTCCATGATTTTGTGATTCTAGCAACAAGAAGATGAAGTGATGCTAGTGCCGCACTCAGATTTAGTTGAAGGTCCGCAGCCATTAGTGGAAGGTCCGCAGCCTATGGAAGGTGATCCTTTCCACGTAGCACTTGAATCTTTGTTATTTATTTGTAGCTAGATTCATGCTTGTGTTTGTATTACGATCTTCATATTTTTTTATGTGTGTCGAAACAAAGTTGGAAAATTTGTTGTACGTATGAGTTTGCTGGTGCTTTTGATTTCTCAGTGGCCGCAGCAGAGAGTAATGGAACAGTAGAAAACCAGGCCAGCGATGAGCCACAGGCGTCACACTTCACGTGGGTGATTGAGCACTTTTCCCGATTAAATATGAAGAAGCTTTATTCTGATATCTTCACTGTTGGAGGTTATAAATGGTAATCAGTAGATGTAATTTTGGCTCCATCTTGTAGTTTTATCGCTGTATTTGGAACGGTATTAATTTTGTTTGTTTGTTGTTGCCACGTAATTCATTTCTAGAAGTCAGTTGTGCATAAAATTCTGGATTTCTTTTTTCTGATTAAGGATTTCTTATTTTTGGCTTTACTTCGGTTTGAACTGCATGGATTAAGGCTAACTGAAAGACTTACTTTCCCTTTGATTTACAATGGCTTTTGCAGGCGGGTGCTTATATTTCCTAAAGGAAATAATGTGGAGTACTTGTCAATGTATTTAGATGTGGCCGATTCAGCAACCTTGCCTTATGGGTGGAATAGATATGCACAATTTAGTTTGGCAGTAGTTAATCAGATGCATAACAATTATACCATAAAAAAAGGTATCTTCCAAAACCGACCTGTTTCTAATTGCAAGTTGTTTAAGCTGGAACTGCAATTTTTTTATGTTTTAATTGAAACTTATGCTCTTAGTTCAGCAGTCAGATGGTTTCTTCTTATAGTACTGACAAAAATAAGAAGACAAGAAAAAATGATAAAAAAATTGTGGAAAATAAAAGTATGATTGTATTGATTACGCTCTTCAATGCGAAGAGGCTGGCTTCTTCTCCCTTCCGAATTTGTTATCTCGCCTTTTGGCTTTGCAAATTTGGTTTTTCAGAAAAGGAGTTTCATCTGTTAACCCCAAGTAAAAGTTAGCGTAAAAAAGTATACAGATGTGGTCTCTACATTTCTGCCTTATATTGGATGTTTATTGTTAGTTAATAGTTGATTATCATTATTTTTACGACTGATCTAATGTTACTTTGGCCGAGTTAGTTAAATCTTCATTTTGTTTATTAACTTTCTTGTCAAGGAGCATAAATAGAATATATTTGCGTTTCGCCCATCCCCCATAAATGAGCAATTTTTACCTGGATTATTATTTTTTGATGTGTTGATTTGCTTTTGCATGTTTCTCAGACACACATCACCAATTCAATCAGAGGGAGAGTGATTGGGGTTTCACATCTTTCATGCCTCTTAGCGAGCTTTACGATCCTAATAAGGGGTACCTGGTGAATGATACTTGTGTAATCGAAGCTGATGTAGCTGTACGTAAGGTTGTTGATTACTGGGCGTATGACTCAAAGAAGGAGACAGGCTATGTTGGACTCAAGAACCAGGGAGCTACTTGTTACATGAACTCGTTGCTCCAAACCTTGTACCATATCCCTTACTTTAGAAAGGTTACAATAAGTTCTTAGGCTATAGCTAGTTCAGATTTGTCTGTTTTATATATGAGCTCTAATGATTAGGGAAGGACAAAGAAGCCTCACTTGAAAAATGTTTTATCAGGCTGTATATCATATGCCAACAACAGAAAATGATAACCCATCAGGGAGCATCCCCTTGGCTTTACAGAGTTTGTTTTATAAGCTTCAATATAATGACACTAGTGTGGCTACAAAAGAACTGACCAAGTCGTTTGGATGGGATACATACGATTCCTTCATGCAACATGATGTACAAGAACTTAACAGAGTTCTATGTGAAAAGTTAGAAGACAAGATGAAGGTTTGGTGTCTGACTGCACCCCCTTCCTTAAATATTATTTTCTTCCTTTTTCGATTCACCTAAAAATGTATTGTGGTGTAATTGTAATTATTTTACTGGCACAGGGAACTGTTGTTGAGGGTACTATACAAAAGTTGTTTGAGGGGCACCATATGAATTACATTGAATGTATCAATGTTGACTTCAAATCTACAAGAAAAGAATCATTTTATGGTATTAGTTGTTTCTTTGACTTATCAGTAATCCGTTAATGGTGGACGAATGTGTGACATAAGTTCTTTCGGCAGACCTACAACTTGACGTAAAAGGTTGTAAAGATGTTTATGCTTCCTTTGACAAATATGTGGAAGTTGAGCGTCTTGAAGGAGATAACAAATATCAAGCCGAAGAACATGGTCTGCAGGTAAGTTGCTCGGCTCATCTATTAAATAAAAGCCCATCCATATTAGAGACTGTGGTTGAGAGCAAAGTCAGCTTTTAAACAACGTAAAATTATAATCAGTTTTACCTTGTTGAGCTCAACGAGAAAATTCGAAATTCGAATAATTAGAGTTCTTATGGGTGAGATGGAACTGAAAATTTTGATAGGTCAATCACTCAAATGAAGTTAATCAGTAGGCCTCTAGTAAAATTGGGTTAAAAGTTACATGTATGATGGGAAAGAATTTAAGGACAATCACATTTGAATATCATTTGAATTTGAATTTTTTCTAAAGGGAATTTGGATTGCATATAGTCCTTGGTGATATTATATGCGTTATAAGCGTTACATGACAAAATATTATCAATTGCTTTTCATGGACCACTAGAAGAAAAGTGTTACTTTCTTTTGACAATTTTAGAAATTGAGGGTTTTCTGTATTAATCAATTGTGGCGCACTTTTATCTACCGGATTTTGGTTTTCATGGTACTGGGAAAATTTGCTTACTTTATTTATAAATGAAAATACAATTGGCTTTTCTGCTTTTTTTTTTCCTTTTTTGTTGCTTCAATAATATAGCTTAATCTATGTGCCATTTCATTTTAGTGGCCACTCCGTATATAAGTATGATTTGATTAATTTTAAATAAAAAATCAAAGGATGCGAAGAAGGGTGTCTTGTTCATTGACTTTCCTCCAGTTCTCCAGCTTCAGTTAAAGCGCTTTGAGTATGATTTTATGAGAGATACAATGGTCAAGGTTAGTAGCTTGAATTTTGTCTTCTGTTGTTTTACTTGAGTAAGGTCATTATTTTGATTGTTGTTATATTAGCATGTGCTGACAGCATGTATGTTCTATAATTTTACCTCTTTGGTGTACAGATGCCCATCATATGATCTTTAAAGCACTTTAGCAATATCAGAGAATTGATACCTGAATGCATATATTTTTTACGTTCTTTTCTTTAATCATCTTGATTTGTGCTTTGTGTCTGGTTCATATATTACTTGAGATCCTTAGAGCGAGTATAGTCTTGCACTTATTGCACTTAATTATCATTGCTAATGTTGATATCAAGACAATACATCCAATTTTGTTTATTGTGACTTCTATTTGTTTATTGTGACTTCTATGTTGAAGTAGGTTGAACATTTTACACTTTTTATACTTGAGGAATCCTCTTTCCCGAAAACTACCTTTTCTATTGGAATTTCTGCTGCACTGCCCATATTATATTTTTAATTTTACTGCTTACTGTTTATTATCAGACGAGTTTATTTCCTTAGATGTCTGTTTTCAGTGACATTGCAAAATATGCTTCATGGTGCAGATAAATGACCGTTATGAATTTCCATTGGAGCTTGATCTTGATAGAGAAAATGGTAAATACTTGTCACCAGAAGCAGATATTAGTGTTCGAAACATCTACATGCTTCATAGGTTGGTTTGCGCTCCTTTCCTTTTCTCTAAATATTTTCTGTTTTATTTCTTTATCTTTATCTGTACAGCGTGCTTCTGTAATGTTATCCGCATATCTATCTCTCTTGCTGATTATTTCCTCTTAACCTTTTTTTTTTCAATTTCCTTTTTTTCCCCTTCAGTGTTTTGGTTCATAGTGGTGGGGTACATGGTGGGCATTATTATGCTTTCATCCGGCCTTCGCTAACTGATCAATGGTACGCCCTTTTACACCTGAAGAAGCTCCCCTTCCCCCACCTTAAGCTGATTTCCACACTCTATTGGACAGTTGAGATTGGATTGAAATATAACTTTTAGTAATCCATCCACCAGTGAGCGTGGTCTTGATCACATGATAATCTCAGTCCTATTTTCCTTGCATAAATGTGCCTATTCTTTATTTGCCGCACTGGAGTTCTGGTTTAGGTTTGATTTAGAGTCTTGAAAGCTACATCAGATATTTTAATTCCCTGTTCAGGTATAAATTTGATGATGAGAGAGTCACTAAGGAAGATATGAAAAAAGCATTAGAGGAGCAGTATGGTGGTGAGGAAGAGGTGATGTACTTGCCCTTTGAATTTGATCTTGCTCAACCTCCTTGTATCTTACATTTCTCTTTTTCATTCTGCAGTTGCCACAGACAAATCCTGGCTACAATAACACTCCATTCAAATTTACAAAATACTCAAATGCATACATGCTTGTTTATATTAGAGTGAGTGACAAGGATAAAATAATTTGTGATGTCGATGAGAAGGACATTGCAGAACATCTTCGGGTATTTTTTCGACTGAAAACAGTATGCTCCCCTAACACATCATTATTTGGAGTAAGATAGTGATTAAATATCTCATGGCCTACACACTCCAGATAAGACTGAGAAAGGAACAGGAAGAAAAGGAAGATAAGAGAAGATATAAGGCACAGGCTCATCTATACACTATTATCAAGGTATTTGTTCTCATTTGACAAACTTTATCATGCGACATATCCGTGCTTTTGCAAACTGGATTGCTTAAGTAATATTTAGCATTTTTAGGTTGCGCGAGATGAAGATTTGAAGGAACAGATGGGAAAGGATATATATTTTGATCTTGTTGATCATGACAAAGTCCATAACTTTCGAATTCAGAAACAAATGCCTTTTAACCTTTTCAAGGTACTTTACTAATGTTCCACTTTATGTCGGGTCTTCTGATTTCTGAAAATGCGCTTCGGAAAACAGATTGGGGTATGTAAATAATGTTTGGTTTTGTTTTCTGAAGTAGCTGTAAATGTAATATTAAGAAATGCGAGAATGTATTGGGTTATTTAATTTTGTAATGATTTTTGGGGTATTTTTATTTCGAAAGTATAGTTTATTGGGCTAGAATATAGCAATTGAGTTGTTTTGGGAAAATGTGAAAAATTGAATGAAAAATGATGATTGCACAGAAAATGTGAAATCGGATTTCATTTTTAAAATCCTTTGTGCTTTCGAGTAAAGGGCTAGCTAAAATCATATTTGTTATTAAAGGAGGAGGTTGCCAAAGAATTTGGAATACCAGTTCAATTTCAGCGCTTCTGGATTTGGGCAAAAAGGCAGAACCACACTTATCGCCCAAACCGCCCATTAACTCCGCATGAGGAAGCACAAACGGTAAATATATTTGCACTTCCCCTCTTCCAATTTTTTTCAAGATAATGAGGGATTCATGTACTTTATGAGAATGTTTTTATCGAACTACCCTGTGCCGTAACCTTTAGAGAATGATAGATGTACAATGTAGGGCTAGTATACATATTCCAATAATTAATTGGTGAAAAAGTTCTGGGAAAGTAGGTTTTGAAAGTAATCAGTGGCAATATGAAATCTTTTGTTTGAGTAACTATTTATTTTTCTTATAATGAGATCTGACCGGACCATAATAACTGAAATTTTTGTGTAGGATGCAAATTAAGAGCTTTAGAATGATTATTTTCAGCAAGAACTATTGAATGGAAATGTGAAATGGGGAAAAAAAGAATAGCTGAACCTTTTTTTCTGGGAATCATTGTTTGGAGTGTTAGTATGAGCCTCTTAGAACTTTAAATTCTGTAAACTGTAATCAGTCATAACTGAAATCCATCATTTAACTTGACTGGCTACGAAGTTTTCCACGTGAATAGATGTGCTACTGAAATGTAAAAAATGACCTACTGTTTACTGTTTCTGAGTAAGTTCAGGGTTATAAGATTTTGAACGCCAGTAAGTGGTTCAATTTAGAGTTCATGTGTTAAACCGACTATGTTAATGCATAAACATGAGGATGAACTGCATCACTCAGAGAAAAATAAAAATTACCTGCAATAGTGATTTGTGAATTATATTTTCAGACAGATTTTAGCCCAACAATAACTACCAACAGGCCAAAGAAATCTGGGAAACGATCAGTTTTTTAACCTACAGGATCAAATAATCAACCTCTTTACTTTTTACTATTTCATACTACCATGTGCAGGTTGGAGCTTTGAGGGATGTTTCCAATAAGGCCCACAATGCTGAACTGAAATTGTTCCTTGAAGTAGAGCGTGGACAGGTCTTTTAAATTTTTTTTTTTACCATATTCAAGATGAACTTGATTGCACTTTTGCATGACTACCTAACCTGTAATATCCTACAACCATTTGAATGTGGCTATATGGCGGGATATTAGTGCTCCTGATTCTTCTATTTTTAATGATTTGATGTTAGGATTTTCATCCTATTCCTCTACCTGAAAAAATCAAGGACAACATACTTTTGTTCTTTAAGCTCTATGATCCTGAAAAAGAAGAGCTCCGGTATTTTTACACTTCAATTATATTACTTGTTTCGTTAAATTGTGCTTGTCATTTTATTTTGTTATACATATATATTACAGATATGTTGGTAGACTTTTTGTAAAAAGTTCTAGCAAGCCTATCGAGATTTTGATAAAACTGAATGAATTGGCCGGATTTTCTCCTGATGAAGAGATCGAACTCTATGAGGTTTGCCTCATCTCTACGATATGCAGTACATTCAAACTGTCCTTGGCCAAATAACATGCATGGATCACTATTTATTAATGCCATTTTCTTGTTTGACATTTTACAGGAAATAAAATTTGAGCCTAATGTAATGTGTGAACGTCTTGATAAAAGAGCTTCATTCCGGTTTAGTCAGGTTTTATTGTTTTTGTCTTTTATCATTTGACGTTTAGTTTCTATGATTTGTACTTGGTCTTTGTTCTCTCGCCTTTTCTCTTCTCGTAATTATTCGTTCTCTCGCAGATTGAAGATGGGGACATCATTTGCTTCCAGAAATATCCTCCTTCTGAAAGTGAAGAGAAAATCCGGTTTCCCGATGTCCCATCATTTTTGGAATATGTGAAAAATCGACAGGTCAATTGTGCATATCTTTTCAAATTATCTGCAATGGCCCTTTTTTGGTGTGTCAATTAAAATAATTGATATATTGTGGCAATCCCACGATCCATTGTCGTCCATATTCATTCTGGATATTCATAGTTAATTAAATGCTCATGTTTTAAGCACTTTGTGAATGGTATATTTGTTCAATGCTTAGTCACAGAAAATCTGTTTGCAGCTCTTCTAGGTCATTCCTATTAACTTGGTTATCTCTCTCTCTCTCTCTCTCTCTCTCTCTCTCTCTTTCTCTCTCTCTCTGTTTTATTGAGACGTAGGTCGGTAATCATTCCAGCTTTATAAAGCTTTTTGTCAGTTATTTATGTTTTTGGAAAGCTTTTTTTATTTCTATGTTTTCCCATTTGAAGAAAATTTCAGCATGTATTGGTGTGTGCAGATTGTGCATTTTAGAACCTTGGAGAGACCCAAGGAAGACGAGTTTTGCCTAGAATTGTGAGTAATTCTGACACCATACTCCAAACTGTTGGAATTGCTATTTTTTCGCTGTATTTATTTGTTGGAATTTTAATCAAACTTTCATGACTATATGTTGCATGAATTGATAGAGCGAAGAACCACACCTACGATGATGTTGTGGAAAGAGTTGCTCAGCGTCTTGGATTAGATGATCCATCTAAAATTCGGCTCACTACTCACAATTGTTATTCTCAGCAACCAAAACCTAACCCTGTCAAATACAGATCAGTGGACCATTTATTAGACATGCTTGTCCACTACAATCAGGTAGCTCATTTTTATTCATTATCATGATCATTTTTCTATTTTCTTTTGGGGGACGAGGAGTTGGTGTTAAGACAGTTTCTGGTGGGTGGGATGTGGGTATAGATCTGACAGATTGATGAATATATTTTGTTCCCTCTTTGCAGATTTCTGATATACTATATTTTGAAGTGCTGGACATTCCCCTTCCAGAATTGCAATGCCTAAAAACGCTCAAAGTTGCATACCATCACGCCACAAAGGATGAGGTGCCATCATTGATGTGCTGTACGCTAGTAATATTCTTTTTAATTTGAGTTGGGATGGTTTTATGACATATGGCACATTGTCTTTTTGTAGGCTATAATTCTCAATATAAGATTGCCAAAACAAAGCACTGTTGGAGATGTGCTTAATGAGATCAAAACAAAGGTTGGCTTCGTGCTGGAGCCACTTGTATTCTGAATTTCTAATATTCATGAGATGGAGCTTTTTGTTTTTTCAATCGTCCTTAAATTTCACCACCCAGCAGATATTTTTCAAGTCTGTTCTGGTGGGCCTAGTGGAGCATAAGATGCTAAAAACTGAAATTAACTTGTGGCAACTGATCCGTTCCTTCTACCTTGACTCTCATGCCTGATTATTGTTGACTTTTTCTAAGATTAAAATTGAAGTAGGCAACATTTTTTGCAATTATTGACAGGTAGAGTTGTCTCATCCAAATGCTGAACTCAGGCTGCTGGAAGTTTTTTATCATAAGATTTACAAGGTAATCTTTCATTGATCTGACATTGGTTCAATCGATTGGTTCAATCGATCTTATCCTTAATAGCCTGAAGAATTTACCTTGACTTGAACCATATGAAATTTATAACCCAAGCCTTAAATTTTTACCTTTGATAATTCAGATGATCCTTAAATTGATTTCAGTGTATTGCTAGGGTTTCTGTAATTCACAATGTAACCCACATTCCTCTAATAATGTTTTGCAGATATTTCCAATCAACGAGAAGATCGAGAATATAAATGATCAGTACTGGACACTACGTGCCGAAGAGGTATCAACCCTCTTCTTGCAATTCGTTGTTGCCTTTTGATCTATTTTGTCTATACCAAGCTGTTCCCTGGTTGAGTTTTATTACTTGTAAGTTCAAAGGTTAATTGTAAACTGTGTATTTGTTGGGAAGGGACACCACCTGTTTCTGAAAATCTCACTGTTGGTTGGAAAGCCATAATTTTGCAGTGCCAAATGAATTTTCATTTCTGCGTTTCGAGGTTCCGAGTACGATATTTTTTCCTTTCGTTGGTAGGAACCCTGATTTTTCGCCTCAGTTTACATTCATGTGGCTTACGGTTCCACTTTTTTTATTCTCTGATAGATTCCAGAAGAAGAGAAGAACCTTGGACCCACTGATCGCTTGATTCACGTTTACCATTTCACAAAGGAGAATGCTCAGAATCAAGTGGTACCTATAGCATTCGCATTTTTGTTTGATATTCTGTACAGGGTTAATGTACTTTTAGAATAATGAGCTTGATTGATGCTCGAAACCAAATGAACCTTAGGCATATGTGCTTGCAAGCGAATTGAACTCTTCATAATTTCTTTTAACAGCAAGTCCAAAACTTTGGTGAGCCCTTCTTTTTGGTCATACATGATGGTGAAACATTGGCAGATATTAAAATGCGCATTCAAAAGAAATTGCAGGTTCCCGATGAGGAATTTTTGAAGGTATGTTCCATCTCAACTTAATTCTACATTTCCTTATTAAACCATTACACTTGATTTGCCTGAAGTTTTCACCAGTTTCATCTCCGAACTTTGTATTTGATTCTCTAATTCAAAATCCAGTGGAAATTTGCCTTTTTGTCATTGGGACGTCCTGAGTATCTTGAGGATGCTGACATTGTCTCCAGTCGTTTTCAGGTTTTCTGTTTGAATCTTATTATTTTTAGTATATTTTCCTTTTCAGAAATGTTTATGGTGTCATCAAATAACATGTATATTATCACTTTCAGAGAAAAGATGTTTATGGTGCTTGGGAGCAGTACCTTGGGTTAGAACACTCTGATACTACTCCTAAAAGGGCTTATGCTGCGAATCAGGTAACTTCATCACAACATAAAGAAACTTTAACTATTTATTTCTGAGTAACTTTGGTTTCAACTAATTGTTTATACCGTATACAGGCTTGGTTAACCGAGTTTATCCCTAAAAGACTACGAGTATTTGGTTGAACATGATCTTGAAGTTTCTTTTGTTCTCTGTCTTGCAGAACCGCCACATGTTCGAGAAGCCAGTGAAAATATACAATTAATTATAATTTTGTTTATCCAAATCTGAAATCCACAGTTCGAATGCAGAATTTTTCAACTGTGGATATGCTAAGGAGAACGTATGGATGAAAGGATGCGTAATACTTCTTTTTTCTACCGTTCCTTCTCAAAGGACATTCTGGTCACCCTTTTGGTTATTATTTTTGTCCTCTGACTTGGATGGGGGAATAGTATTTTGCTTTGTGTTCCATTATTACCAGCTCTTGAAGTAGCCGGGAAGATTTTGTCAGCCCATGTAATTTATATCATGAACTGATGAACATGACAATATTTTGGTGGATGGGGCTGTAAAGTGGGCATAGTTAGGAAGTTCCGTACTTCGTTCTCTTTAATTTTGTCATTTGAGGTTCTTTTCTTCATTCCCTTTGGTTGTAATTTTTTTTTTTTAATAAATAGGGGATATTACTTTGTATAAGAAACAATTATGATGCTATTTTATAGAGCCATAATACTAATCGTTTCTAGTTTTTGGTGCCTTTTCGCTTGCTGAGAATACAAAATGGGCATGGCTAGGGTGATCGCTTTCGTGTATTGAGGTCATCACGTGTAAATGATTCAAAATTATCATGTTCTTGGCCGGGTGTTTCATCCTCTAATAATTCATGTATACAAATAAGTAGTAATTCATTTTTAAGGAGTGTAATTTACCAGTTGACTTTGATTCTTAGAATTACTACAATTTGGTTGTTTGGTTGTGTTTTCTCTTCGATTAATATAAAAAATCTCGAAACCTCATACAAGCTTTTATCTCATCTTGCGAGGTTATATCTCATCTACTTTATAGAAAGGATGTATAGCTCTCATGGTGTGGAGAGAGCTCCTTAGCCTTATTATGCAGTAGGGGTTTCAAAATCACACGTTCCACCAATTCGATACGGTTCAATCCGAAAAAAATCAGGTTTGGGTTTGAGGTTTTCGTGTTCCGATCAGATCGGGTTGGACCCGATAACTGACCCGAAAAATACGATCGGTTTGGGTTCGGCCGAAAATTTTATTTTTTTTAAAAAAAATATAATTAATAAATTATGCTTACATTTTTATATATTGTATTACTAAAAAAATATTTATTATATATTTTATATCATAAATTTTCATAATTTACTATTTATTTTGAATATTTTTTAATTTTTTAAATAATTGTTTATTTGATTTAGTAAATATACTTTATTTTTGTACAATCGGACTTCAAATTTAAATCATATATACGAGGGATATTTTGTTATTATGTGTCTAAATTAAAATATTATTTTTTTTGAATTTTATTTAATTTTCTTTTAAAAAATTAAAAAAATTCGAAATCGGTTTATACGGGCTGATCGGGTTGATCCAGGTTCAGGTTCGGGTTGAGAGTTTTCGGGTTGGCTCGGGTTGGGTTGGGACTGATCAATTTTTGAATAGCACTATTGCTCGACCCACCCGATCCACCCGAATTGACACCCCTAGTTCTGTAGAGACATTGTCGTAACCAACGGACGTCGCAACAAAGTATAATTGCAGCATTTGCACGCTAAATATATAACAAAGTTGGGGACGAAAATCATTTTCTCTAGTTTTTAAGTCATTAACTATCCTCAATCATTTAAAGATTTTTTCTCATGACGTGAGATGTCGCAGTTCTTTCTTCCATGTTCATTAGTCTGCGAATTAATGCAAGTAAACTCTGTTACGAGAGGAGTAGCTGTTCTATGAATGAATTGCATGATAACAAGCTCCGAGCAATATATTGACAAGTCAACTTGTTCAAGTTATTTTTGAATATGTTGCTTTCATGTGGTTCCACAGTTAAGGTCAGGTATATTCAGCATGCGCTCATGTAAGGATTATGTGATCTTGTTCCCCAGAGGAGCTTTCAAGAAAGCTGCTTTGTGATAATAATAGGTGGATTGGCATGCAGATCATGGAGTTAATTAAGGGAAGCTGTTGAAGAGGCAGAAGGCACTGAGGCATTGATTCAGATCCAGGCTCAGGTATCTATAAATGTGGGTTGACATAAACAGTTTTTCACATCTTTTGAACTTTGAATTCTGAAACCATGAACAAAAAGGAACTGTTTCATCCATATTCGCTATTTTGTTGGACTACTTCTAGGCGTCTCAAATCAAGGTAGAGAATGTGTTTTTTTGTGTTCTTCTACGATCATTCGAGATAAATGGACAATCCATAGTTGGCATGCTTAATCAGTTTCAACAATTATGTGCCATGCTTGATTTTTGTTGATCTTTTGTTGTCTGTTGGTTAGACAAGTGACAACAATTTTCTCTTTGGGATATTTTGTTTTCCAATTCTCTGATTATAATATCTCCCCGTTCCTCTTTTCTGCCTGCCTTTCAGTTGCAGGAAAAATTGCAGTATTGGTCTAACTTATTTGAAGATGCGATTAGGAGTAAACAATATGAAGACACACTTTCTTCAATTCAAAGAACGCCATACTACAAACGTGCAAATGAGGAAATTATAAAGAAGCTTTAGTGCTGGTGTAATGCTTTCTATGATATTAGTTTCAAAGGTAGATTACATTCTCTCTTTTGAAGGAGCTATGGATGGCATTTTATTTTAGGTTTAACTCAATGGCCAGAAGTGTTGTGCTCTTCGACAACCAAGCTTCACTTTAGTGATTTTGCTGATAATGTAACTTCCAGAAATTTTATTCCAACTTGTAAATTTTCTGAATCAGCAAGTTAATTTTATGTTTTGGGCCCTTCAGTAATCAAAAGAACATTTGTTTATAAATCCTATTGTGGATGGACATATCGAGTGACTCTAATTATTTACCTGCTCGATTACAAGTTTATGATGTATTTTGATACACTATTTTTATTTATTTTTTATTTTTTTTGAAAAAAACTACGCTTTTATCAGTGCGTTTATCCATTTTTAATTTCGAACTATGAACGAAGTATCAGTGAATGATTTGTAAACAAAGTTTCTTTTTGACACTTTAATTTTTTATTTTGATAAAAAAAATGCAGGAAAAAGGGAGAATTATCACTCTAAATGAGGTATTGTACTATTGTTATTGAATTGTTAGGTTGATTATATTAGAAAAAAGAATTTTATTGAAGAAAAAAAAAGATTAATTCTGCCTGCTATACATAATTGTTGTATAAATAAATATTCCATATGCTGGAACCATGACATTTTGTGTTCCAACAATTATATTTTATGGTTTGCAATTTTGTGTAAGAATGATTAATTTAATCATAAATTTTATCATATTTGTATGAATATATAATATACACACACATATAGGTTTTTTTTTAAAATAATTTAATTTTTAAAATTAATTTCAAAATTTGCATGAATAATATTCCGTCGCGCGGACGTGGCTTCACGTGTGCAGCGTCCGCGCTTACTCCACGTGAGCAGCATCCGCGCTTCGTAAACGCGGATTGTGATAGTTTTGCAAACCTTTTCTTTTAAAATTATTTTTGAAATTAATTTTAAAAATTAAATTATTTTTTAAAAAAACCCACACATATATGTAACTTTTTTAAAAAAATTATCTATAAAAAAATGGAAAAAAAAGAGAAAGAAAATGGGAATAGTATTCATTTAATAATTGAGGCTCCAACCAATAGATTGGTTAAATTTGAAATTCGAAATCCAAGTAACGGTCACATTCAAATCCACCCATATCTTCAGTTACAACCAATGTTACGCCATATCCTCTGCATATGCTAAATCATTCCTCACTCCTGCACCAGGAAAAAATGGCGTCTTTGACCCCAGGAATCCTTCTCAAACTCCTCCAATCCATGAACTCCACCACCAAAGTCACCGGAGACCATCGCAGCGCTCTCCTCCAGGTCATCGGAATTGTCCCTGCGTTGTCGACTTCAGATTCTCTTTGGCCCAACCATGGATTCTACGTTCAGCTGTCGGATTCCCGCAATTCCACCTATGTTTCCCTTTCCGACCGTGATACCGAACTCATCCTCAACAACCGCCTCCAGCTGGGTCAGTTTGTGCACCTCGATCGACTGGTCTTCGACTCACCCCCTGTTCCTGCCCCACTTAATCTACGCCCTATAGCTGGTCGTCACCAATTTATTGGATCTCCTGAACCCCTCATTGCTCGCATTAACAGCGGTGGATTTGTAATCCAGCCAGTTTCGGAGTCTGACCTCTCGGTGGACCCTATTGCAGCTTATTTGTCGAGGATGGGGAAGAAGGTGATGGATTCGAAGGAGAAATGCGCCGAGAGTGATGGAAGTGTGGGTGATGTTAAGATAGCCTCCTCTAAGGTTAATAGGAGAGCGGTTGCCCCAAAAGAGAATTTGAATGTTAATATCAGTTCTGGAGATGCCCAGGCTAATAGTAATGGTAAAGCTGGTTCAGACAAGGTCAGTTCGCAAAGGTTTTCGTCACCTGGAGCGTTAAAGCAGAGATCCGTGATGCCATCTGTGAAGAAAGCAGAGAGGGATCCATCCCCAGTTGGAAAGTCAGGAAAGCGCTCGAGTTCACCTGCACCGTCAAAGTGCGTGGTTCCTAGCCTTGAGGAGGCTGCCAAAGAGGAAAATAGGAGGACGTCAAGGGAACCAGCAATAATAGTGCCATCAAGATATCGGCAGCCATCACCAACTTCAGGGAGGAGGCAGGCAAGTCCGGTGGTAGCTAGAAGGATGTCTCTGTCCCCTGGCCGAAGATTATCGGGCGGGCTTAAGGTATCCCCAGCACTGGATTCTTCCGGGAAGAAGAAAATGGCTAGCATTGCTGCGGGGATATCAAAGGTTTCTGAGGCGCTTGTAGGGTCCGCAAAGCCAAGTAGAAAGAACTGGGATGATGGGGCGACTCCAGGTGGAGGCGTCTCCTCTGATGACAAAGAAAAAACGAGGACTAAAAATAGACCCGATTTGCAAGCTATTTTGAGAACTCAGGTGACATCTTTTGCCCTCTGTGAAATTCTTGAGTTGTTACAGTGTTTAGATATGCACTTGGTACCATCTGTTGTGAAATTGTTTTATGCAGACATGTTGAGTGGTATAAATTTGTAATAAATCACCTTTCTGCTAGAATGAGCCTCGCGCTATGTTTTTAACTAAAACCAGATACAATGTTCGTTAAGAGGAAATTAGAAATAATAACAGAAGTTTGTGGTGATTTGGTATGTGACCGAGTGGCTCGTTTTCAGGCTGCTATTTCTCGGCGATTAAGTGATGTACATGACAATTCATCCGCAAAAGACGAAAAATCTTGTGGGTCTGAAAGTTCATTTGAGTCTGAGAAAACAAATGTGGCTCCTGTAATCACCATTCACGAGAAGAAATGGACGGATGGTAGTATTCCATTGGATAGTGTCTCTTCAAGCCTTGCAAAACTTGGAAAGGTACACGAGAACTTACGTATCAATATTATTACTATCTATTTCTTCAATTGGGCATTGTAATGTAAGTTTTTAATATGGCATTGGGATAGGATGCTACGCGCAGGAGAAGAGTTGCTTCAACTGCTGCGTCTGAAGCTTTGGAGGAGGCCATGGCCACAGAATCGATTGTGAGAAACTTAAGGTACTGCACTTGAGCCGATGTCTCTAAACTCATTATTAGTAATGTTCGTTGTATTTGTTGCTTCATGAAAATGACTCAAGTCATTTTTTTTGGTCACCTACAGCTATGTTAAGTTCGACCCCTACATATATCTAGTTTTATATGATATTTTGGCTTCTGTAATGCCTCAGATACAATTCAATAAAATACAGAACTTGGTTTAGCCACTTAAAATTTCTAGTCCTCTGAAGTCTTCCCTACTACTTATAGTTCCGTTCATTTTTTAGGATTTAGTGCTGTTCTTTTGTGCGTAATGTACCTTGCTGCTTTTGTTACTTAGCTTGGTTTATGTTGAATGTCAAGAAGTAGATAACTTTCACTAGAAGCTGAAATCATTTGAATGTGATTAAATTATAGATTGGAATGACTAGAAATAACGAAGATAACTACAATTTTGTTATTAGCCAGAGATTGGTATCTTTTGTTTTGCGCCTTAAAACGAATAATGACGATGGGATGCAATGAATAATCACATATATTGTCGTTCCTAGTGCTAATTTTACAGGTATTATGTTTATATTGATTTGAGTCTTCATTTGTGAACCCTCTTACAACAGTGTTTAACTACTAACAGATCTACTTTGTGAAAAACTGCAGCATGTTTTCAGATCTCCACTCATGTTCAAAGCCTGAAAATCCTTTACCTACTATCGATCGATTCATGTCGATTTACGAAGATGTTCTAAAATCCATAGCAGCAGCAGAATCTATTGCCGGTAAACATAGGTCAACAGCTACTAATGACAACACCACCTATTCAGAACAATCAAAATCTAGCACCCTTTGGGTAGAAGCCGCTTTGGCTACAAATCTTGAAGTTGTCTCCCTCTTAACCGACCAAAACTTTGCGGGCTCATCCAAGAAACGACTTTCTGCCAATTCAACCTTTAAGAATAACAACACAAACACCTCTTCATCACCGGTAGTTGGACCTTGGACTCGGGGCAAAGGGATGGACGAGACTGTGGAACTTGGAAAGATTTTGCAGTATGAGATGCAAATATGGTTTGTAAGATTTGTAGAATCGTCCCTTGATGCTGGTTTTCAGGTTTTTGGGAAATGCACTCCAGCTAGCACCGGTGCACTCAACAACTGTGGCTCTATAGCAGCAATCTTGTCTCAACTTAAGCGAGTCAACAACTGGTTGGATTGCATAATGACTGAACAAGGCGATGTTCTTGCGGGAAAGATTGAGAGCCTGAAGCGAAAGATTTATGGGTTTGTGATTCAACATGTTGGCACGACAGTCGAAAGTATGATCCCAACAGCCTCGTCTTGATTTCCAAGGCCTCGTGTTGTTGATAAAACTGGTAACCCTTATACTTGTTTGATTATTATTTATGAAACAGCTGAAAAATGAGTGGATGTGGTTGAATGTTGATTGATTTTACTGGAGAAACTTCCTCAAATTAGTTTCTTGTTTAAATTCCTCGTTGTGACCACAAAAGGGGAGTAGTACTATCAAAGGGTAAAGTATTCCATTTTGAATTATTAATTAAGCATGTGTTTTAGATGAAATGAAATGCATACCTTTTTATATATATCTCATCAGTATAAAGAATATTGAATACAAAAACTTAAGCACGACAAACAAGAATAATTATATTTAAGATATATATCTTTTTGTAATACGATTTAACTCGGGTCCAATTTTTAAGTTGGGATATTCTTTCTTACATGTATATGTGGGCAACATGTCTATTGATTTACAATCCATTATAATATATATATATATATATATATATGTATGTGTGTATAATCAAGCCGAGTGGCTTACCACTTCGTTACCTCAAACATGTGACAACTTGGGACAAACCAAACATTTCAATTTAATATTGAGTAGATCTCTTATGAAACGGTCTCACGAATTTTTATCTGTGAGACGGGTCAACTCTACCGATATTCACAATAAAAAAAATAATACTCTTTACATAAAAAATAATACTTTTTCATGAATGACTCAAATAAGAGATACTTCTTACAAAATATGACCCGTGAGACCATCTCATACAAGTTTTTATCTTTAATATTTGTATACTTGTATGCATTTTCTTATATTTATACGTGCAAAACATCATCGAATATCCAAGGACGATAGATACCATTTATGTAAATGTTAATAATATCCAAAGAATCTTCAACAAAAACTTTTCAACATTTCCTTTCAATTTTATTTATTGTGGATGCTTGCTTGGATGGATATACAGATTTCCAGTGTATAATTTCTCATGATCCTCCAAATTTTATAAGCAAAATAGTTCAATGGAATTTCTCATGAAATAATGATTCGATTTACATAATACAAACTAAGTGTTTACCCCATAAAAAAATGTATAACTAAATGGAATGTAAATCCAATACATATTATTTACATACAAGAAAAGTATGCTCAAATTAAAATTTTGATATAAATATATTTAATTACAATTGAAATTAATCTAACAACAAAAAATATTTTTGGTGAATTTATATAAATTAAAAAATATATTTATATATTAGCTAAAGAACGCGGATACATGCACTTGGGAAATATTGAAAGCTTCACCAGAAAAACCTGCCACCTTCCATCTTCCCCTTTCCTCTCCCATTTGCGTCCGTTTCAACCAAAAAGGAGAGAAATTCAAAACCCTAATTCCACTCCCATACCAACACTGTGGATGTGTCTGTGTGTGTGAATTGGCATATCAAACTGTGAAAGGTTGATATATATAAAATCACCACGATTCTTTCTTTCCTTTTATTACAACGCCTACTTCCCTTTCTTTCATCGTTTACCATTTTCATTGCGTTTCTTCCATCCGTTCAACATTATTTGTGTTGTCTTTTTCAATATACATATTCGTATGCTTGGGATTAATTCTCAGGGCTCGTCTCGATTTTTCTCGATCATGCGGATTTTATGAACGTCTTGATTGATTGTTCTTGATTCTTGCCGGTTGTTTCATGTACGTGTCATATATATTTTTTGATTTTATCACCAATATAGTGGAGTTGGGATTACTGGTTAGTAGATTGCAATTTTAGGTTTGCGAGACAATGGAGACATCGTTGGAGCTTAAAAAGTTAGTGGGGGTTCTTTGAAGTTTGAGTGTCGTTTATCAGGGAAGAAGATAAATCATCAATCGATGGGAAACATTTGTGTGAATGGGAAAATTGCTAAGGATGGGTTTTTCTATACTATGTCTCATTTGTTGTGGTCGTCTAAATCACCAGATATGATCTCTGGTGCTGATAATAACATAGGAAAAGGCGGTGAAACGCCCAAAATTAAGGCTATAGAAGGTTCTAATCCTGTTCAGGACATGCCTCCAGAAATGGTGAAGATTAAAGAGGGGGAGATCAAATCATCACAGTCCGCAAAAAAGGAGCCGGTGATTGTAGTGAAGGAAGAGGAAAAGCCACCTACGGTAGCTGGAACGTGGGAACAGGCGATCAAGAACGATGGTAGGAAATCTGCTCGAATCCCTGAGCCGGAGCAAGTGGGCATGCAGGAGAATGAAAACCCAAAACAAGTCGATGCCCCCAAAGCCAAGAAACCGCACAATGTTAAGAGAATGATGAGTGTAGGACTTCAGGTTGAATCTGTGCTAAAAACCAAAACAGGTCACCTGAAGGAGTACTATAATTTGGGCCATAAACTTGGGCAAGGGCAGTTCGGAACAACTTTTCTTTGCGTGGAGAAAAGTAGCGGAAAAGAATATGCTTGTAAATCTATTGCAAAGAGAAAATTGCTTTCTGAGGAAGACGTGGAAGACGTGAGAAGAGAAATTGAGATAATGCATCACTTGTCTGGGTCACCTAATGTCATTTCAATCAAGGGGGCTTATGAGGATGCTGTTGCAGTCCATGTTGTCATGGAGTTGTGTCAAGGTGGTGAGCTTTTTGATAGAATAGTTAAACGGGGGCATTATTCGGAGAAAAAGGCTGCTGATCTTACTAGGACTATAGTTAGTGTAATTGAGGCCTGCCATTCTTTAGGGGTCCTGCACAGGGACCTCAAGCCTGAGAATTTTCTCTTTGTTGACAAAGAGGAAGATTCACATTTAAAGACAATAGATTTTGGATTGTCTGTGTTCTTTAAGCCAGGTATATTTATTCAACCATCACTGGATATGTAATAAATTAGTGGACCGTGTCATTTGGTTACTGAGTAAATGGTGAACGCATCACTCTTAACTGTTGGATAAAACCAGAATCATAAGAAGTCTTTAGACCAAAGTCTTGATTTGACTAATAAATATCGTTTTGGATGAAGGGGAATTTTCATGAAGTTCTTTTGTATGCATTACCGTTACAAAGTCCACTTCCTGTTTCTGGGAAAAAAATCTTGCTACTTCGATAAGAATTTTTTAAGTTTTTAGGGAAATCAAGTTCAAAACAGATCAATTTTCTATGCTATTAGTTGACCTCATCATCCAAATCTATTTTCATCGGGCATATATATAATGTTTTATTTGCTTCAACAATATAGGGGAAGTTTTCACTGACGTGGTTGGGAGCCCTTATTATGTCGCTCCAGAAGTGCTTTGTAAGCGTTATGGACCAGAAACAGATGTTTGGAGTGCCGGCGTTATAGTTTATATTCTTCTCTGTGGTGTGCCTCCATTTTGGGGTGGTAAGTTATAAAAGTTCTTATCAGTTATTCACTTTAGTTAAAATGCCTTTTTCATGAACTCCAGATTTATCATTCTTCACACGTTCATTCTGGACAGAAAGTGAACAGGAGATATTCGAAGAGGTTTTACATGGTGATATTGACTTCACGTCAGATCCTTGGCCTATGATATCTGAAAGTGCGAAAGACCTTGTGAAGAAAATGCTTACAAGGGATCCAAGAAGCCGGATAACTGCCCATCAAGTACTTTGTAAGTTAACTTTAGCAATTTAATCTCATCACGAGTAACTATAGAATATAGAAAATTCTTGTGAGTGCTTGCTATCTTTATTTGTACAATTATAGATGTTCCATTTTGTTTTAAGATTGTTTTTATTTTCCTGCAGGTCATCCTTGGGTGCAGATTGATGGAGTAGCTCCTGATAAGCCTCTTGATTCTGCAGTTTTAACTCGGTTGACGCAGTTCTCAGCAATGGACAAGTTCAAGAAAATGGCTTTAAGGGTATGGTATTTATTTGTTAAAGTAGCATGCAAGGGACTGAATTACATGGGATTTTGGTTGAAACAGCAGAGAGAGTAAACTCAATTTCATAAATATACATGTATCTCATGGTCACTCTATTCTTTCATTACTTGGTATATAATACTTGATTGTGCGTCTATTGTTACTAGTACATGCTGGTCTTGTATAATTTTTTTTGCCTAAAGGTCATTGCAGAAAGTCTCTCTGAAGAAGAAATTGCGGGCCTCAAAGAAATGTTCAAAATGATAGACACAGATAACAGTGGTCATATCACGTTTGAAGAACTCAAGAATGGTTTAAAAAGATTCGGAGCAAATCTGAACGAGTCAGAAATATACGAATTGATGAATGCTGTGAGTATTCTTTTTATTCTAGGACCATCAAACCCTGAGTAAAAATTTAAGATATGAAATTTGTGCACACGGTGGCAAACATCTTGTTTTTTAAATGGTAATATTGCAGGCCGACGTGGATAAAAGTGGCAGTATCGACTATGGAGAGTTCATAGCAGCAACATTGCATCTGAACAAGATCGAGAAAGAAGACCATCTCTTCACTGCATTTTCTTACTTTGACAAAGATGGGAGCGGCTATATTACTCAAGAAGAGCTTCAAAAAGCTTGTGAAGAGTTTGGTATAGCCGATATTCATCTGGAAGAAATCATTGGAGAAGCTGATCAAAACAATGTAAGTAAAACCATTGTCATCCGACTTCGATAAATTTAATTGTAAAATCTTTCTAACACGATTTTTTACAATCATCGCCATTTCGTTAATCATGACACCTTGTTGTCCAATTTTATTTAATCATAAAAGCATACAAGATTCAGTCATTTCGAGTTTCCAAGGAATGTACTATGGTAGTCACGTTAAAAATGATTTGGAAACTGAAATCCAAAACCAAGTTGAGGCCATTTCTTGCCTTCGATTTTTCCCATCGAACATTGTTTGTCAATTAGAAAAAAAATTACAAAGCCAAAATTGAAGGGATATTCTTGGAAGGGTACATTGTTCTGCGAAACATGGCCTGTCTAGGATTCAAGACAGGTAAAATAACCTGCTGTAGCGATTTTATTGCAGGACGGACGTATAGATTATAACGAGTTTGTAGCAATGATGCAGAAGGGAAATGCAGATTTCGGTAAGAAGAGGTTTCAGAGTAATTTCAACGTCTGCTTTCAGGAAGTAACACCAGTTTGTTGACATGAATGTGGAGATATTGCCAGGTTTAACCATCAGTTGATGCTTCCTTAGACAATTTTCAGCTTAAAACTGCTGATATTTTGCCTGTTCTCGTTTGCAAGCTGTTTTGCCATGTACAATATACATTCATTAAAAGTACTCCAAACTTCGGGCAAGAAATTAGTTATGGCTTCATTTTGTAAAATGTTTCATATCTTTTCATGAATTCTAAGAGCCTTTCTATTTGCTACCAAATCTTGAAATTTTTTAAATTCGCATGTTATAATAATGCTTGAAACTCCCCAAGTGGATTATAAAGTATGTTTTATATATTTATTAAAATGAATGTTCGATTTTAATTCATAAAATTGGTGAAAATAACAGTTAGCCGGCAACCTTATTTATATCATTAATTAATAATTAATACTTCTGCAGATACCAACAAATACTCAATTTGGTTCGCAGTTCAAAATAATTCACACATTTATTATTAAATAATTATAATTTGGTATAAATTTGAAAGGTGAGACAATAACGCAAGTCAACGACTTGCTTTGAGTGAAAGAATACATTGGATTAAAGAACTTTTGACACATAGCAAAAGAACTTCATATTTGGGGAAAAATGAAAAAGAGAGCTCAAATGTTTCACAAATATTATACAGATTTCTTTAAAAAAAAGATTTTTTAAAAAAATTAAAAAATGATTTATCACTACTCACCTACCAAATACTTTTCAATCCGTAATTAATAATGATACCAACGTAAATTAAAAATTGCCGTTTAAAGGATTTGTTTTATTTGTAGGTACAACCACTGCCGGTGGAACAAATATAGAATACAAATTTAAAAAATAGGATAGGTAATTACACTATTCATTTACGATTAATAATATGAAAATTAAAAGAATAAATTTTTTTGGTGGGATTATTATTTCGATTCAAAGGAACTCATGTTCATCCTAAAAATCTTCCCATAGTTTTGACAAAATTTATAGACAGCTTGAAAGATGAGAGTCCCGTCCAAAAGCCCCAAGCATTCTACATGCAACTTCCATCAACTTCCCTGCAAAGATAGCAAAGTAAAATTGAAATGTTACTCAAATCCGGTGTTCATTCTTTTAATACATATTGCAGATAGCCAAAAAAAAAGTGAAATCAAAACAATTTCGGCGTAAATATATTGATCGATACATGAGAATCATCAATCCTCGTGACATAGATCCATCTTTCCTACCACAATGCCCTTTGTCACGTTGACAAGATTCGTGATCGTCCTAATGCAAGCAATCAGTCCCTGTTGTATATGTCCGAACTCGCAAGAATTCTTAATGCGAAGCTTATAAATAGATCGAACATTGGTTTCACCTCGACTAGATCGAAAATGCAATGTGAACTTATCAAAGTGAAAATGAAATTTGATAATAACAGCCTGCCTACTATGTGACTTCCACTCTACCTGAACTCTTAACATGAATATAATTTCTAGACTCACCAAAATATACAGCAATCGTTAGGGCATGTAGAGTAGTAACTTGATGTAACGTCTACACAGCGTGTGCCATACACGGATACACACACTTATTTGTCAAAATTTCTTATCTGCGGGTGGTGATTGTATATAGAAGTTGAACCAAAAAATAACACTAGGTTATCATCAGTCAACCAAGTAGTTTAAGTATTGGCTAGTGAACTTGTGCCTGTTTGTTAGCAATAGGAACAACACTTTCTGGTACCTAATTCATGTGCAGGTGCAGACGACAAAGTTGGCAAGTGAGTCGAGGTAGAGTCTAACGCTAACCTTTTACCTAAACTAGTGAGAACCTCGTACAATTTCAGCATTAAAATGTGGCACCAAATATTATAGCAAAAGATTTAGAATTGCCAATGAATTGTATAGCCGTGACGCCGGAAAAATCATTTGTTTATAGGAAGCAAAACTGTTAATTTCAAAACATTCGAAGTAAAATTTTCGATCTTTTTCTCCGTCCGCACCTGCCTTAATACTATCGGCATCACGTTTCCGGCAAGATTTTTTAGATATTATCGCAAATTCCGGCATACACAGACAAAGCCCGTTAACTGAAAGACAATTTCACTCAATTGCAGTAATTAAATTAATCACAGAAGAAAATTAATATGGGAAGAAGAAAGTACCTCTCCTCGGTTTAGAAACAACCTTAGCGACAGAACCAACTCTAGAGACAACCTTAGTTTCCTCCGACGGAAACAAGACCCCATCAATACCCTGAACCGAAATCCTCCCATCTGTGTATATATCCGGGTCGAACAGATATGCGGATCCTTCTCCTTGCCCGAATTTCACCGACCCATCAGCTTCCTCAGCCGCCACCTTAAGCGGCAGCCGCAAAGTATCATATTTGACCTTCCCAAATCTCCTCACAGCATTGTACATGCTTTCCTCGGTTTGATACTCAGGAATCAGATGATAATACATGATTTGCTCCGGGGCTCCGGGTTCGCTTAGCTGATCGGTGGTCAGCTTGGCCATGGCTTCATCATTTGGTGCCAAAACTGTAAGTACGTAGCCTTCGGACACCAATCTTCCCATCTCAGAAGCTAATGAGGTGAGATTCACTAAAATATCAGCCATTTCGTTGTATCCACCGTAATGCAGGAGAGTCTGGATAAAATCCTTCACCTGAGATTCTCCGTCGAAGTGGTGGTGTGGCCCGCCGGGTCCCGGAGCAGGTGCCGGTGCAAGTGATGGACCGGGGGCTAAGGCGTCGTAAATGGGCAGAACCGGCGACGCACCGACAGGAACCGGCGGTGCGGGTTTCTTCAATCTGTGTGTCCTTGGGTCAACTTCGGGTGCACCCTCAGGCAGCACGGCGGAGGTCGCCCTCAAACTCCGTCGGTTATTGTAGTCTTGTTGAACGGATTTAGGAATCAACAGTTTTTCAATGCCGTGAATTACACCATCGGGCCGAATCAGATCGTCTTCTTTGATAACCTTCGCCATGCTCACGAGCTTCATCCCATTTTTCTCCATCACCTGAATTTTCTCATCACCTACATCGCGGCAAAGACTCGTATGAACAGTAGGTTTTTTAGCCTTCTCCGGCCAATGTCTGGACTCAACCCGACTCGGAATCATATGGAAAAGAATCAAATTCTGAAGGGATTTCAGATTCCCAGGCTCGAGCAAAAAACGCTTGAAATCTGGGTCCAAATCGCGCTCTAGAGCCTCGTTTCTTGGAGCAAAGATGGTAATATTATGCTTTGATACAGCATCTTCAAGAGTCTGAAGCAACATCGCCTTCTCCACCAGCTCTGAGAGCTCAGTGTAGCGAGAATCCAAAAGGGCCACAAGAACTGAGTTGGAGTTGATCTGGGCTGTAGAATTCGAGACTGCGGAGGTTTTTGCCGGCAAATTTCCCGGCAATGCAGAAGCAATGACGGTGAGGAAAGTGAAAATGGCTAGGAAAAGTGGATTCGAGACCCCATAGATCTCGGAATCCATGACTGAAGATGGAAGAAATCGGGATTCTCAATCCAGGAAGAAGTTAATGGAATTGAAGTGTACTCCTCCTCTCTTTTTCCGCTTTCCTCTTGGTGAATGTGAAGGACTCAACTTTGGGTGGTGGTGAGGTGGGATGTGTTTGGTACAACATTAAAGTCGTCGGGAAATAAACAATTAATTTCAGTGTGAGTGAGATGTTATGTCTTAATATCATGGAAAGCACTTTAATATTAGTGTCTTGTGAATTTATTTTAATAGACATAATATTATATTTATATGTTGTGTTGGAATTGTCAAAATCTGTTATTAATATATGATTTCATCATTATTTGAGTAGACTGATATTTCATAAATTAAAAAAAGCACATTATATTTTATAGATTTCATATCTCCGGATTTATTGTGTACCGCACAATATTACTCTTTCGATCTCTAATAATAAAATAAATTATACTAAACAAATATTAGGTGATAAGCTCAAATTAAGGACACATAATGGAAAAATGACCTCTCAATGTTGGTTGTTTCGTATCATTTCAACTGCCTCTTTAAAGACATTTAAAAAAAAGTAAATTTGAATGTAATTTAAGTGTATGGTACATAACCAGTATCGCTGCAAAAACTGCGATGGTAAAGAGCAGGAAGAGCAGCTGTCATTTTCGGACAATGATAAGTGGCATGGTTTCTATGCCAACCATGAAAGTCCACGTCCCTGCAACAGCGCGTTGGGAGCGTGTGGGTACTGTTTGGTTACTCACATAATTCATAAGTTAATTTAATTGAAACTCATAATTCAGCAAGCGACCCCTCTCCTACCGGTAGATCTGTTTTGTCTCTCCTCCCCGTGTATTTAAATCGAGTCATGTATGCAACACATATTTTTATAATTAGTTAACTAGTCAAACAAACAATAATTAAATATGTACGACCGTATGTTACGATTAACTATAATCTAAAATATTATTTATAATAATAAAAAATTGTACTTCTCGTGTTAAATCTGTCTTTGGCACTTTTTCTCATGTTTTTCCATTAGTACAGATGATTAGTAAGAAAAGCATAATTTACTTTTAACGTAAAAATTAATGATAGGGAAATTATACTATCGAAATGCAATTTTTTGAGTATTAAATTGTTGGATATTTTTTTCAAATTTTTGTCTTCTCCTCTTCTATAATGTGTACGGTCTCGTGAGTGTCGGTACCAAATTTGGGGCAATATGGGAGTTTAATGGCTTTTCGGGCATTTGCTTAAACATCTTACTGTAGACTCCAATCATATATATTAACTACCATGGGATTGAACTGTAATTAAAGGAAAATATCATGGGGGTGTATATGTAAGTGTAACTTGATATCACATAATAATAAAAGCATCCATAAAAATTATGTCTCAACAAATTCTTTCTGAAAATATCAGTGCCGAAATTACAGGCATTATACGGATGATTTCAAAAAGTAGAGTGATACCAAAATTCTTCCATTAAAAGTTATTTCTCCCCCCTCCATAATTTGGAATCAAATGATAGCCATCCCCGGTCTAGGCTTCCTCAACTTGAAATACCAATAATCGTAACATATTTGGTGCAGAGGAGGGCCATCTGTCATAACATGAAATCAGTTCCTCGTCAAATAAATTAATCACATATAACACTGATAATAAAAAAATATTTCGAAACTGGAGAAATGGTAAATGGAAACACCTCATAAATTTACCGTCAAATATGAAATGCTGAGAAAGGATGCATCTTCCTGAACAATCAAACATACTCAAATTGACGTTGAACTAGTGGCAATAGCATCAGAAGTATCGCCATTGTTGGGTGCATCAGGGCTGCTTCCTTGGAAGACTGAAGGATTCCTGGGGTCGTTTGATAGCAAGGCACGACTAGATCTATTGTTATTTCTTGTCTCAAGGTGTTCCATCAAGCGCGTTACGGTAGCAATTCCAGTGTTCGGCTCTCTCCTAATTTCAGAGCCAATATCTGCAATTCGAGAACCTTTTGAAAACAGCTTCTCCTTCCATCCTCTTGTATTTTTTGAAATGGAATCCTTGTATCTTTGACAAAATTAGCATAAGCAAACAGTTCAGAATTCAAAGGGCAGTCAATAACCAAAAATGAAGTTGATTTCTTTCAAGGATAAACTGTTTTTTAAGCACAACTCATACTTCATTGAAATTGCATTAAGTCTAGATTTCCAGGACTCTGAGAAAGACTGGAATTCTGAAGGCCCTGCTCTGTCTTGAGTTGGCAAAGAAGACGGACTCATAAAGCTTCTACAAACAAGCAATATAGAAAGTCACGAGAAAGCATAATATGTAGAAGATCACTCAGAATCAGCAATCCAATATTGTTCATAGTTAAAAATTCTATTTTTGGAAGTCTGGAGGCATATTACCTTTGATCGCTAGATATTCCAGTGTGGGTAGTTGGGGTAACATGGCCTGATGACGAAGATGAAATCAGATTGCTTTGAACAGAAGAAGACACATTTTCGTGGCCTTCATTTCCTACAACTGTAAGAGGAACTGAAGAATTGGTTAGCATTGATGCGGCTGGCTCAGTTTCTGATCCACCAGGAGCTCGGGAAGCTGAAACAATGCCAGTGGATGATGCATTGGGATGAGTAGAGAAAACCATAAATTGTGGACGAGCATGAACAGAAGAAAGATTTCTGTAGTCCTCCCTTCGATCAATGCGCTGAGTCCTCCCCATTGCAGCAGCAGCTGCCAAATGTTGAATAATGCGGTCTTCAAGTTCCAGATCATTCACTCCCATGGGCAACTGCATTGGTAAGAGAAGAAATGAAACCCCAGCAGAAAGTAAAATACTGATCAAACTACTGGAAGAGATTGAAGATTGTCAACCGACATGCTGCAATTCAAAATCCCAAAGAGTAGGATGGCGAAATATTGTTGTATTCCTTGATGGCATTAACCTTATATTTCTCTCTTGCTCCACAGCATCCAGCAATTCTTGACTGCCACAATATTTTAAAAATAACCCCGTTACCAAATATAAGAAGCAAAAAGGTCAATATTTGAGACATCTCCAGATTTGCCAAATTTATTAGGATAACCAGAACCCAAATTTTTTAAATATTTTTTTCATGCTCATTCAGATGCCGTTTGAGCAAGCAATCTGGATCGCAAGTGCTCATGTAGTTTTTCTTTGCCATAATGCCATCTTTTGGTCCTCCAAGAAATGAAACTATAGCTCGAGCATTGATACTCGACGAAGCAGAATATCATGTTGTTGCTCCCATGGCTGCTGCAGTAATTTAGATTAAATCTTTCCTCCTTGAACTTGCCATACCAATTCCATCAGCCCTCTATTGGCTGAGACAATGTGGGGAACGAGATACCTTTGTGCCAACCTGATTTTTCATTTGCGCGTGATACGCATTGCTATCGACCACCACTTTGTTCACAACAAAGTTCAAGTTGGTGAACTACGTGTATCCCATGTTTCTACCACTAATCAATTAGCAGATGTGTTGGCACCCCATTATGTTCTGTTTCCCTACAAGATCTTCGAGTAAAGATCGGTGTTCATCTGCCCACTATCTGAGGGGGTGTATTGAGACATCTCCAGATTCGCCGAAATTATCGGGATAACCATAATTCAAAATTTTGAGTATTTTTCATACGTTAAACATGTGTTATCAGCAAGTTTCTTTGTATCGCCGTACAAATAGGTAACTAACATGCGTACTCCACTTTGGTGTTGAGAAATATCTATATGTTAGTGGATTCAATAAGCAAGGAGTTGAGCCTTTCAATCAATATCTTATAAAATAACAAGTACGAAGAGCACATAAAAAGATTATCCGCGATGAACCTGACAGGATCCTCCAGACTAATGGTTTGCCAGCACATTGGACAGTTGGAGCTTCTTTGACACCTGGTTTATCCATTGAAAGGCATAAGTTTATTTTACACCACCTTTTTCCTCAAACACCGACTATAATGGCCTTGACTCTCGTAACAATTATTTTCAGAATGAGAGATAGATGGTTGCATGGCACAAAATTTCAAACAGTACAACAAGATATTAACCGATAGATACTCATTCATACCCACACAGATAACTTGGTAAGAGCACTGTGCTTAATTAGTATTTCAATAGTATCTACACCAATTAAAAGCCCACAAGGACATGAACCAAGAGTATAAATAGAGTATAAAGCATAAAATTGAATTGTGTCAGGTCATTTCAAGAGCATGGAAAAGTTATCTAGAAACAAAGGGTAAATTATGTAGAGGTCACACAAAGGTCATTAAAAAGGAAATAGCAATTGCATACCATTCAAGAATGCATTGAAGGTGGAAATCATGCTTGCAGCTCGTTACCTACATGGAGCAATTAAGACTTATTTCATGCATAGAATCCACTCATACAAAATAGATATACAGATTCAATGGTGCAACAGAAACAACGTATTGGGACTTCACCGTAGAAGGATCGCTATCACAAAAGACCTCAAGGCATATGCTACAGGCATCATCACAAGCCTCCTGAATCCCCCCTTCCACAAAAGCCGCAGCTGATGCTATGCGACTCTCTGCCTCTTTGACCTCATCCATTTCCAGAACCTTTGAACACACACAGCAACAAAGAACAATGCACAGTAAATCCTCTCGAAAAATGACCAAATCATTTGATATATCGCATGGTAAAATACTAATTAAAAAATATATCAAATCAGATACATAAATTATGAGAGAAAAACATGAAAACTAAAAATCACAAAATAAACAGCACAATAGTTCTCGAAAATAATCATAATAACCGGATTTAGTGACTGAACAAACCAACCAAATAGTCATTTCATAACATCAGCCGTCGCTAACATTTATTTCAATCAATAAACACGCAGTTCATGAAAACACAATCAATAAACCATTCGTAATCCAAAAACCTGCATTGAAGAAGTTCTTTAAGCCGATTATCGATTATAGATACCAAAAAATTCATACAAAAACCGATTACTTATGAATGAAACGGTGGGGAAAAAAAATTTTACCTCCGCCGAAGAAGAGAAATGTTCCAGAAAATAGGAAAACACCGTCAAATTCTACAGAATGAACGGTGAATTTCCATGTAATGACAAGTATAATCGAGGCGAAGGTCCCATTCAAGGGAAGCTCGCAAGTTTGCGGGAGAGGGATGGGATTAATTCATGGAAATGCAGAATGGTTGTGGTTGTCACGTCACGTTCCGTTCCTTCTATGGTTATATTTTATTTATTATTTTCAGAGTAAATATTTTTATTTTCTATTTATTTATATAATCACTCGTCTCGAACCGCCCCATTTTTTTTTCCTGTTTATCAATCTAATTCTGTTCGTTGAAATACATTTCAATAATTTGTTACGTCTTAGTTCGTTACATCTTGATCATTATTCCGCCGAGAAACTGACCGCCTGACTTTTCTCAGCCACGACGACCTCCGCTGTCACCGGCAAACCTTACCTTCTTCTTCACAACTTCTAATTTCATGGCTCCTAATTTTGTGTAAAATTAATCAGCTACAAAAATCAACATATACAATTCCTTAAAATTTAAGGGTGTGTTCGAATATGCAGATTTTAATGAGTAAATTTCAAATTCTAAAGAGCAGTAAATATTTTAATTTTTAACATAAATATGAAATCAAGTGATTAAATGGGACAGTATACGAAGATATTTTAAAATATTTTTTTTACCTTTAATGTTTTTCATTCACGCATTTTAAAAGAAAATTTGAAACAAGATCTACCTATACATCATTCAAAATTAATATCTTTTTAAAATATTTTTATTTTACATCCTTTTACAACTATCCAAAATACATTTGTTCAAATCGCTACCTCAGATACTTATCTGAAACCCAAGAATTCAATTCTAAACCAATTCAAATATATATTTTTGATATAGATGTTGAAAATTTAATGTTTCAATCATAATCCCCGCCCAAATTAATATTTCTATATAATTAAAAAAATATAGACATAAAACTTGTATTTTTTTGTATTTGATGATAATTTTGGTTGCAAATATGGGCATGCGTCAAAATAAATAATGATACTCATGGAAAATTTAGGGTCCGATTTTAGCAAGCGTCACTAGTCCAGACGCAGATTTCGAAATTGCCTGAAATCACGAATAAGACCGTTAGAAGATGGCCGGGAAGGTCTCCGACGCTCAAGTCAGAGACTGAGGATATAAGGTGGAACAGCTAAGGTTGCTGCTGAAAGATAGTATATTGAATCCATTAACTGAACACTCAAACATGATATTTATAGGAGAATACATGGGCCCTTAATGAGCCTATCTTTCATTTGGGCCAAGGATAATGGGCCCATCCATGAGGTATCAAATAAAAATTGAAACTTTCATCTAAAGATCTCCTATATATAACTTTTTGAGTAAATCTCCTATAAGACGATCTATTGGTTATATATCAGTAAGACAAGTCGATGCAATCCATATGTTGAGTGAAAAAAATAATATTTTTTTCATAAAATAATAATATTTTTTTATGAGTCAGGTCCGATAGGAGATCAATATCACAAAATTAAATTGTGAGATGATATCAGGAGTTTTTTTGATAATTTTTTAGTCGCTCTAGATTAAACTAGAGAATAGCTAAATTTTGCAAAATAAGTTGAAGAATAAAGGATGCTACCTGTTGAATTCTTGATTTCATATTCCATTTTCTTCATGAAACTTGAAACAATACGTTGATGGATTTGTACGGCCACGAAACCTACGCTTCCTGAAACTGCCAATACTGCCATTAAACCTGTTCCCTTTAGATTTTCCATTTTTTTCTTTGGAATATTATACAGACCTCTCTCTATATATGCGTGTGTGTTCTTTTTCTCTGCAATCAAATTAAATATGAAAGCTCAAAGTATTGATCTTGGGTGGGTGAAAAGGTAGTAAAAACACATACTATTGGATTTAAAGAGTCAGAAGATAAAGAAGAAAAATGCAAGTGAATTTGATGGCAAGTTCTGATGAATTTGGAGGATGCGGGAAACTCAATGGGCTGTTGCATATATTGAATGAAATCTTGGTTGGAGTTTGACCATTTATTTCTCACTAGTCGTGTAAAAAAAGGAAATAAGATAATGAGATGTTACCTCATGGTAGTACCATTATCTCAATACATGAATTATATTGATATTAACGTCCATAGTACTAATATGATTAAAAAATTCGTTAGATCAATGTTTAGAATAGTATCCTCTGATAACTTGAATTCAAGCCCAAAAAGTTGGGGGATTGATTACACCCACTTTTTGATCTATAAATGATTCTTTAACGCTACAAGTCCAACATGATATAAAAATGCACACACATACATATATAATATATAATATGTGCTTCATTTGATTTTGATCCATATAATATTAGAAATGATAACTTTTATACAATATCATTAATATGTATAGATTGAATATGCCTTGCATGTAAAAGATTATGATATATAGTATATCAAAATATATACCTAATAATCACTTTATATGAATCTCCAGGTTTGATCAACCCAGAGGGTGCAGTTATTACTAGTGGCAGATGCAGTGACACACTCAATTTTCTCTCTGCACCTCTTCAAAAATAATATTACAGATATCTAAAAATATTGTGTGAAAAATCTTTCATATACCTGTTGTGTACAGAAGGGAAACTATAGCTAGACACACTCGACTATATTTCAACAAAGACAAAGGAGTAACAAATTTCCAAAGGATATGATGTATCCTCGACTAACTGAAAAAACTGTTTCCTACAACCAGAGGAAGAGAAGAACACTGCATAATGCAATCCAACCCAATACCACTGCAACTGTATGTATCCAGAAAAAGTCATCAACAATCACGAGGGAAAAGGCAACAATAAAATAGGTGTGTTCAAAATGGCAAACGGGGATAGACGCAAAGTACGGGCCATCCATTTCACATATGTGAAATAGATACACATCTCCATTGTCCCACGCGAGGTCTTCTGTCTAACAGCATTAACAACCCCACATTGTTGGCGGACAATCCAAACATGTATCTAAGAACAATAAAGAAAAAACCAATCATCTAAGTAGGGTAAACTGTCCCAAATATTAAAAGCTACATAAGATCAAGTTATGAACAAGTCATGAGAAGCATTGAGACTACAATATCCTCTGTGCACCCTGTCCCCTACATTAAAACCCCTCCCTTTCATTTTTTCTCTTCTAGTTTAAGAAACGCGGCAGGCTTCATATTGCATTGCACAAGTAGTTATTTTATGGAAAGCAAAGGGGGGTGGGGGGTTCACAATTACGAGGAGTTCCTTTCCTAGAATCAAGAACCAAGTTATTATAAATGCAAGGACATGAAACCAAATCACATAATCTGCAGTCAGTAGCAGTTAAATTAAGTCACAGCACAGTTCAATGAACTTAATTATATAATCAGGTTGGCAAACATCAAGAATTGCAGCAATTAAAAATAACAAACAAATTAGCAAAAAACAATTGCAGCCATTAACAAAAAAATAACAAACAAATGAGCAAAAAAAAATTTTGGAAAGTATGACAGATTGTACTTGGAAAGTATGACAGATTGTACTTGCCTGCATTTGTGTGCTTTTCTTCTCCAAAAAACGAAAGCTGTGATCCACTGAATGTGTAATCCAAGATAAAATTTTCAGCATTTGAGAGAAAAATAATTTAAAAGTATATTATTAGTGTATTTGTTACCGTGATTACCTTGAACACTGACATGAATGAAAAACTCCCAACTGCTGATGATTTCCTCGTGGGCATGCTCTTTGCTGGTGACATATCTTGGCACCAGTTCTGAGCTATCTCCTTTAACAACATTAGTTGTGCTTTATCCGTGCCCACAGAAATAATTGTCTGCCTCATTGATTCTCTATCAGCCTCGAGAGCATGAAGCCTTGCATACAACTTCTGGATCTCTATATCTTTAACAGGAAGATAATTCGGCGACTCCATTTGGTTCGTCATCTCTTCATCACGAAATGCAACAGTGGCATTTACATCCATGAGACCATTCGGTAAAGCCCCCTGCTTAACAGAATCGATTGTGTAAACCCTGTAGCTGAAATCATCACCGACTTCTGATGCATTATCCATTTTCCTCGAATTAGAAATCTCCTCTAAATGGGAAAGTTCTGACTTCTTAAAACTGCGACCAAACTTCGGAGAATCTGCGGCTAAATCCGGACCTTTTTCTTCCCACGTCGCCAGGAGTGAATTTGAGCTGTCAGTTGAGAACTTCTTGAGATGCCTAGGCTGCCTAGGAGATTGACCAACTACTACCTTCTCAAGCAAACTTTTTGAGGCACTATATTCCCCACATGGCTTAACGGTCCGAGGACTTTCCTCCAAATGACATATTCGGCGTTCCAAATCCTTAAACTGATCCCGAGTTCTTGGAGTTTCCCCAAAGGCATATTTCTCAATGTCTGTGGCTCCGTCATCACCATCCACACAATCCCGTGAATTGCATTTTAGAGGAGGATAGATTTCATAAGGAGGAAACTCAAACTGCCCTTCAAGATTCTCAGTCAAGCTATTATTCCGGCTCATACCATTCTCTCCAGCGGCCTCATTCTCTGTGAGACCGTAACTCATCATTCTATGTTTATAGGCCTGCACCTCACACGTAAGTGAGTGAATGGCCAGTTCCCTCTTATACAACAAATCCTCCAGTGCAAATATCTCCTGCTGATCATGGGCCATTTTCTCCTCTGCATACCTCTTAAACTGCTTAGCCTCCATCTGAATCTCTGCCTTCTCCCTCTGCAACCGCAGAATCATAGACATGGCCTCATTGGCAGCTGATGACGAGGCATTTCTCTCCTCCTCCAACTCAGAGATCAGGTTCTGAATGGTTACCTGCTGGCTGCTGACCATTTCACGCAAAGCCACACATTCATTTCCCATCTCCACACGAGCATTTTGTGGTATGATGAGCCCTGGAATCTCGAACTCACTTTCTTCCTCGAATTCATCATATTTACGTTTCACGGTCCGGAGATAAGTCCCTGAAAGAGACCTGTTCATCACCGAACAGCTACATTCACATTCACAGCATTTGACGAGGCTAGTAGACGACGTCGAAGGCGAACTCTTGGTTGCCATTAACCAAAGGACATCCAATAAACCTCAAGGTCCGCAATCCAATTTTAAAAAAATAACGAAAGAAATCTTCAACCACCACATAAAAATCCAAAGCTGTAAATATCAATCCAATTTGCTAAAGGCAATCCACAATCACCCTTTATTTCCTCAATCTCAACACGAATTCCATATCAAAACATTATTGCCATAATCCTAAAAAAAATGGGATCACGAGAAGACATCGATTTCGAACCCCTCAAAAAATTTTCCACATAATAAACAAATAGTCCCAATACCAAAACACACGGAATATGCAAGTACGCATGTTAACTTTGGTTACCTTTCAGCTGGGCAACAGAATAGCCACCATCTAACCGCGCCGGATCTCCCGGTGCAAAAAAGTTTCCATCGTCTACAAGCAAACTTTCCCGCAACTGGAGATTGAAGGAAACTCGAGCGGAACTTGATGTACACGTAGGCGCCGAAACCCTAGATTTCGCGGTGCTTAATCCTTTTGGGGACTCGTGTTTCCAGGACGCTTCGTGTCTCGTGAGATGTGATTGATGGATTTACTGCTTTTAGAGAGAGAAAACTGTGAGGTGTTGTTCGTTGATTTTAGAGAGAGAGAGGCTAGGAGAGAAAAAGAGTATAATTGCAAATTATAGATTTTTCGGATACTTCAACGTGTTGAGTTTTGACTAGGGAAACAAATTTTTCATTGGCCATCTTAATCAAGCAAAAATTTGTGACACACAATTTCACGGATCATATTTTGTGAGTTTGATTTTTTATTTGAATCATTCATAAAAAAAATATATTTTTTTTGCTAAAAATATTACTTTTTATTGTGAATATCATATTTTGTGAGATTGATTTTTTATTTGAGTCATTCATAAAAAATATATATCTTTTTATGCTAAAAGTATTATTTTTTATTGTGAATATCGGTAAGGTTGGTCCGTATCACAAATAAAGATTCGTGAGACTGCATGCTCCTTAATCAAATATAAAATTCCATATATGCAGACACACCACAATTTTTTTATATATAATAATAAAATGCTTTCATAAACCAACAGCAAATCAGATGTTCCAACATGCTGAATACTTGACATTGTCACAGAGAACATTAAAGCCAGTAAGAAAACATGAACGCGCAATAACAGCGAGGTGCTTAGGGTTCTTCCTGACTGTCGCCACCTCTTCCATCTCAAGTGCGTCGATCCGTGACTGCGCAGCCACCCCACCTGCCCAGATTTCATGGATTAAAATCTCTTACAATAGTTGAAAATTACTTGCGAGAAGTTGTCGTGAACGAAACGAAATAATATATAGAGACAAAATAAAAAAAAAATAATAAAACAATTTCATTTTTTGGTGCGTAGGATAATTTTTCAAAGGCTAAACATATTCTTATAATTAAAAAATATTAGATATGAGATTTAAATTTCGAGACAGACTCTACACGTACAACAATAGAGGCTTTCCATGCCAGAGGATTTCAATTTTAAAAAATTAATTATAATTGATCAACTGTGATATATTATATCAGGGAAAATGTTTATTATGTCAGCACGGAATATAGCATCCATTGTTGAATGAGAAAATAGTCAATATGCAAGTTTGCTCATTTGTGTTTTGGTCTTGTATTGGATTTTAGTTTTGTAAGTTAAATTATGTTTTAACTTTTGGTCATTGTTTTTCAGAACGTTGACGTCACACTAAAATATATTGACGTCACACTGAAAAACGATTGGGAGAGGAAGCTGTTTAAGGGAAAGATTAAATATAATATATTTGACTTGCGAAAAATTATAATATATATTTTATATTTTAAAAACGAATTTCAAATACATTTTTTTTATCACGAAAATAAATATATTTTATTTCTATCGACCTAACATATCGTAATTGAAATTAAAATTTAAAGTTCAACTAATTTATCAACAAAATCATAGAGTATAACTTTTTGCTCGGTGTTTCTTCTTAAATAATTATGAAGAAAATTATGTTTGCATCTTTTATAATTTTGATCATCTCAAAATCGAGTCTTGATATTGTATATTTCAATTTTTGATAATTTTAATTTTTTATTTTATTTTATTTTTTGTCGTAGGCGTATATGTGACACGCGTTACGTTGAAGTCAAGTAAGTGTCGTATCCATTCCATATCAAAAATATTAAATTAAAATTTGATAACATATATCAACAAAATAAAAAAAAAAACAAAATATTAAATATAATAACGGGTAATTGATTACGAGTTACTAGGCATTGGAGTTCTAGATTTCATCACAAAAATCTAATAATTTTACATCCACACGGTTCTACCTGTCCAATGTAGGTAGAACTCATTCCTCTATATTTCATTAAATTCTTCGAAACACTTGTAAATAACGCGAACCAATAATCCAGTTGTGGTTACATCATATCCTCAGAAAGAACTGAAAATAGAAAAAGTCGAAAAGAAAGATCAAGATTTTGGTATGGGTGGGATAGGAAATTTTCTTTCTATGAAGTTGACATTTCTTTCGTAAAATAGCTGTTGGTGGGTTCTTGCAGGTATGTCTCTGCAAACCTAAGAATTTATAGGAAATTTTTTTAAAAAAGAAAGCATTGATATATTTTTTTTCTGAGCTGAATTCTTCTTAAAGTTATTGTTTAATGGGAAGAGTAGTTATCGGACAGCGGCTTCGGATTTCACGTCATTAAAAAAAAGTAGTTACAAATCATGTGAATTAAACACAGGTGTTATTAATGCAGCTGAGAAATTGGAAATTTTAATGTTGCCTTCATTTAAATTCTTATTAATCCTAGTTTGATTCATCATGTATACATCCATGATTGGATTTTCTGTTCGAATCAAGGATCAAAACCAGGAATTTCGATCTTATATTTATTGGAGATGATATAATATATCTTATTAGTAAAATTATGGTTTTATTTTTTTAAAATAATCTGTTAGTTATGGTTTTTCATGATACACATATTTTCATCCTATTGCAGGATATACAAATACAAGATCTCCAAAATACTGGCATGAGGTATGCTTTTTAGTAGTGCGTGTGCATTGCATGGATTTGGAGGAGAAAAATGTCGTGAACTTGGATTATTAGCTTCCAATCATGCTTCCTCCATCACACCAACCTTAGTACCTTACAACATATCAAAGCTTCCTGCAAACAATAATATATCATAAAATTAATAGTTTCGACATTTTGATTCAAGATATGAGACCATACATGTAAACTACCGGAGTCGCAAATATACTGTATGACGTAGCAAAATGTGAGAATCGACGGAAATTTTTTGGTTAGAAATGATGAAAGCAGTTGTGATTTGGTGTATTCAATCACGATTGATTGTAATACATGCCAACTATTTCAGGAGTGTTGATGCGATATTGATTAAAAAACCAGAAAAAAAAAAAAAACATGACAACTTAGATGACTAAATTAGCTATTATAAGTTTGCGGAACGATAATACGTTATACTTGTCTCCCTTGTGATAAAATCAGTTTTTCCAGTATCAATATTTCAATGAAATGTGCCGTGTAATTGTGTTCTTATACAATCAAAGGAGAGGAATTAGGCGAGGGAACTTCAAACCTGGAAGCAGAAAACACAACATAACAATATGTATGTACAACCATTCTAGTGGAGAGAGATTCCATATACAATCAGAGTACGATGGTCTGGACGCGTAAATTCAAAGGACTGACAACTGACAGTTAACAAGTTTAGATGTAATACTAGATATTTTTGTTGGAGATCTTCGTACGAATGAGATCCAGTTTTTTTGGAGAAATTTAGATTGTAAAGACGATGCGCGTAAATGCCAAGCTGGGATATCTCGCCTTTCCTCAACGAGTAGGTCTCCAATCAATAAGAAAACGTATGTCCAACAATGAAAGATTCCCAGCAGGTTTATGAACAAATACACAAAGATCAAACGCTGGCGATAAAGTTGTTAGCGTCCAGAGTATGTCTTTCCGTGAACCTTTGTAAATGTTCTCAGAACAAAACATAGAAATATTTAACAAATTCGTGGTCGCCACACATATCACATCGAATTCAGACATTCTTTTTCATATTTTCATCTTTTGCACGCGTAAAGAATATCAGTATCATGGATTAAGTACAATTTTCAGCATCTAAAAAATATTGTTTTAGTGCTTCATACTTGGGAGCAGACATCAAAATATGAAATAACTAAACTTTGGAGACGATCTCAGAGGACAGTGGTGGCCGGGAGATGTTAGCCTAGCTTGCGTCTACTCGTCTCCAAGCTTCTTTCAAACATAATCCCAAACAGAGGAATCAGCTAAGCCACAGGTATATTATACACATCGCCCAATACTTGCAATGACATTAGAAAAGGCACCAGAGCACAAACATGATAAAGATCATCAAAACATTTTGAATACAAAGAAATAACAGCTTCAACCCAATAAAAACAAACTACACGATAAAAGCCTATGAAAAGGGGTGGCACAATCCAACAAACACTGAGAATTCAAAGTCAAATTACACACACTCCACAATGCAATGAGATGATATTTAGACCCTCGCGAGAATGGAAAAAGCGCACGCATAGCAAACATGTTAAACAAACAGTAGATTCAACAAATTGCTGCAGGAAAGCACATAATCATGGCAACATCTCTGGAAGGCGTTATCTCCACCTATGTATGAAACAGTAAATTATGTATACAAAAATAAGCGGGTGCGGGTGCATATCATAATTATATTTGTGCAAACATTTCATTATACTATAAGAGGCAGATAGATTTTCAGGCCTACTAAGTGTTTTGTCCCCCCACCCCGGAAAACCCCCTTTTTATGAGAAACCAGTCAAAATAATTTTACTCTCTAAATTGACTTTACTGGATGGGCTGGATAAACACAAACGCACGGGATCACATAACAAAATCCAAACAAGAAGATTCCCAGAAACAGAACAAAGCCAATGAACAGAATATAGCTTGATTAGAACCCAATTCTAGGTCTTTGGAAACCAAAGAATCCACCTCAAACAGGCTAATTGTCCTCCCAAGTCACAATCAGAAGGTGATATTCCAAGAAATTAATGGTAGGTGGTACACTCCTGTTCAAGAATCGTTTACTGATATCATTAACGTATTTTAAACAACATAAAATATACATACAAATAAATAAAACTACTGCATAATTTAACAGCACTTAACTGAATACTGATTCGAAAAGAATACAAAATTCGAATCCAACTATATATAAACAAATCCTGATAAATGTAATTTTATCTATCATACATTATCACGATCAATATTTGTATTAGTACACCACAAGGGAGAGACTCTGACTGGGATAGAAGAACCGCAGTAGACCTCCAACAGATCCCGAAACCGCCCCTCAGAGGACTTCAACATCATAGCCAGTGACAAGCACACTTGTTTTTCCACACACATTTTGTGCCTGGGCTTTATCCTATTATCAAAACTAAAGGAAAAGTACTGTGGGAAGGCAACCAATTCTTTCAACTCCCTCCCCATTTCCACAACAAAGTAATCGAATTTTGGCTTCAGATTCTCCTTTATACTATAACAAAACAATGCTGGGAACCTCCTGAACATCACTACAGTGTCCATGTAAGAAAAACCCAGTTTCTGCAAGTACTCAATTCGGGGAATGAACTTGGATTCAACGCAGCAGGACAAAAGAAAGGCACAATTAGCAACGTTTTCAATGCCGATGGTACCCTGGAGGAAGTAGAGAGTAGGCCGGAGCTGGAGGTCGACACTGCGGGTTAATAGACGTGGGCGGCGGTGAATAACATGTCGGAGATTAACGGCATCCACGTGGGCTTCACGAAGGAGGAAAGTGGCGGCCGGGATGATGATCATGGATGTTGGGGAAGTTAACAAATCAGGGCACATTGCGAAAATACGGCGGAGATCCTGCACGGTTAGACCCAGTGAAAATAGGAAGTCAACAGTGCATTTAACCTGGAAAAGGGGTGCAAAAATCAAAGGCGGGTGGGAGTGGAGGCAGTAAAGGGAGTCCACACCCAAAGAGTCTAAATAGAGAAGCAATTCTTGAAGGGGAGAGGGGGAACTGGCTGGTGAGGTTTCGTTTTCAGGGGATGTAACGAGGGAGGGGGGTTTGGGTAGAGAGGGAAGGGCAACCGCGGATGATTTGGGAGGGAAGTGTAGGTGATTGGAGCGGGAAATGAAGGGAAATTGTGGGTTGTGGAGGTGGAAGGGGGAGGTGGGGGTTGAGAGGAAATGGAGAGCTTCTTGCATGGTAGCTGCTACATTCTCAGATTCAAGGGAGAGGAATTCTGGTGGCGGCGAAGCGGAAGAAGATAAGGTACAGAAGCTTTGTATGTGAATGTTATCTGGAAATCTCCAGTTTTGGAAGATAACGTCACGTCTTTCTTGATGGATCAGCTGCCAAACCACGCAGCATCTATAGGAATTTATATCATATTACCACATAATCTACTTAATAATACATACAATTTATTTAATTATTTTAAATAATAATATAGAATAGAAAGTTAATCATGTCATTACAGCAACTCTTCGATCTATTTATAACAACTTATTTAGCATAGTTTTAAATATATTATTTTAGACCACTCAAATTTCAAAGTCTGTGTTAAATTAAAATTTTAGATTATTCCTAAATCAGCTAAGTCTATAGGTGTTACGATCATACTAAACTCGTTAGGGTCGGCTCAATAACTCGAACCCGAACCCGAACTACATCCCTAACACAACTGCTTAAAATCTATTATTCAAATCATTTTCTAAAACAACAAACAATTTTCATAAACATCGAAAATAAAGCTCGATATATGCCTCATAATTAATAATAATAATTAAAATAAATAATAATAATAATATAAAAAATAAAAAAATAAAGTTAAATATAATTTCCATATACAAGGACAAATGGTCACAGCAGCTGTGTGCGCTTATCTACCCATCACTCTTCACCCCCAAACCAGAGCGATAATGGCGTGTTCGGCTGCTGCTTCAATGGCCGCTCTCCTATCATCCAACCTCAATATAAAACCCTCCATCTTCTCCAAACGCGCCACAGGTAAATCTCTGTCCAATTCTCAATCCATCGCACTAGCTTCCTCATTCTCCGGTCTCTGCAAAACTTCTGTATCCCACGCTTCCTCGTCTTCGACCTCCAAAAGATGCAGTTTCATCGTCCGTGCTGTAAGTATATATCTGTTGGAGTTCCATCTTTGACTTCCACTTTCAGTTTGTCTTTTATTGCGACCGTGTTGCAGAATCTGAAAGATTTTTTTTTCATATATGCATATTTCAGTAGTGGAAGACAGAAAATTTATTAGTTGGATTTCTGAAATTGTTGCTATTTTAGATGGGTTTTTAACCAGGGATGTTCTTGTGTTCTATTTTGCCTTGAATTCCTGATACTGGTAAAAGGTCAGACATATCTTTTGATTCTTAAGCTCGCAGTTCACGTTAATGTAGCTGGATATTTCTTTCTGTCGGGATGGTGTAGATTATATTTGACAGATGTTTTATTTAATCTCAATTTTGTTGTTTTTGGTGATATCAAGAGCAAAGAAGTTTGTCAATATATTGTCTTTTACAAAGACGAATTCCGATTTTGAATTTAGAGGACTTCATACATACGTGGACAGTTGTCAAAAGTTTATATCTTGGGGATAACGATCGAATTTGCATTTTCCCTATAGGTTAAATATTGGCTCCGTGTTTTTGTAGCATGCCTTTATGTACTTTAAACCTCTATTCTTCTTGTGATTGTGTAACTTTCTTGACAGAGTGAACTTCCACTGGTCGGGAATACAGCTCCAGATTTTGAGGCAGAAGCTGTGTTTGATCAGGAATTTATCAAGGTGAACCTAAGGAGAATACCAAATAAACTAACCTGTTAAAGTGTTCCTTTACCGGAAATTCAAAGACGTATTAAAGTTGATCTATTTCCACAAAATTGTTTTTTTTTTAAGTTGGTGCTTTATGCTAATGGTGCTATTTAATTCACTCAGTTTTTCAAGATTATTTTTACCATAGGTGCCATCATCAGCTAGATCATCTTTTTGGGAATTGCTTGTTTGATTGGATCATCATTATGTTACACACATCACTTTCTAGTACTACCAATTGATGTTCAGCTTAAGAGAACCTAAGAATTATTTCCAACTATTTATTTTTCCACTTTTGATTGTTGGAAGTTAAAGTATCTGGTAATCTTGATGGTTAATCCTCTCTGACCTCAGTCATTGTATTTACATCCTGGTTCAAACGTTGTGCACCATGTGCTTAAGTAATTTTTGTGCAGGTTAAACTCTCAGAGTACATCGGGAAAAAGTATGTTATTCTGTTTTTCTACCCGCTGGACTTCACATTTGTTTGCCCTACGGGTGAGTATGAAACTGAATCGGTGACCTTAAATTTCACCGCATTTTCTGGATGTTGGCTGCTACTGATGCAGTTTATAACTCTGTGCTTGATTTTATTTCTTCAGAGATCACTGCTTTCAGTGACAGATATGGAGAATTTCAAAAATTGAACACAGAGGTGTTAGGCGTTTCAGTAGACAGTGTGGTTAGTTTAATCTTTAACTCAAACTGGCAACAATTTCTCGTTTTGTAACTTCTCTGTAACTCTTAATATATTGTTAATGAACGCTTATCCTTGGAACTGAGAGGCTATTTACTTTTATTATGATGCTGTGTCTCGACAAGTAGTAATTTTGTACATTGAGTACCTATTCTCTACTCGAGTCTTTAATACTCTAGTGGTTCTTACAGAATCTTGTATCAAGTTGAGCTGGATTGACATACTACTGTATAATACACTTGTAGTTTTCCCATCTTGCATGGATTCAAACAGAGAGAAAGTCGGGAGGTTTGGGTGATTTGAACTATCCACTGGTATCTGACGTCACCAAATCCATTTCAAAATCATACGGCGTGCTGATTCCCGATCAGGTATGTATTATATTGTTTGTCCATTTATTATTCTCATATATCGTGCGAACTATTCTTGAGTTTATATTTATCGAAGTTGATGATTAATAGTTGGCACCGAATAGACATCTTATAATTACTTGTGGTGTTGATTCAGGGCATTGCATTGAGGGGGCTTTTTATCATTGACAAGGATGGGGTTATTCAACACTCCACCATCAATAATCTTGGTATTGGTCGTAGTGTTGATGAAACCTTGAGAACTCTTCAGGTGGTCTAATATGTTTTATAGAACCAAACGTTCCTGTTATTTTGTTAAGTTATCTGTCGGAACAATGAACGAAATGTGTGCACTAGGATGATGTAATTTTAAAAAGATTTTATTTACACCATTATAGGATGATGTATTTTTAAGAAGATTTGATTTTCACCATTAATGACTTTTGTTAATCTGATGCGCTTGTTACTCCAAACGTGTAGGCTCTGCGATATGTGCAAGAAAACCCTGACGAAGTATGCCCTGCCGGATGGAAGCCAGGGGAGAAGACCATGAAGCCAGATCCCAAGCTTAGCAAGGAATACTTTGCCGTTGTTTAGGAGAAGACCATGAGCCAGATCCCAAGCTTAAAAGGGATTCTTTGCCGCTGTTTGAATTCACCTGTTAATCTCTTGCCATTTATAGAGGCTGTAGAAAGTTTTGTAGCCATGAAACCAGATTTTGAGTCTGCTCTTGAGAGTTTTGAGTGCTTGGGAATGACTGTTAAATTGAATGGATAATTCTTTCATGTTGTGAGTCATGATTTTCAATGCGAGGATGATGGATTGGGCACTCGCATAGAAAGATAAAACACGAGGAATTTGAAATTTCTCACGTGTTAATTAACTTATTTTGGCATTCATGGAATCCGCTCTTGATATCAGACATGTTTCGCCAAATTGGATGGTAACATCATTTGCTTGAACTGGAATTTCTTGAATCTGGATGAAGAAGGATAATAATCATGCAGAGGTAGGAGGATTCCAGTGAAGGACAGGGTATTCAGAACAGCTACGTTAAGTAAATTTATCTTAAAGTAAAACACAAGGAAGTCGAGTTTACATTAACCCCGATCAAGTCAAAGGATATATTCCTCCTGTATTGTTTACGGTTGGATGTAAACATTTCTAATATCTAGATATATTTTGATGCATCCAAATCAAACAATACATACCACACGAAAAATATACCTTCTGGCAGGCACATAGCACAAACCAAACTTTTATCCATTTATAATTCAGTCATTTGCTACGGCCGTATAGTTTCAAAATAACAAAAAAGTAAGGCTAGTGTGCAGCGGAGCTGTCGATATATGTATATATACCAAATATTGTATGCCCAAAATTTGATGATACTTGTTCGTCAGCAGATCACTAGGTGGGGACACTTGATTCCGGTACGTAATTTAGTCTCTCCACTTCCTCCCAGATCAATTTGGATGTGATCTCATCACATTCTGGAATATGTTCCTGCATATATTATAAGTTCATTAGTAACCAGCCAAGTAGCTTTTAGATATAAAAAAAGATGAAAATCGAGGTACCAGAGATGTGCAAGATGAATTGCACAAAACATGAATCAGACCAAAATGAGCATATTTCTGATGAGATGTGTGGTTGATATGATCAGAAATGAGTGCTCAAAATGGTTGAATATTCGATATCAACTGGGTACGTAGAAAGAATGACACAAAACCATGATACTCGAAAATGATAGAAGGCATGGAACTATTTGTTACAAGAGGAGCGTGATTATGTAGCCAATCCGGTAGAGTGCTCTAACTTCCTCACCAGTGATGAAACTAAAGCACTAGAAAAGCATCAAAGAAGCTCGCATGTTTTGTATAGTTGACGTATTTAAAAAATATGTTCATGTACATGGAGAAAATCAAGAGGGATCCGGCTAGTTTACATTTAGGACGAATCTCCTATAATACCTCAAGTTCTCTAACCAATTGTTTGGCTGTGGGAGCCGATACGATTATTCTACGCGCAGTTGGAGAGATAAACCCTTCATCAACAGCCTTGTCCAGAAAACACAAGAAGGAATTATAGTACTCGTCCACATTCAGAAGCCCCACCTGCATGTTCATAAAATTATAGTTAGGGTTCGTGCATGCATGCATTACAACAGACTTTGGATATATGATTAATAAGTATGACTATGGGCCAAATGATCATGTGTCATTTCTTACATCCACACCCTTATATTCATTTCATTATGATTCAAGAAATCAAGTGAGGTCAGGTTACAAGAATCTCTCTGAATTAGCATTATTTGAAATTAAAAATCACCAAATCAATCATCACATAACTATATATGTTCAGTGGCATTATCCTGATCTAGTCCCCGATGTTGGACCTAATTGTAATGAAAAAACCTATATATGTTCTGCGATTTTTGACGAGTCCTTCCGCAGACTCTTAATTACTAAGAGTGGCAAATCCAGAAGGGCTGCACAGGGAAGCAACGTGAAAGAGAAAGGGAGCGGCGGCTAATGTCAGCCCCTCTCTTGTTCCACCACATCTTAGTAACTCACTGAAAGTCACAAATGCATTATATATAACATTTAGCTCTGTAGATGAAACTGAGTAAAAGATACGTCCCAATATTGAAAAACTGAACCTACAAATGGAAAAGTATATTTACCGGTTTCCGATGGATTCCAAGCTGAGCCCATGTAATGACTTCAAGTAACTCCTCAAGGGTGCCATAACCACCTAAAATTCACAAAAGAAGAATAATCATGAACAACATGATAAAATTCACCAAATATGAGATTATTTTCTGACACAAATGATGTTTACAAATTCCAAGTATGCATGTGCATACACATAGACGATGATCATATATATACCAGGAAGAGCAATGAAGGCATCAGCCTGCCTGGCCATCTCTGCCTTTCTTTGGTGCATATCTGATACTGCACAAACTTCTCCAATCGGTTCCCCCGTTATCTGTGCATATAGCACTCAAACTTTAGAGAAGATTGAAAAATAAAAGAAAATAGGAAATACATAAAAAGTTTCGGTCTACACCTCTCGAGGCATGAGAGTCCTTGGAATGACCCTGCAATAAAACTAGATTATTTATGGCACCAGGTGGCAAAATGAAGCAATACCATGGCTTATGAACAGAGTTATGTAGATCCATGAAAACCCTCTTGCCAAATTGGATATCTGACTTTTCCAAATATTTCACGAATAGCAGAAGGCATGTACTTGGAGTGTGATCCATAAGATTTATGATTGTGTGAGTGACAAAGTACGCAAACTTTTAAGATATTGAATCCCCTTGAAAATTTTAATTATTGTGTCACATAAACAGGAAAGTTATTAGAACATTTGATCCTATATATGATGCCTGCCTTTGGGTGGACAAAAGGAACCCTTTTCAGAAAAATTGGAGAATCTTGCCAAACAAAATATTATCATCACGAGGGGACATGATAATTGCCATTTGAAATTTGGAACTTCCCTTATATTAAAAATTAAAAATTCTACCCAACATGCATATGTACAGCATATTCGAATAAAGCCTAGAGAGCATTCGAATGCAGAAGTTTTTATCCAAAAGGCATTCTTAAAAGAATAATGTGTTTGATTTGGCTTTTCATTTAAAAGTGGCGTACATGCACTTTAAAGAGCCAACCCCCGAGTAAAATGACTTTTAGACTTCTGCTCCGACTTCTCTCTAGCTAAACAATTACTTAAAATAGGAACTCGATTTTCCCTGTTCTTCCCAAACATAGAACTGCTTATATTTTTTTGCTGTCGAATCTTTAGTGCCTTCCATTAATTTACACGTACATCTGCTAGCTAGCAGCTTCGACGTTGGCATGAGTGTAATAATTTAAGAATTCATGTCCTCAGATACTCGAACAGAGACGAAGAACAACACAATCCGCATTCATATTAGTTTCGATCTATCTATACATCCATCTAACACATACATATGTCGAACTTGTGTCATGAATACAACAAATTATCAAATAAATTGAAATTTTCAAATTCCATTCATAATTCTTTTAACAAAATAAAAAGATGAAAATTTCACTACTTAAAATACATCCAACAGGCTGTATTCTATTAATGTTTTTTTTTTGTTATTGAGTGGTGATATATATATATTGTCTCCATGAGTGTGTGACAAAGGGAGCATAAATACCCTAGTACATGTCGCCCACCATCATGAACTGCCTGAGAAACGAGACCCATCAAACCCACGCTTCCACCTCCATACACCAAATCAATCCTTCTTTCCACCTTCAAAAAAAATAAAATGAAAATGAAAACAAGACCCAAGACCCCTTTGCAAATTTCCACGTTATAATTAATCATCACAAATCTTGAAAAACCCCAAATATTACACCTAATGAATGTTACATTGGTTCGTAGAAAAACTCAGAATGATGTCAAGAATCAATGTACCAAATCATAACTCTGCGTATGATTATACGTGCATGAAAATATTATATGAATAAATTTCCATCGAAACCCGCAACCAGAAAAATGATGAAGGCAACGTAATGGAGGAGACTTGAAACACGCTTAAAAGTGTCATGATTTTAAAAGGGCACGTTTGGTTCCCCATTAAAAGGCAAGGCTTTATTTTATTATTACAACATTATTAACCATAAACTAAGATCATGCAAGAAGTCTGCTGTTAACTGACAAAGATTACAGCTAGCAATCCCTTCTCTCTCTCATGCCAAACAAAACTTAAACCCTAATCCAACCTCCAAAACCCGTATTATTTTTCTTTCCCTAATATTCATCTGTCAACTTTTCATGACCAAGTATATGCAGATACGAAATGGGAATTCCAATATCATATTATAATGTGCATCTGAACTAGAATAATTAAAGAAGGATCTGATGCCTTAAGATTTTAGTTAGAAGACTAGCAGTGGCGGCAGTAACAAATTATACATAAAATTTTAAATGCTTTTAGTCGGTCAGACCCAAGCAAAACTAAGCTGGATGCTGCAAACGCAGAAGAGATCAATAAAACTAAACTGGATGGAGCAAAAATGATGAATTTTTCTTGGAAGAAATGTCGATTTTTCTAAAAGGGATTTGAGTATGCTACAAAAATAAAAAAAATGATTTGAAGAATCTATTAAAAAAAACCAAGAGTTTTTTAATTTCGGGATTCGAATTAAACACACACATACACGCACTGAGGTCCATTTTTCATTGTGTAATTAACAATATTACCAGTTCTTTGCCCAGCTCAACAGCAGCTTGTTGGTAGCTAGCTTTCTTGCCAGAACTGCTTCCACAGAAAACACAAATTCTCTTGAATATTGAATTTTTCTCCGCCTGATCCATTAAGAATGTTTTCAGAATAGTGCGTGTGAGGTGAATAATATTATGTGCCTGAAATATGGAGGTGAAAATGAGAAGAAAATGGATGAGTTTACTGCTATTTATATACCCACCCCACAGGCCACACCTCTAGGAGCCATCATTCTCACCCTCACCCTCTCTCCATTTAGCATGATCGAATTATTATGCATTTTTTAAATTTTCAGGAAATTTTTTATTTCCCATTCTTCCTTCGAATGATGGATTTTTGTTAGATTTCCAATAAACTTTTAATTTATTCCCCTATTCTTTCTAGTACCAAAAAGGCTTGGTTCGTCTCCAACATTCGCATTGATTCTTCCATAAATTAATAATAAACAATAAAATTATCATTTTTTTGTGTTTGGGCTCTTATTTTGATCGTATTATTTCAATCATTTTGCTACTCTCACATAGTCAATGTAATCAAACCACCAACTTGGCAAAGATGTTGGCTGTTGTTGTATCATTATTTGTTTTCGTTGTTCAATTCTTACATCCGATACACGTATATACAATAAATTTTAATATAATTTTAATTAAATATGATATTACTATATTATATTTTTAATAGAAAAGACAATGACTTTAGTCAAGTATAATAGTGGTGTATTTATTAATATATAGTATAGAATATGGTTTAGATTTTTATTACAGGTTCAATTAAACCAGAGGGGATCCAGTGTAGGACTCGGGGGGCTGTGGCCCCTCCAAATTTTTTTTAAAAATTATTACTATATAAGATATATTTTATTATTTAATATATATATTATTTGACAATAAAAAAAATTAAAATAACTATAAACGGCCTCCCCGAATTTTTTTTAAAAATTATTACTATGTAAGATATATTTTATTATTTAGTGTATATTTATTATTTGACCATAAAAAAAAAATAAAGTATTTATAATTAGTTTAATGGTTATAGACTTTCAAGGTTTACACATGTGGTTCGTGTTCCATTTTCAGCAAATTTTTTTTAAAAAACTAAATAACGGGCCTTTACAAAGGGTCAACGGTCCAACTTAAAACTTTCATAGTTGGTGAAGAGCCGGCTCCCCCAAACATATAATCTTGGATCCGTCCCTGAATTAAACATATGTTTATATCAATTATTGATGGATATAATTTTTTTTTAAATGTATATATTGTCTTAAGTTGTAGAGAGTGGATCATATTTTGATAAACAATGATACATGTACAACTAAATTTGTACGGTACAATAACTTTTAATATAAAAATTCAATATAAAAATTTCATTTATGAATCTCATAATAAATTCAATACATATCTAATGAGATAATAATAAAATTTCACAATATAATAATAAAATAGAATGGTATAATTGTTGTATATATAATTGTACAATATATTTGTTATACATTTAACATTATTTTATTTTGATTCAATATCTCGTATATTGATAAATTAATATTATATATATGTAATCTATATAAATTATGGATTTGGTCCCATTGGTCACATGAGAGAAATCGAAAAGGCTGCTTGTAGGCTACGTGTTGATTTAATAATTTATCATTTTAGAAGTAAGTTAAGTTGGATAGATGGAAGATTGAATCCAAAGTAGGGGGAAGTGAAAATCTTTTCTTTTTTTTCTTTAAAAAAAAAAGATGATGATGAAAAGCAAATGAAAAGTGATGCAATTGACATGAGATTAGATTTATAAATATAAAATCGATTGTAAGATTGCATTGAAATATAAAATATATGATTTTATAATCCAAAATAGTAAAGCTGGCTAATTATTTGGAAATAGAAAATAATATATAATCGACCAGAATTTATTATATGAGATTGAGATTTAACATTGAGCCAAAATTATTATAATTCTAAGACATTAATATAGATCTTATCACTTGAAACAATTTATCGAGTTACTTTTTGAGTCTGCAGTGCAAGAAAATGTATGCTATTCATTATTTTAGTTTTATATGTGAAATTCCCAATATATTTCATAATGGTCGATAACAAATTGAACCAATAATAAAAAGAAATTTAAGTAATATGATGTACTCGTGCAATGTATCGGTTAAAACAATTAATTTATATTATGCCCAAAAAATCGATTTTAATTAAATACTTGTTGATTTCGTGACTATCTAGTGGATAATTATGATTGTTGACGATCAAAACAACTAGAATATATATATATTTGCCTAAAAAATATTACTTATTTATTTCGGACCACATGCAGAGGATGAGTAGAATTATTTGGTGGTTAAAACGACTGCAAGAAGTCAAGAAAAACAAATTATTTAATTTTTTCGAGTATTTCATATTGTGGAATAAATTAAAAAGCAACACGAAAGCATAAAAAATTAACTATTACGTTTTTTCTAAAAAATTAACTGTTTCTTTTTTTGAGCTTAAAAATTAACTGTTACTTACGTGCCTTATATAAACTATAGTAGTTCAAAACTGTATGTACGTAAGCACAATATATATACTCGATTAAGCAAATTTAATAAATGTGGATTTTGTTTAACCAACATGTTTCAAATTAAAATTATATGTATAGCGTTACGGAAAAAACTTGTATGAGACGGTCTCACGGGTCATATTTTGTGAGACGAATTTCTTATTTGAGTCATCCATGAAAAATATTACTTTTTATATTACTTCCATGAAAAAATATTATTAAAATATTACTTCCATGAAAAAAATATTATTTTTATAATACTTCCATGAAAAAATATTACTTTTTATTGTGAATATCGATAGAAGTATTATTTTTTATGCTAAGAGTATTACTATTTACTGTGAATATCGGTAAGGTTGACCCGTCTCACAGATAAAGATTCGTGAGATCGTCTCACAAAAAACCTACTCTAACATTGTTATTAAAATATGTATTGTATTGAGACGTTTTAACAAATTTATATATATGTCAGATAAGTTGATCTGGTTTACATATGGTAACAATATAACAACTGGATTCACTAAACAAACTCAAATTCAACATGAAAAAATCAGTTTATCCAAGAGGCTCCCTCTTTTTAAACCATTCGTGAACCCACGGATCAAACGTTAACACCACAACTCTGCGAAAGCTGATACTTAATCGCATTTCCTATCACAATTCCAGTGTTCTTGCTATTGCCGATCGGAATATAAGCGGGGCAACTGACGTGAAGATGGTAAAGGCCAGACACAAAGTTCCCCACCTTCCATTTCACGCGCCCGTTGAGCCTGATCACCAAGGCTATGGCGCCGTTAGCCTGGTCCTGGCTGAGGGAGAGGCCGTTGTACGGCGCCACAGGGACGGTGGTGCCGTAGATGAACGGAGACCAGACGTTGTCGTCCTTGTGGCCTTGGTAGACGGGAGGGATGACGGTGGGGTAAGTGATTTGCTGGTGATGATAAGCGGCGTAGACCTCCATTCTGTCGTAGTATATGCCGATTTTGGAGTTGGGGTTGTGGGAGTTGATGGTGATCTGCAGGGTTGTGGTGATGACATTGGGGGCTGTGACGTTGAGGTTGAAGATGGTTGCGTCTTGGAGGGTGAAGGAGGGTTTTTGAGGCTGGAGACTGGCCCAGACGAGGAAGATGGTCAGCAGGATGATGAAGGTAAAAATGATGAGGCACGCGCAGAAGCGACGGGTGATTTTTCGTGGCCACAAGATGTGGTGATGTTGGTCTTGGGTTGGTTTCTCCGACATAGTGAAGGCGGTGGCCAATATTGGAGTGGGGAAGTGGGAAGAAATGGTGTTTGGCAGTGTGTTAATATAGGCTTTTCAAATGAGCTTAGAATTGCATATATTATTTTTACAATACAAATTTTACCTAAAGACCCATCCGATCATCCAAATTTCTCAGTTATTTATTTCGAAATCCATTTTTTTTATAAATAATATGGTGTCGAACCCCCTAAACGAAAGAATAGAACAAAGGTGAGAGAGTGGAGGAGAATCTCGGCTTTATAAGACAAATCCGTAGTGAGTTTTGGGCTGAATCGGGCCCACCGAAACCCACCCACTTCGCGTTTGGGTATTGGTATATACCAGAACCAAATAACTTTAGGCCCGTCCCACCAAGAAAGGAATCATTCAAATTAAAAAGAGGCCGAGAATATTCATTTAGATAAAAGGGCGGGCCCACTACAGATTCCAAAAGCCCAACCTTTTTTGCTTTCGTTATTTGTTCTAATTTTTTTTTACCTCAAAGTTCCTATAAATCATCCTTGGACTTCGTCATCGGATGTACATAGTTTTTTTTTTTTCATTTAATTGTTGAAAATCGAATAAAATGTATATTTATAATATATAAATTCACAAAACCTTGTGTGAGACGGTCTCACGAGTCGTATTTTGTGATACATATCTTTTATTTGGGTCATCCATGAAAAAGTATTAATTTTTATGCTAAGAGTATTATTTTTTATTTTGAATATCGGTTTGGGTTGATCCGTCTCACAGATAAAGATTCGTGAGACCGTCTCAGAAGAGACCTACTCATATAAATTTAGGTTGTTGTTGATTGAAAATGATAGATTTCAAATTTGTTACTCAAATCTCTTGACTTGTTCAGATAAGGAAATTAAAATGAATCTCAAATCCAAACTATATTAGTTTGCGTTCCTTTCTACATAAAATATTCAATTGGTCCTGAAATTTATCAATTAGTTATTTTTAAAAAAAACTTTACTTTTGAGCATTTTAGTTGATTTATCTTATATTCTCACAAAAGTAGTAAATTCTATGTTTCTAAATATTAGAACCTAAATTTTTTTAAAAAAACATTTAATAAATTAAGCTAATTATATTAAAAAAATTACATGTTTTAATATTCATTTTATGTTGGCTTTAGAAGATTTGAAATGATTTAAAACATATGCTTAAATCAATTTTAAGAGGAGTTTTTTAATAAATTTAAAAAAATAGTGTGATAAAGCCGAACCTTATCTCTCCATAATACAATTTTATGAGATAGATATCTTAGCCGGTCTATAAAATATATTACATTTTATAACGAAAACATATTTCCACGATAGGTATGAAACTGATTGAGTTGTTTCATAAATATAGATTCGTGAGGTCGTCTCACACTTACTGCTCAACTCTTTATTTGTTTGTATTTTGTTGGAAAAATTTTTTTTGTAATGGTTCGAGAATTTAAAGTTGTTAAAATGGAGACATGTTATGTTATACATCTATGTAATTTCATTTTAAAAAAATTATTAACCTTACCTGATATAATAAAGTTTTCCAAACACAGGCACCAAAATACTGACTAAAAAGCAATCCTAGATATAAGTTTGGACAGGGTTCGCCAGTTGGGGGTTTACATTTCGGGCTTTCAGTCGTCATGCCAAAAATTCGTGCGAGCCGATCTCATGAATTATATTTTATGATACAGATATCTTATTTTGATCATCTATAAAAAAAGTATTACTTTTTATGCAAAAAATATTAATTTTTATTGTGAATATCGGTAGGGATTGACCCGTCTAATAAATAAAGATTCATGAGACCGTCTCACAAGATATCTATTCTAGTCATCACCTAGTCTCTTTTTCTAAATATACCAACGAAAGAAACATATGAAGCATATCATTTTCAAAAAAATGGTTGTAAAAAAATCACAAATTTAGTATTAAATTTGAAAATTAGTCTATCCTAATTACTTATTTATGAAAATTATCTCTAGATTTTTTCACCCGAAAATTTCTAATTTATACAAACTAATGCAAAAATAAAATGAATAGCAATACATTGAGAGGTCACTCGTTCTCTATACGTAACAAGCATTCCCTCCCCAAATCTTGAGTCAAAGTACCTTCACCACTGCCCGAAATCTTAACCTTCAAATTCTCACAGAACACCTTCAAAACTTCCTGTTTGTAGACTACATCAGAAGATCTAAAACTTAAGTGAAAAGCCAATCTCAAGCTGAAAACCACAATCCCATTTCTCTGATCCTGCACAAGACTCGGCAGCACTAAACTCTGCAAGTTTGCGCCACCAGTGATCTGTTCCGCAGGGACGATGACGTTCAGATTCACCGCCTGTTTCTTCTGTATTTCGAAAGGTTGCATTAAAGAGATCCCCATCATGGCCTCCCGGTAGAAAACAGAAGATCTAACTTTACTGAATTTTATTTCGAGTTCTTCGTTTAAGTTCGTCACGGTGACATTGGCGTCCCATGTGCCCGTACAAGACGTATCCGTGGCGGTGAAGTTCGATAAATGGAGGGACATGACTTGGAAACCGGGGATGTTGGTTCCGAAGAGGAACCACATGACTAGACTCATAGTGCACATAAAGGCAACAAGGACGACCATGAACATCAGCATCACTCGTCCAAATGAGGTTGATTTTTTGGGCTCAGGGATCATAGGGAGATACGGGTTCTGATAGTAGTACGCGTTGAATGAGTCAGAATGCGGATTCGGGGCATAAATGGGGTAGCTTCCTTGATTATGGAATGATGAGGAGGAGGCCGCTACAGGGTTCATTTGAACAGGATGGCCGGGGGGGATTTGAGGGTACTGTGTTTGATTGCATCTGCCCATGGAAGGGTATCCGATCACGGGTTTCTCTTTCGGGTCGAGGGATGGCGAAGCTGAGGTTCCCATTTTCTCGAACTTCCTCTCCCTGTGAGTTTCCCAAACCAGATAGGCAGAGGAATTTGTTGAGAAAGAGGGGGTAGTTTCTCTTCAAGAGTTTGAAATGATGTGCAAATTTAGACTTGGGAGAGATGAAAATATCGAACGAAACGAGGCGTCCAACGTAATATTTGGGTGTCTGAGGTATTGAAAGTCAACCATTTTTTTTCTCCTGGTTTTTGGATAAGCAAAAGAGCCGGATGGGAGTGAAACAAGGAACCAAACGTTCCAAAATAGGAATTGGATCGCCTGATTTTCTCCATTTGTTGTTATATTCAAACCTAGTCAAACTCAAAGCCCCTAGATTTTATTGGTAAGATATTTTGGTTTTTCCTTGATCATACCTCAAGTTTTGAGCTAGTCTTAAAATAAAAACCAAGCAATCTTGCTTCTCGATATCAAAATAGTGCATTAGCTCGAATTCTCTCACCAATCTTGAACCAAGTTTACGTTCAAAACTAATTTATTTTAAAATTTATGGGACGAAGCGATTGTAGTTCTTCAACCATATATAATAAATTTATGATAATAATAATAATAAACTACTAATCCATGATCCCGTGGCTTTTTTGCCTATTTTTGGAAAATATCTTTTTTATGGTTAATATTAAAATATGGTTCTTATCTTATTTTATTTTATTGTATTTTATTACTATCATCATGCATGTAATATTTAAATTATAATTGTCATAATTATTATTATTATTATTATTATTATTTAATTAATTAGTATTAGTACAAATTATCGTTATTGTTGCAAAATTCGATGTTCTACCACTTTTTCTTACTTTTTTATTGAATAAAATTAATAAAATAAAAAAGACGGCCAAATGAGTTTGAATCCATGGCAGTGTTGCCCAAATCGTTATAGATTCATAAAGTTTTTGAGTGTGCAATATTTTTATTATTATTATTTAAATTATTTTAAAAAAAAAGCCTAACGCTACAGAGACTTTCAAACAAAACGAGGTGTCTCTTACAACCATGAATCAAACGTTTAAACACAATACATTGTCATGAGTTTTCACAAACGTCAAACAACAGCAACCGGCCTTCTGGGCCAAGAAATGATCACGACACGTTCGTTTATTTTTATATTTCCTCCACAGACTAAATATTTGGTACTCAAAACAGTACAGACAGAAACGCTAATTTGTAGGTGGTGCAGGTACAAACGGGAGACTTGGTTCGAGTACCTGAAGCATACCAGTTGCTAGCCTCCTAGTAAGATCTTCAGCTGAGACTTTCACAACATCCCTTCGCATGCCAATGTCAGCTGCGTAACGGCTAGCACAATAAACCCCAACAGCAGTTGCTGCCATCCCATAAATATTAGTCGTCACAAGAAGCAGTGGCGTAGACAAGACAGCAGCAAGGGGGCCGCCTATGATAGACACGGCCTGTCCACTTTGGCCCATCGTGCTCTGATCCAGCACAAGCAATCCTGTCTTGCAGTAAATTGCGAAGTCTTCACAGTTGTTCTTGAATACATTGTAGCACCCAAACCCATTATCAAGAAGGTACTTTGCTCGATGAACCACGACGTCATCTTCATCAGAGACGGCGAGGGTGCATGTTCCTCCACGTGCTTTTGCAAGAAAGAGTGCATGGTTCACCGAGTACTCAAAGCGATACAGAACACCACCAGCTAAGAAGCAGTTCAAGCACGAGGAGACCACCCCGTGACCCTCTTCTACGTGGACACATGTGGGGCATGGCACAAGAGACCGAGCTGGTCCAGAGCTCACTAAGAGAAGATCTAAGACTGTACCCGTTCCAACTTCTTGGCCACGTCTTGTGAAGTGTACGACTTTATGGTCCCCAATATAGATTCCTGTGGCATACATAAATATTAGCAGACACAATAATCATGAAAAATATTTGACTAGAATAACACAGAAAAAATTAACCTTCAAACAGATGATACATCCCACATTTAGGAGAGAGAGAATGGTTGATTTAGCAGAATTCAAGAGATAATCATTTTCAAATGAGTGAACCTCATCACTATTTACCTTTATTTAACTCAACCCAACTGCTGGAACTAAAAACACATCATGAGATTCTTAGATATCAAACTATGAGCTATCAATTCTAGGTCCACCGCAGAGTCGTGTTAAAAAAAAGGGAAACATTCCAAGCGCCTATAAGTTTTTGTCCAAAAGTGAGGATTTATTTCATATCTTCCCTCTATGGCCTTTGCCCATATAAACCAAGAATCTGTCGTGTCGATTCTTAGGGGGAAATTAAAACTAGCAAAATTGCTGGCTTCAGTAGAAAGCCAAAAAAAAAAGTAGAAATGGGAACTCCTTGACGTATTATATTCATGGAACGTAGTCCAAATTTGAAAAATAAAGACTGAAATCCACAAATAATTGATGTGGACGACGGAATGGAAATATTTTTGCATGCACTGATGGGTGAAAAAAAACTTAGGTTTCATCCATACAAGTTTGCGCACTGGCGGAGCCAGAAATTTTAGGCTACCCGAACTGGAATTTTAAACTCTGAAATCGTTTAATGTTTTAGATACCCGGGCTGATATAAATTTAATCAATTTTAAAAAAAATTAATACATAAAAAATTTAAAAATTTTGGGCCACCCGTGCTACATAGCTCCGCCTCTGGGTTTGCATGAAGACAAAAAAGGTTTGCTCTTCCACCAGGTGACTTAAGAAATTGATATGTACAGTAACAGTGAAAGTGTTTTCCAGTTAAAGGAAATGTTTAGCTGGCTCAAAGTTTAAACTTTGCTAAAACAACACATATTGAGAGTAGGGAAAATAAGATGAGTCTGTATAAACTGATAACCAGAGATACTTCCTAGATTGACAAGTCAAAATAGGAAGCACTACTGCAATCAGATCTTCTATTTCAAAAGTTAGAATTTTCTACTCTTAATACCTGAGTTATGGAGATAAAACAAAATCATAGTGGTTGCATCAGCTTTGGTTGAACAAATATCAGCAGTGAACAGACAGACATAACTCCAAAATATGACCAAGTTTAGGTTGCAAACAATAAAGGTGAAGCCGTGAAGGTAATATAATCTCTTTGAACTTGAAAGTATTTCACTCGGTCAGAGCAAGCTTTTCCTTCAAAGCCAGTTTAAATGGTTTCCACAAGTGACCAAACACGTCTCGAGTGTCACGACGAGAGATTAAATGCAACTCTCCACCGATTAAAAAAAATGTAACTTCCCTACGACTCGTATTTAAAGTTCGATTCAGCAAAATACACTTCTCCATCAAACAAATTAACACCAACATTTTCTTACAAAACCTAACAAATAAAAATGTCTTCTTCTCCCCAATAAAATATAAAATCAAAAGGATGAGGTATCGGTCAGATGAAAAAATTAAACAGGAAAATGACAGCATTCATCGCGCACAAATTGTTCCATATTCCGAACAAAGAAAAAGCAAGCAATCATAAAATGCTGACCATGGTGAGCATAAACATATGCTGGGCGCCATGAATATATGTGATCGCCTGGTTTGAGGCTGCTCCTTTGAATCCTGCCCGTTTTTATTCAAACACACACAATTAAAAAAACACAATCCAGTAAAAACAAAAACCAAGAATAAAGTATACATCAACAAAATTTGGAAACAATGATAATTGAAATTTACCGGTTCGAGAGCAGCCCCATTTCGCTTATTCAAGACGCGGTGGAACCTTTACTTAAATTTGCAAGATTTGATGCTTAGCAGTTAAGGTAAACAGATCGTGGAGGAACAACGGCTTGTGTCCGCGTTGGGTTCTACGCGTCGGCAGTCGACTTAGATCTTGACTAATGGAACTCCAATTCCAAATAGCAAGACCTTCTCCAATCTTAGATTTTTTAATAAAAATATTCTTTTATAATATAAAAAGTGATTTGAATGTAAAAAATTATTTCTTTGATATTAAATAAATAATACAATAACGTATTAGTAATTTAATTAGGTTGTTTTTTAGATTTAAATGTTTTATAGTTAAATAATTTCAATTCAAAGTATTAAAAATTTTATAATTCATATTTCAAAAAAATCAGGAAAATTAATTTTTATGTTTATTTAAAATTACAAAAAATAAAAATATAAATAAATTTTTTTATTTAATTGAAACATAAAATAATAAATTAAACAAAATCATAACACCGTATTGTCCTAGGGGTGATCAAATATTTTTATTAACAGCTCGAACCGCATTGCACTTCCCTGTTTCTAAGAATATTTTATAAAAATCACGATTAAAAATAATAATCATAAACCGCATCGCATACGCTGTTCGGTTATTTTTTTTTTTTTTGACCAAGAACTGCACCAAACCATACCGCTTAAACCATTTGCCATGATATTTGGCCTAGAATTATAATAATTTGTAAACAATATATTCAATTAAAGAAGTCGCTCTCATTATATCTCAACTCTCTTCAAAATTATTACTCCCACAAAGAAAAATTATCTTCATCTTAATTATTCTGCTTTTTATTAGATTATTTATTTCTTTTACAACAATATTTTGTTTAAAGTTTGAAAGTAAAAAAAAAAAAGATAAAATAGCGTAAATGTCATTTTTGTTGTGAGTGTGTTGTGTTGTTAAATTATTAACTTAGTTTTAAAACTTAATTATTGTTTCGTCTTTGTTTGGTTTGAACTACATTTTATATTTGAAGACATTATATTATTATTGTTTTAAAATAAATTAGAATATATGTTTTAATATTTTTCATTTAAAAAATCGTAAACCGACCGAAACCGTCTGAAACCGCTCAAAATCATAAAACTAATTCTACATACAAAACTGTGATTATTTTTATAAAATATAAATGACCGCATATGAACATTCGATTTTAGTTTTTTTTAAAAAAACCGTAAAACCACACTATGATCACCCTACGTATCGATGAAAAAAAATAAAAGATTCACACGTAAGAGAGAGTTGCCTAAATAAATAAATACGCATTATTGTCGACGGCTTAAATCCGCGTGTATGCAGCTAACCGTCAGATAAGTTTGACCAGCACGATCGATCATTCTAGCAGTGTAGTATATCTCCTTTACCTCTCAAAATCTGCAACATTTGTTATTCATTGAAGAAATGAATCTTATTTGATGCCTATACCATATAATTTTTGAATTTTGGTGTACTTCATAAATTGTGTGTTTCTAGTAAATTTCTATAATAGATTTTATTCGTGCAATTCAATTTGAAATATAAAAATGCTAATATTTTAGCAATATATAATCCCCATGTGTGTGGTTATGAAAGAAAGTCAAAGGTAACTTGGCAAAAAGTAAATACTTTGGCCCGCAAATACGTAAATTAGACTTTGCATCTTTGAAAAGTCTTTGTCCAAATCCCCAATTTATGCCAATTTTTAATTAAAAACGAACTCCCTTCCCTTTCCTCATTTATCTGACACACAATAAACACATGAAATTAGCCACAATTGCGTGTTTTTGACCTTTTGACTTTCTTGAATCTCTCCCCTTATCTTGATCCATATAAAACCAAATCCATTCTCCACTATTCTTCGAACAAACAAAAGAGATTCGTCCATTTATTCTACACACTTCTTCATTTTCTTCAAAGAAATCAAGATTCAAATCAATGGCGGAAGTGGAGATTCCTCCATATTTTCTCTGCCCCATTACTCTAGATATCATGAAAGATCCGGTGACAATCTCGACCGGGATAACGTACGACAGAGACAGCATAGAAAACTGGATTTTTTCTCTGGAGAAGACTACATGTCCGGTCACAAAACAGCTTCTTTTCGACACGGAATTGACCCCAAACATCACTCTCCGGCGCCTGATCCAATCCTGGTGCGTGCTCCATGCCTCGCAAGGCGTAGAAAGGCTGCCAACCCCGAAAGCTCCAACCAGCAGATCACAGATTTTAAAGCTTCTAAATGATGCCAATTCTCCAGATATGCAGATGAATTGCCTACAAAGACTTAAATCCATCTCTTATCAGAATCAAGCCAATAAAAGATGCATGGAAACAGTGGGAACAGCTGAGTTTTTGGCGTTCTTGATCGTCCAGAAAACACTTGATTTGGAATCAGAATCCAAACAAGCCTGCGAGGTGGCTTTAAGCATTCTCTACAATCTCCAGTTATCAGAATCAGGCGTGAAATCGATCAGCAATCAAGAATTCATCGAAGCCTTGAGCAGGATTATGCAATGGGGAAGCTACGAATCTCGGGCTTATGCTGTCATGTTACTAGAGTCAATTCTTGAAGTAACTGATCCAGCTCAAATAGTCTCAACCATAAATCCCGAGTCCTTTTCCCAATGCATACAAATCTTGAAAGATGAAATCTCACAAAAGGCTACAAAAGCCACCCTCAAAGTACTGATCAATATCTGTCAATGGGGGAGGAACAGAATTAAAGCTGTGGAAGCTGGAGCTGTGAATCTCTTAATCGATCTTCTACTCGATTATTCAGATAAAAGGGCCTGTGAAATGATTTTGGTTTTGTTGGATTTGCTGTGTCAGTGTGCGGAGGGGAGAGCCGAGCTACTAAATCACAGTGCTGGATTAGCCATTGTTTCGAAAAAAATTCTTAGGGTTTCTCAGGTGGCAAACGAGAAGGCAGTAAAGATTTTGTATTCCGTTTCGAGATTTTCCGCGACTCCTGGAGTTCTGCAGGAGATGTTACAGATTGGGGTTGTGGCGAAATTGTGTCTGGTTCTTCAGGTTGATTGCGGGATCAAAATAAAAGAGAGAATTAGAGAAATGCTTAAATTGCATTCCAGGGCGTGGAGGAATTCTTCGTGCATACCCAATAATTTGATTTTGTTCATATCCATCTTGATTTTAATTAGCTATTTTTTTATGTACATAAATTTAGACAGGATAATCAGTGCCTTTATTAAAAGGTTTTCTTGAAAATATTTTGCTTGTTCTATCTTTTTTAAAATTTCCAAACTTACACTAGAATCAGGTTTAATTTGGGAGGAGTACAAACAAGTTGTGTAAATGGGAAAAGAAAGCGGTACTATTAGTATTATCATGTATTAAAGATAAAAAAAAATTTAATTTTACTAATAATTGATAAAATAAATAACTTTAGGCTATATTTGGATCGATGATTTCGAAGCAAAGCTATAAACTTCAGATCGACATCTTGCATAAATATTAATCATAATCGACATCGATTATTTTTTTATGTACTATAATTTTAGTGTTTCATGTTAATCATAATGAATTTCAAGTTCATCCAATTATAAAAAAATTTGAAATTCATTATTTTTTTATAACTAATATATAAATAAATATTATATAAATTTAAGATTTCATTTATTGTTTTATCGTAAATAATAAAATTATAGTCGAAATTCATCGATTTAAAATCTCTCTCCCCAAATTCATCGTTAGGTTTCAACCATATTAAGATGAATTTATACTTTCGAATAATAAATATTTGAAACGTTGGTCAACAAACAACAACATGCTAGCGCCGGAACTTATTTCTCGTGGGGCTGCCTTTTTAATATATATTTTTCAAAATTAATGAAGAGATCCAATAAAAAATTATTTTTCATCATATTTTAAACTATATTATTGTAAATTTACTGAATAAAAACTTAACGTTTTTTTTTTTGGCCAAAAGCTTTTAACTCTTTTTAATATTAGCTATGTAGCTCTTGTAGCGAGAATAACCAAATTTTATGCAAATTTTTTTTTAAAAAAAGGAATAAATAAAGCAAAATGACACTAAATATTAAAAAATGAGAGGAAAATAAATATTAAATACTTAGTACAATCAAAAGTTCTTCCTAAGTTTTAATTTAAATAATCAACGTTGTATGATAACAGTTCGTCGTTTCTAATATAATTTTTAGAGAGAATTTAGGAAAAAACAAAGATAGCCATGTGGTGCGTTATCAATTAGCCACTTTGCATTAAAGCACAGTTGCCACAGAAATTTAAGATAGGTGTGTGATTGAAATTATTTTTTAATTTCTAGTCGTAATCAATACTAATTATATATTTTTTTTAAAAAGGTTGATTTAATAGAAAAGAAAATTAAAAATAAATTATGTGGTGCTCCAGATGTTTCTGATGAGTTGATCGGAAAATTGAAAAACAAAAGATAACCAATTTACTCATTAAAAATATAGTTTGATTCATGATATAAGATAAATAATATGGAGATAAAGTAAAAAAATTTAATAATAAAATCTATAAAAATATAGTTAATATAATGTTTCATTTGATTGATTAATTTGAATAAATTTGAGATAATATGGTATTACCGTCTTGTATTTTTGAAAATATTAATAAAAAATTTATAATATTATTTATTAAAGATAATATTGTAATTTCAATTCAATGATTTGGTTGATGTGTGATAAATGATTGATGATTTGATTGATATAAAATAAATGATTGACAGGTGAATAAATAATACTGGTGTATTAGATTGGATAAAAATATAAATAAATAATATAATAAACTAAACGACTACCTTTAATACCGTATTATTTTAAAAAAGAGCTCAAAAATAAATCTCGAACTCCAAATTCTCCACAAAATAACAAGTGATTAATATACAAATAAACACAACAATAAAAATGATAGTAATATCGATCTCCTGGAAAATGTAAACAAAAAAACAAATATAGGGGATGTTGAAACTACAAATGAACTTCGATTTTCCTCACTTGGCCGGTGGTGGCTGGGCCGGAGGCGGCTGAGCTTGCCCACTGCCTCCGCCACCACCACCAGACCCGCCACCAGAACTCTTCCATGGCTGAAGAGATAAAACAATAATCAAGATAATAATCAGCAAGATGATAATCCCAAAACAAGCCCATTTCCTGGTATTTTTCTGATGTTTCCTGGCAACCTCGAGCTGATTAGTCCCACCTCTGACAAAAGAATTAGCCCTGTTCACCTGGCTTTCGATATCATCAAGCTGCTCCCCCTGGCTCTGCACAAGCACCGCCATATCCAAAAAGACCTGGTGCAATTCCCTCAGATTTCTCTCCATTTCCTTGACCGCATCATGCCTCTCTTGAATCTCCATTATTGTGTCCATAACCTGTCCCCTTCCCTGTTGCTGAATCGATTTCTGAAGAAAAGTCTCGCTTTCCCCAGTTTCTATCAAATCATCCAGGATTTTTTCATCAGGATTCTCGCCGGTCACAGTGTAATATCTCCGCTGCACGGTTTCGCGATACTCGGATCCCATTTTCTGCCTCAGATCGTTGAATCTAGTCATGGTTTCTTGAAGCTTTTTCCTCAGGCCATTGACAACTGAGGTCCGTGTCCTATCGGAGGAACTTCCGGGACCGCATCCGGGGAGGCCCCGATTTGCGGCATTAGAGCGATCCAGCGCTTCTAACCGAACTTTTATCACTTTTGCTTTCTTGAGAGAGGCAGAGATGTCCGAATCCATACGGGAGCGGAGATCTTTCACGGTTTTCGCGTTGTGGAGAGTCTTACTCTGCTCGTGAGAAGACTGAAGCTGGGTGTAGAGGGATTCCAGTTCCCCAAGCTCCTCTTTAACGGCTTCCACATCATCGAAAAAACGATCCAAGTTGACGCCGCCGGTGGAGCCGGAGTTCGTCATCTGGATTGAATGGGAATTCGGCGGCGGGGATTGATCTTGTTCCCGGAAACGGGAGAAGGATCCTGAAAAAAGATCGTTCATCTTCTTCTAAATCGATCTTCTGGACAATTATCCTCAGTCGATTGACGTTCTCGTGAAGATCGAATATACAAAGAAATGGTTCCGGAGGATTGAAAAAATGAAGATGAAATGGTGGAAAAGACAGGTTCTTATGTCGTGGTGCAGGCGTACGAAGCTGGGGACCTTGTTGAATGGGTCAGACAAGACTGGTCAAATGAGTCGTCTTCCGTGTTATTACACACAGAAAAGTCAACCAACACTGAATTTTTAGGAAGGGCTCGTTCTATTTTTGACAACAGGAACAGGAACAGGGGCGGGAAAAAATATCGAAATATCGAAATATCGTATCGAAAAAATATCGAAAAAATCGGTATATCGAAAATTTCGGTACGGTACCGGTATGAACTTTTTTCATACCGAAAATTCGATATACCGAATGTACGGTATACCGAATTTTCGATATCGGTATCAATGTGAAAAAATTGAGTTCGGTACGGCCACCCTAAAAAGGAATATCTTCAAATTTATTTATTTCATTTTTATATAATATTTTATATTAATTTAAATAGGTTTCTTGGTTACTCAATAACAAAAATATTTAAAATTTATTATATTTTGTGTAACTAACCAATAAATAATTAAAATATGAATTTAAGATTTCATCTATTATTTAATTCTTAACAATAAAATAATAATTAAAATTCATATAGTTAATATTCATCTATCCAATACGACCTAGATGTTTTTAAAAAACAATTACAAAATTTGTTTAACAATAAAAATATATAATTACTTTTATTTAATCATTTTTTTTAAAAAAAATCTATCTTAAACTTATTAAAATACAGTTGTCTAAAAAATCATTGCATTGTCTTGTTTATTGAAATGAATCGCATAATTTTATTGAATTAACTTGGAACATATTATTAACGTATGAAGGGGTTTATTGGATAACCAAATCAAGAGATAATAAAAAGTGGGGCCACCCATTGGAAAATTCGGAGAAGATGTCTATCATGTCATAATTCATAAATTGACATAATTGGAAAATCGCGAAATTTCAAAGGAAAGGATAACACGCGGAGTTGCTAGCAAAGATAAGATATGATATATAACAGTTATATTTTCTCTCAAATTATAAAATTTAATCTTTTCATGCAAAGTTCAAACTCGTAAACTATGTAATGCTCGTGGATGTGGCTCTGTTACATCTGGTGTTGTTTACTTTTTGGATGCTAAACAAGCGGAAGATTTCAATAGGAATATGAAAGTATTCCAAATATATGAATTTATCATCAATTTGGTACATGTACATATAAGGCTGAGACAGTACACCCCTGAGATTCATGGCAATGGCATTGCCCGATGCGTTCTCTCGTATGTCTTCTTAAACTGCTGATGAAGTTCTCCGCTCCACGACTTGTAAATTTAATGACCGGCCTTCTACATCCTAGTTGTATCAACGAATGGAAGAGGATATTAGAAGCAGCATAACATGAAAACCATCCCAATGAGTGGCAGAATTAGAAGTTTAGGACGGAGGAGAAGAAACTAAAATTTGAGAAATTTAGGAGCGGTGATATTGTATTGTCATGCATGTTATGTAATATAATAACATAAAAATACACGAGTTTATAAGAAAACTTAAGAAAGAATTAAGATGACGATCTGGTTGGCAAAAAGGAACTAATTAAGAGATGACATTCAAGTGTTAATTTACCAATCCATTCATTGCTTCAAGTGCGGATTCTAATTCTTCCGCAGACGAAAAAGTTACGAATCCAAAGCCTCGTGATCTCCCAGTATCTCTATCGAAGATGACTTTGGCACTTGTGAATCCTGGCTGTTGTGCGAAGGTTTCTCTGAGAGCTTCAGAGGTTAGGCTCCAACTGAGGTTGCCTGCATACATTTTGTGAGGGCTGTCTACAAAGCCCTTGTTGCCGATTCTTGCCTTCAGACTCATTGACTCCCTTTCACCTCCTTTTGGCACCTCGGGGAAGTTTACCTTTGCATTGCGGCCCCCGATTTCCTGTTGCATGATGTAAATTCTCATTCTATCAAGAGCTAACATATATATAGTCTCACATATGCATGTACTCAATCAGTGGCACACCTAAATGGAATAGCAACTCCCAAACAATTATTAGACGTTCTAAGTGACAAATAAGATCTTACATGGTAGTAGCATAGCCGCGGATCAAATTTTATGGTAGAATACACAAATTAAAGATCACAATCAGATCACAAGGACAAAACATGTATCATAAATAGAACAGAGAATGCATGATATGAAAGAACAATAACTTACAGCTCCATCAAAGAGGCGAATTGCTTCTTCGGCTGCTTTCACTGTGCCCATATCGACAAATGCGAACCCGCGACTCCTTCCGGGAGATTTACTGTAGATAACCTTTAAAACAAAAGGTTACACATGGCACAAATTCCCACTATTTTCTTGAATGGGTTCTGATGTAACCACTTTCTTGCATAAACACTTTAAAAAATTTGAATACATTCTTTCCAGAATTTTGGTTCTTGATGACATACATGGTGCGAAATCAAAAGAAACACAATCAACCGAAAAACGTTGAAACTTATCCAGTTAGAAAGGCCAAAGATGAGCACACAGACCTCCACAGATACAACACGACCTGCTTCAGCGAAGATTTCGGACAATTCAGCAGGTGTCACTGTAAATGGCAAATTGCCCACGTAGAGTCTTCCAGCTTTCACAGATTCCAACGCCTCATTCTCCTCCATCGCATTCTCAACTTGTTTTCCATGAAGCACCGTTTCTCCAATAACCCTTTCTGGGTCTTCTTCCTGACTTATCTCAACACCATCTAATGCAGCACAGATTGTCGAAGAAAGGGATAGAGAAGAAAAAGGCGAGAAATTTAGCGAAGTCTTGTGTCCAAGAGGAGTCTTTAAGGTGGGATGTGATATACATGGGAAGAAATGAAGGGAAACATGGTCGATGTAAGTTGGAGATAATGAACAAGAAGCGGCGGCCATGGCTGTTGGCGCCATTGAAAGGGAACAAGATGACATAGCTCCTTCCAGTAACATGTATAGATTTGATGAATTCGAGCACGCGGGTGTATAGGGTTTAGGAGCTCCGGGGATTGATAGTGGCGGATGCTGGAAGATAAGTGGCGGAGGGTGAATGCGGATCTGTTAAGAGGGTGTGGTCGAATATTGACTTAAGAGCTCTTCTATACAATGACTGCCTTTTTCTTGATTTTATTAAAAATATAAATGCAACTCAATTTAAAATCTATTTAATTTAATGATGTAATGGCAAAATTCGAAATGAGACCTATTCTAAACCAATTTCCATAAAAAGAGGGAAAAATGAATGAAATAAAACTTTATAGAGACATGTCATATTACATTTGCAACGATGTTTCGCTAATTGGTGCCACCTTTGGAGCGCCTAAGTTTCAGCATAGCCGCATGTAAATTAAGTTCCACACTGCATTTTTCTTTTGATCCCTCGCCAATATCTAAATCAGGAACAATGACATCCTCAGGCCGGATATGATTCGTTTGATCTTGGAGCTGAACCTGAATGGACTCGGACTTGGGAGTTTGGGCACGGTTCGAGGTGGAGGTTCTCCATGTGGGAACAATAGGTCGTTTCTTTTCAGCCTTGTTATTCTGGAGAATTCCGGAAGGTGTGGTAGGTGGAGTTGGTGGAGGAGCACCGCCGGGTCTCTGGTTATCCACATTCTGCTGGAAAGATTGAAGGAAATCCAGTGACATATGATTGGACCTAGCAAGTGACATAATATTGGCGGCATACATATTGTCTTCTACCAATTCCTTCGTTTTAAGTCCCTTGATATTCGAGAAATTTATCATTATCGTTATGCACTTTTGAGTTAAACTCGAACTCAAAAATAACCAACCTAGCAAAATTAAACCATGAATCAACTTGTTCTTGATACTGCTAAAACTCGACATCGACCCCGCTACACGCCTTTACTCTATAATTCTCAAAACTCGTGTAAAGATTTAGATGAATGAGAGCATCCTCACTCCAAATGCAATGGTCACCACTTTGGTTCTATAATGACTTTCACCCAAAAGCCAGCTCTTTTGTTCGGACAGTATGATACATGTCTAGCATGCTCATCGAATGCGTAGGCGGTAGGGGAAAGCCTAGAAAAACAATGAATGGGTCCATTTTTTTGCATAGAAATTATTTTTTCCTGATCCAACCTATGTTAAACATCCCCTGTGTTTTTCTAGTAATTTTTTATTTTACTTTCTGTACAGAAAAAGAGAGAAACATTGGATACCTGAGAGGTGATAGGCTGTGCAATCCTCCTTGTAGACTGGGAGGCCACAAATTGAAGCAGTTGGAGAATCTTGACTGAACCCAGTTCTGTGCAGTTCTGCCAATAATAAGCTGCTAAATCCCAAGCCCTATTCCTAAATTCTACTAAACTTCTATCAATATCTGTCTCATGTTTCGACATATACGGCCGCAATAAAGACTCATACACATATCCTGTTCCCTGCATTAAAACAAGTTAAACTATACTCATTTGACTATCTATCATGTATTTGCATAACAAAAGTAGAACAAAAGTTTTAAACTTTTTATGCTCAAGTTTAGCCACGATTAGATCTCATTTCGCTCTGCCCTCCTTCGTAATTTTTGTTCAGTGGAATCTATAACTATGTTCTTTCTGAAACATCCATTAAATATGAGAACAGTTTACTTACCTTCGTTTTTGGATACCATAAGTAGATGAAGAGTGCCAACTTCATCTCACCATACATAGGCAACCTATGTAAGATTTCAAGTTCATTCACAAGATCAAAATTAAATTGGCAAACAGAAATTTAAAAGAAAAAGAAAAATAACCAGTGACAGAGACAGAAGAGTTGGACAAAAATAAACTATGAAAAAAACTTTAAGTTGGAATCATTTTTTACTATATGTTGTACAGAAGTTCTTAGAAAAGAGTTGAAGATGATATTTGTATTTGACGACTCTATTTTCTTCATCACTGCATAAATCACGTACCATGAAACAAATACATCGCCAATTTTCTCAAGAATTGTCAACACTGCAACAATAATCCTGCAAAAATCAGCATTTCAAGATTTAACTTATGATCTGTTGCAAGAAATATTATTATTCATTAAATTAAAATAATGGGAAATGGGAGAAAATTAAGATGAGACTTGGAGAAATTTTAGCAAACTAAAACCATTAAATCTATTGGATAATTGTAAGTGTGATACTGAAATTGATTTTATAAACATTTAGCCTAAGTCATTAAGACAACAAATAAACTTACCTGTACCTTTCTTTCTCATTTCAAAACACAAGTCCTTTAGTTTTTACATATGTGTATGCATAAAGTTTTAACAACTTCAGCGTATAGTCGTTACTAATAAAAAAAAAGGAAAGAAAGTTCTCACCAATATTGGCACCAAAACCTGAGTTCTTGAATCTCAACTCTGTTTTTCTCCACAGTTTTGAAACACTGGAATGCAGGGTAAGCATATCCAAGAACCAATCTGTTCCGTTCAGAAACAAACTATGGTCAATTCTTCATCTTCTTCTTCTTTTTCTTTTAAAAAAAATCAACTTTTACCAAATTTTAAAGCTTCCTGATAAAAATTCCTTAAAAAAATGTAAAGAATTACTGTTATGACATACACTAAACATCTGGTGATGAATTCCCCGATCATCTTTAATCCTAAAGCCTGCCAATACTTGAGAGTTATTTGACAAATAATGGATTAATCAAGAAATAATTCAACACAGCCAATAAAAGGTAATTACTTTCACCTGCTAAAAAAGCAGATTCGAGGGGCAAATAAACGAGATGGATTCTATAATAATCCTCCCACAGAGACAAAAATATCAAATGGTTCCGAGGGCAGCCATTTGAAGAAACTGCATACAAAACAAACAGAAAATGCGATGATCCCCTTGAGGACATGTTATTATTATTATTTATCAAAGAATCTTTCACGGAAAAATCCAAAGGAAGGTAACCTTGCTTGAGAGGGAGGATCTTAAAATTCTGGGTCCTTGGGAAATGCAAATTAAAGTCCTGATTTTAAGAAAAAATTAAGAAGTTGGTTATATATATGGGATGATTTTACGAACGTGCGTGGCTGTGATCAGCATACGTGCATGTATGTATATATATACACACACATATGTGCGTGAATTTTGGATTGGATATAAAAGATCGAAACTTGGAATAGATCGAAGACTTGTGATAGAAAGAAATCTATTAAATTAAAAACAAATTCTGAAAAATAACATAAAATAAAATTTGGAATATTGAGAGGAAATGAAGGGATATCCAGCCCCCCATTAAATTACACGTCGTTCCAGGTTATGGGATTTCTTCGGATTCTTCAATTACTCGCGGGTTTACCGTTTTGACAGTTATTATTGGGTTAGTTCAATGCTATTATCTTTTTCTCATATTCCAATACTTACTCTATCGCATTTTTATAGAAGTTGACATATATATTGATGATCCAAAAAATAACATTTAACCATAATACAGAGATAAATACTTTCAGAGTAGCACAAAAATACCAATGAGCCCAAATTTATTACTGATCGAAAGCTATTTCAAACAAATATTTTCTCGATGACCCATAGTGGGTAACAGTTCTTTGTAAAGGTTATTTATTGATCAGATATTAACTGTCAAGTTTTGTGGTAGAGTGAGTCTCATGTGAGATCGTCTCACGGATCCTAATCTGTGAGACGGGTCAATCCTATCGATATTCACAATAAAAAGTAATACTCTTAGCATAAAAAGTAATATTTTTTCATGGATGACCCAAATAAGAGATCCGTCTCACAAATACGATCCGTGAGACCGTCTCACACAAGTTTTTGTCTTTGTGGTATTATTATTTTTAATTATTGGGTCAACTAAATTGGGAATGTCGTAGCATATTAATTTTGGCAAAAATCTGAAAAAATTTGCGCGATGAATTTGGACCACTACTAAAACTTCCTCTTACTAACACCAGTGATATGAGGCGATCACTTCTCTTCGTACTAAAAAAAAAAAAAAACTTTCAAATTTTTTATGAGTAATCATACTGAAAATTGATCTATATTAGTATTCTGCACACGCGATACGTGTGTGTACATTTTTTTATCATTACTGATGGACTAAAGTGAAATTTGACAAATTATGGAGGGACTAAATTTATTTGAATTTTTTAAATAATAAAAATAAAAATAAAAGTGTGTGTTGAATTTTTTTTAAAAAAACAAAAAACAAAAGTGTAATAATAGTATCATATAAGGGTAAAGTTGGAAGAAAAAGTTGATGTTCTTCCTAAATGGTTACTATCGTGCTATCAATCTTAATAAAATAGGAATAAATAGAATAATTATATTTCACCCGCAGAGGAGATAAGATTAGTAGATTACGGGTTCATATTCAACTATTTCCGAATTCGGCTCTGTACATGCTGCGTCTTAAGCCAAGTGTGTGTGTAATCGATTTGAATTTCGAACTGCATTTTTAACCAAATTATCTAAGAATTTGATTTTTTTTTTCCCTGAACCGAATAAGTGAAACGATTTATATTATTTATTTCGATCAATTAACGTCAATAACAAATATTTTTAAAAAAATAATAATAAATAAAATATTAAAACAGAGACAAACTCCAAATTAGAGCCCCAATGCTAAGCAAAAAAAAAATGAAACGGGCTGCGCTACTGACCCAATGAAAATCGAAAGTAGAATCTGGCCCAAGAATACAGCTAACGAAATTTGGACATTGATTGGAGCTCAAATTTATTTGATTGAAGGCTTTCCTTCAAAACTGAAACTCTTTTTATCGTTAGACGAAGTCAATTTTGTTTATATTTATAATAATAAGTTAACATAAAAATTAATATTTTTTTATAGATGATTTAAATAAGATATTTATCTCATAAAATTGATTTATGATGACGTCTCACAAAATTTTTTGTGATCTAAGAATTTGAGCAACCATAATATACAAAATATGATATCTCGTACGTACTATTTGTTGAAATTATCATTGGCACATGTAATAACATATTTTATACTAATAAAATAAGAATTGTTCAACATTAATTACATAGGTGTAATTAAATTTATTTTATAAATGACGGATACATATAAGGATGGATATTAAGCAACAACATATATACATACATATACTCCATATTTACAGGAAATGAAGCCAGATACATAGGATCTTTTAAAAAATGAGTAGCTCCATGTGAGACAGCAGTGAGACGATCAAGTTTTTGTGTAAAAAAAATAGGTTGGAAATTTAGTATGACGATTTCGAAAAAATTGAAAAAAATATATTAGCATGCAATGGCTTTAAAATACGCATTTTTTAATCTTTGCTCCTAATTTAAACGAATATCTCGACATATATACATATATATAGTGTACATGATGCTTAACTTGATAATTAAATAGTGTACATGAAAACTTTGCGACAAAAAAAAAAAAATCAATCTTTGGACATGTTTGAAGCATGCCACCAACCCTCAAATCAAAAGTTCACAGTGTATTTTGATGGGGCTCAAGCAGCGTTCATTCAAGGAAGATCTATTGTAGATAATATTCACCTAGCCCAAGAGTTGCTGCGCAAATATGCTCGTAAGCGTGGCTCCCCAAGATGTATTTTGAAAATTGATTTGGAGAAAGCTTACGACACTGTTGATTGGGGGGTTTTTGCATGCGGTTCTATTAGGCATGAAGTTTCCGTGCAGATTTGTTGAATGGGTTATGGAGTGCGTCACAACGACCTCGTATTCTATTGTGATTAATGGTCTTTACCATGGGTATTTCCCAGGGAAGCGTGGACTTAGACAAGGTGACCCCCTCTCCTCTTTATTGTTTACACTATGTATTGAAGTGCTGTCTCGTATGCTCGAACGAATGTCCAGATCACCGAATTTCAGATTTCATCCTAAATGTGCAACTCTTAGAATAACACACTTAGCTTATGCTGATGATTTGCTACTATTTTCGTATGGGGATCGAATTAGTCTTTTCATGATTATGCAATGCCTTCAAAATTTTGGAAACACGGCTGGCCTTCGAATGAACTCTTCGAAATCTAATATCTTCATGGCTAGCATTGATGATTATAACAAGCAGGATATCTTGAACATCACGGGCTTTACGATTGGGACATTACCATTCAGATATCTAGGGATACCTATTGCGGCGAAGAGGCTTTGCGCAGCAGATTACAGTGATCTTGTGGACAATGTGGTGACAAAGAAGGTGAGTTCTTGGCCACGAAACTCTTTATCGTATGCGGGGAAAATTGAGTTGATTAGATCTGTTATACAAGGAGTTGAATGCTTTTAGCTGTCTATATTACCCATTCCGAACTGTGTTGTTAAGTCGTTACAATCAATATCTTCGCAAATTCGTTTGGCCAACAAAGCATCCTCCTATTGCTTGGTCAATGTTATGTAAAACACTTGCGGATGGAGGGTTGGGTTTGAAAGATTTGAGAGCTTGGAATCATGCACCGCTAGCTAAAACTCTATGGAATATTCATTCGAAGAAGGACAGCCTTTGGATTAAATGGGTCAATCACATCTACAGTTGTTTTGGAGGAGTGTGGAATTGGAGTTCAAAGCACGATGACTCAACGTTGATCAAGAACATTCTGCTCATACGTGATGAGCTTGTTCGTGTTGACGGATCTTTAGCGGCTGCCACTTCTCGACTGCACATTTGGTTCGATAAGAGTGGGGGGCTTTCTAGAGCTTATGATTACTTTGTGCATGCGAAAGGGGTGTGGCCGTGGAAACCTCTATTGGCTAAGAGTTGCATTCTTCCCAAGCATCGATTTATTCTTTGGTTACTTGCACACTCGAAGCTTATGACGCGAGACAGATTGGGCTTTCTCTCAGATCGTAGATGTCTTCTTTGTGAGGAAGAAGATGAGACAGTTGCACATCTATTTTTTCGGTGCAGAATTTCGAAGATTATTTGGGACAATGTACGTACTTGGCTAGATATGAGAAAAACAATGGCCTCAACCACTACAATACTGTGTGCGACGTTCCGGACAGTCTACAAAGGGAATTCCGTGTTGGCTAAGATGAGAATTACCGCCTTATCAGCGACGGTATACTAGGTTTGGAATCTCCGCAACAGGGTACTGTTTGATAATAAGAAGCCGAACAATGATGCTATCTTCATGAAGATAAAGATACATACATACAGATGTGTACCTGAGGCAACAAATGTTCTGTTATAGCTGTAGTTGTTTTCAACTTTTATTGGTTGTGTTTAGTTGTTGAAGTATGATTGATTAATATTTCCTGGGGATGCCCTAGTGTATTTTTACTATAAACTTTTTACTTTTCAATGAATGCATGCATTCCATTAAAAAAAAAAAGTTCTCAGTGTAGAATTTATATATGAAAACCATCTGTTTCCCCATTTTTCTCACACAAAAATCAAGAAAAAAAATCTCGATGTTCTAAAGGGGTCTCTTAAAATGTCTAGCACCAAGAAAAATTATTTTTTGGATAAATTCGGCATCGGTTTAGGCTGCAGCAGCAGCTGCAGAAGGCCAAAACTATCGGCGGTATTCTGCCCAAGTACCCTAAAATCACACTCCTCTCCCTCCACCTCATCGGCCGCCTTTTCCTCGGCCGTGGACACGCCACCAGCATGCTACTCCTCCGATACCGACTCAGAAATCATGCGCCTGAGGAGTGTTAAGTGTTTTGGAAGAATCGACGACGAGACTGTGGCGTTGGAGAAAGATTCCGACAAACCATATCTGGATTTCAGCCAAGACATGCTGAAGATGATTTTATAGAAACAAATTTACTCGAAAGATAATCTGAAAGAACTTCTGAATTGTTTCTTGCAGCTGAATTCTCCTTACTACCACGGAACCATTGTAAGGGTTTTTACAGAGATATGGAATGAGGTTTACTCTATTAAGCCTACCGCAGCATCGCCTTCTCCCGACTTGCATGAAACGTGGGTGTCACGTGACTTATAGACATGCACGTGCGATGCCATTGATTTCCATTTTTAATAGTTAGGAGATAACCTTATAGTATTTGGCGTGAAATAATATACAGCCATGCATGAACCCTAAGATCTACCAATGGTTGGTAATGGTACGTGGATAGAAAATCTTTTTATATTTTATTAATATTATATTTTCATGAGTATAATTCTTTGCTATATTTCTTTTGAAAATATTACTTCTATTAATAGATTTGTTTTCGTTATGTGAAATATTGTGCAAATTTAAGCTGAAAATTGTAAACTGACTATAAATTGTATTTTTATATGATTTTCTAATAAAAGATTAATTTTTACGTGAGCAGTTGTTGGCTAAACGTGAAAGCATTTAAAAATTTGATAACGTGATATATTAGTATTATTAAAATAAAGGGGTGTTACTCACAAATATAATAAATTGATGTTACCTTTGTCAATAAAAAAAAAATTGTCATAATTCTGTTGGATAAATGAAGAAGAGAAAAGAAATGAAGAAGAGAAAAGAAGAGAAGAGTAAAGAGTGGTGATTGAAAAAGGGGATGTGAGATGTCTCAAATGTGGTTTGTTCCACACTGAGAAAATAGTCAAATCAAGTCTCCATAATAAGCTCCGAGTTGAGCTAACGGTTTGGGCCTCAAGGGGTACCAGAAGTTTTTAGAATGGGAAAGATACAATAGTCTGTGTCTCGGTGAAACATGCACTCGCAGTCGGTTGGTATCAAATATTTTTAGATATTTCCATAAAAAAAACTTTTTATATATTAATTTGGTGGATATATTACTAGAGTTTCAACATAAATGTTTGTAATCTAAAAATTAAAATATGAATATTTATGCTATAGAATCGAGCGTTTGACACTTTACCTAAAAACTATAATTTATGGTAACAGTGCAACTGAAATCTTTTAAGTCATTCAACAACTCAAACGTCACGTTTCGATTGTTCTAAAAAGTAGAAACAATTATTGCATCCTAACAACCCATCTCGCAGTAATTGTATTACCTGCAATCAATGAGAATCAAACTCGCGACCTTAATTCTAATACCAATTGTAGGATCGAGTATTTGTCTTTTTATCAAAAGTTATAGCTAGTAATTATTCAGATATATTTCGTAAATTCTTTATTTGAGACTAATTCCATAAACATGACATGAATGTCAATTTTATTTTTTGTAGTTCTTGAAACTCTAAGTTTTTCAAAATCAATACGCATGAAAAGTAAATTTGAAAACTATATCCACCAAAATCGAGATCACAAGTTTTTTATGAATGTCATTAATCACAAGATCTTGTTTGCCTATTAACCTTCACGCATGCCCCAATTTCAATATGCACCATAAATTCTTAAAACAACTTTACAACTGAAAGGTCTTGCAATCCACATTGGGACTTTATTTATTGAAATGATACTTCTCACCGATCGCTTCACTTTCAGCAAACAAAGTTGATCACATCTTGTTGGCTGATTATTGGACAGAAAAAATATTCTTGAAATCAAAGGATAGCGAGGGAACCAAATTTTGGGGACATATTCACTTTTTCCCACTCGATGAAACAAATGTTTTGATTTAAAGCATAGAGATTTGTGGCTTCAAATTAGTTGCACACCTTTTGTTTGTCAACCTCTAATTGTCCAAAACATGTTCAATACAATTTCAACCTTTTATATGAATTTTATCTGTTATAGAGAGACCAATTACTTCTTGAGTATTAAAAATATATCGTAATTTCGTGATCAAAATTTACATGATTTTGAGGGTTTCGATTAATTGATTAAATAATGATAAGTATTTTCATTAGAATATCCAAGAACATTAAGGGAATATGCAGTTATCTACAATATTTTGAATATTATGGTCAATATGTTTATCCACCATATTTTAGAATAATTTATTTAAAATAAATATATTTTTCAATTATTTTAGAAAGTATATATTCATAAAAAAATATAATTGAATACACGATGCATATTTTGGAGAAAACTAAGCTCCATAGACTCAATCTTAATTTCGGAGAAAATTAAGATCCATTATATTTATTATAATTTTTAGTTATATATAATTAATTTAATTCGAATGAAAGAAAAAAATGTAAATATATAAATATTTATAACTATGTTAAGTATTGTATAATTAATATTGTTGGCTGATTGGAAAATTAGAGGGAATGAGGGGTTTGATTAGGGATGGCAATGAGCCGGGGCGGGGGCGGGTTTGCCATTCCCATCCCCATCTCCGAATTCTATCCCCACCCCCATACCCGCCCCAATCTCCGCTTTTTCGGGTTCGGGGAATCCCCAAACCCGAAACTTCGGGGATCAACTTTCCATCCCCGTTTCAAAAATATTAATATGGCAAGACGATGACGAATTCCGAGATTTTCTCAAACCAAACTTATTATTTTCTATTATTATTATATATAATATTAATATTAATATCAATATCAATATTAATAATATTAAGATTATTAATATTTTAAAAAATAATAATATTATTATATTATTAATATTAATTATACTATTATTTTATTATTAGTATTATTTTCGGGGCGGTTTCGAGGATGAGGATATTAATCCCATACCCTGCCCCGAATTACATCGGGGATTTGAAAAAATCCTCGAACCCGAACCCGAAAAAATCGGGGATCCACATCCCCGTTTCGGGTTTTCCCCGCAGGGCCCCAAACCTGTGGAGAAAGTTGTCATCCCTAGGGTTGATCATGGAAAATACAAACGATAGACTTCCACGACGCACTAAAATATTTAATATATGTTATATCAATTAAATTTTGGTGATTTAACAAATTTAGTCAAATTGAAAATCAACTAAACTGAAAGTATTATGAGACAATATGATCACTTTTATATATATTATGGAATGTATGATCACTTTTTTTTTGTGTGTGTGTGTATATATGTGTGATTGGAATTAATTATATATGTATAGTAGAATGTATGATGACTTTTTGTATTCCGAAGGATGAGAATTTGGCATCATATAATTAATTCCAATCACCACCATCTTTACAAATTTTTAATTATATATTTTTATCTTATATAGAATCGTATTTATTATTTTTTGTCGGCCCTAATTAAAAAATTGTGGACCGATATTAAATAAAGTTCGTGTGATGCAGGAATAAAGTTAATGAAAAAATTGTATTGGAAAGCATCGAAAATGACAAACATTAGCAAATACTAATATTAATGACTTGTTAGTTTTCACTTTTCGATGTAAATCCAATAATTTGAGCCGAAATCTAAGTATCCGGATTATTGGACATCAATGTTAAACCAAATCTTGACCCGTAATGGAATTATATTACTTAATTAATTATGCAAATATATAGAAATAGACGTCAATTAAATTAAACATAGGAAATAACAAGAGTAGGTCTCTTATGAGACGGACTCACGAATCTTTATTTGTGAGACGGGTAAACCCTACCGCTATTCACAATAAAAAGTAATAATCTTAGCATAAAAAGTAATATTTTTTCATGGATGACTCAAATAGAGACCCTGTATCACAAAATACGACATGTGAGACCGTCTCATACAAGTTTTTGTCAATAACGAATACGTAGATAAATCCCTTTTATGAAATATTTTCCATATTCTGAGGCTTGAAAAGATGCGATTTCATGAATTTATACCTTAGGAATTCATTTTCCCATCTTATCCCCATCTTCGAACTACGTTCGGTTGCATGCATGAGGTAATAAGAAGTATGAACAACATAAATTAAGAAAATCACAATTAAAATTATGCTTTTCGAAAATATATATAACAGAATTTTGATTTCAACATTCTATAATATTATAACTGGTACTTAAAAAGGATTGCCAAATTTCCCATTAGGTGTCGACAGATTGATAATTTCTAGCTAGCTATTCTTGATTTCTTAGAATACAAATCAAAAACTTGATCGATTAAGCTTTAGAAGAAAAGAAGAAGGCACCTCTTTCTGAACATTTAACTAGAAGAAGAAAATGACAGAAGAGATGCTAAAGAACACTGTGTAGTATTTGAAGAAGGTGAACAATGTTCGACGATGGCGGAATTTGAAGAATGATCGTTAGCAGAAACAGGAAGATGCAGCAGCAAATCCACAAAGGCGCCAATTATATATCCACGATTACTCTTGAGATTGACTCTTAAGTAGCAAGTGAGTAAATCCTCAAAACAATCCCAATCTTTTAACCCGTGGGCTTCAATCATTTCCTCCATCGAAGCCCTGAAATCCAAGAATGGGTCCCTGGAATCCATAGCCATAATTCTTACGCTTTCTCCGAGTTGGAAGCCATTTGGTTTTGCCTCTTCTAGGATAGAGCTTGTTTCTCCAGGCTTGAAGAACAGCCTCTTCGACTTCAAACCCTCACGAATCTCTAAGTTATTGAACATTTCTGATGAAAAAGAGAAGCTGGTTTCTTTGGGATCATAATTCATGCGTTCAAACGAGTTGGTGAGGCTGAAAAATGAATCAGCTGGGGTATCAACGAATTCAAGGGTTTTGTTTGGATCAACCAGATAGGCTGAGTTCATTATCCCATTATTGGTGGTGGAGCGGAAAGATAAGGTTTTGGGATGGTTGACACAGGCTGGCCACAGCCAAGGAGAGGCGGCGGCAGCTGTGGTGGTGTGCTCTTTGGGTTTTGGCAGAAATGGTGGTTTCACTTTCTTTCTCATTTGACTCGTTTTCATGGTTAGAAATTAAGCGTCGACAAATGGGACATGGAAAATATGATACAGTACATTTAGGTTGGTGATACACATAGGGGCTGGAGGGTTTTATACCAAACCGGACAAAAATAGATACAGTTTTCAGTCTACCGCAACAGCCGATCGATGCATAAAAACCAATGCAATATGAATATACATAATTGAACTGAGCGCATATATTACTGCGTAATAGACATGACTGATGTACTTACTAATAGTTCGTTATCATACATTAGTTGATTATACATTAATACCTTAATCAAGTTCTACAAAGAATTGGAATTAATTTAGAATTATAAATTATTAAGTTATTCATATATATTTATATATTAATATATCATTCTTATATCATATATCATCTTACTGATGAATAAAAAGTACCTTGAGATCAGCTGAGATTTCCTAAGATATTGCTCCTAAATGGAAAAGGAGTATAATATGCATTTTATATACAAAATGATATATTAATAATGACAAAAACTTGTGTGAGATGGTCTCACGGTCCACGGATCGTATTTTGTGAGACGATCTCACGGGTCATATTTTGTGAGACAGATCTCTTATTTGGCTAATCCATGAAAAAATATTACTTTTTATTGTGAATATAGATAGGGTTGACCCGTCTCACAGATAAAGATTCGTAAGACCATCTTACAAGATTACAAGAGACATACTGAAATAATTCGTCCTTGAGTACTCGGATGTAAAGACCAGTCCCTCTCCTTTTTCTGCTATGATCCATGATAAATCTTTGTGCGGGGGGGTGTTTTCCGTCTGTTAAAAGCTGTAAGACGAAAGAACCAAGGAAATGTTAGCATCTACTCTGACATGAAATTTTGTATGCTGTAATTTTAGATTATGTACGTAATCATTTCAAAATTTTACGTCTCGCTATCAGCACTTTTGTGGACTGTATTAATGTATTTTATTTAAGATTCATCCACACAACGGAGGCATATATCATCTACGCAATTTAATATATAAATTAATTCAGTTTTACAGATACATATAGATTTTTTTTCCATGTTGAGGAAAAAGTTTGTTATATTAACTACAATTACATATCGAATCTCAAATATCATTCAAAATTTGAGACTTTGATGTCAGATGATCTCACGTAGTACTATGATAAAATATTATAATATAATCATATCGGTAATATCTTTCAAATAAACTTTTATTATGTTTCCAACGTAAATATGTTAAATTGATGACCGAGCAGAATTCGAACACTGAGCCTGATTAAAGACCAACCTCTAGTCGATGTTAACCTTTTTATATTGGATTAAGATTGCATCCATTGTCGATTTCTACCCCTTTTGGACTAAGACATGGATCATGCAAGGCATATGCAATTTGGATAATAACATAGATTGTTGTCTTCGTTATACCTTAAAAATAAGGGACCATGTAACCATGTTACCTTGGACATTTCTGATGTTGGTCCTTATCTTGAGCTGAAATAAGGACATGGGTGTTAATTTGATAGAGACAAAATTTGCCCAAATTGTTTAGTGCATGAAAGGAACAGGCATGTGATACATTAATGTCAAAAATTTAGTCACACACTAGAACAAAACAAGTAGAACATTTCTATCTCATTTCTGCAACTTGAGCTGATCGCACTATATAAAATGATACGTCTTTGGTCTATATACATAGAGTTAAGGTAATATACAGCTACCCGTAACTTTTTTTTAGCAATTCATTTACTTACTATGATGCTTCACGTGGAACAATTTAACGAGCGTGTGTGTGTGAAAAATACAAAAAGAAGAACCATAAGCAATATCCGTCCAATCTAGTCAAGGAACAAAAAATAACATATGCCATATGGATATATCCTAAATCCTGCCACTCAAAAGACTAGATGATTACCCAATCAGCATAAGGCTGGACATGTAGGTCAAGAAAAAAGAAAAGAAAGAAAAGAAAAGACTAGACGACTATATGTATTGCCAATGATATTATAGTAACTGTGATACGATCAAAGAAAAATTATCAACATGCAACTCAAGAATCATGCCACATGACCAAAAGAAAAACCATCAACATGCAACTATCAATTCATTTTTAATATTTTCATATATTTTGATAGGTTTTATTTTATTTATATAATACATATTCATGAAAAGATGATTTTGACCCCATAAATTTTTTGAGTTCCAGAGCTTACTTTCTCCCTCGTACAAAATCCCTGGCATCATCACTGAAATCACAGGCGACAAAAAAAAAAGAGATAGTTTACCGAATAAACTTAAATTTGCCAAGAAAGAAGCTTGAATGTACAGCACATGCACACTTTTCCTGCAAAATGAAATAACACGATAAAAAAAAACAAAAGATAGTTTACTGAGTTACTTAAATTTACCAAGACAGAAGCTCGAATGTGCAGCACATACACACTTTTCCTGCAAAATGAAATAAATGATGACAACATGATCTCCTGAAATTTGAGCAGATTATATAGGTCCATGCTAAGTGAGAATCACAAAATAAGATCTGCCATGCGTTGCACAGATTACAACAAGATTAAAGAAGACAAGACTCAAGACCCATGAAATCGGAATCAGATTCAATGTAAATTTAGAAGTAAAAGAACCAACACAACGTGGCTATCCATCAAGAATGACAAAATTATCCAGACAAAGTCATTATCTTATAAAATAATAAACATGAAATAAAAGATCACATATCTTAGAGACGAGGTAAAAAATCAAGGTTAGTAAGCCTCAAAAACCTGCTTTGCAGCCATGGCCTACAACAAAAGATAATATCTTAGCCAAAAATATTAACACGTTAAACCCAACAAAATGAACTAACAAGAAGTTTGAGGTCATGTAACTTACCAGCTACATACTCTGCCTGACAAAATCCCAGTCATTAATCATGGATTGAAAAGAAAGATTTTCCATAAATGAATTATAAAAAATTGATTAAAAAGTTTTTCAGTTAGTTTCATACTATATTACTTTCTTGAGTTTTTCAGTTTATATAAGCAAATCAGTGTGATAAATGAGATTTTATGCAAAACTCAGCCACACTAGAAAATTATTATATCAGGTGACAATCTGAAACTGCAACTCTTGCCTCATAATCCAAGCAGTATTCTAAACAATCTGCAATCTGGAATCCAAGATTTACATATTTCACATAACCACAAATTTCTTTACTGACAAAAATCTGAAGCAGTAATCTAAACAATCTGCAATCTGCAATCTTGACTCCAAGATTTACATATTCCACATGACCACAAATTTCTTTATCGATAAAAATTCCTGCAAAACTTCAAACTTTTTTCTGTTTTATGCAATGCTAAGCAAACCAATAGCTTCATGGGAAAGCCTTTTGCATTATGTTGTGAGATAATATTGCCACTTTCGTTCTTCTGAAAAAATACTTTGCAGCAAGTGTTTACGCAGGATTTGAATTTTGTCTCCAGCTACCAAGTAAAATTCATTAAGAGCCTGTGAAAGATTGTAGCGAACCAGTACCAGGAGAAATGAACATGGAAATGAAGGGAAGAGGCCTCAATCTCCTAATGGTAGGAAGGGACAGTGCAGAGAATGATGAATCTCCCTAAATATCTGAATGTGTAAATTTGGAATTGGATGAAGATTAAAATGAAGTCATTAATCTACACAAATCAAATAAAATCAGACGGATTAAAGGTCTTTGTACAATGAGCCAATTAGTTTTCTCCTCCGACTTAAGCTGTTAGGGATCAATTATCAGACGCTGAGTGAAAGATACCGATATCTGGATGTTATATTTGACATCTTTATGGTACATGGGCTCGTAAACTATAGCGTCAACGTCTTATTGTAATGCAGTTCATAACACTTCAGTTCTGTAGGGACAAACTTTCTGTTGTTAGAAAAATGAAGATAAGGGAAGTCATGAGAAAGAAACCTTTTCCGATGGAAAGAAAAAAGAAAAAAAAATGCCAGAGCATGCTCCCATTTCCAATGTATATGTGTGTGTAGAAAACTTAAAAAAACCAGTGTTGTAGGCGTTCAAAAATCAAACATTAACTCCTCAAAATTGCTAGGCATTTGCTTTATTTATAAAATCAACTCTGTGTTAACAATTTTTCGAGATCAATTAACATTTTATTCTTAAAAAAAATAATTTCAAAATATTATAAAGTTCAAAGACAATTTGATTTCAGAGATAGTTCCTGCCACTGGTCAATTTTTAGCAAACCAACATCATCATTAAACCATGACTAAAAACAAATATTAAAAAAATAATAACATTATCATAACATGCAATGCATATTAACAGAAAGCATAAATAAATAGCAAAGCAGGGGAAAAAATATGAACTGGAGTTTTGGTTTTCAGATGAAAGGCTGTACAGAATACCCAAATAGTGGTTTTTTTATAAGTGCTTCAGAGCATCTAAACAATTGAATCTAATCAAGGGCCAAGAATCTCTAACCCATAGAGAACACCAGCATACTTTACAGGAAATTCACCATTTACTAGATTGCTAAAGTAGACACTTCTGATCTTCTCAAACGCCTGCCACGTAAGCAGGCTATCTGAACCAGCCTGGTGGCAACACCCTGCAGCACGCTCCACCCCAAGCGACTGTGCCACCCTATCCAAACCCCCATGAAGTCCCTGGCAGAATTTCATCAAGTGTTTCACATCATAAACATTGTTCCCAAAAAAGACCATCAGACAATTCAGAAATTCAGCAAGGGTCCCCGGCAGGTTCTTCCCCGTTAAAACCTTGATGAGGTAACCGAAATCGTAGCCACTGTGAAAGGTTATGTAAGTAACATTTTCATTGCAAATCAGTCCAGAAGTCATCATAAGCTGGGCAAAGCGATACGTACACACACCTAGCTGCCGATTGCGCACGAAGTCTATTCCCTGGTGACGTAGAAGATCAATGGAGGTCGGCGCGTGGTCATCATGAGCAATATCAAAATCGCGAAAATTAAACTCCCAGACGAAGCAATGATGGGGACTTCCAAGGTCAGGGAAGTTGCCAGAGGAATCTGAAAGCGTGATCCCGACCTGAATAAGCTTGAGCGCGTCAACATTCGACTTCAGAGTGTGGTAGTGATCGATGGAATTTGGATAACAGGGGCGGTGCTGAAACACGACGCCGGGAAACTCAGTGTCCATTGAAACGACAGGGAAACAGTCAATGATGCCACGAATGATGCAAAATTCGGACTCCAAGTTACTGGACCAGACTGATCGAATCAAGATAGGCTTTTTACAGTTTTTGAAAACGATCTCCAAAGAACTTGGCTGTTGAGGGACATTGAGAGTCGGCGATGGCAAGGATCGGTGTGGCGGCGCTGGTAGGCCGGAGGCTAAGTACGACATTGTGGGCATCCAGATGGGAGTCGATCTCTTGATAGCGATGGGAGAATTTGAAGGTAAAACTAGGGTTACGGAAGTTAAGAAGACGTGGGCAGATAAGGGCACCGATTAATTGGGGTTTTGCAAGAAACTACTATCCTTCAGCCTTATATATTGAATGACATAATTGCCCTCCACAATTTGAATCCCCCCAATTAACATTTCCTTTGGACAACAAAAACATGTGTGAGATGGTCTCAAAAATTGTATTTTGTGATACGAATATCTTATTTAGGTCATTAATAAAAAAATATATTTTTCATGCTAAGAGTGTTACTTTTTATTGTGAATATCGATAAAGTTGACTCGTCTCGAGATAAAGATCTGTGAGACCGTCCCACACGAGACCTACTCTTTCTTTTGTTACCAATATCGTGCTATACTTTTTTTCAGAATAAATATTGTGCTATCTTTAATTAGTGATAATGATAAATACAGTGAATGATAAACCCAATTTAAATATAAAAATAGTCAATTAAAAATGGTATTTAGTGTGTTTTTAAATTAAAAAAAATTGCCTAGATTGTGTAAAATGTTTTAAATTTTTGTCATTGCTTGTGTTTTTTCATTTTCATCTGGATTCGAACTCATACCCTCTCAATATAAAAAAAATTTTAAATTAATAAAATGAGATTAAAAAAAAGGTTTTTTTCATTGTCGTCTGGATTACAACTCACCCAATATAGAAAAGGTTTGTGCCACTGTTCAATAGTGACGGTTACGAAAACATATTTTGAATTTTTATAAAAGAGATTAAATTTTTAAATGGCTTTTTTTAAATTATTTACTTGTTAAAAAAAAAGGCTCTATCCAAATTCCAAATACGTGATAAATGAATATAAAAACAGGCTCTATCCCTAGGTTTGGTCAACACCTCACTGGGGCATTTCACGAATAATTACATGCCGTAGAACTGCAGCAGTGTTTCAATAGCAGTCATTGAAGCAATGTTAGAACATTCGTTCTACAAGGGTGGCACATCACACATGGCCACAGCACCAAGGGGGTGGAAAGGGATCGTGGAAAGAGAGCAAGAACTGACCGACAAAAGGGTTAGACAGTTAAAAGATATGTAGAATGATTGTTAAAGAAAGAAACTCCATAAACCAAACAACCCAACAAGTCCACAAATGGAGTACACACAAGGGCCATAATGAATACAAGAGAGTCGACTGGGAAAAGCCTTTTGGGTCATCCCTTAACATTACAATATGAAATTACTTAGCACAACAATAAAAATCTGTATTCATTATCTTTCCGCTAAAAATAGGTTCCTTCGGGAGGCTGGACTAGCTTACGGTTATGTGGAACAGCCATCTCCTTCTTCAACTGTGTTAATATGTCTTCCATCGTGTACTCTCGTTGCCAATTTGCTAAAAGTCCAAACTTCTTCGGTTCCACCTTCACATCAAACATCATACTTAATCGTTCCATTGTATATGATTTGACAGAACAAGCGACTGACAAACTAGGGACAGACGGACCAGTGGGAGTGAGGAGGAATGATGTCCCCCTCAAGTCCTCAACTAAGATTTATTTTTTCAAATTTTATGTGTATATTTTCTGAAAATCGAAGTTTCGCCAGCCCAAACCATCCATTCCCCCCCCCCCTATGGAATCCTATGTCCGTCCAGTGTCCAACTAACTATACAGATTTTTCGATCATTAATGAATTAGACATGAGATGATTGGGTTCATACCACTCCATTTTCATGGTTTACGCATGTCATATTGATCCGGGAATGGAAACGAACACTAGGAGGCTTCTCCGGGTAGTCTTTGTCACAGAACAGCTTCAGTTGGTAAATGCGTCCTTCATGTACAGACTGACAGGAGGAAAAATCAGAAATTAGTGTAATTTGCTTCGTTCTGGCGAAAGTTCGATCAAGATCATGTCAAAATTGAATGGGACTACATTTATTAACGATCTTGTTGTTCTGCCAAGATTCACAAATCAACTGCACAATTAGTACCTAAAAAATAAATCAAAAATGCCTGATCATGAAAGATGGAAAAAAGCATACACTTGGCTTGTGTGCATTGAAATTTTCAGTGCCTGAATAAGAATTCCATGACCATTATCTTAAATCTCCGAATCAAAATAAAAAGTACAAATAAATGAACGACAAAAGAAAACGCAGGAAATTTACTTCACACATACCACTGCACATCAAAATGAGACAACATAAGCAAGAGAAGTACTCACATTGTGAGGGCCTATTATGGTACCAGTCCAGGATCGCATGTAAATGTCATCTCCATCATCCATTCCGTAGCTTACAGTGCCATCTCCAATTCCCTTCTCTCCACGTTCAAGTTCCTCTAACAATCTGAAATTTCGGGGGACTGCAAAATACTAGCGAGTCTTGAGATGCTAAATATTTTGGTTTGGTAATCCACAACTTAGATTATAACTTAATATTTAGAAGAAAACAGACTCCGAGGAAAGAGAGTTTTTATGGTTCATTATTCATATCCGCTTCAGAGGTCAAAGGAGATTAGATCAACAAAATGAAGGCTTGCATTTTAAATTTGCCTATGGACAGTGGTTTCCAACAATATCAGGGGAACGACAGGAAAAAAACATACTACGTATCACCTAATACAGATTTGAGGGGGAAAATAATTCCTAGAGGAGAGTAAAGAGAAAAACAAGCCGGTAAATTCTGCGCATGGTTCAGGAGCTTGAATCTTTTCGACTCACAAGGCCAAGAACATTAGAAAAGAGAGAGAGACGACATCACAACAGCAAGCAAAGGATGTCGCCTCCAACCTCCAAGAAATCTCTCCAACTTTCAGGTGACTTTTGTATAAATGTCAATGTCTTACCCCCAAATACACTGAGGTTGCATTAAGATGGAAATATTTGTAATGAAACACACCTTGAATATATTTCAAATTCATCTCAATAATCATTGCTACACTTAACTAAATTAATAAGGGGTGAATTTGAAATTCACCTTATATAAATTCATCCATATCATCTCAAACCAAATCCATCCTGATAGATTGATACGCCACGAATAAACAACAGAACTCAATACACAAAATGCATGTGTTCGTTCTTTTCACCTCTCAGAGAATCAAAGAAAAGGCCAAAGATGAGGAGGATAACCCCCCGAGGGTAACAAACAGAAATGAGATAAACAATCTGGTAAATTTCGTGCCCTGGTCAGGAGATTAAATTTTTTTAGCTTGCAAGGCCAAGAACATTATATGATTATGTAACTTATATTTTCTAGCTCATTTTTCTAATCTGTGCAAGCCAAAACAACTTCATTTCCATTCAACAAAATTTTCCTCAGGAAACTAATTTCAATGAATTCAGATACTCCGCAACCAAAATAAATCCAATCACCGTAAAATAATCTTGATCATCAGCGCAACATGAAGAACTTTTCTACCAAATTCCGAGTTCAAGCCTTGAAATGGTTCGAACAATCAAACACAAAACCCAACAAAATCCATCGACCCATTAGTTTGATTTTCCATAAAAATTAAAATGATCAACAAAAAACATAAAGAAAACGAAAAATTAAAAAGAAAAACTAATAAAAGTATCAAAAAAATTATTCTTCCGGATAGGAAAGGGTAATTACCTACGATACTGGATCCTCCTGAACCAAGGGTCATGGTGTCCGTTCAGAATTCGAGTTTTAAGAAAAGATCTAAAGTGATCTAAGAGAGATTTTGGAGAAGACGGTGTCGGGAAAATCTGACGAAGCAGAACACTGTGGTAGACGGCCTAAAAAGGGTTGAGAGTGGCGAATAAAGAATAGTCAAAATAAATAATTGGAATTTACTAAAAAAACAACAACAACAACAAAAAGGTTGAGAATAGCGAATAAAGAATAGTAAAAAAATATTATTTTTTATTGACACATCGTCTGAGTGATAATTTATCTAAAACATATCAGATATAAAGTTTTATTTATGTATGAGTTTGTAATAGTTTTGAATGTACTTTATAAAATTCAAAACATATTTTATTTCGACTTTTTTTTGTATTTTTATAATTTAAATTTCATTATTATTATTTTTACATATTTTGGACATCTGTACAAATTTTATCGTTTATTTTTTATTAATTTTATATAGATTTTCAAACATTTATATTATAATTAAATAAATTAAATTGAAACCAAAATTTTAAATATAAAAATAATTATATAAATATTTTGTTGATGGTTAAGGATATAATCGAGTTAAGTTGAACTCTGAAATGTTTGACTTTGATTCGTTATAATCGAGTCGAGCTCGATTTTTATTTAACAAATATATCCATGGCTCACGAGCTTTTATCAAACATAAACGAGCTTAATAAATTATAAATTTAAATATCATTAAATTTATTAAAATCTAAATACCTAAATTATGTATTTAGATAAAATTATAATATTCTTATTAAGATTTATAATTTATTATAATAAAGAAATTCAATATAATTTTTATATTTAGAATAAGTAAAGTGTAAAAACTATAAATTTAAGTATCGAAACTATTATTTTTTCATCTAAGAACTGACTCATGAGCATACCAACGAATTCGATCACAAGCTAACGAGCCGAATATTGTAAAGTTTAAATTTGGTTCCTTTATCTTAATGAACCTCGTTAAACGAATTCAAACGAACTTTTATAAAAATCGAGTTTCGAATAACTCACCGACGGCTTAGTTCATTTGTATCCATATTGATGATGATGCATGTATCCAAATTTAAATAACTGAAATAGATAAACATTTTATGTGTGAAAAATATTGATGTCATATTGCTAAAAATTAAGTTTAGAAAAGATTTTTTTCCCAAAACTCAAACTTTAGTTTGTTTTAACTTTCAACTTTCATTTTCATATACTCCTTACTTTTGTTTCAACTATTTTTTTATCATCTTTAAAATAAGTAAAAACTATTTCAAACACTCATTTAAAAATTAAGCAAAACAAACGTGTTTTTTTTACTTGTTTTGATTCAGTGTAGTAATCGGTAGATGGAATCATCCATAAAAGGATTTAAATTAGACATGATCTCAAGAAGTATTGGGAGTCGATTGAAAATCGTTCAGAAATACAAGGGTCAATGTGTAATAACGTATAAGAATCGGTAGATGGAATCATCCATAAAAGGATTAAATTAGACATGATCTAAAGAAGTATTGGGAGTCGATTGAAAATCGTTCAGAAAGACAAGGGGCAAATGTGTAATAACGTATAAGAAACCGGAACACGCTCAATATATCTCAGAAGCCATTGAGCGCAGCCATGTGAAAGCAATCGCGGCTTTAACAAACAGCAGAAAGGATCGGTAATCATCACCTAGGTAATTAACATTTTGTAGCGACTCTTCGTTTTATTGGAGGAACTTATGCTAGATTGAATTTGTGTTCATGGTATTTGCTCGCATCGCTTTGAGTTTATCGATCCTGGTTTTTTTTTTTTTTTTACTTTCTGGGTTATATATTATAATTAATTCTACTTTGAGTGCGATAATCGTGTTCGAAAAGCTTTTGGTGTTGAGTTTTGGCGACGCGAACTCGAAAAATGGCGTGAAAGCTTCATGTGATTATTTTTTTGCTGGTGTTGCATCGAGTTTGCAGATATGCATTTTAATGTATGGGATATTGTGTTTTGTTATATTGTCTCCTTGTTTCAATTCCGTAGATGCAAGGATATTGTTCTTACAAGAAATTTATTAATGTGTTAAATGAGAAGCCTAAATGCATATGTGCTGTTTAATCCTTGAAGTGTTATAGATGTCGCTGCATCTTGGAAATATATCACCTCACATTCGTAGAGATGACCTCGAACGTGTTTTCCGGAGGTTTGGGAAGTGTACTGTACGGGTGGTGGACAAATATGGATTTGTTGTTTTTGATTACCCTGCAAGTGCTGAAAAAGCTCTGAAATCGCTGAGAGGAAAAAGGATATGTGGAGAGGCTATAACTCTATCTTGGTCAAAGCGGCAGCCTCGAGGTTGGCAGGGACTTCCTAGAGGTGGTAAAATATATGAGCCACCTATCAGAAGACATTTGGTAAATGAAAGTGTTCATCAAAGATTGAGCTCAAATAATAAAGAAATGAATTATGAGCGGGAAGATGGTCAAGGCAGGAATCTCGGTTCTGCTGATCTGGTCGATGATTCACGTGGCTATCATCCTGATGATTTAAAAACTTTTGTTAGGGAGAAGGATAGTGCGTTTTCAAATTATAATCTGGAAGTAGGTGTTGGGAAGAACCATTTGGAAGTTGAGAGGTGGAGAGAACCGGTTGCGGATGAAAATGGTTTTGAAAATGCCTTGGAATTTGATAGGTATGAACCTCGTGAGAGTGATGATGAAAAGGAACAAGAAGAATATAAATATGCATCTCCCTCGGATGGTTCTCCTGCTGCCAGGAAGTCTAAAGAGAGACCGGGAATTGAGCAAAATGGTCAGTCAAAATCTCAGAAAACTTGCTATACGTGTGGGGAAGTGGGTCACAAAATGAATGTGTGTCCATTAAATCTGCTGAGATCAAGATCGCTAGGAAGGCTGCATCAACGTGGTGGAATTGTTCCCACAAGGCAGCAGGAAAGTAACCGGGAGCCATCCACTTACAGAAGTCATTGGAGACTGATGAGACGTGGAGATTCACCCTTTCGAAGGATAACTCCTGAATTCAGAAGTAAGAAACGGAATAGTAGAGAATATGAAAATGATCAAAAACATAATTCAAAGAAAACCAGGGGGCTATTGCCATCTTCAATTCACGACCATACTTCATCCAGATCTCAGTCACTTTCTAGATCTTTAAGGTCTTTGTCTTGGTCTCCATCAAATTCCAAGCACAAATCAGTATCTTCCAGAAACCATACCCAGCCTTTTTCTTTGAGGCCTTCAACATCATGTCACTCCGGTTCTAAGGCCCTCAAGTCAAGGTCTGCATCGAGGTCAGTGTCTCCTACATCTTCAGGATTAGCTATAGGACTTGTTAGAGATTTGTCTTCTTCCCAAAATAGTAGACCAACAAACACAAAGGATTCCATTGTAAAGGTTTCTGCTGGTCTTGTTCACAGCAAGGATTTGTTTGAACAATGTCGTTATGAAAGGAGTCGTGTAGCTTCGTTTAATCCTGAAATGATCACTGCTGTAACGGAAAATGAACATGAAGCTGGACCCTCTAAATTGGAGAAGGAAAAAATGAGGAAGGATTTTTTTGAAAGGGATAGTGCTCTCTGCGAATCTGCCTCCAAAGTCACCAAAGGTTCAGGCTCACTGTTGGAACCTAAAGTACAAAAGTCAGAGGATGGCTGCAATTCTGCGGGAAATTTATTGCCGCATCGTATGAAGGATGTGAAAGGTTCTCAAACTAAGGATCTTATGTTGGAAGATGTATTGGCACCAGGCCCTTGTATCACCTCAGGAACTAATACTGTTGGTTCAGTTAGAATCTCTTCACAGGAAATATACATGGTCTTAAAACATTATGGCCTGCAGTATCCAGAGGAAAATGAAAATGAATTGCCCGTGGAAACTTATTTTGGGTCTGCGCGCTTGTGGCCTTGGGAAATAATATACTACAGGAGACTGAAAAAGGGTTTTGATCCAGCTAAGATTCATGCGCAGAGGGTTGCTCAGAATAAAGAATTTAGTATTGTTGATTGATCTGGTACCTGCTTTGTTCTTTTCCTCACATCTTTGAGTGATTTGCTGAAACCATTTATATTTGTTTTTGTCTTGACTTTCCCCAAAAACTGGTTGACGCTCTTACATGATACATGCCATTCTCTTGTCATCCAAGTTTTCCCTACTTCTAAGTATTACTCAATCTTCCTAAAAGAAAATTTATCAAGCATCTCTATAGCGTCTAATTATTCAGTTTCTTTCATTTTGGGAATGTTCCCTCTGCATAGTTCACCAAAAGTATTCTAATTTGTAGGATTAGCTGTGAAGAAGTTAGGAAAGAATTGCAAGTGAGGAAAAGGTTTCTATACTTGATGCTTCATATCAAGATTATATATTGGAGGCGGACATGGTTGTCCTGTTTTCTCAGGCTTTACAAATGTTTTACATCTTTTAATCTTACAGCTTCTAACCAAACACTTTTTCTGTCGCTAATATATTTCTCATTTTCATTTTTTACAAAAATTGGGAAGTAAACACCAATTACTCGTTTAGTGAATCTTGGTGATGTTGGCTTTCCCTCTCTTAGGATCCACTGTGATCAAGTCCTCTGTTATCACCTTTGTCACCGCCCAACCCACCGCCCGTTTCTTTCCAATTAGTCAGCCGTTGTTGTCATCCCAAAAAAAATTGGACTTCAAAACTGGTAATAAAGGAGACAATTGGTTGTAATTCTGCAGCTAGCATGATTTATGACTATTGGGACTTTGATCCAAACTTGAGTTATATTTTAGCTATGTCACATTTCCTACATGCCACCCATTATTGGTTCATTCCACGAGTCCTCTCTTATGCTAGCAACAACTAAAACACTTTAATCTCGTATTGCTGCTACAAAGATATCTCTCTGGTTGAAAGTGACTGGCCAAATTAAGAACTGTGGAGTGGAGGTATTGTAACTACAATGCAAGGATGAGTAAATGTTGGCACATATCTCTTTAATTCGGTAGTGATAAAAAATTGAAGTAGACTATTCGTTAATCATTCTACAATCAACTATGCTTACCGAAGCCAAAAAAATTTGGGTTTAATGGTGATGGCTACTTCTCTTATATACTATTTCTTGAACCGAATCAAATATTAGTATAATTTTTCTGCGTTTTGGGCCTAAGTTGCTCGGTTCAGTTTAGTGTTGTACTTTTTTATGTCGCGTCTTCTTTTAAGATTATAGACTTTTTTAAAATGATGGGTTTGTATTTAAGTCTAGCTCAAAAGCTAGTTCAAGTAGGAAAAATGTTCAAATTTATACATACAACTCCTAATAACTTAATTCATCTGATGTTTTTTCACGTCTAGGAACGAACATTTGGAGCGTGAAGTTTACAAGACGTTTAGCGGGTGGTTCACAAGAGCAGTTCAACACGTAACGGTGAGTTTGTGTTCTGATGTCATTAGATATATCCTAGTGGATCTATTAAATCATTGAGATTTGTATACATGGAATTGGACAATCATCCACATTTGAGTTAACTTTTGGGGTGGAGCTAGACTAAAGTCCATAATTTTAACATGGTATCGATCACATACCCATTGTTATGTATTTGATTGTCTTTATGGGGCATCCGTTAAATTTCTTGTAAACTTCACGTTCCAGATGTTCATTTCTGGATGTAAAGAGGTGTATTAGATATCTCACATCAGATTAATTAAATTTTTGGGATGATTTTAAACAAGCATCCTCTTGATCTAGTTTTTGACGTGAGTTAGACTAAAGCTATAATTGTAAAATATATCATAGCTCAGTTTCACTTTTTATTCGTTGGACTGCTCTAATGAAACACTCGCTAAATGTTTTGTAAATTTCATGTTCTAGATGTTCAATCCTGACATGAGGATGTGTGTTAGATGTCTCACATCGAATGTATTAACTTGTACAATCATCTTTATTAAACTAGCTTTTGAGGTGCCGAGCACAATTCTATAATCTTATCATCTTTGGTATCTTTGATGATAATATAATATCAATTGAGTGTGCATATATTTCATGTTTACAGAAAAAAGTCAAACCAATTGTGGAAATAATTATTTCAATATCTTAGATTACATTTAGAAAGACTAAATTATGAATACATTTGTGGCTATTTTCTACTCAAGTTAGAACACTCTGTAGTGATATTATTTTGTCGACTGATATATTTTGCATATTGATACTTTTCAAATCCAATCTCATGTCTCATTTTATTTATAAATAAATTTAGGGTTAGTTATGCATTAAAAGTTCATTAGTTAAAGTTTCATGATTTATTTTTATATCTCGAAATAATTGAAGAAAGATCTGTAAAGATTTCCGTAGATACTTTTCAGTTTCACATTATTCTTTAAAATTATAATGAAGCTTTGGTTTTAGAATTATATATTTGGAGGTCCATACAAAATTAATTGTATTTGTGTCACCTCTCGTAATGTATAACAGATTATATTATAAAGATATATGAGAATGTTCAAATAAAGTTACCAGTTTTTAAATGAAGATTATAATAAATAAAATCAGTGGTAAACTGTCGGCGAAGAGCGGATTCGAGATCACCCGACATTTTTATAATAAAAATTGCAGATACATCTTCGTTGTCAACTTCCAATATGTACAAACTAATGTTTTTTGCCATTTTTTGCAAGAACGTTGAAACTCCACTGTTGTTATTTTTTTTGGTTGAACACGGGATAGATCCGAGCTATCGCAGCAGTTTGTAAATTATACTAGTTAGATAAATTTATTAAACAAATTTTGTGTCGTAGACTCATTCAATAAAATATTAATAAAGAAAATCAAACTCATAGCTATCCTTCAAACATTCATATTTATTCTACAAAGTCAGATCTCGTGCGGACAATTTGTGTCCATCTTTATTATTTATTATATTTTGTTAAGATTGAAACTTATTACTGACTCAACCTCAAAAGTTAGCTCGAGTGAGATTGTCCAACTTCATATATGTCACTCGCAGTGATTTTATTCAATCGATATGGGACAACTAATATAACATGTCACGCTCAGAAATAAATATCTGCTGCATAATTTACAAATTAAATGACCCAACTATGGACAGAACGGATGACCAACTATAGGCAGTCCAACACGTAAAGTTAAAACCTGAGCTGTGATATCATGTTAAGATTGAGACTTGAGTCTAACTCAAGCTCAAACACTAGTTCAAAAAAATTTATTCAAATTCATATATACAACTTCTAATAATTTTATACTAACAACTAACGTCAATAAGCTTTATCGTCATCAAACGCTTTAAGAAAATGTCACTAGCTGAGTCAAGCGCAAGAAGTGGGTGAGAATAAACCTTATATCTTTTTTTCCAAAAAAATATATATATATACACCAGATTTGAATTTCTATTTTGTTTAACCACGAGTCCACCCTCCTGTTTTGTTTTTCAACATAAACGTTGTTTAATTTTCAGTTCAAAATCTCTGCCATCACATGTCGCCACCTTCCTAAGTTCCCATGCTTTCTTGAAAAGGGGAAATAATTAGAAACAAGTACATATTAAATAGAAGAAAATAACAATACCAACGATCCCCAATATTACTGCTACTTCGCCCCTAAAAATGAGATTATTTTTCCTTTTCTTTTTGATTGATGGGACGAAGTATGACTAAATAACAACTACCCAGCTAATATTGCCATGATTTCGAGATTTCGATTAATTTTAATCCAACAAGCTAGCCTAAGCCGCGGGCCTCTCCGATCATGATATGAAATCGATCGTTCTCAGTTTAACTTTTTCTGGTCGGACCCAATCTTGGCCGAATTCTTGTTGGTGGTGTTATCATGGATGACATCGAGTAAAACGGTGGTCTTGCATTTTGGGCATCTGGGATCTTCCTCTGCTAGCATGACATACATGAGGCAGTTGGGGCACCCAACAAGCATCATTGATGCGGCTTCGGGGCTGGTGGAGTATCGGAGGCACTCGTCCGATGACAGGCATGAGCTCGCTGGGGAAGTTGGCGATTCGGTTGAGGATCGGCCTGGAGACTCGGCTCGAGGTTGGCTGATTCTTGGTGGCGACAAGTTGAGCTTCAGCTCAAGTTTTGGCATATTCCTTCGACTCATTGCAATGATATATGGTGTCAACTGTCCAAATTACAAGAGAAAAAACTTTAAGAATAAGCTACAATTTGCGGTAAGTGGGCAAAATTAACCAAAAAAATTTAAGAAACAAAAAATCTTATTTTCTGTTTATTTATAATATAGATTAGATGAAAAAATATATAAAAGTATGGATAAATTAAAAATAAATGTGGTCTCAATAAATAAGGTCCAATATATAATTTAAAACCCTTTAAAAATAACAATAATAAAACCACAAAAAGCTCTGCTCTTTTTTTCTTTTTTTTTGGTCTTTTGGATTTCCTGTTTTTGAACACTTCGAAAATCCAAATAAGCCCATGCAAACCTCGATAAAACAACATAAAATTCTTCTCCTTTTTTTTAACTAAAAATTTTCGGATACCAGCTCCAAGCATCGTCTAAAGATATGTTCGTCCCTTGAACTCAAATTAACAACTATAGAAATGTTATTTATTATAGCAGAGCTCATTATACACATACCATGCATATATATATATATATATATAGACACACACACAAGTATATATAATAAATACCTGCAGATTCGAGAAATCCTTTTTGCCAGCCAAAAAATCAAGTTTGTGGGTTGGCGCAAGAAGTTGACAACGGCGGCAACCACCTGTCACGGCTGAGAGAGCTGAGTGACTTAAGTTTGTGGGTTTCGGATCAAAGAGACCATTTATATACACAGATGCATAAAAGAAGTGAATTGAAGAGGACGAGAGAGATGGGATCGATTTCTTTAAAGCTTTGATAATAATTATGATGTGTGGTCATGAACAGTTGTACAAAAAGGAGAATTGAATTGGAGGAATTAATGGTAGAAGACGAGAGAGAGTGTCAAACTGATAGGCTGGAAAATGAAATAAACCGAGGATGAATTTCACACAAAAATGGGAAAGCTATACTTTACATTACACAAAAAAACTGCAGCAGGAAAGGAAAGGTAAGGAAAGCAAGCCGTCGTTCATTCATTGCTTTCGGATCCTACAGTGTGTGTTTTGAGTCAATCCAAAAAAACAGAAACCAAAATCAAGCGCTCGATAAGTTTGATTAGTTAGCGAAATTTTACTAGAATAATTTTTGGCAAAAATGTATGTCAGACATCTCACATGTCGTATTTTGTGAGACGGATCTCTTATTTGAGTCATTAATGAAAAAATATTACTTTTTATGCTAAGAGTATTACTTTTTATTGTGAATATTGATAGGGTTTATCCGTCTCACAGATAAAGATTCGTGAGACTGTCTCACACTCATAATTTTTTAAATAACTAATATAGAATAATATATAAAATATATAAAAATTAATATTTTTAAAAAAGACAAATATGAAAAAAATTATCTTTAAAATCTGGACTACACCGGAAAAACAATCATAACACCGCCACCAATAATAATAATAATAATTATTATTATATCAGCACTATGATCATATTTATTGAGTTTCAAAAGCCAGGATTAATTAAATATCATTAACATTTTGATAAAACAATAAAATTAATTGCTACTAATGAAACAGTTAAATTCTCGAGATTTGCTTAATAGTTGTGGCCGACAAAGCCTTGAAGATGATTAGTGCATCATTTATTATTATTAATTAAATTAAATTAAATAAATATATAAAATAAAAAATCCAAAATTTTGAAAATTTAACGAAACAAGACTCAAAATTAAACTATTCAATGAGAACAAATTATTTCCCCTGAAATTAAACCATATTATGAATTTCTAAATTTACTTAGAGTAGGTCTCTTGTGAGACAGTCTCACGAATCTTTATCTGTGAGACGGGTCAATATTACCGATATTCACAATAAAAAGTAATATATTTTCATGGATGATCCAAATTAAAGATTCGTCTCACAAAATACGACCTGTAAAACCGTCTCACAAAAGTTTTTATCATTTACTTATAAGTTCCCGATAGCATACTAACGCCATAATGTACACATAAATAACTTAAAGATCACATGAGGCAACAGGGTTTTATTATTTACTCTATGGGGAAAATGTTATTTCGTTTCTCTTTTAATTTTATTTTTATTTTTTTATGGTTGAATCCCATGAAAAATAAATATTTTCTACCTATTTTTAAATATCCAAACTTTGTCGGTGCTAAAATACGAGAATGTGTTTTGATTGATCCATTGATCTGGAAAAAGGATATTTGACTTGAAAAATGATTGGAAGAACATATCTCAAATGAGACTTTTGGTGTTTTTGAAATTCTTCTAAATGATGAATTTTATTCATTTAAAAAAGTCAAAAAATCCTAACTTATTTGGGAAGTGTATTTCACTTACCCGCGCTATAAAATTAGAATTTTAATGTAGAAATTTCATTTGGAAGATTAGAAAACTTTATTTAATATATAATAAAAAATGAAATATATTATCTTATGTATTAACACGTTATCTAAATGAGAGGGTGTGGGGCGTTCATACAGATGGCTGTATGAATGCCCCTGTGTCAGTTTATTTTTCTTAAAAAATTGCACACTTAGAAAACCGTCGCTATTAGCGACGACGGCTTTATAGAAACCGTCGTCGATTTGCTGACATGCGGGCCCCACGTGTTTTGAATTATTTATGAAAATTGGACATTTAGCGACGGCTTTGAAAAAATCGTCGCTATTTGCTTCAAAATCGTCGCAAACCGTCGCTAAACGTTGTTATATATATATAAAAAATTATTATTAATATAAAATAATAATTTAAATTTCTTAAAAAATTTGAAATTAAATTTATTTAATGTAAAATAAGAATAAGATGAATAAGTGGACAGCGGGACCTACAAATAATGAGTGTGAATGTTAAAATGAATGTGGTAGAATAGATGTGTTAATGTAATGTGTATGTGGCATGTGGATCCCACGATTTTTGATGAGGTGGGTGTTATAACATCCATCAATGCGGGTGGCCTTATTTTGATACCAAAAATCCGAATAATAATTATCTGACAAAAAAAGTAAGAATACCCCGCAATTTACGCATTTAACTTTATCGAATTTTTTGACTTTTGTAGATTGCAATTTGCGCCGATTAAAAAACACTTTGTTTGCATTTATTTCTCTCTCACTTTATATATAAAAGCTGATTTCATATTTAGTTCATCTCTTGAGTATTAAAATTCTTGTTCGGATATCTCACAAAGATACGATCTTAATTCACAACAAGGACATTTTACTATATAATTTCACGAGATTAGATCTTTTAAACGATTCAATCTATTAAAAGTATTATTTTTTACTCTAAGCCAGTATGAACGAAGTCGACTCGTCTCAAGAACGTATTTGTCATATGAACATGTATTTTTTCTATTATGAAAATATGATTTCGCAGTCATCAAATTTATTGGATTTTAAGGTTTGATATTTCCTCTTCCACAAAAAAAAAAAAAGAAAAGAAAATTACTTTCATGCTGGCTTAGACGCTACTGGACCTGCCAAATTAGAAAATAATTCATAAATTAAAAATAAGGGATTATGTGAAAATAAAAATAAATCGATATGACACATATGAAGATAAATAAATGTTGCAATTTTTATTTATATAAAAACAAAATTAATTTAAAGAAGAAAAATTATTGTTGTTATTAATTGAACTTACGGCATTCGATTAAGAAAGGAGTACAAAATTGAATGGAACTAAAATGGTGTAAAATGTAGATTTTACTGTTATTTATGGACTAATTAATTCTTAATATTTTATTGTATCATAGTAATTATTATGTATAAATGGTTATTGGTTGGTCTGGCATCCATACTGGTGAATTATAATAAATTTTAAATTAAAATGCAGTTTTTTTCCCTTTTATGGTATCTCTACCACTTTATTTAAGTATCCGTGAGATGATATTATGGATTGTTTCAGTTCGTACTTGAAGTTAAAAAATAACAATTTTTGCATAAAAGTTGTATTTTTCATGTGTAGGATATGAAATCCGTCCCGCAAAATTGACATGAGATATTTGTTTTTGGGTATGGAATTATGGGTTAGCAACTCTAAATTTTATGCATTGTTTTTTTACGAACAGCTCGTTGGCACTATTTTTCACATGTATATTTTTTGGCAAAAAATTGTGTGAGACGGTCTCACGGTCGTATTTTGTGAGACGGATCTCTTATTTGGATCATCCATGAAAAAATATTACCTTTTATTTTAAATATCGGTAGGGTTAACCCGTCTCACATATAAAGATTCGTGAGACAGTCTCACAAAAGACCTACTCATTAAAAAATTATCAAACTAAACACAATTACAAGCAAACCACGGCATGACTTTTAATTTACCAATTTATTATAAGGTAACGAAATGACACATTTGGTATTGTCACTCACAACATAAATCTTTGCGTTTATGACCAATAAATTGTCTGTCGGAAGATTATATATAATGCTTCAAAATTCATAACATATATTAGTTATTATTTATCATAACATAAAATAGGATTAAAATAAAAAAAATTATGTATGATTTAAAGGTAAGTTTTGAATACACAATTAATAAAAAATTATTACAATATATTTTGGATTAACTTTAAAAAATAAGTGGTTGCACGGATAAATCGTTTGTTGGGGGGATTTGATTTTATGTCTAATCTTTAGAGTAGGCTACGAATTGTACTGTCAAATCGAACAGTGCTTGATTTTCCATCGGCAAGTATTTAGTGCCTGACCGGAAGTTGGGAAGTGTTAATTGCATAGGGTATTTTCTAAAAATATATTAAAAGGATAATATATTCTCAAATTTTTTAATAAAAAATTCAAGCATATTTATAAGGATTTTATACCTGATTTTTCAAAATACGATATTCTAAATTTAAATAATTTTAAAATAAAAAATATTTTAAAAGTATACATTTTATTATAAAAATTATATATTAATATTATCTTTTTGCTTTACTTCTCCTTCCCCACCTTCCAATTCATGGGTGCATTTAAAAGTTTTGATGGATGATATAGCTAATTTAATTTATTTTGTACAAGCAAAATTTTGGTTTTAAAATACTATAGTGAAACGGTATGTTTTAAAAGAAACTATCCATTTTTTAAAATTAAATTTTAAAAAAAATCCATGAACAATTTACAGAAAAGCTCGAGGAATTTTCGTTTGAAAAAATATTAATTGTATATAATTTAATTACAAAAATATGGTTTTCAATACGTTACATTTTCATTTTATTGAAATATTTATTTGGTGAAGATGCTTGGAGTATATATGTAGGCCCTTCGAAATTGATAAGATTGGGTGCTTTCAAAATTTCTTTTGTGTATTTATTGGTCATTAATTAATTACAGTCACGATTTTGGAAATTTGTATTAAAAGCATGGAAATGAATGATACACTAAATCAGATCGTGAAAATTTATTTTAGTTAAACAGTGAAACTTTTCACTAATTGAATTTCAGTACACTGTTAACTCACTATACATGAGTACCATTTATTTAAATTTAGGAAAAATAACATTATTTTTTATCGTGTTTATCACATCAACATCACATAAAAAAATAAAATAAAATTACAATAACAACAAAAAAATTAGACTAAAACTGAAGTTTAAAACATTATTTACCAAAATCGTAAATAAAAAAATATACAGACTAAAAAACAGTTTCCTTATAAAATTATTAGTTAAATATTATAATTTCGTTTTCTTTATTCCACCGAAAATCTATGTTAGACAAACTTAAAAAAATTATCGCAAAAACTCCAATCTTATACGTCAGTTTTGAAAGATAGATTTCCGAAATCCAAACAAATAAATGAAAAATATTGTTTTTATGTTAAATTATTACCTTTCACTATAAGCATGTATCGGATCAACCCGTGTTATAAACATATATCCACGAGACGGTCTCATATGATATATACACTAGAATTATTCTTATTTTCTTCATAAAATGGACTTGGACAAGCAGTAAAAAATGAAATATAAATAACAGCATCCCTTCCCCTAAATACAAATTCCTTCTAGTTTCCTAAAATCGATAAGATTTAAAAGATAAAAATGAAATAACAAGTTTTTTTTTTTTAAAAAATCTCTAAATATGTTAATTTACTCATAATCTGACATTTTCCATGTTTTTAAAACTTGATTGCTACCACTCACTAGTATTTCACCCGTGCGATGCACGGGATAATATTATTAAAAATTAGTGAAAATGAATAAATATTTAAATTGAAAAAATAATATAAAAATAAAAAATAAAAACTATTTTTCGGTAATTTTAAAAAACTTTATTAAATACTACGTATGTCGATTAATTTTTTTGGCTAATAATCACTATCATATCTCAAAATTTTAGATTGTGTTAGTCTAAGGCAATGACATGATGTTTAACGTGTTTATTGTATTGATGTCAACCACCAACCTTAATACATATTTAATTCTTTAATTTTTGAGAAACTATATATTATTATTTTTTAATATGTGATAAAAAATATTTTTAAATCATATTCAATAAAATTAATGAGAAATACTTTTTAAAAAATTCAGTAATTTCGTCTAAATCTACATTCACAAAGAATTTTGTGACATGACACGTGTTTGACACATTTGAATGATAACAATAATTGTTTCATCAATATATTTATCCAAATGGGTTGTGATTTTATTTACAAAATCTCTTCATAATATACACAACAGTCTATTATTCCGAAAGAAAAATGAAACACATGATCATAAGTAAATTATGTATAAATCAGAAAAATTATTTAATTAACATTTATTATGTTTATTCTAAAACAATGTCAATAAATTTTATAAGGTGTCTTCTAATAAGATGGTTACTTTCTTTAGAATTGGTTTAATCATTTTCATTACGAAAAATTTTATAATATCATGTATCCGTGAACTTTGTAATATAGAAGAAAATTATCACATTAGTAATACGTAATAATTAAAATTTTGTACAAATAGATGAATAATATTTTTTACTTCTCGATTATGAAATACATATTTTAAAGTGTCTTGTTGTTCTTGTTGTTTCCATATGTAGGTAGTTCATAACAACGAACAAATCTAAATTTAAACGAACATTACATCTTGAAAATGATTCAACTCATATATGGTGCTGAAAAGAGGAGTCATTTCAAAATTCTATTTTGGAATAGATAAATTTAGTAAGATAAATAGAATAAAATTGGTTTCTAATATAATATGCAATATTGCATTATTTATAATTTTAAATTCAAATAAGACATTCCAAGGGACGATAATTATATATTTGATGTTTTTGACATAATTATATCATACATTAACTATTTCAAATTATGGAGATCTTGAATTGCATGCATTGAGTGTCAAAAATTTCTGATTATTGAGGGTAATAAACATGTTTATTGGGAGTAATTTAATGTCCATTTGAAACTCTTTTGAATCTATCTTTTTAATTTTTTTGTGCTCTCTTATTTGAAATTTTAAGAAGACAATTCAAGATATACAATATACATATGGTTTTGAAAGAAAATTACAACGCATTAATTCTTTCAAATTAAAGTAATTTTGAAATAATATGTATTCGAGATAAAAAAATTTATGATCATTAAATGGTAAATTAATGTTAATTGGAAAACCTTGTTCTAATGATAACTTCTAACACTCAATCAATTTTATTTTTAGAAAAATTAAATAAAATAATTAAATATTATATTTTTTTAGTAAGTAATTTGAGAAGAAATTACTTAAAATAGAACAATTTATTTTTGAATGATTTACCTAATGAGTGATACTTAACATTGCAATCATTTGTATTTTAAATTTATTTATACTGTTTTTAATTAAACTGATTGATATAATCAATGCAAATAATAATTGAAGTGGTCATTTATTGCAGTACACATATATCAATATTCATAATAAATTTTTCCTTTTTTAGAAATGACATTTTGGCGGGAAATTACTATTTTTGGCAAAAACTCTGCTTTTATATATATATATATATATATATATAGATTTTTAGAAAAATTAAATAAATTAATTAAATATTATATTTTTTTAGTAAGTAATTTGAGCAGAAATTACTTAAAATAGAACAATTTATTTTTGAATGATTTACCTAATGAGTGATAGTTAACATTGCAATCATTTGTATTTTAAATTTATTTATACTGTTTTTAATTAAACTGATTGATATAATCAATGCAAAATTTTTAATATAATTTATGTTTTCAATAGAATTTAGTTTTAATTTGAGTAAAAAAATAAAAAAACATATGATACATAAATTACATTTGAATTAATATAAAAATTAATTAAATTCAAAATTGAATTAAATGAATTGATATAATCAATGCAAACAATAATTGAAGTGGTCATTTATTGTAGTACACATATATCAATATTCATAATAAATTTTTCTTTTTTTTAGAAATGATATTTTGACGGAAAAATTACTATTTTTGACAAAAACCATGCTTTTATATATATATAGATATGTCTTGAACCGTAATTCCGAGTTAATACAACACTCCAAAAGTACTGAGGATCCATTGAAGTGAACGCGCAGCCAGCATTAATATAAATTGATGTGCCCTACACAATTAGTCTTTATTAAATATGGAGAAAAGACATCTTCTTTTTTCTTACAATTTATTAACTATATATTTATTTTTCTAAAAAACTTAAATAATGTCGCACATTAAAAATTTAGAAACTCTAATGTGAAATCGGTCGATCCGATTTATATTTTTTATTAAAAATAATATTTTTGACATAAAAATACTTATTTTCATAAATTAGGTCGGTTCAGCTTTGACACAATCATACCAGAGTTTTTTGTTTTTGAGATATGGAAATTGAAGGAATCATTTATGTGTTGGTTTTGAAGAGATCACATTCGTAATCAATTCCCATCGCTGCGTTTTCCTATGAGAGCTTTTAATGCCCGATTAAATTTTGTCTGAGAATAGAAGATCAAATGCATGCATTTCTCTCTTTGAAAGATATTAAATAATTTTCTAATGAAAATATACTTTTGCTAAAAAAGTAAATGGCAAGAACCTTACAACAATTTATAGTGGGTATCACAATAGTTCAATCCTTGTTCAAATTCTCCGAGAGGAAAAAAAAATCACTTGTTCATATTCATGGAACATACAATGTTAGACAAGAGTAGGTTTCTTGTTAAACGGTTTCACGAATCTTTACTAGGTGAGACGAGTCAATTCTACTGATATTCACAAAAAAAAGGTAATAATCTTGGCAGAAAAAGTACTACTTTTTCATGGATGACCCAAATAAGATATCTGTCTCACAAAATAGACTTGTGAGACCGTCTCACATAAGTTTTTGCCTTATCGCACAAATAATGTGTTTTTTTCCTGATATTGTTTTTTGTGACGGTAATATGAAACCTTTAAATACGCGACCTAATTTTTTAGAGATATTTTGTTATCTAACATTAGTCGATCACTATTCTTTTAACAATGACATTTTGCATTACATTTCAAATACACTCGAGAAATTAAAGATTATTATTTTTTAAAAATATTTCACCAAATCCACTTTCCAAAATATCCCATATTTTGAAATAGCTACAACCCATTTTTCTTTTAGCACTCCAAGTATTAAGAGACTGAGATAGCCCATACAGTATGGGTTCCATACTTCCATTGTATTAGTTTTTAAAGCCCCGTTGGTTGGCTTATATATCCTTGCATTCATAGAGTCTAGTGAAATTTTAGAGAGTGGCACTCAAAAATGTGTGCTTTCCGACAATTTATGGGGAAAAATTCGCGTACAGTACGTTTTCAATGAGTGTGTAAAGCAGCGATTTTTTTGCTGCACAAATTCCATTCAATTTGATTTAATTGTTCCCAAAAGAAATTTTCAATGACATTTGAAACTGAGGATTTTTTTGAAATCTCGTTTCGTTATTCATACGCGTGAGTTTTCAACTGACGCAGCAATAAAATTAAAACAACAAAAGGGACAGCTATATATGGAGTTATTTGTTGCTTAATCACTACCATAGACATAACTGTGTGAATTTGTTTTATAAAATAGAGAAAATCAGGATTTTATTTTCGTAAGTTGATTTATTTTGAGTTTTAGTTTGTTAACTTGTCAAATTTTGTTTTTCATATTGTAACTTCGATTTGTTTTTGCTTCTGGTTACTTAATTAAATGGATCAAACAAAACCTATATATTACATATATTAAAATTTATATGATCAACTTTTCACCGATAAATTGTTGAAAGAATATATCAATATATATTCAATATTTAAAAATGTTTGTAGTAGATTTTGGTGTCCGTTTTGTATTTTAACCATGTAAATTGTTAAAATTTGATTTCAATCCAATAATTTGGAGATTTTTTTGTCCAAAATCACAAAATTCAACAAACATTGTTTATTTGAAAACGATGCTCGCATACGTGACTCATGTGGTGATAATAAATTTTATATCACATAAACTAAAATTTATCTAAGCAAAATGAAAAGATTTTTTCTTCAAATTTGAGCGTCGTTTTATTATATACATATATTTAGTAATAACACTTAATTTTAAAAGTTAATTTTAATTTATTATAATAAAATTAAGAAAATAAAAATTATAGGTTCAAAATAAAAAAAATAGCATGCTAAATTTTCAAGATTTTATTATAACAAATTCCGAAAACAAACATTATCATCAAAATATCTGATACTCACGGGAAATTTAGGGTCCGATTCCGGCAAGCGTCACTAGTACAGACTGCATGGTTTTGAAATTGTCCTGAGCCTGAAATCACGAAGAAGACCGTTAGAAGGGGAGCCAGGAGGGTGTTCTGGCGTAGCCCCTCCGACGCTCAAGTCAGCGACTGAGGATATATGGGGGGAGCAGCTAAGGGTGCTGCTAAAAACAATAACCTGGGCTCTGATGGGCTTCCCACCCAAATGTAGACTGGGCCTCCAAGATGTAAACCGGGCCTAGGAGCCCATGGTGTATCCATATCGTTTCTTGAAACAGGAATAAAATCATTTTTCGTCACTCAAAATGACCACTGATGTCACCTAAGCCAAGTCTTCATGGACACTTAAATATCGAAAAATAAAATATCTCAAATTAACATTTTCCAAATCATAATTTCACCACAAGACCATAAAATTGTACAAATTCATATAAAAACTATATAGAGTTTGGGATCTGGAATTTTAATTTTAATCTAGAATATGGGATTGGGAAGAATAGAAAAATAAAAATTCAAGATATTTTGTTTTCATACATCCACTCTCCCATTAAGATGAGATTTGAGTGGGAGCGAGGCTACCAAATAAATAATATATATTTTTAAAGCATATAAACAATGTATTTTGATGATGATTGGATGAGTCAAAAAAAAAAAAAAAAAAAAAAAATCTGCTGCTGCGTCCGAGTCTTTGAAATCTTCTTTCTTCTTTTTTACTGCATTAATCCAAATCGATCGGCACATTTTATTTGATGGAGATCGTGGTTATCATGTCTGTGGATAATCTCGGTTAAACTTTATTTTAAAAAATAATTCTTATATTTTATTCAAAAAAGTTAATTTTTCAAAAACAAAAATCGATCAAAGTTATCTCTCCAAAATTTTGACGAAATTATGTTAATGGACCTAAATACTGTAATATTATTTAAATATGGTAGATAATATACAACTGATCTTACTTTGTTTGTATAATAAATTACAAGTAAATTCAGATAAAAAAGAAGAGAGACGGGGGAGCATTTTGCTGCCGTTCAATTTTATTTAAATGTTTTTTTTAATGACAACGAAACATGAAGTCGTCCCTTTGCCTACAAACCAAACTGTATTGGCCAATGAGCCCTTTTTTTCTTTGAAAGAAGGTTCCTTAGTCTGATTTTTATTTCTTGACACCAACACTACCTTGTGAATAATACGTATATGCTCATTCAACTATTTTCAAATATTAATTTAATTAGTAGCATGGGAACCGATTCAGTATAATCGTTCTTATTGTTGTTGTTGTTGTTGTTATATTAATTATAGATTTGTTCTATATAAATTTTGGGATTTTGAATTTAGTTATTTTTTTCTCATATATGGGTCAAAAGTTCGTTTTCAGGTCATTTTCTTCAGTTGTTGATATCATTGTTATCATTTTACAATTTTTTTAGTCCTTTTTGGACATGACAACTATTTAGTTAGTATCACATTGAAAAATATATTATTAATAATAAAATTTGACAAAATAAAGAACGAGATCGAAAAAACAAACATTTTTTTTTGTCACGCAAATTAGATGCTCAAAACTCTCGAGTTAGGTATATTATGCTGGCCTGCCCTTACCCTCTATATATACACACAAACTACACCATGAAATACAGGGGAAGTGCAGAAAGCTGCTAAGAATCCCATATTCAGTCAGTGAGTCAGTCTGCCTTAGAAGATTTCGACAGAATCTGCTTCTGTCTCCGCCGGTATGTTTCATTAAACCTTCGATTCGAGTTTTTTTCCCCATGTTAGATGAAACAAATAGAAAATATGACACTAAGAATCATATTTCAATAAAAAAAAATAATTTAAATTCAAAATACCCTGTCAAAACTTTGCACGCTCGAATGATGCATGAATAATTTTTGGTGACCAAGCGACCTAACTTGCCGAATCTTGTTTCTTTTTACTATATTTTTTTGGCTCCTTTATCTAATCTTCCAGGAAAAATAATAAAGGTATTCATGAATGTTATTTGGCAGTAAATTAACTCTCCAAGGAATCAACATGAACGGCAGCTCTATCCATGGAAGGTAAACAAAAATAATATTCTATCATTTATTTATTATTATTTGTTTACGCATGTTCTCAAAAGATTCCGCAAGTGCACTTTTTTTTTTATTATTTTGATTTCAAATTGAGTATTTTAAAGTTTAGTTTTACAAATGTTTTGTGAATTAAACAATTAAATTTTTTTGAACATTTCATCTAGATTGGAAGGCAAGGTTGCGATTGTGACCGGTGGGGCAAGCGGCATCGGAGCAAGTACAGTTCGCCTTTTCTTTGAAAACGGCGCGAATGTCGTGATCGCGGATGTTCAGGACACCCTTGGCCAATCTATAGCCAACAACCTGGACAGCTCCAACACGCACGTCTGCTACGTTCACTGCGATGTCTCAAACGAAGATGACATCATAAACCTAGTCGACACCACCGTCTCCAAATTCGGCCACCTCGACATAATGTACAACAACGCCGGCATCATGAACGGCGCCTCGGAGAGCATCCTCGCTACGAAGAAGGCCGACCTGGAGCGGATGCTGAGCGTCAACCTGGTAGGTGCACTTCTGGGAGCCAAACACGCCTCAAGGGTGATGGTCCCGAACAAAAAGGGATGCATACTTTTCACCGCCAGCAGCACGACCAAGATCGCCGGGATCGCTACGCATTCCTACGCGGTTTCGAAGTATGGGATCGTTGGGTTGACGAACAACTTGGCGGCGGAGTTGGGGTCGCACGGGATCAGGGTGAATTGCATCTCACCATTCGGGGTATTGACTGGAAGTGATCATAGTGAGGAAAAAGTGAGACGGTTTGAAGCGTTCATGGGTGCAGTGGGCAACCTAAAAGGGGGAGTCTTGACGGCCGAGGATATCGCAAAGGCTGCACTTTACTTGGCTAGTGATGAGGCATCGTACGTGAGTGGGATGAATCTTGTGGTGGATGGTGGGTATAGCGTGGTGAACCCTACTTTGATGAGGGCTACGAGTATGATGAGGTGATCGTATTCGTTCTCTCTTTATCCGATATAAAGGGTTAATATTTCTGCAACAAGTATTAAGTTAATGGGATATATGATTAAAGTTTCTGAGTAATTTCGAAACTTTTTTGACACTCAATACTTGTAAACATCAATAAAGAAATGTGGGTTTTGAATATGCAGTACTATGTGAGCGTATGCTACTTACTATATATGCCTATGCTACAAAAGAAATCAACAAAATTTGAATTATTTTAGTAATTTGAATCAAAGATTGCGTAATATCTAATAAACGATTATTGAAGATCTAAAATAATTTTCAAACGGCCTGGAAAAGTTTAAAGTTGTGGCCTTTTTGAAAAGGCGACAGGTTTAATTCCAAGGGTGCATCATGATTTCAAAGGCGACTAACTTTGGGATGGTCTTCTAGAACATGATGTGTGGATTTGTAGACCTTTGGTTTGAACTGTACGTGAATCCTGAATATTCATTCAGTCTAAGATAAAATTCAACATGTTGTTTCGACGAGGAAAAAGAAATTTCTACGTAAATATTCCGCTCCGACTACGCTGACTGTAGATTATTACCGAAAATTATATTTGAATTGAATCAGATGAAAAAAAGATCTGACACAGTAAAAGGCATAATATCCTGATGGAGCAGATCGAGCAATGGTATCTTGTTGAGAAATATCTGACATAGTAAAATAAAGGCCAATTTGCTATTTTAGAAAAGAAAAAACAAAGTGGCCGGCAACAGGCCTTTCGATTCACCATCCACTGGTTGTCAGTTATGTGTTGACGTAAATACAAAATCCACAATGAACTCGTTTGTTATTTTCTTTTTGGAAAGATTAAGGACTAAAAGTTTTATGATAAATTAATGTTCAAGGACTAACAACGTTTTTGTAGAATGTATAGCTACTAAAAAAATTTTGACCCCCCTTTCCTTTATGCAATTCAGAGAGACGGGTTTACGGTCATCGCCATTTTTTATATGGACTCCGAAGTTATCCATATCTTATATCTAATCGAAGTTTATAGGTTCCACGACTAAGGGAGGAACACCGGACGCATGCATGATATAATAGCTTTCATTAGCAACCAAATGCAAAACTAGAATTTTCCAATGTCAATGAGATTTACCGATCTATTTTTTTCTGGATCGTGAGGTGTAAACTAAGCCACATTGTTCATTTAATTACAACTTTTTCGGCAAGTGATGTAGACCTCTTCGAATGTTGACAGAGAACGATTTGAGTGACGATTGAGATAAGAAAGATTAACAAGAAAGAAACCATAGAATAATGCTAAAAAAGATGAACTATCTTAATGAAAATTTATCTTCAGAAGTTCTCCAAACTGATAGTGTTGTGTGTCAAGTATTCGAAAGCGAGCTAATGGGACTACAAAGCATCTAATATTTACATTGCACGTCTGATCAACGAGTTGCACGGTTCCTTTCCAAGATCCTCCAATGTTGATGGTCACCTCTCTTTTGGAACACGCTTTTCAGCATCGAACATGTCTCCGTCCTCTTCTTTCGTCCTGTAGTCATTTGGCCTTGGTTCTGGACCAATATCCCTGACCCAACTTGCTGCATACAGTCGTGATGCTTCCTTCAGCACCTAAATTAACAATTCAATATGCAACAAAATTAGCATTCCATGCATGAATAATCATGTCACGATTTCTATTTGCTGTCTTAAACCCAACATATCATAAAATAAAAATTAATAGCTCTGCAACTAGATGTCAAAAAAGGTTTAATAACAACGAATATCGATGAGGAAACTAACGAGGTATCGTTCTTTTCAAGTAAGTTAAGTGAGGTGGATCAGGCAAAGAGGAAGGAAATGCTATTTCCTTGAGATCATATCGAACATAATTGAAAACTTTCCTTTACACCACTTCCAACTTCGTTTTGCAAGTGGATGTTTTCGCCTGCCAGGAAAGCGGGTGAGCCATGTTTGGAGACTTTCTGCTCGGTGAAGAGTCCATCACATTTTTTTATTTTCTTTTTTAAATTTTGGACAGTCAAGATTTTTCTGGCTGAGGATCTAAGCTATAGAAATATGGTTGTTATTAATTTTTTAATATTTTAAAAAATATTTTAAATTAAAAATATTTAAAATTGTAAGAAATCCAAAAATTAATAATAAATTATAAAAATGTATAAAATTATTGAAAAAAAAACTTGAAAGAACATATTTGGAGTTTACTATGAAGATGTTTAATGAAATTTGTTCACTTTTTAATCATGTGTAATTTTCAATTATTTTATTTTTGCTTTTTAATTATGTTTAATTTTAATTTGTGTTTTAAATTTTAATTATGTGTGATTGTATTTTAAAAATTATTTGTAATTAGTATATTTGTTTAGTTATTCCGTTTTTAAAATACGGAGTTATTTAATGAAATAAAAAAATGTATATTTCAACATCATCTTTGTAACGTAATCTAACCATTGCATGTCATGAGATGAATTTATTAATGCTAACATTAGCATGAGACATCATGTTTTATCGTTTTAGACTTTTTGTCGCTTCAAGAATTTTATCAATATCCCAAATTCAATTACTTTTGAATAATCATACATTTTAAAAATAAATAAACATTATCGATGAACGAAATTTTTTTATCCAAAAATCCAAATGTAATAATTATTCTTAACCATTTATATGAAATGTTAGTATTTAATAATCGTGATAAAACATTGATTTAATAGAATGATCGGATAGATTAATGAAGATATCAAGGAATCATACCACATGGATGGATTTGTACTATAAAATGGGGAGAAACTGTAATTAGAGTCCCACCCTTACATTAATGTATATTCGACTATATTTCTACAATTCACACGTGCTAAAATATTGTGCCAAAGTGAAGGAGAATGGACCACAGCAATTGACGTTTGCTATTTTATAAAAGACTATCTCATATTGAATGTTCCACAAACACTTGACCAATATTTCAATTACATATCCAAAATTTTCATAACCATCTACGATAAAATCCTTGAATTATTGTATAACTACCTCGATACCGCTTTTTTTAGTACAAATACACTGGACATCCCCAGGAGATAATCGTATAAACAATAGAACCTCAACACCTACGAATCAAGATAAACAAAATAAATCGGTGGCACTCGGTAGACATATGTATGTGTGAATCTAAATATTCCTTATAAGCTCTTCGATCCCTCGACTTTTCATCTTCAAAGAATACTCTATTACGCATGTTCCACACATGATAAATCGTCGCAGCAAAGGCCGTGACCCGATAACCCTTTCTTGATTGCATTGATATATGTATGGCCATATCGGTTAAGTCTATTCAAAATTCGAAGTAACGTTTTTTTTTTTTAATTTTAATATAACATGTTTAATTGATCATCGGATAATAAAAAAATGTCAAAACTTGTATAATGTAGTCGACCCGATCATCTTGATATTGCACCTCAACATGGGTCCATGGATACGTGTCATATATATATATATATATATATTTATTTATTTATTTATTTTAGGCTATTGATAAATAATGTATTGTTCATATATATGCGGCCATTGAAATTAAAAATAAAAATAAAAAATTCAACGCCTAATAACGGGGCTTTTTTTAAAAATATTATAAATTAAAATAATAATTATAAAAATATGGCAAAATGAGAGTGTTTGTAAAAATATAGTAATCCGCTGCACACTGCAGCGGATTCATCCGTTTTTTATAAAAAAAAATTAAAAAAACTAAAAAAAAAAAAAGAAAAGTGAGTGGGTGACGGATTCAAAGAATCCGTGACAGTCTGTCACGGTGTCTACTCCGCGTATATTCCTCTATAAATAAAAATTTCGGTCCGCTTCAAATTGTATCCTTTCTATCTTTCCTTCCTTCGTCCGAAAGTATTTCCGTAATAATTCTCGCATTTATCCGATTCAAATGCGCAGAATCCATCTTTTCTAAACTACAAGAAATATGACCTATCGCGACGCACCGAACGTTGAACGTCGTCTTATGGCACCATTTGGCGACGCATAATGTGCTCAGCGTCGCTGAAATAGCGAATCATGCGCGTTCATTTCCCCCCCCTCCCCCCCCCCTTTTTTTTGGGTTATTTGGCGACGAAACAAACCTAACGCGTCACGAAATATAAGCATTTGACGACATAGAGCACACTGAACGTCGCTGATACGTGGCGGGAAATTTTCCCACCAACATTCTAGGTTCTTTGGCGACATGACTCAGTTAAAGCGTCGCAGAAAGATAATCCTAGAGCGTCGCAAAATTGGTAAATCTTTTCACGACGCGTAGCAAGCGTTGCCGAATTTTTTTTATGGAAAAGTTATTTCATTGGTACATTTGACGACGCATCGTATACTCAAACGTCGCTAAAGCGTGGAGAGTCCTTTCGCAACGCGACTCATTGGCCTTTGTGCGTCGCCGAATAGCATTAATTTTTCATTGTATTCAGCTCGATTCAGTTCATTACACATCTCACATCTCGTATTAACATCTAAACTTAATATATTTTCCCTTATTCTATTAAGTTTTAAGTGTGTCTCATGATAGGTGTGTTCAAACAATTTTGTTAAAATCGAAAAACAGAAATTCAAATCGAAAAAATAAGTAACGGAACTGAATCTAACCGACAACCGAGTTTTTTTTATTTTGGATACAAATGCTAAAAATGAAATTTATATTATTAGATTTCAGATTATGTGTCAAAACCAAACAGACAAAAAATATCCAAAATTTAATTAACTTAATACATTTTTTTATATAGATCATATATATTTTATAAAATAATTTTTAGTGAATCAAGTATATGTTTGTTAATTTTTAGTTGATTAATATTTATTTAATTCATTTCGATCTTATATTTAAATGTTTTATAAAAAATTAACTGAAAAAATAATATCTAAAATTTTATATTATTATTTAATTATTAATTTAAATAATTGCCCAAACTGAATAAATGAAATCGAAATAAGCAAACCATTTTTGTATAAAACAAATTTAACCGAAGTTTTAAGTTTCTAAAATCAAAAACCGAAATTAAATTGCGTCAAATAGAACCGAACCGAACTGAACCAACCGATTAACATATCTCAAATATTATATACGTGAAGTAAGCCAACCCGACTCATATCTTCAATGAAAAATAATATGTTTGACATAAAAAAATATTTTTTCATTTGTCGGATCGAAAAAATATTTATCTTACAAAATTGACTTGTTAGACAGTGTAATGAAAGTTTTTACATTAAGATTTTTGTGCCAATTCTTTTTAAAAATTTAAACTCGTTAAATTTATAATGAAAAACTTTCCACGTATTATAAAAACTTTTATTTCATTATTATTTTGACTCATATTCAGTTTTTGTTTCGCAAAATTTATTATTTTATAACTTTTTTTTATATGTATTATATATATACATATATTTATTTATATACAAAATTGTAATTTATGTTTGTATTATTTATTATAAGTATTTTCATTCTCCCACTATTTCTCCCCCAATTTTCCCCGCCTTATAGAATTCTCAAATCTCTACCGCCTCATAGAATCCTCAAATCAGCGTGATCGTTCTTCTCTTCTATCCCCAAATCTCTCCCGCCTCATAGAATCCTCAATCATCGTCATCGTTCTTTTCTTCTATCGGGAAGTGGCTTCAAGTGAAAGATTATCAGAGAGCTGTTGTTAATCAGAAGAGGCAGGGCCGGATTTCATCGACATCGAATCTGTTGAGGTGAAGAAAGCTGCATAATTTTAGTTACCCAATCTTTGATTGTCAATTTTTAAACATTTCGATTGTGTATATAATTACGCACTTTGTATTTCAAATATTAAACCCTTTTACCGAAGAATATTGGGCTTTCTTTGTAAGGATGGGGAATGGATACGAAACGCCTCGTTTCGGAAGGATGATTATCGGTCCATATAGTGTAACTCTAAGCCAAGAAATGTGAGCATGCCAAAACAAGGGAAAATCTTTTCGTTGGTGATATTCTTTCGAGAATAAAATAGCTCCCAGTAATTAACATTTTCCCGTTGCCTTTTAAGCTTATAATTGAAAAAACAGAATAGTTATCACTCAAATACATGTTCAATGCCAACACGTATCTTCCTTGAAAGCTAATGACATATACTAGCACATTAGAAACTCATTTGGTAAATATAGACATGAAGAAACACAGTCTCATGTACACAGACCACAGAAGCATACTTGTAGCAATGAAAAAATGAAATCTCAGACGCAAGGAATTCGTATTTCAACTATTGGGGAAAATACTTGCTGAGAAATAAAATCATTTTCACATAATGGTAGCAAAAGAACGTTCAAATCTTAATTTGTTGTTCCTAATTGTTCATTGTGCAAGAATTTCAATTAACGGCATTTTGTTGCTTAATTTTTATGTGGCCTTTGTATTATATATTGAACTACGGCATATGTCTCATGTGTGTAAGACATGACTACAACATCTTTTTCCATTGTTTTATTTGGTTTGTCAATAATTTTGTTAGTAGTTTTTTTAAAATGTTCGTGGATCATTTGTTAGAAGTTAATAATTAGTTCTTTATTTAGTAATAATGAGATAGACAGTAATGTATGGAATCTTGTTGATTTTCATGTAATTGAATGAAACTTAATGTATATATTTGTTGACTCTAGTTTTTCAAAATGACGATTGACAAAAGTTGGATGAGTGTGACGAATAGAATCTCTCTCGAATATTAAAATGGTGTTCGAACATTTGTAACACGAGCTATCGAGTACTTCAATGAAGAGGGGGAAATAAGATGCCCTTGTAATACTTGTTTGAATCATCTGTATCAGCCATTGCGCTTAGTAGAGATACACCTAATAAAACATGGGATACAACAATCATACAAAGTGTGGGACTACCATGGTGAGCAGTATGAACATCCACCGACAGAGCATGAAGTTTTATCTGATAGTGATGCTCAAGATGAAATGATAGACGTTCTAGCTGATTTGACTGGACCAGTAGAGATAGGAGAATCCAGTGAGCCTATTCGACATCAAGGTTTGCAAACTGATAATTTCGATGATATGTTCAAGGAAATTGAGAAAGAATTGTATCCGGGATGTGTAAATTTCTCGGCGCTTAATTTCTTGGTAAAATTAATGCATGTGAAGGTACTGAACAAATGGAGTAACAAATCTTTTGATATGTTACTTAAGTTATTGAAGCAGGCATTTCCTCAAGCATTATTACCTGGCTCACACTATGAGGCAAAGAGAAAGCTAAGTAAACTGGGATTGGGGTACGAGTCAATTCATGTATGCGAACATGATTGTGTTCTTTTCTGGAAAGAGAATGTTGGGCTTCAAAATTGTCCTGTATGTGGAGTGAGTAGATGGGTTGACAAAAATACGAAAGGAAAAAAAATAGCAAAAAAAGTGATGCCGATATTTTCCCCTAACTCCTAGATTAAAGCGTTTGTATAGTTCTAGGCACACTGCAAGAGATATGAGATGGCATGATGCTGAGCGGCTAAAAGATGATGGTGTTTTAAGGCACCCCGCTGATGGTTCTGCTTGGAAGATGTTTGATATGAAATTTCCAGCATTTGCAATGGATCCTAGAAATGTGCGTCTTGGTTTGGCAACAGACGGTTTTAATCCATTTGGTAGCATGAGCACGACTTATAGTATCTGGCCTGTTATTACGTTGTCTGAAAATATGAAATCTGAAAATATGATGTTGTCTTTATTGTTCACACCACCTTGGTAGCATGAGCACGACTTATAGTATGCCTGTTATGGTTGTTCCATTTCACTGTGTACTCGTACTCCGGTGCTATTATCAATGGTGTTAAGTTTCTTGTGGAACAACGAGATGTGAGACGAACCACACAAAATAGCGGTATTCTTGTACCAGATGTAGAAGGGCAAAACTTCTATGGTGTTCTTCAAGAAGTTATAGAGTTGTGTTATTTAAAAGATTGCACTGTGTTGATATTCAAATGCAAATGGTTTGACACTGATACTAGGAAGAGAAGAATTCAAATAGACAATATATTCACGAGCATCTATACTGGGGCAGAATGGTACAAGAATGATCCATTTATACTTGCATCGCAGGCGAAGTTAATATATTACTTGAATGATATCAAGAATGGCCCAATGTGGAAATTGGTGCAGTCTTATACACCACGTAATCTATGGGACTATCCAAATGCTGAAGTTGAAAATGATGTTGACACAACTAGTTTTGATTCTCAAGTAGTGCAGGAATTGAATTCACAATCATTGCAATTTTTGGTAGAATTACCAGAGTTAGAGAATACCAGCTTCCATCGTGATGATGTTGAACCAACCGAGGTTATGAATATCGATCATTTGTTGCACAATTTAGGTGATTTTGTAGTAAGTGATGACGATTTTGAAGACGACACATTAGAAGAATATGAAGAACAAGATGACGGTACTGTTGAAATTGACGAGGATGATGGTATTGAAAATGAAAATAATGACACTACTTCAGACGAAGTAAGAATTATATTTTTCATATTACTGTCGGTTTATCTATTCTCTATATTATTGTTCATTTGTTCAATGATTTTCGATGTTATTAAATTATTCGTATTATTAATTTTTTTAATATATTTTTTACAGGATGTCTAGTTTGAATGCTAGTGGTTCTGGTACTGGAGAGGGTGGATCGGGAGGGGACGGAAGAGGTAGACAGACAACATGGAGACGACAATCTTGTAGTAAAGTTCTTGAGAAAGCATTGAGAAAGCGAAAAAATGATAAATTGGAGGTTGAGTTTGAAGAGTATACAGGGGGTAGTGTTGGAGAAACTGGAAAATGGTTTAATAACTTGATAGCTCAAATAGTCCGAGATACAATATCTCCTCGTATTACAGCTTGGGAGGATGTCACTTTGGTTGAAAAACAACTCATCTTTGATCGTCTTGATGTAAGTTTGGAAATTTACATTATGTTATTTTAATGATATAATAATAAGAATTTATGTATTAATGACTTGGTTTTTTTTTTTTTTGAAGAACAAATTTACATATCCAAAGACGAGTGTGGTGAAGGCGGAGGTAGAGCGGCTCGCCATGAGAGCAATTCGAGAATGAAGATGCAAGATGAGGAGGCACTGGAAGCAACTCGACGGGTTGCAAAATAAAGATGCACCAAAGAGAAAGCCATATAAGGGAGTAAGCCAAGATGATTGGGATTTTCTTTGTGATTATTTTGGAAAGAAGAAACAAATGGTTAGTAATAATTAGATTAGTTGATAAATATTTTATTATTACTTTCACTAATATTATTCTTTATTTTGTAGGAAAAATCCGAGAAGAATACAAATAATCGGTTTTGTAGACCACTTGAAGGCGCTCATGGATCGAAGACTTTGGTTCAACATTATCACGCTGCTGTAAGTTTTATTATAAAATAATATTTATTTCTACATTTTATATGATAATAACGGTTTTATTTTTTAAGGCCGATCCTGTGACGGGAGAGCTACCGAGTGTGATCGACACATTTGAGCAATTGTTTCACAAAGGAGGAAAATGGAAGAATGATTGGGCATCACAAAAATATGTAAGTATCTTTTACTATTTTTTTAGGAGACCCATGAATATTAATTGTTTTCTTTGTGCCATACCAATTTTTCCCTCTCGATGTATACGTGTCTTGGTTTTCTTATGTTCATTGGTGTATATGTTTTCTGGGTTTTGTTATTGGTGTTTTTGAGTGCCATTCCTTCGAATAGTTTGTTTATTTTATGCTTTTGAATTTTTTGGCATGGTCAAGCTTCTTTGCTTGGATTAGAGAAAATAATGGATTTAAATCCATTAAATGCTTTATTATTTAGTTTTAGAGCATATTTTCTTTTTGTCCATTATATTTTTAGTAACAATGATTTTTTTAAATACTAATATTTTAATTTCTTTTAAGGCTGAAATGGTGGAAGTTCGATCGACTCAGCCAGAGGGTGAAGTGTCTGTCTCTACTATTGATAATGTGAATAAGCCCAAAGATGTCAATATCATGACGCAAGTTTTAGGCTCACGGTCTCGCTACGTCAAGGGTTTAGGTCCATTACCTAAACTATCTATAGTGGGTGGTCCTAGGGCCACAAACATCAGCTCAAAGCATAATGATGATGATGAAAAAGTTATGGCTCTGCAACAAATGATCGATGAGCAAAAACAGACTATAGGTGAGCAGCAACAGACTATAGGTGAGCAACAACAAAAATTTGATGCACTATTGCAACACTTGCAACAGGTCATTCCTGATTTCTCTTTTCAGCCTCCATCGACAGGCTCTTCCACTTGATCTCCTCCATCACTTCCTTCGCCTCCAACGACTATGTAGTTTTTTTTATTTATTTTGCAACAACGACTATGTCGTTTTTTTAATTTTGCAACATTATCTAATTAGTATTTGAGTAAGTTTGTTTTTGAACATTATTAGATTAGTTTGTTTATCTTTTTTAAAAATATTTGATTGTTCAATAGTAAATTGCACATCTATTAAATTTTGTTATATATATAATTACTTTATTTGATATTCATATTTAATAGACAAATATAATATTAATGACACATTTTGACAATGTTTTTATAGGATTAATAAAAAATAGAAAAATCGGTAACGCTAAAGGCGTCGCCAAATGTCTAATATCTTTGGTGATGAATTTTTTTTCGTCGCCAAATAATTACAATAATATAGGAAAATTGAATTAAAAAATACATTTCGCGACGCAAGGAAGGCGTCGCCACATGATAATACTTTTTGGCGATGTGTCGGATCAGTGTCGCGAAATGCGTATACCATTAGTGGCGTTTTACTTTCTGTGTCGCCAAAGGCCAGATTGACATTTGCCTACGAACATTTTGTGACGCAACTCAGCGACGAGTTTTGGCGTCGCCAAATATTCGGCGACGTGTTTTCCTTACATTTTGCTACAGTTAGTCAACGTCGCTGAAATGTAAAATTTCTTGTAGTTAATTCAATATTGTATTGATATTATTTGTTGATTTTATTATCCTTTTAATTTGAAGATATATCAAGAGGTAATGCTTAATTTTTTTGATAATATTATAATTATATATTAAGAATTAATATTTTTTGTGTATTTTTTTTGATAATATTTGTCATTTATTTCAGATATTAACACCGTCCGTTGAAATTATTACAAATTCCGTATAATTACGTCGGAGAAGGTAATTTAAGCAATTCTTTTAATATTTTGTTTGTATTTTTATATTATATTATATTAATGTAATTATAATTTTGTTCATTAACATTATATTAATAAGTCTAATTTAGTTAAATATTATATTTATAATATTAATCATGATATTAAAAAATAGTTGGAATATTAAAAAAATAATAAATATGATATTGTGTTTTTGGAAATTTTTGAAGTTTAATATTTTTAATATAATTAAATTAATTTAATATAAGAATGAGTTAATATTATTGTACTTAATAGTAATAAAATTATAAAGTATTTTGTTATGTTTTGTTAAAAAATTTATAAGAATTTATATATGAAATAGTGTTTAGTTACTCTTTAACTTTGGACACTTTAATATAATTTATATAATGTTATAAAAAAAAATTTGTTGATGCAAAGTAATATAAGAAATTGATAATTCTAATTAAAATATTTTTATCCAACTATATATTTTGAAATAAGTTACTTAAAAGTTTAATATAAGTAACTTATATTAATTTTTGTTGTCATATATTAATTTGTGTTGGTGTATACAATTTTTTTTTTGAAAATTATGTAATAAAATTGCACCGAGTATTTGGTGAATTCATCAGTCCTTCAGCTCAAATTTTCGGGATTCTTCTTGCGCAGCTCTTTATTTTTTTTCACTCCTTTGTATTTTTTGTTACGTATAAAGAATCTGTGATTCTTCTCCCTTTATAATTTGCGTCGATCGTGTAATTATTTTAATTCCTAATTTGACTTGATATTTTTCTGTCGAATCTTAGAATTTTAGAGAATTGCGCCGAGTATCAGCAATTCAGAATTTGATTTCGGAGAATTGCGCCGAGTAACAGAATTTAGGAGAATTGCGCCGAGTCTAAGTCGAATCTATATTTTTTCTTTCTATATTGAATTGTTTTTTTATATTGTATCTGATAATTTTTTTAATTAATTGCAGATATTAAACTCCGGTAGCTCATTTCATTACAAATTCCGTACAACGACATTTGAAAAGGTAATTTCAATAATTTCTTATATTTTAATTGTATTATTTATGTTGTATTAATGTAATTATAAATTTTTTCAGTTGCATTATATTCTTTTATATAATTTTGTTATATTTTATATTTTTAATATTAATTATGTTTTATATTTCTCACAGACATGGATACTGTCAGAGCCTTACTTTACGTAGGTGGATATGTCATTATTGAAGATGGTAGGGTTGGACATAGTATTCCCGCGACCAGGCCCATTAAAATCCCTCGCTCTACTACATTTTCTCAATTGTTGAATTATATGCATCGGAAGCTGGAGATCGACCCATCAAAATTCTGCATCAAATTGTCAACGAAATATTGTTATAGCTCGTTGTCTCGTTACATTGAAGAGCATATCTATATCACAGATGATGATAGTCTACAATTTATGTTTGAGTTGCCGACACTGGATTGCTTGTACTTGTATATTGATTCATCGTCAGTGTTACAGAATGTAAATGATTACGATTTTGATGCCAATATATACACCAAATATAAGCACAAACTACTCATAGCAGTAACATTGGATGCCAATAACCAGGTTTTGCCGCTAGCATTTGCGCTTGTTGATGAAGAAAATTACGAGTCTTGGCATTGGTTCCTCGGTAATGTTGCACGACATGTTATCAGAGGGTGTAGTGGTGTGTGCCTTATATCTGATAGACATGCTGGTATAACAAGTGCAGTTCAAGATCTCCCTGACTTCAGGCCTCCTCTTGGTGTTCATCGTTTCTGTTTGAGGCATGTTTGCTCTAATTTCAACAGCAGGTTCAAAAACATTCATTTAAAAGACTTATGTTGGGAAGTAGGGATACAACACCAAGTATCAAAATTTAATGCGACAATGGAGGCAATTAAAACCAATAATGCAGCAGCTTTCACATATTTGTCAAACATTCCAAAAGAAAAATGGTCATTGGCTCATGATGGTGGATGGCGACGAGGGCTAATGACGACGAACATGTCTAAGTGTATTAATGGTGTGTTGAAAGGGGCGCGACGTCTTCCAATAACTGTGAAAGAGATAAAACAGCATCCGTCGCGACAGGAGGAAGACCGGGTCGTCAACATCACGTACAAGCTGTGAACATTTCTACGCGTGATTGCACCTGTGGTAAATTCACAATATTTGGAATACCTTGTTCACATGTGATATGTGCAGCGAAATGGTTTGGTTTGAATCCCGCACAGCTTGTACAACCATGGTTTACATTGAGCGAATACGTGAACACATACGATGGAAGATTCTATCCTATTCATGATGAACAATATTGGGATGAACCTACATTCCAATTACGACACAATGGTGTTCGTCGACAACGGAGGCATGCTGGTAGAGATCGAACGACACGCATAAGAAACGAGATGGACCAGCCATCAACGAGGGCGAGACAACGTGGGAGGTAAAAAATCTACAATAACGTATTTTATTTTATTTTTAAATCGTAACATGTGCAGATGTGAATGTAATTACAAAATTGTGTATAAAAATTTTGTATTTATTGATAATTCTTGTTCATTGCAGGTAGGTGCAGGTGAGAAGATCGAGTTATGGTGCAAAATAATTATGTTTGTGACGTAGATTTTACAATTTAGTATTGTATTGATATGACAATTCAGTGTTGTATTGTTATGAAGATTTTTTACTATGTAGTTTGTTGACATACCTTGACTTGATTTAGCAATTATACTTATGTTTTTTCAGTACTATAAATTTATCCCTAAATTTATTCGTAAAAGAATAATAAGTCACAATCAATACAGTCCACAATTTTAAAAAGTCAATAATACAAAGATAGTTTACGAATGTCGCAAAAAATATGTGCGAACAACAACTTGTAATTAAAATAAAAAATTGCTAAACATACAACAATACGATGTAAGTAATTGTGTATATCTAAATAAATAGTTAATATCGATGGTAACGATGCCTCCCAGTGCCACACGGTGGTCTTCTGATTACTCTACGTCCACGACCTAACATCTGTTCATCATCTCCATGAGTACTTGTTTGTCCTGCAGATGTACTTGTATCGGCAATGTTCCCACCAAACTCAAACCCTTCTGGATCAGAATATTGTGGAAATGGTATGTGCGACGGGTTAAAAGTAGGGCGACTCTCATTCATACCCGGGCGAAAGTCACTTTGTAGAAATTGTGTAAAACTACCAACAATTGGAGTGTAGTAACCAGCGTCATATGATGGAAAGCTTGAAACCACTGGCGGAGTAGTGTACGCCATATTTGAAGATGATGGTCCGGGTTCAAACTCATTTCCTGTCCACATCGGTGGATATTGCACATGAGCTGGGCGTGCCTGTGACATAGATGCATATGTTATGTAACATATATTTAATACAACAAATTAAATTCACGTACATATGTAGATAAATTTACGTTCATATGTAGATAAATAAAACATTTCTTACGATAAATTGTCGGTAGTTTGCATCAACAGGATGATAGCCCATGATGTTCGAAGGTACCACTGGCGGCGAGAGCACTATCTATGAAATGCGATAATACCAACCAATATAGTCCACTGTGATGGCGGGCGTACCAGGTATGACATAGTCTCCACCAATCACAAAATTATATCTATCATTCCACATTTGTACAAAATCCGCGTGATATGTCGCCCAATCGAAGTTGTTCCGGCCTTGTCGAGTCAGCTTATGGAAATTGTCGAAGTTAGTAGCAGGTGGCGGAATACCCTGACGCATTCCGAACTGTCGGAGACACCGCTCAGGTCTATGCATCTCAACGATATGAAAATTAATCAATGCGCATGCCGACCGACATAGATGAATGCTATTTTCATCCAGAATTCTGCCAACCTCCGGACACATATCATAAACTGTCCATAGAAACTGAAGCAAATAAAATGAAAAAAAGATTAGCAATTTCATAATATATAAATAAGATTAAAATTGTAAAAAAATTTCAAACTCTAAACAAATAATTTATATCTACCTGCCCTTCTACCATCCTGTCAAGCATATCTCTCATTATACGAACCGAATGATGGGCCTTGTGTGTCCAAGAAAATCCGCGTCTCCACCTGTAATTTAAAAAAGTACACAATATTTTCATTTAAAAAAATAAGAAATAATAATATTAAATTTTAACTATTTTTTATTAGTACCGTGCGCCGTATGGTGGGAATGGTAGACCCTGCATCACATCTGTAGCCTGCTATTCTAAAATAGATACCTGTTCAGCTCTATCAGGGCAAAGAAGAATAATCCTAGACCACACCCAAATCTGCAATAACATACAACAGAAATAGTCAAATCTTAAGAAAAAAAGTACAAAAAATATAATGACCGTATAAATGTACAAATACCTGCAATATCTGAACTGGGCCAGACAAATCGCCCTTCAAACTCATTGATGTGTCGCACAACTCTCTATAAATATATGCCAACACAGCAGAACCCCAGCTGTACGTATTCACTAATTCTATGTCCTCAAGGAACTGCAAATACATAAGTTTCACAGCAGCACCTTCCGAGCCCGGAAACATACATCCACCAATGATCATTAATGCAACACAACGAGAATATTGTGTCACCTCCTCTTCAGTGCTTTCGTCATTAACCATATTATTCAAGCAATGGTCTAGCAAAGCGGTCAGATAAAGATGTGCACCTTTAATCTGAGAAAATGTGGACGTAAAACCCAACCAGTTAGCGCAGCGCTATTGTAAAGTATGTTTATTGTACGCAGGTATCTACACCAGTGATGGGAATGCCATCAATATTCAACCCCCAAATAATGGCAACGTCCTGCATGGTGATTGTTGCCTCGCCCACGGTTAGGTGAAATGTGTGTGTCTCACGACGCCATCTCTCAACAATGGCTGTAAGCAAATGATTATCATAATATTTAATAGGACCACACTGAATGACACCATAGAAGCCCATGCGTGCAAGACATAGGCGGACACGGAGGTGAATCCCAGCATTATGCAATCTCCAGAGACATTTGTCTGACCGGCGTGGCGAAATTATTGCATCCATATTTTCAGCGTTGATATTAGTTGATATGTGTCTATCCCGCAAATAAACACATTCTCCGTATTTTCAGTCATCTTGCAAACAATAAATCATTAGTTAATAGTTATTTGTTATAAAATATATACATTAGCAATAGTTATTTATTATAAAAAATATAGCATGTAATTACAATAAATAAATTAGTAATACTTATTTATTATAATAAATACATTAGTAATAGTTATAAAACGTATACATTTATTGTAATTAAATTAAGTATACTTATTATTATATAATTAATATCATAAGTATTTCAATAAAAATATTACTTCATGGAATTAATATATAGGTATTAATGTTATACAATTAATATTTTAATTATTCAGTATTAATATTTTAATACGTGATGCAATTAATATATAAGTAATAACAAAATTACGTGAGTCGATTAATATTAATATATAAGTATTAAAATTATACAATATAAAAGTATTAATATATACGTATTAATATTATTTTATAATTATAAATATATAAGTATCAAAATAGTTATTATTATTACAATTAATATATACGTATTAATATTACTTATAATTTTTGTAAATAAATTAAGTATAGTTATTATTATTACTTAAAAATAAAATTTCAACTTAGTTAAATAAACCTATAACATAATCTAATTAACTTAGCTCTAATTATTTAAGATCTATGTGGAATAATACTTATTTATAACATGTAATTCCAATAATATAATTTATAATTACTGTAATAAAATTAAGTATAGTGATTATTATTACTTAAAACTATTACGATGCGGTCATAAAGTTCTCGGTATCCAATAAGTACAATAATAATACAATTAATAATATAATTATTGTGCTGAACGAAATTCTCGCAAAATCGGAATTAGCTGACAATAATAAATATAATAAACTATTGTTCTGAACGAAATTCTCGCAATAATACAATTAACTGACAATAATAAATATAATAAACAAAAAAATAATTCACAGACTTACGTACGCTAAATGCACTGAAGCCGCCGAACGAAATTCTCGCAAAATGGGAATTAGCTGAACGAAAGCGAGAAGAAGGAATTTAAAGCGAGAAGAAATTGAGGTGAAGCCGCTGCTGAATGAACAAAAATTCATCCGAGGAGCGCAATTTAAAGCCACGGATTATTTGGTCAAATAATCCGTGATAGTCTGCCACGGATTCAGAATACGTGGCAGACTAGTCACGGATTCCATGAATCCGTGACCCTGCTTTTCCCTTTTTTTTTAGTTTTTTTAATTTTTTTTTATAAAAAACGGATGAATCCGCAGCAGTGTGCAGCGGATTACTATATTTTTACAAACACTCTCATTTTGCCATATTTTTATAATTATTATTTTAATTTACAATATTTTAAAAAAAAAACCCCTAATAACGGCACGCAGTTGCTGAATGGCTTGACTACGTATGATTTCATAAAGGAAGCCGCGTATTGAAATCTAACGCTAACACCAAAAGAGCAGACAATGTCTAGGATAATTTGGTAATTTACCACCCCACATTTCTCAACACTATATAATGACCAAATATTAACCAAAAATATCAACCAAGAGTTTCTCGTCTTCCGTTTCAAGGAAATCAACCACCGTAAAAAAAATGAGAATGATCCCTTCACCACCGCCAACCGCCGCAGAGATGATAGATACCACCGGGTTTTCCACCTTGCCTCTACACATCATAGAATCCCACGTACTCACACGCTTGGACGGCCCAGCACTCGCCTCCGCCGCCAGCTGTTCCGCCACACTCCGCTACCTTTCCTCCCAAAACCACCTCTGGACTGAGTTATGCCACTCCACATGGCCTTCCACTACCTCTATCCGCGTAACCCACATCATCTCCACTTTCCCCGGTGGCGGCCCTCGCGCCTTTTTCTCGCACGCTTTTAGAAACGCTCCGCAGAATCTGATCACCACCTCCACAGTTAATCCGCCTCCGGAACTGATATCAGCCGTGGATATCCACTACAAGGACAAATTAATCCTCTCTAAACACCAGGAAACAGAATCAGTAAGCGAATGGTTCCGCTGCTCGCCTTTCAGAATTGATCTCCTAGAGCCCAAAGAATTTGTCCCCACTCCGATCAAACACCCTGAAGGAGACGAAACTTACACAGATATCGTCAACGGCATGACTCTAAGCTGGATATTGATAGACCCAATCGAACGGCGAGTAGTGAACCTCTCCTCCCAAAAACCCGTCACAATTCAACGCCACTGGCTCACCGGGGAAGTCAAGATCAAGTTTGCTTCAATCCTTTCCGACGAAAACGGTCCCGTACTGTGCAGCGTTTCCGTCACTTGCGGCGGCTCCGACTGCGGGAAGATGCAGGTGATGGGAGTGAGCTTGGAAATGGAGGACATGGATGGAGTACACTTGAACGGGAAGGACAGTCTGGTCAGTCTTCACAGTGCTTTGGATGGAAAAAAAGGTACTGAAGGGAGGTTGAGGTACGAGGATTATTTGGAGATGAAGATGGAGAGAAAAGAGAGAAAGGTGAAGTTTGAGGAAGCTTTGGATATGTTCTGCTTGGGTTTTGGGGTTTCCATTTTTGTTGCCTTTTTCTTGTTTCTTTTCTGTAGATAGCAGTGAATGTCATATTACAAAACCATTTCTTGTAAAAATATCATATCAAAATTTATCAATTTATTAACACTTATACTAAATAAACTTAATTAAAACTTAGATTAAATAGACTTATTTTTTTAATTCTTGAAAACGGTGATTTTTCTGACTCTATATAATGCATCAAATATATCCTTTTTAAAAAATATATAAAATACATTTTCATAAACAAAAAATTACCTATTCTTGTGTTCTGATTTTTTTTTTTTTTTTTGTTCCAAACGATGATTATGATCAAACGTCTATACGATTCTCAAAACAACATCTATGAGGTGACGAATACCTTTTAAGAAAATTGTGCTGGTTACAGCGTAGTGCTTGTTGATTTTGTCCTTTTCCTAACAAATCTGTTTCAACTTAGAAGAATTTGACTCGCTGCAACCTACCACATTTTCCTTAGTCTAATTTATATTTATGCAGATAAATTACAATTTCCATAACTAATGCAGCTTTTCTTGTTAATCACTTCATTACTCTGCCTTCTATTTGAAATCGGTAGTAAACTAGTGGCTAGATTAGATTTTTGGTATTTAGAGGCAGTGATTGCTGATAAATTATGCAAATGTTTAACCAGCGGTAAAATTACACGTTGGCCTTTAATTTATACAGTTTTTTGGGGGGAAAGTGCTAGTAGGTTTCAATAAATTGTTGCACAAATGGCTCTAATCCTTTGTCCTAGCATTGGTTGCATTTCTTTTAGTTATTAATGTACTCGCGGATCTTTTGTTTATTATTAGTGTGTGCATTCTTAGTCTCAAATATGGTAAACTATGCTCTTTTTTTTTTTTTTTCATTTCGAAATTTGGAGAACTGCAGAAGTAGTCTAAAGTAGTTGGCTTAGGAAGTTGGACCAGTCATCCTTTGAGCGCTTGCTTGTAATTTCCGAGACCACGGAAAAAGAACACATCTTTCCATTCCGTAACTGACCGGTTCGTGAAGTTGTATTGGCCATGTTTCTTATAGGTGATATCGCAGTTAATGTTATAAATTGCTGAAGTATTTGTCTGGTATTGCTATTTAGTTTGAGGGATTGAATGATTTTCACATTCTTGTGATTGAGATGGGAACCTGAAAAAAGCAGTTAGCTTCATAGGTTTCGAAATGCATATGAGTATGGATGACAAAAGCATCGATATTTTTTTAATTGATGGAGGGATATTAAAAGGACGGCGTAAACGGTGATTACTATTTATATTATGGACTTAAATCCAGTGGTTTTGACTTATTAGGTTGGTGGAGCATCCAACTGATTGGTGTTTAGTGCACAATTACATTCTGTGGCAACTATGTCCCAAATCAATTTAAACTTAATCATTTACCAATCTGCTCCATATTGAGATTTTGGGCTGTAGTGGAAGTTACATGCAAAACCTTAGAATCCAATGTGTTTAAAAGAGTCTCGATGTTTTATTCACATCTTTGCGCTCTGAGTAATTGAGTAAATTTTTATTAATCATATTTGTTTGTCTTTTTTGCTATTTGATTTGAGATTCAAGTAGAATGTTGTCAATTACAGCCTAGTTCTTCTTTTGATTTGAACTTTTATTTTGTTCCCTTTGCCGGCCTGATGCTTCAACTTTTGTGCGGCTGATCCTTAATTTCCTGGTCAATGAATGACGTGTAAGTGATGTATGAATAAGTGAATTTAATTTTTTTTTGTAATATAAATCATCGATCATATTGCATTTATCGACCAGTCTTGCAGGACTTGCCTTATGTTTTCATCCAGTATCCTGCTCCAGATCGTGGTAAGCTATTCCGTTACATTAGACTCATTGCAGTCCCAGTCAGCTAACGAAATTTGTAAAGCAAACAACCTATTGTTTCACAGCATACAAAAATTATCTAGCATGGGAGGTTGGCTGTCTCCCTGTATCCTCTTTCCATTTTGTCCTTCTACGACACCTAATATTGCGACCTTAGGAAGGGAAGGACTGTATTTTCTGGTTAAAAATCTGGGGCTTGATGTAACTTCATCTGCTTGATAAAATCAGAGCATGTAAGGAGCAGGAAATTGTGATTGCTACCTTTCTCATTGTTCATCATAAGCATTATGTTGGAATTTCTAATGTATGACACTTTAGCCTTGATTATGCAGTCTTGATCATCTCTTCTCCGCCGATCATTACTTACCAAGAACATTTAAAAATAATTTTTCATTATGTTAGTGCCTTTTCTATATTACCAAGTCAAAAGGAATATCTTCTAATATTTTTCAGTATTACCATGATTTTCTTTCAAGCCTGTTGGACAAACTGTCTCTTGCATGCGGACTTTAGAAAAGAACCTTTTCCTAGCTTTAAACTACGTCTTTGTGGGCACCTATTTGTTGGTTGGAAACTGTATTATTACCAGTCACACAAATATATTAAATCCTCCCGAAGTCTTTTTTCAATGATCAAATTATCCTTTCCTCTTGCTCATAGTTGTTAGAGGGGCAAGGCGCACCAAGGCACAAAGGGCTCTTGAAGCCTGAGCCGCAAGGTTAGGTGCGCGCCTTATTGAAGCAAGATACACTATTAATTTTTTTAAAAACATATTTATATACTATATCATTATACGTCAAAAATGTTATTATTTAAATAATTAAGCTTTTCAGAGCGCAAATTCATCAATAAAAATGATTCTTTGTTTGTTTGATGATTTGGAGATCCTTGGTTGTCGTTGTGGCGCTGCTGCTTCTTCAGGATGCTTGCTGCTGTTGGGGCTTTGATCGTTGCCGCCCTGCTTCTTATTTTTTAGGGAGTATGCTTTGGGCTTTTTTTTTTTCCTAAACCAGCTTTGGGATCTAGGCTTGGCATCCCATTTGCGTTAAAAAATAGAGATGCTGGGCCCGCCAGCCTTCATTCAAAATACAGAAGCGCACTTTTTCTCGCCTCAAGCAAGCCATGCGCCTTGCAAGAGGCGTGCTCCTGGGCTCGCCTCTTGCAAGGTCTGCGCCTGGATGGTTACCCAAGCGCGTAGGGTGTGCCTGGCTGCGCCAGATGCACGCTTTTTACAACTGTGCTCATGCTTTTCTGTCATTGAAATGTTCACATTTGTTGCATGCCTGCCAAGCTTGCGATGTACAAATACTTGTACACACACGTTAACAGTGAAATTTTTTATTGTTCCAATTTAATTCTTTCTGCAGGCTTGTGCAATATACATCAATTGGTGGCCACTGCTTTCAGGTCAGTACGTAGCTTCAATATTTCCTGTAATTTTTGAAATACTGCTAAAAATCCCTGTTGTCTAAGAATATTTCTAGGTTGAATTTTTTGTTTTACTAAATAAAAGGCTCTTTATTCGTCTTCATTAATATCAACACGTGAGATAAAAATTATGATTTCCCCTTTAATAACATTCTTTTTTTGGGGGGCGGTTTGTGTCTCGATGGTTTTTTTTCAGTTTTGCATTCCACGGGGCAAGATGCATACACCACGTGTTTAATCTATAATATTTCAGTAAAATAATATATTTTCTGAACTTGCTGGGTGAAGCTTGTTGTTATACAGCGCTTATGAATGTTCTTGTACCCATGCCTTGTTTGTTTTTTGGCGGTGGATCCACTCCGTTTCTAATTAGTCGTGATGATGGTGGGTAAGTATTTTCAGCACGTAGTTGTTAAGATTTATCTTAGTTTTTTACCCTAGCCAAGAAAATGAACTCATATCTCAGACAGCGGTTTTGCATCAGTTTGTCTTTCACCATATTTTTGGGGAATTTTTTCGAATTACTATTGTCAACATATTTTCAGTACATATATAAATATGACATATTACGAGTTCTGGACAGTTTTACGTCCCATTATCAATTAGGCCCCTTTCATGTATAAATGCGCTTCATCTCGATGGACAGACGCTGCTAAGTTCTTAACCGGAGCATCAGCAGTGGGAAGCATGGCCATTCCCATTATTCTCAGGCATGCAGGCATGATTGGAACAGGAGCTATGATAATAGAATTCACTTCATTTTTCATATTTGTGTGCACAGTCCTTTGTTTTCGTCGTGCCAGCCTTCTTGATGAGTGGTAATATTTTGAATAAACAAAGGACGATCGGTCTAAAATTTGGACTATTGCATGTATCTGCTGAATTCCTTCGTTTCTAAGTTCTATACCCTTGATCATATAGGCAACTGATAATTCCGATGAAGTAATAGGTTTCCTATTATTTGCATCCGGTGATTACCCGTGTAAAACTGTCTGTTGATTGATTTAAGCATGGCAGTGCAGCCTAGAACGGAATTCAGCCCGATCAATTTTAGAGGTATGCTTTGTAGATCACCAATGTGGTGCAGTGGTGACTGGAGTTGTCCTGATTAGTTTTAGTGTTTTCCTATGGATATTGTATAGTCAACTAATTTATGTTTATGCAGAATGAATTCGAAATTTCATCAGTAGTTGGTTTACAGATTTAAAATTCATTCCAAGACGGTGTTACATCGAATCGCCCGAGGCAGAAGTTGGTTCGTCTATTAGAGAAATCAACGTCCCGAGGATGCAAGACAAAAAGATTATTTCGAAATCTCTTGTTATAAGTGGCGTTGCGCTACTTTCCATTATTTATTCAGGTAAATGCCGCATTATAAATTCAGAATCACTTTTATGCGTCAGTGAATGGCAATTCTAAAAGATTTTTCCAAGTTCTTGAAATTGAGGAAAAGAAAAGTGGAAAGGTAAAAGGTGGGTCGGTGGGATTTTTTTTATCCCATCAAGATCTTTTGTCAATCGTTTAGGTTGACTCTATGTTGGTAGGAGGAAACTGCGGGGTAAAAAAAAGAAGCTAATCCAAACCTAATATAACTAACTAAATATTTCACATGACTAGTGAGATTTGAGCTCGATCTTGAGGTTTCGTCTTTCCACCGGAGACAGGTGCTGCCCTTCAAAATACATATGCTCTTAACATAAGCTAGACCTAATATCAGAATCCACTCTATAATGTGAAAACGTTTAACATGAAAGAGCAATTCGTGAAGAGCGAAAATCAATCCTAGGGCAATTGCTGACCTAATTATAAATATGTCGGGCTACTACTCGTGGAGAAAAAACAAAAACTAGTAATAAATAACAAGAGATTGGAATATTTAGCTTTAAAGCAATAGAAAATGAAGCTATATACAGTTTTGATATCCTGCACACCTATCGCGCACAACTTTGTGAGCACCGATGAGGTGTCACTCGCCCATTGGATGCACAATTTTTCTATATTTCATCACATCCAATGGGCGAGTGACACCTTATCGGTGCTCACAAAGATATGCACGGTAGGTGTGCAGGATATCAAAACTATATATATATATATAAATATATTTGGCTTCTCAATTAGATAATTTTGAATGAGTGCATGCAAGAAACCCCAACCTGGGCAACATCCCAAAATAGGAATCTTTCTGATTGAGCTCAACTTAGTTAGAAATCGAGGAGAAAGGATATTTGTTCATTAGAAATACTCAAACAGACATTGGAAAATGGAAAGCTGCAAATTCACGAACCAAAGTAAACACAAAGCTTTCTTACTTCATTAAAAATCAAAGATACACAATCTGTTTCCCTTCGACAAATATCTCTCAGGGAATTACTATTTACTAGTACCAGCAAATCCAATCGACACCCTAAATCTTAAATTGTCGATTCAACAGAACAAGAACTCAACCTTGTTTTTTGATCTTTTGCACAAGGAAATTATCAACATAAACTGATTCCGAAATTCCTCATCTCAAAAACTAATATGGAAGTCGAAATAAAGAGAAGCTTGCTGAAATTACTAGCCCAAAAAACCTGTTTGTTGCCACACGGCGTTGCGCACCTGCCGCAGATCTCTTCCCTTGAGCGTCCTCCCCACGCCTTCCAGCACCGAGAAGGTATTCTTCTGATTTTGTGTCGATCCACGGGCCACGATTTCGTGAGGCGGCAGCATCTCATCATCGTCCCCTTCATCGGCGTGGTCAACGTCATAAACCTCTCCACTCCTCTGCTTCCTCGGAAACATCGGAACGTTCACTGGTGCAGATTGATGAAACCGTCGCGCAGGCAGTGACTGCGAGTTCTTGACCTCCAACGACGAATGAAGTTTCGGTATCGAAGGGATAGCACGCGAGAACGGCGTGGTTGACGAGGAAGGGAGAGCAGGTTTCCGGACTATAAACTGGCCGTCGAGATTCCCCTGGCGCTCCGACAACGCCGCTAGGATGCCGAAATTCTCCGAGCGTCGGAGGCTGTGGCTGATCCCGGAGGGATTTCTTTGCTGCCGCTCGGAGAAGTCGTTGTTGTAGAAAACGTCGTCTTCGTTTAATTCGTCGCCGGTGGCCGCGGATGGGGATGAAAAGAACGTAGTCTCCGAGGGATGAGAGAAGACTCCGATGAATCGATCGTTGGTCGGAGATCGCCGATAGCGGGGAGCTGCGACACCGTTTTGATTCATTATTGGTCAGAGTTGGAGAGGCAACACAGACTGTGGCAGACTGATGAACTATATAGTTACAAGAGAGTAATGATATATTATTCTGCAATCATTTTTGGGGCCCACTAAATATTTATGAACGGTGACGATGGGATGTGGTGCATTGAAGTCGATGCAGAAGATAATACTGCTGGACGGCAGGTGTCAATGACCTGCGTAGGGATGTGGCGAATAGGAATGTGGAAAGAGGAAGCGGAGACTCGGCGGGGAGAGTGTCAGTCTGTTCTAATAATATTTGTTTCGAATTCGAAATTATTGAATTCGAGCCGAACTCGAACATGTTCGAATATTTTTCGAATCGAATTCGAGCTAAAATTATATTGTTCGATTGTTCGCGAACTGTTTGCGAACTTTAGCATTATATACTTAATAAAATATTATTAATTATATATATATATATAATATTATTCGAGTTCGAATCGAATTCGAACTCGAGCCTCAGTTCGAATCGAAAATAATAAAAATTCGAGTTTCGAATCGAGCTTCGAATATGTTTATTCGAATTCGAGCTCGAACTCGAATACTGAAAATTTCAAAAAATTCGATTCGATTCGATTCGTTTACAGGCCTAGTAAAATCTAAGCGGTAAAGAATTGGATTATTATCCATTATAAAAAAATTATTATATAAAATTTTTTAATAATAAATTGAAATTAATTAATATACATATTATTTATAAACTCCATCGTGCAACTTGTTCAACACCTGTGCTGTTTTGTTTTGTGTGTGTGTGTGTGTATATATATACACATACACACACACACCAGTGCTTTTGTGCACACATGTATATTCGATTTTTTTATAAAATAAAATAAATTGAATTAAAAAATTTTGAAATCGTGTGAATTTTATGATTTTTAATAAACAAAATTAATTTTTTTTAAATACAGTAAAGATGTAAGCAATTGAATTTGAATTTAACAAATTACAAATAATTGAAAGTTTGATTAGAAAAATAAAATATAATATGATGATGACGACGATAGGAAAGTAGAATATAATATCATTATAACACGAAAGATTGTGTTTAGATGAAACAAATCAAATGATCTGAAATGTGGAAATTTTGGATGATTAGGTTGCACGGTAAATTTGAAATTGAAGTAAATATATTTGAAACACATGAGATTTGCAATTTTTATTTTAATTTTGAGTCAAATAGATACGATGTATTTGAGAGTTAAATGAATTATATAAAACTCACACACACCTCTTATGATACCGTCTAAGATGTAAGACTTTATAATTGTTTTAAATTAAAATAATTTTAATTATGATATTTTTAAATACATTTTTATCGAACATGGAATGCTGAATAAGAAAATCAGGTTCCAGTTTTAAATTTATATTATTATACTTTAACTAAATAATAATTATAAAGACAGTTTGGCCGAGTGGTCTAAGGCGCCAGATTTAGGCTCTGGTCCGAAAGGGCGTGGGTTCAAATCCCACAGCTGTCAGTCATTTTTATTATTCATAATTTTTTTATCCCTTTAAAAAGAAGACTAAATAATTATCATTTAAGTAACAAAAAAGTGTTTACGGATTGCTTGATTTATTTTGTATGATTAAAATAGTGGATCAAGTTTTCACATCGTGGCCCAAGTTGAATAATCTGGGCCCAATCAGTTCAACCCGTATCTAGTCCGTTCCACTTGGCCAGGCATCAAATTTTATCCCTCACTTGATTAGGGCTTTGAGCAGCTGTAAAACCCCAACGCCGATTATCACTTCGTCTTTACTGGGATTTCGCAATGAGCAGATCGGGCCAGCCTCCAGATCTCAAGAAGTAATTATGCTATGCTCTTCAACTTATGATTTTCTCCAGTGTTTTGCTTGATTTTGTTTTTTTCTAAATAACCTACAGGTTTTATTTTTATTGATTTACTTTTATTTTGACGGCAGGTACATGGACAAGAAGCTACAGAGTGAGTGTTCTGTCATTCACGCTTTCAGTTTTCTTGTGAAATATCTACTTTACTGATTATTAATGTGCTCCAGTTGTCCAGTTTCTGGGTTTTATGTATATTATATAATATGGCATCCTTTTAAGAATAGATTATCTTTTTCTCTTTTATTTATGTTGTTCAGGAGAGTGATTGGTCCAAAATGCGAAGAATTTTTGTGTGCATTTTGGATAAATGTTCTTTCTAAAAATCGAAAACTACCTATATTAATATAGATTTTGGCCTTAGACTATAAATGTGAACCAGAGAATGCAACTGTCGTCGTTGGACTGAGTCAAGCTGACAATTGACGAGCCGGTTCATAGCAGAACTGTTTGTGATATTAAGTGATGATAAATGGTTAAATGCTGGCATTTGATTTCGGTTGAAGCTAGCAATTTTTGAACAAAATTAATTAATAGAATTTCAATTTTCTCATTTTGGTCTGCCCCTTGGTTTTGGAACTAGTGTGGGAGTTGGATGGAAAGAATTTGGAATGAAATTTCCTTAATCCTTTCTGAACGAGTATTGTTTCAGGATGAGCGTCGAAGTTTGAAGTTTCTATCAGTTATTTTCTCTGTAAATTTTATATGTGGTACATTTTTGAATTTAGAGGGATTTTTTAGTATAGTTTTGTACTTTGATTGGTATTTTTCTTCCATTGCCCCGACTCACATCTTTTAAGTCTTGTATGGTTTGTGTTCCTTCTAGGTGTAATGCGACTCAGTGACTCAACGTCACATTGTCTCGTGTCAGCACCAACTCTCAACACAGCTTGTTCTTTCCATGCCACCATCACTATTTTGTTTAGTCGGTGAAAAGACTTCCACTTAATTGAGAATTGCATCGGTGTTTTGGAGATTGAAAATTTGACTCAACTCCTTGATCTTCTGCAAGTGTTGCTATGTGAAATATGCATTAAAGTCGTCGTATTCTGTCATGAATAGAACGTCTTTGATCATTAGTATAATATAATTTCCTGTGCTTGGGTTTGAATATGATAGTTTTCTTTTGGTTGGTCAATAATTTTCTCACGAGGAATTTATGTGTAAATCTCCATGAAACTGTGTTGCAGTTAAGCTGAATGCCAATCGTACTGTGGTTGGAACCCTTCGTGGTTTTGATCAGTTCATGAACCTGGTGATAGACAACACTGTCGAAGTTAATGGAGACGAGAAAACCGACATTGGCATGGTGGTAAGAGTCTCCACCGGTTCCATGTTGCTTAAATCGTTGCATGATTTGATTTGGGAGTGTTAAACTTACGGATTATGTTATAATGTTTGCTTCCACTGTAGGTCATCAGGGGAAACAGTGTAGTTACAGTCGAAGCTCTTGAGCCCGTTGCCAGGCCACAATGATTCTGCGTCTTGTGTAATGGATTCGGCCTCTTAACTTGTAGTGGCAATGTCTTGGATGCTGAATTTGTAAGCCTGACTAATGAACTTGTGATTTTGATCACGGACTCTTGATATTCATTACCTGTTTGCTAGAATATTTGTATTATATGAATATTATGTTTGGATGAGGGTTTAGGTTATTTTGTTCAAAGTTGAGAGCATTAAGTTTTTAAAAGCTAATTTTGTTCCTTTCCAGTATTCAAACATAGATGGCGGCTTGTTGTGTGCAAAAAATACTTTTAAAAAAGTGATTACTGTTTTATAGTCAACATCATGTTGTCTGAAAGAGTAAATTTGTACCTAAGAATGAAAAGAGTAAATTTAGGACTACTTTGAATGCATAAACTAAATTTAAGATGTACGTTCCTAAAATAACAAATTTACTTTTAAAAGTATGACGCAACTTATTTTCTCAACGGGGTTAATAAATCCAATACGAATTTTCTTTTTGTAATAAAAAATCGAGTTTAGTTCGGAATTTTTAAATTTCGAAATCTTATTATGTTCAAACATATTCTAAATGTTCGAATTCAAATACAAAAATTCGAATATATTTGAATATTAATTGAATACAAATTATGTATTTTCCTAATAACTCATCTTCTGTCCCAACTTTAAACATTTTGAATATTTTTTAACATTATTTTGAAACTTAAATATTTTAAGAGTAAATCTCTCGTAAGACGATCTCACGAATCTTTATCTATGAGACAGGTCAATCCTATCAATATTCACAATAAAAATTAATATTCTTAGCATAAAGTAATATTTTTTAATAGATGACCCAAATAAGAGATCCGTCTCACAAAATACAACCCATGAGACCGTCTCACACAAGTTTTTGCTATCTTTTAGAGCAATTTTATTTTTTAAAAAAGTAAAAATATATTGTTTTAGATAGTGTACGGAATAAAAAATTTACAAGGATAGTTACGTATATTTTTTATGATAAAAAATTTACAAGTATAGTTACGTAAAAATAAAATAAGTTATATGTAATTCGATTCAATCCGGTAAGCGAATAGCGATGTCATAATAAAGAGAGGCGGGAAAATTTAGCGCCATTTCCCCAAAATTATTGCCCCATTTGATTGCAAATCCAGAAGTCGTTTCTCCCCCACACGCAATTCTCCAACGTAGATAAAGGTGAGGCTCCCTGTCGATCTTTATTTTCGGCTGTTCCACTTCGTTAACTGTCGTTCTGTGTTTTTTTGTTCAAGGATATGGACACTTCAAACCCCGCTGTATTTGTGAACGCTGATCTTTTGCGGATGCACGTCGGGCGGAGGGTGAGGGCGGCGATTCAGGTGCTGAGATCTGATGGCGGCGGCTCAGTTGTGGGGAAATCGACCGATGAACAGCAGCTGGTCATCAAAGGCCATCCCCCTCACCCCCTTACAACTTTCGTTGAGGTAATCGGCGTCGCTGATAGCAACCAGTCGATTAAGGCTGATATATGGACCAACTTCGGTGACGATCTAGGTATTTGAAACGATTTGACTCATTGTTGGGGGTTTTCTTGAACCATTTTCATGCCTATTATTATTATTATTTGGCATTTTCAGGCTGTCTAGTTGTTCATTAATTATTCTATTCGGTCGCTGGTTTCATTGGTGGTTTTAGTGAACATATATTTATCTCTAGAAAATGATCGACGACTGGATTCTCTTTCCTTTCTAGTACGAGTTTATGATCTTCAGCATATCGTAATCTTATTTTAGAGTTGTGCAAGTGTTCTTGATATATCTAACCCAACACATCAATTTTCACATCATGTGTATCATAGGATGTAAATGTTAATTTTGAGGTTAACCTAATGTAAAGTGAGTAAATACAAGGATCTTTAACTGTCAATGAAATTAATTTGTATGTATAATTAGCTTTTTGATGGATTTTATGCTACTGGCCTTTGGTTGATGAAGTTGCATGGTTACCTGTTCAAAAGAGTGTAATAGCGATTCTTCATTTTTGTATACAGATACAAGCAACTACAACTCCATATGCCAACTTGCCAATGGAGATTTCAAACATTTGTTTATTTGAGCAGCCAGCCGTTTTCTCCATCAGGTTTCATTCAAATTGTAATACATTTCTTGGTTGATGCTTTTCTTCTTTGTAACGAATGGAGTCTTTTTTCTTCTAATCAAAATTTCACTATTCAACCATAAATGCACCACCATTTGGGTGAATACAATTATGGAACCCATTGCCATCAATACCGACCATCTGTTGCTTTTCGTCCACAGATTTCGAAAAATAATATTAAGTTGTGAATTTTTTTCTATATACTAAAAGGTTGAATCTGATTTAGCCGAATCGATGTGCATCCCGACTAAGGACCATGAATGTTTGCTATGTTTCTCGTTGTTGAACATGTTTCATTGACGTAATTATAATCTTAAAAATAAGAAAATTGACCCAAAAAAGAATCACAAGGACTTTTGTAATTTGGCCACTTCAATATAACATACAACTTTTTGACTTGGGTAAGGTGGAATTTTTTTTTGAATTATAGGGGTGCATTTGGGGTGGGGAGTGAGACTCGAGCCCGAGTCACCACTATATGTACAAACGAGACCACCGCTGGGCAAAGGCCTTGGTCTCGGGTAACATGGAAATTTGAACTTTCTTTCCCTTTGTTTGTTTTGAAGACTTTTTTCCCTTTGTTCATAAACAATAAGTGTGAACAAAAAGAAAGTGACAAAAGTTAAAGCCGTTCAATAAATATTTACCCATTAGACGCAGGCGCAGCAGCTCTCATAAAAAGATGGTTGTGGTGTAGTTTGGTTCCATAAATTACCTATAAATGATTAATTAAACTCTAATAATTTGTAAAATCTGAGCTAAATTTCCAAGTAAATAGAGATATGTAATAATTGAGCTAAACACCCTATTAGTTAAAAATCTTAACAAGCTAACGGTAAAATTAATTAAGTTTATGTATAAAATATTATCTAAAACTTATATTGCATTTAGATTTTTTAGGTGTGTATGTCCAATAAAATTTAAATATATTAAAACAAATAACTTCAAATAATTAAAATTTTAGATTTTGATCTTAAAGTAGATAAAATAATTAAAATTATTTTGTAAATCATAGATATATAGCTGATTTTTATATTGGAGGAAAGATTAAAAATAAATAAATGCGAAGAAAGCATGACACTGCTCAATTTGAAATCTTGAATACTATTTGTCTTCCATTCACATTACCAGCTTCTCCCTCCCTCACCTTAACTTTCTTTCTTGAAGTATAAATCTTCACCTCCGCCATTTTCCCCATTTTCTCCAATGCCTCAGTTCGATTTTGATGCCTTAATCACGGCCCATTCAGGCGAAGACAACGACCTGAAAATATCAAGCAAAACACACGATGAAGAAGAGTACTCGTCCGAAGATAAAGACATCCCCGGTGGGCAATATGATATCGTGCATCCGGACGACCCACCAGTATCTTTCTGGCTGTCGAAAGACGCAGAATATGATTGGCTCGATCGAAATGCTTTTTACGATCGAAAGGATTCCACCAGAGGCAACTCGAACTCTACGAATTTGAACCCCCACGTCAAACCAACGAACTCTTACCACAATTCTCAGAGGTTTTCTGCTAACTTGAAGTCCAAGGCTTTCATTATTGGATTGCCGAAGACGCAGAAGGCGACTTTTGTAGACTCCAGCTGCAGGAGGACCTGTAAGCCGTCGACAAATGCAAGGCTGTTCCCCAAACGGACGGCGTCAGCGGGGAAATCAACGATTGCTGTCACTGAACCGGGTTCTCCAAAGGTGTCATGTACAGGGAGAGTCAGGTCGAAGCGTGGCCGGCGGAGGTCGAACTCATCGAAAAGAAGCGATAAGCCGGCAGAGAAATCTACAGCTTGCCATGAGAAGCCAGAAGCAGAGGAATCAAAAACAGGTGTTGCGAAGAAGGAGAAGAAGAAGAAAACCGGATTTTACTTCAAGGTAATGAGTATATTCCGTTCCCAGAAGACAAATAAAAATCCGTCACGTTCGTATAGTCGCAAGGTAGCAGAACTCCAGGCGGAGAAACTTCCGGCGGTTGAAGCGCTGCGGAAGAGTGCGAGTATCAAACCAGCGCCCGAGCCGCCAGGTTTGGGTGGGATGAAGCGTTTTGCGTCGGGGCGCCAGTCTGGGTCCTGGCTGGCGGAGGATCTCAATCAGGTGTTACCGGAGCCGCTTTATTTTGATCGGCGCCCGTGTATCACCGGTGGTAGGTGATTGCTTTGCTGGAGAAGCGTCGGGCTGTACTGTAATAGCTGTGTTACTGTGTAATCAGTGAATTTTGTGTGTGTAATTGAAAATCTTGAAAATAATTACGTAGCATTTCATAAATTATTAGGACTGAGTGAATATTTAACTTTTTAAGATTGTTGATTAGTAAAAATTGTTATATCTAATAACCATATATTGAGAAAATCTAGAGGGACGAATTATTTATTCGCATGAAAGTAGATCATGCTAGAGTTGTCAAATTGGGTTAGGTCCGTCGGGCCAGTCCGTCTCGCTATAAAAATTGAACGTGTTAGATTGATAAAATAGCAGTCCGTTTGGAGGCGGGCCAAATGGGCTGAGCCCGTTTGGGTTGCGGGCCAAGACGGGCTCGGTCGAGCCCAAACGAGGCGGACTGGCCCGCCAAATTAGGATAAAATTTTATATTTTTAAGTTTTATATAAAAATTGAAATAAGTTTCATGCGCTTCCATGTTTTAGAAAAAATATATTGATAATTTACTTTTAGAACAAATTTATTGATAATTTACTCTTACAACAAATATACATAAAAAAAGAAAAATTTACAGATATACATAAATAAAACAAAAGGGAAGAAATTCCTGTAAATTTTATTCATGAATCTTAAAATAATTTTTAAGCATAGCAGTTGTTTGTGAACCAAGAGTGGTTTCGTTTGAAGTCCGACGAGTTATAGTTAAATTTTGTGGACCCGACGGAGGTTTGCTAATTATGTGTATTGTTGAAGACATAATATTTTTTAAAATTTACAACCGTCTCTTTCCTCGACTTTATGTTCTCTTCCATGTCTCAATATTCATGTTTGTTTAAACACTTTACTTTTTATGAATTATGTTGTATGCTTTCTTAATTTCTTATTTCAATGTTTTTAATTATTTTATGAAACTATTAGACTGAAATATGTTTAGCATTTTTTCTTAAAAAAATAAGTGGGTTGGCCAGCCTAACCCACGGTCCAAGGTGGGTTGGACTGGATGACCATTTAGAGGCCCGCCCTGCCAAACCCATTTTGACATGTCTAGACCATGTCATGGACTCCAATATGTCTCAATCTCATTTTCATATATTTTTGTTACAATTATTTTATTTTAATTTTTTATGGGGAGGGGCATTCGAATGCATATTGGATAAAAAAAACTCTGGGTTAATGTAACAGTACTTAAATTATGTCAAGTCGGGTAAATCGTAATCACTACGATAAGTTTGACGGAAAAATGATTGTAGAGATGATCAAATTCTTGATCATTTGATTATGTGCTCCAATTTACACACACCTTGGACTTGTTTTCCATTATCATAAATATCAAGGAGGATGAGCTCAACATGAAGAAGAGTTCAACACCTAATTTGTTTGTCTATGCCGTCGATTAAGAACATGGACTCCAATACATCACAATCTTATTGCTTCCACGTTCTTTAGATGAGTGGACAGGTATTACTTTGGACATTGGGTTGTAACCACAACTTTCAAATAAACTTCAAAATTCATCAACTTATATTAAATATTTAAACAACCATCTTTTAGAAAATTTAGGCTTTGTTCTCACTAGTTTCCGGCAAAAACTTATTTGAGACGGTCTCACGGGTCGTATTTTGTGAAACAAATATCTTATTTGAGTCATTCATGAAAAAATATTATTTTTTATGCTAAGAGTATTACTTTTATTATTGTGAATATCGATAGGATTGACCCGTCTCACATATAAAGATCCGTGAAATCGTCTCACAAGAAACCTACTCAATTTTTCCTAGTAAAGTCATAATTCCAAGCTTTTAAATTATATATCGATTTAAAAACTGGAATTCAATACATTATCAATGGATCAGGTATTACCATATTATAGCTCATGAAATTTAGATAATTCATGTATTTTACCATCTCCATCCAAATTATATAAATCTATTTGTATTTTCACATAAACTAAGATAATTATCAGAAAAACAAATGTTACAAAAACATTCATTTTAATTTTAACAGTATAAAAAGAAAATTTTAAGATAATACTGAATATACACTAGATTATATATTTGAAACAAATGAAAAAAGAAATAATTTTTTTATATTTGAGACGGACAGAGTAATAAATATAATATACTATGATACATGGCAAGTTCGAACAAAGAGAATCATCATAATTTTAATTTCACGAGATATGATATTTCCTTCTCTAGAAAGGCAAAAGGCAGAAGGCAAAGCACTCGCAGCCTTCATAATTGACTCTGGTGTTCCTATACATGACGTTTAAGCTTTGAACAAGAGCTCTTCCGTACTGTCTGTCACTGTCAGACAGCATATGTTGCCCTTAAGTATTCGATTATATCTGCACTCTCAAACATTTGGATTCCTGTGTTTGGATCTTCTAAATATGGAACCTGCCAACGAATCGGAAGCTTCTAATTTATGCGGCCCAAATATTTTGTAATCATATCTAGAAACAGGCTCAATGGTGGGGCTGTGAAGACAAATTGAAATTTTATTTTTTTGACGCATTCTAAATTCCATTTTTTGAGTCGCTACCCCTCGTAGGCAATCATGGGTTTGTCCCCGGTATGTGTAATAATATGAAACGAACCTGAAAATGGCCGACTCTCTGGTAGAGTATCTGTCTTTTCGGGCTGCCACGCGCACAACTGCGAGCGAAGATAATAGTTAAGCTGAGATTTAGAATCGTCCCTTGTTGAAATTTCAAATATTCTGCTATGCTTATTAGATAGTCATTATGCAGCGTGTCTTCATGAGGATGGGGAGTAACATGGCATGCATATAATTCCAAAGATTTGATTCTGTGGGGATTTATTCATAAGATTAGAAATGCGGCGTACCTATGAAATATGTGTGGAAGTTCTAACTCGACGAGTACTTCGCGTACAACTTTGCAGAACGGTGAAGCCTGAATTTATATACATGTTTTTTTTAGTTGGCTTAGAAAACATACAAAGCAAGAACATCTTACATATTTTAATTTAACCATAAGCTAACCTCGTATGCCCATATTTCGAGAGGCTTGGGCGGCATCTTTGATGAAGTGTAGGACGAACCCTGCAGTAATTTAAGAGAGAATTTTCCGATTTAGAGATCGTGTAGCTAAGAACAATGAGAGCGTTTTGGCTGTGTACCTTTCCCATGCGTCCGATCATTGCGAACCCTTCTGTTAAAGTCTACATGAGGGGAAAAAATGGGTTATTCTCGAGAAAAGCTTTTCAATTAGAGAATATGATTCAGTGCTTCTTTGCTTACAGTAAATAGACCGAGAGAGAGCAGAAATGGAACTTTTCCATCACCTGTAGAAATGGAACCAACAGGATGGATTAAATGTTTTGTTGCTGAATCAACAAGAAACGTTTAAGAGCGTGATGAGATTAATTGAGACAAAGACACCTAATGTACTAATGGATGCTAGGTTGGAAGAGCTATGCCTTGAACTTAATCATCGTAAAATTTGTGAACAAACATGAATTTTTTTATTACATGGAGAAAACAAAAATAAGCAATTAATAGAATATAGAAACAACATACCATATTTCCCGACCAAGTATTTAATTATGTCATCAGATTCATACATTGAAATTCCAGTGTTTGGATCTACCTGAAGCAGAAGTAAATGAGAGAGATATCTCTGTCAAGTTGAATGGACATAGATGTTTCTACCTTCTAATCTCAGAAAATAATCTCCCCAAGACTTCATGCGCCAATCTCAACAAAAATAGTACTCACAGAATAATATGTTTGGAATCGAATCAAAGATATGAAAATCATGCAAAATGAAGAATAATTAGTTACCAAGATAAATTCATGTCAAAGCATCCAAAGCACTAACCATGTAAGGGAACTGTTTTTTCCCACCCATTTCTGCAACCTTGGGACGGAAATTTGGGCCATTTTTTGGACAAGGATAATACAGGACATCAAGGTCTAAAACTGAAACAATTTCCCTAACCTGTGATATCCTCAATTAATAATATCAAACGTTAGAAAATGCCATAGCTATGTACACTATGAGGCAAGTTAATATGCAATCTAGTTAGAAAAGAGTGGCAAGAATATGAATTCCTATTATACCTTCCGACAAAATGGGCAGCTAGAGGCATGTTCACATGTTCCACCAAAGTCCATATGTAATTAGTCTTGCATGTTAATACAATTGCAGACCAACAAGTGTAATGAGTTAACATTTATGTCAATCTGGAATTCAAAGAAATATACAAATTCCAATCAGAATGAAGTTCATATTACCTTTCAAACTCATATATTTCGATTGGCATCTCAGGACGAGGGCCTACTTTCGAAGCTTCTTTCAACTTAAAACCTGCAAGAATTTGTCTTCTTAGAACATATGCTATTCAGAGTTTTGACAATCAAAAGAAAGCTGCAGAGAACAATTCTGATCAACGTTTTCTCTGGGAACAAGCTTACAAAATAGTTTCTGATTATATAGTCAGTCAGACAGTAATTACCAGCAAATCCTAGAGCATATTGATCGGATGGAATCTCTTTACTGGGCACTACTGTCACTGAGTACCTGCATTAATGGACACAAAATTTGGAAATGATGTCACTAAATGGATTAATACTAAAGAAAAACAGCAAAACGTACTCAGTGGAAAAACTCCACTTGTGAGGGAAGAGAAACTAAATTTTCACCTTACTGAGAAACACGATGAAAGAATTAATAATACCAGAATTACTATGGCTAGTCTGGAAGCATGGGGGGAAAGAAATGATTATCCATTCTATCACGACCTTTTTGATATCTTAGGGGTCACACTTAATTGTGTAATTCCCCATCTACGAGTAAAAGATTTTAATCATTCTCCTTTAAAATCTATATACATTCCTCATATCTATCTCGATTAACCACGGGATCAGAGTTAGCTGACTGATGATTCATTTCCATACTTCTATCAGAAGTAAGTAGAAAGGCACCAACAAATTGCAAACTCGCAAAACAAACTAATCAAAGATAGAGAAAGTCCCGGATCCCTCCTCCCTTTGTTTAACTGTTGCGATACATTAGTATAATAATTATCCCTAATCAAACTGAAAAACTTGTTCGAACATGATCTTCTTGTCTTGTCTTGGGTACACCAAGACTTGCACGATTCTTCCACTCCCTTCAGCTCGTATGGAGTCTCAACAAGTCAAGCTATTCATTAATTCTGTTAGCTACATGGTGGACTATAAAAATCTCGGTGAAGACGTAAACTAAAGCTAAACAAAAAATAAATAGGCAGTTTATGTGTAATTAAGCTTCATAGTATACATTCCAAAAGTGACATCTGCAAGTATGCAGTCTTCAATATGAATAAACAGTTAACTCCCACATATAACAGACATAAAACATACAAATGCGAGTGAAATAATCCTCAAGTTTCCAGCAATCTCAATCTCAAAAATATAAACATATATATAAATACCCAGTAACAAGGACACCGGTCGTAAGGCGAAAGAGGAGAGCGAGAGAAGCCCCCAAAATGTCCAAAACCTTATCGGGTCGAACCGAAAATGGCTTGGGCTCCGGAGCCCTAAAGTTGGGCGGCGCAGATACTGAAATTCCGGAACTGGGCCCTGCCTCCGTCCGTGCCGACAGCGGGCTTTCTGAAGTATTTGCCGATGATTTTACAGAAAACATCCTGTGGTTTGATGTTCTGCGCCGTAGCAGTGGACTGAAAATAGGTGCGGCGGTGAGATTCAACACTCCGGCCATGGTTGTCTGCTGGATGCCGGGAAAGGCAGTGGCGGTTTATATGTGTGGGCAAAATTAAGACAGGTAATTCAGTTATTTTGGACAAGCCAAATAATAATAATAACTAAAGGATAAATATATGGGTCAAGGCCCAACTGGTAAGGCCTTGGCCTTGACAAATAGAAATAAACTGGCCCAACACATTTATTAATAAACTTTTTTATTTAAATGCTTTCAATTTCTACTCTTTGTAAACACACACCTTTTATACAAATTGATTATTCACTGAAAATGTTTACCTCCATTCATTAGTTACTTATATTCAGAACTTTTTTTTTTTGTGTATAAAAAAGAATCCAATAATTTGAGTTGATTATTTTAACATTATATTTGGTTCAAAAATGTGTTTTGAATAAGATATAGTCTAAATATAATTATTAGCTAGTATTCAATTTCAAAGTATGAAAATATATGTTAAATTTCTTTAAAAATGAAATTATTAAAAATTTCAATAATATAAGATAATTAAGCATGCCACACATAAAAAAAATTTACTCAATTAAACAAAAATTAGCCATGAGGAGCAACATCACCCCTCAAAATATCTAGAGTTAATGAAGAATTAATTATTTGATTCCCTTTTTAATTTGCAATAGAATAAATGCCTCCATTTCCATTTCATTCCGACTTTATATTGTTGGTTCATAGGATATATAATATCTATTTTTTGTTTTCATATTTCTAAATGAACATATAATTGATCGTCACGTTCGTTTGTGTATTTTGTTACTATATATAGAAGATAAAATCGATTAAGAAATATTATTATATTAATAAGTCCATTCTTTAAAATATATTTGATTTACTCGTAATAGATGTTATACATATAGGTAATGTCTTCGTCCACTCATCACATGACACGTGTGTTGAAGGATGAATCATGACATAGTTGAATGAGTGATCATAATTTATCCACTCGATATACATATCATGTGTTGAGTGAATAATAACACTACTCATATAGATAGCATAAACAAAACCTCGTAATTGAAAAACACACTTTCGACATTGACAAACAATACTGAAAGCCAAAGAGTAATTGGTGAAATAAAGTCACGAATGATTTGGTGTTAAATTCAATGTGTATATGATTATATTCCCTCATATATTCTCAAGAGATTGAATAGAACACAATTGAAAGCAAACTCGAGAATTTCAACACTTCATAATTTTTTTTATTTTTTTTAAAAGGACAGAAATTGATTTTTTCTTATAATTTTTTTTAACATAATTTGTTTATAACATTTAAAATACCTGTTTTTCCTTTTTTTTTTGGTTAATGTATGATGTAATAGTAACTGGTAAAGAATTAACATATGCATGGAAAGGAAAAATGGTGCATGTAAAACAGCAAATATGCGCAGTGTTATATAAAGAAATATTCTTTTTTTTTCTTCTCAGAATTCATTGCACCCAAAGCTAAAGCTGTCGCGTCACCTTTTTGGAGACCAAATTGCCATTGACTAAATGGATTTTAGGATACAGGAAACTGAAGATAACTATAAGAAATAGCCATATTTGGCACAGAACGTCCTTGATAAATATTCCTTTGTTTTTTCCAATTTTATGGAGTGATTTGAGTTTAATATTAATATATTTAGTACATCACATTATTAGAAAGAACAAGAGTCTAAAAAGGAGAACAAAATAACAAACTACGGAATTATTAGATGTCAAAAAAATATATTTGAAAATCGAAGAAGCGAAACCAAGACGACAAAGATAGTTAAGAGTCGTAAAAAGATATGTACCAAAATCCATACATAGTTGCTACTGTTATGTTATATCATACGACGTTACACATATATATTGAGGATGAGAATAAAAATTGAAAGGGAGAACTGAGGAACCCATTTTTCGTGGCCTTTATAAAAAAAAAATAAGCAAGATTCTTGCCTCGAGAATATGGCCCTCTAGCTTTAGTCTTAGTACAGTTTAGAGATTCTGATGTTCCATTTCTCAAGAATCTCACTTTTCTCCCCATTCGCTCTTTTTCTCTTACCCTTTTTTTTTGCCCTGCATGGAATAGCATTCCCTTCTCATTTCTATCATATTATTCTTTGTTAAGTCGAGTCAAATATTTCATTTTTGTAATAGCTAAAAAAAATCATTTTTATCAGTACAATCATGCATTGGTCATTCCAGCAATAGTTTTAGCTAGGTAATGATGATTGGATCCTCCATGTAATAATTTTTAAACGCACTAAGATTCTTTTTAAGTACTGCAAACTATATATAACAGAGAAATTATTATAGAAATATGAAGATGAACAAGAATAATCAAGTAAAAAACCGTCTAGATGTCGCCTAAACGCTAGGCGATGGGTGATGACCCACTGTTCCAACATAAGTTTTAGCTAGGTAATGATGATTGGATCCTCCATGTAATGATTCTTACATGCACTAAGGTTCTTTTTTAAGTATGGGAAACTATACAATCAAACATAAGAATCTCCGAAAAAGGAAAGTTTTCACAGGAAAGAATACAGGTCTAGTTCTAGATATTATTACCTTATATTAAATAAGGGGTAGGGATAGAATAGATATTTTCATATATATAATGTAATGACACCTAAAATATTCCAACTCATCTCACTGAAATAACATATTAAATGAACAAATAGAGGAAAAAAGTATGATATGATAATTCCTATTCTACTTCAACATTCCATGTCTAATTGTTTTAGTATGTAAAATACCTAAAAATACTATTGATTGGATTGTGTATGTTTAACAATGGCAAATGGTCGTCTTGAATGTCGGCACAACCGTTGTTTGCGACGAACTGTGATTTATATCAAACCACTTATTTTCTTTAATAATCTTTCAAATATTTAGTTCGATAGTAGTTATGATCGGAATATCAGTCTGCACCATGATGGCATTAACAGAGAAACACAAATGTTATGGGGGCATGAATAAAATCAAACCATCCCTTTCTTTGCTCATACATATCCACATGCCAGCAAAAACTGTTGAGGAATTTAGCTTTACCACTTTGCATAAAGGTTCCCACAGATTCCTCCATACTGCGTAAAATATATCATGAGCATATCATGATCAGACGACCCTTCCTGAAAAGCTTGGTTGGAATAATGCACAGACAGTTTTCAAGAGAGTAATATTATTTAAGCCCATCAAATCATTAGTACTCTAATGTCAAGCAATAGTAAGAGTATTTTAATTTCTCGATTATCTGATTAACAATGCTGTCAAACTAGGCACAAAAATCGTGCCCCTTTCAGGTCAAGTGAAGGGCCCGTAGATTTTGAGGAGGGGATGACCTTCAAGCCATCTACAATTTGTATCTTCTATTTTTATCATTTATCTTCCCAGTGATCTTTATTTTTAAAAACCTTCTTCAACTCATAACCTTTAAATATTATACAAATTGAATAATTATTTACGATCAAATGAATTCATCTAAACAT